>NC_044987.1:30233980-31625600 GCF_008728515.1 Papio anubis | reverse complement strand
AGAAGTTGGGATTACAAGGCACCTGCCACCACACCTGGCTAATTTTTTGTGTGTGTTTTTAGTAGAGATGGGATTTCACCATGTTGCCCAGGCTGGTCTTGAACTCCTGACCTCAAGTGATCCACTTGCCTCTTTCCCAAAGTGCTGGGATTATAGGTGTGAACCACCACACCTGACCCTGTTTGCTCTTTAATCCTTTTCCATGCTCTGCTTTCTTCCTCATTGCTCTGCTGTGACTACATTCTAAATTATCCTGGCCACTCAGTCCCTTTTCTTCAGTCCTCAGTCTGGTGACCTTGGCAACATTTTCCACTGTTGATCACTTAAAAAAAAAATACACCTTTTTTCCCGAGATTTATTTGGGATTCCACTACAGGCATTTTGTCTCTGATATCAAACAGAACTAAGTTATAATTCCAGCTGAGGACAATGGCAGTGTGGATTAAATGAGTGAATGTCTGTAAAATGCGTAGCACAACACATAGCACATTGCAAATTACCATGAAGTGTTGGCTATTATTATTGTTATTATTTTTGGAGTGCTGAATCTCTCTGGTTGTTATTGAATCTTTTTCTCCCATTTCCTAGGCTCATTCTTTAGACTTTTTTTCTTTCTCCTCATTCTCTCTTCAGAGATGTTTTTCATCTCCACATCTTTAACTATCTCCTTTATGTGGGAGATTCAAAACTCACAAAGCCTCCAACTATGACCTCTTCCCTGAGCACTAGCTTATTTCTATGAAACTCCGTGAAAATTGTCATTGCTTTAAATCTGATACATCTCACCCTGAGTTTTACATCGTGTTCCCAACAAATCCTCTCAATTTTTCTGAGAGAACAATGCTGTATATTATACTCTCAGCCATGAGGCTTCTACTTGCTTTAACTCTTCCTTTTCTATTGTTCTTCTCATCAAATTAGTGTCCTAATCCCGCTGGTGAGTCCTTAGAATGCCTTTTATTAATATATCCATTGTTCTCTCCAATTCCTACTTGCATAACCCTTAAAAATGTTTTTCTTTGCCTTTTAATTTAAGATACATAACATCTTTTGAAATTTGACAATTAGTTACAGATTAAAAAATATATATAGAATCCTATTTTGAAAAAAAAAAAAAACAAACGTGAAGAAACACATTAGACATTCTTGGGAAACCTAGATAGTCTATGAACATCCTCCTCTTTGTGGCTGGTTACCCCACTGCAAGCAGAGGGCGTGAAAGCAAAGGAACAGCTTGAAAGTGCTCTTCCTACTAACTCAAATGCATAACAGTCAATGGGCATATGTTCATTCAGGTTAAATTTCAGTGCTTTTCTTGGTAGTTCCATTTCATAGGCAGAAAGCTTTCTATATTAGTGCTAGGATAGACTCTGGACTGGAGTCAGAAGACCTGGGTCTCATGGGAGGGTCTGCTAGGGCTAAAAGACCTGTGCCTATTTTCCTTATCTCTACACTGAAGGACTTGGACATGATCGACCTTTATGCTTACTCTATTTGTAAAATCTATTGTACCTGTAAGATTTATAGATGATTATGTGTGATATTCTTGATTTTACCCCTAAAATTATATTGGGCCAAACCCAACATAATATAATAGATGCAAATATAATTTTGGTGTGGTTACAATTCCAGTCATTTCTCTCTTATTTTCCCTAAGTGACTGAGGAAATCTGATATAGCCTTAATAATTTTGTCACCTATTATAAAAAGTAAGTGTGTGTTCATTAAGTCTATCTATCTATCTATCTATCTATCTATCTATCTATCTATCTATCCATCCTTCAACTTATTATAGCTAACACTTATTTCCCTTCACATGGAACGTATGAATGTACGTTTACACGCTATGGAGAATATCTGACAATCTCACGGTTACTTTAAAAGGTACTGCATTCCATCTTGCTTTGGAAACAAACCATGTGGTTATTATGCTCATAGCTTGAAATGTCCCATCAACAGACTATTGTTGGTGATGGGGAATTCCAGGCTGTTGAGTGGGAGAGAACAGACTGGGAGCTCTTTCATAATCAGTGGCTCCCTGGTTGCCATTATAACTGTGGCTTGAAAGAATTCTTTGTTCTTTGTCCAGGCTTAGCAAGCACTCTGGGACTTTTAGCGGCAGCTGGTAGGGGATCGGAGCTAAAAAGTCATGGGATTCCAGCTCTGGACAGCATCTTAGGAGGTAGTACAGCAAGGTAGTTAGGAGCACGGGCTCTGAAGTTTGCTAGTTTGGGTTTGAATTCCAGCTCCACCCTTTACTAGCTGTGTACTCTTGAACAAGTTGCTTATCCTTTCTATCACTTGTAAAAGGAATGATATTTCAGGCTTCACAGGGGAATTGTAAGAATGTGATAACGTAGTGCTTTGCATAGTAAGTACTGAACACTTTTAAGTCACTATTAGTAACAGAAAACTCCCTCACTTTATAGAAAAGGAAGAGAAGCTCCAGGTGCCACGGTGAGTTAGTGGTCCAGCGCTGGAAGGGACCACTCCTGACTCCCCATCCTGCTTATAGCTTGTGCTAGTTCTTTGGAATCATCTGCCCTACCCCAATAGCTCATTGAATCTGAAATGGAAGAAGATGAGAAGGTGGTGACTAAGCAGATACATACGTGGTAGCAGACCATCTCTCCTTCTGTAGCCCCTCTGCTGATTTTTTGTTTCTAGACGTCTCTTGCACCAATGCCTCACTTACTGTCTGTTACTACCCTCAGTATTTATGAACAAGACTATGTCAAAAGATGTATCGACTTCAAGTTGTCATTAGTAATTGCTAAATGCTCACAGTTTGATAAACAGAAGGCTTTTTTTTTTTTTTACTTTTTTAAGAAAACAATGATCATTGAATGAAATGGTATCATATCTTTGACTTCACTGTCTCCTTTGCCCCCACTGCAACCTCTGATATTTACCAGAAGAATAAGCTACACCCTGCATGATGGCTAGCAACTCACTGCTTTATCACTGAATGAGTGCTACATGCCATTTCAGTGTCTGGGAGAGTGGATCCTGAATGATATCCCTTAGATGAAGCCAAGGTTACTAAGATCTGTGCTCCAAGCTCCTCCTGCCCTACCTGGTCTACTACTTCTGGGTCGTTGCCTACCAATTCCATTTGATGTACTTTTTGGTAATACTCAAGAAAAAGAACACCAATGGTCAGTGTCTTAAAAATAAATAATCATCAGAAAATTAATAACACAAAAGAATCAATTGGGTTCTCTAAATACCTGAAGCTGTTTATAAGCCTCCGTGCCATTATAAATATTTTTTGATTCCCACTCTTAAGAATAGTGACTGTCATTTATTGACACTATGTGTCTGGCATATTACTTGCTGGGGATCACCTCATCAGTAAGCGGTAGGGCCAGAACTTAATCCCACTGACTCTGCTGTGAAAGCCTGGGTTCCTGGGCGTGGCTCTAATTTGCATTTGAAAAGTGAATGTCTGTCCATTGTCAAAGATTTAGTTCAAGCTCTTTCTAATTTTTAAAAATTAGAAATAATCCAGTATGGGACTGATTAAATAAGTAATGATATATCTAAGGATGAGAATTAAAATTCATTGACAGGAAAAAATAAAATTTTGTGAGTGAAAAAACTTTATAAATCAACACCACTAGTAAAATTCTATTTTTGTGGAAATCATTGCACCCCACTCCCATATGTACAATATCTAGCTCTCTATCCAGAGAAAACGTCTGGAGGGACACACAACAATATGGTTAACAATGGGAATGCTCTGCGTTATGTGCCCTCCAAATTCCTATGTTGAAGCCTTAACCCCCAGTGGGATGGTATTTGGAGATGGGGCCTTCAGGAGGTAGTTAGGGTTAGTGCTGGAAGAGGACATTCCTGACTCATGAGGTCATGAGGGTAGGGGCCCCATGATGGGACTGGTGCACTTATAAGAAGAGAAACTGGAAAGCTTGCTCCCTCTTTCGCTGTACACGAAGAGGTCATGCGAGCTCACAGCAAGATGGCGGCTGCCTACAAGCCAGGAAAAGAGGCTTCAGAGTGAAACTTACCTTGCAGATACCTTGATCCTGAACTTGTTACCCTCCAAAACTGTGAGGAATAAATTTCTCTTGTCTAAGCTACCTGGTCTATGGTATTAGAAAGCAGATCAAAGAGAGCAAGTAAGTTTCCCAAGGTGACAGTTAAATGGCTGAGCTAGGACATCAGCCTGAATTGATCTGATGTCCACTTTATCCCTAGTGAGTGTGCATAGCAAATGCTCAATAAATATTTGGTGAATGAGGGTTGGCTAGCTGGACGGATGGACAGATAGGAGACTGGATAGAAGGATGGATGGGTATCAATCCCGCAGACTGATACACTCCAGGTGGTGGGATTCTGGGTAAATTTTGCTTTTTTAAAACTACTTTGTTACTTTCTCTCTGTGCGGAAGGAGCAAAACGTATTCTTATAATAGTAGCTCAGCAATATATCCCCAAAAGCATACAAGATAAGGAACATCACATTTCTCAAACGTCACCTCCTTGGGAAACTCTCTCTAGAGCTTCCCAGATACTTGCTTCTTGTTTTGTTTCATGGGCCTAACTTTTAGAGCTCATGTCTCACTATCTTGCATGGCTTTTGGAGTCATATACCTGAGGGGTATGTAAAGGTGGGGGGCAGGTATCAATCCATCTTTATACCCCTAAAAACTACACTGCTTGAAAACCACAATGGGCTCCATAAACACTTTTGCAATAGTGAAGAAGTAGAAGGAATAACGCCGCACATGAATGCTCCTGAGATGCCTCTGCCTATTCTGGTGTGATTGAATTCTGTCTCCAGCAAAGGGAGGAATGGGGTGAATGTTGCTATGTTTCTCTTTGCCTCCATGGGAAGAAGTAATTAGAGTAACCAGCATCATGGAGAAAACAGCCATACTCCCCAAGAAGCCAGAGTTGGGGGAGAATAGGGATCTGCCTTCTCTGTGCTATCTGACGGGTGAAAGGCCCAGAGGCATTGAAGAGGAGGAGTTTCAGAAGAATATTGGCCTTGGAATTATCCACCTACCTATCTATCCATCTGATCATCCATCCCATCCATCCATCCTTTTATCCAATCTCCTATCTGTCCATCCATCCAGCTAGCCAACCCTCATTCACCAAGTATTTATTGAGCATTTGCTATGCACACTCACTAGGGATAAAGTGTTAAACAAAACGGACATCAGATCAATTCAGGCTGGTGTCCTAGCTCAGCCATTTAACTGTCACCTT
Source organism: Papio anubis (assembly GCF_008728515.1). Lineage (NCBI taxonomy): Eukaryota > Metazoa > Chordata > Mammalia > Primates > Cercopithecidae > Papio > Papio anubis. The sequence goes on along the minus strand of NC_044987.1, from coordinate 31,620,366 downwards.
GGGAAACTTACTTGCTCTCTTTAATCTGCTTTCTTTATGTGCACATTAGGGATTCTAATCTCTACAGTGAAAAGGGTTAGAATAAATATTGTCCATTTATGGAAATCACTTAGCACAGTAGCAAGACCACAGTAGGTGCACCACAAACAGTAGCTTTGGCAGTTCTCTATCTCCCCCAAAGACCCCTGCCTACCACCCTCCTGCTGCATAGGACAGCATTTCTGCATGATCTTCATACACGGCAGCAACAAGGACCTGTGGGACGATGTTTATCTGGGAGTGGAAATGAGGCCCAACGAGAGTCGGTGGCGCGTCTGAGGCTTACCGGCCCTTGAAGAGCAGGAGCTCCTTCCCCAGCATTGTCACTGCGTCAAAGGATGAGCTGGAGTCACAGAGGTCGGGGGTGGATGGCTTGTGAGGGGGGGCATGGGGCACCATGGGCTTCCCCAGGAATGGTTTCCGAGGTCCTAGGATTCAAAATGACTTGGTCAAAATAGTAACGGGAATTTGGAGTTCACACACTTCTGTTCTAGATAGAGCCCCAGGGGAGGTTGTACACTTTCACCCTGGACATGTGATCATGGCCATGGCTGTTGAGGGCAGGTAGACCGGGGTTTGAGTCCTGGCTCTCCTGGTTGCTGAGCCGTGTGATTTGCCGCACATTATTTAACTTTTTAAGCCTCAGCTTCCTCACTTGTTAAAAGGGAGGGGTGAAAATAGTACTCACCTCAGAAGGCTGTTGTGAGAATTAAATAATTCCTGTAAAGCGGGTAGCAGAGTGCTTGGCACATAGTAAGTCTTCTAAAGATCATTATTTTATTATAGAACTTCTTTGATATCTACAAGTGTTCCAGATTAGAAATGTAATTTAAAAATTGGCATGGATTATTTCTTTGTAATTAAGTTCTCTTTTTCTCAATAAGAAAATTTTCTTATGTGTTTTCCTATTATTTTCATAGACTCCTTGGCATCCTGCCCTGTGCTTTTGTCTTTTACTAGGCATCCAGGAAAAACTGAGCGAATTCTTGCGGAATTGAAGTACACTGAAAGTGTTTGTTACTTAAAGGTATCTTCTGGTGGATCGTCTTGGAAAACATGGACCCAAATCTTGCGAGAGCTGTCAGTGAGTCTCCCCTCCTGCTCTGCATCTCTGAGGACCTTGCCCCAGCTCCAGAAGAATGAATCTGCACAGCTTGGACTGTTGCCTCTGGTAGGTCCCTGCTCTTTGATGAGGCCTCGTCATAACCACAGGTGAGAGTCAGGGAAGGAATGAGGCACAGGGAAGGGAAAGATTCAGGCCTCTGATAAGGGTCAGATGAGGTTTGAGATCAGGGATGGAGTAGGGTTAGCAGCAAGGTGAAGATCGGAGGCGGGGTAAGGCTTTGGGAGAAGATGGAAGCTGGAAATTGGAGAGGGTCAGCAGCGGCAAGCGATCGACTGGGTGATATGAATGCTCCCTTGTAACATAAACCCGTGTTTTCACATTTCATTCACCTGTGTCATAATAGCTGTGCCAAAATATGTGCTTTGCCTCCTGGCCGAGTGACAGTGGCCATCCGAAGGCAGTGACTTTCCAGAGCACAAGGACCTCTAAAGGCAAGTGTTTGAGCTCAGCCCTTCTCGGTGGCCCACAGAAATTGCTTCCCATTGGAGCACTGCCACCAAGACTCTGGAGCTGAGTTTGTGACATTCATGGTGTTTTTCCTGTCCCTCAAGGGTCAGGCAGATCTGGTGCTTTCCCCCTCCTGGAAATGGATAGAGCTGGCTGAAGACTTCTTGGGATGAAATTTGCCTTTTGTGCCTCAGGTGAAATCTGACTGATTTTGAATGGTGTGCCCATTTCTGGGCTTCCCACCCTCCAGATCCCCTGGGGCCAGATTCCTAGCACCCCAGGAAGGTGCTAGGGGGTCTGGGTCTCTAGGCACTGAGAAAATGGGGAGAGGCTCTGATAAGCAGAAGCCTAATAACCAGGTCTCCAGAGCTCAAGGGAAAAGCAATTTCCAAGATCTTTTTGCCTTTTATCCATTAAAGAAAAATTGTCAAGGTCTAAGGATGTTTCAAGATTCCTTCTGATGGATTAATTGGTTTGTTTCCCTTAAGGAAAATTGGACACAGAGTTTCTAATAATCCCTCATTACCTTTTAGAAGAATGCTAATACTTGAGGTAGTTTATCTCAGGATACTTACTGCCTTTGAACCTCAGCTTTCTCAGCTATCAAACAAGGAAAACACTTCACACCCCACAGGTTAGTTGTGAGGCTGGTGTAAGACTATACACATGAACCTGTTTTGTAAACTGCAGATCGGCTACATGGCTGGGCGTGGAGTTATTTTAATCATGATTGCTATTTTTAGGGAGATAAGGTCACTTATCTGCAAATGGGTAAGCACCACGTATATGAACTATAAACTACATCCATCCTCTCCCAATGTGTAAATTCTAACCTGCACTCAAAGGAAAAACACAAATAGACAAATGACTATGTTTTTTAAGGCTATCCAGGACTAATATGCTCTAAAGGAAAGATGTAAAATTTAATCACACATCACACACATATTTATAACTGGCAAATGAACTCTTCACAAGAAGGCATAGTTGGGGCTATGGTTTCTAGATTGATCTTTACCAATGCAGATAAAATGCACTTTCTTTAAGTTGGAGACTGAATGCCTGCCAATTTCAGGGTTAGTGGTCAAAGAAGGTAATAGTCTTACCGTATAATGCCTGGATCCCTTTCACATCATCTTTGGGGAGGTGGAATCCATAGGGATTCTGGTACTTATAAGTTGGGTACATCAGTGCTGATGGGTCTGTGGAATGGGCCAGGCCCAGGGCATGACCAAATTCATGAGCAGCAACGGTAAACAAATTAAAACCTAGACAATATGAGAGAAAAAACAGTATCACCACAGGTTTTTGTTTTCTCCATCTTCCATCTTTATAGGATAATTTATGCCCACATCACAGTTAACTCATCTCCTTTTCCTAACTGGATTATTCAAATTTTGGTAAGTTATTCTGGCGCTTAGCTTTGGTGACTTAAATTTTCCCCCTCTTGGCTAGAAGGGGGTTGGAGGTGGGGGAGGATGGAAATGCACATCAATCCATTTTGCTAATCATCAGTGATGTTTGGTAGACTGATAAAGGAGAGCCTTGGAGCAAATAGTGGCAATGATATTTGGGAATAATTCATAAATTTAGACCACAAATGCCTTAATAGTTCCCTGCTATTACAGCCTACACCTTTTGATCCACATGTTTCACACTGAAGATTTCCAGATGACCTGTATGATATTCTGGAACCTTTATTCCCATCCCCATCACACTTCTCAGGACAGTACTGATTCTCTCGGGTCATTTCTGAATGTAGCCTATTTCCAAGAACAAGTAAGAAATCATAAATACTAGGTTGTTGAAGGAAACGAGAGCAGTGCGTTGAGAAGGGGATGACCATTTCTTCAGATGATATGCTATGAAACAGATCAGACAAGTCTACAACACAATTTGGGGTGGATTTTTTTCCCTTATGTGATCCCTTTTGGATTTTTGGCTTACTTGTTTTTCCTAGCCAGCCCCCCTAGTTAAAGGGTGGCTTGGGACGTTGAACCTCAAGGTTTCATGATGGAGCCCAGAAGAAGGTACAATATTTTCCAGGTTATGGTGAATTGTGCATATATACCATTCGTTCCCATAGTCCACTTCTCAGCATTGTCGAAATGTGTATCTCCTCCCAGGCCTTCTCCAGGAGCAAATGCATGGGCTAGAGTCCCCCGAGGCCCATCAAATGGATAGGAATCCCCATGATCTAAACAAGTGGGGAGAAAGGCCAACAGGATTGAGTCCTTCTAGCAATTTTGAGGGCACATCATATTACAGAAAATGGACATTTTGAATAGCATTGACACTTCAATTTACTTTTCAGTATTTATTTGTTATAATAGGAAGTTCACTTGTCAATGAGTAACTGCCCATTGAAAAATAAAAGAGGCTAATTCATACTGCAAAGATAGTAAGCATTAAAAATAATAATTAAAAACACCTTTTTTGGGTTATTGTTGCTATCACAACATCTGTTAACTGACACATAGGATACTGTGGACTTTGCACATGCCATGGATTACAAAAGGAGAACTAACCGGGGGGCATTGGATGGAAAAACCTACTCCACTGATTGAAATGTGAACCTGTTGGCAGAATGACCTTTTAAATTTGATTCAGCTGAGATAGTGATAGTGAATTGAACAAGTGTGTGCTTTTTGTTTCTATAGCACAATACAGTTTAAGAAAGTGTCAAAAATTTATCTGTAATTTTGACATACTTTCATGTGGAAAACTTATGAAAGTCATAAAGGCATTTATAAAATCCTAACTTTTGAAGCTTTTTTATGTTTTTGTTTAATTATCTATTTTAATTAACAATTCATTACAAATTTAATAGAAGAGGAGGAGGAAGAACAAAATGAGGGTTATAGTTTACCACTTTAAAAAACCTTAGTAAGGATACCCAGTTTTAGTTAGTTGTTTTTTTTTTTTTCTTTTTTTTTTTTTTTTTTTTTTTTGAGCCGACAGAAAAAGTTCTGGTATGCCATTTCTCAGGTTTCAGTGACATGCAGTCTACTCAGGTGCATGCACAGAGGACTTCATGCAATGGCATCACAACTAAGTAGACTAGCACAGTCCCTGTGTTGGCTTGTGTATTAGGGGACACACTGCAAGCTTGAAAGATCAAGAGAGAGCCAGACATTCATTCCTTGGCCTTCAAAGCTACCCCAAGTCACACTGCCCTCCCTGCCACTTCACCAGGGGTGGCCTTTGTCCTTTGGGAGGAATAGGACCTGCCCTGGGCCAGGTTGCACCCAGGACCATTTCTAAAGGCTCTATTCTCAGAACTTGCTTGATCTTCTCTCTCCTAGCTCCTAAGCGTGCTTTCCCCCCAGTGACATCAGATTCAAATTAAGATCTGGACTTGAAATGACAAGGACACTTAGAAATCTTATCTGAGGAGGGGAATAGATAGTAGCTCTCACTTACCCTGACTATTACGAAGCTGAGAAGGAAAAGAAATTTCATAAGCCATTTGGCCTTCCCTTTATCTATTTCCTAGACTTGCTTCTCTGAAAAGGGATCAGAGCTCTCACCAATCCCTGTGCAAACTTACGCCTCTACTCCTTACCAGGGTGAGCAATGGAATGGAGAAGAAGTGGGAAAGTTGGAGGCAGACCTCTCACACATCTCCCAAAAGTGGTCTGCAAGTGTGGGCAAGACAGGAACGACACTTTCCTAACCATTGCTGCAGGGGCAAAGCTGTATCAAGGTCACTGTGGAAGGTATTTCCTTCAGTGAGGATTCATGGTGGGATATTCTTGGCTAATATGGAGGGGGGTATATAAGTGATAAACACCATCATGGGAATGGATGAGGTCATGTGGCTAACGGGAAAGCAAAATCTGCAAGAATTTGTCCCCTAGTGGGGCAAAGTCATAATGAAAGTTTGTTACAGTGAATCTACTCTACAGCTGTATCTGATGATGACAAGACATGCTAAGAATTCCTATTTTCTTGATTCTATTTTCCGGCCAGAGGAAGATCATGGCTTTGTCATGGTCTTGGCCTTGGCCCATCACAGTACGGTGTGAAGGAGAAGTGTGTGATCACTCAAATTAAAGATGTAGAAGGAACAGTATTGGGACAACTCTCCTTTGAATTAGTAGATGGAATCCAAGTACCACAATACCTCCATTTTCAAAAGATATCATAATATCCGCTTCTCCTGAGTTTATTCTGACAAAGCTCAGAGGGACGGCGCTACTCCAGGCCTGCAAGGCCATCTGCACTGCTTTTTCCACCTCGGCAGAACTCATGGAGGTTGTGTATTTAGATACTCTGTGAAAACGGAAGAAACATGTTTTCTTTTCAGTAACTGCTCCAAGGAAGGCAAGAATTATATGTTGTATTCAAAAATTGTTAAATATAAATCTACAATTTAGATTTTTTCTCTGAAGTGATAATTCTTGTTTTGCTTTATTATATGTTAAATTGCTTTATGTGAAACAAGACAAATGAAAGGGAGAGATGAGAGAAGTTGGGATAATCTGGTACTGAAACCGTTTAACTTTCTTTGTTATTATACTACCTCCGACTTAAAAGAATAAAATTTGTGGCCAGGCACAGTGGCTCACGTCTGTAATCCCAGCACTTTGGAAAGCTGAGGCGGGAGGATCACTTGAGGTCAAGAGTTCCAGATCATCCTGGCCAAGATGGTGAAACCTTGTCTCTACTAAAAATACAAAAATTAGTTGGGCGTGGTGGTGCAAACCTGTAGTTCCAGCTACTCGGGAGGCTGAGGCAGGAGAATCATTTGAACCCGGGAAGTGGAGGTTGCAGTGAGCTGAGATCCGGTGATTGCACTCCAGCCTGGGTGACAGAGTGAGACTTTGCTCAAAAATAAATAAATAAATAAATAAAACTTGTGAAATGTCACAGGTAGTAAGTAGTCAATTTTTCTTAAAGTCGTTTTCATTGAGAGAGGACCTCTTTTTCCCCAAAGGGACTGGATGTTTTCAATATGAAAAATAGAAATGTAGAGTTTTGAAGTTTTGCTAATTCTTATTCAGAGCTCATCAGGATTTCCCCAGGGCTGTTGGGGAAGGTTTTTTCCCTCAGAACAATGCATTCTTTTTTTCTTCTTCTTCTTTTCTCTCTCTCTCTGTCTTTTTTTTTTTGTTTGAGACGGAGTTTTGCTCTTGTCACCCAGGCTGGAGTGCAATGGCATGATCTCTGCTCACTGCAACCACTGCCTCCCAGGTTCCATTGATTCTCCTGCCTCAGCCTCCTGAGTAGCTGGGATTATAGGCGCCCACCACCACGCTGGGTTAATTTTTATATTTTTGGTAGAGACAGGGTTTCACCATGTTGGCCAGGCTGGTCTCGAATTCCTGACTTCAGGTGATCTACCCTCCTCGGCCTCCCAAAGTGCTCAGATTCAGGTGTGAGCCACTGCCCCCCCAGCCCAAAATAATGCATTCTTAAAGAGGAAGGGCTAGCTTTAAAAGTGGAGGCTCACTGGAACTGAAAAAAAGGGTGAGACTTTCAGCAATTACTGGTATGACAATGACACCTGAAGGCAGAAAAATGTAGTGCTTTTTGGACTGTGGGCGGAGTCAGAGTTGGTGATTGTTAGAACTTTCTGCTCTGAAGCCCAGGGTCTGGGGATTTCTGGCAACATACAAAGGAAAGGCAGGAAGGGCGACTTCTACCTGAGACCTTGGGCTGGGCTGGAATATGATGAAAGTGAGAAGCTGTGTCTGTGAGAGCCAACCCCATGAGCAGGGACCGGCCCTGCTTTCTCTCTCTCTGTAGCTCCTAGTCTAGTGCCTTGCACATAGCAAATGCCTAGCAATTGCTTGATAAATAAATGAATGGATTAAATAAGTAAAGCTAGCTGTTTTAGGGCCCACTCAGTGGCTCTCGAAGTTTAGGACCTGTAATAATTACCTAGGAAACTTGTTAAAGATACAGGTATGGTCCAGAAATCTGCGTTTTGAAAGGTATCCTAGGTTATTATAATGCAGATGGTGCAATTTCAATGAGAAACCAACAGCAATAATGCTGGGGTCCCAAGTGAAAGGACTGTGCCCACAGAAAGGATAGCAACTAGCTCAATTCAGGACTTGAGAGTGAAGGAACAAGGAGCTCTTCAACCCCAGGAGTTGGGGCCAAAAGAAGAGAGCTATAGAATTGAAGGGGGAGACCAGAAAGACCCTCAAAGGGACTATTTAATGCTTTCAAAATATGCCAAGCCCACTGTGTAATATGAGTCTGCAATTTATCACAACTAGGTAGACTTATTACTTTGACATGCCCTCGCATTTTTGATAAGTCAGCCGTATCTTTGAGCTGACAGTGTGTGTTGGCCTGAGAAGACAGGGAAGGAGAGAGGGATAGCACCAGAGAAGAAGAGAACATGGAAAAATCCCCGACTCAGGGTCTGGAGCTTGATAAAGCAATAATAATACTAGCTAATATTCTTTGAAGTCACACTATGTGCTGTTGCTGCATACACTTTTTAAGCGGCATTTATCTAATCCTCACTACGACCCGTAAGAGGAAGATCATCTTCATCACCTACATGTTATGATTAATGAGGTTTAAGCCCAGTTCTGTCTGACTCCAAAGCTTATGCATATAAGCACTATGCTGTATTTTTTTTTCCTTTTTGTAACCCTTTGGGTTATATTGTAAGAAGTTATTCTGAAAGTCAGTAGCTACACAGGCAGAGTACTGTGATAGTGTCTAGTGTCCTTTTTCATGGGGAGGGGACGGTGCAGTTGTTGGGGAGCAAGAGTGGATGGACAATGTGTGTGTTGAGGGGTTTTAAGATTGCCCACCTTATCGCAAGAATATTATACTTCCCTAAGTATCACATTATCTTGACCCATGCTTCTCGTCTTTGTTGTATGTACATAGTCATGGACTAAAATTCCAGAACACAGTTTAAGAAAACTATGAAAGGACTCTGTTGACGCATATACATTTTGCTTGCCTTATTCTTACTATCTCAGAATCGCTTTTGTGTTCAACTCCCTATGAGGTTTTTCTTCCCCAATTTCTTTGATGTTTTTGTTCAGCCTGCCACCTTATGGATTTATTGGCTGATAGCAGGTAACAAATGGCCTAGGGGATTCATGACTGTTCCCTGGGTTCTGGCCCCTCATTTAATCAAATGGACTCACTGGTGTGCCGGAACAGTTTAACAAGTGGCTCTACAAGGAGGAAAAAAAACCCCTTGATTTGTATGACTTGCTGATTTCTGTGTTGTAAATATTCTCACTATGGCTAATTCAAGCTACCAATTTACCATCACTGAATGCCAGGTTGTGAAGAGATGAGCATGAATGAACCACCCAGATTATACAGATGTACATAGCCTCATGAGCAGAGAAAATAATAGAATGTAGTGAAATAAGAGGCAATATGTTTTTATTACCTTTGTTTTTAATATACTTTATTTAATATAATTATTTAATATAATTTACTAAGTAATTATAAATATTAAATAATATAAAATATAATAATATATTTTATTTATTATTATAAAATAATATATTTTAATAATATATTAATAATAAACAGTATATTTTATTTATTACTATAAAATAATATATTTTAATAATAAATATAAATATTAAATAATATAATTATTTAATATAGTTTAATATAGTGTAATTTAATTTAATATAATTTAATGTGATTTATTTAATTGTAAATTTACATAATTTAACAATGGCTGTCTTAGCAACCAGCTCACAAAATTCTTGGGAGCTTAACAAGTGGCTGCAACCTTCCTGACATTTTAAGGATTGGCTTCAGTGAGCTATTAGGAGGCAGCTCTAGCACACCACTGCTTGGACTATTGCACAAGGCCAGCCTTTCCCCATCTCCAGTTATCATCTAGATGTGCTCATCCTAAAAGCGAAATCTGATCCCCGTCCTAGCTCTCCACTGCCCTGGAGATAAAGTCCAAACTCCTTAACATCACGCTCTAGTTGCCCTTAAGGCTGCCCCTCCAGCTTATTTCCTGCCATTGCCCTTCCTGGACCCTCTGCTGCAGCCGCATGCCCTAGGCACTGGTGGTGGGAATGCTGCCCATCAACATCCAGTCTGTCCACTCTCTGCTGCTATATGCTTGGTCTGGTTTTCTTCTTAGAAAATTCCTTACATGTGCAAGGCCTGGGGCAGGACCACAAAGAGTGGAGGCCACTCTTCTTTTCTGACCTGCACCCATCTGGCATGCGTGAGGCCCACGCAGGCAGGCACCATCCACCCCTACCTCAGGCTGAAGGGCAGGTACCATGCATAATTTGCCCTCGGTTGTACCAACCTGGGGAGGAAGTCTGCGCTGGCCCCAGAATCAGGTCTGGCTCTGGGAGAGGGAATTCCGGCCTCTGTACCCTGAGCACTGCAGGGAGGGACAGAGGTTCTGGTTGGGTGTGTTCCCTTGGTTTACACAGGATGAAGTCAGAGGATTAGTGGGGGGAAGAAAGAGGGCAGGGAGGGAGTGAGGGGAGCTTGGGGCTAAGAGTGGAACTACTTCTACTTTGCCTTTGAATCAGGCTCAAATGTCACTGCCTGGTCCCTGGGCCACTTGCTAGCTCTCTGCACGTGAACTGTGGTCCCACAGTTCACTGCTTAGAGCTATGATTTTGCACGTTTCACACAGAGCTACAGCTCTCTGTTTGCATGTCTGTCTCTCCTTAAAGGACTGTGAGTTCCCTAAGGTCAACAAAGTTGACCTGTTCACCTTTATGTCCCTCAAATGGAATGCATTTTTTGAATCATTAATAAAAGATTTTTGGAGTCAATGAAATAAATTACTTTATTAGTAAGTTATTTTTTTCTTTCTTATTAAGCAGGTTGTTTTAAGAAAACTGGTTTTTACTGCCAGGTCATTAATCCTGGACTAGATTAAAGATAGTTGTGTTGTTTCTAACTGATGAAATTGTTTGAAATGCCTAAAATAGCCAGTCATTATGATAATCCTAAGACCATATTTTCTGGTGAATTGCCCATTGTCATTGCCTGACAGATGGACGTAAACAGTTCTTATTCTTTCTTGCGGTTGTGAGGCGTCAGGATTTTTATACAGATGAGAAGGAAGATTTTTTTCAAGAAAAGGGAAAAAGAGAGAGGGGCTGTTTTTTCTCTGAATTTGGAAAGACTTGATCTCATTACCTGTACGTCAAAATATTTTTTTTCCATTTGGGTTCACCAGGGAAGAGGCGATAATTGGCCACATCAGGAACTCCACAGCGCGGCTTCTTGATCACGTCCATTGTGGTCTGGTCTAACTTCCCGGTGACTCGGAGGCCAAAGAACGCTTGTAGCTCCTTAATCTTCCTTACCATGGAATTGCCGCCTCTTGCAACCATCTCACCAATCTGGTGTCCTTCTTTATTTGTGTAATATTTGTCAAGATACGCCTGAAATGGAGAGGCAGGCTGACATGTCTACAGCGTAGTCTGGGAAATACTCATGCTCAGTTAAGGCAGGGGACAGCATTCCTGATGTATTAAAAGCAGTGTGTAGAGTATTTTCCCATTTATGAACAAGGCAGACATATTTGTATACATATAGCTTAGCTATACTCCAAATTATTAATGATGATCGGTTTTGGGTAGTGGGGATTATAGATTATTTAATTATTTCCTTTCATCCACCTGCATTTTATAGTTTTTCTACAATGAATATAACAAATATGCATTTTTGCTTTAATTTTTTTAAAACAAAAAAATTCAGGGAAGGAATCTGATGTGAACATTATTTCCATGGATCACTTATTTGTCGCTGAAGTTCTTTACCCAATTTGCAAAACAAAGGCTATCTGGTTTCTTTGGTAAACAGTTATTGGTATCATCTTTCCATTGTACATAATGCGAGATCAGTATGCTTTTAACTCTTGGAGGCATTGTATTCCAGCCTCTCATACTTTACAAAGGCAGAGGGTCCACCTGTTTTTCAGCTGAGGATTTTAATGAGTTCAGATGTGTTCAGTATGTGGGCTGGAATTTGTTTCCATGAGACAACTTTCCTAGGCAAGGCTGTTTGTCCCTTGAAGCAAATAAAATAAGCCATAAATTATAAGGCTTTCATTTGCACAAAAAGACATAAAGCCCTTCAGTATATATTGTTCAAAACACTTTTCTATGACTCAGGGCTGGGATTAGGGTAAAACGAGTGATGCAGGGACATGCAAATACAGGGTTGAGGCCTGCCTTTGGCCCAGGAATTTCACCTACTCAGCTGATTTTAGGAAAATAACCAAAGAGCTGCTAACGGTTCAGTCATCCTTTCATATCCATGGGGGAATTGGTCCCAGGACCTCTCTCAGTTACCTAATCAACAGATGCTCAAGTCCCTGATATAAAATGGCATAATATTCACATATGACTTAAGTACAGCCTCCTGTATGCTTTAAATCATCTCTAAATTACTTATAATACCTACTATAATATAAATACTATGTAAATAGTTGTTACACTGTATTGTCTAGGGAAAAGCTACAAAAAAATGTATGTTTTGAACATGTCTTCCCTGAAACAGATGCAACCGTTGATTTTTTTCTTGAATATTTTCAATCCACAATTGGTTAATTCCATGTGTACAGATCCCATGGATACAGAGCACTGATTGTATTTAATTATCTACAATTTTGTATTTATATAGTATATATTTATTTATTAGATATAAATTACATACTATTCACCTATATATTAGCCATATATTACCACATATAAACTATGCAAATAGTTTACTTACATATCATGCACACGTATTTTTAACATATATATAAAGATAATAAATAATTGGAAGTAACCTTAATGTCTTATGTCAGGGGATTTAGTATATATATTATCCTATATTCATATGAGGCAATACTAGGCCTCTAGAAAGATCAGTTTTGAAAAATAAATATTTAATGTTATGAAAGAATGCTCTTTTTGTAATGGCAATATACTGAGAAAAGAAGAGAAGAAATCTTTATAAGGTTACAATAATAATTTTCTGAATAAACCATACATATACACACATGCACACACACACAATAATAAAAGGAAGTCTGCCTGAATATTAATGTTGATTATGTCTGGGTAATGAAATTATGGATGACTTAATTTATTCTTTATTCCTTCCAATATTCCAAATTTTTTTACAATGAGCATGAACCGTTACTGTTGGGGAAAAAATAAAAAGGAGTAAGTCTCACTCATATGTTTGGAGAGGGTACTCTATTTTTTCACTGCAGGATCAGCCGATCCTTCACTCCCTGCCCTGCTTGTGAGAGAAGATCACTTTCCCCGTTGTAGTCCCTTATAAAAACCTTAGGTGAGATGAGAAGCCAAGAGGAGGAAAAGGGAAGGAAACATGGGGTGCCCAGGCTCTGAAATCTAGCCTAGGTATTCTGAAACAAAACTGCGTCTATTTGGTTCCATTCCACCTCTAGTTAGACCACCTTATGTAAGCATTTATGTTTCTCATCTTTGTTTTTTGGCATGATGAAGTGGATTGGATGAATTGTTCCTGTCTGTGCACGTTGATGCTGTGATAATGCTATGCTTGTGGTAATGTCTGAATTATACTCCTCAGGGTTAAGCTCCATGTATAAGACCAGGTCCTCTGTGTCTCTGAGATCATTGATTTCAAATATTTTGTTCTCCTGTTAGATTATGTGTTACACTGTACGTTCTAGTTTTTGTCTCACAAAATAGGTTATATAAGGGAAGATGCGCATGATAAATTAAGTGGAAAACATGTTTGCCGTGTTTACCACTGCTATTACAATTGAGCCATGTTTATAAATGTAAGTGATATCTAGTCATACCATCCCAGTCATATCACCAGGGCTGAGATGTGGCCAGTGGTGGTTACCAAAAACTCTGTAATCAAGATAATAATTTAATGCAGAAATAAAAAAAATAAAATCAATGCCAAAAAATCCGTGATAAACAAAATTTCAAAATTTTAAAAACAGGATGCATTTCCTGCCTAGGTTGCCTCACACTAATCCTGGCCTTGAATCATAGAAAAGTGTTATGAAAGATACAGTCTAAGGGACTAACACTGGTTAAACCTTAATAATGGAGTTAAGATGATATATTTTTAAAGACAGGGTTTTTACTTTTTTTTTTTTTTTTTACTACAAACCTGCGTAATTTTTATAACCAACAGTTTGTTTCTTTAAAATATGCACAAGATGTTATTCTGAGAGCACAAAAGGTTTATGGCTGGTCATACAGGAAGGATTGAAACAGTACCTTTTAATGAAGTAAAAATAAAATTAGAAACTATTCCTTCTTAAAAACAAAAATTCATCACTGCAGTGATATAAACAAAATCTCTCCCTAGTTGGTGCTTCCATAAGATGTGATTCTTGTACTAGTAAAACACGTGTCTCATTGCACTGTAAACCATCACTTCCTACCAATTTCTTATCACTCTCACCTGCTTGTTTGCAACCTCCTTCCAATCAGGCACCGTTTTGCCTTCACAGATACAAACCCTGTGTTTGACTCAGTTCTAGGCTCAGAGTAGATGCTCAGTTAATGTTTCAGCTCTATTTCTTTAGGCAAAATATGAAAGTGTGTTTCCTTGAAGAATTATCAGATATCCTGAAGTACTGAAAGCTCAGAACTTTTTCCTGCTAAAGTTACTGACAAGGTTTTGGCATACTTTTCACAGTCACAATATTCTATCAGGCATTTACGTGCGTGCTTAGAATTGCTTTCATGTGATACCCTAACACTTGCATACTGTTGGCTCAGCACTTATTGTTGGTGCTGAGACAAAGAATTCAGAATTTACCAGAATTGTCCCATTTCCTTCCAAGCTTCCCCACTTCCTCATTGTTAAAATTATAGAATATTGAGATCAATTATCAGGTGATCCTCTCTCCACTTCTCTTCCAGTATCTGACAGATAAAAGTACAGGAGGCCAGGGGTTCCATTCCTGCAGGCTAGCAGCTTAGGGCTCCCTCCCAAGCCCTCATTCAGTTCATTTCCTTAGTGTCTTTCCTGAAACTTAAGAGTTTAAAACTCAGTTTAAGTACGCTCCAGGACAGGGTGAAACTTAAGGTACATTTCGTCAACATTTTTCTTTTTTGGCGAAGTCACTGTCAGGTTCCAGGGTCAGGTTTGGGGCCACCACTACACCAAATGCACTGAATACACTGACATGCTCAGTGTCAGGTTCCAGCCCATGCTGAGGTCTGAGGGGAATGGGTGGGTGGCAGATAGCTGAAAGAATCCTCAGGGAGGGGGTGCGGGCATAGGCAGATGAATATGGTTTTATTCAGCAGCTCTCTCTTCAGCAGCTTTCTCACACTGTCCCCCCTGTTTCAGCTGCTAGAGCCGGCTGCTCCCACACACAGCTGCGCGGCTGGCCCGCCCTTCAGGGTCAGCAGCTTAACTCTTTCTCTCTCTGGGCACAAGCCGGTTCCTGGCTCCCCTCCACCCACCCGCAATATGGATAGCTTTGGCTGGCTCTCTATTTCTCTGGGTGAGAGGACTCCTGTACAGTGTCAGCAGGGCAATTATACCTTTTACAGACAATAGTGGCTTAGAGCTAAGTGATGGCCTTCCCCATGTTGTGGCTACACGGCTGTGATAACAAGTGGAGATATACGCCTGCACCCTAAACTCACCGAGTCACACAGGATGTTTACCTCGGCCTATGCCTGCTTGGCTGCAGCACAGCCATGTTCCTTACAGTCACACAAATAGATTTGTGCGAACTTTTAAAGCTGTCTGAAAAATCCTAGGTTCTAGTCCAGGCTGTGTCACTAACATGCTTTTGCAATTCTTTTAATTTCTTGTGGTTTCAGCTTTCTCATCTATAGAGTGGTTTCTGCCCTACTGGCTACACGAGTGTGAGGATCCAATGAGGTCCTCAATGTGAATGCTTTTAAATGTGTCAGAATACTTTAAAATGCCCTTTTACTCATTAAGTCCATGTCTGGAAACCTATCCTGAAAAAATAATTGTTTAAATTAGCTTGATGTACAAAGATGCTTATAGAAGCTTTATTCATATGGAAGTAATCTATTTGCCAAATAAAGGAAATGGTCAAATAAATTATAACTTATATTCTGGAATATTTCTGAGTGTTTAAAGTGATGTTATGAAAATAGTATAAAATCAAAATTTTCTTATTACATAATAGTTAGAAAAGTAAAAACCACATTTTGAAGACAATAACAATTTTAAAAAGTCTTTATCATAGAGAATAAAATGGTAGTAAAACTGCCTGAATTAACAGTGTGTATTTTCATTTTCTTTAGTTATGACTCCATAATAATGGGGTAATTAAAATTTTTGTTATTTTTAAACATAATTTAAAAAATATGTTTTAAATGTCATATTGATACTCATTTTTTTTTAACAAACAAATCCAGAATAAAATCCTGGATTATGAAAATAGGTAAGCATTTTGCCATCTCATCATTTTCAAAGCACTTATGCAAATTAGCAAATCAGAATTTAAAGGACACAAGTGACATTAAATAAATCAAGAAGCTGTTTATCTTCTCAAGTACAGATTTTTTGGTGGGAGGGAGAGGTGTATGGTGTTTGGAAGCATGACCTCTTTGGTGTTTCCAGGAACTGTTTGTTCTTTCTTAGTGAGTGACCTAACAGATCACTTAGCAAGAAGAGAGCATCTCTAAGCATTCTCTCTGCTTAGTGTGACCCAAGCCACCAGGCACCAGAGGACCCTCTTCCCTGACCTCTTGGCTCTAGTCACATAGGCCTGATGATCGCATTCCAAGCAGCTGCTGTTTCCTCTGCCAGGACTGCCCCATCTCCGGGTCTTCATGTGGCTGGCTCTTTCATGCAGCTCAGGTTCATCTGAAAGGTCACTTCCTCTGAGCAGCCTTCCTGGACTACTTCATTTAAAAATACTCCCTCCCCAGACCACTTCCCCAGTCAGTAACTCTCTGTCATCCTGATTAACTGCTTTCCAATCTCACCGATCACTTTGTGAAATAATCTTGTGCACTGATTGGCTGACTTGTTTAGCTTCTCGCAGCACCTTCCCACCAGCTCCCTCGTCCTCATGGAAGCAGCATAAGAACAGCGGCTTCATTTGTTTGATTCCCTCATGCTTCTCCAGCACACATTGCACTGGAAGCATTCAATACATGAACTTTTGCTGCCTATTTTACTGCTTTTGTTCGTGACTTTATGAGGCTGATGAGGTTGTTATATAACGTTTCTATAAATTATAAGGTAGGATGTTATTAAATACTTCTTTCTCGTCACTGTGATCCTCATTAGAGGTTCGGCCAGATCATTCCAGACTCCTATGGAGTGATGAGTGTCCCTGCCCAGAGCTGAGGGCCAGGGCCATTGCAGGCAGAAGGTGCTGTGTGCCAGGTGAGGAGATGTGGACAAGTTTCCCTGCTCCTTGGTCTAAGATCTTTCTGAGAGTATGTCATAAGGGAGACAGAGAAGGGCTGATTTATTTTGGAGAGGAAGAAGTAAGGAATCATTAAATGTCCCCAACATTCCCAGGCCATGCCATTGTTTCTAAAGATGCCCAGCTGACTCCTGACCATCTAGAACAGCAAGAATGGCTCCACCCAAGAGTGTGTAGCCCAGGGATCCGCAGCTCCTGGGCTGCACGCAGGAACCAGTCTGTGGCCTGTTAGGAACCCGGCCCCACAGCAGGAGGTGAGTGGCGGGCCAGCATTACCGCCTGAGCTCTGCCTCCTATCAGATCAGCACAGGCATTAGATTCGCATAGGAGCAGGAACCCTATTGTGAAATGTGCGTATGAGGGATCCAGGTTGCACGCTCCTTTTGAGAATCTTAAGCCTGATGATCTGAGGTGGAACAGTTTCATCCCCAAACCATCACCCCCCAGCCTCCTGCTTCCCATGTTCATGTAAAACTGTCTTCCATGAAACTGGTCCCTGGCTGGTCTAGCCTTATTCCTTCATAGACTAGTCAGGGGTGGCTATTTTTTTTCTGCAAAGGACAATAATTAATATTCTTTGCTTCTAGGCTAACCTCTGCCATTGTGGCACAAAAGCAATCTTAGACAATCTGTAAACTAAGGGGCAGGGCCAACTGTAGTTTCCCTGAACCTTGGATTAGAAGGTTCCCAACACTTCAGATCCATTCTGGCCTCAGCATGGCTCTCCTTCCGGAGGTCACAAAACCTCTTTAGTTTCAGAATCACAGTGGCATGAGGCAGGGTAGGGAAAATTACATCTGGGAAGAAGGCACCTAAAACTAGGTGGCACGGACAAAATACAATTGAATAAAGATCCCAGTATCCTGAGTTACTTTGAAATTAGTTCATCTAAAAGTGAGCTAAAGTCAAAGGAAGTTCAATTCAATATGGCTGTGCTGGGCATCAGCTGTGCTGTTCATCTGTGGAGCTGATATTTAAGTGTTTAATGACTGGTACGACTGGGGAACTGACCAGTGAATAAGGATGAGTAGCAGAAACAATCGGTAGGGACATGCCATTGCACATGGGTGGAAAGCAGCTCTATGATGCAGACAGCCAAGCGGTACACAGGTGCAGCCTGGCAGGCAAGAAAGCAGCCCAGAGGCAGAGCTAGTGATCACAGGTATGCTATAATGTTGGCAGACTCTTGAATAGGCCTGTGTACAAAAACATTTCCTCTACATATCTTTCACTAATGTTGGAAATTCCATCCTTAGACATCCATTTCTTTAGGTTAAGGATGCCACCCTTCTTTTAAAAACAAAAAACGCTTGGAAGCATATATATAATATATATATTGAATCATTTTGAATCAAGTAGTCTTTGCAAAATTTCTAATATGAATCATTTCTATCAGACCCTTTCCAGCAGTCATATAGGAGAGATGTTAAAAGAGGAAAATACACAAAGTTTAAGCACATAAACTTTGTACTTTGTACTTACTACATAAACTTTGTTATGTACTTTGTACAGAAACTTTTACTTCGTTGGGGAATATGCTTTAGGGAGAAAAGGCCCTCAAATGAGAAGTGGGTTGGCACCCAGGAAGAACTTAGTCCACTTTAAATTTTGATCAGGGTTACCTTGAATATAAGAGCCTTTTAAAAAGTGTAAACACAGGAAATCTCTTCGTTGTGACTGCTAAAGCTTAGCACTAAATTCACAACCTGCCTCTAGCGTGCGGATTATTCCTCGGTTTTTATTTTTCTGCTTCTGTTTTTCATCCTACATCATTCCTGAGAAGTACTTGTTTGGTCCTTTTATATTGTATGGTTTTCACAAGCCACCTGGAATTCTTTATGAAGCAAGATAACTAGGTAGATATATATTTATGTATTTATTCAATCATGTAACATGGTACACCTAATATGCACCAGACACCAATCTAGATGGACAGAAGATAGCATCGATCATACTTCAATGGACTCACATAAAATGATTTTAAAAGAACAATAGAATTTTTTTCTTATTTTCTCACTATGCCCTTTTAGGTTTTCTAGGGCAAAGGAGCAAGAAGGAATTGGGCAAAAGTTCACAAACCTGTGCGAGGCGGTAGTTGTTCCTCCAGGTCCTGGGGGAGGCTGCAACTAGGGAGGGGGCTGCAGTGGAAAACTTCAAAGCCATGATGAGGAGGACAGCAAGGCCAGATGCAGGGAGCACCTTCATCCCCTCACAGTAGCTTGGTAATTATATCAGCCTGGGGGATGGCAGACAGTGCACGTTTGCACTTCGACCTTGAGCTCCTTTTATAGAGTCAAACAGGTCTGGACCCTCTGAGCAAGGATGATTCATGTCTCAAACAGTAATTATACAGCTCATTTCTCTCCCTGATGATGGGGTAACACAACTGTACACAGAAATCAGGGAAAGCTTCATTTTTTTTTTTTTTTTTTTTTTTTTGTTATTTGCCAAGTGGCAAAAGGAGAACAGTCACTTTTAATGAAGTTTGTCAGCTAGTTACACAAATTGGAGTAAACTTGATTGATTTGAACCCAACTCAGCTGAAACATTTGATTAGTCTTAATTTGGGGACCTTTTGCCATTCTGATTACAGAAAAGATAGATGATTACAGTATAATTGAATTTGTCCTCCAAGTAATCCCAAACTCCCCATGCATTCAACCCAATCGCCTCTATCTTCTGCATTCACTTCAAAATTTTTCAGTAGCAACTGCTGTTCATAATGACGGCTCTGAGACACATAAGATCCTGAATCATCAAGGCAAGATTACATTATACTGTGCTGACGTAGGGTGGAAAGCGAACCGATAACTGTTAGAAAGCCTTTGAATAAATTAAGACAAGAGTTATGTCTTAGTTAACCAAAACATTAACCAGAACTCCCCAATCTATGCGCAGTCTGGTTAATTGGAGTCATATTGTTTTTTTCTGGTCTGATTAAGATGGATTATGATCCAGAGATGATATGGTGAAATGGTATCATATGGTGGGAAAAGCACTTAGAGTCAGACAAAGCAAAATTAAATTTTTAAAAAGATATTTCTTAGCTGTGTGATGTGGGGCATGTCATTTAATCTCTGTGAACATTAGTTTTTTTTAAATCTACAAAAGACTGACAATACTACCACTATGTATAAACTTTTCAATGTTATGGAGTAACACACATAGCATGACATCTGCTAGCACCACTTGGCATCTCTTAGATGTGGATTCAAATCCTAATTTTGATTTTAGACTAGATTCAAAGTTATTCTTATAGTGAATATAGTGAATTCCTATGCAACAGAGTCTTTCTCACTCTGTTGCATTTTGATATACTTTCTTGCATGGAAGAGAAAGTGATGGAGTTATAGCCAATGTGTAGTATCTAGTGTACAACCCCAGGTACTCAACAAGAGTTTGTCACACATTGATATGGTTTGGCTCTGTGTCCCTAACCAAATCTCATCTCGAAATGTAGTCCACGTGTGAGGAGGGAGGTGATTGGATAATGAGGGTGGTTCCTCCATGCTGTTCTCATGATAATAAGTGAGTTCTCAAAACATATGATGGTTTTATAGGTGAAAGTTCCTTCTTTGCTCTTCTGTCTCCTGCTGCCTTGTCGAGAAGGTGCCTGCTTCCCCTTTGCCTTCCGCCACAATTGTAAGCTTCCTGAGGCCTCCCCAGCCATGTAGAACTGTGAGTCAACTAAGCCTCTTTCCTTGATAAATTACCCAGTCTCAGGTATTTCTTTATAGCAGTGTGACAATGGACTAACACACACACGCAAACAGAATTTCTGGCATGTACTGTGAGATACACAAAACATGTGTTTCAGAAGAAGAAAAAAGAAAACCACAGATTAGATTAATTCAACTAACTAAATTGTAAGCTCTTTGAAGATTGTATTCTAAAAAATGTCACTTAATCAAGTTTGTTAAGAAAAGAATGAATCAATGTACAAACATATACTAATCGTCGCTTTTTGGTTTCAGGAAAGGAATAGGATATTGCAATACTTTTTCAAAATTTGCGTTTATTTGGTCTCCTGTCTTCTAGAGCCCTATCTTCAGCAGCTGCCAAAATTGAAGAACAAAGAGAATCCTTGAAACTTCCCTTCAACTAGTCATCCTCTTCCCTTTTTTTCTCCTTTAAACACTGTTCCAATTCATTATGAGGGCCCCAATGCAAAAAAGACATGGAAGTGAACATTGGAGTGAAAGTAATGATGGTAAGAAATTCTGGGGCCAATAGAGAGAAAATATTCTCACCTCTAGGACTCTATAGAGTAATCTAAGTTCTGTTTTTGGAAGCACATGGAAGTTTAATAACTGCCTGTAGGGTGTGATCTAGATACTTCTAGAAGGTTCCAGTATCCACTTTTCTAACACATAAATGCAATCAATCCCAATATTCTTAAGTGCAACATTTTAATTATCAAGTGCAAAACTTTTGAAGAGGAATAGCAATTTATGTTCTTATAAGTCATTTATACATTAGTGTGACTAAATTTCACCTCAGAGTCAGCCCTAGGCAACATCTTTGACCTTTCCAGAGAGAGGATAATAAAGTAAATGTCTGGTAGTTCCTCACTATGATTTTCCTTTCCTGATTTTTCTTTCTTCACAGGGGAGCAAAGGTCTGCTTTTTTTCTATCATTCTTGTATCAACTCTAAATTAAAACCCAAATCACTGAAGTCTAAAAAATCATATCAAAGCAAGTCAATGACTAAAGGAAAATGAAATGAGAGATCCTATCAGAGAAATATGAAAGGGGAAATACCACTGATTAAATAACAGGGGAAAAATAAATCATTACACCATTAAATGTATATGTTGACATACTATATGTTGTTATGTGCTTATTGTCTTTCACCAGTAGAATGTAAGTCCCATAAGGGTAAGAACTCTATATATTCTGTTCACAGCAGCATCTCTAGTGCATAGAACAGTACCTAGCATAAAATAAACAGCTGTTGAACAAACGAATGTATAAATGAGTGATTAATTGAATGATTAAAGATAGAAGAAAAACAAGGTTGTCCTTAGAGGGATAAATTTTAAATCAACCCATATAATGGATCAAATGAAGGTGTATAGCATCACTCTAAGAAACTAGAACCTTTATTAAACTCACATTATATGCCAGACATGTAGCCAAGTACCTTATGTACATTTTTCACACAACTTTGTGATGCGCTATTTTTCAAGTGAAGAAATGGGCTCATGGAGGATAAATGATTTGTTAATTTCACATAGATATTAAGGTGGTGGCTCCAAGATTTTCACCCAGTTCTGTTAGACATCGAAGCCTGTGTTCTTTACAGGAAGCGTACGTTGGTGCCTTTGTGGAGCAGCGCCTTGGGAACATGGTATTTCAAGTTGGCTGTCAGGGAGATCCCTAGGCTTATTCTAGCTCCCCGGCAGCTCCCTGGCACTCCCGTGTGTCTGGACTGAGCAGAAGTTGGGCTGGCTAGACTGTGCAAGCTCCCTGGTGATGATGTTTCTTATTGCAAATGACTCCTATGTTACTCTGGTTTCTGTTTTTCAATCTTTAGTGAATTTGACTTTCATAAATGATTAAATTTCTGGATTTCCAAAGAATTCAGTTACAACCTGGTAAATTTTTCAGAATAAGGGATGCTTCTCATTGAAGCAGGATTCTGAGTGATCAGTCATCAGCTACATTTTATTCTATATTCAACCTTACCATAGCCATCCTTTCAAATGACTCCAGTAAATATATGCCACTTTGAATGGCTGACTCTAAAAAATGTTTATTTATGAATGGCTGACTCTAAAAAATGTTTATTTACATAACTTGTATATCACATCATATTCTATTTTGTAATGGTATTTTTTTAAGTTTAGAAATTTATTATTAGAATACAGAATAACATGAACCATATTCTGAATTTCTAGAGCACACATATTCTAGAATCAGATGGAATAAAAATAGAGGAAAGAAAAAAGTGTATTTAAAACCAAAGACTACCCCCAGAATCTCATACAAAAAATGAGTGAATGATCTTACCTCATTTGTGAGAATGAGAAGCTCAGAGAGGACCTTGGCAAGCTTATATCCAGAAGCCAACTGGTTTATTTTCACCAAGAACAGAAAAAGAAAGAGAAAAGGGAAGAGAAGGGAAGAAAAGAAAAAAAAAAAACATTTACTTTGTACTGTAGGTAATTTTGGTTAGAGAGGAAGAAGCAAACAGCCTTCTGATTCGGCAATCATTAGCATTAAAATGAGCTATTAAAGAAGGTTGTGAGGTTGCCTTCAGCAGTCTTTGAGTACAGGGTAGAGCATCATGCTTTTAGAAAAGATTGGGTTCAGTGGGGTTCTGCCTGTCTGCTCAGGCTTGGGGTATGTGCACAGAACTTAGACTAGATTGCTCTGCCAAATTTTATTCATATATATATACACACACAAATATATATAATTTATAAATACTTATTGATATAATTTACATATACACAATAAGTAAAATATCTTCATATTTTCAATAAATATTTATTAAGTATCAATTATTTGTTAGGCACCAGGAATACAGAGATATGAGACACTGTTTTAACACTCTGGGAGCTCAAAACTTACTGCTGCAATAAAATTGAACTTGGAGTAAAATCTTAGATAAAGATCGACTGAATCTTAGTGACAAAAAACATGTCTTTACATTACAAATTGGTAGAATCCTTCTAAAGAGCTATAAATGATTTAGCAATGTATAAAATATTAAAAGGACAATTTTAACCAAAACGGCAAATAAAAATTACACAACATTTGATTCTATATCTGCTAAAGAGAAGTATATAGGAAAAAAAAAAAAAGGGAAACCTGGGGTAGAAAAAACAGTAGTGTGAGGGTGTTAGGGCCTTACACCTATAATTCTTATACAATTTCCTTTAATGCTACCATGCATTTTTTCAAAACAGTAAGTGAAAGTGTGAAAGACTGTGTCAATGTACCCTTTGTATTTGTATTTGAGTAAACAGAAGACATAGATAACGAACCCACTGGCATATTTAACTCATTCATTTGTTCGGTTGTGAGTCTTCTTTCTATTTACTCAGTCTAGAACTCTTGTATTTATTCTATATGCTGGCACTAGGCTTAGTCCTGGAGGTACAAAAGACAAATAAAACCTGTCCTTAACCAGAGTCTTAGAATCTCCAGGGAGAGGCTCAGATATAAACTCAAAATATCTTACAGTGTAATTAGTAACAAAAGAAAGGTACTTAAAGGTCCAAATGAGGGCAGAAGAGGGAAAGCCATCTCTGCCTGAGCAGTTGAGAATGAGAGTAAAATGGAAGAAAGTAGGGGCCAGGGTGGACTTTCCATGGGGATGAAGCTTTAGTTGAGGGCTGATTGCCAATGGAGTTAGAACTCACCTGCAAGAAGGGTGAGGTGAGAAGGAAGGAGAGTGACAGGTAGTGGGGAGGGGGAAATTCCAAGCAGAGGAGGCAATGAGGAGATGTTAAAGAAGAGGTTAAAGAAAAGCATCTGTTCTTAAGAAACTGAAGATATTTCTACGTACAAGGCAGTTTGGGGGCAGCCAACAGGAGGTGGGCGGAAAAGAAAGGCAGAGACCGGTCTGTTGGAGGACGCCTCTCACCCACAGTTCCAGGTACTGACACAGAAAAACAGGCCAGGAGTCATTTGCTGGGTGAACCTTGGTCAAAGGGAAAGCCAGACAGCAATTTCCAGCCCAAGCTGCAGATCCAAAGGGCAGGACTGACATGAGGCTCCAAGGTGCAGAGCTGGAATATGGTTGGCAAAACAGAAAAGGCAGTAGATGGGCAGAATGGCATGGAACAAATCCGGAGCAGCCACAGTGCAGCAAAGGCTTGGAGGGCTTGTGGGGTTTTATTTAAAGGGCCTGGAGAGGAGTGTGCTCGGTAACGTCACAGGCGTCTTGTGTGCCAGGCTAAGGCATCTAGACATTAATGGTTTGTGATGGGAAACCACTGGAGAGTTTCTTCCCCAGCAATGACATGATGAGGTTTGCATTTACAGAAAGATTGCTCTGAAAAGAGCATGTGGGATGGATCGGAGGAGAGTGAGGATGGAGGCTGCCGGGGGCACCAAGGGGAGGGTAATAGGAGGTCCAGTCAGAGGGCGTACTGTTACGTTTATCTTAGATCATGAACTGTGAGAGACGAGCTGTCAGTATAAATAACATTTTGTTTATTCTTGTAAAATCTCTGGACTGTATTGCAATGATCACCAATGTGAGCTTTTGAGATTGGATAGTAAATGTGTTTACAGCTGCCTGTGTAGAGGGCGGAATGTCAAAAGTCCCATTAGAGCACATTCCACTTGCCCATTTTAGTGAGTCAATTTGCTAAATTATAGACTTATTTCAGCATACAAATCAGCAATTCTGGAAACTGATAGTTTGCCTGGCAGCTTCTTTTGAACATCTCCATTTTTTCCTAGAGTGTTGTCTACAGGTAAAATCAATTTAACTATTTTGAAAGATCTACCATATCCCCAGTGCTATCATCTGAATGTTTGTGTCCCCCTCCAAATTTATATGTTGAAATTCTCGCTACCAAGGTGACAGCACTAGTAAGTGGGGCCTTTGGGGTGTGATTAGGCTATGAGGTTGCAGCCCTCATGATTGGAGTAAGTGTCCTTATTAAAGAGGCTCCAGGGAGCTGCCTTGCCCCCTCCAGCAAGCAAGGACACAGCAGAAAGACACCATCTATGTATCAGGGAAAGCTCCCTTGATCTTGGGTGTTGCAGGCTCCAGAACTGTGAGAAATTAATTTTTGTTATATATAGGCCACCTACTTTATGGTATTTTGTTATAGTGACCCAAATAAACTAAGGCAAACCTGCAGCATATTGTGGTGCCAGGTAGTAGAATGATGAAGGAATGTTTAAAGGACACTATCCAGTTTTTTGGAGCCCCCTCTGGCCTAATCGAAGATACTTTGAGCATCAAAATCCGTAATGATAGTAATGGGTGTGGTTCATTGAATGAAATAACTCATGAGTCTGTACTGATATAAATAAGCAATAATGGGGAGAAGAGAAAGCGCTTCTTTATGGTAAAAAGGTAACTAACAAATACATGTAGAAAGAGTGAAGGCTTTAGAAAATACGCATTTGGTCAGCAGGGCAGTGCAAACCAAAACCACAGTGAGATATCATCTTACCCCAGTAAAAATGGCTGTTATCAGAAAGACAGAAAATAACAGATGCTCGTGAGGATGCAGAGAAATAGACAAGCTAATACACTGTTGGTGGGAATGTAATTTGGTACGGCCACTATGGAAAACAATATGAATGTTTCTCAAAAAACTAAAAATAGATCTGCCATATGATCCAGCAATCCCACTGCTGGGTAAATATCCAAAAGAAAGGAAACTCATATGTTAAAGGGGTGTCTTCATGTCCATGTGTATTGTGACTATTCACAATAGCTAAGATATGGAATCAACCAACATGTCCATCAATGGTTGAATGGATAAAGAAATGTGGCATATATACACTATGGAATACTATTCGAGTGTAGAAAAGAATGAAATCCTGTCCTTTGCCACAACATGGATGGAACTGGAGGTCATTACCTTAAGTGAAATGAACCAGGCACAGAAAGACAAATATTACTTGTTCTCACTCCATAAGTCGGAGCTAAAAAAAGTTAATCTCACAGAGGTAGAGATATATGCTCTGGAGGACATTATGCTAAGTGATATAAAGCAGTCACAGAACAAATACTGCATGATTCCACTTATTAATACATGAAAAACTTAAAATAGTTAAACTTGGCCAGGCATGGTGGCTCACACCTGTAATCCCAGCACTGTGGGAGGCCGAGGCGGGAGGATCACTTGAGGTCAGGAGTTTGAGACTGGCCTCGCCAACATGATGAAACCCTGTCTCTACTAAAAATGCAAAAAAATTAGCCGGGCGTGGTGGCGCGCGCCTCTAGTTCCTACTACTTGGGGAGCTGAGGCAGGAGAATTGATGAAAGCCGGGAGGAGGAGCTTGCAGTGAGCTGAGATCATGCCACTGCACTCCAGCCTGAGCGACAGAGCGAGACTCCATCTCAAATAATAATAATAGTAAAAAGCTAAAAAATAAATAAAATGGTTAAACTCGTAGAAACAGAGGAGAATGCTGGTTGCCAAGGGTTGGGTTGGGGTGGGGGAGAATAGAGAGTTGCCGTTTAACGAGAATATAAATATCACATATGTGCTGATGAAACCTTAATTTTTATCGTCAGCTCAGATTTTTGTTTTAAGATATATTCAAAGGTTTCCTGCAATCTCTACTTGAATCTCTCCCCACAGGGACTGTGAAGTGGCCACCTACTGTACTGTCTGCTTAGAGTAGCCACACTGGTCCAATGGGAAGCTATCCTTTCAAACATGTAATTTGAATGAAACTTCTTATTGACTCTGTCTCGCTGAAAGAGAGGGAAATGCTCGAGGTAAGAAAGGCCCCTGACCTGTGCTGGGCAAATCATAGTTCCTCATTTTCCTGGCCACCTTCCATTGGTCCAAGAATGGGCCAATCAGTGACCCAACTGGATTCATTAGACTGGTTTCCCAGTATTACTGAATTTGGGATTAGAGATTGGGCTCTTTCTGGGGATGGAGAAGTAAGGTGCTTGAATCACTTGTGGTCATGTTCCCTGCTCAGTGGAAATGCCAGGTGGCAGTAGAAGAGAATGAAGCAGAGACAAGAGAAAGAGAAAGGGACACTGAAAGCGCTTCATCCTCAGTGAGGCTCAGTAGGCGTTCATTTTCTGCAGTTATGTGAGCCTCCCAGTAAATTTCCCCTTGACCTGAATTAATTCTAGTGGGATTTCTGTCACTTGCATTTCACCTTCAAATTAAGGTCAGTCCAGAATAAAACTTGCCATCTTTTGCAACATGCCTTTTCTGCCCATTCCCCCACCACCTTCCCCACTTATTTCTCCTCTTACATTCTCCAGTTTAGCAATGCCACTAGCCTTAGCTGATGTGTACTGGTAGAACTGTCATGGTTGCTCATGGGTTTTTGCTGTGTCAGTACCAATGCCATGCTATTTGAAAAATACTTTGACTATTACCCCTGCCAACGTCTATCCAGAAACCAGGAATTTATTCTTGATTCCAGCTTCCCTCTACCTCTATGTATTTTTCCTCAACTTTTGAAATATGAAATACTTTACGTATTTGATGTTTACTACTTTATTTTTAAGTTTTGCGTTTTGAAATGCTTTCAGGCTTACAAAAAAGTTGCAAAAATTGGCCGGGCGCAGTGGCTCACGCTTGTAATTCCAGCACTTTGGGAGGCCGAGGCGGGCAGATCACCAGGTCAAGAGATTGAGACCATCCTAGCCAACATAGTGAAACTCCATCTCTACTAAAAATACAAAAATTAGCCGGGCGTGGTGGCACCGCTGCAGTCCCACTACTCGGGAGGCTGAGGCAGGAGAATTGTTTGAACCTGAGAGGCATACTTTCAATAAGTAATATACTATTATTTTCAAATGAACTATTAAATATTAATTGTCAATTTTAATTTACAATATGCTTAATGTGACAACTATAGCCAGCCATAAACAAGAGCTTCTGGGGTTCTTAATATATTTTAGAAAGGCAAAAGGATCGTAGGACCAAAATGGTGAGAACTGCTGATCTAATTCATGGACTCAATTGTCTTTCTAATTTTTTTTTTTCTTATCTGGGATCCAATCCAGGATTTTACATTGGATTTAGTCATCATGCCCCTTTATTTTCCTTTAGTTTGAAACATTTCCTCTTTCTTTATCATTCTTTATTTGTCTGTCTTGATACTTGATATCTACTCTTGATATCTTGATACTTTCAAAAAGTACTGACAAATCCAAAAAATAAATAAAAAGTATTGGCCAGGCCAGGTGCAGTGGCACACGCCTGTAATCCCAGCACTTTGGGAAGCTGAGGCAGGTGGATCACCTGAGGTCAGGCCCAGCCTGGCCAACATGGCGAAACCCCGTCTCTACTAAAAATACAAAAATTGGCCGGGCGTGGTGGCATGCACCTGTAATCCCAGCTACTCGGGAGGCTGAGGCAGGAGAATCACTTGAACCCGGGAGGCGGAGGTTGCAGTGAGCCAAGATCACATCACTGCACTCCAGCCTGGGCAACAGAGCAAGACTCCATCTCAAAAAAATAAAAAAGTATTGGCCAGTTATTTTAAAGGAGGGTCCTCGATCTGGAATTTTTTTTATGCCTCCTCGTGGTTAAATTCAGATCATACATTTTTTATAAGAATACCACAGAACCTGTGCTGTGTCCCCTTGGTACATCACATCAGGAGACAAATGATACCAATTTCTTTCATTACTGGTGATGTTAAATTATAACTTGGTTCCCGTGATGTCGGTCAGATTTTTTCACCTGTTGTTTTCCCCTTGTGAGAAGACACTATGAGACTTACAGAGCTATTCTGTATGTCATTCATGATACTCCTGTCCACTGATTTTAGCATCTGCTGTTGATTTTTGCCTGAAACAATTTTTACAGAGGTGATTTTCTATTTCCTTTGTTCCTTCTGCATTGTTTTGTTGGAATTCAGTGGTAAGGAAGTGCTTTTTCTTCTCCTTCACCGGTTTACTTATTCATTCCATTATAACAGTTATAGAATCAAGGATTCTCATTTTATTCTCTAGATTATAATCTGTTGGCATGATTATTTTGTTTATGAAGTGTAAAACAATGCCACCCTTCACAACCAATTTTTTTGAAAATAGTTATTTTTTACAAAAATATGTGACATGAACAAATAATGTATTATTATTTTAAAATGAACTATTAAATATTATTTTTCTATTTTAATTTATAATATGCTTAATGTGATAACTATAGCCAGATAAACTTGACCAATGACTGTCCAAACTTGGCTGACGGAGGCCCCTGTTTCCATGTAACATGCCTCCAACATTTTGTCAGGCACTTTATTGTGTTCTGGCATCACAAGATATTTTGGGCTCATCTTGTACTTACCCTGGCTCATCCCTGGAATCAGCCATTTCTCCAAGGAGCTCTATTTCCTCTTATTGGAGAACACTATCTAGAAATCAAAATCTGGCTGGCTGTGCCAAATGCTACTGTGCTGCCTTTACTTCTTTTTAGTAATTATTTTTTGTTATTATAAAATTTGTACAAGCTGTCTGTTAATAATTTATAAGAAAACAGATTTTTAAAAGGAAATTAAAAATCACCTATAACATTACCACCTAATAATAACCGTGTTATTTAAAAATAACTGTGTTATTTAAAAATATTTTTAATATGATTTTAAATATATATGATATTTTGTATATATGATAAAGAGTAACAACTCAATTTCTAAATGGTTTACTAAGTCCTGTGGAGTCTAGTTTTGTAATGTCTTTGGGGTCTGTTTACTTCTTTCCTCTTTCACTGCCTCTGTTCAAGACCTCATTATTTCTTACTTGGATTCCTAAAATAGCCTCCTTACAGTCTCCCAGCATCAGTCTTGTAGTGTTCTGATGCAAACTTTATCCTGTTACCAAAGTAACATTTAAAAAAATAAAATATAATCATGTCACCCTGTACTTGGCCTTTAAGAACATGCCCATCATCCTTTGCCTGACATTGTTCTCATCTTGCAGTCTCCAGCCTCTTTTCCCACTCTCCCTGCTTGCAGCCTCTGCTACGGCTGTAATGAACTCCTTGTCACCCCTGAATTGTGCCATGAACTCTAATCCCGCCCTGCCTTTTCAGTGTTACCCTATCTACCAGGGACACCCTCCTCCACATCCTGCCTAGCCTACCTGTCCCTTGAGACTCAGCTTAGATATCATCTCTTTATCTGTCGCCTAATACTTCTCATGCTATTGGGGAAATTGTCTTTCTTTCTATTATGCTTTGAGCACCTTAAGAAAGGAAATTTGGCATCAAGTAAATATGTCTGTTAAATAAATTATAAACAATTTAAAAAGTGAACAAAATATATTTGTTCAAGCAATTAATGAAATGACTTGATTAAAAAATGGAAATAGAATGAAGATTCAGTATGTAACAAGAATATCATATAGTAGTTTCTTTAGATTCCAGAAAAAGGTTAAACGTAATGTTGTTTGGAATTGAAATATTTAACAAATTAAGTTTTGTGGTACCTTTGTCAAAGTGAGGATTTGTCTGTTGTCATAGATCGAGTTCCCCTGGAAGCCAACTCTGAGAGGGACACGAGAGTGTAGGAAGTTATTGGGCAGTGCTCTTGGAGCACCACATGTAGATGGGAAGGGAAAGGAAGCAGGATATGGAGAGGAAGAAGATGGACTGTAATGGAGTCTCAGGATTGTCTCAGTGTTCCAGGGGTTGGGAGCTGACATAGCCCTTGTATTAGTCTGTTTTCACACTGCTGTAAAGAACTTCTCTGAAACTAGGTAATTTATAAAGGAAAGTGGTTTAATTGACTCACAATTCTGCATGGCTAGGGAGGCCTCAGGAAACTCACAGTCATGGCAGAAGAGGAAGCAGGCACCTTCTTCACGAGGCAGCAGGAGGGTAAAGAGCCAGTGAAACCACCACATAAAACCATCAGATCTCATGAGAACTCACTCAATATCATGAGAACAGCATGGGGGAAGCTGCCTCCATGTTCCAATCACCTTGGTCCTTCAACACATGGGAATTACAATTCAAGATGAAATTTGGGTGGGGACACAGAGCCAAACCATATCAGCCCTTCAGAGTTGTCCTGGGTTGGAGCATGGTTGAAGGGCCTTATTACCCCTACATGGACCAATTGTTGGATGTGGTCTGCTCTGGGTAGGGGATACGGCCTGGGGAGAGGTAAATTCTCTTCAGTTGAGGCAATTCAAAACAGGAGGAAATAAACTCTTTAGTCCAGCGTGGGGAACATCTAGACATTGTACCATAGCATCCACTACATCCACAAATACTATGAGCTAGGTGGATTGGACTCCATTATTACTCAGTGTAGTCACTAGGGAGGGTACATAGTTTCTTAAGTACGCTCTAGACTTCAGTCAGGGGCACAAATCCGGCCTTTCTATTGAGCTTGAGGGCAGTAAAACAACAACAAAATCCTTCAATTTGGAGTCAGGTGGGCAGAGCCTTTCTTTCATTGAGATCACTATGATGTAGGCATACTGGAAGCTATTAGTCAACTCGAAACATTTTCTATCTGGGAAAGAACAATGCAAGGAAGACAGAAGAGAACTAGGTCATACAATGCCAGAACCATCAGCCACAATTTCTGTGAGGGAGGACAGAGCAGAACTCAACAAATCTTCCATTGAGAACTGAATTGAAAATAAATTTTGATAACAACGACTTGAAACAATTTAATTGTTGCCTTTTAGTTTTATTGCTCATTAGTGCCCATTATTACAGTTAATGTTTCTGCTCAAAGAATATAAAAGGATTTTAAATATTGAATTCTGCAAAAGCAGTCATTTCAAAATTTTGAGACAGAGGATTTTAATAGAATTAAGAAGTCACTAAACATAAAGATTTACATTTTTAGATACGAAAAATGATGAGTAAAGGGCAATGTGGGTAGCAGTGATTTCAAAGAAGTATATATAAATAAAAATAGGTTGTCTTAAACCACATAATCATGGTAATTCATGAGCACACAATGAAACAACCACAGAACTTCCTGCTCAGTGTAACCAGCAAATAAAAAGGTATTTTGCATTCATTAAGCTTCTTAAATAGTTTTATTTTAATCTTTAACAGTCGGAGCCCTAGATCTCTCTATTTTGTAATTCTGAAGTACTTACATCAATAAATGTCTCAAGACCCACATAATGGTTAAATAAAACCTCAATTTTGTTTTATAAACCTTTCCCTAAAAATTTTGGGACAAATTTCAAGGAAACAATTCACTAGTTGTGATTCATTTATAATTAACCAGAATCTAAATGAAGGTAGCATTCCATTTTGAGGAAGAATTACTGGTGTGTTTGAGACACGGGTGATGTTTTTGTAAAAGACGATAGTATCAGCAAACTCTTTCCAAGAACATCTACTGTTTGAATAAGTCAGTTTATGTATGGTGATGGGAAATTTTAGTTAATTAATTTATTTATCTTTTTGATTATTTATACATATGTAAGATAGGTAGGCACTAAAGCTGTGTGGTCTTGGGTAAGTTATTTAACTTTTCTAAACTTTAGTTTCTTCATTTATGAAGTGAGGATATTAATACCTACTCTATCAAGTTGTGTGAATTAAATGAGAAAGTGTGTGTAAATGCTTGGCACAATGCTTGCAAAGTGAAAAGTACTGAATACATGATTGTTATTATTATACAGCATTATATATTATGTATACATCTATAACAATTATATTTTAATATCGTAGTCATTATTGTAATCATAAGATATAATTTATCTGCAAAGCGCTTCTCAACATCATTCCTTTTTGACTTGAACTCCTTCAAACATGCTTAGAACTGTGAAGCAAATGGCTACAGTTTAATGAGTGGTTATAAGAGTATCCTGGTTTTCTTCTCTTTCATATTTTTCTCCTTCCCAAACTTCTAAACATATCCTAAATTTATCTCCTCTACCCTTACCCAACCACCCACTCCACAATTAAAAGGCATTGTCTTCAAGGACACAGGGCTCACCATGGATTCCCTCCCCTCCCCTCCTTTCCCCTCCCCTCCCCTCCCTTCCCCTTCTCTTCCTCCCTTCCCCCCTTCCTTTCTCTTTTCCCATTACCCTCACAGTCCCTGGAACATTGCTTAGGAGGTTTTTGCCAGCAAAAGTTGAATGAATGGCTGAATGAAAGTTTACAAATATTCCAGTTATTCACTTAACGAAGAGCCACATGCCCGGAACCAATGCTGTTGTAGTAAACATTGACCCACCCCTGTCTAGGTCACTAGCTGATCTGACAGACAGTCACACAAAAGTGCAATTACAAAACAGAGGTCAAGGGCAGAGATAGGATGTCATTGTTATGGGATTACTGGGACGTGAGAGAAGACTTTCTAACCATGAGAGGATGGGCAGCCCAAAAGCAGGCAAAGAAAAGTGGCATGGCAGGAAGCAGGTCAGATGAGGTGGCCTGGTTTGTGCAAGAACATGACAAACCAGTGTTCCTGAAGCCTAAAGGGAAGGTGAGACAAGGCAGAGGAGGTTGGCGGGGCCAGGTCACAGAGTCTCCTGTGCCACACTGGGAGTCCGGACTTGATGTGGAGGTGAGAGATAAGCATGGAGTGGTTTTGACCTTTCTTTCGTTTTTCACTTTAACTTCTTGATTTTTTTCCTGTTTGTATTGACTTCTCTCTATTGCCTCCAGTGTCAAGAATAGAATCGTGGCTCTCCCTGAAAATGTGTATTCCTGAGAAATTGGAGTCCACAGGGAACGGAAAGAAGCTATTGGTGTATTTGCTTCTCCTCCTGCCTCTAGGACTGAGTTTACAGTGCACTGCTGGACTTCCCCTGGGGACGTGTGGGTTTCTTTTGGGTTCAGAGCTTATTTTCACTTTTTAAATGATCTATCATTAACTTTATTTTTCTCTACTCAAGTGAAAAGTTTCTAGATTTTATTCTCATGTTTCATATTAGTTATTGCTATTTTAAAAGAAAATTTCTGACTCTTAAATATGATTATTCTATTATTAAAGTGAGAAGGCTGGGCGTGGTGGCTCACGCCTGTAATCCCAGCACTTTGGGAGGCCGAGGTGGTGGATCACCTGAGGTCAGGAGTTCGAGACCAGCCTGACCAACATGATGAAACTCCGTCTCTACTAAATAAAAAAATTAGCTGGGCATGGTGGTGCATGCCTGTAATCCCAGCTACTTGGGAGGCCGAGGTAGAAGAATTGCTTGAACCCAGGAGGCAGAGGTTGCAGTGAGCCAAGATCACGCCATGGCACTCAAGCCTGGGCAACAAGAGCGAAACTCTGTCTCAAAAATAAATAAATAAAGTCAGAAAAACAATTATTCAAAGGCACTTATTTACTGTAATAAACAATTATATTTATTATAAAAGTGGCCTCTTCAAGAGCTACTGCAATAACAATGACAACTTGGACTTTAGCTAAAGTTATGTTTATTTACTCAATGAATTCTTTTTTCTTTCTTTCTTCTTGGAGATTGAGCTTAAGGGAAATTGAATCCTAGTTAATGCTTTCATTTTTCATTTTGTCATTGCTGTTGGCTTTGTTTTCCCTCAGAACTGGTTGTCAAATATCTATATATTATAGTCTTTGTCTGTAACTTCTTTTCACAGTTTTTTTTCTTTTTTTTATTATTTGTTTGTGTATTTATTTTTGAGACAGAGTTTTGCTCTTATTGCCTAGGCTGGAGTGCAATGGCACGATCTTGGCTCACTGCAACCTCCACCTCCTGGGTTCAAGTGATTCTCCTGCCTCAGCCTCCCGAGTAGTTGAGATTATAAGCACCTGCCACCACGCCTGGCTAATTTTTATATTTTAGTAGAGATAGGGTTTCACCATGTTAGTCAGGCTGGTCTCAAACTCCTGACCTCAGGTGATCTACCCGCCTCAGCCTCCCAAAGTGCTGGGATTACAGGCGTGAGTCACTGCTCCTAAACTCTTTTATTTCTTAAAATAGGTGTTCCTGGTTTTTTTTGAGCATTGAATTTTTTAAAAAGCATTCTTGTATGTGTAATTTAAAATTCAGTGTCCCCCCCATCACCCCTAAATTTTATTAAAAAGGAATAAGTAAAAAGTGAAACGAGAAAGAAAGGGCACCATGAGTGATTTCTATTTAATGTGGTTTCATATATTAGTTAAAATATATTATTTTAATTAGGAAGCAAACTCAGCTGTGCTTTCAGATTATTAAGCAATATTAATTTTTTCCTTCCAGACAGTCCTTCAGATGTTAATCATTGGTTTATGATCATGGGATGAAGCTTATTTGTCTGCAAATAACCAGTTGACTTTAGTGTCTTTTGGTAGGAAGAGCAGAGGTTAGGGTCATCTATAGGCAAATAAGGATGGTCACTTTGTGGGGTTTCCAAGTCCCAAGGTCAAGCTGGCAGTGCTGGGCATGGCATAATTGCCGGTGGAGCTAAAATGATCTGAAGCATTTGCATTTGTTGCACCCCCAAGACCATCATCACCAAACCTAGTCAAAGGCATTCTGTACTTCTACAGACCATCCTGAAAAAGTGGCAAATTCTCTCTTTATAATTTCTTTCTTTCTCCTCGGTGTTCATCTTACCCCGATTTCATCTGAATGAAGTGGTGGCAGCAGTGGTGAGCTACACCTCCTAAGGGCTGACTTTTACTAGGATATTTAGTATCTTCTGACCCTTTTGATCCCTTGAATGGTGAGACTATGCTTTGGCTTATACTGCAAAATAATCCGACAGCCAGGCTGGTGGCCCTTACGGAGTTACACTCCAACTTCTGGGCTCAGAGCCTTGTTCTTTCTCTTATTTGGCATTATCAGCTATTGTAGTATTTTTGGCTCCTTAAGGCTAGCTTGATACAGTGTCATATTTTGATATGAAAGATAACAGGATATGATAGTACCACAAAGGATAATGCTTAAGATTTGCAATGGATGTATTTTTCCTTGTCTCCAATAAGAATTTTTCATTAGGTAGCATTTTCACATAACTCCATTTTGATATTTATCTCTTTTATTTGGGCTATTTATTATATGTCTGTCCCTCAAACTAGATTATGAGTTTTCTAAAGGCAGAAAGCATATTTCACTCACTTATGATTCCCCATTCCATAAGATCTAATATGAATTATAGAGAGCAGTTTAGCAATACTTGTTGTATCAATGGAATTACAGCAGTAAAAACACAGATATTGACCTGGAACCAGAATTATGTTCTGAATGCAGAAGTATGTACTTTCTTTTTCTTTCTTGAGAATGCAGGATCTTTTAAAAAATGCTAATTTGCAGTTTGAAGCTGTTTAGGTAAAAAAAAAAAAAAAAAAAAAAAAAAATACAAGAAGCAGCAGCAAAAGAGACCAAGTAGGCACTTTTGGATACTATAATTACATATAAGGCTTGTTTTTATTATAGTTCTTCAGGCTTAATCATGCTTTTGATTCCATGAAATGTCATAGAACCACAGGACTGAGAAGGTCTCAAAAGACCTTTTAGTCTCTGTCTCTAAAGAGACATGAGTTTAAACTTCTGCAAGCATTTGCTTACCCTATAGTTTTCTTTTAAAATATCTAAGAAAGAAAGGACACATAGAGGTCCAAACCATTTTTAAATAAATACTATTTTTTGTGCCTTTTCACTTATGGTTTAACCATCGGATATGCCTTTTTTTTTTTTTTAGTTCTTTCTTTTCTTGCCAATTCTGGGTGATTTCTTTCTCTGATCTCTTTCTTTTTTTCTGAAAAAATTTTTATTGTGTATATTTAAGGTTTACAACATGGTGTAAGTTAAGGATCTAATTTTATTCTTTTGCATGTGTAAATCCAGTTTTCCTATTGAAGAAACTATCTGTTCCTCATTCTGTCTTCTTGGTGTCTTCATCAAAACTCAGTTAACCGTATCTATTTAGATTTATTTCTGGGCTCTCTATCCTGCTCCATTGGCCTATGTTTCTGCTTCTATGCCAGCACTATACTTTTTCCCTTCCCCCCACCTTTTTTTTTTTTTTTTTTTTTTTTGTTGTTGTTGTTGTTGAGACAGGGTCTCACTCCGTCGCCCAGGCTGGAGTGCAGTGGCACGAACATGACTCACTGCAGCCTCTACCTCCCAGGCTTAAGTGATCCTCCCACCTCAGCCTCCAGAGTAGCTGGGACCACAGGCACATGCCACCATGCCTGGTTAATTTTTGCATTTCTTGTAGAGACGAGGTTTGGCTGTGTTGCCCAGGCCGGTCTCAAACTCCTGAGCTCAAGCAATCCTCCTGCCTCAGCCTCTTAAAGTACTGAGATTACAGGTGTGACCTCTCACACCCAGCACTTCTTTGCTTACTATTGCTTTGCAATATAATTTCAAACCAGGAAGTGTGATACCTCCAACTTTGCTTTTCTTTTGTAGTACTGCTTTGGCTATTTGGATTTTTTTGTGTGTGGTTCCGTACAAATTTTAGGATTGTTTTTTCTATTTCTGTGAAAAAAGCCATTGGAATTTTGGTAGGGTTGCGTTAAATC
Organism: Papio anubis; assembly: GCF_008728515.1. Lineage (NCBI taxonomy): Eukaryota > Metazoa > Chordata > Mammalia > Primates > Cercopithecidae > Papio > Papio anubis. The sequence continues at coordinate 31,582,317 of NC_044987.1, read as the reverse complement.
TGGGTATTGCTTTGGGTAGTACCGACATTAACAATCTGGTTTCTTTTCCGCTTACATAAATCTTTTGGCTTTTCTTCTTCTCTTTTCAAAGAGAACTTTAAACTCCTCACCTTTCTACTATGCAGAACAGTTTAACAGACAACACTTGTTTCTTGAGCATGCACCAGCAGCATACGGGGTGAGTCTTACACTTGACCACTAGTTATTAATCAAGACATCTATTCCAGGACAAACATGGTGCTTTCCCTAACAGGGATTTGGGTGAATGAGATTTTTCTTCATCTCTTACATTTTCACGTATTCTTCTAAATAAATAATTCCCTTCCTTTGTTCTTTCAACATAGTGCTTAATTTCCAGAAATACAACGTTGTTTCCTCTCTTTTTCGTTCTCTGCTCAGGTCAACACCCATCATCTAGTTTTAGACCCACGGCTGATTACATGGTTCCAAAATAAGTCAGACTGCTCCAGATTGTAGCATTTATAGGTTGTTGAAAGTGCTGGTGACTCAGTTCCTGGAGTTTGCCAAACACCACCACTGGCAACACAAACTATATTTTGCCGTCATCTTCATTATTATTGTCATCATCATCCTCATTACCTTTGGCTTTCCATCGGATTTCTAGGTGTCCCACTCTACTTATTTTGTTCTACTAGTGGGCTGTTCTTTTTTTGGTACGCTTTAAAAGAATTCTAAGGGTTAAAATAGTGTATGTGAGAGTTGCCTGATGGATTCACTTTGGCCTGTTCAAGGCATATTGATCGTATGAAGGCTGATCATTTGGGTGTGGACTTCTTGTCCTGCTGTCTTAAGAAAGACTTTTGAAAAATGTGATGATAGAAGCACCATGCAGCATGCTACGGGAGCCGTGCTACGGTCTGAATGTGTCCTCCTCAAATTCATGTGTTGAAACTTAATTGCCAATGTGATAGTATTAAGAGGTGGGGGTCTAAGTTATGAGGGTAGAGCCTTCGTGAATGGGATTAGCATGTTTAAAAGAGGTGTGAGGGAACTGGTCACACTTTCTGCCATATGAAGATGCAATAAGAGGTGCCATCTTGGAGGTAGAGAGCAGTTCTCACCAGACACTAAATCTGCTGATGCCTTCATCTTGGACTTTCCAGCCTCCAGAACTGTGAGAAAATAGATATGGCATGGCCGCTTTCCCCTTCCAACTCATCCATCAAAGGAGCAGGTAACACTGCGTTATGGCTGTGGAGCTTTCTCCCTACAAAGGAAACACCAGGAATGACGAAGCAATCATTTCCCCCAACAGGCCTTTGCTTCTTTTTTATATTTTTTCAATTTTTTTCTTTTCAACTTTTATTTTAGGTTCAGGGGGTACCTGTGCAGGTTGTTATATGGGTAAATTGCATGTTGCAGGGATTTGGTGTACAAATAATTTTGTCACCCAGGTAATCAACATAGTACCCAATAAGTAGTTTTTAAATCCTCACCCTTCTTCCACCTTCTACCCTCAAGAAGGCCCTGGTGTCAATTGTTCCGTTGTTTGTGTCCATGTGTACTGCATGTTTACCTTCCACTTGTAAGTGAGAATATGCAGTATTTGCTTTTCTGTTCCTGCTTTAATTTGCTTAAGATAATGCCCTCCAGCTGCATCCATGGTGCTGCACAGGAAATGATCTCATTCTTTTTTTATGGCTGTGCAGTATTCTATTGTGTATATGTACCACACTTTCTTAGTCTAATTTACCATTGATGGACATCTAGGTTGACTCCATGTCTTCGCTATTGTGAATAGTGCTGCAATGGATGTACATGTGCATGTGTCTTTATGGTAAAACAATTGACATTCCTGTGGGTATATATCAGTAACGGGATTGCAAGATCAAATGGTAGTTCTGTTTTAAGTTCTTTGAGAAATCTCCAAACTGCTTTCCTGTGGCTGAACTAATTTACACTCCCACCAGCAGTGTATAAGCTTTCCCTTTTCTCCATGGCCTGATCAGCATCTGTCATGTTTTGACTTTTTAATAATAGCCATTCTGACTGGTGTGAGGTGGTATCTCATTGTTGTTTTGATTTGCATTTCTCTAATAATTACTGATGTTAAACATTTTTTCATATACTTGTTGGCAGCATGTATGTATTTTGAGATGTGTCTTTTGCCCATTTTTAATGGACTTATTTGTTTTTTGCTTGTTAATTCTGGATATTAGACCTTTGTCAGATATGTAGTGTGTGAATATTTTTTCCCATTTTGTAGGTTGCTTGTTTACTCTGTGATAGTTTCTTCTGCTGTGCAGAAACTCTTTAGTTTAATTAGGTCACACTTGTCAATTTGTGTTTTTGTTGCAATTGTTTTTGGAGTCTTCATCATAAAATATCTGCCAGGACCAATGGCCAGAATGGTATTTCCCAGGTTTTCTTTTAGGATTTTAATAGTTTTAGGTTATACATTTACACCTTTGATCTATCTTGAGTTGATTTTTGTATATAGTGAGAGGAAGTCATCCAGTTTCAATCTTCTGCACATGACTAGCCAGTTATCCCAACGCTATTTATTGAATAGGGAGTCCTTTCCCCTTTGCTTGTTATTCCTGGCTTTGTCAAAGATCAGATGGTTGTAGGTGTGTGGATTTATTTCTAGGTTCTCTAAGCTGTTCCATTGGTCTAGCTGTCTTTTTTTTTTTTTTACAAGTACTATGCTATTTTAGTTACTGTAGCCTTGTATCATAGTTTGAAGTCATTTAGTGTGATGTCTCTAGCTTTGTTCTTTTTGCTTATGATTTCTCTAGCTATTTGGGACCTTTTTTGGTTCAAAATTGTTTTTAGAATAGTTTTTTTCTAATTCTGTGAAGAAGAATGTCTTTGGTAGTTTGATAGGAATAGCATTGAATCTGTAAATTGCTTTGGGTAGTATGGCCATTTTAACAATATTGATTCTTCTTATCCATGAGCATGGAATGTTTTTCCATTGGTTTGTGTCATCTCTGCTTTCTTTCAGTAGTGTTTTAAAATTCTTCTTGTACAGATCTTTCACCTCCCTGGTTAGCTGTATTCCTAAGTTTTTTATTCTTTTTGTGGCTATTGTGAATGGGATTGCATTCTTGATTTGGCTTTCAGCTTGGATGTTATTGGTGTATAGAAATGCTACTAATTTTAGTACATTGGTCTTTTATCCTGAAACTTTGCCTAAGTTACTTATCTGATCTAGGAGACTTGGGCAGAGATTAGGGGATTCTCTAGGTAAATAATCATATCATTAGTAAAGAGAGACAGTCTGACTTCCTGTCTTTCATTTGGATGCCTTTTATTTCTTCCCCTTGCCTAATTGCTCTAGGTAGGACTTTTAGACCTCAAGTTTTGGTCAGTCAATTCAGTGACTGGGACATTAACCCTGTGGTTAACCAACAGTGGGCTGTCTATCCCCCTCATGGGAGGAGATTAGCAGGCCTTCACAAGGCCCTTGCCTCAGTCCAACCTCTGATCCTCTGGCTTTGATCCTGGGACTATCGAGAGGCAATGTGAATTTTCACCTCTACAAGGTTCTGAAATAAGTCGGAAATGTACATTAATTAAACCAATTTTAAGTACCTTCCACATCCAAAGCTAAGAAAATCTATTACTTATTCTATTTCCCATCCTAAATTACCCGCTGTACTCCCAATTATGGCTTATCTGAAAATGGTTTCCCAAGAGAAGACACGCTCCAGTGGATATTCCACCCTTGGTTTAGCCTTGGTGTGACTTATTGTTACCATTCTGAACAATATCAACTATTGAAAACACTCTTCACTATGGAGAGGACACCTCTTACTGCTTTTCTCTTCATTTAGTCACTGTTGTCAGAAGTTCTACAGTGAGATCAAGTGATATCATAAAATGCTCCAAAACGAAGTACATGGAGACCCTGTAGTAATAAATGGCCTGGCAAACTAGAGATATTCCACATTTGGGTATAAACCTCCTCCCGTCATCAAATTCCCAGAGAGAAATTAAGTCCTGAAGATTAAATCCTCTTGCAAGCTAAAGTTAAAAGACATGAAACTCTCAGGGACTCAAATCCCCTCAGTAATTGAAATTCTCCTACTCTTGTGAGTTAAAAATCTAAAGAAATCAAAGTGCCCTCATCAGTTTTTTTTTCTGCTCAGCCTCATTGAGAGGGTGCGGTGGGCTCCTGTGGCACCTATAGCTTGGGAATCCTCTTCCTGGGAGGAGTATGGGTTTTTCAGGGACTCCAGAATTGTTCTGAAGCAACAACTTTGGTGTTTCATCTTACTATGCTGCGCACATTTGTCAGTACTTGCCATATTCACCAAATTAAAAAAAAAATCAATTCTCGGCTCTACAGTAGTTATCCCAGGGACAGTTATTTCCCTAGAACCCAGTGTTTTATGTTACCAAGTACTCTAAGGTTCCTGAGTGAAAAGTAGAAAAAGAAAGCCTTCTTTGTTTTAATGTCTCTAAGACACAAGAAGGTCAATGTCAAGCTTCTAGAATCTTCTTAACAATGCATGTTGTGAGCCAAAGCTCATTAGCAAGAAATCTCCGAGAGAAACTAATATGACCTTGTGTATCTACGATACCTTAAAGGAATATCCACCTGTATATCCATTCTCCTTTCCAACAGAGTATCATTTGAGGCTAGGTGTGGTAGCTCACACCTGTAATCCCAGCACTTTGGGAGGCCGAGAAGATGGATCATGAAGTCAAGAAATCGAGACCATCATGGCCAATATGGTGAAACCTCGTCTCTACTAAAAAAACAAAAATTACCTGGACAGGGGTCACACACGGGTCACACACAGGTCATTCACGGGTCTGTAATGATTCAGTCATGGGTCACATACCAGTCACATATGTGTGTCATGTGTTGGTCACATGTCAGTCACGTGCCCCCACACACATCAGCTATATGTCAGCATGTGCCTGCCATATGTCAGAAACATGTCAGCCAGGTGTCAGTCACGTGCTGCACACGTGTCAGCCACCTGTCAGTCATGTGTCACGTCATTTACTTGTCACATGCCACATGTGTCAGTCATGTGCCAGTCACGTGTCAACCATGTCAGTCATGTCAGTCATGTGTCACACGTGTCATTCACCTGTCACACAGGTGTCATACACCTGTCAATCACATGCCACACGTGTCAGTCACATGTCACACGTGTCAGTCATGTGTCAGTCACATGTCACACACGTCATTCACGTATAACACATGTCATACACCTGTCAGTCATGTGCCACACACGTCACAGACTTGTCAGTCACGTGCCACACACATGTCACAGACTTGTCAGTCATGTGTCACACAGTCACAGACGTGTCAGTCACATGTCACACACCTGTCAGGTTGTTTAGGTTAAAGAAAACTGCATCCTGGGGAAGGTTTCTTCCTCATAAGAAATTAACCAAATGGGGTACCACTGAATGAGGATGATTCTTGAGTCTATATACAAGACTTACTAATTCAACCTTAGACCTTGTTGCAATTTTTTCCCTTGGGAATGTAGAATGGAAGTTGAAACAGCCAATCTGGGACATCTTATGTTGGCTGGACACGAATAATATAAAGCTAGTATGGACATATGAAGCTAGTGTGATATAAATGATGATAAATGATATAAAGCTAGCATGGATATATATGAATCTCCCTAGTGCTTTGTAATGCACGTGAGTTTACCTTCCTTTCAGCTTAAAAAAAACAAATGTTGTGCTATAACTAATGTCCCAAAGGCTTATAGGAAGACACACTGTATTTCCCTACAACTGGACCCCTGCCTCAGATGTTCTTGTTGACTCAGGCTTCCCAACATATTCCAAGGCTTCTGCAGAGGTCCTGCTGCCCACACAGGTATGTTACATGTAGTTAAAGTTTGAACTGCTTTTGCCTGTACTGCGAAGCTGCCTGTGCCTACTATGGGCCTGTAAGTTTGCTGAGGACAGAGCAATCAGTTTGCTTGCCAGCCTCTGGGTGAACTTCCTCCTGTTGCAGTTTTCTTGCCCCCAACAAATATTCTTCTTGGAGATTTTGCTGAGACCTGAGGGCTCCAGTGTCTTTGCTGAGGCCTAGTGGCTTTCAACTGACATTTCTCTGAAACTTCCCATGGGTCAGGTTCTGCCTCTGGAATTAGCCTCCTTAAACTATAATCATCCACAAAAGTCACAATGCTCTGCAGCTTAGATTTAAAAGTCTTTTGTTCAGGTTGTAGCAGTTAAAAGCCAACTACTCAGGTACAAAAACCTCTATGCAGAGACCAAGTTCCCAAAAGGAAGGAACTTCTCCTTCCAAATTCACCAATTAGCGAGAAAATGGGCAGATCAGAAGTATTAAAGGTATAGGAACTCCTCCCTGTAGAAGGAAATAGCAGGGGTGGTGAAGAAGTGACCCATTTAGCAGATGCTGCTGCTACCAAAGAAGTAATTTAAAAATCTGAATAATGTCCAGAATCTCATGAGAAGCATTTGACAAATACAGACTTCTGAGCCTGATAGTAGAGAAGGAAAATCCTAAATTCTACTGTAGCTTCATATTCTTTTCCAGTGGTTGCTGTAACAACCTCTCACAAGTCTGGTTGGTTAAAATAACTGAAATTTATTCTCTTACAATTCTGAAGACCATAAACCTGACATCAGTTTCGCTGAGCTAAAATCAAGGTTTCAGCAGGAATGTGCTCCCTCTGGAGGCTCTAGCGGATACACATTTCTTGCTGCTTCTACGTTTTGGTGGCTGCTGGCATTCCTTGGCTTGTGGCCACATTGTTGTAATCTCTGCCTTGGTGTACACATTGACTTTTCCTCTTCTGTATGTGTCAAACATTTCTCTGCCTCTCTCTTATGTGGACCTCTATGATTGGATTTTATGTCTATGTCCGTGTTTGTAATCCAGGATTATCTCTTCATCTCAAGATCCTTAATTCAATTGCATCTACAAAGACTCTTTATTCAAATACAGTAACATATACAGGTTCCGAGTATTAGGATGTGGACATATCGTTGAGGAATCATTTTTCAGCCCACCACAAGTTTGGGGGGGATTTGGAGAAATAAGAACAGCAGCATCTCCCAATATTTTCTTGTATTATACGTTGGTGCAAAAGTAATTGCAGGTTTTGCCATTGAAAGTAATTAATATCCTAGACAGTTGAACTGCCTTCTTTTCTTTCCTTTATCCCCCATCTCCCACTACCTTATGTTTGTTCGCTATGGTTAAATTCACAAATTAATCCAAGATTATGTGATATTGAATACGTTATCAGTACAGAACCAGAGAAGCATGAACATTACTCAGAGATCCTGACCTTGGAATGGAAACAATAACAATGAGACTTTGAGTTGACTGCTTTTTAAATATTAGGGCAAAGGATAAGCATGTTTTTTAGTTGGACAGGGTATTTTCCGTTGCATTATGCTATGTAGAAGCATTTTTTTAGAAGTGTAGAAGAAGGGTGAACATTGGAGTAGGATGGATTAAGCATGGACCTCAGTGGACATTTTTATCCTTTGTGATTGCCCAGTCTCTGAACCCTTATCATACATTTGGGGGATTCCCTACCTTTTGAGACAGAACCAGTTTCCAATATTAAAACCGAAAATGTCAAACATTTGCTTGTAACTAGGGCATGGTCAGTTTCTCCAGACTATGAATTAGCATTTAGTGACAGGAAGACTCAGGTACCACACAGATCCATTCTGCTGAGTCTGGAAGTTGTGATTGCAGCTACTTCCAGCTTCCGATGGTAGATTGGAAGAAATTCTAGTGACACCACACAGCACCCAGTGTTGGTGGCATTACAGTGCAAGCTATGCCCAGTGATGGTGACAGTAACCCTTTTGAGAGATGAAGCCAGCTGGGCTTCTGGGTAGGGTGGAGACTTGGAGAACTGTCTTGCTAAACGTTTGTAAATGCACCAATCAGCACTCTGTGTCTAGCTAATTGGGTGGGGACTTGGAGAACTTTTGTGTCTAGCTAAAGGATTGTAAATGCACCAATCAGCGCTCTGTGTCTAGCTAAAGGTTTGTAAATGCACCAGTCAGCACTCTGTAAAAATGGACCAATCAGCACTCTGTAAAACGGACCAATCAACTCTCTGTAAAATGGACCAATCAGCAGGATGTGGGTGGGGCCAAATAAGGGAATAAAAGCAGGTCACCGAGGCAAGCAGCGGCATCCTCTTCGGGTAGCTTTCAATGCTGTGGAGGCGTTGTTCTTTTGCTCTTTGCAATAATCTTGCTGTCGCTCTGCTTTTGGGTCCACACTACCTTTATGAGCTGTAACACTCACCAGGAAGATCTGCAGTTTCACTCCTGAAGCCAGTGAGACCATAAACCCACCAGGAGAAAGGAACAACTCCAGACACGCCGCCTTTAAGAGCTGTCACACTCATCTTGAAGGTCTGCAGCTTCACTCCTGAAGTCAGCAACACAACAAACCAACCGGGAGAAGCTAGCAACTCTGGACGCGCTGCTTTTATGAACTGTAACACTCACCGCGAAGGTCTGCAGCTCCACTCCTGAAGTCAGCGAGACCACAAACCTACCAGAAGGAAGAAACTCTGGACACGTCCGAACATCAGAAGGTACAAACTCCGGACACACCATCTTTAAGAACTGTAACACTCACGGGAAGGGTCCACAGCTTCATTCTTTAAGTCAGCGAGACCAAGAGCCCACCAATTCTAGACACACTCTTATGGATTATGTTCTGAGAAGTATTCAGGGTGCTCTGGTTTCTTGGCTGTTGTAGCCTTGGCTGTTGTAGCCTCTAAGTCTGTTCTTTCATGTTGCAAATATTCTATAAGCTTCCCAAAATGTTTTACGTCCATTCCCTTTCTGCTTTATGAGGCAGAGTTTGCTTCTCATCATTGCACATAAGTACCCTGACTAATACAAATAAGTTGCTTAATTTTATTAATATGTAAATAATAAAGTGAAAGATAATTGCCCAGAAAATAGAGCTAGGGGTTCTATATTGGAGATCAAACAAGGAGAACAAACATCCTACGAAGGAAGTGATCCAGAAAGATAGAACTGAGAAAACATAAAGGAAGAAATTATCAAGTAAATAATATAGGAAAATTTCTCATTACTGAATGCTGAAAGTTTCTAGAGTGAAAGGGTCTACCAATTACCCAGATCAACAAATACAAAAAGGCCTACATCAAGTTATAGAGGAAAAAAAGGTCCCAATCAAAGGATAGCAAATAAAATTGCTAAAATATAGGATTCTAGAAGATAGTAAAGAAATACCTTCAAAACTCTAAGGGGATTTGACTTCAACTTAGGTTTCCATACCCCGTCAATCAATCAATCAATCAAGATACATGAGAAGTCCAAAAACTAATTTTTCATGTATCCTTTCTCAGGAAGTTATTGCAGAATATGTTTTAGCAACTGATAGGGTAAAATGAAAAATAGACACTACTTCAAGGAATCAGGGGATCCAATACAGGAAAGAAGTGAAGGGGAAGTTTCAGTATAAACAGCTAAGCATCAGGGCAAGAAAGCTACCAGTTCTTATTAGAGCTGGGTGAACAGTTTCATCCTCAAAGAGAAAAATAATATAACTAAATTAAATGGTTGGCTAGCATTTGAGTTAAATAATTATTGATAAGTACACACCAAAACAGCTGCAGCATTTGAAAAAACTTGGAATGGGCACAGAAAACCAATCAATGATAAAGCAATCGCTATGCTTGTAATCAGTAGCAATGATAAAGCAATCACTAATCATGCCTGTAAGCAGCATTAGAAGAAACTTGGAATAGGCATAGAAAACCAAGGAATGATAAATAAAGCAGTCACTAACTATGCCTGTAAGTAGCTGGGATTCTGCTACTCATGAGGCTGAGGCAGGAGAATTGCTTGAATCCGGGAGGCGGAAGTTGTAGTGAGCTGAGATCATGCCATTGCATTCCAGCCTGGGCAACAAGAGTGAAACGCTATCTCAAAAAAAAAAAAAAAAAAAAGAAAAAAAAGAAAGAAAAGAAAAAGAAATACCAGAAAATTGTATGTAAATGGAAATGTAATAATAAACTATTTGACTTGGAAATAAACAATATTTACATAATAAAAATATAAACACTATTGATTTATTAGGAAAAACCGTGATGTAAGAGGGAGTGTAGGGAAGAAAGGAGGTGGAGGGTTGGGAATGTAATAGAGCTAAATATTAACACAAGTCACTAGATAATGTGTAAGACACATTAATCAAGAAATAAATGCACAAGCACATTATTCAGAGAAATGAAGCTGAATACCAGAAGACATAATTCAATATGTTTGCAGTAGTTGCCTCTCAGTTGTCAGACTAAGGCGTAGTAAAAGACAGCTTTAAGTATTTTATTACTATTTGATTTAATTACTAAGGAAAATTGTAAATTGATTTGCGTCACATGTACTGTTAACTTGAAGCCAACTGTAAAATGAAGCCAATGGTATGTATTGATCAGAAAGAGAGAAAACTATATTTGTCCCGTTGTACAAGCCTACTCCAGCTTCAATTCCCTCCGTCCTCTCTCTTTTCCTTTCCATTAAAACAGAAGCTTCCCTTGCCCTGGGTAAAGGGAGATCTCACTTGAAAGACAAAGAGTGATTAAAGTCATGTATTATTTGCTTTGGAGCTTCCAAGTCTGCAGGTCTTGATAATTTAGAGATTATTAATAAATAATTTTACCTCACTTGAGTATCACATTACTCATTAATTTTGTAACCTAATCCCAAATTGTATTGTAAATTATTGAAACAAAAGATAATACATTTTTATCCTAATAATAATAGTTATATATTATCGAAAGCTTGCCCCTTGCTAGATATGTTCTAGGTATTTTCTATATTTCATCTAATTTATTCCTCATAGAAACTCTATCAGGTAGGTCTATCATTAATCTCATAGTTAGTGGAAACTGATACTCCATATTGTCCTTGGATTCTGACTGGAAATATTCTCTGTTCTTTTTTGCTGATATCCAGCAATTTGAGATAACACACTTAGATATACTTGAGTATATACACGTTACAAGTCTAATGCTTATGATTGCCATGTTCTGTTCACGAAACCTTTTTCTGCAACATTCAGTGGTGCAGCTCAGATCAGGGAGCCAGGGTGTAGGCCGAGTGTCTTTCTGTAAGTTCCTGCTGGGCTCAAGCTCTAACTCATTTCGATTATGCTGCAATACCTGCCATGAATGCTGTATTTCTTTGTCTCTTCTGTACTCATGGCTGCAGGGTACTTTTTACAATGTGGCACTCGAGACAGCAGCTCCTCATCAAATGGAGTTGTCTCAATCTGTTTGTCTTCCTTGATGTATGAGGCCCTTATTAAATGTAATCCTTAGTTCTAAACAGTAGTATTCTGGCAAGGTTTGGCTCTCTCCCACTCCCAGATAACTATACAGATTACGAAGTGCTTTCGCATGTATTGTTTTATTGTATCAGTGTAAAAATTCTCTGGGCTACATTTATTCAGTATTTATTACATGCCAAGTAGTCTAAATTATATAAACCCCGAATCATTGAAGGTGGACATTGTTATACCCATTCTACTGATGGGAAAACAGGCTCAGAGAAGTGAAACGGCTTGCAAAGACAACCAGATGGTAAAGGACAGAACTTGGACTAGAACTTGGACTTCTAAAGCAAGTTCTCAGTTTCTTTCAAACACTGTAGATCCCTTTAGGTGTCCAACCATTGAAGTAAATTCTACTCCTTTAGCCAGTTGCCTGGTGGAATATTGTTGTTCAGCAGGAGTGTCACCCATCTTCTTGTGTGCGCGTGTGTGTGTGTGTGTGTGTGTGTGTGCATCTACCTCCTTTAGGCCCTTGAAATGGATGTAGGTCTCTTATTTAGCTGGCCAACCACGAAATCTAATGCCTTAGAAGCACAATTATTTTTCTTATGAGACCTAAACTTTCTACGTCTTGGAAAGACCTGTATATATATGTCATTGGAAAGTAAATTCCCAACACTGCTGTCTCTTAACCTGTGCAATGATTCTGCTGACAGCTGCTGAGTGAGTATAACTAAAGGGTATATAGATGCCAAACCTTACATTAACGAAGAATCAAGATGAATACATGTGCAGACAGCCTTTCTTAAATTTCTTGGACCCTGTCTTTGCCTAGTATATCTGAAGCATTTGGATCCTTACTTGAAAGGTGTGTTTTAAAATGAAAACATGGTTATTATGTCTAATTTTCTGTCTCTCTCACCTCTAGGTTTTCTAGTCAAAGTAGATTTCAGGCACTTCTTCTGTTTAGATTGTAATTCTCCATTCTTTTTTTCTTTCATATATTTTTTTCTGCAAGTAGAACCTATCACACTATCTTATAGTTGGTTTTTTCTTTAAAATAAAAATTTCTAAGACAGGCACATAAATATTAGAAGCAGTTATCTTGGTAGAAGTGCAGGGATTATGCATAGGTATTATTCTTTTCTCTCTGTACTTTTTTTGTATTTTGTAATTAGAAAAAAGTTACATAAAAATGTACTTTAGTAATCTCTCTAAGGCCATACTTTATTATTTATTTATTTATTTATTTAGAGACAGAGTCTCGCTCTGTCGCCCAGGCTGGAGTGCAGTGGCGCGATCTCGGCTCACTGCAAGCTCCACCTTCCGCGTTCATGCCATTCTCCTGCCTCAGCCTCCCAAGTAGCTGGGACTACAGGTGACCGCCACCACGCCTGGCTAATTTTTGTATTTTTAGTAAAGACAGGGTTTCACTGTGTTAGCCAGGATGGTCTTGATCTCCTGACCTTGTGATCCACCCACCTCAGCCTCCCAAAGTGCTGGGATTACAGGCATGAGCCACCGTGCCCGGCCACTTTATTATTTTTTTCTTTCTTTTTGAACAAGGTCTTTTTCTGTCTCTCAGGCTGAAGTGCAATGGCATTCAAACCTCACTGCAGCCTCAATCTCCCAGGTTAAATCAATCCTCCCACCTCAGCCTCCCTAGTAGTTGGGAGTACAGGAACGTGCTACCACACCTGGGTAATTTTTTGAAAAAAAAAAATTACCGTTAGCAGAAACAAGGTCTTGCTTTGTTGCCCTGGCTGGTCCTCAACTCCTGGGCTCAATCGATTCTCCTGCCTTGGCCTCCCAAAGTGCTGGGATGACAGACGTGAGCCACAGTGCCTGGCCTGAGGCATGCTTTTTAAAATGGTGATGAATCTCTCCACAAAACACAGACATGTGAGGAAATAACAAAAATCAAATAAATTTTAAGGAAAAGCAAGGTATGCTCAGAGATACTTATCTTTTCAAATCTGATTGGAACCATACCTGTAACTACTCTGCCAATAAGAGTTATTTTCTTAGGGTAGTTTGGAGGAAATTTTTTAGAAGCATTGGGTGAATGGGAAGTGCTCAAGAGATAATCTGATAGGAATGTTCCGAAGAGGATTTCTATACTGAGAAGAGAGGGAATGACGAGCTTTGAGCTCCCTTTCAGGTCTAAGGTTTTCTAAAGGCCTTTATGGAAGAGAGGGCCTTTATAAAGAAGTGGGGAGGAATCTTAGATTTCTAGTTTGGAGGTGATTCTACTTCAAGAGAGGTTGTTTGTGTTAGCTAGCATTTATTTATATAGCAACTTTCTCCTCTTCTGTACAAGATCAGATCATAAATTGAATGATGCTTTTCAAGGGCAAAATCCCCCTTCTCCAATTGCTACAGGAAATTCACCATGTTTCACCGCTTGTCCAAGACACAGATCAGCTCTCTAGTTGATGATTATGGAGTTCACACTTTATGGTTAAATTTTGTATTTTTAGCTCAATTTTTGTTTGTTTGTTTTCTGGCCATGACCCATCTACTTATATTCCCAGAGCACAGAAAAGCACAAGTGCTTGTGTCAGTGGATTCCCCTGGTCTGCTACTGGTTCCACGATCCCCTGGAGGGACTCACAGGACTCAATGTATAGAATGCATAGTCCTACTCACAGCAATTATTTATTGCAGTGAAAGGATTCAGACAAAAATTGGCAAAGGGAACAGGTGCATGTCCAGGGTAAGTTAGGTGCAAATTTCCAGGGGTCCTTTCCTAATGTTGTCACAGAGGACACTCCTAAATTTCCCAGTAATGAGTTGTGACGACAAGTGTGAAATGTTGCCCATCAGGAAAGCCCGTCAGAGATTCAGCGCCCAGGTGTTTCACTGGGGTCTGGGGGCATGCCCTCTTTACCTGCCTCTGCCTGCCATGTACACAAATTCCAGACTCCCAGAATGAAAGCAGGTGTTCAGCGTAAACCATATTTACACAGTTTAGGTACAGTGAGCCTTTCTTGCTAGTGAATTGTGGGAATCTTCTGAAATCTAAGTTTCCAGATGTCAGCCCAAAGGCCGATCCTGTAAGCAAGGCTTTCTAAGCATAGCAGTTTTCAAGTCTGCTATGTTAACTCTTTTCTGAACTGTGATCTTGTACATGTTTTCTGAAAAAGGGATCCAGTCTTGCCAGAAGAGGAAGGGCCTGCGACTCTTCTTTTGTAGATTTTGGAGAGATCCTAACCACTGAACAAACCTCCCTTCCTTTTAATAACGGAAAGAATAGGAAGAATTATAGAGGGAGAATCAGTAGGAGAATTTTTTTTAAATCCTTCAAATGAGACCAAATAAGTAGAGGCTTGTCTGCATGGGCATAACAACTTGGTCCAAGTAAATAGCCATAAAAGAGATCCCTTACCACAACCCAGTGTCTGCCTTAAGTATGTGTTGGAGCAAGAAAAAATATATATACAAGAGCCCCAGTAAGCACTTAGAGGCATCCAGCTGGCTTACCGACAGGGGCTAAATGCTAACTTCAGGTTTAATACACAGTCATCACATTAAACAGTGTTTACTTGCCAGGATCCTATTGTGTCTGGCTGTTACAGCTCCTTGATGTTTTTCTACTCTCCTTGCCTGGATGTCCTATCCAGCATATCATCTGTCAGCCCTTTTAATTGCCTTTTTGATGGCCCTAGGTTCCCTGTGTGTCTCCTAAGCTGCCATCACTGCAGAATGAAGACAGTTGCCAGTCTCCTTCCTTGCTTACTTACTAGTGTCTCTTGGTAAAATATGACTCTCATGGTTATCCAGTAAAGGAATGGCGGTGGGAGGAAGAAGAGTTAATGGAGCATCATCTCTGAAAAGTTGAGTGGATTGGACTAGACAAAGAATGGCACATATGTGGCCAATCCCCTCACTCCAGCCTCCTGGGCCTACAGTGCACAGAGAGCATGGTGTTATTTCTTGTTGTGTCCAACACAGTATTTATTCTGGGCAGCCATTGTCAATTCCTCAAAATTGTCATAAAAATTGAAGGCTACTGACTCCTGGCTTAGATTGCTTTTTAAAGTCCTTTTAATTTGTAAGTTAAGTGGTTACTTTATTCTTGTGAAACGCATGTAAGTAGAAACAGGCTAAGCAATGTGGCTCAGTACCATGGACTGTGGAATATATAAGATTTTTAGTAATTACTGTGGAATATCTGATATTTTTAGGGGAAATATGGACATTTAACAATTGTAAACTTATTATGTGAATAAGGAGAATTAGTGAACACATCAAACTTATTTGTGAAAATGAAATGCAGTTTAGACTTATTAATATATTTATTTAAAGGAGAAGGAGCCAAATTAAAGGCTATTTAGTAAATAATAGTACAGGTATGGCAAAAATTACATAAGTAGATTTAAATCCTTGCTTCAAAATGTCCTGACCATGTGAATTTGAGACAGGTACTTAATCTCTGTGGGCTTCAGCCCTTTCACTGGTTGAAGAAAGAAAATACTGTTTGCTTCCAGTGTTGTTGTAAGGATGAGAAGTAATGATAGGAAAGGGGACAAGGGAAGTGCTGGGAAGGGAAGGGCATGGTCCCTAGTGAGGGCTCCACCCTCAGCCTGTGCCCACTGACCTAGGAGAGGACAGACACTCCTGCCTTCCTGCTCAAATGTTGCATTTCCCAGGACCACCCGGGGCTGCCACGCCCACATCCTGTGCTTATAAAAACCCCGAGGCCCTAGCAGGCAGACACACAAGCGGCTGGAGGTTGAGAGAAACACATTGGTGGAAGAAGACACGAGTGGCTGGACGTTGAGAGGACATTGAGGGGAGCATGCTGGGCGAAGAGCACACGACCGATGCTGGCAGGCCAGCAGGCCATCGACAGGTGGAACAAGGTGGCAGTTGGAGGAGAGCCCAGGCCGCCGAGCAGCCCAACTCCACGGGAAAACCATCTCTCTTCTGGCTCCCCCATCTGCCGAGAGCTACTTCCACTCAATGAAACCTTGCACTCATTCTCCAAGCCCACGCGTGATCTGATTCTTCTGGTACACCAAGGCAAGAACCCTGGGATACACAAACTCCTCTGTCCTTGCAATAAGGCATAGGTCTAATTGAGCTACCACAAGCTGCCTACAAAGGGCCAAACTAAAAGAGCACCCTGTAACACACGCCCACTGGGGCTTCAGCTGTAAACATTCGCCCCAAGACACTGCCGTGGGGTTGGAGTCCCACAGCCTGCCCATCTGCATGCTCCCCCTAGAGGTTTGAGCAGCCGGGCACTGGAGAAGCGAGCCACGCCTCCATTGCACGCCCTGTGAGGGGGACATGGGAACTTTTCCTGTTTTAGTAATATATGTCAAGTTTCTAGCATTGTGGCCGACATATAGCAGACACTCAATAATAATCAGAATTAACTAAATGCTTACTATGTGACAAGGTTGTTCTAGAGCTTTATCTATATCATTCTAATCCTCCAAAAAACCTTTATGAGATAGGTCCTGTTATTGGCACCTTTTTTGCCAGGGAAGAAACTAAGGCATGGAGAGGTTAAGGTGATATAATTTCCCAAGTCACAATTTAGTAAGTGGTAGAAGGGAAATTGAACCAGGTGGTCTGGCTCTAGAACCTCCAGTTAACTATATTCTAACATCTACCATTTTAAGTACAATCTGCCATCATGTACTAAACGTTACCATTTAGGGGCCTTTCGCCAGGATCCTTTAGGTGGTCCCAGACACATGCTAACAGGGGCACCCAGGGATACTCAGCCTGGCTGGGAGTGGATGGGATATATGGGGGACTAATGAAGGGACATGCTGGTGACTGTTAATGATAGAGCAAGAGGCTCGGATTGTTTTTGATGGGTAATAAGAACCAACTATAGGTGTTGATACGCTGATAAAAGTCAGTTTTTTTTTTTAAGGTACTGGACATAAAAAGTAACATGATCAAGGCCTGCTAGTCTAGAGGTGAAGCAGCTGGCTAACAAGTCACTGCAGTAGAGAGGAACAGATGGTAATAGTCGAGTCTACATGAAGCACAGCAGAGACGCAAGGGGGAGAGAGTCAATTCTTCTGAGAGGAAGGGGGCAGGGAAGGCTTCGTAAGGGGATGACATAAGCTGGTTTTACAAGGTCCTTGGAAGGTTTTGAGCAGAATGTCATGGCCAGAAACATGCATTTCATTAAATAGCCTATTTCCCATCCACCAACTCAGCAAAAGGAGGGCCTGACTCTGGGTGGTGGCAGTGAGAATGGAGAATAACACAGAGGCAGGCTTGAGGTGAGATTATCAGGAGATGATGATTACATATGGGGCCCAAGGGGAGTACTGATCTGAAGTCCAGGGACTGGGATGCCCCTCTCAGAAACAGTTTATGGGAGGAGAGACTGCATTTACTTCCCTCTGAAGCACCAAAGAGACCTAAAGGTTTAGATAAAAGACTACAGGAAAGAGATGAAGAGATGATGGGTTTTGGGGAACAGCTTTCTCTCCAGAAGGACTCTATTAAAAGGCACGTTATTGTTAAGGAAAGAAAGGGGTCACTCTTGACTTTTACCCATCATCTCAGGCTAGTTTATTGTCACTGATGGCCCCAAGAATGTAGGAGATGAGATGTGATTTCCAGAGGTGGGGGGTGGGAAGCCACCTGAAGCTTCAGCCGTGCCTCAGCAGAACATACGCCGTCTCTGGTTCACTTGCATCTTGATTTGCTTTCTTGAGAAGAGGGAGGGTGTCTATCCAGCTACTGGACAAGCAACTTTTGAGAGTCCTGGGTATTCATTTAACTTTCATTCAGCCAATGTTTACTGAGCACTTACTACGTGGAAAGCATAATTCTTAAGGTTGAGTGTGCTGTAGGAAACTAAAACTCTCCTGAGACTTACATTACGGAGGCAGGGAGCTAGTAAATAAACACATAAAGGAGGGGGCTGCACAAATGTCTGGAGGGAGAGGGTCTGGGAATACGGGACAGTGAGAGCAAAGACTCTTGCAGCAGGAACAAACTAGGTTAGATGAATGAGTTACTTTGTGGAAAAAGTCTTAAGTTGCTCTTCTAGACAATCACCCATTCTCCTACCCCCTTGAATTTCAGGAAGTGGTCCCTGTATTTCTTAGTTACTAAGTGAACAAATTATCTTTGAGAGACCAGGGTGTGGTTCTGGACTGCTTTGTAATTTAAAAGTTAGCCTTGGTGGGGCCTCTGGGATTTTATGGTGTTTGAGCTCAAATACTCTGGGAGGCAATTGCCATCTAGTGGCAAAGCAAGAAAACACACCTGGTAGCTTGGGAAGGAAAAGAAGTTTCTTTAGGATAATCAAGCCTGTAGCTTGTGTTTCAACCTTTGGCTATGAAATGACTTTGAAAATTTGCTGATTTTCTACTTTCTCAAAAATTCAAAATTGGACAATTGGCCCGAAATTGCTTACATTTCTGACAGAAAATGTCATTTCTTTGACATGTACTACACATTGTACACATTTTCACATTTAATCTCCACAGCAACTCTGCAAGCTGAACAGTTTCATTATCCTCATCTTGAATATAAATATATCTAAGACTTAAATTACTTTTCCAGTGTCCTAGAGCTTTTAGATGACAGAGTTGGGATTTAAGCCTAGTCTTTCTGAGGGCAAACTTGAGTTACATTGTCTACCTACCTGTAGGTAGCTTTGAACGCATGTTAAAGGAACTAGTTCTTATTATAGACATCAGCAAGTGTTTGCTAAAACCAAAACCAAGTCAACTACATATTGTTATGAAGAAAATGCTCAGATCTAGGATTTATAGAAGGAAATTACCGACGTAAAGTTCAGCTTAGCACAAGGAACTTTCTAGCAATTAGATCTGCCTAGAGTGGAACAGGATTCCTTAGCAAGCAGACATGCATGGGTTGCTGTGGGGGACTGGCAGAACATAGATGTGTTTTGTTTCGCCCAAGCCGTGTCTTGTGTACATTTGTATTTAAATGCTTTGCCTGGATGTTCTTTCTAGTTATCTACCATCTCAATCTTTTTCTAAATAATACCCCTGGCCCTCACATGTTTACTTTACCTTCCTGGTCTGGTAGGCATTTAGGTTGTTGGCCACTGAGTGATTGACAGGTGTTTAAGAGGCTATCCTATCATGTAGTTGATGGGTTACCAACATTATAAAACTATCCTATCAATTTTTTTAATAGGAGTGTTAATAACAAATAACTTAGTCTACCGTTACCATAAACTTTTTTTTTTTGCACAAAATATGTAAAAATATAAGGAAGAAGAGAAGGTAACCACAATAACTGGCATTTATTGAGTAATGCCTACTCTCAGTGACCATAAACTCTGATTTTCTGAGTTTTGAGCCCGTTATGCTTGTTGTTTCTGTGCAATTATTAATACAGTCCTCTTGCATGTTAAAAATATTCTTTAGTCTGGGTTCCCCCAGTCTGTTCCTGAGGGTCAGCCTTTGCTATTAGTATTTTGTCCTTCACTTTGGAAATTTCTGTATAAAGAAATTATATAAGCATATATATGTGCATATGTACTGGCATATATTGCCTTTCTAAGAAAAAAGTAAATAGGAGTACATTATATGCATTGTTCTTGACCTTACTTCTTTTTTAAACCTAGTTTGTCTTAGACATTTTTTTTCAATACACAAACCAAATGTTAAATTTAGCATAAATGTATGGCTGCTTTTTAAAAACTTTTAATTTAAAAATGATTATAGATTCACACGAAGTTGCAAAGATAATACAGAGGTGACTCATGTATCCTTCACCCAGTTTTCCCCAATAATTACATCTTACATAATCATAGTACAATATCTAAACTAGGCAATTGGTACAATATGTGTATATTCTCTGTCATCGTATCATATGTGTAGATTCATGGAAACACCATTAAAATCAGTAGCCACAACTAGTCCATCACCATGAAGATCTCCTTTGTGCTGCTTCTTTATAGTTACACCTGTCCCCTGGCCTCCCATTATCCTTAAACCCTGGCACTGGCTAATCTGTCTTCTGTGTCTATAATTTTGTCATGTAAAGAATATATAAATGGAATCATAAGTCTGTGAC
Organism: Papio anubis; assembly: GCF_008728515.1. NCBI lineage: Eukaryota > Metazoa > Chordata > Mammalia > Primates > Cercopithecidae > Papio > Papio anubis. The sequence goes on along the minus strand of NC_044987.1, from coordinate 31,562,030 downwards.
TTAAAAATTTTTTTAATTAAAAAATATATTTAAGGGGTACAAGTGCAGGTTTCTTTTTTTTATTGTTTTTTTTTTTTTTTTTATAAATAAAGCTTTATTGGAATACAGATACACCCATTGATTTACACATTGTCTATGGTTACTTTTATGTTACAATGTCAGAGTTAATTCATTGCCACAGAGACCACATGGCCCCCAAAATCTAAATTATTTGCTATCTGGCCCTTTTTCTGTAATGCTTGCTGACTCCTGGGCCTGTAAGATTGAGGACATGATTTCTGACTGTCTTACTAGCTATGAATTTACACACTTAGCTGCCCTTTAAGATTTCTGCCCTGAAAATCCAAATGTTCACTTTCTGCCCTGAAATCCAAATGTCAAGGACAGTGCTTAGAAGAAATATAAAAGTTCCCCCAAATTATCTTGTCCAGAAAATCCCCACATCATCTGGCTAGTTGGAGAGATCACAGGAGATCTGAACCAAGAGGGCTCATGTAAAACTCTTGGCAAATGCAAAACACTTTCAGCACAATTATATCCTTGGTGTTGGGTATGACCTGCAAATGAATGATGTGCTGGTTCAGGAGTAAATTCAAGCAAAGGCAACATTAAACTGCAGGTATGTGGTTGTTTTCACCCATCCTGGAACCCAGATCAGATTTTGGGGTCTCACCCATCTTACTTGATAAAAAGCTAATCCTTTTGAGAATCCTTGTTTCAGTGTCTATTCCAATCTTGTCATAGAATTATGAGAGCTTCAAAAACACAGGAAGCAAATCTCTGCTAACTACCTGGGGAATTTAAACTGTCCCAGAAAAGAGGCATTTTCCTGGATACTCTTCTAACCTGTTCCATTGGCCTGGATTGGTAGATCATGAAGATCAAAAGGAAATTAGGAAGGATGCATGTGAAGGAGTGACAAGGGCAAAAGTAAGGTGCCCTTAAAAGTTTGGCATGAGGAAAGTAGAGGCCTCCTGAGAATTAAACTGTAAAATCACCAGAAATGAATCATACCAAAAATATGAGAAGTCATGTTAAAGATTCCATAAAGCACTTCCAGGCCTGTAAGACTTGACATTAATCCAGATGAAATTATTTGCCTTTTTTTTTTTTTTTTTTTTTTTTTATACTTTAAGTTACAAGTGCAGGTTTCTTACATGCCTATATTGTGTAGCAGTGAAGTCTGGGCTTTTAATGTACCTATCACCCAAACAGTGAACACTGTACCCAACAGGTAATTTTCCATCCCTCATGCCCCTCCCACCCTCCTACTTCTTGTCATCTCCAATGTCAATTCTTACAGTCTGTGTGTCCCTGTGTACCCATTGTTTAGCTCCTACTTATAAGTGAGAACATACTAGTATTTGACTTTCTATTTCTGAGTTATTTTACTTAGGATAATGTCATCCCGTTCCATCTATGTTTTTGCAAAAGACATGATTTTATTCTTTTCCATGGATGAGAAGCATTTCATGGTACATAGATACCATATTTCTTTTATCCAATTCTCTGTTGTTATCCATTTCTCTGTTGACACTTAAGTTGATTCCATATCTTTGCTATTGTGACTAGTGCTGTGATAAAATCTGTTTTTTTTCAACTTTTATTTTAGGTTCGGGGGTACATGTACAGCTTTGTTATATGGGTAAATTGCATGTCTCTGAAGTTCGGTGAACAGATCATTTTGTCTTCTAAATAGTGAGCATAGTACTCAATAAGTGGTTTTGTGGCACTCACTCTTCTCTTAACCTCTCCCCTCAAGTAGGCCACAATGCATGTTGTTCCTATTTTTGTGTCCATGTGTACTCAGTGGTTAGCTCCCACTTATAAGTTAGAACATATGTTATTTAATTTTCTGTTCCTGCATGTATTCACTTAATATAATGGCCTCCAGCTGCATTCATGTTTCTGCAAAGGACATAATTTTGGTTTTTTAATGGCCGCATAGTATTCATATATATATATATCACATTTTATTTATCCATTCCATCATTGATGAGCGTCTAGGTGATTCCATATCTTTGTTATTGTGAATATTACTGTGATGAACATACATGTCTTTTTGGTTGAATGAGTTATATTCCTTTGGGTATATATGCACTAATGGGATTGCTAGGTAAAATGGTAGTTCTGTTTTAAGTTCTTTGATAAATCTTTAAACTTTCCACAGCTTTTCACAGTGGCTGAACTAATTTACATTCTATCAGCAGTGTATCAGCATTCCCTATTCTAGACGACCTCACTAATATCTGTTATTTTTTTACTTTTTAATAATAGCCATTCTGACTGATGTGAGCTAGTATCCATTGTGGTTTTGATTTGCTTTTCTGTAATGCTTAGTGATGCTGAGCATTGTTTTATGTGCTTGTGGGCTGAGATTATGTCTTCTCTTGAAAGGTGTCAGTTGATATCCTTTGACCACTTTTTAGTGGGGTTGTTTGTATTTTACTTGTTGATTTCAGTTCCTTGTAGATTCTGCATATTAGTCTGTTGTCAGATGCATACTTTATGAATATTTTCTCTCATTTTGTAGGTTGTCTGTTTATTGTTGATACTTTCTTTTTCTGTGCAGAAACTCTTTAGTTTAATTAGCTCCCACTTGTCCTTGTCAGTTTCTGTTTGTTTGTTTTTGTTTCTTTTTCTTTTTTTTCTTTTTTTACAATTGCATTTGAGGACTTTGTCATAAAATCTTTGTTAATGCTGATGTCCAGAGTGGTATTTCCTAGGTTTTCTTTTGAATTTTTTTATGGTTTTATGTATTTCATTTAAGTGTGTAATCTTTTCTGAGTTGACATTTGTATATAGTGAAATGAAGGGGCACAGTTTCAATTTTCTGCGTATGGCTAGCCAGTTATCCCAACACTGATTGAATAGAGAGTCCTTTCTTCATTGCTTGTTATTATTGACTTTGTCAAAGATGAGATGGCTATAGGTGTATGGCTTTATTTCTGGGTTCTCTAATCTGTTCCATTGGTCTGTTTCTATTTTTGCAACAGTACATGCTGTTTTTGTTACGATAGCCTTGTAGTACAGTTTGAAGTCGGGTAGTATGATGCCTCCAGCTTTGCTATTTTGGTTTAGGATTGCTTTGGTTATTTAGGCTCTTTTTTGGTTTCATATAAATTTTGCAATAGTTTTTTCTAATTCTGCGAAAAAACGACATTGCTAGTTTGATAGGAATAGCACTGAATCTGTAAATTGCTTTGGATAGTATGGCCATTTTAACAATATTGATTCTTCCTATCCATGAGCATGGAATATTTTTCCATATGTTTGTGTCACCCGTGACTTTTGTTAGCAGTGTTTTGTAATTGTTTTTGTATAGTTTGTTTACCTCTCTGGTTAGCTGTGTTCTTAGTTATTTTATTCTCTTTGTGGATATCATGAATGGGATTGCATTCTTGATTTGGTTGCCAGCTTGGACGTTATTGGTGTGTAGAAATGCTGTTGATTTTTGTACATTGATTTGTATGCTGAAACTTTGCTGAAGTTCTTTATTAGTTCTAGGAGCCTTTACAGAGAGACTATGGAGTTTTCTAGACGTAGAATCATATTGTCTATGAAGAGAGATAGTTTGACTTTCTCTCTTTCTATTTGCGTATCTTTTATTTCTTTCTCTTGCCTGATTGCTCTGGCTATGTTGTATAGGAGTGGTGAGAGTGGGCATCCTTGTCTTGTTCTGGTTCTCAAGGGGAACGCTTCCAACTTTTGCATGTTTAGTATGATGTTGGCTGCGGGTTTGTCATAGATGAGTCTTATTATTTTGAGGTATGTTCCTTCAATGCCTAGTCTGTTGAGGGTTTTTACATGAAAGATGATGAATTTTGGTTTTGTATGTTGAACCAATCTTCCATCACAGGAATAAAGCCTGCTTTATTGTGGTGAATTAGCTTTCAGTTTATTAGTATTTTGTATTAGTCTACTAGTATTTTGTTGAAGATTTTTGCATCTATGTTCATCAGGGATTTTGATCTGAAGTTTTCTTTTTCATTGTGTCTCTGCCAGGTTTTGGTATCAGAATGATATTGGCCTCAGAATGAGTTAGGGAGGAGTCCCTCCTTAATTTTTTGAAATATTTTTAGTAGTATTGGTACCAGCTCTTCTTTGTACATCTGTAGAATTTGGCTATGAATTCATGTGGTCTAGGACTTTTTCTGGTTTGTAGGTTTTTTATTACTAATTCAATTTCAGAATTTTTTATTGGTCTATTCAGGATTTCAACTTTTTCCCGGTTCGGTCTTGGCAGGTTGTATGTTTCTAGGAATTTATCCATTTCTTCTAAGTTGTCTAGTGTGTGTGCATAGAGGTGTTCATAATAGTCCCTGAGGGCTTTTTGTATTTCTGTGGGGTCAGTGGTAATGTCACCTTTGTCATTTCTCATTGTGTTTATTTGGGCCTTCTCTCTCTCTCTCTTTTTATTAATCTAGCTAGTGGTCTATCAATCTTGTTTATTCTTTCAAAAAACCAACTTTTGGTTACATTGAGTTTTTGTGTGAATTTTCATATCTCAATTTTGTCCACTCCAGCTCTGATTTTGGTTATTTCTTTTTTTCTGCAAGCTTTAGGGTTGCGTTTCTTTTCTTTTTCTAGTTTCTTTAGGTGTAATATTAGGTTGTTCATTTGATAGCTTTCTAACTTCTTAATGTAGGCATTTAGTGCTATAAACTTTCCTCTTAATACTTCTTGATTGTGTCCCAGAGATTCCAATATGTTGTATCTTTGTTCTCAGTAGTTTAAAAAATTTATTGATTTCTGCCTTAGTTTCATTTTGTTTATCCAAAAGTCATTCAGGATCAGGTTGTTTAATTTCCCTGTGATTGTATGGCTTTGAGTGATCTTCTTAGTATTGATTTCTATTTTTATTGCACTGAGGTCTAAGAACGTGGTTAGTATGATTTTGGTTGTTTTGAATTTGTTTTGAGAATTGCTTTATGGCCGAGCATGTTGTCAATCTTAGCGTATGCACCATGTGCGGATGAGAAGAATGTATATTCTGTTGTTGTTAGTTGGAGTGTTCTATATCTTAGAGTATGTGCCATGTGTAGATGAGAAGAATGTATATTCTGTTGTTGGGTGGAATGTTCTATAGCTGCCTGTTAGGTCTATTTGGTCAAGTGTCAAGTTTAGGTCCCAAATATCTTTGTTAGTTTTCTGCCTTGACAATCTGTCTAACACTGTCAGTGGGGTGTTGAAGTCTCCTGCTGTTATTGTGTGGTCATCTAAGTCTCTTCATAGTCTTTAAGAACTTGTTTTATGAATCTGGGTGTCCCAGTGTTGGGGGCATATATATTTAGGACAGCTAAGTCTTCTTGTTGAACTGAATCCTTTATCATTTCATAATGCCTTTCTTTGTCCTTTCTGATCATTGTTGGTTTAAAGTCTGTTTTGTCTAAAATAAGTATGGCAACACTTGCTCTTTTTTGTTTTCTATTTTCTTGATAGATCATTTTCCACCCTTTCACTCTGAGCCTCTGGGTGCCAATGCAGATGAGATGGGTCTCTTGACAGCAAACACTTGGGTCTTGTTTTTTTATCCAACTTGCCACTCTGTGCCTTTTAAGTGAAATGTTTGCACCTTTACCTTCACACATATCGATACTGTGAATATGTTGGCACTATTAATTGACCTTTACATTCAAGGTCAATATCGATATGTAAGGATTTTAATCCTGTCACTGTGTTGCTAGCTAGTTGTTCTGTAGACACGATTGAATAGTTGCTTTATAGTGTGAGTGGGCAATGTACCTAAGTGTGTTTTTGTGGTAGTAGGCTTCAGTCTTTCATTTCCATGTATAGCACCCTCCTCAGGATTTTTTGTAAGACAAGTCTGGTGGTAAAGAATTCTCTTGGCATTTGTCTGTCTGAAAAGGACTTATTTCTCCTTCACTTATGAAGCTTGGTTTGGCTGGATAGGAAATTCTTGGTTGGAATTTCTTTTCTTTTCTTTTTTTAAGACATAATCTTGCTCTGTTGTTCAGGCTGAAGTGCAGTGGTGTGATCTCAGCTCACTGTAGCCTCAACATGCTGGGCTCAAGTGATCCTCCCACCTCAGCATCCTTAATAGTTGGGACTACAGGTACATGCTGCCACACCTGGCTAATTTTCTACTTTTTGTAGAGATATGGGTCTCACCTAGTTGCCCAGGCTAGTCCAAAATTTCTGGGCTCAAGTGATCCTCCTGCCTTGGCCTCTCAATGTGCTGGAATTACAGGCATAAGCTACAACACCCAGCCTAGAATTTTTTTTCCTTAAGGATGCTGAATACAGGGCCCTAATCTATTTTGGCTTGTAAGGTCTCTGCTGAAAGGCCTGCTGTTAGTGTGACCGTGTTCCCTTTGTACCTGACTTGCCCTTTCTTTCTAGCCGTCTTTAAGATTTTTTCTTTCATGTTGACCTTGGGCAACCTGATGAATATGTGTCTTGGGAATGGTTGTTCATCATCTAGTGTATCTTGCAGGGGTTCCATGAATTTTCTGAATTTGCATGTTGACCTCTCTAGCAAGATTGGGGAAATTTTTGTGGACAACATCCTCAAATATGTTTTCCAAGCTGCTTCCTGTCTCTCCAACTCTTTCAGGAATGCCAGTGAGTTGTAGGTTTGGTCTTTTTACATAATCCCATATTTCTCAGAGGTTTTGTTCAGGTTTAAATTTTTAAAAAAATTTTTGTCTGCCTGTATTAGTTTGAAGGAGCAGTCTTCGAGCTCTGAGACTCTTTCCTCAGCTTTGTCTATTCTGTTATTAATGCTTCTGATTTCACTATGAAATTCCTGTAGTGAATTTTTAATTTCTAGAAGTTTAGTTTGATGCTTTGTTAAAATTGACATGTCATCTTTCAACTCTTGGATTGTTTTACTGGTTTTCTTGATTGGGTTTCAATCTTCTCCTATATCTTTTTGAGTTTCTTTGTCATCCAGATTCTGAATTTTATGTCTATCATTTTGGCCACTTCAATCTGGTAAGAACTATTGCTGGGGAGCTAGTATGGTTGTCTAAGGGTAAGAAGACATCCTGACTTTTAGAGTTGCCAGAATTCTTGTGTCAGTTCTTTTTCATCTGTGTGGGCTGATGTTCCTTTAATCTTTGAAATTGTTATCCTTTAAATGGGCCTTTTTGCTTTTATATTTTTTGATGCCCTGAAAAGTTTGACTGTGGTATAAGTTGGGTGTAGTTGATTGGCTTCATTTCTGGATGCTTTTAGGGGGCCAGGGTTCAGCTCAGCACTCCTGGGCTTCATGCTCCAACTATGGGGTGCTGGGACCAGGTGTGCAGCTTTGTTTTCTGGCCCCTCAAGGTCAAGCACCTGCTACTCTTGAGGGGCCAAGGTGTTCCCAATTTGCTGGAAGCAACACTCAAACAGGGGCTGCCAGAAAAGCACTCTAGCAGGGTGGCAGGGGCCAATGGAAGAGTGAACTGCAGTGGGGTCATCGCAGGTGAGTGAGCACCAACAGGGTGGTGGGGCAGCCATGGGTGAGTGCATATCAACAGGGTGGTGGTGGGGCTTAGGGTACATGCCCAGCAGTGTGGAAGTTGTGCAAGTATCTTTTTGATATGATGATTTCCTTCCCTTTGGGTATATATACCCAGTAGTGGTATTGTTGGATTGAATGGCAGTTCTATTTTTAGTTCTTTGAGAAACCTCCATACTGTTTTCCATAAATGTTGTATTAATTTACATTCTCACAGTATATAAGTGTTCTCTTTTCTCCACATCTGTATTAGTCTGTTTTCATGCTGCTGATAAAGATATACTCAAGACTGGGCAATTTACAAAAGGAAGAGGTTTAATTGGACTTACAGTTCCACGTGGCTGGGAAAGCTTCACGATTATGATGGAAGAGAAGGAGGAGCCAATCTTTACTGATTTGGATGCCCGTTATTTCTTTCTCTTGTCTAATTGCTCTGGCTAGGACTTCCAGTACTATGTAGAATAGAAGCAGTGATAGTGGGCATTCTTGTTGATATGGTTTGGCTGTGTCCCCATCCAAATCACATCTTGAATTATAGCTCCCATAATTCCCACAAGTTGTGGGAGGGACCCAGTGGGAGATAATTGAATTATGGGGGCAGTTTCCCCCATACTGTTCTCATGGCAGTGAATAAGTCTCACAGGATCTGATCGTTTTATGAGAGGTTTCCACTTTCTCTTGGCTCTCATTCTCTCTTGCCTGCTGCCATGTAAGACATACCTTCTACCATGATTGTGAGGCCTCCCAAGCCACATGGAACTGTAAGTTCATTGACCCTCATTTTCTTTGTAAATTACCCAGTCTTGGGTATGTCTTTATGAGCAGCATGAAAATGGACTAATACAGTATATTTTTACCGGTAGAGTGGAGTGCTGTTGTAAAGATACCTGAAAATGTGGAAGTGACTTTGGAACGGGGTAACAAGCAGAAGTTGGAACAGTTTGGAGCACTCAGGAGAAGGCAGGAAAATGTGGGAAAGTTTGGAACTTCCTAGAGACTTGTGGCTTTGACCAAAATGCTGATAATGGTATAGCCAATGAAATCCAGGCTGAGGTGATCTCACATGGAGATGAGGAACTTGTTGGAAACTAGAGTAAATGTGACTCTTGCTGTGTTTTAGCAAAGCAAGTGGTAGCATTTTGCCCCTGACCTAGAGATTTGTAGAACTTTGAACCTGAGAGAGATGATTTAGGGTATCTGGTGGAAGAAATTTCTAAGCAGTAAAGCATTCAAGAGGTGACTCGGGTGCTGTTAAAAGTGTTCCGTTTTAAAAGGGAAACAGAGCATGAAAGTTCAGAAAATTTGCAGCCTGACAATGAAATAGGAAAGAAAAATCCATTTTCAGAGGAGAAATTCAAGTTGGCTGCAGAAACTTGAATAAATAATGAGGGGTCAAATGTTAATTACCAAAACAATGGGGAAAATGTCTCCAGGACATGCCAGAGACCTTTGTAGCAGCCCCTGTCATCACAGGCCTGGAGACCTAGGAGGAAAAAACAGTTTTGTAGGCAAGGTCCAGGGCCCCCCTGCTGCATGCAGCCTAGGGACTTGGTGCCCTGCATACCAGTGGCTCTAAGCATGTCTAAAAGGGGCCAAGGTACAGCTCAGGCTGTAGTTTAAGTCCATTGTTTCTTTGTTGACCTTCTGTCTTGATGACCCGTCTAGTGCTGTCAGTGGAGTATTATTGTGCTGTCAGTGGAGTATTATTGTGCTGTCATCTGTCTCACTTCTTAGGTCTAGTAGTAATTGTTTTATAAATTCGAGAGCTCCAGTGTTACATATGTTTACGATTGTGATAGTTTTCTGTTAGACTAGTTCTTTTTTTTTGAACTGCTGTTGCTTTAAAGTTTGTTTTGTCATATATAAGCATCGCTACTTCTGCTCACTTTTGGTGTCCATTTGCATGGCATATCTTTTTCCACCCCTTTACTTTAAGTTTATGTGACTCCTTATGTGTTAATTGAGTCTCCTGAAGACAGCAAAAACTTGGTTGGTGAATTCTTATCCACTCTGCCATTTGGTATCTTTTAAGTAGAGAATTTAGGTCATTTATATTCAACATTAGTATTCAGATGTGAGGTACTATTCTATTCATCATGCTATTTGTTGCCTGAATACCTTGTGTTTTTTCATTGTGTTATTGGTATACAGATCCTGTGAAATTTATGCTTTAAGGAGGTTCTGTATTGGCATATTTCAAGGATCTGTTTCAAGATTTGAGCTCCTTTTAGCAGTTCTTGTAGTGCTAGCTTAGTAGTGGTGAATTCTCTCAGCATTTGTTTGTCTGGAAAAGACTGTATCTTTCATTTATAAAACTTAGTTTCACCAGATACAGAATTGTTGGCCGATAACTGTTTTGTTTAAGGAGGCTAACAATAGGACCTCAATCCCTTCTAGCTTGTAGGATTTCTGCTGAGAAATCTGCTGTTAATCTGATAGGTTTTCCTTTATAGGTTACCTGATACTTTTGCCTCACAGCTCTTAGGATTCTTTTCTTTGTCTTCACTTTAAATAACCTGATGACTATGTGCCTAGGCAATGATATTTTTGTGATAAATGTCCCAGGTGTTCTTTGAGCTTCTTGTATTTGGTTGTCTAGATCTCTAGCAAGGCTGGGGAAGTTTTCCTTGATTATACCCTCAAATATGTTTTCCAAACTTTTAGATTTCTCTTCTTCCTTGGGAACACCAATTTTTCTTAGGTTTGGGCATTTAACATAGTCCCAAACTTCTCAGAGGCTTTGTTCATTTTTTAAAATTATTTTAAATCTGTCTTTGAAGCATTGGGTTAATTCAAAGGCCTTGTCTTTGAGCTCTGAAGTTCTTTCTTCAGCTTGTTAGATTCTGTTGCTGAGACATTCCAATACATCTTACATTTCTCTAAGCTTGTCCTTGATTTCCAGAAGTTGTGATTGTTTTTTATTTATGCTATCTATTTCACTGAAGATTTTTTCTTTCATATCCTGTGTAATGTTTTTGATTTCTTTAAGTTGAACTTCACTTTTCTCTGGTGCCTCCTTGATTAGCTTAATAATTGACCTTCTGAATTCTTTTTCTGGCAATTCAGAGATTTCATCTTGATTTGGATCCATTGCTGCTGAGCTGGTGTGATCTTTTGGGGGTGTTAAAGAACCTTGTTTTGTCATATTACCAGAATTGTTTTTCTAGTCTATTCTCATTTGGGTAGACTATGTGAGATAAAAGATCTGGGACTCAAGGGTTACTGTTCAGATTCTTCTGTCCCATGGAGTGCTCCTTTGATATGGTGTTCTTCCCCTTCCCCTGGGAATAAGGCTTCTTGAGAGCTGAACTGTAGTGATTGTTTGCGGTCTTCTGGGTCTAGTGATCCAGCAGAGCTACAAGGCTCTGGGCTGGTGCTGTGGAGTGTCTGCAAAGAGTCCAGTGATATGAACTGTCTTCAGGCCTTTCAGCCCTGGATACCAGCACCTGCTCCAGTAGAGGTAGCAAGGGAGTGAAGTGGACTCTGGGAGGGTCCTTGGTTCTATTTTTGTTTAGTGTGCTAGTTTTGTATTGGTTGGCCTCCAGTCAGGAGGTGGTGCTTTCAAGAGTGCATCAGTTGCAGTACTATAGGGAGGATGCAAACTTGCCCTAGGGACACTTAGTTAAGTATTCAGGTTTCTCAGTTGGTGGGCAGGACCCTAGAGTTCCCAAGAGATTATGGCCTTTGTCTTCAGCTACCAGGGAAGGTAGAGAAAGACCACCAGGTGGGGGCAGGGTAAGATGCATCCGAACTTAGGCTCTCCTCGGGCAGGGCTTGCTGCAGCTGCTATGGAGGTTGGGGGTGTGGTCCCTAGGCAATGAAGTTATGTTCCCAAGGAGATTATGGCTGCATCTGCTGAGTCATACAGGTCATCTGGGAAGTGGGGGAAAGCTGGCAGTCACAGACCTCACCCCACTCCCATGCAGCTGGAAGTCCTAAAGACCAATCTCACTCCCACCATGCCCCACAGCAGCACTGAGTCTATTTCCAGGCAGCCGGTGACCAGGGCTGAGAACTTGCCCCAGAACACAAGCCTCCTTGCTGAAAAAGCAAGCGGACTCATAGTTTTTTGGCATCTCAGGGAGCCTGCAGTGGTGATCCAGTCCCTTCAAAACGTCTGTGGATTCTCTCGGCTTTCTTAGTATGTTCCCGCTGTAGTTCTTGGAGCAAAAGTTCACGATATAAGTTTCCACATGCTGCTCTGTCTGTCCCAGTGGGAGCTGCAAGCTAGTCCTGCCTTCTATCTGCCATCTTGTCCTTTAATTCCTATAGTATTTCCTGACATGTAGAAATTTAAGTTTTCATTTGGTCAAATTTGTCTATTTTTCCATTGTGATTCCTGGGTTTGTGACTTATGTAAAAAGAAAAAAAAGGTTACAAAAAATTCTCTTGTGTTTTATCTTGTCACTTTAAGGGTTGTAATCTAAAACACCAGTTTAGGTGGAACAGATCCTTTTTACTCAAGGTGTTGTTTGAGAACCTCAAGCATGGGCTCACCTGGGAGCTTATTGGAAATGCAGAATCTTAGGTCCTACTCAAGGCCATTTTGAATTAGAATCTGCATTTTACTGAGATTCCCAGTGATTCATATGCACATTAAAACTAGCAAAACATTAAAATGGATTGTATAGGTTTGTGGTTTTTCCTTCATTAAACAATAGTCAGACCCCATAGGATGGATGAAAGAGCACCTTTTCAGCTCATGAAGGTTTTCACTATGTCGTGCACAGAGAATTTTAAATCATGCTAAAGATTCAAAGATTTAAATACATAAAATTATGAAGACTATACTTGGCTTTCTGGGTCCACTCAGCTAAGGATTAATTTTATGAGAGATTAAGAGAGAGCTAATCTAGGTCTGTGTTTAAGAGGAAGTAATCACAGAATGTCTGGTTCTGGGATCTGTTTGTATTTCTTTCTGATCATTGGTTTGAATATTTTCTCACTGACCAAACCTGATGTTTTCATCTAATAACCCTGTGGAGATTTGTGGAAACTGACTTGTGGCTATCAAGCTCTAGAAATTTTTTTTTTTCTTTTAAACTTTCCTGGATAGACTCACCCTCTTTTGTAACTGCCCACTCCAAGCTAAGCCCAGGTAGAGCTGGCAGTTGGCTTGCTACTCTTTTCTTCTCTGGGTTTTTCATAAACAGTGGAATTACATTTATTTTTTCCTCTCCTCCTTTCACTCAGAGCCCAAGGATGAAAACAGAGAAGTAATTAATGGCAGCTTTCCTTGGGCAAGAAGAATAAATAAGGAATTATCTTACAAACAGGTACTTCCCATTCCCCTGACCAGCTACATAGTCATGTCAGGCATCATGATTCAAGACCACCCTGACCTACATGGTGAAACCCCGTCTCTACTAAAAATACAAAAATTAGCAGGGCATGGTGGCACGTGCCTGTAATCCCAGCTACTCAGGAGGTTGAGGCAGAAGGATTGCTTGAACCTGGGAGGTGGAGGTTGCAGTGAGCTGAGATCGTGTCACTGGACTCCAGCCTGGGCAACAGGGTGCAACTCAGTCTCAAAAAAAAAAAAAAAAAAAAAAAAAGAAAAGAAAAGAAAGAAAAAAAAAGAAAAATGCTGTTTCTGTCCTTAGATGATTCTTGTGAGCAAATTCTCTTTCCAAGTAGTTTCCAAAATTTATTTAATGAAAGTCCATATGCTTCAAACAGATTCCTAAAGCCTCAGATGCCAGGTGGGTGTTGGTCTTTTCTGGGAAAGATGTTTCACAACTGGCTGTAACCTCTCATTCCAGTGTTCCAAACCCTTGGCCCAGCCAAGGGAGGGGACTGTTTTCTTTAGGAACTGAGTGACTGCTTCTGAGGAAGCTTGAGTGAATGTGAGGTTGGCTTCTGTTTGATAAACATGTGGCACACAATGGGGACTTTTAGATAGAGGAGACTGTGTGGGTCATAGCTGGTGGCCTTCACCAAATCCTGAAGTTAAATTTAGGGAATCAGACCCAAGAACACTCAAAGGATTAGGGGCTCTCCACCTGTCTGCCTTGGTCCTGCTCTCTATGCTCTCAGGTCTTCACCCTTGTAGCCACAGTGTTGCTAGAAGGACAAAAATGCTAGGGTAGGGATGGGGCAGGGAGAGTGTGAACTATAGTGGTTTTCAAAATGGGCAACATCAATATAACCTGGGAACTTCTTAGAAGTGCAGATTCTCAGGCCTGCCGAAGACCGACTGAATCAGAAAATCTAGGGGTGGGGCCCAAGACCTCCAGGTAATTTTGATACATGCTGACATATGTGAACTAGCATTCTAGAAAGTTTTTGCTACTTAAAGAAAGTCTATGAAGCAACACCCCCTGGGAACTTGTTAGAAATGCAGAATCTCAGGCCCCACCCTTCTGAGATTCAGGTTTCATTGGTCTAGGGTGGAGGAGCCCAGTTATTGGTCATTTAAAAAACCTCCCGTGTGATTCTAACTTTGCATCCAGAATAGAGAATTATTGCTCTAAGGAAGACATTGTTAAATACATTTTATGTTTTCCAGGAGAAAAGATGGTCCCTTCCACATAGACATTAAAAGATATGAATGATTATTCTTTGTAGATTCGCTGGAGTTCCACTAGAATAGCTCAGTTATCACATCTTCCTCCAAAGAGGGGTAGGTTTCAGAGTTCCAGCAGTAGAAGAAAGCTGGGAGGAATCAAGCCAGTGTTGCAACGTCAATATCAGTTATATTAGGCTGTTTTTGCATTGCCACAAAGATACGTGAGACAGGGTACTTTTTATAAAGAAATGAGGTTTAATTGGCTCACGGTTCTGCAGGCTTTACAAGAAACATAGTGCTGGCATCTGCTCAGTTTCTAGGGAGGCCTCAGGAAGCTTACAAGCATGGCAGAAGGTGAAGGGGGAGCAGGGACGTCACATGGCCAGAGCAGGAGCAAGAGAGAGAGAGTGGGAGGAGGGTGGCTGGGGGAGGTGCCACACACTTTTAAACAACCAGATCTTGCACTAACTCATTGTCATGAAGACAACATCGAACTATGAGGATCCGCCCCCATGATCCAAACACTTCCCACGAGGCCCCACCTCAAGCCCTGGGGATTACAATTCAACATGAGATTTGGGTGGGGACAAATATCCAAACTATATCATCGGTCGGTGATCCTTTCAATTCCCTCAGGGGAATGCAAGAAAGAGCTAAGAGGAAGTTACTACCAGAGTGATGAGAAAGCCATGAAGCACTGAAATATGGAATAAGAAAAGGAGGGCCCAGCAGTCCAAATTCAAGTCCAACCCAGCCCTGGGTCAACACCTGCAATCAAGGGCTCTGCCTAAATGTTGGGGACCAGGTTAGCCAGTAGGAGAAAGGCCCAGCTTGGGGGAGAGGAAGGCAGTCCCTCCAGGCGAGCTTCAGAACTGGCCCAGCCTGCTGTGTGCCAGTCAGCACTGGGCTGCAGCCACCATAGGACACTGAAAGGCAACTGTGTTGGGCATTCAGGCTCATCAAACTGACTGTGTATATATGATATCCTGAGGAAGCTGCAGCTCTATAATTGTGTGAACGTCTGCTCCCATGAAGACCTGCTTCCAGTGTCCTATATTCTTTGGAGTGACTGGCTGTTACATCTTTGTGAAATTTTAAATTTACTCAATGTTCCTCTTCTTTGGATTGTGCAAGACAATAAGTTGGATTTTAATATTCTCCAAATTACCACTGGTGCTTTAGGCTTGGGTCTCATGGAATAAATGCAGGGGACATGAAAGCTTGAACAAGATCATGGAAGTATGACGGTGAGATTTTTTTTGTCTCAATCTCACATATATTCTTTTAGTCCTTGTTGGTATTACTTTACCGAATATCAAGATGCTGAAGACTTGCTCCCATCATTTAAGAAGGGGGTCATAAGGATGAAAACACATAATCTTCAACAATAAAAATATAAGTTGAAAAGGCAAAGACTGTTATGTAGAAAAGAATACAGGACCAGTAGCCAGGGTATCTAAATATGAATCGCATCTTTTTCCTCAGCTAATTGTATATCTTAGTTTTCTTTTCTATAAATGAATAAAATGAATTTATCACCCCTGGTATTTTTTTTCTTATCTTGAAGGATTATCTTGAGAACCAAATAAGTTCATGGATCTGAAAACAATTAGTGAAATAGGAACTTTTTTTAAAAAAAATTTTCATTTTTGAGATGGAGTCTCGCTTCATTTTGAGGTGGAATCACCTAGGCTGGAGTATAATGGTGTAATCTTGGCTCACTGTAGCCTCTGCCTCCCGAGTTCAAGGGATTCTCATGCCTCAGCCTCCCAAGTAGCTGAGACCACAGACACGTGCCACCATACCAGACTAAGTTTTGTATTTATATTAGAAATGGCATTTTGCCATGTGGACCAGGCTGGTTTCAAACTCTGGCCTCAAGTGATCCGCCTGCCTCGGCCTCCCTAAGTGCTGGGATTACAGGCATGAGCCACTGCACCCAGCCAGTGAAATAGAAACTTTAAATTGTCACTTTTGGCATTCTTTACTTACGTAACTCTATGCAAAATAACTAGCAAGCCAACATTTTTAGTCATTTTTATTACTGTGAAATAAGGGAATCCCAGGCCAAGAGGGTGGAGAGTTCCCCAGAGTCTCTGACAGCTGCATTCTGTAGGACTGCCTTCACGAACTGATGCAGGCAGCATGAGGTCCAGCATAACCTGTGTTATCATTGGGTGTCATTTGGTGTGTTGTTGGATTGCTTAATGGGGAATAAACTGTGTTCCTTCTTCTTTCTTTATTGAGAAAATAAACCACAGTAACCATGAAATTAGAACTTTGGTAAAACATGTTGCAGAAGAACCAGGAAACACATTGCAATTGAGCCTGCTGGGTGCTGCTGCAAGTTTGGGGGTGAACAGGAGAATCAGGTTCTTATAGGTGAGCAGACAAATGTGTAGAAAGCCTTTTTGTTTTGTTTAATTTTGAGTGTTGGTGGTGAGTATGGGGCATGATAGAGTATCAAAACTTTCACATTCCATGAGAAGATGAAAATATAAAAATATAAGACAGAATTTGAATTATAACATTTATCGTGTGACCTTGGGCAACAAATAATCTGTAAGCATCATTTCTCCATTTGTTAAATGGCAACAATGCCCACCCCTTATACAATTGTCATTAGCATAAATGAGATAGCACAAAGTAACTATAGCATGCTGTGTTTAGTAAATAGTTATTATTATGATGATTATAGAACTAACTTGAAGATAAACTGTCTTTCACGGTAAAGAGAAGGACTTAACAATAAACAAACTCATTTTTCACTTGAGTGTTTGTCACAGAGGAGGCATGTCACTCTGAAATACGTTGTTCTTGTCACCGGGGTGAAGTCTGCAAAGTAGGATGTTTTCCTAATTTGAATACAATGAGTGAGGTGGAAAATGGTCAAGTGAGTTTTTGGAAGAAATACTTTCTCTAATATAAAAGTTTTGAATCGATTCTTTTTGTTGTTTCTTAAAACAAGTCCTATTCTTACAGAAAAAAGAAAAAATGTCAGTAATGTTTATAATACCTATTAAAATAAAGTCTCAGTAGCCCACAAGGCCCCCAAGAAACTCAGCTCAAAGACCATTTAGAAGAAGGTAAGGCAGCATTCTCCTACATTATATACAACAGATCTTTCTCAAGATGGCAGGATCAAAGTTTGCTCATTTTGTAAATATTTCTACATTAACAAAAAATGTATGATCTTTTTGTATATTTTCTAAATACAACCATGACCTACATTAATGTCATGAATGATTTCATATGCTTTTGAATGTTCTACTTTTTAAAAAATTTTTTTATTGAGACAGGGTCTTGCTCTGTCACCTAGGCTGGAGTGCAATGGCACCATCTCGGCTCACTGCAACCTCTACCTCCCGGGTTCAAGCAATTCTCATGCCTCAGCCTTCCAAGTAGCTGGGATTACAGGCGCCCACCACCATGCCCAGCTATTTTTTTGTATTTTTGGTAGAGACAGGGTTTCACCATGTTGGCCAGGCTGGTCTCAAACTCCTGGCCTCATGTGACCCACCCGCCTTGGCCTACCAAAGTGCTGGGATTGCAGGCATGAGTTGCTGTGCCTGGCCTCTACTTATTTAACATATGAAAAGTTAGGGGCTAATTCCTTCCCACCCCTCTATCCCTCATCCTGCAAGATATGCGCATGCTCTGGTTTGGAAAATCCACTAGAAGGATTAAGAGTCCTGGTAAGTCATGCAGAGTGAAATAGTGAGCTCAGTGACACATAGCATGGAGAATGAACACCCAACAGGAAGAATATGCCCATATGCATAAACGGAGTTGCTGTGGGGATTAGGAAAATGTACAACAAAATTGATCTTTAATCTGTTAATTAATGATTGGGAGTCAGTTCTCAATTTTCTTGTCTCTATCTGGGTCACCACCTAAATGACCTAATTCAATCCTGTATTTCTACATAATGACAACTCCCAAATTTATATCGCTATGTTTAGACTCTTCTGTATACTTTAGACTTATCTATGCAGCTGCCTATTGGATATCTTGAATTCCTTTTCAAAGTTGTTCCTTCCCTATGCTTTATCACTGCAGTGAACGGACGTTCCATTCTTCTACTTGTTCAGAAAAAAAAGTTGGGTTATATCTGACTCTTCTCTTGATATCACATCACACATACAATCTGTTAGTAAATCTTGTCATCTCTACCTTCAAAATATAACCTCAGACTATTTCTTACTTGCTACCACCGTCATCTGCTGTCTGGATTGTTACAGTAGCCTCCTAACAGATCTCCAGTTCCTACTTTTTTGCTCCTATGGTTTACTGTCCTCAGAGCAGAGTGATTTTTCTGAAATACAAGTCAAATAATATTGTTTCTGCTTAAATCTTTCTAGAACCAGGCAGAGTGGCTCATGCCTACAATCCCCTAGGAGGGAAGGACAAAGGCATCCATATCACCTGGCCACAGTGGTTGTGGTGGAAGCGGTAGCACTGAAGAGACACAGCCCCACTGCAGATGCTGCCAAGAGAGTGAGACAGAGCTACATCTAGCATCTCCCTTCCTCCTGCCCTGGTGCCTCCCTCCTCCTGTCCTCCTGTCTCCCTTCAGCTTCCTTCTGGATGAAGGAACTGATGCTGAGGCTTGCACTCTACCTCAGGGGCCAGCACCCACCACCCTGTTCCCAGCCCTGGAAGGGCAAGGAATGAATTTCAGGCAAACAGGCCCAGCACTGGCACAGTCTGATCGATTTTCCCTCAGAGCATTTACGTCCTTGACATATTTATAACTTTTTGTTTATTTTTGATTTCTCTACCTTGACTAGAATGTAAGATCCACAAAGGCTTGGGCTTTGCCATTTTGTTCACTATGTCCATCGCTCCTATAACAGTGCCTAAAACATAGTAGGCAATCAATAGATATTCTTTGGATAAACAAATATGCCTCAACAGTGAGTCAGACTTATAGCAGACATTGAATAAATATCTATTGAATGAATGAGACTAACAATTTACTACAAAAGCAGGTCTTATGTGAAATATGACAGGGTTGATATCTTAACTGAAATCCATCTTGAGATATATATTTTTTTAACCCACCAAGACTTCTGAGATCACATTCATTTTAAGAACCTTGTATTTGATGATACATTTTTATATGTGAATTCTTTGAAACCCTGCTATCTTATTTCCTGAGGGGTTTTAGACTCAGCTGTTCTTCATTTCATTTTTATACATTTGTGCAGCTGAAACGCTTCCTACTTTATTCTTTTTGTTTCTGAGTTCCTAAAAATAGTTCAGAAAATCCAAAATTCTGAACTCAATTCATCCAAAAAAATGAAAAAAAATCAAATAACCTTGAAAATGAATGTTTTCACTATTTATTGGACACTATAATCCAGAAAAACTGAGCAAAAATAATTAATCTCAAGATTAAAACCAAATGTTGGTTTATGATTATATTAGTCCATTTTCACACTGCTATAAAGATACCACCCAAGACTGGGTAATTTATAAACAAAGAAGGTTTAATTGACTCACAATTCTTCAGGGCTGGGGAGGCCTCAGGAAACTTACAATCATGGAGGAATGGAAAGCAGGCACCGTCTTTACAAGGTGGCAGGAGAGAGGAAGAGGAGGGGAAACCACCACTTATAAAACCATCAGACCTCGTAAGAACTCACTCACTATCGTGAGAATAGCATGGGGAAAAGTGCCCGCTTGATCCAGTCACCTCCCACCAAGTCCCTCCGTCAACATGTGGGCCTCATGATTCTGATTACAATTCGAGATGAGGTTTAGGTGGGGACACAGCCAAACCATATTGGTCAATTAAGCAATAAATACTACAAACATTTCTCTGTTTGTAGTCAAACAGAACATTTCTCTGTGTCGGAAACTTTTCACTTTAAGAAAGTCTTAAATTCATTGTTGATTATCTTGTTCACATTTTCTCGATAACTCCTAGAGATCAAATTAGGACTGATTTGTATTGATAAAGTTGGATTTTGATTTCCTGTATGACTTTGGATAGATTTCTGGGTGGTGAGTGAATATAGACTTAAAATTTAAGAAAGTGCCTGTTTCCAGCTTTTGGCTGGAGGCTACACCTCCCAGCCTGTCAGAACAGCCACCCTGAAAACTGCAATCCATTATGAGAAATAAAGCTCTCTTTTTTAAATTTAAAAGAAAAAGGAATTAAAATGTAGGATTTGGTGACCAATTTAAGCATGTTAAAGATATGTTTTGGCTACTGAGCTTCCTCTTTGAGATTCTTTATACTCAAACACAAACAAAGCACTGAATTTCAACTTGAAAATATGTCATGTGTTTCAAATAACTTCAACAACAACAACAACAACAAAAATCTTGTTATTTTCTGGGAAAAATGATTCATTTCAGGTAAAGCCCATGACATATTTTCAGGTCACCAAATCCCACATTTTGATTCCTTTTACTTTAGGAGAATCCACCCATGATAAATAATACAAAGACTGTAATGAGTTTCTCTCTTTGTCCTCAGGCAAGAAGAGATTCAAATACATTCTTTCTGTGTGAATTCATTTCTTTTCCACCTCAGCTTTCCAAATTTCCAAAATGAATATCTATTGCTAGCACTGTCTTGTTCATGCTTGTTTTTAAAACTGTTTCTTTCTTTTGAGACCTAATCAGCAGGCCCTGGAGAAAACCAGAAGGGACAAGGCAAGTGTCAATTATGTTTGTTGTTCCAGCTAATCTGTTTCTGTAAGTGTATGATACTTTTCAAATTTCCCAAATGAATATCAACTGCTAGCACTGTCTTGTTCATGCTTGTTTTCAAAGCTGTTTCTTTCTTTTGAGACCTAATCGCAGGCCCTTGAGAGAACCAGAAGGGACAAGGCAAGTGTCAATTGTGTTTGTTTTTCCAGCTAATCTGTTTCTGTAAGTGTATGATATAGGACAGAGAGAACTGACCCATATTTTATTTCAGTTTTGAGAAACTCTGAGCTTAATTTCTAGTTTTTCCAATTGTTTTTACTTAAGAATAAATTGCATAACATATATAATTATAATAATGATGGCTCACATTTACCGCACATTAACTACATCAAGTACTTATTGTAAGTGCCACATGTGACCAGTTGCCAATTGTTCAGGCTATGAGCTTGGATCTGTTAGCATTCTCATTTAACAAATAGAGAAACTGTGGCCCAGAGAAGGAACTTGCCCCAGGTTCCATAGCGAATAAGTAGAGGAAGTGCTCAATGAGCCTAACTAATCTGGGTTGAAAGCTCATACTCTTACTCAGCCTCCAAGGAGAAAAGATAACCTTGATAAACTGTTTTTCCAAGGAATGGGAGGCTGTCATGATACCTCTAAAGGAGACAATAAACATGTGTACATAACTAGTTTACATTTAAAAAGAAAGATGAAGAAACAGGAACTTGAGTTCCTCACAGAGGTCAGAGAAGGGAGGGGTCAGACAGAACAGCAGAGGATTGGGATCTGTGGGGAGGTCACTGTGGGGAGATGATTTTGGAGGTGGGTTTGCCAAAGGATGTTGATAAGATTTTTCCCCCTAATTGTTTGATGAGGAGCGTTAGAATCCCCACATGATTTTGGAAGTCAAGTTTATTTAAATCTCAAAGGATGAGTGATATCACCTTACTTTTGAGTTATAAATCATTAATATAATTCTAATATTCAACATATGCTTTGAAAACTGTGTTTTTAGATTTTCCACTGAATTTGAAATAGGATTATTTTTATAGTTGTATCTTGTCCTCTCCTACAAGTCAGTTTTTAAGAATATATATCCTGGAAAAAGTAACTGCCCATAAGCAAACATGAGTGCAATTTCTGGTGCTCTCCTAAGTGTAGTATCACAGGTATTTGTGCTACAGAACAAGAATAGGTACAAGGAAAGAAAACAAGCTTGACCAACATTTGAGAATCTACTACATGTTAAGTAGTAAGTCACTCTACTTTTAAAAATCCACTTTATTGAAGTAGAGTTAACATATACAATTCACTAATTTTATCTGCACAGCCTTAATATACATACAATAGTGTCACCACTGCAACAGTCATGATACAGAACATTTCTATCACCCCAGAAAGTTTACTCATGATCGTTTGTAGTCAATCCCTCCTGCCACTTCCTACCTCTGGCAATCAGTGACCTGCTTTCTGTTACAATAGTTTTGTCTCCTCTAATTTTTCGTATAAATGGAATCATATATCATGAAGTCTTTTGTGTCTGGTTTCATTCACTTTCCATATTGCTTTTGGGATTCATCCATATTGTTTCATGTGTCAGTCATTTCTTCCTTTTTGTTGCTGAGTATGGACATTCCAGTTTGTCCATTCGTCAATTGATAGATATTTGGGTTGTTTCTAGATTTGAGCTATCATAAATAAAACTTTCATGAACATTTATGTGCAAATACTTATTTGGGCAGGTTTTCATTCTTCTTGGGTAAACATTTAGAGTAGGATCGTTGGGTCACATGGTAAGTCTGGGTTTAATTTTATAATAAATTGCCAAACTGAGTGAGGAAGGAAGAAAGCAGTAAGGCAGTCAGTTAGGGTAGATCCTCCACTAATGTCTTTCCAACAAAAGAACAGCCTGCAAGCACTGATAAGGAGGGGGCCTTGCCTAAGATATGCCCACAGCCGCATAGGTAAGAAAGTCTACACAGGAGACTTGCCCAGACATATCTGTAATGGAAAATTCCATCCTTTGACACATGCGCAGTAAGGGAAACAAAGGCAATATGGAGTAACTCAAGCTAAGGGCCTGCATGCGCACTAGGAGGACTGGGTGGAGTGACCAGAAATTTGCTCCTTATGCAAATGAGACACCCAGCCCTCACTGGTTTCTTATAAAAGTCTCTGTATTCAACTGGGAAATGGCAAGCCTTTTTTGGGACACCTTTTTGTGGCAGAGAGCTTTCTTTCTCTCTTTCACTTGTTAAACTTGCAGTGGCATGATCTCGGCTCACTGCAACATCCACCTCCTGGGTTCAAGTGATTCTTCTGCCCCAGCCTTCCAAGTAGCTGGGATTACAGGTGCATGCCACCACGCCTGGCTAATTTTTTGTGTTTTTAGTAGACACGGGTTTTCACCATGTTGCTCAGGTTGGTCTCCAACTCCCAGCCTCAAGCAATCCACCCACCTCGGCCTCCCAAAGTGCTGGAATTACAGGTATGAGCAACCACGCCTGGCCAGCTTTTAAATGTTAACCATCTTATTTATTTATTTACTTATTTTTAAATGCATCATAAACTATTTATTTCAGTGAATGGAAGAGTGACAGCAACACACCTTTGAAAGCAAACATTGAGAATATGTTAACAGGGCATGTTTCTTTCTCCATTGAATGGTCACCATTTTACTGGGTATTCAGTAGTATCTCCTTGTGGTTTAGCATTTACCTAATGACTAATGATATTGAAAAATCTTGCTGGGTGCGGTGGCTCACACCTGTAATCCCAGCACTTTGGGAGGCTGAGGTGGGCGGATCACGAGGTCAAGAGATGGAGACCATCTTGACCAACATAGTGAAAACTCCGTATCTACTAAAAATACAAAAAATTGGTTGGGCGTGGTGGCACGCACCTGTAGTCCCAGCTACTTGGAAGGCTGAGGCACGAGAATTGCTTGAACCTGGGAGGCAGAGGTTGCAGTGAGCTGAGATCGCACCACTGCATTCCAGCCTGGGCGACAGAGAGAGACTCCATCTCCAAAAAAAAAAAAAAAGAGAAAAATCTTTTCATGTACTTATTTACTACTCATATGGTGAATATTTTGGGCATTAAAAAAATTTGAGGTTGTGTGCCGTGTCTCATGCCTTTGGTCCCAGCACTTTGGGAGGCCTAGAGGAGTGGATCACTTGAGGTCAGGAGTTTGAGACCAGCCTGGCCAATATGGCAAAACCCCATCTCCACTAAAAATACAAAAATTAGGTGTAGTGGTATACACCTGTAATCCCAGCTGGTCAGGAGGCTGAGGCATGATAATCACTTGAACCTGGGAGGTGAAGGTTGCAGTGAGCAGAGATGGTGCCACTGCACTCCAGCCTGGGAGGCAGAGTGAGACTGTGTCTCAAAATAAATAAATAAGGCGGGGCGCAGTGGCTCACGCCTGTAATCCCAGCACTTTGGGAGGCCAAGGTGGGTGCATCACTTGAGGTCAGGAGTTCGAGACCAGCCTGGCCAACATGGTGAAACTTGGTCTCTACTAAAAATACAAAAATTAGCTGGGCGCGGTGGCAGGTGCTGTAATCCCAGCTACTGGGGAGGCTGAGATGGCAGAATCGCTTAAACCTGGGAGGTGAAGGTTGCAGTGAGCCAAGATCGCACCACTACTCTCCAGCCTGGGCGACAGAACAAGACTTTTTCTCAAAAATAAATAAATAAATAATTTAAAATATAAACATTCATTAATTTTTTTTAAAAAAATTGAGGGGATGACAGGGGTGGTGCCTCGTGCTTGTAACCCCAGCACTTTGGAGGCTGAGGTGGGCGGATCACTTGAGTCCAGGAGTTCCCAGCCTGGGCAACATGGCGAAATGCCATCTCTGTGAAAAACAGAAAAACTAACCTGGCATGGTGGTGTGTTCCTGTAATTCCAGCTACTTAGGAGGCTGAGGTGGGAGAATTGCTTGAGCCCAGGAGGCAGAGGTTGCAGTGAGCTGAGATTGCACCACTGCACTCCAACCTGGGCAACAGAGTGAGACCCTGTCTCAAAAAAAAAAAAAAAAAGAAAGAATGAGCTGTTTGTCTTATTTTTGAGTTGTAAGAATTCTTTATATATTTAAGATACAAGTCCTTTATCAGATATATGTTTTGAAAATATTTTTTCCCCAGTGTATAGCTTGACTTTTGATCCTTTTAATTTTTTTTTTTTTTTTTAGACTGAGTCTCACTCTGTTGCCCAGGCTGTAGTGCAGTGGTGTGATCTCAGCTGACTGCAACCTCTGCCCCCTGGGTTCAAGTGATTCTCCTGCCTCAGCCTCCCAAGTAGCTGGGATTACAGGTGCCCGCCACCACACCTTGCTAATTATTTTTTGCATTGTTAGTAGACACAGGGTTTCACCATCTTGGCCAGGCTGGTCTTGAACTCCTGACCTTGTGATTCACCTGCCTCAGCTTCCCAAAGTGCTAGGATTACAGGCGTGAGCCACTGTGCTCAGTCCAGCAGTTTTTGTTTTTTTTTTTTTTTTTGAGATGGAGTCTCACTCTGTCACCAGGCTGGAATGCAGTGGCACAATCTCGGCTCAGTACAACTTCCACCTCCCTGGTTCAAGTGATTCTCCTGCCTCAGCCTCCCGAGTACTGGGACTACAGGTGCGTGTCACCAAGCCCAGTTAATTTTCATATTTTTAGTAGAGACAGGGTTTCACCATGTTAGCCAGGATGGTCTCAATCTCCTGACCTCGTGATCTGCCCAACTCAGCCTCCCAAAGTGCTGGGATTACAGGTGTGAGCCACCACGCCTGGAAAAAAAATTTATTTATTTATTTTATATAGTGATAGGGTCTTGCTATGTTGGCTAGGCTAGTCTTGAACTTCTGGCCTAATGCAATCCTCCTGTCTTGACCTCCCAAAGTGCTGGGATTACAGGCATGAGCCACTGTGCCCAGCCAACTTTTTATTCTTTTAATATTGTTTTTTGAAAGCAAAGGTTTTAAATGTTAAAGTTTAATTCATTGATTTTTTAATGGTCAGTTTTTATGTTCTACCTAAGAAATCTTTGCTTAGTCCAAAGTCCCAGAATTAAAAAAAATATTTTTTGCAAGTTTTATAATTTTATTTCTTATATTTAGAGGTCTGTGGCCCATTTTTATTAATTTTTGTGAATAGTGTGAGGTAGGGGTCAACATTTTTTTTTCATGCATATGGATATTCGATTATTCCAACACTATTTTTTTTTTCACAAAGACTACTATCTACTACTTGCTGAGTGTTAAGCTGTACTTCTTAAAATTTGTATTTCAAACATACAATAACTCTTTTACACACCCCTTCTTTTAGGAAACTGGAAACACTGAGCTCCAGGGAAGTGGGGACCAACTGTAGTAATCTGTGTGATTTTCTATGCCTATTTTCTATCAGTTGACATATGCTCAATATATCACCTCATCAGAAGCACGTTCAACTGACAATCTCCCATTTTCTGGGTCAAAAATTGTATTAAGAACTTTGCTAAGCACTTAACTTTGAGGGTATAAAGATAAAATCAAGCCATAAGCATTTAGGAAGTCAACAAATCCATGATGGAACAAAGAGTACAGAAACTTCCTACCCATAGGCTCAAATGATGCACATATACCACAAACACAGGATGAAAATCCCCACATTTCTTTTTTTGTTTGTTTGTTTATTTTTTATTATTATTATACTTTAAGTTCTAGGGTACATGTGCATGACGTGCAGGTTTGTTACATATGTATACTTGTGCCATGTTGCTGTGCTACACCCATCAACTCGTCAGCACCCATCAACTCGTCATTTACATCAGGTATAACTCCCAGTGCAATCCCTCCCCCCTCCCCCCTCCCCATGATAGGCCCCGGTGTGTGATGTTCCCCTTCCTAAGTCCAAGTGATCTCATTGTTCAGTTCCCACCTATGAGTGAGAACATGCGGTGTTTGGTTTTCTGTTCTTGTGATAGTTTGCTAAGAATGATGGTTTCCAGCTGCATCCATGTCCCTACAAAGGACACAAACTCATCCTTTTTTATGGCTGCATAGTATTCCATGGTGTAGATGTGCCACATTTTCTTAATCCAGTCTGTCACTGATGGACATTTGGGTTGATTCCAAGTCTTTGCTATTGTGAATAGTGCTGCAATAAACATACGTGTGCATGTGTCTTTATAGCAGCATGATTTATAATCCTTTGGGTATATACCCAGTAATGGGATGGCTGGGTCATATGGTACATCTAGTTCTAGATCCTTGAGGAATTGCCATACTGTTTTCCATAATGGTTGAACTAGCTTACAATCCCACCAACAGTGTAAAAGTGTTCCTGTTTCTCCACATCCTCTCCAGCACCTGTTGTTTCCTGACTTTTTAATGATCGCCATTCTAACTGGTGTGAGATGGTATCTCATTGTGGTTTTGATTTGCATTTCTCTGATGGCCAGTGATGATGAGCATTTTTTCATGTGTCGTTGTGGCTGAAATCAGTGTGTAGAAAACTTAATTTTGTATTCCCTAAGGAATGTTTAACTGCATTGGTCAATGTTTGTCAGGCTGTGGGAACACTTCTCTCCTACTTCTGCTAGTTCCTTACTTGTCAGAGAATCACCTCTCACGTAACTCATCCTGCATCTATCCAGGCTGTCACCCTTCTCTTTGGGAGGTGGAGTAACTTATTTGATTGATGGATTCAGAACATGCATAGGGATGAGGACTATAGTTTATTGGGGCTCTTAAACTCCAAAGGTCCAGACAAAATAGAATGCTAAAGATTGGTTTAATAAATGTTTTAGTATTTAGTTGTAAGACATGTCTTCTCCAAGTCCACAAAGCATGAAATAGGCTTAAGGTACAGTCACAGATTTTTGTTTCTACATAATAGCTTCCTATTAAAAGAATCAGGCAGCTCAAAATGGCTATTGAATTTGGATATTTAGAACTAGGACTAGCAACTTGTTAAAGAATGGTTCTATTCTATTTTGAAGCAGAATTTATTTTAAAAGACCTGTTGAGGTTTATTTTAGGTCTATGAATTTATTGATAAATAGAAGTGTTTTTCAGCACATGAACAATACTTAAAATAAACAAGCTTAAACTCTTATAATGCGATATCTTTACGCCTCCTGAATGTGCTTTTTCCTTGTTGATATCAAAACCAAATGATGAGTTTAATGGTTCTTTGCATTGAAACCAAGTATTAGTTCTCATGATTCGGGTAATATTCTTTGTCTTAATGTCATATTCAAATTGCTTTGATCCACGGCTGAAATAGAAGAATCCTAGAGACAGAGAATCAGGATTAGTTATCTTTCATAACTATGTAATACTTCCATACTTTTAAATTTTATAAACGTGGAAAAAAATAACGTTATGGAGAGCAAAGACATTTGTGGAATCACATACATACATTTTAGTTTTCTACTGTCATGTGGGAAATCCTATCGTTTTTATTTCCCTAAGGAGGAAGTCAATGTTATAAAGTGTGAGTTTCAAGGGACTTTTTACCTTTCTAGCCAGACTGCAGTCTATGCCAGAGGTTCTCAAACTAGGCTTCAACAAAGTGTCTCAGCGAAGGGGAGAAGGCCCCTGTGGATGTGGCCTTGGTCTCTATATCCTCGTTTTCTTAGAGCTGTTCTACTTTGCTCTGCTTTAGGTTATGAGGTTCTGTGTTAGTTTCATTGTAGTAATAGATCGTGTCACTCAAAAATATTTCTAGACATCTGATTACTCCACGGTCTAGGTCTAGGTCATTGTCTTTGATGATAGAGTTGCTGGATTGTATGCATTACATTGCCTGAGGTTCTTTTAAAACTACAGGTTCCTAGGTATCACTCACAATTTTGCCTCAAATACTTTGTTTCACACACAAACCCCAAGCTATGTACATTAAGCTACATACATTAAAGTTTGAGAATCATTGTTTTGTTCATGTGCTTACTTTGTATATTTTAGGGGGTATCTTTACTTATGAATGATGAGTAAAATGGATTTGGTGCTTTTTACCTAGATTTGAGATAGTATAACAGAGAGTATAATTCAGGATTTATAAATTCAGTTTGTCATAATGCTTGTCAGGTTAATGTTTATTATTGTATATACTTAAGAGTAGCAAAATTGCATTAAAATAGAAACATTTAAGTTTTTGTGCTGTCTTTTTTCACAGTCAACACAGTCTCACAAGTATCCCAATAAGTGAGACATCCATGCTTACCTTTGTACTGGAAAGCAGCATCAACACGGATACTGATTCCAGGAAAGTGTTTTACCACCCTCTGCGGGAACCCTTTGTCCATGGTTTGGGTCATTTCATCAAACCTGCATATGAGGATATGAAAGGATACCAGAGGATCTTTGGCTTGGGGAGCTTAATTTGTCTACTGCTCAACTTAGAGTCAAGCAGGGATGTGGGGAATACATAGGCCTAATAGAGGAAAACTAATTGGATCTATAATAAAAATATAGTAAAGATTATGTTTGGTTGAATCACTTATAGAATCTTCCAAACAAGAAATGATCAGGGAAAAAGGCCACAACATTTGTTAGATTGATGCTATTCAGAGGAATTGTTACATCAGATTGAAGGCTGAGCTTGGAGCGTTCAAAAATTTTCACTAGGTATGTTTGTGTCATTGGCAATTTGGTTGGGGTCATCAACTTTTTATTTTATCTTATCTTTAGTTTTTAAGTTGAAGGAAAGTCATTAGACTCATTGAGATCTCTTTCGGCTTGATAAATGTCATTCTCTGCCTTCATTATTCACTTTAAGAAGAGTATAGGCTGGGCGTGGCGACCCATGCCTGTAATCCCAGCACTCTGAGAGGCCGAGGTGGGTGGATTGCTTGAGCCCAGGAGTTCGAGACCAGACTGAGAATCATGATGAAACCCCATCTCTACAAAAAGTACAAAAATTAGCCAGGTGTGGTGGCACGTGCCTGTAGACCCAGTTACTTGGGGGGTGCTGAGGCAGGAGGATCGCTTGAATGCTGGAGGTTGAGGCTGCAGTGAGCAGAGATTGCAGCACTGCACTCTAGCCTAGGAGACAGGGCAAGACTCTATCTCAAAAAATAAATAAATAAATAAATAAATCATAGAAAGCATTATGGATTCATTTTATTTTTGTCTGTGTCAAAGTGATGCTACTGTGAATATTTTTTTCCGTAATAAAACAAAGAGTCAATCGTCTATAAACTTACCTCCAGCACCAAATGCCCACAAAGAAGTAGGTTTTTCTTGTGGTCTTATCACAGACGGCTGCATCTACTTTCTTCACACGTCCTGGGAAACCTAATGTATGAATGGATTTGGGATAATCTGGCAAGACAGCATATCCTCTGATCATCCAGAAGTTTTCATCTATTAAGAGAGAGAGTGATTATTTATTTTCTAGAGGGAGAAATAGATAACTTAAGAAATTTAAAAATAATTAGATGCCTAGTTCCTTTTAGCTTCAGTGCTTAGAGATTTAATAATCTTATGTCCACATTCATTCTTACCACTGTCTTTAGCTGCTCACATTGTTTATATTACACAAATAAATATACCGGTAAAAGTCAATAGTGTATATACCTTTGTCAATTGGTTTCATTGTATTGATTGCTTTTAATTGGCTAACTCTGTCAAAACAATCAAGTAAGCAATGCATATATGTATTAAAACAATATATAGTACCCCATAAATATGTACAATTATTATGTGTCAATTGAAATTTTTAAAATGAAGTATGTTTGGACATGTTCTCCTAAGTTTCAGCCTCCAAGTGCTCTCAAAGGCTAGTAATCTGATAACATCATATAAAAAGTGGGGTTGCTAGATTAAATAGTTAATTTGAATTTCAAATTAAAGTAGAGATGGGGTTTGTAGGATGGGGTTTCACCATGATTCTCAGTCTGGTCTTGAACTCCTGGGCTCAAGCGATCCACCCGCCTTGGCCTCTCAAAGTGCTGGGGTTACAGGCATGAGTCGCCACGCCCAGCCCATAGTGTTCTTAAAGTGAATAATGAAGGCAGTGGATGACATTTATCAATATTGATGCAAGTCAGTTAAATTTGAATTTCAAGTGAACAGTGACTACCTTTGGGTATAAATAAATACAAAATATTTTAAGGGATATATACATACACCAAAAAATTATTTGTTGTTTATCTGAAATTTATAGTGTCCTATATTTTTATTTGCCAAATCTGGCAACTTTAGCAGAAAGTGAACATTAAAGAGAGATTAATTACCTTTATTTGGCAGAAAAAGAGACTTTTTTAGTTCTTATCACACAGGTTTATTTTAGTCCCTGTGCAGCTAAGATTGTGTTTATCTTCACAGCCACAGAGAATCCTAGTTTGTTATATTCTTTATGACAGGAACCTAAGATGAGGGCAAAAGCCCTACGCGTTGGCTCAGGCATGAAGATTTTATTTCTTACACCAAAATACCCATTGGTTAGTTCAGGCAGCCAGAGGGAGAAGAGGAATCAGGATGGGCAAGGTTACCTTTGAAAACCAGAATCTTATCTCTGGGGTTCTCATATGCAGCTTGCAGATCAGCTGGCAGAGATGGCCAGAATGAAGCAATTAATTCAAACTCAACATCCGTGATATCATAATAGATCCTCCATAGGTGCCTGTGTTAAACAAAAAACACTTTACCCATGCAGCCTATTTCCATGTCAATGAAAACTTTGCAATCTTAGGCTTGCCTTTTATCTAATTGGTTGGTATCTTCCTCAAATAACTGAGATAATTAGCATAATTTTCCTCAGCAAATTTAGGTGGTTGTGAGTTCAGTTCAGTTTGGGACTCCCAAGTTCAGGACATGCCTTTGTGCCCACTCTCTTGGGTCCGTAGAGTGGCAAACTCTTCATGGAATTCTTATTCTGAGTTCCGAATGCACAATGGTTTTGTTTTTGCCAAAGCAGCAACACCCAACATTCTAAGCCAACACCAAGCATTCCTAAGGAGAACTTTTTGAAGCAGATGCTTGCTGGAATGAAGAAATGTAATCATTGATGAGCCAAAACACTTCCTCAGTATTTCCCTTCTGGCTGCAAAATTCGGAGTCTATGAATGAGACGTTAAAAGTCCTTATATTCCATTTTCCTCTACATACACACCACTCCTCTCTGACATTCATGATGGGTAGCCTCTCGGCCTCTGCTGATCAGAGAATGGTGGTGATAGCATGGATCGTAACATGATATATTCATGGGTGAAAGGAGTCCAATTTCAAATATTCTTTCCTTTTGCCCCTGTGTCTTTGTCAATGGTGTATGTCTTGATATTTTGCTATAAAAATATGGTCATGGTCTACATAACTGACACATCATGCTGCAACTTAAGTTCAATAAATTTTAGTGAGAGAAGGGATTTCCCACTACAGCTAACACTTTATTGATGCAAGTTTAAGAAATGTTCAGTAAGGTGCTGACTCATATTTAACAACTGGCTCTCCAGGTGGGAAGAAGACATGATTTTAATCATTTGCTGATTTTCAGACGTAAATACTCCAACCATGGCCAGTTTCAAGCTGCCCTATGTGATGTGAACTGGTTTGCAAAATTCCTGAAAATGTAACAATAGGCTCCTGTAATGGAGTGTAAGTTGGCTGCAGTAGGCCACTGGGATTGGTGGACTCTTCTGGCCAAGAAGTCACTGAAAGTAGACTCTATTACCCCTTCTTATGCAATGGCAATTTTTAAAATTCCTTAAAGACTTTTAAAAATTTATCAAACAACTACAAGACACACGCATATGGTAAAGCATTCAAACAGTATGTTCAGTTATAAAATGAAGATAAAAGGCACACATTTTCACTAGCTCTATGACTACCTCTTTATCCTCAAATCCCTTGAAAAGAAAAATCTTCATAGGAAGTTGAGGTGTTTAGGGAAATGAGTTTACCTGCCTTTAAAGAACATTACTTCTCTGCGGAAAGTGGTGATAGCATCAAAAGTCAAGTCAGGGTCACAGGCATGGGATATAGTGGGTTCCTTTGGCTTAGCAGGTACCTTAGGCAGACCTCCTTTGATGAGAAAAAAAATACCACAATGAATTAAGAGGGTGTGAAGAAATATGCCTACACAAGTGTCTTACGTAAGTGGATATTTGCTTCATGATAATATTTCAAGAAGTGATTTTCTTAACTTCCTTTCTGCAAAGCTTCCTATTTAGTTCACATATATTGAGATTTATAATTTTGCTCACCGTAGATGGATTGGATTCCATTGATATCATCCTGAGAAAGTGGGTATTTTCTGGGATCCAGGGAGACATAATTTGGGAACATCAAGGCTGTTTGATCATTGGAGTGAGACAGCCCCAGTGCATGACCAAATTCATGAGCAGCCACAAGAAACAAGTTGAATCCTTGATAACAACAGGGAAAACACGAGCACATGACTTAATCAAAAAGAGAATGGTTGCATCTAAGATTGGAAAGTAACTAAGGGGAATGAAATAAAGGCTTGCTATACAGCAGATAATTCTCATATGTACCACCATTTATCTGGGAAATATTTCAATACTAATAAAGTCATGTGTTGCTTAATGATGGGGATATGTTCTGAGAAATGCATCATTGTGCAAACATTATAGGTGCACTTACACAAACCTAGATGGCACAGCGCACTACACACCAAGGTTACATGGTATAGCCTCTTGCTCCCAGGTTACAAACCTGTATTGCACATTACTGTACTGAATATTATAGGTAATCCTAGCACAATGGTAAGCAATTATTTAGCGCAATGGGAAGTATTTGTCTATCTAAACATATCTGAATATGGAGAAGGTACAGTAAAAATATGGTATAAAAGATAAAAAAAATAGTACAGCTATGTAGGACACTTACCATGAATGGAGCTTGCAGGACTGGAAGTTGCTCTGGGTGAGTGAGTGAGTGAGTGAGTGGTGAGTGAATGTGAAAGCCTAGGAGTATTATTCTAAACTGTATAACCACTAAACAGGTATAGTACATTAAATACATAAACCAGTAACATGGTTGTTTAATATCAAGTATTATGTACTTCACACAATTGTATGTGCTGAACTTTTATATGAGGCTGGGTCATGCTACAGTTGCCCAGGCTGGAATGGTGTGATCATAGCTCAGCATGCAGCCACAAACACCTAGGCTGAGTAACTGCTGTTGCCTCAGCCTACTGAGCATCCGGGACTACAGGTGTCAGGACACCATTTTCAGCTCCATTTTCATAATCGAATGTGTAGACCACTGGGGGTCACACTACATAGTCCATAGTTGACTGAAATATGATTAAATGGCACATGACTTTAATTGGTATTAGTCACATCATGGAAAAATATAGCCTAGGGTAAGCAACCAGGTCCGGCTTGAAACTGGTGCATCTCTAGAAATTTTGGATAATATTTGTGACTTAGCTTAAAATAGAAGTCACCAGTTTGGGGTAGTTGCTAGACTATACTATATGTGATCATGTTGCTCCTACTTTTATTACTGTCTTCAGAGGTTCCGTTTTGGCTATAGGATAAAGTCCAAACACCTTCACATGACCCTCCACAGTCTAGTCCCTGCCTTTTTTCAGCCTCATATTTTATTTTAGTATTCCGCAAGCTAACTATATTAAATCGCTGGCATTTTTCTTCTGTGCCAGGTTCTTTCTAATCTCTATGTCTTCATACCTTCATCTCTTTGCTAAGAATATTATCTCTTCTACTTTCTCTTGGCTTAACTACCCTATTTATTCCCCAGGACTTCCCTCTAAAGTCATTTCCTTCATGTAACCCTTATCCCTCCAGCTCTTATCCAGGTTGAGTTAAATGCACGGCTCCGGCTTCCACAGACTCAGCACTTGATTCTGTCATAGCCCGTAAGGACTGCATTGTTTATTTCTGTCACCCTGGGTACAGGAACCATGTCTTAATTATCTTTTATACCTAGAGACTGTGACTGCTTAATAATGATGAGTGGATGTCCAGGTGTTGTCTGAATGAAAAAATGGTTAGATGTGCTTCCTAGACATGACCATCGTGACCTTTCCAGAAGTCTTACTAGGCATGTTAGAATTGCCTTTGTCTTTGTCTGCCTCTCCCACTAGTCTGTAAGGCTCTAAGTATAGAAGACCGCTCCCTTGGGCCTGGCATGGTGGTTCACTCCTCTAATCCCAGCACTTTGGGAGGCCAAGGTGGGTAGATACCTTGAGCTCTGGGGTTCAAGAGCAGCCTGGGCAAAAAGGAGAAACCCCATCTCTACTAAAGAAAAAAAAAAAGTAGCTGGGTGAGGTGGCCTGTGCCTGTGGTCCCAGCTATTTGGGAGGCTGAGGTAGGAGAATTGCTTGAGTCCGAGAGGCATAGGTTGCAGCGAGCTGAGATTGTGCCACTGCACTCCAGCCTGGGCGACAGAGTGAGACCTGGTCTCAAAAACTAAATAAATAATAAATAAATGATAAATAAATAAATAAATAAACAAACAAACAAAAAAAGTCCATCCCTCGATTTGCAACTAAGTGTATGGAGCCTAAGGGAAGCCTCAGCTTCCCTGATGGAAACTTGCCAAGTGATGTTTGCACTAAGCAAACATAAAAGGGCAAAGAATTATGTCATGGTCTTTGACACTTCTCTGCTCTTGTCTTTGCTGCTGCCCCTTGCCTGGCTGGCTATGTCACTGTGTGTGCTTTTGGACAAGGAACTGGAAAAATGAATATTGGGAAAAATAATTCAAGCTCAGGTTCTCTAAATGAAGTCCAGACCTTTATTCTGGCTTTCAAGACCCTCTGCAATCTGAATCCTATTTGCCATTTTAGCCTTGTCTTCTACAAATCCATTCCTTATGCTGGATAGACCTATTCTGTTCAGAAAACTCCTATTCACCCTCTTTACCCTACTTTGTCTTCTTAGTTCCTGCTGAGCCTCCAGTTCTCAGGTTTGACATAGCTTCCTTTGCTGACCTGTGGGTCTGGATTGGAATTTCTTCTGTGTGGACCTATTACTTTGCCATAGTTTCCTTTATCTCAGTACTGATACTGCTGATTTTAGTTGCCATTTAATTGTCTGCGTGTCCCTTAGACTGTAAACCCCTGGAGGGCAGCTTCTGTGTCTTATATACTAGGGTATATTTCATTTCTATGACAGAGCCTGAGTCATAGTGGATGTTCAATAAATGATCGTTGAGTGACTTTATTTACCAATGATTTGTAGAGTATTTCTCATGTGCCAACACTGTTACCGGCCATATGACACTGTAGGAAAAAGATGACAAAAGTCTCTGTCTCATGGAGACGTGACTAAATAGATAAATTTGTGCATTATACATTCATAACTTTGTAAATATTTTTTCTTATATCTAGAATGTAATTCCACCCTAGTTTTCATTATCATCATCGATACTAATAATTGTCAACAGAATCTTTAATGTCAAGCATTTCTGAGTGTTCACTATGGACAACTGCTCTGAAAGGTGTTTTCACCTTTACTAACCTAGTTAGGGCAAGGGTAATTTATTTCACCCTCCTAAAAGAAGAGCATCATTATTATTTTACATGCAAAGAAATAGAGAGTAAGAAAATTACTTGACTTGCCCCAGGTCCCTCAGCTGGTAAATGGGAAGCCTTGAAAGGAACCAGTGTCTGCCAAGCTACAAACTTGCTTTTTCTTCTTCCCAACACTGTAGCAGCATCTGTAGCAGTCTGCAAGGCCTGTTTAGTTGTTTGGTACACACGTGTCTGCCACACACACACTCACAATAAGCTTGGCACTGGCTTTGCTTTGAGAGACTCTCAGGAAAATCAAAATCTCTGTATGTGCTTAAAGTCCTCTGACATCCCCATGCAATGACCCCGAGGAAGCAGCCTAATGGCGTCATTGGCAGATGCTGTGTCTGTTGCTCTTAAGCAAGTTACACCAAGACTTTTGCCACCCTTTCATAGAACAGAGTCTCCAAATTGCAATGAAAGAGGTGATCATATAGGCTATTGCTGAATTTCCTATTTTTAAAATTACAATTTTATTGGAGATTATGTTTGCTTGATGTTTTTTGTTTCCATTGGAGAACAAGAAGATATTTTCCCCTTTAATGTCAGTGAACTAAGAGTTATACGATTGGATCACAGAGGGCCCACAATTTCTACTCTGAGTGAATGTAATAAAGTAGTCAGAAGACAATCCTTTTTGGAACTGCTGCCTGGTTGCCCACCCAGAACTTGGTTGAGGACTGTATTTATCTCCTGCCTTGCTCAAACAAGCCTTACCAATGTGGAACCCAGATACATTGGACTTAAAAAAAAAATAACTTACCCCACACATCCCCCTTGGCAGAGGGCTTAAAGCAGTATGGGTAAGAGTAACTGCTACTTAGTATTGGATTTAAGAGACAAAAGGATAGTGAAATCTTTGATTTCTGCCTCTAGATATGAAAGTAAAGCCTGGCTGAGCAAGGGGAATCATTCTGATTTTGGCAAGTGCTAGGATATTTCCTATAACTGTTTGATGAAACATATCCGCAGTGTCTTCAGACTAGTACCAAACAAATATTGAAACATGTCTCAGCAGAAGATACACAACAGACTTGGTTCATTCCTCTCCTCTCTTGCTTGGGTGACAATGTTATCTTACCTCCTTCAATTTCTTGTCTGCTTGTGATGGTAAGTCATGTGGCAATGGCAGCAGCCAATCCCGGATTTTGCATGCTACTGCCTGAACCTCAGCCAGTACTGACTTTCGCCCTTTTCACTGGCACTTGGAAGAACAGTTGCATCACCTGTTCTGACTGAGCAGTGAGTAGCCATGGACAATTTTGTGTCACAGGCTTTCAGTTTCACAGAAAGTGCAAAGCTGACCTAGACCGATTATCTGGAGATACATGGTCAGGAATGACCTGTATCCTTGTATACTATCCATCAGGACCACTACAACCTGTGCTTTCACTATGACTCTGGAAGCTAGACACCAGACCCAAGGTGACTATTGCCAATGACAGAAAAAAAGAATGGGGGGCCCAAAAATCTACTGAGCTTGCTCTTTTGTTTGAGGCATACACTGCTACCTGTTAATATAGTATAGTTTGATATTTTTGTCAGAACAGTAGTAAAACACCTCGAATGCTAGGCAGGCCCATTGAGAAAAATAAACTTACTTGGTTTGAAGAAATAAGTCAAATATAAGCATTAAGGTCTGATTCCTTTGTAGCTGGGCAAGAGTTAGAAGAGGAAGTTCATGCTTTGAAATAGAGCCTCTATGGGCTATGAATCCATACACTGTCCTTTAACTGCTAACTCAAAATTACCACCTCCCTAGAGTCTTCTTTCAATCCTCAAGCGACCGATGACTTCTACCACTGGTACAACACAAAACATCTTCTGCCTTATATGGCAGGTATGTGGGCTGGCCTTGTGTACCACACAGGATCATGAACCTCTGAAGGCTTACACTTTTCCAGTACAACTTTGGGGTCCATAGGACACCT
This sequence comes from Papio anubis, assembly GCF_008728515.1. Taxonomy (NCBI): domain Eukaryota; kingdom Metazoa; phylum Chordata; class Mammalia; order Primates; family Cercopithecidae; genus Papio; species Papio anubis. Next base: position 31,523,974 of record NC_044987.1, on the reverse strand, counting down.
TGTATAGTTCTAGGCACACAGTGGCCCCTCGGACATTATGGGTGTACGGATGAATGTATGAATAATGAAGAATGCTCTGATCATAATAGAATTAGCAAATTTATGAGGGTGTATTGAACACTTCCATCAATGTCATCTTGGAATATGGAAAATTGTGGGGACATTGGGAACTTTAGAGTTAAAAAGCAACTAGTTACAAAACTATTCTTTTCAGGGATTCTTTAGAATAATAAAATTTTGTTCATAAAGAAAATTAGACTCACCTGCTCCATCCTTGGTCCAGTTTTCATCCTCATCAAAATGAGTGTCACCACCCAGACCCGGACCAGGAGGAAAGGCATGGCCAAGCACTCCCAGGGGACCATCAAAATAGCGAGGACACCGACCATGGACTGAGACACAATTTATGGGAGGAAAAAAGATCAGTTTCCTCAAATCTCCAGAGATGAAAATAGCTTTGCTCTCTGTTGAAAACCTTACCTCGAGTCCTAAAGGCAATCATGATGTCTGCAATCCCCCTTGAAATCTTGGTGAATTGTAGTGGAGTAACTTTGCTCCACACTTCTAAACCTTCTTGGATAGCCTCATCCACAGCAGTTCGTGCCATATCCGGAGTATAGTTTATTATTCTTAAAAATTAACAAAAATATGTCAATTTCTGGTTTATTCATGCATGAATATACACACATAACTACAAAAAACATTTCTAGCTTATCAATAATGTGCTGCAGTAACTTTGGTGTGGTGCAATTATCTTATAGTTGCATAGCACTTTATTTAAATGAAATACTGTTACATATACTATACAATTAAATTCCTTTATCTTCCCTATGAATCAGTAGTATTATAACACTTCAACAAAGGAGGCTCAAAGAGGTTAAATGACTTCCCTAAGATCACATCCTGAGACAGGATTAATCTCATGTACGTGTTGGCTTGTATATGAAAGTATTATAAAGACATTCTTAAAAAGAATTGAGAATCATTTTTTGGAATGGCTTTTGGAAATTAGTCTTGTGCATGTATCATATGTTAAGAATCTTTTTCTTTTTCTTTCCTTTTTTTTTTTTTTTTTTTTGAGACAGAGTCTCACTTTATCCCCCAGGCTGGAGTGCAGCGGCGTGACCTCGGCTCACTGCAACCTCTGCCTCCCAGGTTCAAGTGATTCTCATACCTCAGCCTCCTGAGTAGCTGGGACTACAGGTAAAAGCCACCACGCCCGGCTAATTTTTGTATTTTTTAGTAGAGATGGGGTTTTGCCATGTTGGCCAGGCTGGTCTCAAACTCCTGACCTCAGGTGATCTGTCCGCCTCAGCCTCCCAAAGTGCTGGGATTACAGGCATGAGCCACTGCACCCAGTCCGTCTATGAAGAATCTTACATGAGAACCACAAGAATTGCTCAGGAAAAGATCTTTCTCTTGTTTATGTTCCCTATCTTGCTAAACTCATTTTTATCTCAAGTCCTAGCACTCAGTAAGATGAAAGAAGAACTATCAGAAAGGCTCTAGAGTGGTGGTCAAGGTGACTGCCTCTGTCTCAGATCGAGGGCATACCGCCTCCTCTTCCCGCAATGAGTCAGCCAGCCCCCTTTTCCTTGAGATGTCTGAGGGAAACACCTTACTTTGCTCTGGGGGGCTCATCTGAGATTTGGCAACTATCTCTCTCACACACACATGTCTCTGACATCAACTGGTTGTGTTCCAGGATCTCCCCATTTTCTCTTGAGCACCCTTCATCCATGCTGTCAAGTATCTGCAGTCAGATGATAGCATTTGTTCAGAGCTTATATGATGGTGGCAGAGGCTAGAGATGAGAGCATGTCTGCTGGAGCCAGCAAGAGCTGTGTAACCTCAGCCATGGTAAATAAACTTTTGTTTCAGTTTCTCTGTATTTAAGGTGGCAGTAGCAGCAGAGCCTATAGCACAGGTTTGTTGGGAAGATACCGTAAATGGAGCCTATGATGTGCTGTGCACCCAGGAAGTGCTCAGTCAAATGAATGAATATTATTCTGTTCCTCGGAAATTATCTTTATGTTCCTTTGGATTAGGTGGAAATAAGCTGATAGAAGCATTACCTGTAGGTGAGGTTGTATTTTCTCCACCCAGGGAGGGTGTAGCCATACTGGCCCACATCAGGCACCCCACACCTGGGTGTCTTCATGATCTCAAGGGTGTTTGAGTCCAGTTTTCCAGTCACTGTCAATCCAAAAAATGCTTGCATTTCCCGAATTTTGTCATCTATGAGACTCCTGTTCTTGCTCTGAACAAGATGATTCCCTTCTATTTCAAGAGAGTAGAACTGGTTGAGATATGCCTGACCAAAAAGATAAGAAAAAAAAAAAAAAAAAAGAGACACAGACTACAGGAGAGCAAATCTCCATCTCAAGATAAAGCAAAATTGCCTAAAATTTCTTTTGGCAATAGGAAGAGGAGGGGAAAAAAAAAAGAAGTAATGAGAGAAAGAGAGGAGTGAAGGAGGAAAGAAGGACACAAAGAGTAAAATAGTAAGTCACCCTGCTCTTTCAATTTCCAAGACTTGGTTGACTTACGAGTGCCCAGAATTAGCCAAAGTACATGACTCATAAACTTCTGCAGAAGAGAATGAAGCTTCGTCTATCTGTTAAATGCTGACATATCTTACATATTTTTGCTGTTACTTTCATTTTAGTGTTTCTTTGAAACAAATTCTAGAAGAAATAAGTGGTTATCCACTGTGCACATCTATTTGGTTTAACCAAATATAAAAAGTTAACTGAACTGATTTTTAGAAGGAATCTGTAAAGCAATGTATTATTTTCATACAAATAGGGATTAGGGCTCCAAATTGTAGACTGGGTCCACCTGGTAGTCTTGTAATGCTTCTATAGCGATCTCCACGCCTTGCAGGGCTCTCTCCTTTCTCCTCTCACTAAACATCCCTTCATTTGTGACCATTGCCAAAAGTTATAGCAGATCCTTTCCCCCCCTGCCGGCCCAGCCCCCACCCCAACACAATTTCTTTATATCCTTAGAGCTAGACAAATGAAAAGCAGCTCCTTCTCACAAAAAAGTTCAGGACTCTTTTGCAGGAATGTGTTTTCTTTTTAAGTCCCAAAAGAATCAATAAAATAAGCTTTATATCAATAGTCATCGATATCATTTATTAAGACAATACCTGAGCCAGTTGCATGTTTTCTTCATTTTCCATCATTCGGACTGTAGGAAATGCAGAAGAAAATGTTATAAAGAACAAAAATAGAAGCAGAAGGTGCTTCATTCCTCTCTTTCTCAGCTGAAGCCGGTTCTGTTAGCAGAGAATTTAGAAAATAATAGTGAGACGTGGCATGAATTGGCTTGTATCATCATTTAATTAATAACAGAAAAGGACACTTGCCATAAAGTGTGTCATGATTTGCTTTTTTTTTTTGCTTTTTTGACTGAGCTGATTTTGTAATCTTGGTCTGCAGTTATTTAGTAAACACAGTTAGTGCTTATGACTGAATTGAATAGACTGGGAAGTGAGCCTCCACGTTATTTTTTTCCTTGCAAAGTTTTCTTTTGAGGGCAATCTCAAAATATCTTGGTAGGATGTTATCATAAAAAGACAAATGAATCAGGAATCAGACTACCCTTATTAATTAAGGTAAACTTCAAATGTTTATTGAATTCCTACTGTTTGCCTGCCCCTGTGAATGCAATCTTGTTGGAGAATTCAGACACATGCAGAAATTAATGTAGTGGAAGCAAGTGGGCAAATACACAGTACAGATTATAAAGACTAAGAAGGGCCAAAGGCAGATCACTGCTTATGAGTGTGGCCTTGAGGTTTTACACAAGTTAAATACAGCCTGCACTGGGGCTTGCACTAGGGCTTGCTCTGGGTTTTGGAGAATGGGTAGAATTTGGTTTTACAGAGGAAGTAAAAAGGAGTGTGAGTGCAAAGAGGCCATGGGAAGGAGATAACACAGGAGAAATGAGCCGTAGGAAATCTGGCCTCACTGGAACAAAATCTATATGTAGACAGCTATGGAAGATGGGATGGAGGGTCTCATGGACAAGACAACTGACTGGGAAGATGAAGAATCATAGAGGTCATGGATGATGAAGGCCAAAATTAACATCAGAAGTGAGAGTATAGTCAGTGAGAGCCTTTTGGATTAATTTCGATATATTTTTCTTTATTGGGCTACTTTTAGATGAAGGAACAATGTTAGTTACAGCAATGTCCTCCCTCACTTATCCTCCTCTTTTCTTCTACCAGTTATTAAAATTTTCTTCCCTTTCTTCCCAAATGTTAACTCCTCGATTGATAGACTTTTCCAAATCTTCGTTGTCCATATCCTAAACAAAATGTCTATGACATAGCTGAAGAACTTATAGGCTGTACGTAGATACATACTTCCTTTGCATTTAAAGCTCATCCAAATTATAAATCCTGTTTCAGAAATATTATTATTCACTGTTTTAATATATATGTATAGTTTAAATAGTTTAACTGGTCTCTGGAGAGATGGGATGAAGGCGAGTAGGCAGGCATGATCAAGATTTGTGTTGTAATGGTACTAAGTACAAGTACGCTAAGTACAGGTATGCTCACTGTATTATTCTTTTTTGTTTTTTAAACTCTAAAATATTTCAGAACAAAAAAAAAAAAAAGTCAACAAAAAATGGGAAGTCAAATGGTGCTATCTTGTTATAATGAAAAAGCATCTCTCTGCCCCAACCTTTCACTCATTCAAGTCCAGCTCCCCAAAGGTAACTTCTTTAAATTATTTTTATAGCTTTTTATCTTTATGTTTAGCTCCACATTTGTAAATAACATGCTTATGCTGCTATTTTTCGAGTTTCCACAGTTAAATGTTATTATTAACATCTTCCTATGGAATAGAAGGACTCAATACTCCTTCCGCTTTCCTAATTTGGTTATAGGAATATTTAAGCCAGTAATCAGCGTTCATACAATTATGACCATGAAAATATTATTCACAAGAGAATCATGTAGTATACTATGATTATATCTCCTTTTTTTTTTTTTTTTTTTTTTTTTTGTGGGAGGGGTTTTTTTTTTTTCCCCGGGCTGGAGTGCAATGGCACAATCTCGGCTCTCTGCGACCTCTGCCTCCCGGGTTCAAGCAATTCTGCCTCAGCCTCCCATGTAGCTGGGACAATAGGCGTGTGCCACCAAGCCTGGTTAATTGTTGTATTTTTAGTAGAGACAGGGTTTCACCATGTTAACCAGGCTGGTCTCGAACTCTTGACCTCAGGTGATCCACCCCCACCTCAGCCTCCCAAAGTGCTGGGATTACAGGCATGAGCCACCATGCCCAGGCTTACATCTCCTTTCTTATATAGCCTTTTTCCTCTGCAGTTGATAGTTGAATTGATCTTTACATGCTAATTCTTTACCAAATTCTTCCATAGAACTCTTAAACTCTTCTCAGAATAACCAAACTGGACAGGAAATCTAGCAGCAGTTTTTTTCCCTTGAACTCATCCATCTGAGACCCCTTGCTTGCCTTCTCCAGTCTGGGTCTGTCGTAGAACTGTCATCCTCTCATCAACCAGAAAATTTGTACTGTGTCTCTGTGTTAGATCTCTGGCTACTGGGTTTCATTTCTACCAATGTCTTGATTTACTCCCTTGTTTTGATGCAACATATCTCTCAGTAGTTTTCTAAGAAAGAATATAAGGAAAATAAATATTCTGATTTTTTTCATGCCTAAGAATGCCCTTTATTTCATCCTCACACTTGATTGAGTGTATGACTGGATACAGAATTTCAGCCTAAAATAAATTTCCCTGAGAAGTTTGAATGATAATGAAGATTCCATTATTTTCCAGACTCTAGTGCTGCTGTTGAAAAGTTTTATACTCTGATTCTTGATGTTTTTCTTTTGAAAGGTTTTGGAAATCTTCTCTTTACCCAGATATTTATAAATTTTATAATTATGTCTCTTGATGTAGGTCTTTGGTATTAACAGTTTTGGGCAGTAAGTGGGCCTTTTTGTCATGGAAACTTCAATTTAAGGTAACTTTCCAATATACTTTTGTTTATAATTTCTTTGCATTCATTTTATCTTTTTCTTTCCAAATGTATATCCGTTGGACCTCCTAGATTGAGTCTTTATGCTTCTAATAGATCCTATTTTCTACCAACTTAACTTTCCAGCCCACCTATTGAGTGTTTAATTTCAGCTATGATATTTAATTTCCAAGAACTCTTTCCAGTTCTGAGTATTCTTTTACATTTTTAACTTTTTTTTTTTGCATTTCATTAGTGTTTTTGGATGTAAAATATGTCTTATTTATTTATTTAAATAAATTACTAAATAATTAATAGTACATAATTCATAACTAAATAATAAATTATTAAATAAATAAGACATATTTTCCATCTAAAATTATATTCTTATATTTAATTCTTATATTTATTTATTTGTTTAAATAATAAAAGAAGGCATACTCTGTCATCCAAGCTTGAGTGTGGTGGCACAATCATGACTCAGTGCAGCCTCAGACTCCCAGGTTCGAGTGATCTTCCTGCTGCAGCCTCCCGAGTAGCTGGGACTATAGGTGCATGCCTATAGTAGCTGGACTATATTAGCCCAGCTAATATTTTTATTTTTATTTTTTGTAGGGACAGGGTCTCACTATGTTGCCCAGGCTGGTCTTGAATGCCTAGCCTCAAGCAGTCCTTCTGCCTCAGCCTCCAAAAGTGTTGGGTTTACAGGCACAAACCACCGTACCCAGTCTCTTCGTATTTTTAAGTAATGTTAATGTTAAGTATGCTTTAGTTTATTTTGACATTTTCTTTTGCTCCTACAAGTGTCTCTAGTTCCTCAAAATCTCTCTTTTGGTCTCTGTTTTTCACACTGCAATCTTTTCAAAAATATTTGGTGACTTTGTGTTGTGCAATCTGCTTAAGAATGAGAGGCAAGAAAGCAGACTAGAAGCTCTCATGTGTATAGGCAGGGCTGGTGAATTGATGACCTTCACTGCAGGGAGATGGGGCACTTCCCACACCCTTCATGTGATATATTAGTCAGGATGAGATTTGGTTGAATGTAACACAAAAACCCAAAATAACAGATGCTTAGTTAAATAAAAATTTATTTTTGCCTCACAAAAAAAAAGTGCCCAGATTTGTAAGCCTAGGTTTTGTATGACAGCTCCATATCATCAGGGGTAGGCAACATCTGCCTTGCTATACCACTTTCACAGTCCAATGCCTCATGAGTCAGGTGCTTTCTCAACCTCTAGCCATTATATCTGCATTACAGGCAGAAAGAAGGAAGATGGAAGAGAAAAAGTAATTTTCCAATCTCTTTCCAAAAACCCCACACAACATTCTGTTTAGACATTTTGGCTAGAAATAAACACATGGCCATATTTAGCTGTAAGCATAGCTGTAAGCAAGGCTACAAAATAGGATGCATTGCTACCTCAAATGAAATTGGAGTCTCATTGCAGAAGAAGTGGAGAGTGGAGGTCAAGATAGATCATTAGCAGCATTGCCACACTGAGATTTCTCCAGTGTTGATATCTGTAAATTTTTTTTTCTGGGGCTGGTAAGTTACTCCAGAGAAAGCTCATCCAATTTGCCATCATTTAAATCTCCAAGGAACAAAGCTGTAGGAGATTCTTCTGATGTCCTCTGTCACATACCCTCAGCATTAATTTAGTTGCAGAAGGCGTGGACTGGTTTGTGTAACTCACTTTGCTCAGACAAAGTGCAAAAGTAATTGTGGTTACTTTTGCACCAACCTAATACAATTTTAAGCACAGGCTGTGTGTCTTTTTGCTTTCTGCCCAGAGCATTGAGATGCCATCAAGCCTGCCAGGTCAGCATGAGAGTACAGCCTGGAAGTGTAAAGAAGTTAACACCCTCAGGGACCATCTTCATCCAATGGGGAATGGAAACTGAAGGATGAATGTTCCAGCCTCCTGCTCACTGGAGATGTGAACAACTGGAAGCTGGTCTGCAGGCTTCTCAGAGGCTGCTGGTGGAATTGAGCTTTGTAGAGGACTACATGCTCGCAAACGAGACATTCCCGATAAGTCCTTCTCTTGCAAACAAAGCAGGGCGTTCCTTCCCTGCAAACAGGGAGGACAAAGGAGCCAGCTGCAAACAGCAGACCCTGGGGGCTGGTTTATGTGTAAACATCTTGAAAATCCAGAAAGTCAGGAAACGGTCAGAAAAACAACAATGTGTCTTGTGACTTGGCAACATTCCACAAACGACTGTATAAAATAAAGCAGAGTGTGTTGTTCAGGGCGGCCGCCATGTTTGTCTCATCCTGTGTTGTCTTGTGTGTTCATTCCTTTGTTTAGGAAACACATGGACCCCAACATCTGGTACAGCGAGCAGGGTCCGTGGCTCCATGAGAGCAAGGAACCGGAGGGGGAACACCCCGGGCAGGTAAATAAAGAAGGGGGACCCACGGGAAAATTACGGGGAATTCCACCTTTCTGGCCTCTGAATATTTGCGGTTACTCCAGGGACTATAGGAGTAGAAGTAAAAGAAAAGACTTTGAAGCAATTGTTTGCCCATGTTGAACAACATTGTTATGGGTTTCAATATCAAACCAAAGTGCAGTTAAATCAAAAGGAATGGTTACAAGTGGTTAAAGTCTTGTGTCGAGCTCATCAGCGAGGGCAAACAATGCCTCTGACTTTGTGGACTTTGTGTAGTTCCATTACTCAGGCATTAGAGTTACTTGAAACTGACTCAGAGTGTGGTGATACTGCCACAGGAGGTGAGGCATCTGAAGCTTTAGAGAGGAATAATCCTAGAGAGGAACATATTTACGCCCCGGTTGCTGAGGACAAGGAATTGGAAGAAGAGCTAATGCCTCCTTCATCTGAAGGAAATTCTGATTTGCAGTGTATTTTAGAGATGTTACAACAGTTGTTAAAATTGCAAGGTGCCGCTGCTCCTGTTTCTCCTATGTCTCTCCTATGTTACCTTCCCTTCTGCTCCTTTGGAAAAAGATTTCCCTTTGCCTCTACCTCCAACCTCTTTGCCTATGTCAGGTCAGGTTTTCTCTGTGCCTTTTTCTCCTGTAGGAGAAAAAAAGGAATCGAAGGAAAAGGATGATTTCGAGGAATTAGATCTATTCCCAGTAACACGGGCTGCTTTTGGCCCCAGTGCTCAGTTCCCAAACGGTGGCCAGAATGTGACTTTTACAGCCCTACAATTTAAATTTTTGAAAGAAATGAAAGCTGCAACAAAAATTATTAAGACCTTTAAAGGCCAGTGGAGGTAATTTAGATGAGTATATTGGGGCTTGTGCAGGCGTTGGAGCTATTTACAATGCTCAATTGTTTGCTGGAGCACTTTCTAAGGCCTTAAAGAGTAATTCTAAACAAGGTGTACGTTTTCAATGCGGGAAACCTGGTCATTTTAAGAAAGAATGCAGGAAAAAACTGGGCTTCCTGACTACTAAAGAGAAAAAGTTACCTTCTGGGGAGTGCCAACGATGTGGAAAAGGTCGACATTGGACAAATGAATGTTGTTCAAAAACTGATAAGAGTGGAAATTTATTGTCACCCCTCCTGGGAAACGGGAACCGGGGCCTGCAGGCTTGGGGCCCCAACAATTACAATGCAGGCCTACCACAATACCCAGTGAGCGATGGCTTACAACATCAAGGAATGACTTCGAGTCATCCTTAAGGGTATCACTCCCTACCCCTGTTTCCCAACTTTATGCTGCAACTAAGCAGAGTGCTGCTGCTGAGTTAGCTATTACTCAACCTTATGCTCTGTCTCCTAATGGAGGAATATATAAGTTAACTACTGGAGTGTGTGGCCCTTTGCCAAAGGGACATGTAGGACTTTTGTTAGGTTGAAGCAGCAGCGCTATGCGGGAGTTAATGGTGGTCCCAGGAATTATTGATCCTGATTTTACTGATGAAATCCTTATTATGGTACAAGTCTCACAATTTATGCGCCTAGAGGCAGGTGAACATATTGCACAATTGCTTTTATTGCCTTTTTTTCCTTTCTTATCTAGAGAAGCGTCTCGTCAAGGAGGTTTCAGTAGTACTGGAAAAACTGTTTTCTGGGAAGCTTTAGTTTCTGATCAAAAACCTCTATGTTCATTGCAAATTAATGGGATATTTTTGAGGGATTAGTCGACACAGGAGCGGATGTATCTATTATATGTTTAACTCAATGGCCTGATCATTGGAAAAAGAAACAAGTATCAGTTACTCTATCCGGCCTAGGTACTGCTTCTACAGTCTACCAAAGTGTCGAGCCCCTGAGCTGTGTAGGACCTGAAGGACAACAAGGAAAAGTGTTCTTTTATATTGTTCCCATTAATATTAACCTTTGGGGCCATGATCTTTTACAACAATTTGGTGCCTATTTAAGCATTCCTCATATTTCTTCAGCTGCCAAAAATATGATGTTCAATCCTTTAAACGCTTAGCCACTGTCCACAAGCCTCAAGCTTTACAATTGAAGTGGAAAACTACAACTCCTGTTTGGGTGGAACAGTGGCCATTATCTAAAGAAAAACTTGAGGCTTTAAAGAATTTAGTTAAGGAACAATTGGCCGAGGGGCATATTGAACCAAGTACTTCTGCATGGAATTCCCCTGTGTTTGTCATTAAAAAGAAAAGTGGAAAATGGCGCTTATTAACTGATTTTAGAGCTGTAAATGCTTGTATTCAATCTATGGGGACTTTACAACCTGGGCTTCCTAATCCAGCTCTTATCCCACAAAATTGGAAATTAATGGTTATAGATCTTAAAGACTGTTTTTTTTTTTTACTATCCTGTTACAACCCCAAGATTGTGAAAAATTTGCCTTTACTGTTCCTGAATATAATAATGGACAGCCTACTCAAAGATATCAATGGAAAGTTCTTCCTCAAGGTATGCTTAATAGTCCTACTTTATGTCAAGAGTTTGTTCATAGAGCCTTAAACCCTGTTAGATGTCAGTTCCCTACTTTGTTAATATACCATTTTGTGGATGATATTCTATTAGCAACTCCTGATGAAGTCCTACAAGGTCAAGTTTTTCAGGTCTTATAACAATAATTAACTCAATATAATTTACATATTTCTTCTGAGAAAATACAGACTGAATTTCCTATTCAATATTTGGGATACCTTTTAGCAGAAAAGCATATTCGGCCACAAAAAGTTCAAATTCAAAGAGATCAACTTTTAACCCTTAATGATTTTCAAAAACTGTTAGGAGACATAAATTGGCTTCACCTCATCTTAGGCATCCCTACTTATAAATTACGACATCTATTTGCTAACTTGGAAGGAGATTCAGATTTAAATAGTTCTCGTCAATTATCCCCTATAGCAGAAAAAGAATTGTCATTTGTAGAAAATATAATTAGTGAAGCTCACCTTGATTATATTGCACCCAATCTTCCACTTTCGTTGTGTCTTTTTCATACTCCCCATTCGCCAACGGCCATTTTACACCAAGGTGATAATATTCTGGAGTGGCTGTTTTTGACTAATAAAGCCATTAAGAAAATTCACCCATATATTGATAAATTGGCTGAATTAATTATTAAAGGATGACATCGAGCTCGTCAGTTGCTTGGTGCTGACCCTATAAAAATTATTACCCGATTATCTAATCAATACATTGAATCTCTGTTGGAAACTCATGAGGGCTGGCAAGTGGCTTACGCTGAGTATACTGGCTCTTTTTCTCAGCGTTATCCTAGTAATAAATTACTTGCTTTTCTGCAACAATATTCTTTATTGCCATATAATCCTATCTCTTACACTCCGGTTAAAGGTCCTACCTTTTTTACTGATGCTTCCAGCAATGGAAAAGCTGGATACTGGACATCAGGTAATTCAAAAATTTCTCACTACCCATTTGAATCAAGTACAATAAGGAGAACTTTTTGCCATTCTTATGGTTCTACAAGATTGGCCTCAAACCCCTTGTAATATAATTAGTGATTCCCAATACACTGTATACATAACTAAATATGTATCTCAAACTTCTTTACCATTATTTCCTCAAACTCCTTTACAAAAATTATCTTCTTTATTATTTATGGCTCTTACTTCTCACACTGCCCCCCTTTTCATCACTCATATTTGTTCCCATTAGGCATTGCCAGGACCTTTAACTTTTGGGAATAACCAGATTGATTCCTTACTTATTGGAAGTGTCCAACGGGCTCAGGATGAGCACCAACTACATCATACTAATAGTTTAGGATTACAATGGCGATTTTCTATAACACGCCGTCAAGCCCGAGCTATTGTCAGAGCCTGCCCATCTTGTGCTCCTATTATTGCACCTTTTTTAAGTCCAGGTATTAATCCTCGAGGCACTCAACAAAATCACATTTGACAAATGGATGTAACTTATGTTCCTTCTTTTGGTCGTTTAAAATATGTTCATCATACAATTGATACCTGGTCACATTTCCAATGGGCTACCCCATTGCCTTCTGAAAAGGCTGACTCTGTTATTACTCATTTACTTACTTGCTTTGCGGTTATGGGAGTTCCTGCTGAACTAAAAACTGATAATGCCCCTGCTTATTGCTCTCGTAAATTGGCTGCCTTCCTTTCTTTATACCATATTCATTATTCCACTGGTATTCCATTTAATAGTCAAGGTCAAGCAATTATTGAAAGAGCCAATGCTACCTTAAAATTACAAATTTTAAAACAAAAAGGGGGAGATGGGCGAGATCCCCCAAAACATCAAATTCTGAAAGCCCTTTTTACTTTAAATTTTCTCAACCATTGGCGTCAATTACAGCAGTCTGCAGCGGTGAAACATTTTCAACAGCCTTTAGAAAAGCCGCAAAACAGTAATCTGAGGGTGTATTATCCTTCATTACAAGGGAAATATTTAAAAGGAAAAGTTTTACAATGGGGCCGAGGCTATGCTCTTGTCCATACAGGTGCCAGAGATGAGTGGTTTCCATCTCGATGGTTGAAACAGTGCCATGGCGAAGAGGAGCCGATCCGAAGAGTTCCTCAAGGAATTTCAGGAGCTGAATCTGAGCACTCAGAGAACATTCACCTTCGGGACTCGACGTGCGGAGCCCCCGACATGGGGTCAACTGAAAAAGCTTACTCAGAAAGCTGAAAGGGTTGTTCAACAAGCTGGGCAGCCCAAAACCCCACTGACTTTATTCCTGGCTATGCTGGCCATAGTAAATTGCCAGGTAACGGCTGGAGAATTTACATGCTGGGCTTATATTCCTTTTCCACCCTTATATCAAAGTGTGGCCTGGGGAGACAGAAAAGTCCCAGTACTTACTAATGATACTGCTTGGATGCCATTGCCTTTTTAAAACCAGGATCCTGAATTAGACACTGGCACAGTAAATAGTTCATATCAATGTGGGGTTGAAGGGTTACCTATATGTCTTGGGAGTAGTCCACATTGTCTGCATCTTTCTCATGAGGCTTGGGCTGTTCGCTATAACCATAGTCATATCTCTGCCTTTACTATGATTATTGTGGCTCAAAGTTTTAAGTATAATCATACTGCAGTACTTAATGAAACTCTGCCAAGTACATTATCTTTATGCCCTATCCCTCATGTGTCCGGAGGTGTTTCCCAACTAGAGTGGACTAGATGTAGAGGTAGTGGGCCACGATTGTTGTTAGAAGTAAAAGGGAAGAGTCATAAATACCTTGTTATAGATTGGAGTGTACATGGAGATTTTCAAACTAAATTCAGCCATGTCAACCTGCGTTGGCATAAAGGTAATCACAGCATTTCTGCGGATGGCAATGAAACTATTATTTGGCATGATGGTGGTCTATCACCCCCTATGCCACATTTGGCTAATACCTCACAAATACAAAGTCATATTTGGAAGTTGCTAGCTGCTGGTAAACCAACGTTCACTTTCACGGGAAACATGTCCTTAAATCTTACTAATATTTCTAACCCTTTCCATATATCTTTGCATCGAAATAGTTCTAGATATGTTATTGCATGTGTAAGAAAGCCTTACTTGTTGTTGACAGGAATTTTTAAATGGGATAATAATACAGGGGTAGTTAACTGTACAAACAATTGTACATTCTTAAGTTGTATAAATACTACTTGGTGGAATAATAATTGGAATGAGTCTCATTCCGATTTATATATACTAAGAGCCAGAAAAGAAACCTGGCTACCCGTGAACTTAACACGTGCGTGGAGTGAATCTGCTGGGGTTACTCAAATTTACAAAGTAATGCAAGATCTTGTCCACCGCAGCCGGAGAATGGTTGGGGTCGTCGTAGCAGCAGTGGTGGGACTTGTAGCAATTGCTTCCACCACCACTGTTGCTGGATTAGCTCTACACCAGAGTATACAAAATGCAGAATTTGTGCAACAATGGCATGAACAATCACATTTGTTGTGGCAGCAGCAACGAGACATAGATGCTCATTTGACTGAATGAGTGGATAATCTGGAGCAAGTGGTTTCGTGGTTGGGAGATCAGCTAACAGTGTTGAATACCCGAGCTTTGTTGAAATATGATTGGAATACTACCCAATTTTGTATTACTCCTGTTCCTTTTAACAGCACTGTACATAATTGGACTGAGATAAAGAGACTTTTAATTGGTCATAATAATCTTTCCCTAGAAATACAAGAATTAACACAAAACATTTCTGAAACATTTCACAATCAGTTACTGTTGCTGACTGGTACAGATTTGATGACTGGTATTGCACAAAGTTTGACGTCTTTGAACCCTATGAGCCCTGTAAAAACTTTGCTGACTTCTGTTTCTAGTAATGTATTGATTGTTGTTCTTGCCTTTGTCATTTTCACAGTCTGCTGGAGATGGTGCCAAAGGGCAAACACCAAATCCCAGCAAGTCCAACATGTAATGATGGTTTTGAAAGAAATTCAAACTTGTAAATAAAGAAAAGGGAAATGTAGAGGACTATGTGCTTGCAAACGAGACATTCCTGATAAGTCCTGCTCTTGCAAACGAAACAGGGTGTACCTTCCCTGCAAACAGGGAGGACAAAGGAGCCAGCTGCAAACAGCAGACCCTGGGGGCTGGTTTATGTGTAAACATCTTGAAAATCCAGAAAGTCAGGAAACAGTCAGAAAAACAACAATGTGTCTTGTGACTTGGCAACATTCCACAAACGACTGCATAAAATAAAGCAGAGCGTGTCGTTCCGGGCCGCTGCCATGTTTGTCTTGTCCTGTGTTGTCTTGTGTGTTCATTCCTTTGTTTAGGAAACACGCGGACCCCAACAAGCTTCAATTGCCCATAGCGGAAGCCTTGATAACACATGATTGTATTGATTTTTCCTCCTTCCTTGCCTCACTCTGCTTGCTACCTCACTCTTGCTTCCTGGGACTGTGTCCTGAAAAAAATAATTGCACCAATGTCTTCACTTAGGCTTTGCTTTTGAAGAAACTCAGCCTAAGATAAATAGGCACCTCATTGTTTAAATTCTAGCTTAGGCAGGGTGGCATGGTGGCTCAAGCCTGTAATCCCAGTACTTTAGGAAGCTGAGGGAGGTGGATCACCTGAGGTCAGGAGTTTGAGACCATCCTAGTCAACGTGGTGAAACCCCGTCTCTACTAAGGCAGGAGGATCACTTGAGCCCAGGAGTTTGAGACAAGCCTGGGAAATGCAGTGGGACCCTATCTTTACAAAAGAAAATAACTGAGTGTGGTGGTGTGTGCCTGTAGTCCCAGCTACTTGAAAGGCTAAGGTTGGGGCATTGCTTGAGGCCAGGGGTTTGAGGCTGCAGTGAGCTGTGATTGCACCACTGTACACCAGCCTGGGTGACAAAGCAAGACCTTGTCTCAAAAATTAATAAATAAACAAAAAATAAATGAATACATTCTAAGCTTAGGTCTTTATATCTCTTGTGCTCATTCAAAATATCAGTGTAACAGCTGGAAAATACTACATGTTGTCAACAAGATAATTTTTTTTAAAGGAATAACTCTTTGAATTCTTTATTATACTTCATATTACAGTTCACTGTCTATGATTCTGTCAAATGTGGTTAAAAAATAGTATGAGATCAGTTCTCATCTCAAAGATGTATAGATGAGGTTTGAGCCAAGAATCCATCATACCTAGTGCAACTAGCAGGTGTTCTGAGAAGATAAGACACTCATTTTCATGACTGCATTTTCCTAAAACTTTCATAACTGACATTATAGAAAGTTTTAGGAAACATCATAGTCTGAAATTGATTCTACTATTAAAAATGGAATATTCAATTCTTATAGGTCCTTTTGCACTTGTTACATTGATATGATGAATTGCTTATACATCTCTCTCATTTTTCTTAGCACAGTCCCTGAAACATAATTCATAGTAGGTAGTTAATTCTTGCTGAATAAATCAGTGAATGAAATGAGAGTATATACTTGTTTCAGTTTTCTTATTTTGTAAAATAAGTTGAGAATAATGTGTTAACACACTTGAGGAAATTTTTGAGGACCTCAAATATTTATAAAATATTTCACACACTCTGAAGCAGTATCTAAAGTTTATTATCAGTATTATAATAATTCTGACACAGGAATTATATATATCTGCAAATATATCTAAAATTGCTATTCCTTTTTATACTTTAGATGAATTATGTGGTAATATTTTAAGAAATTAGAAGCAAATCACAAATCAGTCATTTGAAATAAAAATCTTTAATATGAACTTATGTAATAGATTATTTAAATTTTTGAACAAGAATAAAGTTGCCAAATTAGTTATCTGTGGGATTTAAAAACTTCAACAGAGAAAGAAAATAGGAGGTACTAGTGAGAAATACATTTTATAGTCCACATATTTATTGTATAATAAGCTATATTATATTCTAATAACAGCAAATATAACATTATAATGATTTTGACATCTGGACTAGCTAGACATGGTCCCATAAATCCTATAGTTCTTAACAAAAAAACCCATCAGTTAGCAAACTTACACATCTAAGCTCAGTTTAATGCAACTTAATGAGACATTGAATTTTATGCAGCAAACCCCAGTTATCTATAGTGTGTGCCCTCCTGAGTACCCCAGGAAATAGAAGCAAAGAACTGAGGAACATCAGATCCAACTGGCCCATTTGGGTTTGAACTCTAGGAGAGAGCAAGGAGGAGGCAGGAGAGCAAGTGGTGGTTCTCTTTTGGCTGCTATTCTGGGAAGATGCCCAATAGTTCTTAGCAAGGGTTCCACTTCTGCATTCTATGTTGATTCATTTTTGTAAGGGAGATGTACTGTGTTTAGTACCTCATGTCTAGGGTTGCTGTAACAAAGTACTGCAAATTTGGTGGCTTAAAACAAAGGAAATTTATTCCCTCACAGTTTTGGAGGCTAGAAGTCTGAATTCTGCAGGTGTTAGCAGGGTCACACTTGAAGGTCACGCTTGAAGGGAATCCTTCCTTGCCTCTTCCAAGTTTCTACTGGTGGCTTACAGTCCTTGGAATTCCTTGGCTTGCAGATGCGTCACTCGAATCTCTGCCTCTGTCTTCACATGGCCTCCTCCCCTAGGTGGCTATGTCTCTCTTCTTCTTATAAGAACAACAGTCATAAAGGATTTAGGGCCCACCCTAATTCAGTGTGACCTCACCTTAACTTAACTAATTACATCTGCAAAGACCCTGGTAAGCTCACATTCATAGGTACCTGGGGTTAGAACTTCAACATATCTTTTATGGGGGACACAATTCAACCCACGAAATATATCATCCACATTTCTTTCCAAGGGTAGAAAACAGCACCACATTTTCTGTAAAGGCAAAAGGTATTGCTAGATTGTTTATAACCCTTATTTCTAACCAAAATCTAGTTCTAAATTGCTTGTAGAAGATATACATAGGACATTTAAAGAGACTGAAGGATGTATGAAGTCAGATAGGCAAGTAATATAACAATAAATTCTAGAAGTCAGATATGTAAGTATTGAAATAGTAAATATTGAGGTGACAAAAAGGCTTACTTTCCTTCTCTTTGATGGATTCACTAATTTAAGATGGAATGTGTAAGAACTGAATAAGCCTCTGCAAACAGTGGAATATTCCAAACATATTTTCACTGAGGACAGGCAGAATGGATACAGTGATGGGAAACAATGACTTAATATTGAGAAAAGTATAAGTGGGACACAATGTAATGAAAATGCATGCTGAACTTCCCTTCCACATTCTGAAAATGGATACAGCCACATTTGATTTCGCTTCAGCTATATCTACAGTTAAGCCATTTATTGGCTCTTGCAACTCTGGTAACTCTCTCAGCAATAAGATCAAATGCATAATATCTTGGTCCACTGAAGAAAAGAAAGAAGTCTATAAAAAAAGAGAGATAATTTATTGAATTAGCTTACAGAATATCTCAGATGTCTTCAGTTAGAAAACCTTGCCCTTATTCCAACATAACATTCCAATGCAAACATGCTATTTAAAAAATTTAAACACCAGGTGCGGTGGCTAATGCCTGTAATCCCAGAACTCTGGGAGGCTGAGGTGGGAGGATTGCTTGAGGCCAGGAGTTTGATACTAGCCTGGTCAGCATAGTAAGACCATGCCTCCTCTATAATAAACAAACAAACAACACATTTATTAGTTTTTTTTTCCTACTTACGTTCTTGCTGGAAAACTGCATCAACTTTATTCTCTATTCCTGGAAAGGTACCTGATATGCTTTTGGGATAACCTGGTTCCATGAATTGTCTTTGGTTATCATATCTGGTAAAAACAAAATGTCACCAGATTTAACACCAATATAGAATATAACAAAAATTTTTTTTAATTGTGTATAATTTACAAAGTCTCCTCACACATATTTTTTCATTCAGTTCTCACAATGCCTTGTTTACTAGTATTAAGAATGGTTAATTTCCCTACCTAAGGGTACACATTTATAAAACATATGGGTATCATTAATTCGAAAACAGGCTTGATGGCTGACACACTGTTATATTTTCAAGGCTTTTACTTAATTGGTATATAGTATAACTCCCTCTGCATGTGTATATATATAAATGTACATAATAGGTTCAACTTGGGAACCAAATTCTGCAGGCTATCTGGACAACATTTGCTTGCATATGTCTGAATTGAACTCATAAGTGAGAATTAGCCTAAATCTTTCTTTGTATCTCACGCTAGTGCTTTGTTAAGGATTTCTGTTTCATGATGCAGAATCCTCAGTACTATTGCATAGAGATTTTAATTTTATAAAAATGAAAAATTTCAAAAGCCATGGTAACATCAATCATCCTGTAAAAACAATATATTCTTGGTAAAACCTACTAGAGATTACCTAGATTGTTTTAAACCTTCAAATGCTTGAAAGTTTGTAAGCAGTGTAGAGAAACACAGATTTCAACCTATAACTGAAAAAATAGTTTACATTACCTCCAGAATTGGTCATTTACAAAGAAGTATGTTTTACTTCTGTAGAAAACAGCTGCGTCAATTGCTTGGACACTGCTGGGGAAGCCATAGTTTGATATATCCCTGGGATAACCTTGCTGAATGTCATAGCCACTCACAGCCCAGTATTGGTTGCCTGTCAATGATTCAGGTTAAATGTTAAATAAGACGTTTCCATTTTTGCAAAATAATATATATACCACTTCTTGGTCTTGCACATAGACATGAAAATGGAACAAATAGTCTTTAAAAGATGAAGATGATAAAGTTAAGTTCAGGGGGGCTGTGAAAAGCTTAACGGTTCCCCAGCGCCTATAAAAAATTAAAACTTCTGAGCAAGACATTCAAGGCCCCACAATTTGTGTGACTTTTATACAGAAACCAAATTAAAGCCTTGAGGAGTCTTAGAGAAGGATATCTGGGATGAGGATGGAAGAATGCGAACGACAGTCTAGTGTGGTCTGATTTTGTTGGTGAGAAAACCAAGGCTGAAAAGCAAGTAACCCACTCAGGTTCACACAGTAGTTAGTGGTCCCGATGGGGCCCAACCCTAGTCTTCTGGCAAAAGCCTGTCCAGCTTAATGCTGTCATTAGCTCACCATGAACCTGGAAGGGATCACAAAGAAGTCCTGCCCCCTCCCTTCAGGCAGAACTAACATAAGATGAAAACTTTAGGAAGTTACCTTTGAATAGGAAAATGAGGTCCCTGTCAAAATCCTCATAAGCAGCCTGTATGCCAGTTGGAAGGGATGGCCAGAATAGAGAAATAAAATTCATTTCGACACTTTGTAGGTGAGGATGCCTTCTCCAGAAGTACCTAACGGGACATAAGGAAACACGCATGCACACACTTACACATAACAGTCTAAGTAGGCAGTTCCTGTGACTTTTAGGCTAGTAATGGTCCTTGCAGGATTGCTGGGAAAATATAACAAAGCTAACGAATGCAAAGTTCCTAGCACAGTGACCAGCATATGGCTAAGCTTTATGGTGATATTGTCCATCTGGAGAGTACTTCACAGCTTTCAGAGGAGGTTATGGGAGTGATCTTATTTGATTACATTTGGCATTGTCCTGCCTTGGACATTGAAAAATCTTACTTTGCAGTATCTTTCCTTATTGCTCCCACTAAATGCTGAGAATATATTGATAAAAGCAACAGCACGTGCACTCAGCCTGTGATTGCACACTCACGAAATAGCCAATGTACAAATAAAAATTTTGCTCAGTTAGATGATTTGCTGCACAGCTAGCTAAGTGCAGGTTCCATTTACTTGACTGATTTTGGATGGAACTGAATGGTGCTTTAGTGTTTCAGCTCTGGGGTTCCCAAGCAGCTGTAGCCCATGTCTGTTTATATCACCAAAGGCATCTGAATGTTTGTGAATGTTTTCATGTTTTGCTTTTTTTCCTGGATGTTTTGAGTTACCCAGAAAATACTCGATTGCATAAATTCAGTATAGACATAAAAATGGTACAAATAGTCTTTAAAAGATGAAGATGATGAAGTTAAACTTAGGGTCTATGATAATCCTAGTGGTGCCCCAGAACCTATAAAAAATTCCAATGAGAAGCAGAAGTGTAGAATTCAAGGAAAACGTGACTAACGTGTGACCTAATTTGAATCCAGTTTTAAGGTGTATCAGTAAGAGGAATCAAAGGAAGAAATATTTCAATTTTATACTCGTCTTTAAAGAAAAGTATTTCTCCACGGAGTGTGGTGATAGCATCAAATGTCAATCTGGGGTCGCAGGATTTGGGTGTGCTTGGTCCAGTAGGTTGGATAGGGTTGCTTGAAGGTCCTGAAAAAAAAAAAAAAGGTCTTTTTTATGAGCATAAGTCCAGTGTGTCTCTTGGGTACATCAGAGACTTCTCAGAAAGGTGAAGGGTCTTCATGTGAGGGTAAGTGCTACAAGACTATCCCATAAAGTATTAAAGTAACTGTATATTTCATCCTTTTAAAGTTTTTGTTTCTTTAATAAGAGTAATGATGGTTTTCAGGGTGAGTTCCAGGTCAAACTGTGAAGTAAAGAAATTTGAATTCTATGCCCCTTTCTTCCCTTTTAATTCTAACTAATTCTTCTCTGACCTCTCAGTTCCTGTTTCTGCTTTTTCGGTTACTCAGTATCTACTGCCTCTCTCCTCACCGAAATCCACTTTCAGGAAAGAGTGATATTAGTCTTTTACCCTATAGCATGCATCTAAGTCAAATTTTAGCAATAGTTTTTCTATAAGTACTTGAATTTTCATGTGTTTTCTCACTGTGGAATGAAAGGCTATTATAATAGTTAAGATAAAAACACCGGTGAACAAAATAAGGGGGTGTTGTTGGGGTGGGCAGGAGGAAGTTGGGGAATAGAGGCAGTTAGGGTAGGCTCAACATTTCTGAAATATCTACGATCACAAAAAAGTTCCCTGGTTGTGGCACCCTGGCATGCTTGCTTGATTTTATAGTACTGTCCCACCAGAGAGGGAAAAGGGCTTTCCCCAATTCCACTCCACTCCATTCCACTCCATTCAATTATATTTCACTGCAATCCACTATTGCATTCCATTCCATTCGATTCTAATCCATTCCATTCCATTCCACACTTTTTTAGAGAGCAGTAAATCCCTTATTGGTTTCTTGTTTTTATTCACAGCCAACTAGGGAACAGAAGGGCAAGCGTGAAGAGAGATGTAATGGTCTTATCCAGGCAATATGGCAAAAGGCCCCCTTACTTATGCTTGAAATGTATCAGTAATGCCTTAAAAAAGTTTCTTTTTTCTCTCCATACTCTACTACCATTCCTCTTCTTCTTCTTGAAAATGCCTTGCTTTGTTTATACACATTTTAAATTTACATAGACTTATATAGTATGTAATTTAATTAATACGTTGTGCAATATATCTCATTCTGTTTCTTTTTCACAAAGTATGAAGTTTTAAAGACCCATCTGTATTGTTGCCACATGTGCATCTAGTACCATGCTTCTGACTGCCGGACATCACTTCATGGTGTGCAACTACCACAGTTTATCTGTATAGTCTTCTCCTAATAGACCCCTAGATGCCTTCCAACTTCCACCACCACAAACAAGACTTCAGTGAACATCTTTGGCATGATTTGTACATGTTCCCTTATGGATCTATATGAGAATTTCTTTGACAGATACATCTAGGAGCAGGATTGCTGTAGGAAAAAGAATAGTCATGTCTTTTTAGAATATTTAAAATTGGGGCCAGGTGCAATGACTCCTGCCCGTAATCCCAGCATTTTGGGAGGCTGAGGTGGGCAGGTCACTCGAGGTCAGGAGTTGAAGACCAGCCTGGTCAATGTGGTGAAATCCCTTCTCTACTAAAAATATAAAAATTAGCCAAATGTGGTGGCAGGCATCTATAATCCCGGCTACTCGAGAGGCTGAGGCAGGAGAATTGCTTGAACTTGGGAGGCAGAAGTTGCAGTGAGCCAAGATCACGCCACTGCACTCTAGCCTAGGCAACAGAGTAAGACTCCATCGAAAAAAAAAATTAAAATTGGTAATTTGGGAAGCCTAAAAAAGAAGAAAAAAAATTCCCACCATCCAAAGACAATAACTGGGAAGAACTGTAGTTCATTTCTTCTTAAACTTTTTTTCTTTTAGGGCAGCAATAGAGGCTCAGCCCCTCACATCTTCTTTGTTAATGCTGTATTACTGGGGAATTTCAGAGTTCAGTTTTATGGAAACTGCAGTAGTGCAAAGGAAGAGATATTCAGATCCTGGGAGCGTTCGCCTATTCCCAGGTCCCACCATGTACTACAACTCTCTTTAGAAGACCTTACCATAGATGGCCTGAATGCCATTGATGTCATCTTGTGGGAGTGAGTAGTTGCTGGTTTCCCTGAAAGCATAATTCGGATACATCAAGGCACCAGGGTCAGAGGAGTGAGCGAGCCCCAAGGAATGGCCAAATTCATGAGCAGCAACAAGAAACAAGTTGTAATCTGAAATTCAAACATGGGTGGTAAACAGCTCAGTGTGGATGCCAGGGTGGCAGAAACATGATCTCAATGAATGCAACCTTCAAGCCAAAACTGCTCAGGGAAATAGCCCTTCCCATGGCTGTCTTTTTCATCTTTCTTTCAGATACCTGAGAAAGTGGACATTGAGAAGAATCAAAATAGTAGTCACAGTTGGGAACTAGGTGAGTACGGACTTCTTATAAACTCTTAGAACCCAGAAAAGTTGCATTTATTCCAATTCTCATATTTTACAAATGTGCATCTGAGATTTGGAGAAGTGATGGCAGAGTCATCATGACTTTAGGAACCCTTCTTCTCTTGCGTTCCCACATTCACCATTTACAGTGTCCCAGACCCTCAGTCTCATGAGTAGAGTCCCTGTGAGCAAGTAGTTAGAAGAGAAGCCAGCCCATCAGTGGAGCAGCCTCAGATGGAGGGCTGGCTCATGTTGGCTCCCTCATCACCCACCCCTTAGCACCAGCTCTTCTCTGTTTCTGAGCTTTCTAAGATGCTGTAGGAATTCTCTACTGAAGAGAGACAAATCCTACCACTTATTGCTCTCTTTCTGCATGTTTTAACTTCCATAAGCATAGTGCTGTTCACAACTGGGAACTTAAAACCTTCCCAGGATCCCACTTCTTATGAAATAAAGCCCAACCTCTTTTGTCTGGCATTCAAGACCTCCTCCACTTGTCTCCAGCAGATATTTGAGTGCTTGCCTTTTGACATGAATCCTTCAGTCCAGCCACTCTATTTGCTGCCTCACAAACACACTGATGCGTTTTTGTACATGCCTACTTTTTTCAAAAAGCATAATTGTAGAGTACCTACCACATACTAGGCAATCTAAAGTTATGTAATCCTCATAACATTTTTCTGAAGTTTTATTAGCAATATTTTTATAGTAAAGTGACTGATGCCCATAGATTTTGAATAGCTTGTACTTCATCCTGCAACTAGTAAGTGACAGATTGGGGTCAAACCAAGGTATGATGGCAAGATCCATGCTCTTACTACAATGTTCAACTTCTTGTTGATAATTAGCCTGCTAAAATTCTACCCATGCTCTAAGAATTGTTTCTTATCACATCCTTTTTAAATTACGCATTCATGAGTGCATTTCAGAAAAATATCTTTGAATGCCTGGAATATCGTAAAAGGAACTGTGGGCAATTTGTTGTGATTCTCTGCTCTACAGGGAGTACGTAGTCTAGAAGAGGAGAGATGTGTGCAAACAACTTAAAAGCACACAAGGAGTGATGACAGAGAAGGAGATACAAAAGCTGTCAGAATTCTGCAGAGGAAGTTCTCATTTCCAGCACAAGGCAAGATAGAAGGTGGCCTTTGACATATATAGCATGTTAAGATGAGAGAGATTTTAAAAGATGGTGCTTGGGGCATGGGAAGAGTATTTCAGGGAGAGGAAGCAATTCAAGCAAATGTGAGGAAAATGAAAAGCATAGGGTGTGACCTAGAAACAGTGAATGTACAATGTGGGTGTTAGCCCAATGTGAATGGTATATGTGAAATAAGAAGACAAACCAAGAAAGAGAAGGATG
The DNA here is from genome assembly GCF_008728515.1 of Papio anubis. Classification (NCBI taxonomy): domain Eukaryota; kingdom Metazoa; phylum Chordata; class Mammalia; order Primates; family Cercopithecidae; genus Papio; species Papio anubis. The sequence goes on along the minus strand of NC_044987.1, from coordinate 31,499,076 downwards.
AACAATCACCAAGAGCCTTCAATACCAAGGGGAGGTATTTGGACCTTATTTGGTGCAGAATATGTAAACATTGAAACTTTCAAGCATGAGAGTGATGTGATCCAAGATGGGCTTTCCAAAAACAAACCCTGTTGCAATGGTAGGAAAAATTAGAGGGAGCACAGACTGGAGATGGAGAGTCCAGTTAGGAATCTAGATCATTCGTTCAGGTAAGAGGTAATGAACATCTGAACTAGTGAGGAGGGCAACAGGAATGTAGAGGAGCTGAGGGTTATTACCTATCTTTGGCTACACACAGCTCCTAACATGTGGACTTAGGTAGAATAGACCCTCGTAACATACCCATGTTGAGAAAATGGCAAGAGGAACAGGTGCCAAGCAAAGGTAAAAGGTGCCTTTCTGATTATTTTCTGAAAGTGCTCTCCGGCATATTGTTATGCCATGTTTTGGGAAGTATCACATGGTCTAGATATACCTGTACTCAGCCTCATTTCTTCCCTTTATGCAGCCCAGTCCTTCTTAATAGGAGCCTTCTCCTGAAACGAGTGACTTGCTGCACAGAAGCATACCACTGAAAAAAAGCTCCAAGAAGATGAACTAACTAGATGAGAGGGAAGGTGGCTGCTCTTTTCTGAATAGACTGATTTCTAAATGAATTTCCAAAAAATGGAAAAATAGGCTCTTTTCAAACATCACTAAATTTGGGAATATTAAAATAAAGATACATCCTAAAGCAGGATCTGTAAAGAACCAGATAGTAAATAATTTAGGCTTTGTGAGCCAAATGATCTATGTCGCAATTACTCAGCTTGCCATTGTAGAGTGAAAGCAGCCATGGATGATATATAAACAAATAAATGTGGCCCTGTTTCAATAAAATTTTATTTATACAGACAGGGGCCAGGCAGGATTTGGCCATAGTCTGTAGTTTTCTGATCTCTGCCCTAAGAAGTAAGGTCAGTAATTAGATTCAGCATGTCTTTTTCTTTCTTTCTTTTTTTTTCTAAAGCCAAATTGAATTAGTATAGTGAGGTAGCAACAATTTCAAATGATCACTTTTTGTGAGTTTGAAATATTATATTACCTTTATTGCGTGTGTGTGTGTGTGTGTGTGTGTGTGTGTGTGTATTCTAATCTGTAAAAGGTTAATTCAGAAGCTGTGTGTGGACATAATCTTGATTAACTTACTTGTGAAGTCTTTGGTCCATGTTTCTTCGGCATCAAAATGAGCATCTCCTCCAATACCTTGGCCTGGCTGAAAGGCATGAGCAAGGATTCCATTGGGTCCATCAAATGGAGAATTGTCACCGTGATCTGAAATCAGAACATTTGTATTAGATCCTTGCCAAGTTTCAGGTTAGCCAAAGAAAGCAAAACTGAGCGTGACTGCTTTGCACCTACCTCTTTGGAAAAAACCAATGTTGATATCTGCCTGTCCCTGTGAGATCCTGGTGAAGGTGAGAGGTGACGCCTTACTCCAGACTTCAAAGGCTTTCTTAATAGCTCCTTCTACATCAGTCTCTGACAGCTGCGGTGTATAGTTTAGAATCCTTCAAAATGAGAGGATGTATGAAGAGTTAAATTTTATTTAGAACAGTAGTCCATCAATGGATGAGTTGTTCTGTTTTGAAGTGAGTTGCATCATGGTGTGCTATCACTGGAGAGGATAAGGAGGGAGTGCAGGTCTCAGGGTGGAGGACAGATGTGGGTTCTGAACAAGTTAATACATGTCTTTAAACCTCAGTTTCTTATTCATAAAATGAGGATACTAATATAGTATCCCTCTCATAGGGCTGCTGTGGGGATTAAATACATATAAAGCATTTAGTTCATTACTTGTCAAATAGTAATATTCCACAATATTAGATATTATTATTATTAAGATGTATGAAAGGAGGGACTTGACTCTCTCTAGCAATGATTAAGCCTTTGTTGGGTCCCAAAGTAAGTGCTTAGAGAGATAGTCTAACATTGCCGTAGTCCTCTTTAGATTGTTGGAGAAGGAAGACTAAAACGGGAAGCTTTGGAGTGGAAAGAATCCATGGTATCTCAACATTTTCATTCCCATTATTCATTCATTATTCATACTCTACAAAGGCAGGGATATTTATCTACTTGTTCCTAGTGTATCCCAAGAACAGTGTCTGTCATATAAAAGCCCAGTCCATACTGGATGAATGAGCGTATCCTGAAACCCTAGAAATATCACCTGTAGGTCAAATTAGTGTGTTCCCACTTGGGGTTTCCTGGGGTTAACATAAAATCACCACTGTCAGGCACTCCACAGCGAGGCTTTTTCATCATGTCCAGAGTTTCCTCATTTGGCTTCCCCGTCACATTCAACCCAAAAAATCGTTGCATTTCTTTAAGCTTTTCAACAATCATACTAGTGCCATTCTTCCTCATAGACTGATACTGGTTGCTTGGTAATTGGTAGAACTTTTCCAGGTAGTCCTGGACAAAGACAAGCACATAAAGGTCTTGCTGTGAAAGTACTTCCAGTTCTCTGGTCATTTTGCAACCCTTTCTAAGTTACTACAGAGGTCTGATAACCTGAGAGCCACCTGAACAATAACACAAACTAATTCGTAGGTTGGCTTTGAGAGAACAATGCTTTTTAGAAAGAACAGTTTCTCCACTCAGTGCTCCAGTTAACGGTTATGCATTAAAAAAAAAGTGCCTCACACAGGTAAAGTGCTACTCTACAGTCAGAAGACTGTCTTCTTGTTTTTATAAAAAACTTAGAACTAACATTAATTGACTTCTCTTGAGGTATTTGTTGCATCAATGCAGTCCCTCTTTTTTATCCTCTTCATTACTGTAGAAAAGGCTTAATTATTTTTGTGAACAAATGGAAGTACGGAGAATTAAGGAATTTTCCAAGTGATGATTCAGATTTTAACTCACCATGTTGCCTCTCAAATAAGAACTGATAATTTCAAAATAATTCCAAATATCTTTTTGGGGAACAGCAATATCATTGATATTAGCATTTTATTCACCAAAGTAACTCTTTGGAAGTGTTAAATTAAGTTTAGTCAAAATCTAAAAAGTTTAGCCTAAAAATTATCTATTTTAAGTTTGGCTTAAAAGTTTCTTCATACATAGTGAACTGTAACCTAACTAGACCTCATGCTGCCTGTGAATACCTAGCGCCTTGTCAGGGTCTTAGTCCATTTTCTGTTGCTATAACAGAATATGTGAAGCTGGGTAACTTATACATAAAAGGGGCTTATTTTCTCTCACAGTTCTGGAGTCTGGGAAGTCCAAGATCAGGTGGCTGCATCTGGTTGGCTTCTGAGATGGCCTTGTGCTGTGTCATAACATGGCAGAGAAATGAAAGGGGAGCAAGCATGTGTGAAAAGGGGCAAAACACAAAGGGCAGCCCCTCCTTATAATACCCATTCTATTAATAACTAATCTAGTTCTGCAAGAGCCAGAACCCACTCCAGCAAGAATTAACCCAGTCCCACCAGAGTGTCATTAATCTTTCTTAATGACCTAAATACTTCTTAAAGGACCCACTGTCACACGGGCTACTCAGTCTTTAACACATAAATTCAAGGGATACACGTTGACCACAGCAGTAGGTGACACTGACTAGATCACACACTTTGGAATCAGACAGGCTTGGGTTCAAATCTCAACTCTGCCATGAATTAACTGTGAGCACTTGGACACATTATTTATCTGATTTAAGATATTTTTGTTTCTGAAATGAAAATAATAATGCTCCAATAAGGTTCTTGTGAGGATTAAATGAGATATTTGTGAAATGCGTAGCAGTTGCCTTGCATGGAATAAGCACTCGATGAACTTTACATCAACCCGGGGGTTACAATTACCATTGTAAGAGATAACCTGTTAATAATAATAATAATAATAATAATGTTTTCCCCAAACTGTAATGCTAAGAAAACTGTGCGTGAGAGATTTGTGGCAGAATTCCTTTGTGTTTCTTAAAAATTCGGCTTCACTTTCAGATGGTGAAACAATGGAAAAAAACTATTGGTTCTATTTTTATAATGCTTCCAAGAGTTTATCAACAGTTCGCAATCTGGTGCTGGGAAATATGATTATACTATGTACTGATTTCTAGTTCATTATAATCTACCATCCTCACATTATTTTCTATATCTGGAATTTTTGACAGCAAAGAAAATGCCTGTGTGGAAGCACCAGACATATAGTAACTTGATTGCAGATATCCTGGAAGGAAAACCTTTAGGTCAATGAGAAAGAAAATAACATCATTTTATAAATAAAACCATTTCTTCTACAAAAGTTTCCCAGCTAGAGGTAACTCTACAGCAGTATTTTCCCAGTCTTTAGAGAATTCAGCTTGTTTTCATGTCCAGCTTTTAAAAGGCCTAGTCCTTACCAGCTTGGAACCCTCCAAATCACTAAAAGGAGGTGTTCAACCTCAAACTAATCACCCAAATAATTTCTTTCAGGCTGTTTTAATTAACAAGAGAAAACAACCCACACTATTTCCTAATAATCAGCAAATTAACCATCACCTAACTGATAGTTCATTTACCTGAACAATTTTTGTATTTTCCTCTTTAGAAGATACAGGAAAGGCCTTGGAAATCTGCACATGGAGTAAGAGCAGAAATGGAAGCATCTTCAAGGAGAACATGATATTCTCTTCAAATTCTACCCCTCCTGGCTTTCTTTCTGCCCCTCTGGGTAGGGCCCTTCCCTGGCGAGCACCTTGATGTTCACAGCGTCATGTGTCACAGCTCTCTTGCAGTCCTCTTTAAAGCCATGTCTTAAACAATTGCTGTATCAGGAATATGAAGCAACATAGGTTAATTACACTCTGACAGTTTTGAAATTTTATGATGTGATTTAGTACCCCAAAATGGGGGAGTCTTTCAACAGTCTTTCAAAACTCCAACTTTCTCCTCTTTGCTTTTGGGTGTTTTAGTTATTTCCTTTTACAAAATTGGTCGAGAAAAAGGAACAGGGGACTAATCCTGAGGTTATGTGGATACATTTTCTGGCCATGTAAAATGTTGAGGTTGAATTAACTTGTGCAGGGGAATATTTTGAGGCTTGTGGTAGATATGTTGGGATCAAGGAGCCCAATTAGAGAATCTCTGTACTTATCCTCCCTCACTGTATGTGGAGAGAATGAGTGACTGACTATGTTATTACAAAGCAGGCTTTGTATGGGGGCCTTAAGCTGCTTCTGGAGGATGTGGTTTGGCATCAATGTATTAGAAAATCCCTAGTCTGTAAGCTAGACTTTCCATGGAAAATATAATGAGAACAATATTGATGATGAAAATAATGAACATTTGCTAAAAATGTATGATCCTCCAGACATTTGTACTGTCTTCCATGTATTACCCCAATCCATCTTCACATAGCCTTGGGAGGGAGATGCTCTTACTATCTCCATTTTACAGATGAAATCAAATCCAGACACATTTAGATGACCTGTTTAAGTCACATGCTTAGGTTGTGGAGGGGCCAGGATTCAACCCCAGAGGGTATGTTTAGAGACTGAGGTGGGAGCTACTACAGGCTCTGCATGGTAATCTCCCACTTGAGTCTCTGGCTGGCCCATAGTGGAGCAGCAGCTCTAGGCCTGCAACAGCTGGATACTTTGGCTTATATTCACGGGGAGAAGACAAGGGAGAGGGAGAATGAGACGCTGTACATCTTCAAGGAGTAACACACTGAGAGATTTCCAGACAATATGGCTACACAGGGGACTGTTGGTCAGAGGCCCCTGGACATGCTTTTCAAATCACATAACCTGCTCCCACTTATTCTGACTCCACATGCATGTAGTTTGTTACCATACACAGTCTTTGTGAATATTCATTTACATATATGCATACATATTTGGTAAAGGCAGGTATTCTTGTGTATAAATGCATATGTCTGCAAGTATGATACATAACATGTACTAATATATAAAGAGTGTATTTGAGATGCTATTATAAGGAGTTCAGATTTTTCCTGGGGTCACTTAGGAACTTTGAAAATGATCCAAAGAAATGTGTCTTGGGTTAGAACAAGCTGGACAGCAGATTAATGTTAATGACGTATATTCCTGCATTCATTCAATAAACATTTCCTGTCATCTACTCCATGCCACATGCTGTGATGGGTGCTAGAGTATTGGAGATAAATTAATAGAGGTTTGGATACAATGCTGCGGGTGTTTGGAGGAAAGAGCAGTGGTGAGGAGGGAGTGAAATAAAGGAAGGCTTCATGAGGGAGGTGGAATTTGAACCAGATTATGAAGAGGTAGAATGTAGACATGCAGAGATGTAGTAACCAATTCTTTGTATTAATATAAATGTGGCAGCTTCCTGCCAAATTGTTCAGAGATCATGGTCATGTTCATCCTCCTTGAGTGCATGGCTGAAAGTGGCTTTCTTTGCATTAGGTCTTCAGTGAAAAAACCCTTTTTCCTCCAAGAAAATGCCTTAACATTGGTCTAACTCTATGTTGAGTTATTGTGATGCAATGGCTTGCTTTCAAGGTTTATAAATGTACTTTCTTCTGAACATAACAGCAAGTGATTTAGTTGAGAATCTAAAACTTCAGTAAACTTAGTTTTTGGTGTTTGGGTAAATGCTATATTAAAAAATTGAACTGTTGAGTCTGGATCCCCGCAGCAGGCCCGGCCCTGGTGCAGTGGTGGAGAGGGCTATACTGCATTTGTTTTCAGGGCTCCAGCTTGTGCCTTCTGAATCTTTCTCCACACTTGACCACTGTCTACCTCCATGGTGTCTGTGCCTCACGTGCTTCTGGTCCCTAGGACTGAGAGTTCTCTCAGGCTGTCTCCCCCAATAATCAAATCAGTCATTTACACTTCAGTGTGAACATGAGTTGTTTGCCTGTTGAGTAGATATCTTGCTAGAAAAAACAACAAACAAGCAAACAAATTTTGTAAAATGAAGGTGTTGTTCATTATAACGTGAGTTTCAGGGCAAGTTAAGAAGATGAAAGAAATTTAGTTTGCACAGAAAACACGCAAGGGAATGTAGGATCTTTCTGCCTCTCTAATACTAGCCTCCCTCCTGCCCCTTCGGCAGCTGTCTGTTCTCATAAGGATAAGGATATTCTCATAAGGACAACGATATAGATGCGTGTTCTACAGCCACATAGCAGGTGTATTTTTATAGCTCAGTTTTGCTTTATAGGCCTGAGGAGATGACACTGATTGCATAGATATAGTCTATTTGTTTTTTAGTTATAAAATAAAGGATGAGTTGAACCAGCTGGGGTGAGCACATGTGCCTGAATCTTGAATGATGAGTAGGAGTTGCCAATGGGGAATGTGATCCAGTAGAAGGAACAGCGTCCACTGAGTACAGAAGTATACCCAGTGAAGCCGTGGCTCATTTGATTCACATAAGCCAAGGCAAAATGTTCTCAGCTTCATGCCTTTCTGAACTCTCATGATCAGAATGGATGTCCATATACCCTGATCAAGTTAACAGAATAATTGTTGGGGCCAGTTGTGGTGAAAGGTAAAGAGCATTTGCGTTGAAATTAAACTTACTGGGTTCAAATTGTGGTCCTGCCACTTCCCACTTATGCAACTTTTGGCAAATCTAAGTTCTTCTGAGGTTCAATTTCCACACCTGTAACACTAGTGCATTAACATCTCCCTCATAGGGAATCAAGGGGATTAGATGAGATCATATATGGAAAAAGTCTGTGTAAACCCTTCACTGTGGTGTCCTGTTTGTATTATGAATATGGTGAAATTATAGCCATGTTAGTTCATGTGTCCGTTCTGTGAATGAGTTAGCAATGCTGAAACGTTTTTCCTTTCCAGAAAGAGAAGTGCTTCTAAGTGAAGCCACCAAGTGAAGTAACTTCCACGGAGCTTCCTTTAGTAGCAAGTGTTCAAGTTCAGCCAGGGAACATATGATTTATGTGACTCACATCCTTTGCACAGAGTATACATGTATACACTCAGAACTCACAAGTCATTATGGATTAATCACTGTGCTAAGTCTTAGTTATTCAGTATCTATTACCTTCCTTAAACTTCATAATAACCCAGAGAAGTAGGAGTTATTATCCTCATTTTAAAGAAGAAAACAGATTCAGAGATATGATTCAAATTTACCTTTTCATTGACTCTTCCTAGGAATCCCCTTTGTTCTCTCAATGAGGAAACATTTTTTAAAAAGTGATTTTTCTCATTCTTGGCACTGCATCAGAATCTATATTAAAAATACAAGTAGGCTCCTTTTATGGACTAAATATTGTGTCCCCCAACCCCAAATTTACATGTCGAAATCCTAACTCCCAGTGTGACAGTATTAGGAGGTGGGGCCTTAAGGAGGTGAGGCCTTATGAGTGGGATTAGTGCTTTTACAAAAGAGACCCCAGAGAACTCTCTTGCCGTCTTTCCACCAAGTGAGGATTCAATGAAAAGTCAGCAGTCTACAGCCCAGAAGAGGGCCCTCACCAGAACCTAACCATGTTAGCATGCTGATCTGACTCCCGTCCTCCACAGCTGTGAGAAATAAATATATTTCTGTTGTTTATAAGCCACTTAGTCTATGATATCTTGTTTGGCAGCCAGAATGGACTGAGACAGCTCCACTCCAGCTACTGAATCAGAATCTCTGGGGTGGGGCCCAGGCATACACAAGTTTAGAAAGCATCCCAGGTAACAGTGAGGATGAGTTGAGAACCTCTATTGTGAGAGAGGATGGAGAATATACAACAAGAGAAGTAAAGAGTCACGTTTTAGGATTTAAAAAAAGGAACAATCACATTTTTTTGGGGAGATCCACAAAGTCTTCATGGGAGAAGTGGCCATTGAGATAAACTTTGAAAGAAGGATTGAATTTTGGCATTGAAATTAAGTTAAGTGAGGGTGGGATTAGAGGAAGTAAAAAGCAAAGATATTGTGATAAGAAATCTTGGATTGTAAGTGAAGAATAACCAGACTCTGGGGGAATCAGCATAGAGCATATAAGCAGAAGCAGATTGGAATCGTAGGCTAGAACCAGATAGTGGAAGGGCAGGAATTAAACACCAAAAGGCCAGCAATGAGCAGACATCATTGGTTTCTGAGCCATGTAACAATCTATGCTGACTTAATGAAACTAACAGGGCCACAGTAACTAGAATAGACTGGACTGAAGAGAGGTGATAAATAAAAAGAGCAATTAAAAGGTGGAGTAAGAGTTTAAGTGAAAGGTCGTGAGGACCTGGCCCTAGTGGCTGGTCGTGGATCTTCCTCTTGGTGTGGGGATGGATGGTGAAGAAATGAGGTTAAGGAAGACAGGAGGGAACCTGGGTCATCACACCACACATCTCCAAGGAGCAGCAATTCGCATCACAGACACACATGGATAAAATGAAAGTTGCCTTGAGGCTGGGCACGGTGGCTCATGTCTGCAATCCCAGCACTTTGGGGGGCTGAGGCAGGCGGGTTACCTGAGGTTGGGAGTTCGAGACCAGCCTGACCAACATGGAGAAACTTCATCTCTTCTAAAAATACGAAATTAGCTGGGCATGGTGGCACATGCCTTGTAATCCCAGCTACTTGGGAGGCTGAGACAGGAGAATTGCTGGAACCCAGGAGGCGGCAGTTGCAGTGAGCCGAGATGGTGCCATTGCACTCTAGCCTGGGCGACACGAGTGAAACTCCGTTTCAAAAAAAAAAAAAAAGTTGTCTCTAGAGTCAAAGAGTTCTCTTGAGGATGACAGACGGAATCAAGGCTAAGGCTGGAGCTGAAGGAACTGGAGATCAAAACTGTGGTAGTGAATTCACCCCACAGATGAGGCTGATTAAAAGGCCTGCTGAGCAGCTGTGATGGTCCAGGCAAGTGAGAGAGTAGCTAGAGTGAGCATGGAGGAACTCATCCTTATGGTGTTGATTAGCCCCAAGCATTTCCATTTCTGCCCCCATATCTATTCTCCTCCCAACCAGAGGGTGTTGAGGATAAGAGAGAATGGAGAAAATGGCCCATTCAGAGTCAACGACTGTCCGGAAACCAGTTTGACAGAGACCCACGAGAACAGATGGCAGAATAGTTAACATTTCCATTCCAGGCCACTCTGTGGTCTAGAGGCAGGAAACTGCTAAGTGAATTTTGCCAAAACTCTCTTTTCTACTAAATCAATCCAGTTGTGTGGCTGGAATGCCTCATTTTTCATTTTTCCTGAGGCACTGTCTTTTCTAAATCTTCTCCATTCTTGATTTTCTAACAATGTCTAGCTATAGCAAGATATTACTGCCCTCATTTTCTCTCATTTTTTACCACCAAAGTATTCAATTTCTTAGTGTGTCCATGGGGCTCTCTCTGTATCTCCACACCAGAACTATTCTCTGTACACATTCCGCCTCTATTTCCTTTCCCTCACTGGCTGCTTCCTGTTTGCCTACACGGTTTCTCTAGTAAAACAAAATAAAACCAAACAAGACTTCTTTCTACTCTGCTAACCACTTGAGTTACTGTCTGTTTTCTTTTCCTCACTGTCAAATTTCTTGGAAGCCCAGTCAAGTGCCTCTACTCCTTCACACCACACACCCACTCCTCCTCACATCACACAACCACTCCTCCTCACACCACACACCCACTCCTCACATCATACACCCACTCCTCCTCACACCACACACCCACTCTTGACACCACACACCTGCTCCTCCTCACACTACACACCCACTCCTCACACCACACACCCGCTCCTCCTCACACCACCCACCTGGGTCCCATCCCCCTTGGAGCCCAACCAGCTCTCACCCACATAGGCCTGTTGGAGTCTGTTAGAATTCATCTGAATAAACTCTTGTCTCATATCTGTATAGTCCCCACAAGATTCTGTTCTCACTCCTCTTGATCAATGGTTCTCAATCTGATTTTATTTTCTAACCTAAAATGTCAGAAAGACACCACATATGCCCTTTGGTGACATTGGCTTGTCAGGGGCAGTGGATTAGTTTTCCGCAGCTGCTGTCACGTATTACCACAAGTCCAATGGCTCAAAACAAGACAAATTCGTTGCCTTACAATTAATTCTGCAGGTCAGAAGTCTGGTGTGGGTCTCACTGGGCTAAAATCAATATGTTGGAAGTGCTGTGTTCCTTCCTGAGAGCTATAGAAGAGAATCAGTGGCCGTGTTGTTTCCAGCTTCTGGAGGCTACTGCATCCCTTGGCCTGTATTTCCACTTCTGCCATCTTCAAAACCAGCAATATCACTTCTTTCTAACCCTTCTTCCATCTTCATGTCTCTCCCTGATCACAGCTGGGGAAGGGTCTCCACTTTTAAGGACTCAGGTGATTTGATTGGACCCCCTGAGATAATGCTAATCTCCCATTTCAAGGCCCTTAACCCAGATCGCACCTGTAAAATCTCTTGCCATGTAAGCTAACATGATCACGGATCAGGATGTGGGCATTTGGGGGACCATTAATCTTTCTGTTACAGGCAATAATACTCAATGAGAAGAGATGTGGGTAGGCAGTAAATGTGTAGACTGACTGCACAGGGAAGGGCACTTCAGGATCTGTGGTCTGCATGTGGTTTGAAAAGCCCTTTAGGAGATCATGCCCTATAATGCCAGGATAACCTGCACCCACCCTGGTCTCCAGTTTGATTTTCTGTGCCAAGAATATATCATGTGAGTATTTACTGAATACTCATTATAAGTGAGATACTGTCATAAAGGCTTTCATAAAGGCTTTTGCAAAGTCACTTTTATGTAAATTTCTTAGGTATTACGTCTTTTTAAAGCAATACAGAAACTGAAGGTCAGAGAGGTTAAGTGAATTACCTGGGAGCACACACTAGCGGATGTGTTATGTGTGGCAGAATTTGGGAATCGAAGTTTGGTTTAATTCCAAGGCTCTTTCTGTTCAATCTTCACAAAGTCTTCTACTGGAGTTGACCTGCGTAAGTAGCTTCTTTAGTTTAAATGTCAAATTAAGGTCATTATAGGAACATTTTGACTCTTTCTTCCTCTAAATTTTACAGATGTGGTTGGTTCATATAAGTGGACCAAACATCAGAGGACCCTGAAGTGACAAGTCTAAGGTACTCATAGACAGTCAGTTTCTCCTTAGCATGGGTAATGGAAATCTGAAGACCTGGGTTTAACCCATATCTATCATTTTCTTGACCTTGCACAAGTTCCTTCCTCTCTCTGTCTTGATTGCACATCCCTAATTGGCCACTTACTGCTGTGGGACCCTAGACACTTCACTCACTTCACATCCCTAAGTTTCAATTCCTTTTGTGTAAAATGGTGGTAACAATAGCCCCAACATCTTAGGAATGTTGTGAAGATTAAATATGGATGTATAGAAAATGTTTAACACACAGCCTGGCACAGAGTGCAAAATAACAGATAAAAATTATAGTTCTCTGGCAATTAGATATAAAAAAAGCTTCACAGGATGGGAGCACTTTCTATATTACTATATTGTTTTACGTTCTTATTTCAAAGTCATGGGCTTTAAGGAGGTAATGCATGAAAGGCAATATAGAAAGTGTTGTTCAAATGATTTATTTTGTTTTAGAAATCACTTATTTTTAAGTAATCTAGTAGTACAAAAATATATGCTCATTAAAAAAATTTTTTTTCAAACTATCAGAAGAAGTATGGAAAGTAAATGTGAAGCTTTCTAACCCCCTTTCCCCCTACTTCACTCTCCTCTTCTAGAGGTAACCAAAGTTAACATTTTAAAAGATATTTTTCTATGGCTTAATGCTCCCAGAGTAGGCTGGTGTAGAGCAGACGCAAACCAGTGGCCTTCAGTGAAGTCATGGATGGCTGAGACCTGTCACTCTTAGCCATGCTAGTGGTCATGATGCCCCTGTAAAACCAGCAGAGGGTGTCAAAGTCTACTGGGGTATTTGGAGGGTGAACTGTTCAGTCAGATCAACAGTCTTCTTTGAAATAAGAATGTAAAACAAATAGATGCGATTTATCTCATTTAGTAAGGATGAGACCAGGGTTTGAACTAGGTAGGTTAGTGGGAGAACTGGACATTGGAGACTTGGCCAGAGCTCATTAAAATGAATAGTTTGCTTTAGGTGAGAATACAGAATGAGAAACTCCACAGTGGTCACAATGTTCCTAAGCACATGATGTTGTCCTCTGTTAACAGATTTTAATGCCAGGTTGTGGGTGGCAGTTTTAGCTTACTTGATAGGGCTATCACATTTCAAGTGTCAGTTCACCAACAATGGCCATCCAGGCGGTGGCTAGCTTCCTGCTCTCACAAATAGTTCTGTCATGGCTGTCCTACAAGTCTCCTGGGGATCACAGTCAGAACGAATACTTACAAGTGGGACTACTGGGGTTAGAATATAGGTATTCTTATAATACAGCCAGATTTTGCTTCACAATTGTTGCACCAATTAACAATTTTGCCCGCTGTAAATAAGGGTTCATATTCCCCATATTTTTATCAGCACTTAATATAACCAGAATTTCTAATTTCTGCCATTTTTGGTAGGTAGAAGTTGGTATCATTTTACATTGGTATTTCGTTGATTACTAGTAAGATTGGATATACCTTTATATGCTGTTGGCTACCCAGATTTCCCCTTCTATTAATAGCCAACTTATTTCCATGCCTGCATTTCTACTGGATTTCTTATCTTTTTCATGTTGATTTAAAAGAATTTCTTCTCTGAATCACCTATAAATCTTTCCTTAGTTTCATATGTTGCAAACACTTTCTGTTTCTCATTTAATATAATTATTTAATTTCAATGTAATCAAACCTATCAGCTTTGCCCATTATGATTTACGCTTTTTTGGTGTTATTTGAGATATTCTTCCCCACATTATGATGGTCAAAATAGTCTCCTATGTATTTTGTTCAATTAGTTTCACATTTCGTATTGAAGTCTTTGATAGATTCAAAGTATAATTTTATGCATGGTCTGCATCAAAAATAATAAGCAAAATTATACTTTGATAATAGGCCCTGCATCGTTTAGTCTCATAAGACAGCTCAAATTTATTTCTTGCTTATGCTACATGTCAATTATGGTTTGACAGAGGACCTCCCTCTGTGCGTGGCAGTGACCCAGTTTCACAGACCTCCAGAGAAGCTGTGATCTTGAATTCTTTCTGTTGTCATGTTGGTTGAAAAAACATTTCTAAGGGTTTTGCACAAGCAATGAAATGTTCCAGCCCAGAACCAAGCACAAGTCATAGTCTCATAGTCCAGAACTAGTAATGTGGTCCCATCCCACTGCAAGGAGGCTAAGGAGTATAATCCTTTTATGTGCCCAGTAGCTGGAACCCCGCGGTGAAGAGTATCTGTCACTTGCACTTGATGGGAATCAGAATTCATCTTTATTTTTTCCATGTAGTGCCTCCAAACAATTATTTGAGAAGTCATTCTTTTTTTCTTCTAATTTGTAGTACCACCTCTATCATACCAAAAGCATGTTTCTGGACTTGTATTTAGTTCCATTAGCTTATATCTCTGCTCCTGCATAAGTTTTGCACCACTGGTGTCACAGAGGTTTTGTAAAATATCTTAAAATTTGGTGGGACTCTCTCCTTCTTTGTTCTTTGTCAAAATTCTTAGCTCCTAGTGTGTTTTTTTTTTTTAATAAATAAAAGCTTTGAAATCAATTTTCCTTTCTCAAGTAATGCAATTGGAATTTATTTAAAATTGCATCCCATTTACAAATTAATTTTAGAAAAATTGTCATCTTTAGAGTATTAGGCCATTCCATACATGAAGATCATATTCTATTTTCCTTATATATCTGTAATAGAGTCTTAAATTCCCATTTTTAAGGGGTTGTTCTGTTTTTGCTATGTTATTTCCTAAAGAGGTAATAGATTTTGCTGGAGCTATTAATATTTTATTTTCTATGTTTGACCTACTTGTTTATTGTGCATATATAGAATTGTAAATGATTTTGATGTGTTGATGTACTTGGAAACATTGCATTTTTTCTCATCTTAAGAGTTTTGATTCTATTGAGGTTTTCTATGTAAATTATCTACAAATAATTATAATTTGGACTCTTCCCTTTTGATCTTTATACCTGTTGACATTTTCCTCATCTTAATTTTTTTTTTTTTTTTTTGTAGTAATGAGGTCTTAATAATGTTGCCCAGGCTGGTCTTGTAATCCTGGGCTCAAGCAATTCTCCTGCCTCAGTCTCCCAAAGGGCTGGAATTGCAGGCATGATTCACTGTTCATGGCCTCATCTCAGTTTTTGACAAGACTTCTAGGACTACATTAAACAAATATCAGTGATAGCAGGCATCCTTCTCTTATTCCCAGTATTAATAAGAAAGTACCTAAAGTTGCTCCATATGTGCTATATGGTGATGATGGAATATGTACTCTGTTTTCTCTGAAAGAGTTTGTGTAAGATTGGATCTTTTCCTTGCCTACATTAAACAGACATCAGTGATAGCAGACATCCTTCTCTTATTTCCAGTATTAATAAGAAAGTGCCTAAAATTGCTCCATATGTGCTATATGGTGATGGTGGAATATGTACTCTGTTTTCTGTGAAAGAGTTTGTGTAAGATTGGAATGATCTATTCCTTGACATGCACCTTTTGGCAAAACAAACCAATGAAACCATCTGGGCTCAATGTTTTCTTTGTGGGAAGATAGTTAAACCATTAAAAAATTATTTTAGTAGTTTTAGAATGATTAAGATTTCCTTTTGCTGTTAGTTTCTTTTTTCTTATATATTTTTGAGATACTATTGACATATAGTGAAGTACACAAGTCTTAAGTACACCGTTCAGTGAGTTTTGACAAATGTATAAGCCAATGTACCCCATATCTCATGAAGGAAGAGAACTTTTCCATCATCTGAGTTCTCTGAGTTCTTTCTCGGTCAAACCAAGTCCCTCCTCAGTGTCAACCACTGGTCTGATTTTGTTTCCTATATATTACTTTTTATAATCTTAAAGTACCTATAATGGAATCATATAATGGAAGTATATAATCATATAATGGAAGTATATATAATGGAAGTATATATTGGCTTTTGTGTCTGGCTTCTTTTTGTGCCTGGCTTCTTTTGCCTGGAATGATGTCTCTTAGGATAAGATAGACATTTTAATGGTTTTCAGATTAATCCATGTTGTTGTATATAGTACTAGTGGTAATATTCTATTGTATGAATATGCCACTATTTTCAGATTTGGATTATTATGAATAAAGTTGCTATGAAAATTCTTGAGCAAGCTTTTTTTTGGTGTATTTATGTTTTCACTTATCTTGGGCAAACATGTAGAAGAAGTCATAGGGTGGATAAATATTGATCTGTGAGCAATTTGACATTGTATGAGTCTTCCAGATGGTCTAACTCCTCATCAATGTTTGGTGTTGTCAGTCTTATTAACATTAATTATTTTAGTGGATTTTTTTAGTGGTACCTTATAAGAATTTTATTTTCTTGATAACTAATACTGTTAAGTAGTTTTCAAATGTGTTTATTGGCCATATATATGTCTTTCTTTGTGAAGAGTCTGATTAAAACTCCCATGCATTTTTAATTGCATGTGTCATTTTATTGTTAATATGTTAAATTTCTTATATATTCTGAATAAAAATCCTGTAGGGTCCCCCAGTTCCCCTCACTTTTTTTTTCTGTGTCCTGACCAAAAATCAGAGTGCTTTGACCACGCTGTGACCTTGCCAGCTGCAGGATTTTCCCAGCAGTCTTGAAACCAAACCAGGAACTTGAAAATTCCCTGGTAGTGATAAAGATATCTAGGTTTATTGGAAAGAAACTGGCCCTGGCCCTGAGTCAAATTCTTTAAATCCTCATATAGACATATTACCCTCTCGATGAAGACATATCTATGTAGGACACCCCTCTACCCTGATTGTTCTTTGACAGGATACACCGAAGAACTCTGAAAGAAAATACGCCTAATAAATGTATTGACCTTATCACCCTGGCATTTAGTGCCTCCTTCTTTGGAATCTCAACTGGCTCCATCTGGAGATAGCCTGGGGCACTTCCTTGCAGGAATTCCCTTGTTGCCACTTTTGGGGCAACTCCAGTCAGGAGTTCAGCAGGATGAAACAAGTCCTTTGACAGACGTAGTTATTACAAGTGCATATTTCCCCTGAAATCTCATATTTCCATGGGTTTATCAGTTTCCCTGGAATCTTTGAATAGGTGAAGGGCTGGTCTTGGCTTGTGCCCTTGATGAGCTTAGGGTCTGGGCTAGAATTGAGGTACCTCAAGGCAGGGTGCTTATTGGTAAAGTCTAAACACAAACACTCTGATTTCTCATCTTCACTGGTGGATTTTCTCCCCAGGGACCCATCAGAAACTTGGTCTTAGGCTCTGAGCATTTCTGGGGGCTGCTGCAGTGTCTGTAATATTCTAGCCTCTGCACTAAGGAAGACGAAGCCGAGAAATTTTTCAGGAGCTGGTCAAACTGACTGTATACCTTTTTATTAACTTGCCATCTTTTCTGGACTCCAGCATCAATTCTGTATTAATTCTTTTAAAAACTTTTATTAAATACTTACTTGGATCTTGCATTATATTAGTAAAACAAACAAAACAATAATACATAGTAAGTCCCCTGCCCCTTCCCCTGCCACACATTCTGATGGAGCTTCCACTGTAGCAGGGAAAGACAGGCAATAAATAGTAAAATGACAGGACCACAGCTAGTATCATAGTAAATGGGGCAAAACTGAAAACCTTTTGTCTAAGATCTGGAACATGACAAGGATACCCACTTTCACCACTGTTATTCAACATGGTGCCAGAAGTCTTAGCTAGAGCAATCAGACAAGAAAAAGATATGAAGAGCATCTAAGTTGCGAAGGAAGAAGTTGAATTATCCTTGTTTGCAGATGATCTAATCTTATATTTGGAAAAATCTAAAGACTCCACCAAAAAACTGTTAGAACTGATAAATTCATTAAAGTTGCAGGATGCAAAATCAATTTACATAATTCAGTACCATTTCTGTGGGATGACAGTGAACAAACTGAAAAAGAAATGAAAAAGTAGTCCCATGTACAGTAGTCACAAAACTAAATACCTAGGAATTAACCGAAGAAGTGAAAGATCTCTGTAATGAAAACTATAAAACACTGATGAAAGAAATTGAAGAGGACACCAAGAAATGGAAAGATATTCCATGTTCATTGATTGCAATAGTCAATATTCTTAAAATGTCCATCATACCTAAAGCAATCTACAGATTCAATACAGTCCCTATGAACACACCAATGACATTCTTCACAGAAATAGAAAAAAAAAAAATCCTAGAATTTATTTGGAACCACACACACAAAACCCAGAATAGCCAAAGGTATCCTAAGCAAAAAGAACAAAACTGGAGGAATCACATTAACTGACTTCAAATTATACTACAGAACTATAATAACCAAAACAGCATGATACTGACATAAAACAGACACATAGACCAATGGAATAAAATAGAGAGCCCAGAAATAGAAATAAATCCACACACCTACAACGAACCATTTTCAACAAATGTGCTAAGAACATACATAGGGGAAAAGATAGTCTCTTCAATAAATGTTGATGAAAAAACTGAATATCCATAAGCAGAAGAATGAAACTAGACCCCTGCTTTCCCCAGTGTATGTTCTTGGCACTTTTGTCAAAAGCAAGTTTACTGTAGATGTATGGTTTTACTTCTGGGTTTCTTAATTTTGTTCCATTAGTCTATGGTTCTGTTTGTATAATTTGAAGTCAGGTAATGTGATTCTTCCAGTTTTGTTCTTTTTGCTCAGGATAGCTTTGACTATTCTGGGTATTTTATGGTTTTGCATAAATTTAATATATTTTTTTCTATTTCTATGAAGAATGTCATTGGTATTTTGACAGGAATTACATTAAATCTGCAGATTGCTTTGGGTAGTATGAATATTTTAATGATATGGAGTCTTCCAATCCATGAACATAAAATATCTTTCCATTATTTGGTGTCCTTCTCAATTTCTTGCATAAATGTTTCACAGTTTTCATCATAGAGATTTTTCACTTATTCAATTAAGTTTGTTTCTAGACATTTTATTTTATTTGTAGCTATTGTAAATGGGATTGCTTTCTTAATTTCTTTTTTAGATTGTTTGCAGTTCACGTATAGAAATGCTATTGATATTTGTATGTGGATTTTTTATCCTGCAACTTTGCTGCATTTGTTTATCAGTTCTAATAAGTTTTTGGTGGCGTTTTAAGGTTTTTCCAAATATAAAATTTTATAATCTGCAAACAAGGATAATTTTACTTTTTCCTTTCATATTTGGATGCCTTTTATTTCTTTCTCTTGTCTTGTTGCTTTAGCTTCCTTCTTAATTTCTTCATTGACCACTGGTCATTCAGGGGGATGTTATTTAATTTCCATGTGTTTGTATAGTTTCTAAGGACTTCCAGTACTATATTGAATAACAATGGTGAAAGTGGTCATCCTTGTCTTTTTCCAGATCTTAGAGGAAAGGCTTTCAGTTTTTCCCCATTCAGTAATGTAACCCACTAGCTGTGGTATGTCACATAGGACTTTTACTGGGTTCAGGTATGTTCCTTCTGTAACCAGTTATTTGAGAATTGTTAACATGAAGAGATGTTGAATTTTATTAAATGGTTTTTCAGCATTAATGGAAAAGATCATATGATTTTTATCCTCCATTCTGTTGATATGATGTATCACAGTGATTAATTTGTGTATGCTGGCCCATTCTTGGATACCCAAGATAAATCCCATTTGGTCACGATGAATTTTCTTTTCAATGTGTTGTTGAATCCAGTTCGCTAGCATTCTGTTGAGGATTTTTGCATCAATGTTTATCAGGAATATTGGCCTGTAGTTTTCTTTCTTTGATGTGCCTTTGTCTGGTTGTGGTATCAAGGTAATATTGTCCTTATGGAATGAGTTTGATAGTATTCCCTCTTCCTTTATTTTTGGAATAGTATGAGTCAAATTGCTATTAGTTCTTTAAATGTTTGGTAGAATTCAGCAGTGAAGACATTGGGTCCTGAGCTTTTCTTTGCTTGGGGACGTTTATTAAGCTTTAATCTCCTTACTTATTATTGGTCTATTCAGATTTTGCATTTCTTCATGGTTAAATCTTGGTAGGTTGTATGTGTCTAGAAATTTATCCTTTTCTTCTAGGTTTTCCAATTTGTTGGCATATCGTTGTTCATAGTAGCCTCTAATGATCTTTTTCTGCAGTATTGGTTTTAATGTCTCCTTTTTCATATATAATTTTACTTACTTGGGTCTTCTCCCCTTTTTTCTTAGTTAGCAGGGCAAAAGATTTGTTGCTTTTGTTTATATTTTCAAAAAGCCAACTTTTTGTTTTGTTGATCTTTTGTATTTTTTTGTTTCAATTTCATTTATTTCTGCTCTGATCTTTATTTTTTCTTTTCTTCTATTAATTTCGGGTTTGATTTGCTCCTGCTTTCCTAGTTTTTTGGGAAGCATTATTATGTTATTTATTTGAAGTTTTTATACTTTTTTGATGTAAGCATCTATTGCTATAATCTTTTCTCTTAGTACTGCTTTACTGTATCCCATAGGTTTTGCTCTTTTGTATTTCCACTTTGATTTGTTACAAGACATTTTAAAATTTCCTTCTTAATTTCTTTATTGACTCACTGGTTATTCAGGAGGATATTGTTTAATTTCCATGTGTTTGTATAGTTTCCAAAATTCCTTGTTGTTGATTTCTAGTTTTATTCCATTGTGGTCAGAGAAGATACTTGATATTATTTCAATTTGTTTGAATTTTATAGACTTGTTTTATGGTGTAACATATGATCTATGCTTGGGAATGATCCATATACTGAGGAGAAGAGTGTGTATTCTGTACCTGTTGGATGAAATGTTCTGTAAATATCTATTAGATCCATTTGGTCTATACTGCATTAAGTCCAATGTTTCTTTGTTAATTTTCTGTCTGAAAGATCTGTCCAATAGCATATAGAAGTCTCCAGCTATTAATGTGTTAGGGTCTATCTCTCTTTTTAGCGCTAATAATATTTGCTTTATATATTTGGGTGCTCCAGTGTTTTGTGCATATATATTTACAATTGTTATGCCCTCTTGCTGAATTGACCATTTTATTATACCATATAATGACTTTCTTTGTCTCTTTTTATAGTTTTTGTCTTGATATCTATTTTCTCTGATGTAAGTGTAGCTACTCTTGCTCTCTTTTGACTTTCATTTGTATAGAGTATCTTTTTCCATCTCTTTATTTTCATTCTATGTGTGTCTTTAGAGGTGAAGTGTGTTTCTTGTAGGCAATAGATCACTGGGTCTTATTTTTTAATCCATTCTGAATCTTTTGACTGGAGACTTTAGTCCATTTACATTTAGTGTTATTATTGATAAGTAGGACTTACTCTTGCTATTTTGTCATTTGTCTTCTGATCTTCTCTTCCTTCCTTTGTTCTTTCCTATCTTCCTTTTAATAAAGATAATTTTCTCAAGTTGTATGTTTTAAATTCTTGCTTTTGATTCTTTTGTATATCTGTTGCATGGTTTTTGATTTGAGGTTACCACGAGGCTTGCAAATAATATCTTATAATTCAGTATTTTAAACTGATGACAACTTAACACTAACTGCATAAACCAGCAAAAATAAAACTAATACAAACTACATTTTAACCTCATCACCCCACTTTTTAACTTTTTGTTGTTTCTATTTATAGCTTATACTACATCTTGAAAAGTTGTTGTAGTTACTATTTTTCAAAGGTTCGTCTTTTAGTCTTTCTATGCAAGGTATGAGTTTACACACTACAGTTATAGTGTTATAATATTCTGTGGTTTTTTATGTACTTACTATTACCCGTGAATTGTGTACCTTCAGATTATTTCTTATTGCTCATTAACATCCTTCTTTTTAAGATTGAAGAAATCCATTCAGCATTTATTATAGGACAGGTTTGGTGTTTATGTAATCTTGCAGCTTTTGTTTGTCTGGGAAAGTCTTTATTTCTCCATGTTTGGAGGATATTTTCACTAGATATACTATTCTAGGATAATTTTTTTTCCTTCAGCACTTTAAATATGTCACGCCGCTCTCTCCTGGTCTTTAAGATTTCCACTGAGAAGTGTGCTACTAGACATATTGGAGCTCGTTTGTATGTTGTTTCTTTTCTCTTGTTGCTTTTAGGATCCTGTCTTTATCCTTGTCCTTTCAGAGATTGATTACTAAATGCCTTGAGGTACTCTTATTTTGGTTAAACTACTTGGTGTTTTAGAACCTCCTTGTACTTGATATTTTTCTCTCGGTTTGGAAAGTTCTCTGCTCCCTTTGAATAAACTTTCTACCCCAATCTCTCTCTCTCTCTCTACCTTCTCTTTACAGTCAATAACTCTTTCATGTACCCTTTTGAAGTCATTTTCTAGATCTTGTATGTATGCTTTTTTCTTTTTTCTCCTCTGATTGTGTATTTTCAAATAGCTTGTCTTCAAACTCATTATTTCTTCAGCTTGATCAATTGTGCTGTTAAGAGACTGATGCATTCTTCAGTATGTCAATTGCATTTTTTAGTTCTAGAATGTTTGCTTGATTCCACTTAATTGTTTCAATCTGTTTGTTAAATTTATTTGGTAGGATTCTGAATTCCTTCTCTGTGTTATCCTAGATTTTGATGAGCTTCCTCAAAACAGTTACTCTCCAGGATTGGTTTGTGGTGCCTTATTTAGTTTATTTGGTGAAGTAGTGTTTTCCTGGATAATCCTGATGCTTTCAGATGTTCATCAGTGTCTGGGCATTGAAGAGTTAGGTATTTATTATAGTCTTTTTAGTCTGGACTTGTTTGTACCTGTTCTTTTTGGGAAAGCTTTGCAGGTATTCTAAGTGACTTGGTTGTTGTGATCTAAGTCTGTGGTCACAGCAGCCATATGTGCTTTAGGATGCACCCCAAACCCAGTAATGCTGTGGCTCTTGTATACTTGTAGAGGTATGACCTTGGTAGTCTTAGGTAAGATCCAGAAGAATTCCCTTGATTACCAGGCAGAGACTCCTTTTCTCTTTCCTGACTTGCCCCCATCCCCCGACCCACCAAATTGAGTCTTTCTCTCTCTCTTTCTGTCTTTCTCTCCCTCTGTGTTTCTTTCTCTCTCTCTTCCTCCATGGGAGCTGACTGGGTTCTGCCTGGTATTGCTTTCCACTGTGACAGAGCAAAACTGAGTTCCAATGTAAAGTCTCACAATCACTACACACTCCCTCTTCCCCTAGTGCAGATTCTGTCTTCATGCCATATGGCTGCTGCTGGAGGATAAGAGAGGGCTGGTGTAGGTCATTCAACACTGTCTTTCCTACCCTTTTCAGTGCCTCTTTCCTTAATATGATGTGAAAACCAGGTAGTGTGATTACTCATATGATTTTGGGTTCGTATGAAGGTGCTTTTTTGTGTGAATAGTTGTTCAATTTGGTGTTCTTGTGGGGGTGGGAGGACAACTGTTGGAGGCTTCTATTCAACTATCTTGCTCTGTCTGCCCTAAAAGCACTATTTTTTATAGCTCCAAATTGGAAACTACTTATATGTCCTTCAACATAGACTGGAGAGATAAATTGTGGGAAATTATTCACCTGAAGGAAACTGTACAGCAAAGAGAATAAATGATCAAAAATTACATACAAATATATTGATGAATCTCATAAACACTATGATGAGTGAAAGAAGTCAGATACAAAGATATGTAATGTATAATTCCATTTATTATAATACTAAAAGAGATAAACCTATGATATTAGAAGTTAGGATAGTGGTTACCCTCAGAAATGTTGGTACCTGGAGAAGGGCTTTGGGGATACTGGTAATTTTCTTTTGTGTGCTGATTACTTGGTTGTGTTGTGAAGAGTCATAAGCTGTATACTTATGATATATACCTGGTCTGTATTCATATTATATGTTGATAAAATTTACCTTTTTTTTTTTTTTTTTTTGATGCTGAGTCTTGCTCTATCGCCCAGGCTGGAGTGCAGTGGTGCGATCTCAGCTCACTGCAACCTCTGCCTCCTGGGTTCAAGCAATTCTCATGACTCAGCCTCCCAAGTAGCTGGGATCACAGGTGCCCACTACCACACCTGGCTAATTTGTGTGTTTTTTTGTTTGTTTGTTTTTTTGTTTTTTAGTAGAGATGGGGTTTCACCATGTTGGCCAGGCTGGTCTTGAACTCCTGACCTCAAGTGATCCACCTACCTCAGCTTCCCAAAGTGCTGGGATTACGGGCGTGAGCCACTGTGCCCAGGCACCTTATTTTTTATACTAAGTTTAAGTATCTGTTTTCTTTAATATGTGACAGTGTTGCCATGTACATAAAAGGATGATGCAGGTTTATGCTGTTTTTCTTTGTTGAAGCAGAGGGCTGTTATCACCTTGGGTGGATTGAGATATGCATGCCTTATGTGCAACTGCTCAGATTAAAGTCAGAGTCTTGGACTCTAGTAAAAAGCTTTTTTCTGTGAAAACCTGAGGATGACCAGATGACCTTGATTGACATCCCTTAGTACTTGCTTAAAGCTAAATTGTACGAGTTCATGAAGCAATACATTCTAGTTAATGTAGAATATGTTCAAATGGAGGTTAAATAAGATTGTATTTATATGTCTCTGCCTTGTGCTACCAAGAGACTAAAATAAAATACTAAAATACCTGGTTCCTCAGAAAAGCACATATTTTGGGCTCATTAAAAATACTTTTTCCTTTCTGTTTGTGATAGTCAGCCATCAGTTATTTCTGCACTTGAACCAGCTGTTAGTCTTCGGAAGAGTCAAAATTCACTTCATTTTAGGATCAAATTCATACTGCCTTCTTCTACAAAAGAAATGGAAAAAACCTGGACATAAAATGTAATGCAATAATCCTATTAGGAAACTAGATAATGATTTTCCACATTAACTTTTGAAAATATCATATTTTTGTGTACACAATTTACTATCTTATCTATGTACCACTAAATATTTAATTTTTATGATAGCAAAATGAGGAAATTGGATGGTCTTTACTTTCATTTTTCAAAACAGCTCAATTTATGTACTAATACCAGAGAAGTCATCAAGGATTTTGGGATAACCTGCATCCATGGACTGCATACCTTCATCATACCGGGTAATAAAAATAATTAAAAATATCACACTGTGATTAATATAAAAACAATAAATAACACTTAATTTTCACGTAGAACTTTCCATGTACCCTTCACTGTCCTAAGTGCTTTTTATATGAAAATTCATTTAATTCTTACAACAAATCTGAGAGATAGGTAGTATCTGCACCTCAATTTTGCAAAACCCCAATGGCTGCTTTTCAAAATTATGGGTGGGTACATTGTTGGCATGAAACTATTAAGAAATTTTAATTGGAAGGAAGAGTGGGGCAAACTAGAAAAACTCTACGATATCATCAACCATAAAAATCTGATTCAAATTTTCTCTTGGGCTCTATGTTCTGTCCTATCAAGGAGAAATCCTTCATTTTCTCCTTTTTGGATGTCTCTAGTTCCTTTCGTGTGTTCTGCTCTTTATCTCCTTTTCAAATGCAAGCCAACAAGTTCCTTCCCTTGCTAGGCAGCAGTGTGATAACAGGTAGGGGACTGAATGGCTCTGGGCCTGGCTGCATTCATTTTCAGAAAAAAGGAAAGTTTCAGTGCAATTCGAGAACAATTTTAAAAGGCAACTCTCCTTCCACCAGAGTGATCTGATTTCCCAAGATTTCTGAGGGTATGTCTTTACCTCCAATACTCACTGGCAACAAAGAAGTGTGTTTGTCCAGTATCCTCCTCATAAATGGCAGCATCAATTTTCTTCACCCTTTCAGGGAAGCCAAAGGAACTGTAGATGTCCCTGGGGTATCCACTCAGCAACTGATCCCCCTGAACGACCCAGTACTTACTGCCTGTCAACAAAAAAATCTGCCATGAAAAGATTTGCCTGGAGTCTACTAGATATTAGACAGAATTTCCTCCAGACATTTACTTCACAAAAAGTAGATGGGGAGTTTTATTCCAAAGTAAGGTGCACTTGAGTAAGACCTTTCTTCGTAGTATAACCGGGTCACTTCTCAAGCTGCACAGGTGTGAGTGTGGTGGGCACCCTGCAGGACGGTGGGGTGGGAGGGGGATGGACACCTTCTACAGAAGACACTTCTGAGCTTTTGACTAGGCTGACACCAGACAAAGGATTCTGTATTTGTTCATTTAGTTACTCCGGAATGTCAATTCATCTTACATCATGAAGCCAGAGTATCTCTGCACAAATAGAAGTTACCACCTCATAGAAAGGCAGTTTGAAACTTCGTATATTTAAAAATCCTCCTTATTGGCAAGATACACACCTTATGCTAGTCTGTTTCAAGATTCTTCACTTATTTAAACTGGTTTTTAAATTTTTTATTTTTATTTTTTAGACAGAGTCTCACTGTGTCCCCTAGGCTGGAGTGCAGTGGTGCAATCTTGGCTCACTGCAACCTCTGCCTCCTGGTTCAAGCGATTCTCCTGCCTCAGCCTCCTGAGTAACTGGGACTATAGGCACGCACCACCACGCCCAGCTAATTTTTGTATTTTTAGTAGAGACGGGGTTTCACCATGTTGGCCGGGATTTTCCCTCTTTTTGACTAGCTGCAAGTGGTAACTGATACTAATAGATCTGAACGAAAAATGAATTCTGTTGCCCTAAGTGACCCAATTGGTTTTTTCCATTGTTTTTTCTGTGTGTGTGTGTGTGTGTGTGTGTGTGTGTGTGCCATAATAAAGCTCTCTGCCATTCTTTCTGTTAAGGATGAGCTTCATTTTCCCAGAAGTGATGGGAAAGCTTTTCCACGTGGATTCTAGCATGGTATCTATCCTACTTAGCCTTCTACCTTGTGGGATATTATTTGTTGTTTGCTTACTTGGTTGCCTCTCCTGTGTATATTTAGCTTACAACAAACCACTGCAGATTTAGTGCCTCAAAACAGTAACAATTAACTATCTGTCAGGATTCTATGGCTGGATCTCAACTGAACAGTTTGACTGGTTGTTTGGAATCTCTTTTGTGGCTGCAGTCAGATTGTTACTGGGGCTAGAACACCCCAGATGTTCTGGCTTCATCACAGGTCTGGTGCTTTGGTGGAGAAGATTGGAAGGCTGGGATCAGCAGGGACACCAGGGTCTCCCTCTCTCCTTCTTTTCATGAAGTCTCAGAGCTTGTTCCTCTTCAATAGAGCAGCCAGATTTTTTTCTTTACTACATTTAGTAACATTTTCCCCATGAATGCTTGAACACATTTAATCCAGGGGAGTAGGCTACATTTATTTATCCATTCATGTATGTCTTCCTCCGTTCAACAAATATTTTCTTAATATTTCCAGTCACTGAGGCTGGAGAAAGGAAAAATAGGCCAGTAAATTATTCATGCATGGAACCTTTAGTTGGTGCTGTAAGAGTCTCATACAAGGTGCTGCAATTACACAGAAGACAGTGACCTTATGTACAACAGAGATGTGTGAACAAACTTGCAACACATGATGGATAAGAACACATTCTCCCTTCTCAATTTAATATTTAATCAGAACTTCCCCATCTAAATGGAGTATTGCATGAAAGCAAACAGAAAAGGAGAAGTGAATGAATTTCTCAGGAAAAGCCAAATTCTCTCTTTCCCAAAGGACTTCTGATGCTTGCAGAGGCAAGGGAAATGAGAAAAGGAGGCATTTTCTAGGACAAATGGAATATAGGTCATCTTTTCCCAGCCAAAATGAGGCTGGAACTCCCTGACCATCACAGGGCTCATGCACTAGCTGTAGAGAAGTCATCACCTCAGTGCTCCTGGTGCTTCCTGCCAGGGATCCCCTAGTTGACTCAGTAGCCTTAGAAACAGGAAAGGGGCACTCCTGATAAACTCAGGAAATCACCATTGTGATCACTGGGATTTAGCAAGAAATTACACGTGATGTCATCTTCATGAAGACTCATACAATAAGAAAACTGGTGGTTATTCAGTATAGTGCTTGACAACAATTATGTCAAATACCGAATGCTTTACTGAATGCTTTACTGAAACAGCAATCTGTGTATATGTCCAGCAAACAGATCAAATTTGCAAACAGATAAAAAAGCAAAGCACAATAGTAGTGCTTAAAGTAGAAGCACTGAACTCTAGAGACTCACCTTCATCCTACTACTTCTCCCTATGTCCCCTCTAACATAACCCCCAAATATCGTGGAAGAATGGAGCAAGTTTAAAAATCACCAATCTAATAGAAACCCCTCGCTTGTCAAATGAGGAAACTTAGAGACATGGGCCTTCCATCATTTGTTCCAGATCATGCATCTAGTGAAGAGCACTAGAATTAGAGCTGTTGCTTTCTATTTCCAAGTCTAAGCCTACTACACTAAGAATTTCATTTCGTATCAATGAATCTAACATGGATTAGATTTTGTTTTCTGCCAAATATCATGTTATTTAACCTATTGGAATTCTGTGGTATTTTGTAGCTTTCTTAAAGGACGTCTCATATTTTGCCTTATGCTTGACTATCTGTCTTTATGTATGAAATTTTTTTTTTACAGGGTAGAGATATATTGTTATAGACATGTGTTTTATAAATTGCGCTAATACAACAATAATCATTATTTCCCTGACTTCAAAAACTTACACTGTGATCAGGTATTATATGGAATAAATGGTAAACAGAGATACTCAGAGAAATGCAGCCCATGTCCTTGGTGTGTAAGGGGGGAGAATGTGTTCTTATCCATCATGTGTTGGAGGTCTATACACGCATCACTATTGTACATAAGGTAATGCTTGGGTCACTGGCTGGAGAACAGAGCCTTCTTACTCTAAAAGAAAGAATATAAAGCAAGCTATTAAAAATATAAGACAGCATGATACAAACCCCAAATGACTGGCATTCTAAATTGCTGCCCTGAAAATTCTGAAAAATTGTGTAATCATGGGCTTATGGAATGTTGAATGGGAGACAGAACTTGAAGGTATGATTTTGGGTATGAGGTAGATAGAGAGTTAGCGGGTAGAGATTGGAAATCCAACCCTACTCCTAACTGGGTATGAAGACTCAAGTTAGTTCAGTTCTCTTGACTAGAAATTTATAATAATAGTAATAAAATTCCCCCAATACCAAAATGGTTTTCAGAAGAATTAAACAAAATTATACATATAACATATATCTACTTCGGTATTTGTTACAGAGTATTTCATGATTGCCGTTTTTTTTCTTAGAGTTAAAAGATACTTTTTAAAATGTATAATTATGACTGGGTGTGGTGGCTCACGCCTGTAATCCCAGCACTTTGGGAGGCTGAGGCAGGCGGATCATGAGGTCAGGAGATCGAGACCATCCTGGCTAATATGGTGAAATCCCATCTCTACTAAAAAATACAAAAACAAATTAGTTGGGCGTGGTGGTGGGAACCTGTAGTCCCAGCTACTTGGGAGGCTGAGGCAGGTGAATGGTTGAAGCCAGGAGGCGGAGCTTGCAGTGAGCCAAGATCGTGCCACTGCACTCCAGCCTGGGTGACAGAGTGAAACTCTGTCCCCCCCCCAAAAGAAGGTTTTAATTATAGTGGGTGTAAATATACAGTTAGATAGAAGGAATAAGATCTAGTTTTTGATAGTACAGTAGGATGACTGTGATTATAATTCGTGGTATAGTTCAAAGTAGCTAGAAGAGAAGAATTAGAATGTTCACAACATAATGAAGGGGTGAATGTTTGGAGTGATGAATGTCCCAATTGCCCTGGTATAAACATTACACATGGTATCCATATGTCAAAATATCACATATACCCCCAAAATATGGACCACTGTTCTGTAACGGTAAAACAAATAAACAAAGCACAAAACCTAATTAAACTCCCTTACATTGCAAATGAGGAAACTGAGATCTTGAAATTCTTAGTTGTTTTATTTCTTAGAAAGCAAAACAATGTGACTATGATTCAAGGGACAGGGTTAGTTCATTTTAGGGGGATTTAAACTCACCACAGGAAATGACTCTTGAGGAAATTGTTGCTGTGCAGTTAAATAAAGCAAGGATAAAACAAATAACATCTGCTGAATCTCCATAAGAAACCAAGTTGAATCATCTGCTTTAGAGATTTGAGAGCATTGCTCAAGAAGCAGCTGTGTTACCAGGTATTGCATCACTGTATAATCATCATTGTTATCATCGCCATCATCATATCTGTGAGCCAAATATGATTTTAAGAACAATTGTGGAGGTGGCAAATTTCCAAGCGAGATAACTTACACTCTAAATTCACTCACCATGCGTTTGTCACCTTTTAGTTGCAGCTAATGGTGATGCAGTGACATTCCATTAATTTGGCTGGGAAGGTCTTACTAGTATGCATAAATATAAATCTGTTTCTAAATATAAGTAGGTCTGTGATTCACCATGTCCTTGTTCTAGGGAAGAAGTTAAAGAGTTAGTTCCTGCTGCTGAAGCTGCAGGGATTAGAGGTTTAATGTATCTTCAGCTACCTCCTTTGATTTAATCCTTAAGAAACCAAACAGGCTGGGAGCAGTGACTCTTGCCTGTAATCCCAGCACTTTGGGTGGCCTAGGTGGGAGGATCGATTCAGGCCAGGAGTTCAAGATTTAGCCCGCAGCCAGCATAGAAGTCTCTACTAAAAAAAAATATATATATATATATATATACCTCACATATATATATCTTATGTATATAGCTGGGTGTGGTGATGGACCAGCTACTTGAAGCTAGGGGCGAGGGGTAGCGAACCTGGAAGTGAACTTGCAGTGAGCCAGATCAGCCACTGCATTCAACCTGGGTGACAGAGTAGGAACTCAGTTGCCAAAAAAAAAAAAAAAAAAAAAAAAAGAGAGAGAGAGAGAGAAAAAGAAACCAGAGCATTTCTTTAGTGCATGCTTGTTTAATTGATGAAGTAATTTTTCCTTCCTATTTTATTGCTGCTGAGAAAATATACTACACATGTAGTGGTAACGTGTGTTACTTAGCTAAGTGAGTGGGCAATTTATTTCTTATTTATGTTTACTACTTCAAAAAAAGATTTGATGGGTGCAATGAAATGATTATTAAACGAGTAAATGTGCTAAATGAGTGACTAAATGAAAAACAATGACTTACAAACTTTGGGAAGAAATTTTACTCTATTGTTTCATTTACTGAAATGTTTCATTAATTTTATACTCAATTACATAGAAAGTTGATACTTCATATATTTTCTCTAAAACATAAATTAATGTGACTCCCTTTCTTTGACTCTCTCAGATGTTCCCTTGAGATCCCTCAAACATATTCTTTAACATCTCCATGCCATTGCGTATGTGACTTGCTTCCCTTGGAATGCCCTTCCTCTCCAGACCTCTCCAGATGCCTGTCAACTAAAACTCATTCTTCACATTCTGAATTTGACGTTACTTTCTTCCTAGTTCAGGGGAGCTATGCATGCTTTAATTTAACAAACAGAGATTTACGGAGTAGCTACCATGTATCAATCTCTGAATTACAGTGGAAAATAACCAAAGGAAGTTGCAGTCCAATGTAGGATGAATTTGAGGGGATAGTTAAATAAAGAGTGGTAAGTGCTGTGACTGGAGTGTATCTTGGAAATGTACAGGAAGTACATGCAACACAGCTCAGGAGGGCCAGAGAGTGCATCTCAGCAAAGAAAAGTTCTGCAGCCAGTCCTGAGAAACAAGGCAGTAGCCAGGCAAGCAGACGCAGATGGATGTGTGGGAAAGCTTTTGCTGTTGTGGAAGGTTTTGTTGTTGTTTATTTGCTTGGTTGCTTGTTTTTTGTTGTTGTTTCTCCCCACCTTTTAGCCAGAAACCATTGAATTGGAAGGGGTGTTTATTTTACAGAGTCAGAGGATTTTTTTTTTTTTAATACTTTACCTCTTAAGTTCTTGCCCTTTGGCTCTCCACATAGATGCCTACTACTCTTGGAAGCCCCCTCATCTCTCAGCATTGGGGGCAGAGCCCCTCCTTGGTGACCCCACAGCTCTGTGTGCTTCCCCCATTGTGGCCATCACGCTTGGTAGTGTATCACATAGACTGCTTACTTCTCCATCTCCCTCTGGAGAATATACGCTCTGTAAGAGTTTGGCCATGTTTGTGAAGCTCTGTGACCCATATGTTAAAACGTGCAGGTTTGTCACATATATATACATGTGTCATGTTGGTGTGCTGTACCATTAACTCGTCATTTACATTAGGTATATCTCCCAATGCTATCCCCCCGACTCCCCACCCCATGACAGGCCCCAGTGTGTGATGTTCCCCTTCCTGTGTCCAAGTGTTCTCATTGTTCAATTCCCACCTATGAGTGAGAACATGCAGTGTTTGGTTTTTTGTCCTTGTGATAGTTTGCTGAGAATGATGGTTTCCAGCTTTATCCATGTCCCTACAAAGGACATGAACTAATCCTCTTTTTATGGCTGCATAGTATTTCATGGTGTATATGTGCCACATTTTCTTAATCCAGTTTATCATTGATGGGCATTTGAGTTGGTTCCCAGTCTTTGCTATTGTGAATAGTGCCCCAACAAACATATGTGTGGATGTGTCTTTATAGCAGCATGATTTATAATCCTTTGGGTATATACCCAGTAATGAGAAGACTAGGTCAAATGGTATTTCTAGTTCTAGATCCTTGAGGAATTGCCACACTGTCTTCCACAATGGTTGAATGAGTTTACAGTCCCACCAACAGTGTAAAAGTGTTCCTGTTTCTCCACATCCTCTCCAGCCCCTGTTGTTTCCTGACTTTTTAAAGATTGCCATTCTAAATGGTGTGAGATGGTATCTCATTGTGGTTTTGATTTGCGTTTCTCTGATGGCCAGTGATGATGAGCATTTTTTCATGTGTCTGTGGGCTGTATAAATGTCTTCTTTTGAGAAATGTCTGTTCATATCCTTTGCCCACTTTTTGATGGGGTTTTTGTTTTTTCTGGTAAGTTTGTTTGAGTTCTTTGTAGATTCTGAATATTAGCCCTTTGTCAGATGAGTAGATTGTGAAAATTTTCTCCCATTCTGTAGGTTGCCTGCTCACTCTGATGATAGTTTCTTTTGCTGTGCAGAAGCTCATTAGTTTAATTAGATCCCATTTGTCAATTTTGGCTTTTGTTGCCATTGCTTTTGGTGTTTTAGACATGAAGTCCCTGCCCATGCCTATGTCCTGAATGGTATTGCCTAGGTTTTCTTGCAGGGTTTTTATGGTTTTATGTCTAACAGTTAAGTCTTTAATCCATGTTGAATTAATTTTTGTGTAAGGTGTAAGGAAGGGATCCAGTTTCAGCTTTCTACATATGGCTAGCCAGTTTTCCCAGCACCATTTATTAAATAAGGAATCCTTTCCCCATTTCTTGTTTTTGTCACGTTTGTCAAAGATCAGATAGTTGTAGTTGTGTCGTATTATTTCTGAGGGCTCTGTTCTGTTGCATTGGTCTATATGTCTGTTTTGGTTCCCGTACCATGCTGTTTTGGTTACTGTAGCCTTGTAGTATAGTTTGAAGTCAGGTAGCATGATGCCTCCAGCTTTGTTCTTTTGACTTAGGATTGTCTTGGCAATGTGGGTCCTTTTTTGGTTCCATATGAACTTTAAAGTAGTTTTTCCAATTCTGTGAAGAAAGTCATTGGTAGCTTGAAGGGGATGGCATTGAATCCATAAATAGGAAGAATCAATATCATGAAAATGGCCAGAGTCAGAGGATTCTTATAAACTAACTAACAAAACTTTGAGGCTGGAGTGGGAAGGAGAAGTTGATAATCCCTAATTCCTTCTTCAGCTTCCTCTAAAATCTTCTGTTTCACTGATTGTGTCCCACTTTCTACCTAATTAACTAGTGTTAGACACTGGGTGTGGTGAGAATTCAGTGGTTACAATTCAGCCAGATGCATGATGACTCTCTGGCCACAGGTTTCTGCAGTCTGAATGCTACCTACACCCAGAAAGAGCTTCTGGTAACATCTCACTGATTCTTCTTTTCCTTGTCTGTTTCATCCAGAATCCTCTAGACTGTAATTTTTCTCTTTTTCCTGTATGCTATAGGCAAGTGCTCTTTAAAGTGTGGTCTGTGAATCAGGGATGATTCATGAATTGTAATTGGTGTGTGATAAGCTCAGCAATCAAGCATGCTTTCACAACAATTTGATAAAGTAATTTAATGTCTATTGGATCTAGTCTGATAATTTAAAAACTGAACATTTAAAAATGTCTTTGTCATCTCATTTTCATAGTAATTCCCTTTCACTATATTTTACAAAAGTATCCATGGTGAACTGGAAATGTAAGGAACTGGTCCTTCACTACAGATGGCTTGAGAAGCACTGCTTTGGGCCATAGAAGTAACTGACACTCTCCAATATTTTTATCTCTCTCTGCCTGGACCACCTCCCTCCTTCTTACCTCTTAAGTTCTTGCTCTTTGGCTCTCCATATAGATGCCTACTACTCTTGGAAGCCCCCTAATCTCTCAACATTGGGGGCATATGCCTACTATACATATGTTGCCTACTACACAGTAGATATTCAGTGGGTATCTGTTAAATGAGTGGATTAATCAATGAATGATGGAGTGGAGGAGGAACTGCCATTCAGCCTCCCAAAACCTACTTCATGCAAGCACTTCCTTCCCCACTTAGATAGAGAGTGGTTAGGTAGACCAGTTTGAATTCTCTGCTCCTGGTCCTTAAGGCATGAAGGCCTGCCTGCAAGGTTGTCTGCTATACCCCAGGGCTTAGCATGAAACTGGTCTCCAGTTTACTCTCCCCTCCTTGATCTCCAGACTGCCCCTTAGGTGGCCAGTCCCAGTGGAATTTCCTAATGCAGTCTTACATTTTATTACCTTAATCCTTTCCTTCTTCACTCCCTTTGCTCCTCCTCC
This sequence comes from Papio anubis, assembly GCF_008728515.1. NCBI lineage: Eukaryota > Metazoa > Chordata > Mammalia > Primates > Cercopithecidae > Papio > Papio anubis. Next base: position 31,464,249 of record NC_044987.1, on the reverse strand, counting down.
CCCACTGATCAGATTTTTGCCTCTCGGCCTTCTCATACCCGAATCACCTTCCTGCAATTCAAATACAGTTCACATGTTCATCCCTACACTTGTCTTATCACCATTGTGTCACCCTTTCCCTCCTCTCTGTCTCTCTTTGTTCATCTGCCTGTCTTTCTGTGTGTGTGTTTTGCTCTAACTCTACTACTCTGTCTCTTAAAACATGCATATTTACCATATGTCCTAATGTTAGTCAATAGCAAGAAAGGAACATTTATAACTCACACACTCTAAACTTATTATCATGCATTATTTTATTAATGACTGCAAATTCTGTGTTCTAGTGCTGCTTGGTGCCTGGAAAAAGTGGTGAGTAAAATACAGAAAGATAAGAGAAAGATACCCCAAATAAAGTGAGAGCATTAATGGCTATTCATTTCTACTTCAAAATTTTGCCTTGAAGCCCATCCTAGACACAGTCATGTGTCTCTCTATGTCAGGGGTATCATTGCCAGTTATGAGCTCCAAAAGCAGGTGGGATATTTCTGCCTCCAGACTTTCTTTAGCAGAAATGGATTTTGGCCTGAATCATCTGAATAATTGCTATGTAGCTGAGGCTCCAAATAAGGCAATCACCCAACATATTAGATATCTATTGCTGAGTAGAAAATTACCGCATGTGCACATGCGCTCTTATCACCCAGGGGCTTCCACATACAAAATGGCAGCAAGAGAATATTCTAACAGGAGGGTGAGGGTGAGGGTGAGATGAGAAATTTAGTCTGCAGAGCAGGAAAGGAATCCCAATAAAGAAAGATTTGGGTTAAAACAAGAGGTGAGTGGACTCCAAACTAGTTTTATTTCCCCACCTGTAAAATTGTAAAGTCTATTAAATAATATACTTGGTTCCCAGACTCTAATGTTCTAGAGTTCCATTTTTCCATTCTGCTTTGATCCTTCCTAGATACAGAACAACTGTTGATTTACCTTCTTTGTTAGGTGTGTAAGGAACACTTACAATATCTATGAGATGAAAAAGAAAGATCCTGTTGGTGCAGAGAATAGGAGAGGGTATGTGACAGCCACATGGCTCCTTTATAGTGTGTGATCCTACCACATCTACTGGCAGAGTATCTGTCAAATAATCAGACCCCAGTGTGGTCAGGGTATTGAACACGAACTGTTCTAGAAAGTAAGGAACAGGCCCAAAATAAAACTTTTTATTGAAGAAGTAATAAAACATCTATAGAAATACATTCTCTCACCTATTGCACATGAGTATTTCTTAATTCTGTTGAACGTAATTCAAAAGCAAATGAAGAATTCCAGAAACATTCTTCATGACACATGCAGATGTCTGCAAGGCTCCTTTTCTTTAACCATAGAACATGCAGGAAAAATTAATCATTTTGGCTCATAATACATTAGATGAATAATTATTAGATTTATTTAAAACACCCATATCAGTTTTCCCCCTATCTTGTCTAGCAATGTAACCAGCTGTTACTCTTCAGTATGCGTGTCACCATCCTGGCATTGGGGTCAAACTCAAACTGTGATGATCCACTGAAGAAATAGAAAAATCCTGTAAATATAGAGAAGGAAAATGAGGAGACATCTTCAAATATGTCATTTTGCAACATATGTAACTTAGATTAAGTACAAGTTAATAACGGATGGCATTTATTAAGTGATCACTCTATGCCAGGCACTGAGCTAAGTGCTTTACATGTTTAGCTCAATTACCCTTACAAAAAAGTGTAATGTGTTATTAATGAGAACAAAACTAAAAATTAGGACAGTTTTGTAATTTTAACAAGGTAGCATCTGTAAGGAAGGAGGGAGGGAGGACTCCATCTCATCTGACTCCAAAGGAAGTGCTCTAAAACATTATGTTATACTGGTTCTAAATATATAACATTCTGTAATATTTTGAAATCTTGTTTTCCTTTCTTTCCAACCTCTCCTCTTCTGCTAGGTCCTAAATTACAGCTTAGGAGACAACTAGACCCAAGAGAATTAGACAAATGATAAATGAGCCAGAGGTCCATTTCCTGCTTTGCATCCGTCATGGTTAAGTCATTTTAGTAACAAGATCATCAGCCTCATGAGCACTGGATTGTCAAGCACTGGCAGCTCCCTCCAAAATTCCTTCAGAGTAATCAAGAACAAGTTTTGCTTTCCTATTTACCCATTACCATGAATCACATTTTACCTATTTTGAGCATATGGGAGGGCTACTATTTTTTTTACAAATGACTAATGTAGGAAATTGCAGACTGCAACAGAAGCCCAGACAAGGCTCCCCTGGGATGGGATAGAAGGAAAGGGACAACAGGATGGGATAGAATAGAATGACAACCAGCCATTAGTAAACTTGGCTCACATAGATTGTATTTTTATACCAACATAGTGACCTGAAAGATAATGGCTTCTGTGTGAGAAAGTATCCTTTGATTTTATGTGCGGGTATGAAACAGAGACTTGGAAGCTATTCAGGAAAAAAAAAACCACACACACACACACACACACACACACACACACACACACACAGACACACACACACACACAAAATTTAAACCCACTTTGCATAAATTGGAAAGTTAAGATTTTCAGGAATTTGGAGTAAAAAAGATATCAGACTGAATGATTTAAAAACTGTTTTGATTCTGCACTTCATTTTGAAATCATAAAAATGCCTGGAGATTCCTGCATTGACAATGAAATAAGGGTCTTCTTACCAAATGCCTGTAATACCGCATCGACCTTAGGCTCAACTCCTGGAAAGTCATCAGCTATTAGTCTAGGGAAGCCTTGCTCCATGGACTGGCTATTTTCATCAAATCTAAGCCAAATGAAAGAAATACAGTTCAATGTTGCGTAGTAGTCCCATTACACACAATAGTATAATGTGATGTTGATTTTCCAGTGTGGAATCCTAGACAAACTTTTTAAGTTGTGTAAAAAAGTGTTAAACATTTTTAGAGCTACAAGAATAGGTTACTTTCCTGGGCTTACAAGTTTAACACATAAAACAATACTTTCCCAGAAACAGGAACATTCTGTCATTTTACAGAGGTTCCATACATATGTCTGAGGTAAATTTTCTAAGCCTGGACACACAGACCCCAAATTTCTATGTGTCTACCACAAACACATAAAGACTGTGTAGACATAATATGCAAAATGAATTAAATCACTTAGCTAAAACTAAACCTCTGGTTCTCAGTCACACTGGGACCCTGTAGATCTTGTCTCCAAAGCCTGCCACACCTGGGCTTCCTATGGCAGCCACATGGTGACTGGAAACGGGATAAGAAGGGAATGTCCTTGGACCTCAGCTGGCCTCTCCTGATGTCTTTTGGTGTCTGAGTATATGGCCCAGTGATCACCGCTCTGAGAGCCCTTTGTATCCAGGAAGTAGAACAATAAACTGTCTTCCTCATAATCATAAATTTTGAAGTTAGAGAAAGTTAGAGCATGGGGGTAGGGAAATATCCTTAAAGAAAGAAAATAATTTTCTTAATCAGGCTTCATAGAAAGTCATTTCTCTTGCATCTCACCTCCAGTATTTGTCCTCTACAAAGAAGTATGTTTTCTTCTTTTCCTTGTCAGAAACAGCTGCATCAATTTTCCTTATGGTTGGAGGAAAACCCAGGGTATGGATACCTCTTGGGTAACCCGCTTGTACCTCATTTCCTCTGATGGCCCAGAACTCATTTCCTGTTGAAAAAACAAATCCAATAAATTTTACATGAAGCCGTTGATTTTAAAAATGATTATAGTGCATTGTTGTGGTAAAGAGGAAGTCTTGGTTTTAATTCCAACCTAATAATGCCCAGTTCACAGCCAGTCTTTAATAAATACCCCCTGAATGAATGAGTGAGTGAAAGAATGAATAAATGAGTAGATAACTCTGATTCATTGCCCTTTCTGTGGCTTATATATTTGTATCTGTAAGTTATGGTTTATTTATAGATCAGTTTTAGTTATTTCTTATAATTGCTGGTGACTTTTTAACCTGAATTTCTCACCTAGACCTCTCTCTCTTAAGTTTCATACCAATAGATCATTGCTTATTGTACACTTCCTTTGAGATATTTCACAGTCACCAATTCAAATCTGTGCTTCCTCTGAACACTATTGGAATTCATTCAAATTCTAGTGAGTTAGGACAACAAAATCCCATCCATCTCTCTGCCTTTACTTTGTTACATCACTCTCCAGGACCCCAAGCCTGAATTCCTTCTTCACACTACTGCCAGATTCACTAATCTAAAATGCCCATCTGTTGTTTATCTCTCTTGCTTCATCTGAACTGAATGACTTTTATGTGTCTGAGCAGTTCCAGATATGCTCTTACTTGGCAAAAACAATTTCTTCTTTCTTAGAGACCTTTCTACTTCCTGTACACTCAGCCGATCTCTGCACAGCAAAAGAGAACTTCAAGACCCATCCTAACGTCACCTCCTCTAAGGGATCTTTGCTGAGCCCTGGATATGAGTCAGATGCTCCCATGGCACCCTTCCTTCTCTCAGTACCAGCACTTGTCATACGTAGGCTGCCTATGGCTTCATCTCTGCTGCCCCTTCTAGAATATGAGCCCTTTTCAGTCCCGACCTCCACTAATGAGCATAGTGTCTGACACAGTGCAAGTGATATGTAAATGTGAGATACATTACTGGATAATAATATGTTAGAGTTATAATTCTTTACAATTTCTATTGCAATTTCACATTCATTTAATCTTCACAAAAGTGAGATTGCCAGAAATAAACATTTTTAAAATCTTCATAAAGCTTGACATTTAAAAATATTCCAATATCACCTATAAGTCTAGGGGGAAAATAAAAATGAGAAATTAAAGAATTAAAATTGAACAAAATGAAAATACTGCATATCAAAATTTGCTGAATAAAAAAGAAGAAATGGTTATTTATAGGTATAAATGCTTATATTAGAAAAGAAAAAAGTTACAAGTTAATAAGGTAAGTATCAAACTTAAGCTATAACAATAATAACAGGATTAATTAAAAGTAAACAAAACTTAAGGCAACAATAAGGATATGAACAGAAATTAGTTAAATGGGAAATCAAAATATAATATAGAGGATAAATAAAGCCAAAAGTCAGTCCTTTGAAAAGATCAATAACATTATTACATATATTATGAGATTGATGAAGAGAAAAAGAGAAAGGCAAAAGGGTTCAGTATTGGGAATGAAAAAGAGAACAAAACTTCAGCAATAATTCAAATTACAACAAAATAATTTTCCAAATACTTTTTACTGATGGATTTGAAAACAGACAAAATTGGCAAACTTTTAGAAAAACATGTTAACAAAACTGACTCAAGAAGTAATAGAAACTCAAATAGCATATTACCAATAAAACAAATTGAAACCGTAGTTTAAAAATCTGATAAAGAAGCCGCCATACCTGAATAGCTCCATTAGTTAATTTATCTCTCCCTGAACTGATACTACATCTTACTGATTAAAGTTTTATAACACAGGGCTTTTCTCCTTATCTAATAAGATGGGTTCACCAGGAGCATCCTGGCTATTCTTGGTCTTTGCTGCCGTATAAATTGTAAAACTAATTTGTCAAGTTCCATGAAAAATCTTTTGGCATTTGAAATGAAAATGTCTTGTATCTATAGATAAATTGACATTTTTACTATATTGCATTTTTTATCCATGAATATGGAATACCACCTATTCACTTAAGAGGTCTCTAAAATAAAGTTTATAATGTTCTTTGTATAAATTTTATTTAAGTGTTAGCACAAGGTCTTGCAGTAATCTAAACTTTAATATAATGGAGAAAACTCATGTCGATAAAATTTTCACAATAGGATTTATTCCAGCAAGTTGAAAATTCTTATATAGTACTCACCTTTAAAAATAAAAACAGTATCCCTGCTATTAACTTCATATGCAGCATCCAAATATGACGGGAGAGAGGGCCAAAATGTAGAAATCAAATGAAATTCAGGTTCAGAGTTCCAGTGGGATCTTCGCCAAAAATATCTGTAATACATAAAATTACTTGCAATTGTCTTTCTCCTTTAGCTATGTGAAAAAAAGTATTCTTTTAAAAAAAAATCCATGCTAATTCACGCATTCATAGAAGTCTATGTTAAACCATCCTCCTGCATGTGATTCCAGGGTAATAAAATTGATGGCAGGACTTGTGACTGGTTCCAATAAAATTATTTAGCTTGGTTCCACTCTGAAAGTCCATAAACAGTGTGTATATTATGTCCTAATATTTTAAAAAATATTATGTGCGTATTGATGCTTGTATATGAATAGAACATTTCTGTAAAGAGTTAAAGGAAATTGGTGGCAGTGGTTACACATGTGAAGGGAGCTGGGGGACTGTAGCCCAAAGACTAGAGAGAGATTGTTTAACTCTGTATCTTTTGGCAGTGTCTAAATATTGTGCCATAAGCATATATCACTTTTTTCCAAAAGTAATTAATTTAAGTAGTAGCAATTTTTAGCAAAGGGAAAGATATCACCCTGTTTCTAAGGATTCACCAGTGCTTTCTGAAGAAGTTCCATGATTTATTTATATTTTAAAAAATGAACAAAACAGACATAACTCCCTGCCTTAATCAAGCTTACAGTCTAGAATCATCCCTTGTAAGTGTAAAAAATGACCTGGACAATTCTAACAGGATGTTAAAAATTCAACAAGAACTAGATCTGAATGATTTTAAAATATAGAGAAAATTTTGTATTTAAAAAAATCTCTGTCAAGCAGAAAAAGTAACTACCGGGTACTAGGTTTAGCACTGGGATGACAAAACTATCTGTACAACAAACCCCCATGACACGAATTTACCTATATAACAAACCTGCACATGTAGCCCTGAACCTAAAATAAAAGTTTTTTTAAAAAAACCTCTATCAAATTTCTGTTTTCCTTTCTAAGCACTGTACATCAAAAGAATAGACAGAAAAATATAATTTTCTGGTCTGACCTGTCTTTAAAGAACAGATATTCTCCCCTCAGAGTGCTGATGGCATCGAAGGACAAAGCAGGGTCGCACTTGGCTGGCGTCCTAGATCCTGAAGGGACGGATTTCGTGGGCACCAGGGGTTCCTCAGTAGAGGCAGGGGGAGGTCCTAAAGGAGACAGATTTGGGGATGCAAACATTTAAAAAATGTGATGCATCTGTCAATTTGTATGCCTTTCAAACATTCTCAAAGTGCTTCAAGCTAAATCAGAAATACTTTAGGTAGCATTGGAAAGCTTTCTTGAGGACTGTCATTGCAGAGCTACAATGCCTAATTTTTCCAGCGTCACTCACCATAGAGAGACTGAATGCCATTCACATCATCTTGTGAAAGGCGGAACCGGGTCAGCTCCGTGAATGAGTTGTAGAGTGGGTACATCAAAGCTTCAGTGTTGGCTGAGTGAAAGAGCCCCAGGGAGTGGCCAAGTTCATGAGCAGCAACGAGGAATAAATTGGTGCCTGTATGACAACCATAAATGTTCAGAATCCACCAGCTATTTATTCCGTAAATACACATACAGAACATATACCAGCTGTGCAGGCCATCCTTGAAACCACATGGTCTTTTCAGTATTTGTGGATTGGTTCATTGATTGGCATATTCCATACTTTATAGAAATTAATGTGTTTTTCAAGGTTGACTTTAAGTCAATATATAAGACAGTTTTTCACCGTATCGCTCCCTAGATTCCTCCTTGGTCAGGAAAACTAAGACACTTTTCCTATATTGACAAATGAGAAGCATTATTTCCAAAGATTTTTTCTTTGAAAGGACAAGACTAATATCCATGTCAATAAATATAACTCTTCGTTGTCTAAAAGTAAAAAGTCATTGTTCAAATTTAGGAACATGTGCCAGTTGCAACCTCGGTTAAAATTAATCATATAACATTTATGTTGCTCCCCAAACTTTTAGGCCACAAGACTGTAGTTATTTCTTGTGGAGTTTAGTCTGATTTGCTCTTCCTCCTCTTCATCATACTCAAGTAACTGTTTTTTTTGAGACAGAATCTCACTCTGTTGCCCAGGCTGGAGTACGGGTTCAAGCGATTCTCATGCCTCAGCCTCCTGAGTAGCTGAGATTACAGGCACGTACCACTATGCCCAGCTAATTTTTATATTTTAGAGATAGGGTTTCACCATGTTGGCTAGGCTAGTCTCGAACTCCTGGCCTCAAGTGATTCACTCACCTTGGCCTCCCAAAATGCTGGGGTTACAGGCATTAGCCATCGGTGCTCAGCCATAATAAAATAATTTTTGATTGTCAAAAATCTTCCCAGTAATAAGTGCCATTGGATGTGTACAATCTTTAGTTTAAAACAGAAACATGCCCAATAACAGTTTTCTGCAGCACAAGCCCAGCTAGATTCAGCTTTTAAAAAAATATTATAAAAAGAGTTTTATTGAATTTGGTAGTAGATATTTGACCAAGGCTCCAAGAATTGTGCAGAAAAGAACAATTGTTCAAATAAAAGGCAATCATTTCATGCAACACAGATTTCAGTCTTGTGAGACAGAGTTGCCCAGGTTGGAGTACAGTGGTGCAATCTCGGCTCACTGCAGCCTCCATCTCCCGGGTTCAAGCGATTCTCATGCCTCAGCCTCCTGAGTCTTGTACTCAGGAAAGATGTTCTTTGCATTTACATTAAAACTCCCAGGCACTCTCAGAAATAGTGATTGTTTCAACAGTGTGTTTCTAAACTTTAGAAGCCATTTTAAAAATTAAATAGCATACAGTTAATTTTTGTCATTATGTTTAGATGTAAAGTGTTTCAAAGCCCATTTAGGGGGGAAAAACCCCATCTAAGCTAGAGATAGTGACATGTTTATTTAAAAATATGATCTAACAGTGTTTTTTTCAGTTCCTGGCATTTTCTCCTGATCTCTACTTTTAAGTAAAAAGGAGGCCAATGAGAAGAAAGAAAGAAAACTTAAGGGCAAATTTTAGGATTGAAACTGATTTAATGGAATTCATTGTACCCTAATCATTTGCCATTAAAGTGATGAAAAACATTAATTATGCTGATCCTCAAACCCCTACAAGATCCTGAGTTGTGGAGATAAGTCTGAATGGCTTTTACAATATTGTACTTTGGTGGGGGCAAACACGAAAATACAGACATTTTATAAAATTCTTCAATAATGATTGAAACAAACAGTACTTCTGTTTAAAGCTCAGGCAATAAAAAAATTCAGTTACTAGTATATTCCATTTATTTCTCATTCTAGATAATCCAATTATTTTTGGGTAGGATTAGACATTATTCCTGAAATGTTCCTGAGAGGTTTACAACCCACCTGATGCATCTTCTGTCCAGTTTTCATCATCATCAAAGTGGATATCTCCATAAAGCCCAGGTCCAGGTGGATAGGCATGAGCCAAGCTGTGTCCTGAGCCATCAAAAGAGTAAAAGTCTCCATGTTCTGATAGGGAAAAAAAATTAATGGAAATATAAGGGTTCAGAATTTATTTTTACCGTGTTCCAATAAAACAACAGTAGATGCTATAGTCTGAATGCTGGTGTCTACTGCAAATTCATATGTTGAAACTCCATATTCACTGTGATATAGTATTAAGAGGTTAGGTCTTTAGGAAGTGATTAGGTCATAGGTGCTCTGCCCTCATGAATGAGATTAGTGCTTTTATGAAAGAGGCTTGAGGGAACCTCCTGGCCCTTTCTATTGTGTGAGGACACAGACGGTACCATCTATGAAGAATAGGTTCTCATCAGACACCAAATCTGCTGACACCTTAATCTTGGACTTCCCAGCCTCCAGGATTGTGAGCAATAAGTTTCTGTTGTTTATAAATTACACAGTCCAAGGTATCTGGCTCTAGCAGTCTAAACAGATTAATACACCAGATAAATGGATGCTTTATTTGATTACCTTTAACTGCAAAAGAGATCATTATATCAGCCTCTCCTTCATACAGCCTGGAGAAAGTGAGTGGAGTCACCTCTTCCCAGACTTTCACAGCTTTCTCAATGGCAGAATCAACAGCATCTCTTGGCAAATCTAGTGTATAATTCACAATCCTGGAGGAGAAAAATTGAAGAGGATATTATTTTCTCCTGCCATTATGAAAAATTGTTAAAGAAAACTTTGTGTTACTTATCCAAATATGACAAGTAACTTATAAAGTTTCAATATTATGTGAAAACTACTCTGAACCATTACCTGTATGTGAGGTGGGTTTTCCTCCACTTCGGGATGCCAGGAAAGGTGTGGAAGTGACCAACATCAGGAACTCCACACCTGGGCTTGCGCATCACCTCCAGAGTGTCAGAGTCCAGCTTCCCTGTTGCTGCCAACCCAAGGAACTTCTGCATTTGTTGGATTTTTTTAACAATGAGATTACTCTCCTTTCTTCTAAACTGTTTCACATCTGTTTTGAGGTTGTAGTAGTTTTCTAGGTATTGCTAATGGAATAATGAGTATAATTTTTAAGTCATTTTTTACGATTTTCCATCACTTACCCAACTTTTATAATGCATCTTAATTTTCCTCTAGTTTCTTAAAACAAAAGTCGATCACACATTTAATTTGATTTTTTTCATTAAGACTCCCCATTTCATACAAATTTTTAAATTTTATTGCAGTGTTAGTTTGCTAGTCAAGTAAGGAATTTGGGATTGGAAATTCAGGTCTAGCATTACTTTTGTTTGTTTTTAAAGAAACCCTCTTTTAACACAGTTTTGTGAAAAGTTAGAATACTAACCTTTTCCACTTACATTGTTATTATAGACTTGGTTTAAGACTGAAGTGCAGTAAACTCTTTTGTCCAAATATGACAAGTAAAAATATAAAAACTGTTACCTGTTGTGATTTAAAGATCAGACTTAGCATGCTCCCCCTCCCCAATAATTTTAGCTAAAGAAATTCTAAAGCCAGAGGAGTTTCATATATTCTCCATGTGTTCTTTTCACTTAGCCACAAATATACTGCTACTATTTTATTGTAACCTTGAGTAATTATATGCCCTTTCTGAAACTTTCTTTTCTTCTCTGTTAACTTAAAAATAATTTCCACCTCCAGCCTGCTAATTATTCTCTGGTGCTACAGTTTTCTAACAAAGTGATCTCTAGTCTAATCATCCTGCTTTGTGTTGGAAGGCGAAGTAGACACACTGGGCTGGCCAGTAGCTGCATTAGATGCCACCATTAATTACCTGGGCAAGATCGCTGTTGGAGTCCTCCTGTTTTGCTGCCCCACTCAGAGGATAGGCAGAGCAGACTGGCAGACACAACAGCACGAGGAATGCAAGATGCATCATTCTCACTGTCCTTATCTTCTCTGTCTACTGGGCTTCTAGCTCTACCCCCTAGTGTCCTTTCTTTTATACAGAGACAATGCTTAGGTCACCAACAGTATGATTCATGCATATGTTTTTTAAGTCTGAATGCTCACAAACTTTTAATGTAATGGTGATACAGCCTACATTGGTATTTTCCTTCAACCTTCTAAACTCGAAAGAATGATTAATCCCCAGGAAATGATTTCTGTGTTTGTAAAGACAAGAAAGAATTGACTAGGTAATTCATGTCTGTGTATTTACCTAAAGAGAACTGATAAGGTTGGTAAAATGCCAAATGTTTAGACATTTTAAAATCAGTGCAATTTTCTTTTAATAAGACTATGTTTTAAACTTAAATATAAGCAGGTAAGAATTAAGTAGGTCAATGGAAACAAATTCCAAATATAGTTGTGGTCTAACTGTGGGAACTGCTATCTACAAAGATATTAAAACAAATATTTCACTTCTTGAGTTCTTGTTTACAACAGCTGTTACTGATTTTCGGATGGATTTATTGGCCATGGAGTAGGGGTATTGTGAGAAGGACATGGAGCATGTAGAGAAAAGAATCCAAAGAGTGAACCTTTGGTCTTCACTCATTCTCCATTTCCCAGTGTATAATTATGTTCAAAGTAACTGCTCCATAAAACTTGTTAAATGGAAAAAATTAAATTGCATGTTAGACCAAAATGGTCCTTCTACCTTCCTCCTCTTCTTTGCTTTAAAAATTTCTTTTCATCCTTTCTTTCTCCTCTTAAGGTACAAAGGAGGAGATGGATTGAGATCTGTAATGGGAAAAGATTTCAAATCCTCCATTTCTTTCACATGTCTAATGATCTACCCCTGCCCACGAATAGTATTTTCTTTCTTGTTTTCTCAGTCAAATAAAGTGCTTTTTACACAGTAACACAGTAAGTCTGCAATAACTGTTTTGCCAAATTAACCTGTTAGTATAAAGAACCCTGAAATTCTTGTAGTAAAGAACTATATTTTTCTCTTGCTAAAGATAAATTAATTCTACCATGTCTGAAGTATATAATTGCAAAGTGATGAGAGATTAAAATAATAAGTGTGCAGGAATGATCTTTTCAGTATCACCCACCATCCACACCCTACTTAGGGTAACCTGGACAGGTGGGACTTCCAGGAACCAAGAGGCTCTGAGACTTCCAAGCCAGAGTTGGGGAGAAACTGGGATATACACTGAGCCAGCCAAGTCAACTTGTGGCTTACTGTTGCCAAAGAGTTTGCTCTACAGTGTGGGCACATCGGCTTGAATATCAGAGGGAGAAGGACAGATAACCAGACTCAAATGAAGTCAGCTGGACATTGAGCAAGAACAGTCAGGCACTGCATGATGTTTCAGTCAACAATGGACCACATATATGATGGTGGTCCCATATGATTATAATGGAGCTTGATATGGTTTGGATCTGTGTCCGTGCCCAAATCCCAAGTCGAATGGTCATCCCCAGTGTTGGAGGTGAAGCCTAGAGGGAGGTGATTGGATCATGGGGGCGGATTTCTCATGCCCATTTAGCACCATCCCTTCGGTTCTGTTCTTGTGATAGTGAGTGAGTGAGTTATCATGAGATCTGGTTGTTTAAAAGTGTGTAGCACCTCCCCCTTTTCTTTCTTCCTCCTGCTCTGGCCATGTAAACTGCAAGCTCCTCTTTTGCCTTCCACCATGATTGTAAGTTTCCTGAGGCTCCCCAGAAGCAGGTGCCACCATGGTTCCTATACAGCCTGCAGAACCATGAGGCAATTAAACCTCTTTTCTTTATAAGTTACCCAGTCTCAGGTATTTTTGATAGAAGTGCAAAAATAAACTAATACAGAGCTGATAAGCACCCATCAGCTATTGTCATTGTAGCCATCATAATGTCAGAGTACAAGGTATTACCCATGAGTTTGTGATGATGCTGGTATAAACAAGCCTACTGTGCTGCCATATAAAAGTCTAGCACATGCAATTGTGTACAGTACATAATTCTTGATAATAGTAATAAATGACTGTTTATTCATTTACTATACATTTTGTCATTTATTTTAGAGTGTACTTCTTTTTTTTTTTTTTTTTTTTAAATTACCCGTAAAACAGCTTCAGGCAGGTCCTTCAGAAGGTATTCCATGGTTAGCGCCCTATACGGGCATTGTTACCACAGGAGATGACAGCTGCATCAGTGTTATTGCCCTGAAAGATCTTCTAGTGGAACATGATGTGAAAGTGGAAAACAGTGATATTGATGATCCTGATCCTGTGTAGGCCAGGGCTAATGTGTGTTTTGTGTCTTCATTCTTAACCAAAAAGTTTAAAAAATAAAAAAAATTAATGATAGTAAAAAGCTTATAGAATAAGGATATTGAGAAAAAATATTTTTGCACCTCTGAAATGTTTGTGTTTTAACATAAGTGTTATTACAAAAGAGTCAAAAAGTTTGTTAAAAGTAAAAAGTTTATAAAGTAAAAATGTTACAGTAAGCTAAGGTTAATTTATATTGAAGAAAGAAAAATGTTTTTATAAATTTAGTGTAGTCTAGGTATACAATGTTCATAAAGTCTACATAGTGTACAGATTCACTCACCACTCATTCACTGACTCACTCAGAGCAACTTCCAGTTTGGCAAGCTTCATTCATGGTTAGTGCCCTATATAGTTGTACCATTTTTTATCTTTAATACCATCTTTTTATTGTATTTATCTATGTTAAAATATGTGTAGATACACTAACACTTATTATTATGTTACAATTGCCTCCAGTATTCAGTTGAATTTCATGCTGTATAGGTTTGTAGCCTAGGAGTAATAGGCTTGCTGGGCATGATGGCTGACACCTCTACTCTCAGCTACTTGGAAGGCTGAGATGGGAGGATCACTTTCCCCAAAAAATTTTTAAAAGGCTATACCATATAATCTAGGCATGTAGTAGGCTGTACCATAGAGGTTTGTGTAAGTTTAATCCATGGTGTTTGCACAATGGAGAAATTGCCTGAGGACCTGTTTCTTAGAATGCGCCCCCATTGTTAAGTCACACATGACTGTGTATAATTAATTCAGGCCATTATTTTGTCATCTGTAAAATGGAGTGGATGTAACCACACTCACAGGGTTAATATGTATACTTTATGCTGGGGAACAGATCTCTTTTTATTTCACTCCAACACCTTTAACAGACAAAGCTTGTTGGCCCGACAAATCTATGACAATGCCCCTAGGCACTGATTTGACAAGTTGTGAGATGCCCATTTTCGCTTGAGTCATAACTTTATTAGTGTTGACACATCCTGTTAATGGATTTTATTATGTGGTAATGATACAGTCAAAGTTTACACTGTAGTAATAGCTACAACTATAATTGGGAGCCTATAGGGTAGCACGTGCCTCACAGAAACGATGTTAGTATGTAAACTTGTCCTGCATTAAACCATGACACCTGGAAGAAATTAATGACCTGGAGCAGGTGAGTCCTATGTTTGTCTTTAAATAATTAATTACTTGTTAAACCTACTGAAGTATGTATAGGGTCAGGCAAGGAAGCATACACAGCTCATACTTAAAGAAAGGTGAAACCCTTGGTATTGAGGTTCCACTGTATGCCAGTTCTTAAATGTGAGTTATTTTTAAACTTCAGAGCAATCCAACAAATTGAGATTAGAAAAATTGAATAAAAAGCTCACGATCAAAAGCTAACAAGTGGGAAGAGATTATTCAGAACTGCCAGAAAAAATCTTCAAGACTACAACTTGGACATTTATCAGAAACCTCTTGGCTTCATTCCATATCTTTGCTATTGTGAATAGTGCTGTGATAAACATATGAGTGCAGGTATCTTTCAACATAACGGTTTCTTTTCCTTTGGGTAGATATCCCACAGTAGTGGGATTGCTGGGTTGAATGGTAGTTCTATTTTTTTGGTCTTTGAGAAATTCCCATGCTGTTTGGAATACTATGCAGCCATAAAAAAGAATGACATAATGTCTTTAGCGGTAACATGGATGGAAGTGAAGGCCATTATTTATGTGAAATAATTTAGAAACAGAAAATCAAATACCACATGTTCTGATTCACAAGTGGAAGCTAAATGATGTGTACGCATGGATATACTGTGTGGAATAATACACACTGGACACTTGGGAGGGTGGGAGTGTGGGAGGGAAAGAGGGATGAGAAATTATCTAATGGGGGCACAATGTCTTCTATTCTAGTGATGGTTGCACTAAAAGCTCAGACTTCACCACTATGCAAAACATCCCTGTAACAAAACTGCACTTGTACTCCCCAAATATGTTTAAAATAATAGCAATAATAAAAGTTTTAAAACAATCTCTTGGCTTGGACTTTGGCTCTTCCCCAGCTTTTTTACTTTTATGTCTTGACACTTTATCTCTCATTCTTGAACTCACCCCTGAACATGCCTTCAATTTATCTCCTTAGCTTCTGTTCTTTTGTCCCAACTCTCTGATCATCCGGCTAATACAGCTGCTTCATTCGATCTATGTTTACCTGTTCTGTCACTTGCAGCTCCTCTTGGGCTGTGCTGCACAGATGTGATCCAGACAGAGCGCAGGTCTACAATCCATTGCAATTTCAGTAACTGACTGAGAAATGCGTAATGGCTTTTCACTTCCAGTTTATCTAACTCTTGGGAAAACCGGTTAGCTATTAATTTTCAACACCCAAATACGTCTGATTTTAAGGTTGTACACATACACATATAATGCTGGGTCAACCGTGGTGTGACGCTGACTTCAGTATTTTGCAACTTCTTCTTTTGTTGGAAATTACTGGTTTTTACACAGACTCATAACTAGTGAAAAGTTCACCTCTTGCCCACGCTTTTAGTTCCAATTTGACTGCTTTACAATGGGAACACAGTTTATTGTTCGATTTTTGTTCATTTTTTCTCTATTCTGATAGTTTAGCCAAACATTGCAGGTCACTTATGCTTGCTATAGAAAATACTATCAATCGAAGGAGGCAAAGTATCAAAGTAGGGGTTAGACAGACCTCAGATTCATGACTTCAGTGTTGTGAAGATTAGAAAACATAATTTTATGTTGTGTCCTATAATGGCCATTATTATTTTAAAATACCTAAACACATAAAATAATCCCAAATGAATGTGGTTACTGTATTTCCAATGTGTAGGAAATACAGTTAACAATGTGTTAGGTTGATTCCTTTGTGCAGTGGACTTTTCTGGTGGGAAGAGCCTCGTTGGGGAGGAAAGAAGCACTGAAGAAAATTTCTGGCTTTAGGGGAATATGCGAAGGAAAAGGGAAATTACCATTTGTTGAATATTTTCAACATGACAGGCACTGTGCTAGGTGATCTAATCTCTTCTATTTTTATGACAAACCTGGAAGTTAGTATTATTTTCCCTTTACCACAGAAAGGAAATGAAGATTCAGAATGGTCAAGATCACACAGAGTTGAGTGGCAGAGCAGATCTTGCAGCTTTGCACTGCAATTCATTGGCCAGAACACTTCCTCCTTAAGACACATGGGATACGTCTGGAAAAAAGCTACAACTTCCCCTTAGACTGGTGTTTGGGGTTAAATTCTCCAAAAGGATTCAAACTGGAAGGCTAGAGCCAAACAAAACCCAAACAAGCCAAACCCCTACTTCCTAGTGCATTTCTGGGCTCAAAGACAATAGGGGAAATCTCTAAACACTCATCTTGAATCACCCTGTATCATGTTTTTGAGGCTGTGTTAATTTGCTCTAGTAAATAAATACTGTCTGAAATAGTAGCTGTAACGGTAATTACCCTCTAGGTAAGTCATCTGCCAGGTAGTTACCAACTAGGTAAGTCCACCATCATGATGTATTTGGTGTATGCAAGGGCTCCAATGATTAATTGAATGAGGTTGTGAGAGGATTACCCTCCTTGTTGCTTTTAAATCTCTGATGGTGTAACCAGTCTGTGCAATCCTCCCAGGATGTGACATTGGTGTTTTGCTGCTTTTGGTTTACTATTTTGGCCAGAGTTCAGGAGGAGCAGTTTCAGGGGCTTCTAGTTGGTGCTTCCTACCATAAAGATCTTGTTCCAGATGAAAGGGAACAACCACAAGATGGTCTGTGGGCCCACTGGGCCCACTGTGAGATGACCTTGAGTCAGAACTCTATTTATCACTTTCCCTCATATGCCTCCTTTCTAAACTGGAAGGCCATTATACCATTTTGGGACCTGTGATACCAGGTCAGTTCAGATCTGGTATCCAACTGTCCTTGCAAAATCTGAGTACTGTTCTTCCCCAGTGCACAGTTACCCTGGTGGATGGCCTTATGTCCCTTTATGAAGATAATTTAAAAGATATATGTGATCCTTGGTATATAGTGGCATCACAGTTACTAAGATGTGTGTGTGTGTGTGTGTGTGAGAGAGAGAGACTACGTCCCCCTGAAGGAGGATTTCTCTCTCCATACATACACATACATATATATACACACACACACACACACATATTCACATACATATATGTATATTTTGTATGATTTGTGTATACACATGATACCTATACATATTAGGCATGGGTTTTGTATAATTTGTACATACATATGATATGACAAGTATGATTCATATATACATATGTATATGTATATATAGTATATGTATGTATATAAATGGAGATATTTACATATGCATATATACATACATATGTATATATATGTGTATGGATATGGATGTGTATGTATGTACATGTATACATGTATACATCTGTATGTATGCACTTTTTCCATTCTGCTATCCCATCATCTTTAATGATACTAGAGAGGCCAATTCCCCAGAAACACCTCATACTCTTAACCCACCCCACAGAGAACAGCTACCACCAGATATCTCTCAGACACCAGTGTGTACCCTCACTAGTGTGGTCCTTATGGCTTCAATGAAAGCCAATGAAAGGCGTGCCCTCTGGGCCTTCCCAGGCAACAGAGTACACTGGTGGGTTCTTCACTCTCATGTAATAGATTCATTTTAAGGTTCAAATCTCTCTGTGCCTTCTGCCTTCTTCCTCAAAATCATGCCACAGAAATTCTGGCATCTCCACCACATATACCATAGGACATCATTGTGTCCAAGATTTGAGAATCCATGTCAGCAGAGTATTAGACAAGCTCCTGGTTTCCTTTCTAGAAAATTGTATCCCAAGTCAAGAATGTATGTATCTATGTCAATAAATTCTTCCCTCTCCAGCCTTATATCCCCCAACTTAATCCAATGCTTTTCAGATTTACTCCCATATGTGTTTCTTTGATTTTTGATGATACTTAATGCCCAGGTCCAATAAGTCTTTTGGTTAGTAACCTATTTCCTACCATGACTAGGATCTGAGCTATGCTGAGACCTGATCTTAGTCATTTGCTGAAAATAATGAGCAGAGGCAAGAGCAATTTGGGAGGAGGGCAAGCATTATCTTGTGAGGTTTTTGTCTCAAATGAGGTCCTTATCAATTCTCCATGCAAGCGTAGATTCTGCTCCTCTGGCAAGAGGGAGGTACTACTTCTACCTTTGTAGAGCTTGCTTCTGCCTATGTAAAGCTACTTGAAAGACTCCTGTGTACATAAACTTTCCTCCCAAATTAGTCATCATAAACTAGTGATTATCTTGACAATCACTTCCAAATATAAAATCTTATATTTTATGTTATACTTAGCGAATAATATTATTAGTATAACATTATAATATATTAGCAAATAAAAGTTGTATATATGTTTAGAGACAGAATCTCACTCTGTAGTAGATTATATTAGCAAATAAAAGTTGTATATATATTTAGAGACAGAATCTCACTCTGTAGACCAGGCTGGAGTACAGTGGTGATATGGTTTGTCTCGGTGTCCCTATGCAAATCTTGTGCGGAATGGTAATTCCTCAGTGTTGGAGGAGGGACCTGGTGGGAGGTAATTGAATCATGGGAGTGGATTTCCCCTTTGCTCTTCTTGTGATAGTGAGTGAGTTCTCACAAGATCTGGTTGTTTGAAAGTGTGTAGCACTTCCCCCTGCTCTCTGTCTTCCTCTTGCTCCAGCCATGTAGGACATGCCGGCTTCTCTTTCACCTTCTGTCATGATTATGTTTCCTGAGGCCTCCCCAGCCATGCTCCCTGTACAGCATGTGAAACCATGAGCCAATTAAACTTATTTTCTTTATAAATTACCCAGTCTGAGGTAATTCTGTATAGCAACGTCAGAACGGACTAATAAAGTGGTGGGATTATGACTCACTGCAGCCTCCAACTCCTGGGCTCAAGTGATCCTCCCATCTCAGCCCTCTGAGTAGCTGGGACTACAGGTGTGTACCACTATACCCAGCTATTTTCAAAATTTCTTTTGTAGAGGTGGAGCCTTACTATGTTGCCCAGGCTGGTCTCGAACTCCTAGGCTCAAGCAATCCTCCTATCTCAGCCACTCAAAATACTAGGATTATAGGTGTGAACCACCATGGCCAGCCTAAAATTTGATTTCCTACTTAAGCAAAGTCTACTGAGGTTTGTGTAACTATTTAAAGCAGTTATCTCCAGCAATTCAGCTTGTTCTGTCTTGTGGCAACTCTCTCATGATGTACTTCTACAACCACCACAGAAGGACAGAAGGAGTAGACTACTAGAGAAATTTCCACCCTCAATTAAATGTTCCAGTCTGAAAATGATGTTTTTCACTTCTTCACTCAACCCACTGGTTAGAAGTAGTCAGATGCCCCACTGCCCACCACCCAACTCTGCAAGCAGTTGGACTGTGGGAAAATGGAACCCTCCCATATGTTCAGAAGAGAGAAAATGACATACGCCTAGAATGCTCTACCATGATGTCACTGATTTTATCTAAAACCGCTTTTGGAATCCATACATGGGGCAAGGGAAACGGATTCCCCTCCCTCACCCCAGTTTATGTAGTATAAATTCCATGTGAATAGAGAATATTTGAGATTTTTGTATATCCTAATTTTGTATATCCTAATTTCCCACATGAATTTTTTTTAATATTGTCTACTTCTCATTTCAAATTTGAAAAGCAGTCTCTGTAAGTGTGACTGTGTCATCAGAAAATAACTAATAAATATCATAGAAAGTATATAAAAGAGTAGAAACAAGGTTGACTTTATTTCAAACATAAAACTCTTTATTTTGTGTAAGAAGAGTTATCTTTTGCCTATCCAGGGTGACACTAGTGACTGCACATGTGTTCTTGAGCTGCTTTTCCTCCAGTGAAGACTCATGTCTCCTGTCTCTTTCTGTCTTGAAAAGATATGTTTGTCACTGAAGCTGCTCTCTGGGATCAAGGTCAGAGTTGTATACTCTGGAAAAGATCTTTGCAACTCTGGCCTATATGAATCCATAAGCCACGAACTTGACTTTTAGTACCTACCATTTGTGGAACTAAATTATATCAGTACAAAAAGGGCTACATTCTAAATTGTAAAAAAATATGCAAAATGATGTATAAATAAGATTATATTCTGTGTATCAGTGATTCTAGAAGTTAAAAATGAGTGAAAAAATAGACAGTTCTTCAGGAAAACACCTCCTTTGGACTCACATAATGTATTTTCCATTCAAATTAGTAATGTTCAATTTTTTCTGCAGTTGAACCAGCTATTAGCTTTCTGGAGAGTCAAAATTCTCTTCGTTTTAGGATCAAATTTGTATTGCCTTGTTCCATGGAAGAAATAGAAAAATCCTAGAAACAAAACAAAAGAGACTTACTACATTATACAAGTAGTTTCTAGGTTTAACTTGAATTCTTGAGAAACCAATTCATTTGTGAGTGCAGATCTTTTTGGCATTTGTTGTTCCAACTAACAATAATGATGTTATTGCTATGGCAATGAAATGGAGGAAATACATGCATATTTGCTTACCGTCTTTCATGAAAACTGCATCAACTTTGTTGCCAATTCCAGGAAAGTCATGTGATATCATTTTGGGATAACCTGGGTCCATAGATCGTTTATATTCATCATACCTGGTCAGAAAAGAGTTAAGAGTGTCAGACCTTTTGCTAAACATGTACCCTCTCAAAATCATTACAGAAAATACACCATGAGGAATTTAACCAGAATATTTCATTTTATAGATCATTCGTGAAATGGGGAGTAGATGGGGTAAGGTGGAATGTTGGGTGAACTAAAAGGCCTTTAAGACCCCTCTGAAATCCAACATCGAATTCTCCAGTAGGTTCTATGCTATGTCCTATTGAGGTAACATACTATGGAAGATAAGTAACTTTTGGCCAAAGAAGCTCTGTTAAGATGAATGCCCTCAATTCTACATCCTTTTAAAATTCATCCCCCTACATTCTCTGGATTCCCAGTACAGGCATTGTGTGATGACTGTTGGTCAACAGACTAAATAGACGATAGATTGGCACCAGCCATTTGCAGAAAAGGATGCTGGCCAAGGCAGTTTGAGACTCACTTTGAAATGGGGTATTCTAGAACTTTTTATGTAGAAAGAACTAAGGCCCTAACATTCTCCGCACTTAAACTTACCTCCAGTATTTATTAGCAACAAAGAAGTAGGTTTTTCCAGTGTTTTCCTCAGAAAGAGCAGCATCGATATGCTTCACAGTTCTAGGGAAGCCAAAGGAGCTATAGATGTCCTTGGGGTATCCGGGTAGCACATTCTGCCCCTGAACAGCCCAGTACTTATTCCCTGCCAATCAAGAAACAGTGATGAAAACACTTGCCTAAGACTTCACTAGGCAGTAAGTTAATTTCTAGGTAAGTTCTTAGTTTCACATGCTAGTGCAGTGCCCTGGCTGCAGATTAGAATCATCTAGGGAGATTTTTGAAAATACTGATGCCAGGACCCTATCCCAGACCAATTAAATGTGTCTATCTTTTGAAGCTTCTTAGTTGATTGTAATCTGCAGCAAGCTTTGAGAATGACTCATTTATGGGGTTGGGGGCTTCTTTCAAAAGTCAGATGTTCAAATGACTAAAGAGTTAATTATGCCACCTTGGTGATAGAAACTTCATTTCTGCAGGTTTGCTCATGGACTGTGGAAGTTCAAACAATTTGTATAATAAAGGGCAGAGTGCTGTAGTGACTCACAACCTATAAGGATTTGCAATCCTGGATTCAAATCACTGCATTTGGCTAGAAGACAGTTCCAAATACTTGAATTAATGCTGTGTCCAGTTTCCGTGTTTATACTCAGTAAGCCCCTCATCACATAAAGCTGGTCTCATATACTAAAGCCAAGATTTCTCTTATTGTACACACGTGCTATTTACCCCTCATGAAAGAGGAATGTGAAACTTTCTGTCTCTAACATCCCTTTAATTTCATAATTTAAAGGCTAGAAATTCTGTTTCAAAGCATTTGGCCCACCTGACCTGCATTTAATTCTTTGCCTTGAGTGTATGGCTGAGTCAAATGTCTTACTCATTGTACTATGCTAAACACATGTTTGTAAAAATACTTGTGCATGACACAGTGTCTTCAAAGTCCAGGAGCTGATCATTGGATTGTGTTTCATTCTGACAGAATCAAAGAAGTTTCTCCCAATCAATTCACAGTATTCAGAACTTCTCATAATTTGATGTGCATATGAATTGCCCACGAAATTTGTTAAAATTCAGATTCTATCAAAGAAGATCTGAAGCAGGACCTGAGATTCTGAATTTGTAACAGACTGTCAGGTGATGCCAATGCTGCTGGTCTGAGGACCACACTCTTACAGCAGGGCTGTGGCATCCCCTATCTTAACTGCCTACTGGGAGCCTCTCCCCTTCTCAAGAGGGTAGTTTGTATTGAAATAGAGTCTAGGAAATCATACCAACAAAATCTTTCTATTCCATCCTCTGTAGGATTGGCCCAAGTCTCGATTTTTACTTTGAGTATTCCCAGGAATATGAAGGGGGTTTTAAATACGTAGTTCGTGCAGAAAACATTTTTGTAAATCTAGATTCATTAAAAAGGCCAGAACATTCTTTCTGCAGTCATTTGCCTTTTGTTTAAAATGACTCCAAAATGCACTATGCACTGTTTAGTTAAGTTGATGGACTTCCATTGATTTGGTTGGTGAGACTGAGATTTTCAAAAGTCCCTGGAGAGAATGTAGCTAGTACCCTTATATCTCAGCCCCAAAGGGAATAAAAAATTGATTTATTAAAACAGTGAAAAATAATTAGAAGGATTACCTTTGAAAAACCGGACTTCATCTCTGTCGGCAAATTCGTAAGCAGCTTGAAGCCCTTTTGGCAGTTGTGGCCAGAAAACAGAGATGAAATTGAGCTCAACTTCCTGGTAGAAGGGATTTGTGCGCATGTAGAATCTGATTAGAAAAAAAGAAAGAAAAGTTTCCATCTAATTTCTGGTAATCTCTGGCAGACATCCAGCTCCAGCTCCTTCTTATTGCTGGCATTAGAGGTGTGCCGGTAAATGTTTAACATTCAGCTCCCCAAAGGAGGGTTGGTTTATAGCATTTGCTGATTTCACTAGGTTGAAATACTCCCATTATGATGAATTTCACGAGTCTCAGTGGAGCACCGTTGTACAGCATACAAATAAAATAGGCACAAGTAACTTTAAGAACATAAACAAGTAGAAAAATGCAGTAAAATTATGACAAAGAGATGAGTTTAAATTATTTTATTACCTTTTAATGTAATTTAATTTTGTTTATATAATTTAAGTTTTATCTATTTATTTTTTATTTATTTACTTTTTTGAGACAGAGTCTCACTCTGTTGCCCAGGCTGGAGTGCGGTGGTATAATCTTGGCTCACTGCAACCTCTGCCTCCCAGGTTCAAGGATTCTCCTGCCTCAGCCTCCTGAGTAGCTGGGATTACAGGTGCAGGCCAACACGCCCAGCTAATTTTTGTACTTTTAATAGAGACAGGGTTTCACCGTGTTGGCCAGGCTGGTCTTGAACTCCTGACCTCAAATGATTCCCCCACCTCGGCCTCCCAAAGTGCTGCGATTACAAGTGTGAGCCAATGCACCTGGCCTATAATTTAATTTTTAATAATGGCTATGGTTCACAGTTAACATGCAAAATTCTTCAAAATTTAACAGTCAGCTTTGGTGAGCCATTAGGGATCGGCTGTGCACATTACCAGCTGGACCATGACTCTAATATCCTATATTTAGTGATTACTTACAACACACCAGGCCCAGTCCTTACATCAGACCTTATCACAAGGACACTACAAGAGAGTATTTGAGGATGAGAAACTGAGGTCAGGGAGACTAAGGGAGGTGTCTAAGGCCACCCAGCTGGTAAGAGGCTAAGGTTGATTTTTAAACTGAGGTCTGGCAGCCACTCCCTTTGTTGTCCCTTGGTTAGTAGTACTTACACAAAGTGGATTATAGAGTTTATAGGGACCAGGGTAACAGCACAGCATGGACTGTCATGCGGGCTGACACAGAAGAGCTCCAGATTCCAGGCCACAGGGAAGCCTATGGCTTTGGCTGTCAGAAACCTGACTTCTAGGTCCCATCCTGCCTCTGCCTGGCTGTGATGCCTTAGGCAAATCAGTTACTATCTCTATCTCTAGCATTTCATGTCTCCCCGACGTGGTGACATTTAAATGATCTCTGTGTCCTTTCAATTCTGGCAAATTCTCAAATTGGTCCCCTTCCATCTAGTACTATTTGGTTTGATAGGTGTGTCCTGCTGTACTGAGAGGTTTCCTTTAAAACCATCTGTTTTCTTAACTTGTCCCAGCATTGAACCACACCCTGTATAGTTTACCTCCAGCCTTATCTTTTACACTTAAAAACTAAAGAGTGAGCAGAAAGAATTATGAGCCAGTGCCCAGAATTCTAGGAGATAGGCGACTACAGAGTAGTAAAACAGTGCCATAGCACTTGAAAGGCTGCAGAGAACCAGTCTTTCAGACCACCCTGAATTTCTATGTGTTGATCTTTCTGTGGACTACATCATTCACCAAATGCAGTGTGCAATAATACACCAAAAGAGTGTGTTATTTTGCCTGATCCTTTAGGAATCACTATGGTACAGACAGCAGGCCTCCTCCTTGCATGTGAGATGACCCCAACCTTTTTGAGTCCACATGCTGCAGAGGAAGTACTGGGATTCTTCTCTGAAGAGGGAAGCACCACGTTACCCCTATCTGTCCCAGGAGGGATTACATCAGTTCTTGGAGACTTTCCCAGCATTGGCTCTGTCCCATCTCTTCTTCTCTGGGCCTCCAGGGGGCAACAGAGACCCTTCAAGAAAATAGGCTTTGGGAGGGCCATTTTTCCAGGCTGGCACGGGAGATAATTAAAGGATGGCTATGCAACCCTTATCAGCGAGACGTTGCTATGGAAAGGACCACTTTCTCCTAAGAAAGTCCTATGATACTTATCATGATAAAGAGTCGCATAATGAAAAGAGACCTAAGTAGGGGACAGAAGACCAATAACTGCTCTGCTACCAATGAGCTCTATGCCCCTAAAAGATCTCTTTCCTTCTCTCTGACTTACTTTGCTGATCTGTAAAACAAGATCATACATACTGATTTTCTAAATCAACTCTATTTTCTGAGGATCAGATAACCTAATACATGTAGAAAAACAAAGTTGTTACAAGTACATTATGTTGTACAAATGCATGCAGTTGCTACCATATAATTATAGATGTAAATCAGTGTGAAATAAGTAACATGTGAAGCATAATCGTTAACCATAGTAGTGAATGTTGTTATTATTACAAATGCAGATCACAAAGAAGAGCTGACATCTTACCTGTCTTTAAAGAACATCACTTCTCCCCGAATCGTCGTTATAGCATCAAAGGTTAGCTTACTGTCACACACTTTTGGGGTTTGTGGGCCGGTGGGCTGGACAGGATTTTGGGAACCTCCTAAGGAAAACAAAATACCTGCAGTTAGTTTTGCCTAGTGTTAGAAAACCACATAAACAATGAAGACAGCTTCTTCAAGGATATCGCTAATGACTGTTTTATCTGAAATAGGTATAAAGACCACCAGGCCCTTGTCGGTAATGCTTTTCTCCATACTCACCATATATGGCTTGGATGCCATCAATGTCATCCTGAGCTAGCTGAACATCACCACTGAAGGTGTAGCTGGGATACATCAAAGCCCCAATATCAGTAGAATGAGCGAGTCCAAGAGAATGGCCGAGTTCATGAGCCGCAACACGATACAAATTGTACTCTAAAAAGGCCAATACATCCATTTGTAATTATTTGAAATGTATTCAGTTTTGAGGCATTTAACTAATAAATAATTTACAACTACAAGGAAGAATGCTCCTATTTTATCAGTGACTTTTTGAAATATGTGTATGTATATCTTTTTTCCGAAGGCAGAAGGCATGCGTTTATTAACAATGAAGAGACAGGTTAAAATCTAAACTCTATGATTACACTGATACAATTAAAAGACAAATTCAGCTGACTGAAAGCCCACCACGGATTAGTCAATATTATCAATGATTAAATGACACGTATTATTTTGCAGAGAAGCAATAAAGTTCTACTAACTTTAAATATTTTTCTTTTTCTTTTCTTTTTTTTTGAGATGGATTCTTGCTCTGTCACCCAGGCTAGAGTGCAGTGGTGCAGTCTCGGCTCACTGCAACCTCCTCCTCCTGAGTTCAAGTGATTCTCCTGCCTCAGCCTCCTGAATAGCTGAGATGACAGGCATGTGCCACCATGACTGTCGAATTTTTATATTTTTAGTAGAGATGGGGTTTTACCATGTTGGTCAGACTGGTCTCGAACTCCTGACCTTGTGACCTTCCTGCCTCAGCCTCCCAAATCACTGGGATTATAGGCATGAGCCACTGCGCCCAGCCTAACATTTAATATATTTCTTATTTACAAAACTGATAAATGTTGACTGCTGGAAATTTTGGAAAATACAAAAAGCCTTCATTTTCTTTAATTTCCACGTAAGTTTATGACCACTGTTAAATTTTGCTGTTTTCTTCTAATTAAAAGGATTTAATGTTGATGCCCACAAGTAAAACATCAAAGTTTTCAACAGTTTCTTAATAAAAATTTTAGAGTGGCCTAGTCGTCACTGTTAAGATGTTGTTAGCCGGCAGAAAAGATCTTTCACTTTTCTAAATATATCACTGATTTTCTGAGTGGTAATAGAAAAATATATACTTCTACGAATGATTCTTTCAACTAAATCAACCAATATTACAGTGAAACATGAAAGGGAGGGGGGAGAATTGAGAGAGGCAAATTTGATTGACTTACCTCTGAAATTGTTGGTCCACCTTTCGTCTTCATCAAAATGCGCATCCCCCCCAATACCTGGGCCTGGTTGAAAAGCATGAGCAAGATTTCCTCCAGGGCCATCAAAGGGAGAATTGTCCCGATGATCTGAAAGAAACAGAAGTCAGTGAAGTTTCCTTGTGGTTCTTACGGAAGCTAAGCCAGCAGGGCAAGCATTAGCTTTCTTAAGAGGCCAATAGACTTCCATCAAATGTGATGCAGTTTCCCTCTTTGAGCCCATAAAATCAACATTCCTCTTAAACAAGCAATTCCAGCTGCACAGCTACGAGATTTAAGGGCAAGGTGAGGTTAAGGTTCTACAAGAAGAACTTACCTCCCCTGACAAAAGATATCATTATGTCTGCTTGACCCTCAGAGACCTTGGTGAATGTCAGAGGTGTGACATTGCTCCAGAGTTGAAAGGCTTTCTCAATGGCCTGGTCCACAGCTGCTCTTGGCAAATCTGGCGTGTAATTTTCAATCCTTAGAATGAAACAAGATAGAGACACATTGGACATGACTTCTTACCACTATCGTGGGAAATAGCTCTCTCACTCTGGCCCTCCATCTGCCTACCTGTAGGTCAGATGCGTTTGCTCCCAGCGAGGGTTCCCCTCCGTGAGGACAAACTGAGCCACATCAGGCACTCCACATCTAGGCTGCTTCATCACCTTCAGGGTTTCAGCATCTGGTTTCCCAGTCACTTTCAGCCCAAAGAATTCCTGCATTTGCTTCAATTTTTCAACCACTGGGCCACTGTTTCTCTGCTTTTCAACTTGTCTCCCATCATTCTTCAGGTTGTAGTATTTTTCCAGGTATTTCTGAAGAAAGAAAATTGTCAAAACACTGCATGGAAAATCTTTCTCATTATTCTAAAAATTGATGGCGTTAAGTTTTAGCCAGAACAGAGAACTGCTTCTAAAGCTTGTGTTTAGATTTCGCAGTTGCTTTTATCCTTATTTTTGGTGAGAAATGAGATTTCAGAGTAGAAATGTTCCTACTATTAATTACTGTGAAGTAAGAACTTCATAGCAGAGCAACTTTTATAGAGCAAGATTTGCATACTGTTACAAGTCTACAATTTGTGGAGAGAGGTTTGGATGCTCTTCCTTTAGTTCACTCTCACCTCCAACTGGAAAAGGAGAGCCTATGCATGGCTAGATACGTTTTTGGGGGAGGGTGCTGTTTCTAGCAAAAAAAAAAAAAAAAAAATCTCTTTATAGGAAATCTATCCTTAAAAAACTCTATTATATTACTGCAGAAAAATACAAACTAAAGATTTGCATTATTGTCAGATGCAATGCAGCATTTACCTGGACTAAGTCCACATCTTGCTCTTGTGTTTCTAGAGTCGCTGGGAAGCCGTGAGACACCACACCCCAGAACAGCAGCAGCAGCAGTGGAGGAAAGCTGTGCATACTGGCCCTTGTCTTCTTTCTCAGCCCAAGGTAAGTGATGACTTCTCAGCTTCCTGCTGCTTCAATATCCCAGCTAGGAAGCTCCCTCTGTATATATAGAGTCCTTGCCTTTCTAGAAAGCCGGAGGCTATGTGACTCATGTTTTACAACATCCTCTTGATCAGCTATGAATAGATTAAGCAATCATTAGAAATGGTGACTCCTAGCAGATTACTTAGAATCACCTGGTGTTGCAATGTCATGATTAACTTCAAACAAGACGTGTGTGAAGGAGACACACTCTGCCATGTAAACAGTGGTTTCCTCCAATTCATTTCTATGTGATTTGAGAAAGGCTCTTGTTATATACACAGGTCAAAGAATACTCCATGACCTTTTTAAAAAAGACTTAATTCTGATGGTCATAAAGTGCTACAGGTTTCCCCACATACCTTGCTCCCCGGGCAGAGGGTGGAATTACTAACACTGCGCACCTTATAGCTGTTCATCACCTGTGCTGACTGAAGTTCAGCTCCTCCAGCACTCACTTTATGGTGGCTCTTTGGGTTTCTCTGAGGTTCCCTTCTCCCTTTGTTAAGCTGCCTGGTACCCTATTGCAATAGCACCATGGCTTCCCTTAATCTTTACTCAGAGCCAGACATGGTGGCTCAAGCCTATAATCCCAGAATTTCGGGAGGCCGAGGCAGGGGAATCGCTTGAGCCCAGGAGTTCAAGATCAGCCTGGGCAACATGGTGAAACCCCACCACTATAAAAAACAAACAAACAAACAAACAAACATTTTTTAAAGTTGGCCAAGCATAGAGGCATGAACCTGGAGTCTCAGCCACTGAAGAGGCTGAGGTGGGAGGCTCACTTGGGCCTGGGAGGTTGAGGCTGCAGTAAACTGTGATCGTGCCACTGCACTCCAGTCTAGGCAACAGAGAGAGACCCTGTCTAAAATAAAATTTGAAAAAATTTACTCAGGCCTAGGATTTAAGAGCCTTACCTGAGAAGACTCCTCATCCACAGGTGGAGTATGAGATAACTCCCCACCCTCTGTAGGCCTTGCCCATCATCATCATGGGACAAATAGGATCCTTCTCTGAAACCTGTCCGAATGTACCAGATGATGAAAATGTTGGAAAGAGACTGAGCATGACTCTGGGGTCTTATTTTTAATCATACTTTTTTCCCCTGATATGAGTATATCTTTGCTCTTTGATGCTAGGCAGCATTTATTTATTCTTTCATGTATGCCTTCATTCATATATTTATGCATTCCTCCATTCAAAAGATCTTATTTAGCATCTCCTGCCCATTAAAATAACTACATGGCTCTGTAATGAAAGATGTATATTCATATACTTACGTTCCACATTAAGTTGTCTTGGGTACTACCAATCTGTAGCATTCTTGATGAGAAAAGTTGGTCTATCTCTGTAGCTCCTCCACTCATGCCCCACTCTCCTTCCTTGGAAGCATTTATTGGAAACATACAGTGGAGAAACCCTGGCCTCTGTTTTAACACTCCAGCACCTTATGGTGTCTCCCACCTTTTCCACTGTATCAGGTTTGCTTTTCAAGACTTTCCTCCCCTTATGGATTCCTGTTTCGTTGCTGCGCCAAGACTGATATCTTACTCATAAACAATACTTCAATATATCTTGGATTGTTTTGAAATAAATCGTATCCTCTCTAATAATTTAACCACAACTTCCTCATCTAAGTGGAGTAACGTAATTTCAAGAGGGTAAGAGGAACAGGAAGAATTTCTCACGAAAATGAAATCCTTTCCTTCTCACAGGCATCAGAGGGAGGGTGGGGCAGAGACCAAAGAACACTTGCCACTGTAGTGACTCCAGCATGGACAAGGAAAATAGTGAAAGGGGCTGTTCACATTACAGGGTGAACATAGGCTATGTCTTAAAAGTCAAGGAGTGGCAGATATACTCGATTGTGAGGGAATCTAGTTAGTGGGAAGAGGTTACACCCCTAGCTCTACTGAGGCCTGGGTAACAAGGGTCAGTTAATAGGTTAACTCAGGAAAGCAGCGTCCTGACCATCTGCAATTGGATGGGAAGTTGCATAAGACGTCAGCCTGGAAGAGTCTCCTACACTGTCCCATCTGGCAAGAGCCTGCACATCCTACAGTCCAGGAGTTTTCAAACTTTTATAAACTTCTGTATCCTTTACTTAAACAAAATCCCTTTTGGAAAGCAAACTTGAAAACCAGATGAAAACAGAAGTTCTCTGATGGAAGCTGGAAATAGAGCCTTGGAGTTCCACACAAGCCCCGACATCATGCCTGCTTTGTCCTCCCTTCTCTAGCAAAGCTCCCCGGCGTCTGAGTCCAGAGCTCTCATGCTAAATGTTCATGGTGTTTCATTAAATGTCACAGTTGCTGACGTGGATTGGAAACTGGTTGCTTGAAACAGCTTTTCATTTTTTTTTTTTTTCCAAAAAAAGCAAAAAAAGTTTCAAAAGCAAAAAAAGTTAAATTAAGTTTTGGTTAAGCAGCCAGCCTAGATTCACACGGCCCTGAATCCTGCAATTTGCAGTTAGGTATTCACGGAAGATCTTCTAATGCAACATATGTAACTTTGCAGCTGGTGCTAGCATGTGATTTATTTCAGAGTAAAAAAGAAAACAAAAATTTAGAACAGAAAGCTTGGGATTAAATCCTACCAAATCCTAGCAATGCCTAGACTTAGCATAGTTTCCAAGAAGCTCAAAACATGTTAAATTTGTATTTGCTCTTCACATCCAGATTATTTATTTCCTCTAGGAGCATCTTCTTCCCCCATAATTCTCTTTTAAATGTAATTTCTGAAATTATTCCTCTACTCCTTATGACAAGCATAAGAGGGCTCTCATGAGTGTGGCTGTGTCAGCTGACTCCAGACTATTTCCAGGCAGGCAAATTATTTCCATGGTTTTCTTGGTTGATTCATGCTGGCCGCTCTGTGAAAGTCCTCAAATATATTTATATTTTTCCATATTAAACTCGGTCTTGAAATTTCAGTCTTGCTTCATATTTTTGTAAGCTTGGGAATTCAGCTTTTTTAATTTTGTAACTCCATTTGAGTGTCAGATATTTTTCCTATTTTTTTGTCCTGCAAGTCTTGAAATGGTCTTTAGCCAGAAACATTAAGTATTTAATGCTATTTTGTTGTGAGAGTTACACGTGGGAAAAATTTACCCCACCGTCTGTATTCTTCCTACATATGGCCATACAGTAGCTTTATGGATAACCATTGACCAGACACTTCACAGACGCTTGGTACACACTGGTTCCATTAGTCCTCATGGTTACCTTCCAGGTAGAAATGATTGATCAATGAACCCTGAGTCCCAGGGCACACAGCAGAGTGGTAGTCACTCGTTGAACACAGCTCTGTGCCACTGCAGTCCAGACATGACACATACATACTCTGGGGATAGAAATCTTGCTTTCCTAACAGAGAGAGAGTGTCTGGAGACACGAGGACTATCACGTTAACTCCCTCAAGTCCACAATAATGTCTCCGTTCCCACAGGCCTGAAAGAATCTTCCCCTTCAAGCTGTCACTCAATCTCCCTTATTTCCCTTACCAAACTTCTTGAATTTGTAGTTTATACTACCTCAACTTAGTAGGTGTCTGCAAATGATTGTTACATGAGTTAATAAATGGACAGATCAATGAAGAAATAGATACTTAAATGACACTTAAATAAAGGATCTATTTCTCATTAGGCTGAGTTGTTTATAAGAAGTCTTATGCCCATGACTAGGTTTTTATGTCTTTTACTCTCCTAAGACTAAAGTTTTTAAAATGATCATGGGAAGAATTTGGATATATCAACTGACTGGAGATTCAATTAACTAATTTTTTTTATTTAGAGACAAACAAAGTATCTGTCACTTAGGCTGGAGTGTAGGCACCTCAAACTACTGGGCTCAAGCAATCCTCCCACCTCAGACTCCCAAGTAGCTAGAACCACAGATGTGCACCACCATGTCCCACTAATTTTTAAATTTTTTTGTAGAGATGAGGTCTCACTATGTTGGCCAGGCTAGTCTCAAACTCCTGGTCTCAGGTAATTCTCTCACCTCGGCCTCCCAGAGTGTTGGGATTATGGGCGTGAACCACCACATCTGGCCTTACTGGAGATTTTATATGAAGCATAGCACATTAATTTTTGGTGATTTGCATGCCATGCTACAAGCATTTAGTATCTGATTATTTTGAGCATTTTATTAGTGTGTTTGCCAATAATATTTTCTTATCTGCATAGTTTATTAAACACTGTGGAAAATGCTTATAGTTAGCACATTTGTGAAACAGATTTTTGCAGCTGTATCTCCTTTTAAAGGAAATTCAAACCAAGAGCCTTTCTGGGAATGAGTGTTACTCGTACCATAGCTCAGTTCAGCCCTGTCAAAACCATCCTTTCTCAGCTCTTATATCTGTGAATATGAATTTGAGATAGATCTGAAATATGTGAGGAAGCTTCCTGTGAGATTTTATCATGTACCCAGACTATGACTTGCTTGTTTGGAGTCTCTGACATACACACGTGTGTGGTCTGCAAAGCTTTTAGTCCATGATTCAGAATTCAAACTATATTCCATTGTTGCAGAATTTTTCTGTTTTTCACAAAGTGAAATGTTCTCTAAGCCTACCACCCAGTTATTTTTAATTACTCTTAACTATTCATGCCTCAGCTATAATTCTTTATTTTTTTATTATTATACTTTTTTGAGACAGAGTCTTGCTTGGTTGCCCAGGCTGGAATGCAGTGGCATAACCACGGCTCATTGCAGCTCCCACTTCCTGGGCTCAAGTGACCCTCCCATATCAGCCTCTTAAGTAGCTGGGACTACAGCTTTCGTACAGCAACTGGGGGACTACAGGTGTATGCCACCACGCCCAGCTAATTATTATTATTATTATTATTATTGTAGAGACAGGGTCTTGCTATGTTATTCAGACTGGTCTCAAACTCCTAGCCTCAAGTGATCCTCCTTCATTAGCCTCCTAAAGTTATAATCATTTATGATGACCATTGGGCTCGTCACCTGGTTTTCCTTGTATCAGTCAATTCTTCTTCCCTTTTATTTCTATTGAGACAGAGTCTCACTCTGTCTCCCAAGCTAGAGTGCAGTGGCATGATCTTGGCTCATTGCAACCTCCACTTCCCAGGCTCAAGCAATTCTCCTGCCTCAGCCTCCCAAGTGGCTGGAATTACAGGCGTGCACCACCATGCCTGGCTAAGAATCAGTCAATTCTTATGAGTTCTCACTGAAAGAAATAACATTTAACCTTTACTGGGCTCTCTATACCTTTAACTTACAAAACTATTTTATCCTCACAATAATCCTGTGGAACAGTTAGGGTGGATACTATTATTTCTATTTCAAAGATGAAGAAACTGGGACAACTTTCCATGACTAAGTCTTTTGTCCAAGATGGTTCCTCTAGCAAACAGTAGAGACAGAAACTTGAAAAAGGTCTTTGGCTGCAAAACCAGGTCATTCAGCTCTTAATACAAAAGATTAATCCCTGCAGACATCTTTTTATACTTGACATTGAGATGCATTTTTTAGTTCTAACAGAAAATTATTGATGAAATCACCAATAAGACTGCACAGTCCCCTCCTGTGAATTATACCCTTCTCTCTCAAGGGTGTTTCTTGTACTTGGCACTGATTCTTCCCCTCATCCTGTGAACATGGCTGCTCTGTGAAATAAACGGAGGAGCACAACCCTAACAATTGTTGCAATCCATAACTCCTTGAGTGTCACTTGTCTTTATCATCAACCTTATTACCTAACTTTGATCTTGACCTTGAGCTCACCCCCTTGTAGTACATTTTCAAACATTACTATTAACACCCACCATTTTAAAAAAGTCAAATGGCTTTTCTTCAGTTCACATTTTCATCAGTCCTTTTTAGCATTCAGTGCTCAGTCTTGGAAACCCTCAGCTTGGAGTTTCTGCACTTTACTTTTCTCCCTGTACCTTTCTGATTATTTCCCCTCCTTTTCTGGCATCTCCTTCCTTTCCTTCCTCCTGAATTTAGCCATTCACCAACGTCCTGTTTTGAGTCTTCACTTTTCTTTTTTTTTTTTCTTTTTTTTTTTTTTTTGAGACAGAGTCTTGCTCAGTCGCCCAGGGTCTTGCTCAGTCGCCCAGGCTGGAGTGCGGTGGCGTGATCTCGGCTCACTGCAACCTCCGCCTCCCGGGTTCACGCCATTCTCCTGCCTCAGCCTCCCGAATAGCTGAGACTACAGGCGCCCACCACTACGCCCGGCTAATGTTTTTGTATTTTTAGTAGAGACGGGATTTCACCGTGTTAGCCAGGATGGTCTCGATCTCCTGACTTCGTGATCCGCCCGCCTTGGCCTCCCAAAGTGCTGGGATTACAGGCATGAGCCACCGCACCCGGCTGAGTCTTCACTTTTAATCTCTGGCCCCTATTTCCCCAGGACAGTGTCATCTATTCCCACAACTTCACCCAACATCCCCACAAAAAATGCCTTCCTAAACTCGAGCCCTACTGTTTTCCTGAACTCCTGTCTCATAGTTTCCACTGCCACCAGGACACTTCCATCTAGATAGATCTGGTTTCATTTTCTTTTAAACCAAGACTCCTATTTCTCCTTATATACCTCTTACCTAGCACAGCTTGCTAAATTACAGACCCGGGTTCAAATGCCAACTCTACCAGTTACTGGCTAAATGACCAATTATTCAACCTTTTTATTTTCTCATCTAAAAAATGGAAATAATAACAGCACCTGCCTTAGATGGTTGTTTGGAGACTAAAGTAATGCATGTAAAATATATCAGTACAATGACTGGCACACAGTGAACACACACAAAATATTTGTAATTATTTTTATGAATAAAATGCTTCAGCAGTGTCCATTATCTAGCACAGCAAAAGGAGCAGTCAGCAGAGTAAACAGACAACCCACAGAGCGGGATAAAATCCTCACAATTGATATATCTGACAAAGAACTAATATCCAGAATCTACAACAAACCCAAATACATTAGCAAGAAAAAAACAAACAATGTCATCAAAAAGTGGGCTAAGCACATTAACAGACAATTCTCAAAAGAAGATACACAAATGGCCAACAAACATGTGAAAATATGCTCAACATCACTAATGATCAGGGACATGCAAATCAAAACCACAATGCGATACCACCTTACTCCTGCAAGAATGGCCATAATCAAAAAATCAAAAACAGTAGATGTTGGCATGGATGTGGTGACCAGGGAACACTTCTACACTGCTGGTGGGAATGTAAACTAGTACAGCCACTGTGGAAAACAGTGTGGAGATTCCTTAAAGAACTAAAAGTAGAACTACCATTTAATCCAGCAATCCCACTACTGGGTATCTACCCAGAGGAAAATAAGTAAATTATACGAAAAAGATACTTGCACATGCATGTTTATACCAACACAATTCGCAATTGCAAAAATGTGGAAGCAACCCAAATGCCCATGAATCAACAAGTGGATAAAGAAACTGTGTGATAGATATATATATATATATATAGTGTGATATATATAGTATATCTGTGACAGATATATATCTGTGATATATATAGTATATATAATATATATGATGGAATACTATTATATATGATGGAATACTACTCAGTCATAAAAAGGAATGATTTAATGGCATTTGCAGCAAGCTGGAAGAGATTAGAGACTGTTCTTCTAAGTGAAGTAACTTAGGAATGGAAAATCAAATATCATATGTTCTCACTCATAAGTGGGAGCTAAGCTGTGAAGATGCAAAGGCATAAAAATGACATAATGAATCCCAGCACTTTGGGAGGCTGAGGCAGGCAGATCACGAGGTCAGGAGATTGAGACCATCCTGGCTAACATGGTGAAACCCCGTCTCTATTAAAAATTACAAAAAATTTAGCCGGGCATGGTGGCCGGCACCTGTAGTCCCAGCTACTCGGCAGGCTGAGGCAGGAGAATGGTGTGAACCCGGGGGCGGAGCTTGCAGTGAGCCAAGATAGTGCCACTGCACTGCAGTCTGGGCCATAGAGCGAGACTCCATCTCAAAAAAAAAAAAAAAAAAAAAAAAAAAAAAAAAGACACAATGGATTTTGGGGACTCAGAAGGGAAGGGGGTGAAGGATAAAAAACTACAAACTGAGTATATACTGCTCAGGTAATGGGTGCACTAAAATCTCACAAATCATCACTAAAGAACTTACACATGTAACCAAACACCACCTGTTCCCCAATAACCTATAGAAATAAAAAATTAATTTTAAAAAAACAAAACAGAGATAAACCAACTTTAGCACTTAAGACCTTCCATGCTCAGGTCTAAAAATAACTTACCCATCCCACTTCCCTCTCATCCTACCCCCTTACACACAAAGTGAATTACATTGTTTCCCAAATGTGCCTTGCACCTGTCCTGCTTTTTTATATTTTTTATTCTCCTCTATTTCTGCTCAATACAAGTCTACCCATTCTGCAAGGCTCAGTCTAAATGTTACTTCACTGATAATGTCCTCCATTACCTTTCTCCCTTTGTGAGATAGTTTTTTTTTTTGTAAAGAAAGTTTTTAGTTTTCAATGAACTTGTTAACAAAAAAGTTCCCATTTCAAAATAAAAACAAAATCCCAGATCATATAGATGTTTACAGTGATTACATTTATCTAAGCAACATACATACATATTTAGTTGTAAGATGTTAACTAAATTTCTGTGACAAATATGCTTTTTTAAATAAAAAGAACATTATACAAGTAATGCAGAGTCCTAAGAATAACCTAGTAGTCACTCAGTTTTTCTTACATCTCCACTTTGGATACTGTTATTTCTAGCACAAGTGAGCAGGCAGTCTTTCATAGGCTCAAACAATGGGATATTTGGTGGCTACCATATCAATTGGCTTTCAAACAACAGGACAACC
The DNA here is from genome assembly GCF_008728515.1 of Papio anubis. Lineage (NCBI taxonomy): Eukaryota > Metazoa > Chordata > Mammalia > Primates > Cercopithecidae > Papio > Papio anubis. The sequence continues at coordinate 31,426,386 of NC_044987.1, read as the reverse complement.
ATTTTAAGAGTGTTTTAAGTGAAGACCTTGCAAACCCCAGGGATGGAAAAATGCTAAGAATGCACAATTGTGAGCACTTACAACCGTCACAACTGTGGCTGAAGACTTTATCTCATTCTTCTTAAATGAAATCTCAAAGTAGTATAGTTAAAAAAAAAAAAAAAAGTTTTTAACAAAAAAAATTGGTATATGCCCAATTTCTCTACTAATTTGTGTGAGTCAAACATTCAGTTAATGTTTCCACTTGAAAAATATGCAATAGAAAACCGGACACCATATTTCACTATCTCAGTTAATATTCACCATTACAGCAGCTGCAATTCAGGATACAGCATTACCAGTGCTGCCCAGAGTCAGTTCATACTGAAATTAAGTTCCTAACACCAAGTAAATGGTTGCAACTACCGTTGGCTAGTGTACATATGAAATAAAATTTCTAGCAGCAAAAAATGCAGCTCCGATCATCTGCTCTGCTTCTTCTGTTCCTCAGCTCATGCTTAGAAACCTGTGGGGGTTTGGGCCTGCTAACCCTGCCCACTGGAAGAGGTGGTCTGCTGGGCTACTTTCAGCTTTAACATTGTCCAATAAAACGTTTAGTCATTTTGGTGGTTCAGGGTCCTCAAAAGAATGCGGAATAGCTGTCTGAGATACACCTCATCCAGGACTTCCTCAAAGTGTAGCCCACGATTACTGTTGGCAAATTCTGCAGGAAATTTGCCGCAATTACAGCACATGGCAAATTCTGCAGGAAACCCCTTACATAAAACTTCAACAGGAGTGGGCATCCTCTTTTCACTAATCTTTTCATATTTTGGTTTCTTTGTTGCAGACCTGAGTCCTTGCCATGGCAAGCTGGTTCTATTAAAATACATCAAAACAGCCTAAGGATTCCACGTCATTTCTGTAACTGCTCAATACCAAGATGTGCATTGATGCTGGCACATCAGGCAGTGCTAGTGAGGTTTTTATCTTATCTGCACAGTATGTGTTGCCTTGTCCTGCTGTTGTTGTATTTTTTGACTAAACCAGAATCAATAAAGAATAACTCACTACAGTGATGCCCAATCCCTTTAGGGAGTTATCTGTTTTAATGTCTCTGTGTATAAAACTGTTTGTATGCACATACTCAATTTTATTGATAGTCTGGTCAGCTAACATATGTACAGTTTTCATTGTCAACCTTCTTGAAGAGAAATTGAAGCGGTCTTCGAGGCTATGTCCCAGAAAGTCTATGACTGGTACATTGCAGTCTTTTTCCTGATCATACCACGGTGTGGGGGGGATGCCAACCCTACCTTGAAGAATCTTACAGAGTTTGCTTTCCTACAGCAACTGGGGATGCCTGGTCTGTTGAGATTCTAGCTTCACTGCCATTTCCTGGCCATTGGTGATGTTGATGGCCAGATAAAGGTCCCAGAAGGAGCCAGACCGGATCTTCCTTACTAGTTTATGTTTCCCTCAAACAATAAATTTGGCCTTGGATCCGCTGCTGCTTGCCATCCTGAGAGATGAAGATGGAGGCTGAGGCCAAGCCCAGATGCCTCTGAGAGAAGGACGGAGGTCTCTGGGGCTCCTCCACGGTGGAAGGTGGCAGGAAACGGGACATGGAACACGGAGGTCTCCCTCATATTCGCGGCCCAGAATTAACTGAGGGGGAACCTGATCACCGCTGCTCAGTCAGGTTTCTTGTTGCCAGACTCAGTTTGTAAAGGAGTTCTTGCAGTTACAAGGCTGGGTCACTTGTTTCTGGGCGGCGCCACTGCCTTGCTGTCTCAGCAATGTGCAGGCTGGAAAACGGGGTGCAGTGAGCTAGGGCAGGGATACTATTGCCACCATTGCCACCACTGCCAGTGGCTCCAGCCCGGAAGGACCCCTGTCCCTCTGCCGACGCCGCCATCTTGTTACTCCAGCTCCAGCCCGATAGTTTCACTCTGAATTTTCTTAGAACATTACACTTTCTTAAAACCCTTTTCATATTTTCCTTATCTTCACCTCATTCTCTTAATGGAAGGTAATTCGTTGAAAAAAAGGCTGATGTTTTCATTGTGTCCCTGCCCATTCTCGAAGGTTTACCAGTTGATTTGTAGAAACTTGTTCAACAGGGGAAATGTTAGGTTACACGCAATAGAATAGAAAAAGTGGCACTTAGTGCTTTTGAAGGTAAGCGTCCCTTCTTTCAGTAAGAGTTCTCTCACTTTGCAAGTCTGAGGGGAAGCATAGTCACTATGCATGCTAAAGTGGTTTGGTTGTGTCCCCACCCAAATCTCATCTTGAATTGTAGCTCCCATAATTCTCACGTCTTGGGAGTGATCCTGTGGGAGGTAATTGAGTCATGGGGGCGGGTGTTTCCCGTGCTGTTCTCGTGATAGTGAATAAGTCTCACAAGATATGATGGTTTTAAAAAGGGAGAGTTCCCCGCACATGCTCTCTTACCTAGCACCATGTAAGACCCCGACTTTGCTCCTCATTCGCCTTCTGCCAGGATTGTGAGGCCTCCCCAGCCATGTGGAACTGTGAGTCAATTAAATCTCTTTCCTTTTTAAATTACCTGGTTTCAGGTGTGTCTTTATTAGCAGTGTGAGAACAGACTAATACATGGTTAAACCCAAGAAACCATAGTGAACTCTCAAAGAAAATATATTTATCAGACTGTCTCAGTATATGTGGACAACATGTTAGTCAAGTATCCCCTGGACTTTTGTATGAACAAATTGAAAGTAGACTGAGCTCACTCCCACTTAGTGAGTAGGTGGGATCTGCAAGGCTAGAAATTGCAAAAGTAATCAGACACCAATTTAACTCTTAGAAGTTAATTCGCTCATGAAATGGATGCAGCCTAATTATTGCATAAATTATTATTTCTTCAAGTAGCTGTTAAAATCTTAAGTGTAATTCCTATTATGCCAATGACGATTTATGTGGGTATATATCTCCAAAATTATTATGAAAGACAGGGAAAATAAGATTCAAAATACAAGTATGTGCTTTCTAGCAATTTATCCAGAAATCTGTTAATGGTCAAAACAAATTTAATCAAAGTCCTTTTTTACTACTCTTTTAGTTCTGGCACTTCTTACTACTGATAATAGATCTTGTTGTATTGGCATAACTAATATCTGTTGGGCATTCTTGGAGAGGTAAGTGGAGAGGGACTTATAAGGATCTGTGTGGTTAGACAGCTGTCTGGACTATTTCAATAAACCCTGCCTGTGAGGGTCCTTTGTTGGGTCTTGGGGAGCTGATAAAAGTGAATAATTCTTAAGCCATTTTATACAACGGAACATGAGTAGGTGTTTGTTGGGATTTGGTTTAAGGCTGAGGACATGCAACTAGTCAGTTTCAGAATCACATACTGCATTGTGGAGAATTTTGGAGATTCAATCTATTTCAGAAAGGAGACCAAATTACCTACTCTCTGAATTGTCTCATAAAAAATTTTAATCCTAGAGATCAATTGAAAAGGAAATCAACTTCTGCTTCCCTATTTCATATTAATGGTCCTTGAAGTTAGGGTAATATAAATGTATTATTTCCCATTTAAATCATGGCAATGAAAATAGTTTCTGACACAGAATAGCGGAATATATGCTAAATAAGAGTTAGCTTTATTATTTTTATTTTTGTGTGTGCTTTCTCAACTGAATTCAATTTCAGGTAAAATGCAGAGAGAGCCTTAGCCTATCACGCTGCAACTAGATTCTGTGGGTTCTGCAGCGAAGTTGATAAAAGACAGTGCCCTATCTTTAGGCACAGCCTAGTTCTCCTCTGTGGTCTTGGGAAAGAAAACTAGGTTTCCAGGCCACACAGCTTTCAAAAATAGAATGCCTATGGTGATGTGGAAGAATGTATATAGATACAATGCATGGGACAAAATCATTTTTATAGAAATCTCTGAGGATTAGAGCCAGAACCCCTCAGAAAACTCTATCTTAAAGGCTACACAACTAGAGCTTCTGTTTGTTTTCTTCCCTGGCTTTAAGTCTCAACTTGAGGTCATAAGCGCCCATCAGGTCCCCCAGTGTCTTCTGTTACCGAGCTCTCCTGGGGCCCTGCTGTCGACGTTGTAAGAGCAAATCTACACACTATTTACATGGAAGGTTAGCGCAGTCTTTCTATAAAAAGGTACCAGTGCCTGTTGCACACTTGGATCTTTATGACTTAATATCTGTAAATATACCTGTCTATGTGACTATACATATGTAAATGTACTTAACACAGTCCCAGCAAAAGAATATATACATATAATTCTATAGACAGAGTATGTCATAGGATAATATATTGAGATATAAAATTGTATTTTCCTCTATATTTTTCCCTGACTTTGCCAAGAACTATGTATCTCCGAGTCTCAGAGTTGTCTTCAGGACTTCAGTTGAAATGTACATGAAGGCAATATCTCTTTCCAACTTTTGGAAAAGCCTGAGCTCATAGGAAGAGGTTGTCAGATGTCTTCAACTAAGAGGGGAAAGGAAAAAGTTTTTGGGGAGGCATGAGAAAGGGAGAGGTTTCCTTGAACTGGAAAGAGGAACATCTGGGCTGTTTCCACCAGGCATAAAGACCCATGCTCTACTTCTAGGTCCTTGGAAACCCCTTGGGTAGTTGTGAGGTGGGCCTAGGGAGGCAGGATCCCACAGATCTGGATCCTTAGAGTGTGTGAGTGAGGAAAAATGGAAACTCATACGTTGTCTTCTCCAAAACTCCAGTAGGTGGCAGAATGGAAATTTAAACCCAGGTCTCGTTCCAAAGTCAATGCACGTTCCAATCTCAGTGCTTTTTAGTTGTAGTGAGTGAAGATAGTTATCTCGTATGTGGAAGGGGGATGTGTAGGGGATGTATTTTTCAAGTATTCTCCAAAGGATGTGATAGACAAAGTGCAGAATTTGGAATTAAATGATATAGGTTTGAATCACAGCCTAGTAACCTTGGGTGTTATCAGCAAAAAGGAAATAATCATGCTTACACTATTTATTTATGATATAATTGAACTGATAAGTATTTTGTGAATTGAATGACTACATATGTTGTTTTTACTGCCTTCTGACCTTTAAGACTGTTTCTCATTCTCAGGTACTACACAGCAATAAAAGGTAAACAGGAATTCACAGACATATAACTCATATTCTTAGTCTATGGCATTTTCTTGAACTAAAAAAAGAAATTTGTCTCTAGAATATTAATCAAAATACTACCTGTATACATGTATTACAAATTCTATATACTCCCATTCACTATACTCTAAGCAGCTTGATTACAAATGTTGAATTACCAGATGTACACAGAAACAGAATATAGAACTGGAAACAGCATTCTTATGTGAAAACAAAATTGATTTTTGTATAAGGCAGATTTGGATTCAAAAACTGATTTTGCAACTTTTGAGACTTATATTCTTGGGTATGTTAACCTCTCTAATGCTGTCTTCTCATCTATACAGTGGAAATAATAACATTAATATCCACCATGACAGTTTTGAGGATAATTAAATCCCCAAATGCAAATGTACATCATGCTTGTCACATAATAGCAGCTCAATAAATGTCGGTTTCTCTTAGAGTGGAAAGACACCTAAAATCACCTACTTTATTCCTCTTACATTGCAGATAAGGAAATTGAGCCCCTAAATTTTCATTTGCTTTTATTTCATTGGGAGCAAAACTTTTTGGAACTGCGGCTCAAGTGTCTTGATTAGAATGTTTCAACACACTAAATATTGATACTAAATGATTTTCTGGAACATAAATTAAATATGAATCTTGAGGAAATTGTTATAATGCAATGAGGTAAAGCAAGTCCATTGGAATATAATTTTCTGTTAAATGCACATCATGAACCAACACAATGAGTTACCTTCTTTACTAATTTTGGAATCTTGCCTGAGAGGCAGCCATATGATAAAGTGTTATATTGTCATCATCATCACTTTCATTGCCATGAGTTAAATGTGATTCTAAGAATAAATGCAAAGGCAGCAGATTCCTTAGTTGCATAAATCATGGCCAGGAAGTCGTGCATCATAATTCCTACCTTTAGTTTTATCTTAGGAAAGTTAAAATGTTCCCTTAATCATGAGGATTCTTGATGAATATAGTTATATTAAGAATCAGCTTCCTGTCATGCTGTGATCTGTCACTTACGAGGACCGTACCCCAGGGTGGAATCTTCCGCAGAGCAACTCTTTTTTCTACTGACCTACGGGGATTACGTGACTTATGTGGATCCTCACGTGCCTCTCTTTGGTAAATTCTTGAAAGGCCAGGGTGTTTATAGCCAATATTTTTTGCCCCTTTATGAAGCACCTTTATTCTATTTCAGAAATGCTTTAGACATTTACTTTTTGCGCAGGGTAAATTAGCGAAGTATGCTAACAGTTTAATTTGTTGTTGATAATCTGATTACTTTCAAAATAGATTTGCTGCTAAAACTGAATAATTATTCATGACTGAATTAATTGATTAATGGGTTTTGAGGATAATTTTCTCAATTGTTATATTTATTTAATGAAATTTAATGCTCATAACCTCATAATTAGAAAATTACTTCATATTCTTCCCTCTACACTATAACTCAGAAAAGACCATCTTTCCTACTGTAATCAAACCCTGTAATTTCCTAGATATGACATGTTCTCTCATATCTTAATGCCATTGCCTATGCTCTTTCTTTCCTCTTCACACTTGGCCTGATAGACTTCTACTACTTCTTCACACCAAGGATCAAACATTGCTGCCTTGCCAAACTTATTCATTCATTCAACAAAAGTTTAATAAGCATTGACTAAGTCAGGGGCTTGATGCTGGGCATCGTCCAACGTGCCCATGTGGGGTGCATTTCAGTGGACAGCTACAGTGTGCTGTGTGTGAATGGAAGCACATAAAAGGAGGAATGAACACAGCCAGTGGGCAGAGTTGGCAAGTTCTCAGAACGTCCCCAAAGGTGATAACCCCTGAGCTGGGTCTTTAAGTGCAAGACAAACGGGAGAACAGTGTGATCATTTTCATCAGGAACCATTTGATTGGAAGGCAATCTTTCCATTTGATTGGAATGTCAGACTGAATTAAAGGGAGGATTATTGTAAAGAATTAGAGGAATCTGATGGAATCCATTAATGAGAAGCACTTTGAAGGGAGGCATTGGGCAAGTGGAGTTAGATTACTTTGAACACTCCACCAACTTTCCTCACTGGTCTCTAACCCATTTCTCACTACTCACTACTATCATTCCTGTTACCATCTGGGTGGGGCAGAGCATTCAACTGTTGCAATTCAGCCAGGTGCATGACTAATTTCTAGACACATCTTGGGTAGTCTGAATGTGAATAACAGGTTGCAGGCCTTTTCTTTTCTTTTTCCTTCCTTCCTTCCTTCCTTCCTTCCTTCCTTCCCTCCCTCCCCCCCTCCTTCTTTTCCTTCCTTCCTTCCTTCCTTCCTTCCTTCCTTCCTTCCTTCCTTCCTTCCTTCCTTTTCTTCTTTTCTTTCTTTCCTTCCTTCCTTGCTTCCTTCCTTCCTTCTTTCTACCTTTCTAATTATACTTTAAGTTCTAAGATACATGTGCAGAACATGCAGGTTTGTTATATAGGTATACATGTGCCATGGTGGTTTGCTGCACCCATCAACCCGTTATCTACATTAGATATTTCTCCTAATGTTATCCCTTTCCTTGCCCCACCTGCCAATAGGCCCTGGTGTGTGATGTTCCTGTCCCTGTGCCGATGTGTTCTCATTGTTCAACTCCCACTTATGAATGAAAACATGAGGTGTTTAGTTTTCTGTTCCTGTGTTAGTCTATGGAAAATGATAGTTTCTAGCTTCATCCATGTCCCTACAAAGGACATGAACTCGTTCTTTTTTATGACTGCAGAGTATTCCATGGTGTATATGTGTCACATTTTCTTTATCTAGTCTATCATTGATGAGCATTTGGGTTGGTTCCAAGTCTTTGCTATTGTGAATAGTGCTGCAATATACATATGTGTGCATGTGTCTTAATAGTAGCATGATTTATAATCCTTTGGGTATATACCCAGCAATGGGATTGCTGGGTCAAATGACATTTCTGGTTCTGGAACCCTGAGGAATCGCTACACTGTCTTCCACAATGGTTGAACTAATTTACACTCCCACTAACACTGTAAAAGTGTTCCTATTTCTCCACATCCTCTCCAGCATCTGTTGTTTCCTAATTTTTTAATGATCGCCATTCTAACTGGTGTGAAATGGTATCTCACTGTGGTTTTGATTGCATTTCTCTGTTGCAATTCAGCCAGGTGAATGATTAACTTCTAGACACATCTTGGGTAGTCTGAATGTGAATAACAGGTTGTAGGCTTTTTCTTTTCTTTTCTTTTCTTCTTCCTTCCTTCTTTCCTTCCTTCCTTCCTTCCTTCCTTCCTTCCTTCCTTCCTTCCTTCCTTCCTTCCTTCCTTCCTCCCTCCCTCCCTAGACACATCTTGGGTAGTCTGAATGTGAATAACAGGTTGTAGGCCTTTTTTTTCAGATGTTTGTAAGCTTTTTTACAGATGTTTGTTGGCCACATAAATGTCTTCTTTTGAGAAATGTCTGCTCATATCCTTTGCCCACATTTTGATGGGGTTTTTTTTTTTTTTTTCTTGTAAATTTGTTTAAGTTCCTTGTAGATGCTGGATATTAGCCCTTTGTCAGATGGATAGATTGCAGAAACTTTCTCCCATTCTGTTGGTTGACTGTTCACTCTGATGATAGTTTCTTTAGCTGTGCAAAAGCTCTTTAGTTTAAATAGATCCCATTTGTCAATTTTGGCTTTTGTTGCCATTGCTTTTGGTGTTTTAGTCATGAAGTCTTTGTTCATGCCTATGTCCTGAATGGTATTGCCTAGGTTTTCTCCTGGGATTTTTTTATGGTTTTAGGCCTTACATTTAAGTCTTTAATCCATCTTTAGTTAATTTTTGTATAAGGTGAAGGAAGGGGTCTAGTTTCAGTTTTCTGCATATGGCTAGCCGATTTTCCCAACACCATTTATTACACAGGGAATTCTTTTCCCATTGCTTGTTTTTGTCAGGTTTGTCAAAGATCAGATGGTTGTAGATGTGTGATGTTACTTCTGAGGTCTCTGTTCTGTTTCATTGGTCTATATATCTGTTTTGGTATCACTACCAAGCTGTTTTGGTTACTGTAACCTTGTAGTATAGTTTGAAGTCAGGTAACGTGATGCCTCTAGCTTTGTTTTTTTTGTTTTTGTTTTTGGTTTTTTTTTTTTTTGCTTAGGATTATCTTAGCTATTTTTGGTTCCATATGAAATTTAAAGCAGTTTTTTTCTAATTCTGTTAAGAAAGTCAATGGTAGCTTGATGGGGATGGCATTGAATATATATATTACTTTGGGTAGCATGGCCATTTTCATGATATTGATTCTTCTTATCCATGAGCATGGAATGTTTCTCCATTTTTTGTGTCCTCTCTTATTTCCTTGAGCAGTGGTTTGTAGTTCTCCTTGAAGAGGTCCTTCACATCCCTTGTAAGTTCTATTCCTAGGTATTTTATTCTCTTTGTAGCAATTGTGAATGGGAGTTCACTCATGATTTGGCTCTCTGTTTGTCTATTATTGGTGTATAGGAATGCTCCTGATTTTTGCACATTGATTTTGTATCCTGAAACTTTGCTAAAGTTTCTTACCAGTTTAAGGAGTTTTTGGGCTGAGATGATGGGGTTTTCTAAATATACAATCACATCATCTGCAAACAGAGACAATTTGGCTTCCTCTCTTCCTATTTGAATATGCTTTATTTCTTTCTCTTGCCTGATTGCCCTGCTATCTTTCAATATTACCCTGTAATAACTTTCAACACTATGTTGAATAGTAGTGGTGAGAGAGGGTATCCTTTGTCTTGTTCCGGTTTTCAAAGGGAATTCTTCCAGCTTTTGCCCATTCAGTATTATATTGGCTGTGGGTTTGTTATAAATAGCTCTTATTATTTTGAGATACGTTCCATCAATACCTAGTTTATTTAGTGTTTTTTTTTTTTTAGCATGAAAGAGTGTTGAATTTTATCAAAAGTATTTTCTGCATCTATTGGAACAATCATGTGGTTTTTGCCATTGGTTCTGTTTTATGTGGTGGATTACATTTATTGATTTGCATATGTTGAACCAGCCTTGCATCCCAGGGATGAAGCTGACTTGATAATCGTGGATATGCTTTTTAATGTGCTGCTGGATTTGGTTTGCCAGTATTTTATTGAGGATTTTCGCATCGATGTTCATCATGGATATTGGCCTAAAATTTTCTATTTTTGTTGTGTCTTTGCCAGGTTTTGGTATCAGAATGATGCTGGCTTCCTAAAATGAGTTATGGAGGAGTCCCTCCTTTTCTGTTGTTTGGAATAGTTTCAGAAGGAATGGTACCAGCTCCCTTTTGTACCTCTGGTAGAATTCGGCTATGAATTTGTCTGACCCTGGGCTTTTTATGGTTGGTAGGCTATTAATTACTGCCTCAATTTCAGAACTTATTATTGGTCTATTCGGGGATTCGACTTCTTCCTGGTTTAGACTTGGGAGAGTGTATGTATCCAGGAATTTATCCATTTCTTCTAGATTTTCTAGTTTATTTGCATAGAGGTGTTTATAGTATTCTCTGATGGTAGCTGAATTTCTGTGGGATCAGTGGTATTTCCCCTTTATCATTTTTTATTGTGCCTATTTGATTCTTCTCTTTTCTTCTTTATTAGTCTGGTTAGTGGTCTATCTCTTTTGTTAATCTTTTCAAAAAACCAGCTCCTGGATTTTTTGATTTTTTGAAGGGATTTTGTGTGTCTTTCTCCTTCAGGTCTGCTCTGATCTTAGTTATTTATTGTCTTCTGCTAACTTTTGAATTTGTTTGCTCTTGCTTCTCTACTTCTTTTAATTCTGATGTTAGGGTGTCATTTTAGATATTTCTGGTTTTCTCCTGTGGGCACTTAGTGCTATAAATTTCCCTCTTAACACTGCTTTAGCTGTGTCCCAGAGATTCTGGTACATTGTGTCTTTTTTTTCTCATTCGTTTCAAGTAACTTATTTATTTCTGCCTTAATTTCATTATTTACCCAGTAGTCATTCAGGAACAGGTTGTTCAGTTTCCATGTAGTTGTGTGGTTTTGAGTGAGTTTCTTAATCCTGAGTTCTAATTTGATTGCGCTGTGGTCTGAGAGCCTGTTTTTTATGATTTCCATTCTTTTGCATTTGCTGAGGAGTGTTTTACTTCTAATTATGTGGTCAGTTTTAGAAAAAGTGTTACGTGGTGCTGAGAAGAATGTATATTCTGTTGATTTGGGGTGGAAAGCTCTGTATATGTCTATTAGGTCCACTTGGTCCAGAGCTGAGCTCAAGTCCTGAATATCCTTGTTAATTTTCTGCCTCATTGATCTAATATTGACAATGGGCTGTTAAATTGTCCCACTATTATTGTGTGGAAGTCTAAGTCTCTTTATGGGTCTCTAAGAACTTGCTTTATGAATCTGAGTGCTCCTGTATTGGGTGCATATATATATTTAGGATAGTTAGCTCTTCTTGTTATATTAATCCCTTTATCATCATGTAATGCCCTTGTTTGTCTTTTCTGATCTTTGTTAGTTTAAAGTCTGTTTTATCAGAGACTAGGATTGCAACCCCTACTTTTTTTTTTTTTTTTTTACTTTCCATTTACTTGGTAAATATTCCTCTATTCCTTTATTTTGAGCCTATGTGTGTATTTGCATGTGAGATGGATCTCCTGAATACAGCACACCAATGGGTCATGACTCTTTATCTTATTTGCCAGTCTGTGTCTTTTAATTGGGGCATTTAGCCCATTTACGTTTAAGGTTACTATTGTTATGTGTGAATTTGATCCTGTCATTATGATGCTAGCTGGTTGTTTTGCCCATTAGTTGATGCAGTTTCTTCATAGTGTCAATGGTCTTTACATTTTGGTATGCTTTTGCAGTGGCTGGTACTGGTTTTTCCTTTCCATATTTAGTACTTCCTTCAGGAGCTCTTGTAGGGCAGGCCTGGTGGTGACAAAATCCCTCAGTATTTGCTTGTCTGTAAAGGATTTTATTTCTCCTTCACTTATGAAGCTTAGTTTGGCTGGATATGAAATTCTGGGTTGAAAATTCTTTTCTTTAAGAATGTGGAATATTGGCCCCCATTTTCTTCTAGCTTGTAGGGTTTCTGCAGAGAGATCCACTGTTAGTGTAATGGGTTTCCCTTTGTGGGTAACCTGACCTTTTTCTCTGGCTGCCCTTAACATTTTTTCTTCCGTTTCAACCTTGGTGAATCTGATGATTATATGTCTTAGGGTTGCTCTTCTCAGGCAGTATCTTTGTAGTGTTCTCTGTATTTCCTGAATTTGAATGTTGTCCTGTCTTACTAGGTTGAGGAAGTTCCCCTGGATAATATCATGAAGTGTGTTTTCCAACTTGATTCCATTCTCCCCCTCACTTTCACATACACCAATCAAACATAGATTTGGTCTTTTCACATAGTCCCATATTTCTTGGAGGCTTTTTTCATTCCTTTTCATTATTTTTTCTCTAATCTTATCTTCATGTTGTATTTCATTAAGTTGACCTTCAATCTCTGATATCCTTTCTTTCAGTTGATTGATTTGGCTATTAATACTTGTGTATGCTTCACGGAGTTCTTGTGCTGTGTTTTTCAGCTACATCAGGTCATTTATATTCTTCTCGAAACTGGTTATTCTAGTTAGCAGTTCCTGTAACCTTTTATCAAGGTTCTTAGCTTTCTTGCATTGGGTTGGAACATGCTTCTTTAGCTCGGAGGAGTTTGTTATTACCCACCTTCTGAAGCCTGCTTCTGTCAGTTCTTCAAACTCATTCTCCGTCCAGTTTTGTTCCCTTGCTGGCGAGGAGTTGTGATCCTTTGGAGGAGAAGCAGCATTCTGGTTTTTGGAATTTTCAGCCTTTTTGTGCTGGCTTTTCCTCATCTTCTTGGATTTATCTACCTTTAGTCTTTGATCTTGGAGATCTTTGGATGGGGGCTTTACGTGGGTGTCCTTTTTGTTGATGTTGATGCTGTTGCTTTGTTTGTTAGTTTTTCTTCTGACGTTGAGGGCTCTCTTCTGCAGGTCTGCTGGAGTTTGCTGGAGGTCCACTCCAGACACTGTTTGCCTGGATATCACCAGCAGAGGTTGCAGAACAGCAAAGATTGCTGTCTGCTCCTTCCTCTGGAAGCTTTGTCACAGAGTAGCACCTGCCAGATGCCAGCCAGAGCTCTCCTTTATGAGGTGTCTGTTGACCCTTGCTGGGAGATGACTCTCAGTCAGGAGGCATGAGGGTGAGGGACCCACTTGAAGAGGCAGTTTGTCCCTTAGCAGAGCTCAAGCACTGTGCTGGGAGATCTGCTGCTGTCTTCAGAGCTGACAGGCAGGAATGTTTAAGTTTGCTGAAGCTGTGCCCACAGCTGCTCTTTCCCCTAGGTACTCTGTCCCAGGGAGATGAGAGTTTTATTCTGTAAGCCCCTGACTGGGGCTTCTGCCTTTCTTTCAGAGATGCCCTGCCCAGAGAGGAGGAATCTAGAGAGGCAGTCTGGCTACAGTGGCTTTGCCGTGCTAGTTTCACAACCAATTCGAACTTCCTGGTGGCTTTGTTTACACTGTGAGGGGAAAACAGCCTACTGGAGCCTCAGTAATGGTGGACGCCCCTCCCTGCACCAAGCTTTAGCATCCCAGGTCGACTTCAGACTACTGTGCTGGCAGTGAGAATTTCAAACCAGTGAGTCTTAGCTTGTTGGGCTCTGTGGGGGTGGGATCTGCTGGGAAGACAACTCAGCTGTTTGGCTTCAGCCCGCTTTTCAGAGGAGTGCATGGTTCTGTCTCACTGGCCTAGGCACCTGAGGAATCTCCTGGTCTGCCGTTTACAAAGACCGTGGAAAAACGTAGTATCTGCTCTAGAGTGCACGTTTCCTCATGGCACAGTCCCTCACGGCTTCCCTTGGCTAGGGGAGGGAGTTCCCCAATCCCTTGTGCTTCCCAGGTGAGGCAATGCCCCACTCTACTTCTGCTCACCCTATGTGGCCTGCATCCATTTTCTAACCAGTCCCAATGATATGAACCATGTACCTCAGTTGGAAATGCAGAAATCACCCACCTTCTGCATTGGTCTCGCTAGGAGCTGCAGACCAGAGTTATTCTTATTCCGCCATCTTGCCTCTAAGTCTCAGGCCTTCTTTAGTGTTTTGACTTATTTTACTTATTTACTTATTTTCTGTAAGGAAATCTGGATTATAACATGTTCCTTTCAGTATAGACTTTAGATAATGAGGAATAACCAACACCTTCAAATACATTTACTTTTTATCCAAAGACCTAAAAACTTCACCCTCAGGAAGCCCATGGCTTGGGTTCCAGGATACAGTTTAATACAGATGGCAGGTAATCAGCTGATTTTTCCCCCTCCTCAAGTACTGGCTTCACTTTGACATGGTATTTTACAGTGCCTTCCAGGGACCCCCACCACCAATTCTGCATATCCTCTGAAGGTCTGTAGCTTGCCAACCCACTTTTAATTTATGTTTAAGCCTAAAACCTTTTTGTTGGGAGATCATTTACAGGGGATTTATAGTAAGGAACTTGGGGATTCTCATGGAATCTAGTCTCAGGACAGCCTTCTTGAGAAATGGAAAGATGACAAGCTCTGTCTCTGTCTCTCTCATTCTCTCCCCCATCCCTCTGCCTTCTCTGTGTTTCTCTCTTTTTCTTACATAGACTTAACCTGAATGTTTGCTATTTTTTCTTTCTATAGGCCCCTTCAAAGTGATGCTCCCCCTCAGTAACATCAGTCTGTGTGTGACTAGGACTTGCTGTCATCCTAATTCTGGTTCCAATCCTAGGTCATCCTATGAATTCGATCATGGACATGTGTTCTGGGTCTATCATATCTAATTCTGGGAGAAAGCACCTGACAGGCTCTGCTTTATTCTTGTGTTCATCTCTAATCCAATCAACTAGAGCCACAGTGGTGAGATTGCTGGTACAAGCATTATTGCCTAGGTCTGCCACATCCATGGGGACTTTGGAGGACATGTCTGAGAAGGAAAAACAAATGGGCATGCATAACAAACATATCATTCACAATATTCCAGGCAGTAGGTACAGCGACCTTGAGGGCTGGAGAAAGAAGAGAGCTTGGTACATATAGGGAACTTCAAGTGGTTCAGAATGGCTGGAGTGTAGTATTTGGGGTAGGAGATAATAAGAGATAAGATGGAGCAGTAACCAGGGCTGGAATTATGAAGGGCTTTGATACCTGCTAAGGAGTCGAAGTAGATAAAAAGTCAGGTTTTTCTCTCCTTTCTTGGCTTTTACATCCTATACCATCTATTTGGAAGAGATACCACCCCTCCCTTCCTTGACTTACTAAGCATTTGCCCTTTGGGTCTCAGCTTAAATGTACGTTTTCGAAAATCCTTCCCTGATCTCCCAAGCCTGGTTAGTTGCTATGTGTTTCCCCAGCTCTGTGTTCCTGCACTAAACAGTACTCTTATCCTGTATCCTGCTTGCCTGTTCAGTTTTCTGTCTCTCCTGCTAGAGTATAAACAGGAATCTTCTCTGAATATATCTTTTATCTGTAGGACAGTGCCTGTCAATCACAGACATTCTACAAATGTCCTGTTTAAGGAATGAATACATCAATGAATGAATGAAAGAGATGGACACAAATCAAGCAACCTCAAGTATCCCTTTCCTTGCTTGAAGTTAAGCCTGGCCTTGCTTCTTAGTTAGACTGACTGAAGCCCTCTCAGCCTCTAATCCATGAGGAATGAAGACCCTCCTGCAGATTCTGTGGTCTCAACCTGGGGACTCTGAATATTTTCCCCAGACACCACTCTCTTCCCTGCTCCTTCATCTGGAAGCTTCATCCCAGAGGGGTGAGAAGGGTCTTAAAAAGGGGTTTCCCTGCACAAGCTCTCTTTGCCTGCTGCCATCCATGTAAGACATGACTGCTCCTCCTTGCCTTCTGCCATGATTGCGCCAGATGCCAGCCGGAGCTCTCCTGTATGAGGTGTCCCATACACCTGCCCACTTCCTACATGATCAATCTAGATTAGTTTCCTAATGTCATTCTGTATTTTGCCATCTTAATCTTTTCTCTTTTCCAATCACTTCTCCCTCATTTCCTTCCTTGAGAAAGGAAATAAGCTTACACAGTCCTCCACTCATCACCTGCACATCCTAGGAGCATCTATGAAGGGTTCACCGTTTTCTGTCCCAAACTATCTGTCTTACCAGCACATCACGTGTATACAAACATCGGACACATGTATATAAATGTATATATTATAATTCCTACTGTTGACTCTCACAAATATCAACAAGCAGCAACCTATAATTATAGATTAAACACATGCAATCCATATAGGTTATATAGATTATATATAATATATGCAATCCTGCTTTATTCCATTAACGATTGTGATGTTGCATTCTAGTACAAAGGAATAGTGGTAAAATATGAACTTATATTGCAGATGTTTTCTAATTCAGTATTGAAATGCCTCAGAACTCAGACCTTGGATCTCTTTGCTTCTTTATTCTTACTGCATTGTTAAACTCATCCATTCTCAAGCCTTAAAATCATCTATGTGCTGATAACTCCCAAATTTATGTCTCCAATCCAGGCCTTTTCCCTAAACTGCATACTCATATATCCAACATCTCTACTTGGATGTCCACTAGACCTTTTAAACACACAGTGTGTCCAAAATGGAACTTCTAATCTTCCCCCAACTCTGTGCTCCACCCACAGTCTTCCATATTTCAGGCGATGGTAACTTGGCAGCTTCATCCTTTCAGTTGCTCAGTCCAAAAGACTTGAAGTCATCCTAAACTCCTCTCTTTTTCTCACACTTCCCAGCCAGCCTGTCATTAAGTCCTGCTGGTTCTACCCTCTAATATATCCTTCTCTCCATTTCCACTGTTCCCATCCTGATTAGACTCACCATCCTTTCTTGGCTGGAATACTGCAGTAGCTTCCTCATAGGTCTCTGTGAATCTACCCTTTCTCTCACACAATCTAATATAGCAGAGCACCAGGGGCTCTTCTGCTGCACACCTTCCAATGCCCACCTCCATTTCACTCACAGTGAAAGCTAGTGTTTATATTGGCCCAATACCGCCACACACTTTGCTTCCACCTCAATCCTTATCCCTGGGACTTTATCTTCTAGTACGTCCACTCCCTTCCCACCTATTTTATTGCTGTAAGTAGTCCTCTTGCTGTCCTTTGACCATCATGAGCACACTCCATCTTAGGATCCTCCACTCTAGCTGTTCCTCAGGCTGGAGTGCTCTTTTTCTAGATTCACTCGGCAAGCTCTCTCACCTTCTCCCAGTCTTTGTTCAGATATCACCTTCTCCATGAGGCTTACTTTGAGCACCCTACTGCAACCATCACCACCCCAAACCCTCTTCACTTGCAATCCCAACCTCACTCTACTTTTTCTATTTTCCGTAGTACTTATCTCCTTCTAATGTATGACATAATGTATTTATTTGCTATTATCTGTCTCTCTTGTTTGAATGCAAATTCTAAGAAGACAAAGATCTTTTTTTTTTTTCACTGATTGATATGGTTTGGCTGTGTTTCCCTGACAAATCTCATCTTGAATTCCCACATGTTATGGGAGGAACCCAGTAGGAGGTAATTGAATCATGGGGGCAGGTCTTTCTTGTGCTGTTCTCGTGCTAGTGAATAAGTCTTACAAGATTTGATTTTTTGAAAAAGGGGAGTTTCCCTGCACAAGCTCTCTTTGCCTGCTGCCATCCATGTAAGACGTGACTGCTCCTCCTGACCTTCTGCCATGATTGTGAGGTCTCCTTAGCCGAGTGAAACTGTAAGTCCATTAAACCTCTTACTTTTGTAAATTGCCCAGTCTTGGATATGTCTTTATCAGCAGCATGAATACAAACTAACACACTGATTCATCAAAGCTCTTAGAGGTGTGCTTGGCACATAATGAGTGCTTAGTGAATATTGCCAAAAGAATGAATGAATGAAAAATCAAATTAATATCTCCTACCCTGTCTGCTCTTTATGTATCTCCATATCAGTGCTATAATTCCCAAATTGTGAACTCCCAAAAGGTAGAAAGCATTTTTGTCCTTTCTTAGCAGAGCAGGATTTTGATCTAAATTTCTGTGAACTATAGTCTCATGGTTTTGATTCTTTTCATAAGTTGATCACTCATTCACAAGGATGTAATTTGCACAAGACTGATGTGGGCTCAGAACATTGAGAAAAAGACTACTTCATCTACCTGACAGTCAAAGGGTGACACTTTAAGACTTGAGAGATAATAAATTCAAAGGAAGTTCACACACAGAAAAATTTAAGATTAAATTGTCATTTCAGATAAATTTGTTAGGGATATTGGTTCAATATTCTGCAGCAGATGCATAAAATATTTCCATGCCTTTAAGAATCCATTTGTGGTCTCAGATACCACATGTCATTACCGGAGTGTAGAGGTCGTACACAGTACTCTTTTTTGAGTCACTCAGGCTTCTCCTGTGGCATAAGATTTTGCAGTGATTTTGTAATGGACGTTTCCTAATTGATAAATTATTGGCTATTTTTGAATTATGAAATGGCTACATTACCTAGAAATAGGCCCTTGGGTGCACATGAGATATTTCATTACCAGGCTTAAGATTTATTTTATTAACAGAAAAATAATCTAAAATGGCACTTAAAGGATCTTATCAAAATTATGAACATTCCACTTCTGAATGCCTGTATTATACATCCATTCCTAGGTCACCTAAACTTACCCCTCTGACTCAAGCTGCTACAAAGAACCAACCACTTCCTCTATTCCAGCTGTTTCTCTATTCCAACTCTTGCCCTATTATGTCAGTCAGGCTGTTCTTTGCTGTATCTCTTTTGGTGTTAATCACATTTATAGGCTGTATTAGTTCATTCTTATGCTGTTAATAAAGACATACCCAAGATGAGGAAATTTGTAAAGGAAAGAGTTTTAATGGACTCATAATTCCACATGGCTGAGGAGGCCTTACAATCATGTAGAGGGCAAAGGAGGGGCAAAGGCATGTCTTACATGGTGGCAAGCAAGAGGGCATGTGTAAGGGAACTACTCTTTATAAAACCATCAGATCTCATGAGACTTATGCACTGTCATGAGAATAGCATGGGAAAAACTCACCTACATGATTCAATTACCTCCCAGTGGGTCCCTCTCACAACATGTGTGGATTATGGGAGCTACAATTCAAGTTGAGATTTGGGTGGGGAAGCAGCCAAAGCATATCATTCCACCCCCAGCCCCTCCCAAATCTCATGTCCTCACATTTCAAAACCAATCATGCCTTCCCAACAGTCCCCTAAAGTCTTAACTCATTTCAGCATTAACTCAAAAGTCCACAGTCCAAAGTCTCATCTGAGACAGACAAGTCCCTTCTGCCAAAAGCAAGTTAGTTACTTACTAGATACAATGGGGGTACCAGGCATTGGGTAAATATGCCCATTTCAAATGGGAAAAATTGGCCAAAACAAAGGGGCTATAGACCCTGGAAAGTCTGAAATCCAACAGGGCAGTCATTAAAACTTAAAGTTACAAAATGATCTCCTTGGACTCCATGTCTCACATCCAGGTCATGCTGATGCAAAAGGTGGGCTCCCACAGCCTTGGGCAGCTCTGCCCCTATGGCTTTGCAGGGTACAGCCTCCATTTTGGCTGCTTTTGTGGGCTGGCATTGAGGGTGGCTTTTCCAGGTGCATGGTGCAAGCTGTCATTGGATCTACCATTCTGGGGTCTGCAAGACAGTGGGCCTCTTCTGACGGCTCCACTAGGCAGTGCCCCAGTGGGAACTCTGTGTGGGTGCTCCAACCCCACATTTCACTTCCACACTGCCCTAGCAGAATTTCTCCATGAGGGCTCCACCCCTGCAGCAAACTTCTTGCCTGGGCATCCAGGCATTTCCATGCATCTTCTGAAATCTAGGCAGAGATTCCCAAATCTCAGTTCTTGATTTCTCTGTACCCACAGGCCCAACACTATGTGGAAGTTGCCAAGGCTTGGGGCTTGCACCCTCTGAAGCAATTGCCTGAGCTTTTTAGTCACAGCTGGAATGGGATGCAGGGCACCAAGTCTCAAGGCTGTGCACAGCAAAGTGGGGGTCCTGGCCCTGGCCCACAGAATCATTTTTCCCTCCTAGGCCTCTGGGCCTGTGATGAGAAGGGCTGCTATGAAGGTCTCTGACATGCCGTGGAGACATTTTCCCCATTGTCTTGGTGATTAACATTTGGCTCCTTGTTTTATGTAAGTTTCTGCAACAAGTTTGAATTTCTCCTCAAAGGTTTTTCTCTCCTATCTCATTGTCAGGATGCAAATTTTCAAAACTTTGATATTCCATCACCTCTTGAATGTTTAGCCACTTAGAAATTTATTCCACTAGATACCTTAAATCATCTCTCCTAAGTTCAAAATTCCACACACCTCTAGGGCAAGGGCAAAATGCCACCAGTCTCTTTGCATAGCAAGAGTGACCTTCACTCCAATTCCCAACAAGTTCCTTATCTCTATCTGAGACAACCTCAGCATGGACCTTTTTGCCCAAATCACTGTCAGCATTTTGGTCAAAGCCATTCAACAAGTCTCTAGGAAGTTCCAAACTTCCCTTATTTTCCTGTTTTTTGAGCCCTCCAAGTCTCTAGGAGGTTTCAAACTTTCCCACATTTTCATATCTTCTGAGCCCTCCAAACTGTACCAACCTAGCCTGTTACCCAGTTCTAAAGTCACTTTTCGGGTATATTTACAGTAGCACCCCTCTCTACTGATACCAATTTACTGTATTAGTCTGTTCTCACACTGCTAATAAAGACATACCCAAGACTGGGTAATTTATAAAGGAAAGAGGTTTGATAGACTCACAGTTCCATATGACTGATGAGGCCTCACAATCATGGCAGAAGGCAAAGGAGGAGCAAAGGCACATGTTACGTGGTGGCAGGCAAGAGAGCATGCGTAGGGGAATTGCTCTTTACAAAACTATCAGATCTTGTGAGCCTTACTCACTGTCATGTGAACAACAGGGGAAAAACTCACCCCCATGATTCAATTACCTCCCAACAGGTCCTTTCCATGATACATGTGGATTATGGGAGCAACAACTCAAGATGAGATTTGGGTGGGGATACAGCCAAACCATATCATAGGTTAATTCATGTTAACTTAAAGAATAGAGAGGCAGCAAAGTGGATGTAACATAAGCTTGGTGTCAGACAAGATGGATTAGATCTCTGGTTCTGCTATTTACTATCTATATGACCTTGAGGATATTGTGCAATCTCTTTATAAATCCCTATATTTGTAAAAGAGTTTAATAATATCTTCTTCATAGGTGAGAATTAAATGAGATAGTATATATAAAGTATTTGTTTCCCTTCTGTGTTAAGATAGCGATAGTAATATACGTTAGCCTTTCAGTTGGGTTTGCTAACGTCTAAGGGGGCCTTTTCTTGCATGCCTATTAATGCTTAGAGTTTTACTTTTATTATAATAATATTCCATTTATTAAAGAGCTAAATCCTAAGTTATCTTAATATTTTAAGTTCAGCTTTCTAATCTTGTTATTCTGTTTATTAATCTAGTGTATTTGTATAAAAAAGTACCATCATTTTCACTAGCTTTGATTAATATTTATTGATTTGTACAGTAAAAATAATAAATTATCCTTAATCTTTTAATGTTATTTGAATTCATAAGTAATATTTTCATCAATGCTTCAAATCATAATTACACTTTTAATGTAGTTATTTTTTTTCAGATAATGCAAATCTATTATGCAGACTTAAAACCCAACAAGCTAGATACTTCTAAACACTTAAGTAATGCTTAGTAATCTGACAAATCAATCAATTGACTCACTTAACTCAAATTCTCATACACTTTTCAAACATCTTAAAAACAGAAAACATTCAAAATAGCAGTGACTACAAAACATAACACAGCATAATAACATTCCTTAAACAAAAGTCTCACTTGTATTCATTCTCTCTCTATTAAATACATATTATACATAACATACATTATATGTGATCTACATTGTATAAATATATAATACACATAAATGTTATATAGTATATATACATTATATATCATATACATTGTATACACATGTACATTGTGCATAATATACATTATGTACATTATGTATAGTATACATTATGCATAATGTAATAGATTTTCATATATTAGATTACATTGTATAATATAATATATTATGTACAATATACATTACATACATTATGTATAATATGCATTATATAAAATGTACGTACATATATTCCTTCCAGAAGTAGCTAATTTGCTCCCAACCAAAGAAAAGATAATTACTATTTTAGGTCCACTACAGCCACTGAAGTTTTACACACAGATTATTATCAGTGATTGCAAATCAAGGCAAAGGATGTTTGTGCTGCTTCCAGGATGATTCTACCCAAATCCCAGGTTAGCAAGTTGGACACTTTCTCATAATTAAGCCCTGCCAACTTTTTCAATTTTAAAGAAAACTGTTTTCAAAAGTTTTTCCTGCCAGATCTGAGTAGCTTCAATGCGCTCTTCCCACTGTGCTCCTTCACAATAGAATCACGGCTCATCTCCGTATTGCTTGATTTGTGATAATAGGCTTCTTAAATGCTTCTGCCATTATAACCCATCTGCTCGCTAACTGAGGAGATTCTGTACTTTATCTTTTATGTTCTCATTTGTGTCAAACCCATATTTATGTTGGTTTATTGCTGAGTCCAAACCAGATTCCCAGCTTCTGCTTTCCTCCCCTGCCCCCAGTCTAATGTTCCTCCCCTAGTCTAGTGTCACTGCATGATTTTCTGTAAATGCAAATGTACACCAATAAACCTGCCTGAAGCAAGAGGAATTGAGCCAGCTATCAAATATCATTCTGGGATTCAGCATCAGTCACCATTAGGGTTGTTCTCGTCCTGACATGGGCTACATGTCTGGTCCCTGGGGCTTAGCCTCTGGTCGGTGCCAAATTCAGGTAACAGGCTTGTCAGCACAAAAATACATACCTGGAACAAACCAACATTTCTGGAACAAGACTGCTTGGGGAAATTCACGAGTAGCTGGTGTGAGGTTCTCCATTTTTCATTACAATTTAGGACAGCACACAGAAACTTAGCAGGTCTAGATATCAGACTCAAAAGAACCCTGGCCCTTGGGCTGTGGGGATATTAAACTAAAGAATTGCGGAAGAACCAGCCCCAATGTGGTCATGCGGTATGACACTGCAGAGCCCCTAGTTCAGAATGGAGTCAAAACTAAAAAGATAATGCAGCCAGGCTGATTTACTGTCTGGGTCCCTAGACAAAATAAGAGCATGATCTTTGAATCTAGAAGGATATGAAATTGGATCCTGGCTATGTACTTACTATGTGATTATGACAATGCTACTGAATTACTCTAAACTTATATTTCTGCATTATTGAGATCAACCACCAGCCTAACAGTTAAGACATGCGTAAGAACTATGAATCAGGTCTGATAGCACAGAGAAAATATTTTCCACCTCCTTCTCAGCACAATGTCTCCTAAGAATTATTTGCATCTGTTATTTCGACTTTCTCGCATTCCAGTTTCTCTTTGTAGTAGATGGACAGAGATTGATGACTCAATGTCTTTCCTTCACCTCACTGTATAACAAAAACATGACTGCAGTGAAATCGACTGATCCTCCTTGCGATGGTGATTGGTCTAGGATGACCATATGATAAGGGATGGTCCAAACAGGAGGACAGTTCAAACTCAGAACTATCCTTTCACGTTAAAACCTGCCTTAGTGCTGTACTTCTAAGTAATATGAACCAGAAAATTCCTTATTTTTAAATCAGTTGAGATTTTCTGCTACCTATAGCCAAAAGCACCCTAACTTGCTAACTCTTCTATCAGCTTCAATCAGAATTCAGCTCTGTCACTTCACCAACGCTGTTGTTGTAAAGAGCATCAGTGACCCTCATGTTGGAGAATCCAACAAATAGTTTTCCAGCTCCTCTATCTCTGCTCAGTCTTTGGAGATTAGACTTTCCATCCAATATGCAAGTGTGCTTGAGGATATTCATTGTAGCATTGGATATCATAGCAAAATATTAAAAAATAAGCTACTGATACACTGAATACTGAAAATAATCTACTGATGCACACAATTTTATTTGATTTATGTTTTACTATTTTTATCTTAAATATATTTTAATTTTAAATATACATAAGTATATTCAAATGTTATACAATTATTTTCTTTTAATATTTACACTTATTTCAAATTAATGTTTTTGTTATTTTAACATTTTATTTCTTTGGTTTTTGCATTTATTTAATGTATAAATGTATTTATTCAATCACCAAGAGGGGACTGAATAAGCTACGTATTTCTTTCTTTGAGCGCAGCTGGTGCAATAAGCAGGAGCTCGCAGAGTCCCGTGGCCGCGGAGGGGCGCCAGACTCCGGGGAAGAGCCAGGGCGAGGTACGACGAATCTGGCTCCGCTGGCGACCTGCCCCCTCTCCTTTCCTCCCTGGTGGGACTGGCGGTGGGTCACCACGGCCGCATCTGGGAGGCGACTCTTCCAATTCAAGATGACCAAGAAAAAACCCTCTTCCCCAAAGGGGAAACAGACTTCAAACGGATGGTCTGAGATGAATGAGTTCTAAAATGGAAACAATATGAAACACATGCGCAAACGTTGGAGGCAAGAACGCTGACCTTAACCTCAGTGAAAATTAAAGCAACAGCAGCAAGAGTCTGCGCGGGGAAAACATCCTTGCGATGCGACTAGCAGACAAGAGGCAGGATATGCGAGGCGCCCTACCGGAATTTAGTACCTCCAGCAAATCTAGTGGCCCAGGATAGCCGGATCAACAATGGTTGACCGAGTCATCAACTTGTTTTCCTAAAAATGAAAGGTGATCTGGCCCTGACTGAAGACAAACTGGAACAAGCCCAAAATGAATAGAGTGCCTGGAAGTTTACGCCTGGTAGGTAAACTCTCCAGTCATATTCTCAGTCAATGTTTCCCTGACAGTCCCACTACTAGAAAGTCCCTGAGGGGACAGCCAAGTACTCGTTTCTACACCAACCCTCAGACTTTATTTTAGAGGAAAGAAAAAACCCACATTTTTTTTTTATTATTATACTTTAAGTTCTAGGGTACATGTGCACAACGTGCAGGCTTGTTACATATGTATACATGTGCCATGTTGGTGTGCTGCACCCATTAACTCGTCATTTACTATATCTCCTAATGCTATCCCTCCTTCCTCCCTGCACCCCACGGCAGGCCCCGGTGTGTGATGTTCCCCTTCCTGTGTCCAAGTGTTCTCATTGTTCAATTCCCACCTATGAGTGAGAACATGTGGTGTTTGGTTTTTTTTGTCCTTGCAATAGTTTGCTGAGAATGATGGTTTCCAGCTGCATCCATGTTCCTACAAATGACATGAACTCATCCTTTTTTATGGCTGCATAGTATTCCATGGTGTATATGTGCCACATTTTCTTAATGCAGTCTATCATTGATGGACATTTGGGTTGGTTCCAAGTCTTTGCTATTGTGAATAGTGCCGCAGTAAACATACGTGTGCATTCTTATACTCCGCAGCTCCTAATGGCGAATGTGAAACTTACCAATGAACCTTGCACTTCAGTTCTTTCCCTCCCCATTCCTCTTGCTTCAGAGGCCTGGTAGACTTGCACTATCCCAAAGAAGCGGCTACCTCTGAAGAATTCCTCTTTGGGAACATGTAGATACTTGAGAAATGTTTCTGTTTGAAGAAAATAGAGGGAGAAATAAGGTCCTAAGGCAAACAATGTCTTAGGACAGTTTGGAGAAATGAAAACTTGGAGGCTTTAAATCATGAATTGAACATAAATTCCAGTAAAATGGAAAATGGACTATGCATTACTCTTACCCTGGAGCATAGTGACTTAGAAACTCTAGGCCGGTCGCTCAAGCCTGTAATCCCAGCACTTTGGGAGGCCGAGATGGGCGGATCCCGAGGTCAGGAGATCGAGACCATCCTGGCTAATCCGGTGAAACCCCGTCTCTACTAAAAAATACAAAAAAACTAGCCGGGCGAGGTGGCGGGCACCTGTAGTCCCAGTTACTCGGGAGGCTGAGGCAGGAGAATGGCATAAACCCGGGAGGCGGAGCTTGCAGTGAGCTGAGATCCGGCCACTGCACTCCAGCCTGGGCGACAGAGCGAGACTGCGTCTCAAAAAAAAAAAAAAGAAACTCTAAACAGCAGGTCCTCAAATAACATGGGTTAGTTATGACGTCAAAGAGAAAAAAAATCAATTTCCGGTCAGGGCCGAGGTCTGTGGGGCGTTTTCAAGTTCTCCCTGTGTCTGTGCGGATTTTCTCTGGGTACTTGGTTTCCTCCCACATCCCGCAGCTGTGCACGTGAGGCTCACATGGTCGCAGTCTGGCGAGTGTGAGTGGGTGTGAGCGTGCCCTGTGATGATGGAATGGAATCCTATCCAGGCCTGGCCTGAGCTGCCAGGATGGGCTCCAGCCACTCGACACTCTGACCTGGAACAAGAGGGTAAATAATTATCTTACTTGTTTTTTTATTAATTTTTCTTAAATGTATGCATAACTCACATTTATTTCAATGTTTACTTTGGTTTTTTTTTTTTTTTTTTGAGACGGAGTCTCACTTTGTCACCTAGGCTGGAGTGCAGTGGCACCATCTCAGCTCACTGCAGCCTCTGCCTCCCTGGTTCAAGCGATTTTCCTGCCTCAGCCTCCTGAGTAGCTGGGATTACAGGTATATGCCACCATGTCTTGCTAATTTTTGTGTCTTTAGTAGAGACAGGGTTTCACCATGTTGGCCAGGCTTGTCTTGAACTCCTGACCTCAAGTGATCTGCCCGTCTTGGCCTCCCGAAGTGCTGAGATTACAGGCGTCAGCCACCATGCTGGGCCTGCAGTGTTTACTATTTAGAAGTGTTTTGGTCTTTATTTAGAAGTTTGGTAATGTTTTTGTCACTTAGAAATATGCCATAGAAATTTAACTCTTCTTTATATCAATTAACCTATGGGAAAAATGGTTTCCTTATGCATCCCTTTGCTTAAAATCATAGTTTCCAAGAACTTATCCAGACGTTAAATGAGGACTTTTCAACATATTGGTTTTGCCAGTAAGACTGTGGACTTCGGGCCGGGCGCGGTGGCTCAAGCCTGTAATCCCAGCACTTTGGGAGACCGAGACGAGCAGATCACGAGGTCAGGAGATCGAGACCATCTTGGCTAACACGGTGAAACCCCGTTTCTACTAAAAAAATGCAAAAAACTAACCAGGCGAGGTGGCGGGCACCTGTAGTCCCAGCTACTCGGGAGGCTGAGGCAGGAGAATGGCGTGAACCCGGGAGGCGGAACTTGCAGTGAGCTGAGATCCGGCCACTGCACTCCAGCCTGGGCAACACAGCGAGACTCCCTCTCAAAAAAAAAAAAAAAGACTGTGGACTTCATCATTGTTGAACTGCTGGGTCAAAACTCAAATGAGGCGAATTTTGCCTTTAAAGGGATTATTTGCTAAAACCAACCTTAAATAGTCACACAAAATCAAATATTAGTTGTCAGTATAAGTAGTTCATATATTTAACCATTTAGTTTGAGGTGCTATATTACTTGATTCTTTTTTATTGATGCATAATAACTGTACATATTTATGGGAATTGTTGAGTCTTAAATGAATGTGGTTTTAATGTTTGCCTTTGAATAGTTGTAAATACTGTAGATAATCTTATGGAGAACTGAGCAAACATGAAGATATGGTATCAAACTTCAGGTTTAAGCTGTTTGAAGCATTATAAACGTTCATTTCACAACCAGATTGCTTAAGGATGTTGGCTGTGGTGAGACTCACTGGGTTATTTTTTTCAGGAGTGAACTTTATTAAATCCCCATTCCATTCAGCAGGCATGTGCTAAAAGAGCATTATCATTGGTGTCAATGGACAAATGTGTTTTTTCATTGTATTTGGGCCTTTTGTATTGTATTCTTGGTATTGGGTGCACCTAAAGAAAAATAAAAGATTGAATAAAGCAATTCTACGTGTACTAATGTGGAATAGCTGCCAAGGTCTGTTAAGTGAAAGAAATCAAAGAGCAAGACAGTGTAACTTTGCATGGTAGCATTTTTATTTTGAAAGATTATATTAATGCTTGGTATGCATAAGATAGCTCTGGAAGGATTCAAGAAAGATCTGCTTGGTTACCTCTGAGAAAAGGAGTTAGATGTTGGAAACAGGGGTGGGAGGAAAATTGTTTATATTGCATAATGTCTTTTAACTTTTGGATTTCGTGTTGTGGCTAAGGTATTACCTATTAGAAATAAATAAAATGAGGTAATTTTAAAAATAAAGAAATCCTGTAAATTTTGACCAAATGTTGCTATTCATTAGTTTTATCTTAAACTCTCCGCATATGATCTTTCCTATACTTCTGCCTTTAAGAATAACCTCAATGTTGAAACCTTCCGTATACATATATGTTTCATATGTATGTGTGCGTATATATGTATATATCTGTACATATATATCTATCCTCTCTTTTGCATTTCAGATGCCTTTAGCTCATGGGTGCTTGAATTTCTCTAACACATTTCAAAAATGGGCAAACATAAAAAATTCATCCCAACTCTTGCCCTTCTTTCACAAACCTTCTTCTCTCCAAGTGTTTCCCCATCTCAGTAAATGCCATCACCATCAGCTCTTATGCTCAAGCAGGCTACCTAGGAATTACTCTGAACATTTCCTTTTCTATCAAACTGCATATCTAATCCATCACTGAGTCCTGTTATCTATCTCATATCTATATATTCTACTCTCATCCCTAACTCTCCAGTGTGCCCATGTGGTCCAAGCCATCATCTCCCCACTTAGTCTCCACACTCCCTTTCAAAACATTCTTCAATGCCATTCCCTCAAAAGTTCTTCTAAAACTGTCTGGTTCAAAGTAGATCCTCCTTTTATTTTTTCCCTTTGTAACTCTTATGAAATTTACAATTGCATATTTATATTTGTGGTTGTCTGCATGGATTCCTTCTGCTGGATTATAATCTCAATGAGGGCAGGGGGCTGTGTCCATTATTTTCAGGTTTTTATGCCTGCAACCTAGCATAATGTCTGGCACATGGAATATGATTTGTAAATTACTTTCAGATGAATGGGTAAGTTAAAAAGAGAATGAGCTCTTATCATGTACCAGGCATTGTGCTGGAGACATTAGTTATGGATGATAAACGAATGTTAGAATCGTCATTTGCCAATGGGCATTTACCTCCAGGCACAGGCAGATACAAAATGAGTACAAGAGTATATTTTAACGTGTGAATAGGGTAGATATGAGGAAGTTTGCTTGCTAGGTCAGAGGAGGGACCTGTACTGAGGGAATTTATAAGTAAAAGGAAAAGATCAAAAACAAGTTTGATTTCCTCATCCTGTAAAATGAGGTGTGCAAATGAGGCAATTTGCTATGAGTACAGGATTCCCTTCACAGTTTTTCCTAGAGCCTGCTCTACAATGTCACGATCCCTCTCGATTTTTTGCCTTAAGTATGTCAGGACACATCAAATGTCTAGATGGTAGAAATAAGCATCCCATTTGCAGGGTTCATGAGGAGGGCAAGTTGTAGATTCTCTGCAGTTCTGGAACCCATTGTGAACCCCAAGCCGTGGAGACTCTAGTCTACTGACTGATCATGCTCAGCCCATAATGTGCCCAAATTGTGAGAACAACTTGCCCTTGAAACAAACAAATACAACAATAAGATAAAATAACTGACAAATCATCTTTATTAAATAAGCAAATAGTCTACATAGATACAGTCACTTGTCTATTGCACATGACTGCTTCCCCTTCTCTTGGGAAAGATCACTCCACATGACAAGGTGCAAGCTAAGCAGCAGTTCATTTGAATGCCCTGTAATAATGTAAAGATGACCGGCAAGATACAGAGTTCACGCTCAAGTTCCCTTGAGTATGACTTGAGTCACAGCACAGGCAGGAGAAAACAAACCATTTCAATTCACAGAGACTTAGGTGAAGAATTATCAGCTTCATTTAAAGTTCCCATATGGTGCCTTCTACATATCTCTCTCAACAATTAAGCCAGCTGTTACTCTTCAAAGTGTGTGTCACTTTCTTTGCATTTGGGTCAAACTCCAATTGTGAAGATCCAGTGAAGAAATAAAAAAATCCTTCAAATACAGACAAGGGAAATAGTAAGACATTTTTTTCCAAATAAAGACATTTGACAATATACAAAACTCAGAATCATAGAGAACTAAAAATAGAAAGTGTTTATAGAGTTTTACTTTATGTCAGGGACTATGCCAAGCTTGTTACATGAATTTATTTTCATTTATTTCTGCAACAACCCTATGAGATTGTATGTCTAACTCCATTTACAGGTTGAACAAGTTGAGGTTTAGACAGATTCCGATGCTTGCTCAAGGTTACTCAGCAAGGAAGGATGGAGCCAGCACTCCCTGCCAGCTCGCTCTAACAACAAAGCCAGGTTCCAGGTTACAAGGTTATTCTTCTTCCAATCAGATAAATTCTCCACTTGCTTGGAAACTCTAATCACTTATTTCTTTCTTCCCCAAAAATCCTCCTCCCTTTTTCCTGCATTGCAGCCTAGGAAGCACAGCAACTATTTCAAAACACCAGAGAACCCTTTAGTACTCTGCAAACATGGTGATCAGGTTACCTTTCAATAAAGATCATCAGCCTCCACTTACTTACCTTGAGTAAACTCTGGGCAATGGAAAGGTAAGTATTTGCAAATGACCGGCATGGGCAATGACTGACAACTCAGGAAAGACAGAAAAAAATCTCCCTGGGAATTAGTAGCAGCAATAAGATGGGGTGGAGGAGAAGGCCAGCTAACCAATATTAAATCTGGCCACACCATTTGATGGGATTTTTATGCTAACATGGTAATCTGAAATTCAAGCTTGACTTCACATGTTAGCTCGAGATGTGAGTAAGTGACGCTGGAACACTTTGATTTTACATGCACGGTTTTATATGCATGTATAAGATAAAGTAGCAAGATTTGTTAATTATCTTTATGGTTCCAAACAAGTTATTTTGTGAAGTAGTTCTATAATGAGTACAAATGTAGGCAAATCAAAATTTTGGGGCGGGAACTGGTCTTAAAAAACACTTGTTATTAAAAAGTTTCAATGCTCCTGTTGTCTCTGATATCATAGATGTTTCAAGTGCTCCATGGCCAACACAGTAAGTATCCTCTTACCAAATTCTTCAAAAACAGCATCAATCTTTGAGTCAATTCCTGGAAAGTCTTCAGCTATTTGCTTGGGAAAGCCTGGCTCCATGGAATTTCTCTTCTCATCAAATCTGTACCGAGTAAAAGAAACAGCTCAGTGTTCCATACAGGCCATGTTACCAAACACCTTAGATCATGGTAGGTTTAATGTGGAATTTTACTAAACTCTGTAAGTACTGCAAATAAACGCTAAGCATATTTGGGACTGTAGAAATATGTGACTTTAATCGTACTGCAAAGAGTTCTTAAAGCCATATCTCCATCCAGAACAGGGGCAGCATCCTGCTGCATGTAGCACCTGCTGTTTGTCATCATATGTCTTAAGCCTGGACAGAAAGAATCTTAATCATCTTTCTGTCACAAAGACGTGAAAGTGTGAACATATATATAAAGTGAATTGAATCAACATCTAAAGTGCAATTTTAATTCCCTACCACAATTGGCCCATATATACCTGCCCTCCCCACCCTGCACATCTAAGTCTTCTATGGTGGCCTCCCAGGAAAAGAGATTAGGATTAGAAGCAAAGCACAGTATGTGTGTTTTTAGCCCACTGGCTGGATATCAGATGGTCGGCCTCGATGTCTCAAAGTCTGGGCAAATGACCCAGGAATCAACCTGTCTGCGAGTGCTGGGTTGTATCCATAAACTGGACTGCTATTGCTCATCATCTCTTAAAAGTGCCATCATTATCAGGCAGAGGTAACAAATGGGTGAGGTTAGAGGTAGCCCTTGGATATCACATAGTATTGTTAGGAAGACAAGACAAACGCACAATGAGACAGTAACAAACACAGAGAGACAGTGAGCCAAACTATAAGACAATGGGAAGGAAATGCTAAATGGTGGTCTGGATTCTCAGAACATTTTCCCAACAGGTCTAAAGTCCATGAGGGAAAGCTGCATGGAGGTGATAAGACTTGAGCCAGGACTTGAAGGATGGGCACGATTTGAATAGGTTGAGGAGAGAAGAGGGGGCTCCAGGCAGTTGGGGCAACAGCACTAAGGGAAGCACCAGCCAACTGCATTTGGGACTCAAAGCAGGAGAGCTTAAAGTGCTGCTGTTTTAAAATAAGAACTTTCCCACAGTTGTCTGAAGTCCCATCCTTCCTACTAAGAGAGAAGCAGGCCTAAGGTTGGGGTGAGGGATTTCCTTAGAAAAAGAAACTAATTTCACTAATTAGGCTCCATGCAAAGTCATTTCTTTTGCATCTCACCTCCAATATTTGTCCTCTACAAAGAAATATGTTTTCTTCTTTTCCTTATCAGAAAAGGCTGCATCGATTTTCCTTACAGTTGGAGGGAAACCTAGGGTGTGGATGCGTTTTGGGTATCCAGCTTGTACCTCATTTCCTCGGATGGCCCAGAACTGATTTCCTGTTAAATATAAATAATTCAGAGTCATATTGAATTATAACAGTTAAGTCCTTTAGCTTTAGAAATACACTTTAGCATCTTTGATTTTCATGGTAAAGAAGTAGCCCAAATTTTAGATTTAGTCACCAACTCACAGTGGGCTGTTCACAAAAATTTGCAGACTGAACGAATAAACCAAGGTCAAATGAGAGAATTTACAACTCTGGGTAATTTATCTTCCTGTCTTTATTTCTATCATCTATAAAATATATATACAATCATATCAGCCCTGGTTATTTCTTCATTACCTTTGACTACTGTACTAGCCAGTACTTGATGTAGC
This sequence comes from Papio anubis, assembly GCF_008728515.1. NCBI lineage: Eukaryota > Metazoa > Chordata > Mammalia > Primates > Cercopithecidae > Papio > Papio anubis. Next base: position 31,393,359 of record NC_044987.1, on the reverse strand, counting down.
AGGGAAAAGGAAAGTGTTGTTCAATTTCTTATGAGAGGGTTTATTTTAGCAAGTTAAACAAATGATGATGTAATAATTACCTTTAAAAATGAAAACAAGATCCTTGCTAGTAACTTCATATGCGGCATCCATGCCTGAAGGAAGAGACGGCCAAAATGAAGAGATCAAATACAAGTCAGGCTCAAGCTTCCTGAGGGATTTGCGCCAAAAGTGCCTAAAATATATGTAAAAAGAAATGTAAATTGAAAAACAGTCTTTCGCCTTGAGAATATTTTCCTCACCATCTTGCCTCACGCAACTTCCCCCATTCTCTCATCTTCTAGGCTGGATGACAGATAGAAATCAGGTATATTGCCATTAGAAAATTTCTTTCCTTTTTCTTCATAAGACTGCAGTGAGTCTCCTGTCATAGGTTTCCAGAGTAATGTCTTCTATGAAAGAAAAATTATTCTATCACGCAAATGAATTAGCCCAGCATAAGCTTTAACTACCTGCAATGTGTGCAAAACAGTGCATATGCTATACCCTCTTCCAAAAGCTGGGCAGTGTGTGTATACATGCATGTGCTGTATAAATATATTCTTATATACAGGTAGAAAGATTCTGGAAGGATGCACAAAAAGTCTTGACTCTGGATGAATATAGGGGGAACTGGGAACTAAAGTTTTTAATTTTCTTCTCATTTGTGCTGTTTGAATGTTTGTCATGTGCGTATTGATCCATCAGTAGGTAAATTACTTGATTAAATGTAATGTTGATCCTGATGTCATTTTTAAAGGAAGTAAAAATAAAAGTATTATTCTAGAGATCTACTCACGCCTTTTGAAAAGTAACCGCGACTTAAAACATTTGGAAATAGCAATTAGAAGACAGGAACCAGATCAGCCTGAGCCTTCAAATATGAACCTGGCAATTTTAGGAAAATGTGGGAAAAGGCAGCACCAGATCTAAGTGATTCCAAGCTCAGAAGAAACGTTTTTGTTTTAAATGTTTAAAAATCTCTATCAAATTTCTGTGTGTTTTCCTTTCTAAGCATTGTAGACTAAAATGATAAGAAAATATAATTTTTCAGTCTGACCTGTCTTTAAAGAACAGGATTTCTCCCCTCAGAGTGCTGACGGCATCAAAGGACAAAGCAGGATCGCACGTGGCTGGCATCCCAGGTGCTGGAGGGACAGGGTCCGTGGGTACCAGGGGGGTCTCAGGGGATCCAGGGGGAGGTCCTAAAGGGAACATTAGGGGAAATGTGATACGTTTCAATATATGCCCGTTTGTGTGCTTTCCAAACATTCTCATGGTGCTTTCAGCTAAATGTAGCATTTGACAGCTCTTCTGAAGACCATCGTTGCAAAACCACAATGGCTAATTTTCCCAGCTTCACTCACCATAGAGGGACTGAATGCCATTTATATCATCTTGAGACAGGCGGAACCGAGTCAGGTCTGTGAGTGAGTGGTAGAGTGGGTACATCAAAGCTTCAGTGTTGGCTGAGTGAAAGAGACCCAGGGAATGGCCAAGTTCATGAGCAGCAACGAGGAATAAATTGATCCCTATTTAAGAAATCAAAAACAATAGTTACTTATTTTTTAAATACATGTACATTACACAGGTCTGCTGTGCATTGTATTGATTTTTGCTTCTTGGAACCACACAGGGCTTTTTACACCTTGTTTGTTGGTTAACTGAACAATTGACTAATTACACACTTAATGGAAAGCTAAGTGTATTTTAAAACTCATACCTGAAATCAATCTTTGAGATTGATCCCCCCGAACTCACCCCCAGCCTCACAAGCATATTAACTCCAGAAGAACCAGGCCCCTTTTCTTGTACTCAGGAATGGAATGAACCCATTTGTTTAGCATATCAAATATTTACCTTCATTTGTCAATGCAAAGCTAAACACTGTTTTAATATATTTACGTTTGCCATTTGTAGTCTCAGTTAAAGGAAACTATATTCATCTTAATTCATAATGTCTCAGTCTCATCATCATGAAGTACATATTGAGACTAAAAACATGAATAATGATGGATGTCATAGAATTTGCAAAATTGGTTTAAAACACAGTACGCCCACTCATGCCTAACATTTGTCACAAAACAGATTTAGAATACATAAGAATACATAAACACTGGTTTTATTCAAAATTTTTTCCTTCTTCTTTTTTTTTTTTTTTGAGACAGAGTCTGCACTCCAGGCTGGAGTGCAGGGGCGCCATCTTGGGTCACTGCAAGCTCCGCCTCCCGGGTTCACGCCGTTCTCCTGCCTCAGCCTCCCAAGTTGCTGGGACTACAGGCGCCCGTCAGCATGCCTGGCTAATTTTTTGTATTTTTAGTGGAGATGGGGTTTCACTGTGTTAGCCAGGATGGTCTCGATCTCCTGACCTCATGATCCACCCACCTCGGCCTCCCAAAGTGCTGGAATTACAGGTGTGAGCCACCGTGCCGGGTCTTCCTTCATATTTTTAAAGACATCCATAATGCTAAAATTGGGAGGCACTGGGTAATTATGATCAATACGGTAAGTAAATCTACATTACTTTTGCTAGTATTATTGTATAACTTGTAATGCTGGGAAAAATCTCATTTGAGAGTTTGCAGGAAGATTTCTTTACAAGAATTCGTTAACTCAACCAAATCAAGAATTTTATCCAGGACTAAACTCACATTTGTACGTCCTACAGAGGTTTACATTTTCATTGTAAATCCCAGCTAAACCTCGGACATAGTATTGTTTTTCTACGTTTTTAGAAGCAGTGTTAATTGTTTTAGCTGGGTTTTTTGAAAACTTTGGATGTCATTCCCCAAAATATACAGTTACGAACTGAGAAACATTCTTCTACCGAAACAGTTTGAACATTGTATTTGGGAGTTAGTCTTTTCCTTCAGAACAAGCCCATAAAAATTCTTTTAACCTAAAAGTACTAAAATAATGCCTCAGCCAGGGAAAAAAAAAAAAAGAATCTCAGTTTCTGAAATTTAATTCTGATTTCTGGTTTGAAGAGTAAAGAAGTAAATAGAGGAAATTACATAAGCAACATCAAGAGCACATTTTAGTGTAGATTCAGTGCAATATGCTATCCCTTGAATGTTTGCATTTCTATAGGATAAATTTTTCTTAATAATGGTTACCCTAGATCACAAAGATCCACAGTCATTAAAGAAATACTTAATGATATTTCCTATATTGTGCTTACCAATGTAGGAAAACTGTTAAAGCATCTGAAAATATTTTCAATAATAATTAAAACAAAAATATATTATGCTGATCTCTGATCCACTGGAAAATCCAGAACATCTCATTTCTTGAGCTTTCTTGGTTATTAAGAGGTTTCTACATATAAAAAAATTAATGCCAAAATCATTCTGAGAGATGTGTAACTAACCTGTTGTATCTTTTGTCCATTGTTCATCATCATCAAAGTGGGCATCTCCATTAATCCCTGGCCCAGGGGCATAGGCATGAGCCAAAACATTTCCAGGTCCATCAAAAGGGTAAAAGTCTCCATGTTCTAGTAGGAAAAAAAATTATTGGAAAGATAGGTAATGAGGATCCCTTTTGGGCCTTTTCCAGTATAATAACAACAGATAGATGAATGGATACATTTTTGTTTGGTTTTGTTTTGTGTTTTGCGTTTTTTGTTTTGTTTTGGTGTTTTTTTTTTTTTTTTTTTTTGTACCTCTGACTGCGAAAGAGATCATTATATCAGCCTCTCCTTCATACAGCCTGGAGAATGTGAGTGGAGTCACCTCTTCCCAGACTTTCACAGCTTTCTCAATGGCAGAATCAATAGCATCTTCTGGCAAATCTTGTGTATAATTCACAATCCTGTAGGAGAAAAATTGAAGAGGATACTATTTTCTCCTATGACATAGTTTATAAAATTCTAATCTCATGTGAAAACCTCTCTGAACCATTACCTGTATGTAAGGTGGGTTTTCCTCCACTTCGGGATGCCAGGAAACGTTGTGAAGTGACCAACGTCAGGAACGCCACACCTGGGCTTGCGCATCACCTCCAGAGTGTCAGAGTCCAGCTTCCCCGTCACCTCTAACCCAAGGAACTTCTGCATTTCTCGGATTTTTTTAACAACAGGACCACTGTCTTTTCTTCTAACAAACTGTTTCACATCTTTTTCAAGGTCGTAGTAGTTTTCTAGATATTGCTAACAGAATAAGTATAGTTTTTAGGTCATTCTTACAAATTTTACTATGACTCTCTATTTATAGTAAGTTTTTGCAGTTGCTCACTTTTCTTAAGCTATTTGGAGTATTTCTCTAGTTTGCTGAAATAATACCAAGTTTTATAATACGATACTAGCAACATAAATATTTAGCTAAAATTACGTTGCATTTAAAAAAAACTGAAGATGTTCCAAAGTAAGATACGGTTCATCCACTCTCCACTTGTTATTCATGTGCCTTAAGCCCCAGTGCTGCTACTCGTATGGTGTTGTGTGATCTTAAGAAAACACCTAACCTTTCTGGCCTTTGTTTCTTCCTACATAAGAGGAGAAGCCCAAATGGTGTGATAATGAGACCCTTTCCACTTCCAACACTCTATAACTCTCTATTCTTGACCTGTTCCTACACAGTACGCGCAAGCATTCTATGTGGGTTTTAAGACACACAGAATGGTTTGAGCTTACTGTGGAAGTTCCCCACCTGGCCAGGTCAGTTAGTGTTAATTACCTGAACAAAGTTCATGCTGGTGTCCTCATCCCTTGCACCTCCATCCAACGGATAGGCTGAGCAAACTGCCACACACAGCAACAGTAGGATGGGAAGACTCTTCATTTCCACCGGCTTTACTTAGCTCTATGTTGTCTCTATGCCTTGCTTTCTTGCCTGCCTCTGTGCAGGTCCACCCTCAGGAGCCCAGCTTTTAAAGAGTGACAGTGTTTGTTTGGATCATCCGCAGCTTGACTCATCCTTGCTTTCATCCAAATGGCAGCAGGACCATTTCCAAAAATTCCAAATTCCAAGTAGGATGATACAACCTACTTTACTAATTTCTCTTAACCTTCCCAATTTTGCAAGGCAACATAATGATTAATCTCCAGGAAGTGCTTCCTGTCTTGGTAGAGGAGAAAACTGAAGCATTTTTTTTCCCCCTCTGGAAAAATTGACTGGAGTTCTCTAGACAATTTATGTTTGTGTTTTTGAGAGAAGAAGTAGGCTGACTTGGTAAAAGTCAGAATTGTGCAGAACTTCGAAAAGGAGTTTTAAGAAAGACATTATAAAAGCAAAGAAAAGATGTAAGTGGAAAGTGTACATATATAGCTATAGTCTATACTATATACAGTTATACTCAAAACATAGAAGATAATATCTAGAAGAAATTTAGAAGGGGTGATTTATTTTTTTGAAACTGATTTGTAATGGCTGTTATTGATTGTGACTGGATTTCCTGGTTCTTGAGGAGGAAAACCTCATGGGCAGAATAGAACAAAGAGGGTCTGTGAAAAAGAAGGAAGTATATTCCCTTTGGGTGGTTTTAATTCTGTACTCAATTTATTAAAGGGTGATGGGCCCATGTAGCTGCTCCATAAATAGTTGTAGAATTGAAATGAGTTACATTGCTCACTGGACTGAAATTCTCTCTGTCCTTGTCTTCTACATGTGTCTTATTCTCTTTCAATCTTTTCCCCTCCTCCCTAAATTCAAATTAGCAGATGCTTTGAAGTTGAAGAACAGAATCCATTCTAAATTCTCTCCTCGTGCTCTTCTGTTTTCTTCCTTTCTTTCTTTTCTGTTTCTTTGTCAAGTAAAATGTTGCTCACATTATTGGTGTATAATAAATGCTTGAATGCAAGACTCAACATATTCAGAGGAAGACATTCTGTAAAACTTTCGTGGTCCTTTGGCCACCTGCCACCATCCATCTCCCCGACGTGTCCCTGATCACTACATTTTGTTTGTTCTTTCTTTCTTTGTTGACTTGCTTATTAGTTTGCTAAAGGGAAGAGCATCTTAGGAGTAAGAACTCAGTAGAATGATGGATACAAATGTGCACTTATTAGACCTTTAATAAGTGCCCATTTTTCTTTCTCTCATTTACCTCTTTTTTGCATTTTCTTCTTTGCTTTGTTTTTTGTGTATTTCTTAATAAACATTGGAGAGATTTTACCCAACAAATTTAAAGGGATTTCTCTGTGGTATTAAGATTCCTATGTGTGAAGATGCCCACACAGGTGATACCCTACTTGGGAGGGGGCTATACATCACACTTAAGCCTTCATTTTTAGACTAGATTCTGTCTAAAGATTTTTCAAATTTTATTTGAAAAATAGAGACAGAGGTCTCACTATGTTGCCCAGTCTGGTTTTGAACTCTGGGCTCAAGTGATTCTCCTGCCTCAATCTCTCAAAGTGCTAGGATTACAGACATGGGTCACTGCACCTGGCCTAAAGACATTTTAAGACTAATATTCTATGGTTCTCTATTCCTTTGGGGGGGGGGGAAACAACAACAACAACAAAAAACGTGTCTTGTCCTGATTGAAATAAAGGGAAAGTATTTGGCCACACTGACATAAGGACAAGGAGAACAGAGTGGTGGTAGTGATGTGAATTCCAGGAAGAAACAGTGGAGGCCAACAGATAAAATACTGAGAGGTTAAAAGCACAGGAGCTGTGGCAGCTCTAATTCCTTCTAGATTAAGGTGTATCCTTTGTAAATTTTCTCTGGAGTTATAACTTACATAAAACATATTTAAAGTTTAGAAGAAAGCCTGATAGATAATATGTTTGCTTTTCCAACTGTTAAGATGTGATTGGCAAAATGGGCTGTGCTGTTACTGAACTAAATACAAAAGTTTGCCATATTTTAAAACAGCTTCAGTGACATCCCTGGAAGATACTTCCCAAGTCCCAGGAAGAGTCATTAATTATTGTTCAATGGTACCTTGTACCTGCCTCTGCTACTGTATTTTCCACACTGCACTGTAGTGAAATGGTTTATCTGTCTCTCTCATTCTAATGTAAGCTACTTGAGGGTATGGACCATGCCTCATTTGATTCTGTATTCCTAATACTTAGCATGGTATCTGATATGTAGTAGGTAACCAAAAATTACTTAGAGAACTAAATAATATATTAGTTATGACTGAAAGGCTCACAGCAAATGTCAAACAGGTAAATTAAAAGTCAGAAAATCCACAAATCATGCACACGTTTCTAGATTTGCAGATTCTACATGTCATATATACTAAATATTCTAAAAACTAAATTTTTAAAAAGTTGTATTTCCACAAGAAAGATCAAGTTATCATCTAAAGTCTCTCTAATATATAATTGAAGTCCTCATTCATATGTCTGCAGAACACTCAAACTAATCTTGTAGAACCAGGAGTTTTCTAACCGTGCATGAGACAGTCAAATTGCATTTTGTAGAGTACGTTTTAAAAACCAGTGGAGTAATAAGAAGGAATAGGTAAAATTAAAGAGCAACTGAGTGTAAGAAGGAAGGGAGTGAGAAGGAGGGAGAAGAGAAGTGGGAAGGAAGAGGAAGTGAGGGGAGGAAGAGAGCAAACACTCCAGGTGTAGAGGGAGGAACTGAATACCAGGAGGAAAAAAAGTGGGCATTTCCAGCAAGAAATGAAAATGACTGTTCCACAGAACAATCATTTGTTATATGATTAAATAAATACAAGGGTCAGATAATGGCTAGTTTTATAAATCTGAACTCCCAGGGATCAGAGGCTTAGAATTAAATTTACATTCAATCTAATCCTTGGATTTAAAAACTGGCAGTGAGTCCAGGTAACATTCTATCTCATAACTTTTCACATTTGTCTTCCTATTTGTCACACTTCTCCATGACTAATCAGACATGATTGTGCAGGATCCTTGAGACTTCCAGCTGATAACTGATATAAACATTATTTCAACTATACATTCATTTATCAAGTGTGTGAGTCTCAAGGGCTCCAGAATATCCAAACTTAGAGTGTAGATTTGAAGATAAAATTTAGAAAATTTTAATAAAACAAAAAAAACCTGACCAAATTAGCTATTTAAAAGCAGGAAAGAAAGAAGAAAGGAAGAAAGGGAAGGAGCGAGAGGAAGGAAGGAAGGAAGGAAGGAAGGAAGGAAGGAAGGAAGGAAAGAGGGAGGAGCAAACGAAGCAGGGATGGAGGGAGGGAAGGACGGAGAGAGGGAGGGAATATAACCTAGCCAAGGAGAGAATCCCCTATATAATTAATTCTATAAGAAATAGGTCTGGTGTGTTGGCTCCTGCCTATAATACCAGCACTTTGGGAGGCTGAGATAGGAGGATTGCTTGAGCCCAGAAGTTCAAGACCCGTCTAGGCAACATAGGGAGACCTCAGCTGCACAAAAAAATGAAAATAGCCACTTGTAGTGCACACCTGTAGTCTCAGCTATTTGGGAAACTGAGGCAGGAGGCTCACTTGAGCCCTGGAAGTGAGCTGTGATGGCACCACTGCACTCCAACCTGGGCAAGAGAGCAAGACCCTGTCTCAAAAAAAAAAAAAAAAAGTAAAAAGTTGTACAGGAATTAAGCAGAAGGTGCTTGCTTACTTTAGGTGTTTCCTTTAGAAAAAACTCATAGATAAAGTAGCAGATAAAGTGAGCCTGGAATGATCTGGAAATGGAGGAAAAATTGCTTCTTGGCCTGTTGGCTAAGAACAAATGTGGAAATGGAGGAAAATTCAGTAACAGAGTATACAAGTATGCAGAGTCAAGAAAGAGTCTATATGGAAAATGTCAAAGAGTTACTTTTTATTGAAATAAAAGGTATGTGAAGGGTAATAATGAAAAATAAAAAACAAAGTTGTGAAAAGATAGATTGGTGTCCAGTCATAGAAAACTATTAGTCTGTAGCTAAGGTGCTTGGAGTTTATTCCATTGTTGGTGGAAAGCCATGTGATATGGTCTGGCTGTGTCCCCAACCAAATCTCACCTTGAATTTTAACTCCAACAATTCCCATATATTGTGGGAAGAACCTGGTGGGGGATGATTGAATTATGGGGGTGGGTCTTCCCTGTGCTGTTCCCATGATAGTGAATGAGTCTCATGAGATCTGATGGTTTAAAATAAGGTAGTTTCCCTGCACAAGCGTTTTTTTTGCCTGCTGCCTTCCATGTAAGACATGACTTGCTCTTCCTTACCTTCTGCCATGATTGCGAGGCTTTCCCAGCCACGTGGAACTGTAAGTCCATATTAAACCTCTTTTTCTTCCCAGTCTCTAGGATGTCTTTATCAGCAGTGTGAAAACAAACTAATACACTAGTTTCTACAAAACATTTTAAATACATTTTACATACTTAAATAAAATGTTAAATGTTTATTATATAAAATTTAGAATATATAAAAAGTACAAAGAAGAAAATAAATCATTTATAGTCTTGACCCAAAGAGAAAACACTACTAACACTATTAACTATGTACTTCCTCTAATTTTTTTTATGCCTGTGTATTCTTTTTCACATCATGCTGATCATGGGAGCTTATAAAATTTCATCTACATTTTCCACAATTTTGAATTTCACTAGCTGGACAGAAGTACTAATAAGGCAACTTATTCCATCTGAATTATAGGGCCATGTTGCTCAGACTGGTCTCGAATTCCTGGGCTTGAGTGATTTGCCCACCTTGGCCCCCAAAGTGCTAGGATTACAGACATTAGCCACCATGCCTAGCAATAAAATATTTCTATACTGGTATGCAATGTGTAGCAATCACATTGGGATAAATGGGGGTATTCATCACCTCCAGCATCGATCATTTCTTTGTGTTACAAACATTTTAATTTATTATTTTAGTTATTTTAAAATGTACTATAATTACTGTTGACTGTAATCACCCTGTTGTGCTATCAAATACTAGATAATACTTATTCTAACTGTATTTTTGTGTTCATTATCCATACCCACTCCCACCACCCCCAACTGCCCTTCCCAGCCACCGGTAACCATCATTCTACTCTCTATCTCCATGAGTTTAACTGTTTTAATTTTTAGCTCCCACAAATAAGTGAAAACGTGAAGCTTGTCTTTCTGTGCTTTGCTTATTTCACTTAATGTAATGTCCTCCAATTCCATCAATGTTGTTTCAAATGACAGATCTCATTCTTTTTTATGGTCGAATGGAACTCTACTGTGTATATGTACTATATTTTCTTTATCAATTCATCTGTTGATGGACACAGGTTGCTTCCAATTCTTGGCTATTGTGAATAGTGCTGCAGTCAACATGGAAGTGTAGATATCTCTTTGACATGTTGATTTCATTTCCTTTAGATAAATATTCAGTAGTGGAATTTCTGGATTATATAGTAGGTCTATTTTTAGTTTTTCAAGAAATTTCCATATTGTTCTCTGTGGTGGTTGTACTAATTTACATCCTCACCAAGAGAGTACGAGGGTTCCTGTTTCTCCACATCCTTGCCAGAATTTGTTATTGCCTGTTTTTTTTTTTGGAAGAAAAGTCATTTTTACTAGGGTGACATGATATCTCATTGTAGTTTTGATTTGCATTTCTCTGATAATCAATGATGTTGAGCACTTTTTCGTATCACATAGCTTTTTATAGTTGAAATCAGACTATGTATTCTGATTTTTATGCCTATTTGTAATAGAAACTTTCAAACATTCTAGTTGGAAGGAGAATTAGAATAGAAAAGGGATTAGGCAACATAAAGCCATCTAAAAAAAAAAAGAAAGAAAAGGAATTAGGCACAGGTAATTTCTGCACGTGATGTCTCAGTCATTTTTCATTCATAAAAGCATAATGACTCAGATCACTCCACATGAGTTGTAAAAATGTTGAAATCTATCACTTAAATTCTTTAGGAATGACAATGGCTTTTATGTGGCCCCAGGCAACTCTGGTTTTATGGAGGGAAAGAGCATTTTGTAATATTCTTGGCATAAATATTCCAGTTATGTAAAACAGAGTAACATAAAGTTTTCAGTGGTTCTCCAATATGCAGTATATTTCATCTGGTTGTAGGGTAAAATAATGATGCTTGATAAACAATTTTTCTCATATGAGGATTAGAGTGGATACAGGAGAACAGGTATGAAAAACATGGATAAAGCTTAACTTGAAGCTGTCAAATCCACCTGAAAAGGCAGTTTTCAATCAGAAAACTGACTTTTTTTTCAGTAAAGGTAGCTCCATTAAGCTTTTCATAGCCTGACATATGCATTCTGGAATTGTTCATTTTTAGTCATTTGGCAATTGTATGTCTTTATGTAAATTTTTTCCAAAGGTGGTTCAGGAGTGAAATTTACTGATTCCAGCATGTCTGAGCATGTCTTTTGTTAAAATATCCTATAGGAAATACCTTAGGTGAATATGAAAGTCAGTTCACAATCATTTTTCCTCTCTTGCAAAATCAACACCTGTTCAGTAGAGATACAGCTTCAATGTTTTCTATTATAGTTGATAAAAAAATATATTTCCTGGCCCCTAAGAACAAATATCTTTCTAGATCTTTCAGATGACAAGAGGTTCTTCAGATTTCACAGGGCAAACATAGACAGGTTTCTGAATATTTTTTCTAATATAACTCTGCTGTTTTTATAAAAACTGGAAAATCATTCTAGAAAAAAAGCTTTTATTTTATGTGCTCTAGTGCAAGTTTGGGAAAGGCTGCTTCGGTGGCTACTAAGGAATTGTCCTTTTAGACTGAAAATGTTCTGTGTATTACTCTTGATAGGTGACATCAGAACTGTGCTGCTGTGAGATTTATCTGGTAGCAGTGACTGAGATGGATTAGAATGTGAAGCAGGTGATGCTGACTAGTTCAGGGGCTGTTATAATCATCCAAGTGAGGCACAAAGGCAACACGAAGGACTGCAGATATAAGTAAAAGGAATTAAGAAAGGAAAGTGATGTTACAGACAGAAAAAGTACAGGCAAGATGAGAAAGGCGTGGCACGGCATTGAGGCTTGTGAATTGGGAAGAACTGGAATGAGCTAGTCTGTAGTTAAGGTTGGGGTCCTTTCTTTGTGACTTGGCAAATCTTTGTCTGGTGTGGAAATAAACAAAGACCAACTAAATAGGAAAAAGCAAAGGCTGTTTATTCAGAGCTTGACATAGCAAGGGTGTCAGCCACTGTGGCTTGTGTTTTGGCAGAGACTCTGAGGCAGGCGGAGAAGAGGAAAAGCTTTATAGTGGAAAAAAAGGGGGATAAACTGGAGGCTTTGGAATGGGGATGCTATAGGCAGGCTAACTAGCTGTAGGCATCCTGTGTGATTGGTTAGGAGTGTATATCTTTCTCTAAGTTGGAAGCAGGGACACAAATTAGGGATGCTGTCAGTTATTAACCAACTCTTGCTCATTTGGGGCCAATTGTGATAGAAGTTATGCTTTGCTTCCTGGATTGTCACTAGAGGTAACAATCTGGCAGTCTGCAAATTGAACTTGCAGCAGGCTGGCCTATCTATTGTAGACAATAAATTGGGCTATTTATTGTAGACAGGAGGATTGGTTTCCTGAGCAGTTTGCCACAGTTTGTGGGTCAAAGTTATATATATATGATCTGGCCATTGTCCATTTGTACATTCAGTCTCTCACTGGAAAACTGTCTTTTAACTCCGTGGCTTAAGTGTCTCTGTAATGGATGAGTCCTGGGTATTTCCTTGGCTCAATGACCTCTTCTTTTGCTACCCACAAAAGTTTTGCTTAGACTCCGGAATTCATAAGTGCTTCATTCCAGAGGTTAGGTTTCTTCAGATAGTTATAACCAGTAATGCTCATTGCTCTGACAAATCTGTGGTAATGGTCCCAAGGCACTGCTTCACCTCAGCTCTGACACAACTCATCATCTTCTGAGTCATGACTTCATGAATGCTGACACATCCTTTGAATGGATCACATTATGTAAGAATGACAGAATGAAAGTTTGTGTAGTAACAGCTAAAATTAAGGTTGATGTACACCAAGGCAGAGCTAGCTCATACAGCTCCACAGAGCTGCTGTTGGTGAGCCAGCTTTTTCCACATTTAATCCATGCTGCGGAAAGAAGAGGATCAGGTTCTAAACTTTTGTTATACTTTATAGTTTTAGGTAATTAATGACTTTGAATCTTCTCAGAGTGTGTAATGTGGTCAAAAAGACATACGTACATATATATACATACTTATATGTGTGTGTGTGTATGTGTGTATGTGTATATATATATAACTTGTCCTTTAAGAACATAAATATATATATACATAAAACTTATTTTTTATTTCATTTTATTTTATTGTTTTGAAACAGAGTCTTGCTCTGTTACCCAGATGGGAGTGCAGTCACATGATCTCAGCTCACTGCAACCTGCACCTCCCGGGTTCAAGCGATTCTCATGCCTCAGCCTCCTGAGCAGCTGGGGTTACAAACATGTGCCACTACACCAGCCTAATTTTTTGTATTTTTAGTAGAGACAGGGTTTCACTATGTTGGCCAGGCTGGTCTTGAGCTCCTGGCCTCAAGAGAGCTGCCCGCCTCAGTCTCCCAAAGTGCTGAGATCACAGGCATGAGCCACCATGCCCAACAAATACATGTGTATATGTACACACACACACACACACACATATATCTTATAAGTTATATGTATATATAACTGTCCTTTAAGAAAGAGGAAAACCACCATATATTGATCATCAACTAGGTACCCAACATGTTACATGTATTATGTCTTATCTTTACACCCACATTGCAAGGTAAAGATTAGTATCTCCATTTCACAGATAAATAAATTGAAGATTAGAAAAAGTCAAAAGGTTTATTCAAGTCCACATAGTAAGCAGAAGAGATGTACAAACATTGTCCAATCAAAGTCAGAACAAACAGAAATAAGGGTTTGAAGTTTTTAGACTTATCTCAACTCCTGCTTCTTATCTCTTTATAATACTCTCTTGGACTGGACTTAACCTTTTCTATAAATTTTATCTTTCAAATTTTCATATTCTTGAAAACTGAAACCTAGAAATGTCTCTTAATTCAGTGTCTAATGGATAATTAGCATCAATTTTGGGGGTATGTCTCATCATTTTTCTAACTTCCTTCCCCTCTCTTTAAGCTTGGTCTTTTCTGTCCATCATCTTCCATTGGTGCTGCCCAGATGTGACCCAGTTAGGACCCAAGTCTATGAGCAGTCACTGTGTGTCACTATGATTCAAAAATACAAAGCCTCCTCATTCATGAAGGTTGGTAAATGTTCCAAATCCTGGGAAAAGAACAAAATCTTACTGGCTGTGAATTTGTAAGCACTCATCAACGTCAACAAAATCCAACTCTAAGGTTCTGAGCATACACATCCAATCCAGTACCTTTGTGGTTTGATACACATTTCACAATCCTTTTTTGTTTTGAAAGTCATATTTTATTCAATTATAAGATGGGAACATGCTGTTCAAGATCATGAATTTAGAGTATAAGTGGAAAAACCTCTCCTCAAACCTCACTTATGTTCACATCTTTCTTAATATTCTCATGGTAACTTGACTGTTCCAAAAAGTACAGAGGATGTTGATAATTTACCAACTTTTAAATTTTGTACCAAATAATTGGGCCAAATAGTATCAAAACATATTCCTTGTTAACTACAAGATTATCAGCCAAAAGAGTCTAAGTTCTGTAGTAGAAAAAGCATGGGTTTTGGGGTTAAACCGCCCCCAGTTAGAATCCTAGTTTCTGTAGTCAGTAGCTCTGACACCAAACAAATTGCTTATCTTCTCTATGACCCTTTTTCTTCACTCTTAAAATGGCAATTAAAATGTCTATCTTATGGGCTTGATATAGGTAACAGAAATTATGTAAGAACTTCATGGAAAATAATAAACATTATTATTCATAGCAATTAGATAGCTAGAGTGAGGGCACGAAAAAATGAGGTATGTCTAACTTTTGATGGTCTTAAGTAGTTGGGACTGAGGGTAATATGGGGAAAACGAAAGAGTGACCACATGAGTTCTCTTCCTTCTCGACAAGTCAGAGTGTAGGAGATGAATGTACTTAGTGAGGAGGAGAGCAGCAAAACTGGGAAATTCTGGGTCCAGAAGAAGTTGAGATGTGAAGAAATAAGTTTATTTCATTATTTAGTTCAGCCTACTACGTGTCAGAGGCTTTATCTATTTAATTCTCAGAACAAATCTAAAAGACAGATATTATTTTCCCTGAGATTCAAAGAGGTCCATAACTTGCCTAAGATCACACAGTGAGTCACAGAGCAGACTTTCTAACTTATCAAAATTGTGGGCTTTGTATATAACCAGTCACTGCCCGGAACTCTGCCTTTCAAGACATTTGCAACAGGTTGAGACAAGCCACACCTTCACTTCCTGCAACAGAGCAGACGATATATTCTGAAGGACTATTTCACCATAAAACAACTACAATCTTTTTTTTTAATTAGGTAAGCACTCAAATTACTTTTATCTAATAAAAGTAAGCAGGAATTTTGCCTGTTTGCTGTTTCATTTTATACGTTATTTTTCCTGGGCCTTCATTTACAGGGTGTAAAACTTTAAGAAAACATTCTCAGCTAGCATTCTCATTAGAGGTAAATGATTCAAATTACAAATAATACTAACCTAAGCATTGTCATTACTTTCAAAATCCAAGTTTCTCAAAGTTTTATTTTTTACTTAATACAAAAATGACCTGGTTCTCCCTATTAGCTGCCCAACAAACTGTTTAAAAATTATTCTTTGTTAAAGAGCAGATTACAAGAAATGCTTTCCATGCTCTTATTTAAAAAACAACAAGACTCTGATGCACATAATGAATCTAAATCAAAATTCACAAGTGGTGGCTGAAATCCTGTCAACTTTCAACCCAATACAATAGAAATCCGCAGTTATGCATAAACAATTCAAAATTAAAGTTTATAATGGAAATGTCAACAAGTCATAACTAGTACACATTACTACTGATGAGTTCCACTATACTTCAAGCGCAGTAGATGTGCATATCTGACAGACAGACTGCTTAGAAAATTAAAGCTATTGGAGCTATAAAGAAAAGGAATACACAAATATGAACATAGAAATGCCAAAGCATTTGAGCCATTGAAAAAAGTGAATAACAAGGTCAAGAGATTGAGACCACAAGAGATTGAGACCATGCTGGCCAACATGGTGAAACCCCATGTCTACTAAAAATGCAAAAATTAGCCAGGTGTGGTGGTAGGCACCTGTAGTCCCAGCTACTCAGGAGGCTGAGGCAGGAGAATTGCTTGACCTGGGAGGTGGAGGTTGCAGTGAGCCAAGATCGCACCACTGCACTCCAGCCTGGTGATACAGCGAGACTCCATCTCAAAAATAAAAAATAAAAAAGTGAATAAGATGTGATGTAAACACATCTGATAGTTCTCTCTGTAAGCCACTGACCACTGATTTATAAAGCTATGGTTTTATAATTCTTTTAAAAAGGAATTTTTTTCTACACTGCTGCACATAGTAATTTCACTGTACATTCTTGACTACAATACAATCTTTAAATCCTCTTGCAGAGCTTGTATGTATCATCAGAATTTCTCCAGAAAGTCAGCTTGTCATATTTTCAGCAGCCTGTGACAGAAAAGAACTTCTTAAACATGGCACTGTAGAATAATAGGCTGATTAAATTAAGTACATCAAAATTAATTTCAAATGATGTCAGCTGGGATGGTAGAGTAAGGACCTTCAAAATATCCTTTTCCATAAAACAAGAACATTATCAGAAAAAAAGTCAAAATCAACTTTTTCAGAATCCTGAAAATGAATCAACTGCGTACAACAATCTTGTCAGCAAGAAAAGTGGTTGAATGTTCGGAGAGCTGCTCAGTGGTGGTCTTGTAAACCAACAACCGACAATTACAGTGAAAACAAGCAATCTAGCAGCCGCTAGAGTCCAAATAAGGTAAGAGCTCTTTCAAACCCCTATCTGAAGAATTGTCCTTATTTGACCTGTCTGCCGGTTTCCTGCAAAACACCACTCACAAGGCTTGTTTTTATTTAACCTGACTCAGAACACACCCAGTGCAATCAACATTTTCCCAGGTCATTTGTCAAAAACAATCAGCAGTAGTTGTTTAACATCATAGCTGCCTGAGCAGTTAAACACTTGATAATTCCAAAGTGCAGTCATTACACATTTAGGAGTATACCATAGAGAAAGTCTTGCATTTGTGTTTTGTGAGTTGGACAGAAATCTACCGCCTCATCTGTGATAGTAAAAGACCAGAAATAACCCAGATGGTCATTGGACAGTAGAGTGGATAAATTGTAGTATATTCATATAATGTTTTATAACTTTATTAAGCATTCAAACATATAAAATGCTACAACTATACTTAGTATTATCAAATGTTATAAAAATAAAGTATATATGAATTTTTTAAAGGGAGGAACTGTTATGTACTTAAGAACCAAAATATGAGATATAAAAAGTACATCTTGGGGAGATGAAGACCAGTGAAGGCTGGACTTGCTTATGACTAGAAAGGTAGTTAGGATTTGTATATAAGACCAAGAGTGCAGCAGTTAAGGAGAAAAGACATGAGAAGCAAATGTGCAGAGGGGGCCATTGGTATGACAGGAGAGATTCAATATGAACGTATCAAATCATTGCACAATTTTAACAGTACATTTATCAGTCACTGTTTCTGTGTCAGTGGTATAGATACATACATATATTATATGAAATCTCAAGCATTTAATAGCCACACTTCATAGATGAGTAAACCAAGATTCAGCAGATTAAGTGACCTTCACAAAGTGATGTGGTCAGATGAGTAGCAGCACTGGTATCCAAATTCATCTTGGATACTTTGGTCTCTTTAAATAATTGATACATTTATAATTATGAAATGCTCCTCTGTATACAGTGAGTCTCCAACTGTAGCATGAATCAAAGTCACTCCAAGGACTTGCTTGATGAAACAGACTTCTGGACTTCAATTTTAAATTGATTCGGTAAGTCTAAAATGGGACCTGAAATTTACATTTCTAGTAAGTTCCTGATTTATTGATGCTCCTGCATAAGGAACCACATTAGGAAAACCAGTTTCATATCTAATTTAGCTGTTATTAATGTACCCACTCCATCGTTCTTATGATTAGTGTTTGCATGGTTTGTTATTTTCATCCTTTTACTTTTAACATAAATGTCATTATATTTAAAGTGATTTTCTTAGAGACAGGAAATAGTTTCAGTCTGACAATCTCTTTCTTTTCATTAGAGTGTTTGGACAATTTATAATTAATGTAATTATAGATATGATTGGACTTAGATCTACTCGCTTGCTCTTTGTTCCTATTTGTGCCATCTGTTCTTTCTTCCTTTTTCCTCTTTTCATATCTTCTTTTGGATTAATAGAATAATTTTCAGTATTCCATTGTATCAACAATATTGGCTTATTAGTTATACCTCTTTGTCTATTTTTAGTGGATATTTTTGGAATTAAAATTTTTATCTCTATCTTTTCAGTTTACTTTCAAATAGAATTATACCACTTCAATTATACCTGTAAGAATCTCGCACCTATATTTTTCCTCACATCCTTTGTGCTATTGTTGTTATACATTTATTTTGCTTGTATATATTCTGTCAACTCCATAACACATTTTTATTTCTTTGCTTCACATACTTATTTTTAATAATTAAACATAGAAAACTACCTTTTATATTTACCTATATATTTACTCATTATGGTGCTCTTCATTTCTTTGTATTGATATGTTACCATTTGTTATCATTTTCCTTCTACTTGAAGAACCTCCCTTAACATTTCCTGTAGTGCTTTGTCTTCTGACAATCAATTCTCTCAATTATTGCTTGTCTGAAAAAGTCTGCACCATTTATTATTTTTGAAAGTTATTTTCACTAGATATGAAATTCTAAATTAATAATGCCTTGTTTCTTTCAACATATTAAATGTATCACTCCATTGTCTTCTCTCAATATGTAAATATATATATATATTTAGAGATATTTATTTATGTAAATATAAATGTTTACATAAATTTTGTAATGTTTAATAATATAAGATTACATTTTATAAATATAAATAAATCTCTAAGTATATATATATTTCTCTGCATATATAGAAAAAAGTCAATAAATGTTTCTAAAATATATAGAGAGAAATATATATATTTCTCTATATATAAGACAGGGTCCTTCTCTGTCACCCAGGCTGGAGTGCAGTGGTATGATCATGGCTCACCTTGACCTCCCAGGCTCAAGCAATCCTCCCTAACTCAGCCTCCCAAGTAGCTGGGACCGCAGTTGTGTGCCACTGCTACCAGCTAAATTTTTGTAGAGAAAAGGTCTCCCTATGTTGCTCAGGCTGGTGTCAAACTCCTGGGCTCAAGCCACCCTCCAATCTCAGCCTCCCAAAGTGCTGGGATTAGTCAAGTAATTTACAGATGAGTTTGATCTTTTCAAAGTTTGTTTTTAAGTTTTTTTTAGGTGGGTCTAGTGCTGCTTTAACTGTAGGACTAACTGAGTCCTACTATTAAAGTGGCTTCACTGATTTCCCCAGGTGTTAAAAGATATCTTGCCATTCAACCTGGATGAAATTCAAACCTCTCCTAGCCCTATGTAATCTCTGGGAATTGTTCAGTCTACAGTTCCTTGGTGGTGCATATGCAGTTTAGTATTCATCAGCAGACCTCAAGGGGACTTCTCTCCCAATTTCTGGAGTGCATTCTCTATGTAATTTCCTCCTCTTCCTTACTTTTCCCTGAAAATTATAGCCACCTCCACCTCCCTGAACTTTAGTATCTATCTTCTCAACTCATTGAGACCACTGCATTCTACTTGGTTCCTTTCCCCTGTGCTGTGTCCTGGAAATTACCTACAGGTACAAAGCAGGGAAGACTTGGGCGTTTGCACCATCAATTTTCTTCCCTCTTGGACTATTTGCTACACTACGTAGTGCTCAACGAATGAAACCATCTCTTTCATACATTTTGTTTAGTTTTATAGTTAATCACAACAAGAAGCAAAATCCAGTACTAGTTATTACAATATGACCAGAAACAAAAGTGATCCTGGGATGTTATATTTATATACTAACACAAAAAAAGACAAGAGCTTAGATTTTAATCCTCATGGACTGGGAGCTGTCTTGCATAAACCAGCAAATAATTTTTCTACGGCATATTATGACCTCCTTAAAATATTTTGGTGTTCCCATACCATAATGCTATAATCTAGAAAATCTCCCCAGAGATGATACATATTGGAAAGACTATTATTTATGGTCCTCCTAAGATATCCCATTAACTTCCAAGTTGTGACCTTCTACCTACACACTAAACACTCCAACATTTTAATTTCTGGTTCAGACACCTTTATTGGGCCTTGATCCCATCCCATTACCTACTAGACGTCTCCTCCCGGCTCTCCAGTTTCAACGGACCTAGTTATTTCCTTTCCATCAATCACACCACTATCTCTTCCGCAACTGGATTTTCCTTCTCTATTCAAAGTCACTTCTTAAACCAGATGCTTAAAAAAATCATCCTATATTATTCCTTTTCAGCTAGACTTCACATGCAAAGTAGTCACCAAGCCTTATTATTTCTCTCTTCCAGCTGTTGCTCACATGTCTTCCCCAATTCTATAATTTAGGTTTCTAGTATTTTTTGCATGGACTAGTACAATACTATCGTAGTTGTTCTTCTCTGCACATTGCCTTAATTCCTTCTGGCCTATCTTCTGCATTTCCATTCAAAAGATATTCTAAGATGCAATTTGGTATTTATCCCTATTAAAATCCCTTTAATAAAGTCATATCATTTATGAGATAAATGTAAAGTTTCATGACAATAAATTTTGTTCATGACCAGGTATCTCCTTCTCATCTTTTCCCTTTTTATTTTATTCTCCAATTTTACAAAAATATTCTTTTAGTGAGTCTTTGAGAAGCTCCGTTTCCACCTGGCAACAAATCCCTCTTACATTTTAAAAACACATTGCAAATGTTGTTTCCCACAGGAAATGTTCTGTGGCCCCCAAATCCTTTTGAAGAGATATAATTACCCCTCTATTTTGTAAATGCTTCTATTGATCTACTTATTACATTGCATTATAATTTGTTTATATGTCTTGTTTGTCTTTACCATATTTCGTGCCTTTGAAGACATGGATTCCTAGTCATCTTTGAATCTCCCATGCCTATCACAGGGACTCAAATCTAGTATCGACATCAAAAATGTGAATCTGGAAAACTTTATGCAGCCCAAACACGGTACATCCTTTCCTTTCTTCTGTAAAGCCACAGGGTTCCTCACTATCCTATTTCAGGATAAGGGGAGAGGCAGAATCGGAAAAATGAAGTTCTGGGAGGCTTCAGAAATTGCCTAATTTAAGGTTTTTTCTACTTGCAGTCCACAAGGTAGACAGTCCTGTTCTCTTCCTTGCTGACTAATTTGTGCTAACGTATAATTTTTAAAGGCTAAAACTATGATTTTATGCAAATATGAAATGAACTTATTAAAGATATTCTTTAACTCACTAGCTAATGAGGGAATCAGTTCATAGAAGGGCCTGAAGAACAGACATATATACAAGGAGGAATGTTGAAATAAATTTCCTAATGATATAAATAGGTAATATCTTTATAGGACAGTAAAATGTAATGTTTGAGAGTATGTCTTCTATCTGGCACAAATCAATTTTATCTCTAAGAGGTAAGATTTCTTTGCATTGATACAGAAAGAACCTTTCATGTAACTGTCAGTTCTCTACTATTTCTACCCTTGCAGATTTATAAACTAGTCTACCCAATAAAAAGTCAAAGATGCATACCTTCATAAAATCAGTTACTCCAGAATATTAGCTAGACAATGTGCGGCCCTCAATTGTAAAGGCATCTGTAATTTCCAAGTCTTAGACATTTTCTTTCCTGACATCAACAAAATAATACTCCTCCATTTCCCAGAGAAAAAGTGATATTCCCCAGACGGGACACACACACAACTCTTAAGACATTTTGAAGACTTTTAATTGAAAAGTAAAAACGCAAAGCTTTGTAGAGTGAAATGCCAGAAGTTTTAGCTTTAACTTTTTCCACTTTATAAATCTAAAAGGCACAAGCTAGTGGTAACACAGAGTTTGGTGTCAGGCGGCCTGACCGTGCATCACAGCTCCAAGGCTACCTGACCTAGAGCGAAGCAAAAACTCTTGATGCTTTAGTTCTCTCATCTGAAAAGTGAGAATGACAGTACTTACCTCATGTTTGTAATCAGGATTAAATGAGCTATTTTCATTTTATATTTTGTGTGTATACAGCACTTGGAACAGTGCCTGGCACATGGTTAACATTATAAGGATTTGTTCAACAAAATTCGAAAGTATAACACGGATAGAACAAAAGGAAGAAAGGTTCACATTTAAGTCTTTGAAGGCATCTTCATGAACATTCATGATAGTGACTCGACTTTTATTCCTGTTCAGCCATCATTTAAGAGAAATGCCTCCCTCCTGAATTACCTAAGGCCAAAGACAATTCACCCAGATACCATTCAATTTTCTTTTGATGCTGATTCCGTAGGGAATTTTCTTCTTTTGAGTGAAATCCAGCATTTAGTAACCTGTGGGGAATAACGTTTCTTCTAGTGGTGAATTGATTCTACTCCTTGCAAAGACAACTCTAATAATACTGAAGGAGCACACACTTGAGTTAAGAATGGATCTGAGCACAGCGGCTCATGCCTGTAATCCAAGCTCTTTGGGAGGCCTAGGTTGGGGGTATCACTTGAGGTCAGAAGTTCGAGAGCAGCCTGGCCAACAAGGTGAAACCCCCGTCTCTACTAAAGTTACAAAAATTAGTTGGGCGTGGTGGCTGGCGCTTGTAATCCCAGCTAATCGGGAGACTGAGGTGGGAGAAACTCTTGAACCCAGGAGGCGGTGGTTGCAATGAGCCAAGATTGCACCACTATACTCCAGCCTGGGCAGCAGAGTGAGATTCTGTTTCAAAAAAAGAAAAAAAAAAAAAAGATCTGAGACACGAGGGACAAAGAGCTCTATCTGCCTCTAGGTACTTTCTGAGCCTCATATTTCCCCTGATTTCTCAGCTCGTTCCACTAGCCAAAAATGATCATCCAACTTGAAATGAACTTGGTCATTTCTGCAAACTTAAGTACATCAATCAGCAATGATTTACCAATAAATTGAAAACTAAAAGCATTCCACAAACCCCTAATCTATAAGTGAGAGCTCTACAATGTATACAACCCAGAAGATAGGGGAACTATGTGTGAGGGTAGTAGATAAAATGGATACAGGACAGGCCAAATTGCCAGAATGATGTGCTCACCATGCATTGTGTGGTTTTTCACAATAAACCTATGAGGTGGGTACCTCCTAATTCTACTTCCTCCGAAATTTAAGGAAGTTTAGATTTAATTGCTTGTTAAGGTCACACAGCAATTACACTGTGATACTTGACTATGGATTTTACCAGAATGGGTAATTCCCACTTCCTCCCTTCTCTCCAGTCTTGTGGCCATACTCTATGAGTACTCCTTGGGGTCATGTGTAGCCTAGAGAATGCTTTCTTGCCTTGAGACCAAGGACACAGGTGGTGCTACCCAAGTGACCAAAAGAAATCTAAGCTTTTTTTTCTACTTGCCATATTTCTATTCATCCCTTGATACAGTCAGAGAGACTTGTTTTTATTTAGGAGTAGGTTCAGAGTTATTTTCAAAATACACATTCTGTTTCTCAAGAAAAATATATTAAAAACCAACTGATTGTTTTTCAATTGTTTTATTTGAGCCAAAATATATATACTTAATTTTAGTTATACCAAAAGTAATTATAATTTCTCAGTCCAAGGATGTTAGGAACCGACTTACAGAGCATGCTCCAAAAAGAATTCTCTTGGCCTTTGAAGGTACCTATTTTCAAACTTAACAGTAGAGTCAAGCAAGAATTGACAATTAGAGTTTTCAAAATTGAAAAATATTATACATTATGTAATCATTATCTATGGTTTACAGATTTTATTTTTATGATACATATCTCTATATAGTGGTACACTGAGGACATAGCAAATATGCAATAAATACCTATTAAACTGAAGTGAACTAACAAAAACCATTAATTACACTCTTTCTAACAACCAAACCAGCTATTGCTTTTCAGTGTTTTGGTGATACGTTGGAGTAGGAAGTCATATTCGAATTGATTAGATCCTTGGAAGAAATAGTAGTATTCTGAAAATGAAAACAAATTAAATAGTTTAATTCCCTCCCTGTATTTCTTTACAACAACAACAACACAAATCTGTTTTCATAGATTATCTAGAATAGATGACCTGTGGGCTGTGGTTCATGTCCTTTACTGCATACTTTGAGAGGCTGAGATGGGAAGATTGCTTGAGGCCAGGAGTTTGAGATCAGCCTGGCCAACATCACAAGACCCCATCTCTATTTTTTAATCAAAAAATAACAAATGAAAAAAAGATGAGATGTGATTCGAGAATATAAATGTTGGGGACTCTTGGTATCATGCTCCCCAAACATCTACCTACAGCCAGTCATACTCCAAGTGGAGGACTCATGAGACAGGATATCAGACCCAGCTAGGGCACACAGGGGCTTTGATGGAAGAAACAACA
Organism: Papio anubis; assembly: GCF_008728515.1. Taxonomy (NCBI): domain Eukaryota; kingdom Metazoa; phylum Chordata; class Mammalia; order Primates; family Cercopithecidae; genus Papio; species Papio anubis. The sequence goes on along the minus strand of NC_044987.1, from coordinate 31,368,782 downwards.
CTGAGGAGGGGAGGGAATACAAACAAAAAATATTGGTCCCTTGAATAGTTGCTTAGGCTGGTCTTGTTTGAAGACATACAACACACTCAAGCTTGTCTCAACCCACCCTCAGTCCCTAGTCCATGAGGGCCTATGAGGGCAGAAGGGACTACAGGAAAGGTCAAGAGTGCAAGGTGTAGGAAAGGGTGAGACTCCAGACTGCCTGAGTCTTGGCTGCCATGTGCTCTCTTGCACATACTGTGTGGCTGATGTGGTCAAAGGAAATTCCAGAGACTCAGGTACATGGGAAATAGGAACAATCACATTCCCGCTGCCTGCCAGATAACCCCGGGAATACACCACTGGTGCCACCAGCCCCCGCTCATTCTAGCTCTCCTATTCAGAGCCACGTACAGTGTGAGTTTTTCCTTGTGGCCCTGTGGGGAACTGCAGAGACCTATCCCTTTCCAATTTGGAGCCCTATTCTCTAATCTTAGAGGATTTATAGTTTTGAAATGGGATTTCCAGTATCTTCATGGTTTCCTCATCTACTTACTATTTTTAGAGTAGAAGACTGCATCAATTTTAGGCCCAATTCCTCGGAAGTTCTTGGTAATCAGTTTGGGATAACCAGGGTCCATCATCTGTCTCCTTTCATCATACCTGAGCAAGGAAGAAACCAGCAAGAACTCAGTCAGAAAGCGGTTTTCCTGACATGCACCACAAACCTACCTTCTCTACTGAAGAGCTCTTCCCCAAAGGGCTTAAGTTGTTCTGATGAAGAAAACCAAGGACCTAAACAGCTCACTGATTTCCTCTGAGTCCCTAAAGGACTCAAACCTATGCTTCCTGACTCTGGTTAAGTCTTTTTCCCACTATCCCATAAGACTTCCACTAGTGCTTGTTCCTGCTTTATAGAGTCTGGCATAGAAGGTGATTTGGCTACAGCATAGGCCCCAGTGACCAATTTTTCAGTTGCCTGTCATTGCCTTCTTTTCAAAGCTATTCACTGAGACAAAAATACCCATTTCCCCCCAAGAAGATAATAAACAGGTCAAGGGGCTAAGAGCCAGGGAACCAAAGGGATTTATCCACACATGTTTGAGAGAAATTGAAAATAAATCCTTTTGTTTACAGGCTGTATGGTCATATCCTAGTTTCTCTCTTAAATTCTCTTTTACCAGCAAGTGAAAAGAGTTTTTTGTCTCTCTAGACTTCCAAGTGGCAACTGAATCTAACCGTTGTCTTGTTTTTATTCAGTTTGGTTCTCTAAGTATTTATGGCTTGCTTAGCACTTTCTCATTGGCATTTAAGGGAAAAATCGTGGGCCAAGTAGAAGCAGAAAACTAAACACAACCACTGTTCAGAGGTGAAATGTCAATGTTCATAATAACAGGCTACAGCAAACTACGCCCATTTATGAGCTCTTTGGAAAGTGTTATTCGCCAAAATCAAGTTTTGTTTCTCAAACAGGGCTAACGGCTGGTGGACAAATTCAAGTCATAAGCACCCGGTATTCAATTGGAATTAGATGTTGAGTTTTAAATGTTTAAGAATAAATAATAGTTGTAAATGTAAGCTTAACATATATGTTATGTCTCATGTCAACCAGGTAAGCAATCTAGGAAGTGACTGACTTACCCAGAAGAAGGAATAGAGAATCCTCTCCTCCTTCAAAATTTAGATACTTGAGACAACAGAGACAGATGCTCAAATGAGCTCCTATCCTCACTTGACCATATGACTTTCTTTTAAGGAAGACTTTGCATGACCTACTGACCTCCTGTCATTTAGAGGATGGTTTCTCGTTTTGTCTTTTGAATCTGGTGATTATAGAAAGGAATCTGGAAATCCATAATCCTCCAAACTGACTGTAGATTAAATACTTGGTCTTCTACATCTATGACACTCTTTTCCAATGTGTTTCCACTATGATTAATAAGATGACATTTTTTAAAGTGTTTTTTTTTTAAAAAAACACATTATCTACTATTTCATATATTAGAAACCAAAAACACAAAGAACTTGGTTGACAATAACTATTTCAGTCCTATATTCTTTTAATCTCTCTCCCTGGAAGGTCAAGGAGTTTTGGGAACTTGCACAGAGAACGTGCCTTCTAGAAAACCTCATTCCATGCCTGTTTCATAATCTGAGGGGTGAAATGACCAACCGTTAAAACTCACCTCCAATATTGGTTATCTACGAAGAAGTAGGTCCTATAAAAATGTGGGTTAAAAACAGCGGCATCAATTTTTTTCACAAAGTCAGGAAAACCAAAAGAATGTATGCTCTTGGGATAATCTGGCTGTGGTCTTAAGTTGCTGATTAACCAGTATTTGTCATCTGTGAAGACAAAGAAATAGGGTAAATTTGAATTATACAGAAAGAGTAATAAGAAAATACTGATTTACTATAAACAACATAATTCCTTTCCCACAGTTATAAAATGTATTGCTTATTTATCTTAAACATAGTCTCTTTTCTTTGGTTCCTATGGTTTTTTTTTTTCCCACAAGTATTACTATTTTATAGTTTACAAACTTTTCCCAGAAATTGTATGTATTACTTAGGTATTTAGGCTATTTTAGTTTACAGTTCAGAGCCACTATTAATAAAATCAAGAGTGCTTTCTTAGCCTATGTCTATTAAAAAGTATTAGTCTCCTCTTAATTTATTCTCTCCCTTGACGTAAACTCAATGGCAAAACTAAATATTAGAAATACCTTTAAAAAGAAAAACTTGATTTCTGGCTTCAATTTCATAAGCGGCTTCAATGCCAAATGGCAAGGTTGGCCATAAGGAAGAAATTAAATTAACACTGGTCCTTGGTCTCTCAGAAAGCTTCAGCAAGAAGAACCTGACATGAAAGACATTTAACACATTATAAAACAATGTAGACTCAAGAACCATGGCACGTGAATAGGAAGGACCTGTGAAAAAACCCAATGTTTCTTTCCATTGTCTTCACATTCTGTTCCATGGATGTCTGATGCTCATGGATCCATAAGAAAAGAATATCAATCAACTCTTTGATAATAACAATGACTGTAGCAAGCAATCTGATATACAGAAATACCCTGGAGCTTGGAATCCAGGGATCTAAGCTTCTAGTTTGACCCTACAATCCACTCACCAGTTTTGTAACCTCAAGGAAGTCACCTATCCTCAAGTGTCTCAGTCTTATAATCTCAAAAATGGGAAATATTTGTACTACTTGACAAATGTTAGTCTTCCCAACTGCCCCTCCTTACCACCAATATCTGCTTCACTCTGTGTTCTAAGAAAGAAACGAAAAGTTATCCTGGAATTCTCTTCTCCATAACCAGGAAATCAAGTTTCTTGCATAGGTACTGTTTTACAGTCTTAGTTTCAGACTTCACCATTTTTATCTATAATTAAAATAGTCTGGCTTCTGTTTCCTGTCTTCTAATTCCCCATCCCAGATTCCTACTGCAAATCCTTTTTTACACACCAGTTTTCTAGTTAAAACGCAAATGTGATTACACCTGTCTCCTGCTTGAAAACCCTTAAGATCTCCTCACTGCCTACAGGATCGAGTCCAAGTTCCTGCTTACAAGTTTCATCTACTTCATTTTCAATTATTTCCCACTGTTCTCTGACAAAAAAATTTAAAGGCAGAAACTTTAATATTGGTTAGATATGAAAATGATCCTACCTGTCTTTGAAGAAAAAGATCTTATCTCCCACTGTAGTGACAGCATCAAAACTCCAATTGGGGTCACAGAGAGCTGGTTCTAAATTGTCAGGCTGTGGCATCGGTTGGTGCTCTTTTGGGCCTCCTGAAAATACATTTCAAGAAGCATCAGTAAACAAAATCTGCGTTTTATTTCAGAGGAGGAACTGTTATTTTTTAAATACTCAATTTTCTTAATGAACATTGCATCAAAATCATTTTAAGCTTTCTATAACATTCACAGGAAGCATAAAGTAAGGTGTTCTTTTTCATATGATTGCAATATCATGGAGGAAGAAAATCTGATTATCCTTACTTTCCTTTTCCAGTTATAATGGATTATTTAATGTGTGGGCCTTCATCAATAAGGCAGTGGTATCTTGGATAGAAAGAACACAAGACTTGAGGCCTCTGGTTCTGCCTCTGGCTCTGCCTCTGGCTCTGACATTAACCTACTAGGTCTCTTGTCCTTATCTGTATAATGAAGTTAATGCCTGCGTCACCTGCCAGAGAGGGTTCTTATGGAGCTCAAAAAAAGACAGATATTAACATTTTATCCAAATATAGTATTGTTAGACTATTCATAAGAGTGAGTATCTTATTTGGCAAAATAAGAAATTCAACTCACCATAGAGGGACTGAATGCCACGTATGTCATCAGCAGAGAGATGAAATGTGTTGATGTCAACATATTTGTAGGTGGGGAACATTATGGCCTTTGGATCACTGGAATGGCCAAGACCTAAGGAATGGCCAAGCTCATGAACAGCAACGAGGAACAAGTTTGTGCCTAAGAAGAAACCAATCAAAAGACAGAACGCTGTGAAATGCATTATCATCTTGGACAGTAACACGATATCTGACACAGTGAAAAAGAAACATTTGAGAATCTTTTACTTATTTCTCTACCCTTTTGAATAAGGTTTCTCAACCTCAGCACTACTGACGTTATAGGCCAGTAGTCTGGGCTGTCCTATGCATTATGGATGTTTAGAAATCTCGGGTTTTACCCCTAAATGCAAGTAGAAAATCCTTTTTAGTTTTGACAACCAAAAAATGTCTCCAGACATTGTCAAATATCTCCTTGGGGACAAAATTGCCTTGGGTTAAGGACCTCTGTACTAGTAGACAAATGAAATATATTCTGTTGTAAAAATTCCTAAAATAACTCAGAGCTGCCTTCAACAGTTTTCATTGCTTCTAAATAATTCTCAACTCTCATGATTCAATTCTGGTTTTAGTCTTCATGAAGCTTCACTGGATATAGAAAAAAATGTCTTTAGCAATCATCTTTTCATAAACCCAAATATAAGGCTATCATTAACTTTCAGGTACTGTGAGTCACTGAGAAGTGTAATACATTATGTCTAATTCTCATACAACTGAAAGGAAACCACCATGCTCTCCACTACAGATGAGGAAACAGTATCTATAGGATTAATCAAATTAAGTGCTTGAGCCAAGATTAGTGTTTATGCTTTTACTACACATGATTCTAAATAAAATTAAAGAATCTATATGACTCAAGGAAAGAATGTGAAAAACAAAAAAGGGAAAAAATAACTAATTCTTAAAAGAGTCTATACTTATAATTTAGACATATTTGGACTACCAAATTACAGTGTTTTCTGTCTTTTCTTTTGAGCCCCACTCAGAGTTTACCATTTTTATCTATGATTAAAATAGTCTGGTTTTATATCTGTCTTTTCTTTTGAGTCCCATAAGAAATCCTTGTTCATTTTCGTGGTATGTCCTAGAGAATACACCTTTGTAGGTAAGAGAAGAGAGAGGAATGTGTCCCTTCTTTTAAATTTTTCAATTTGCAGAATATTTGAAAATTCCTGACTAACAGTTTTGTTTCTTAGTCCAATGCCTTCATTTTTATCTTTTTCTATGACAAAATTGCAGTTCAGAAGAACTGACTTGCCCAGAGTCACACATCACTTAGCTGCAGAGCCTGGCTTTGAAACAGTCTCCCATACCCAAGTGCAAAGAGCCTACACTCTCTTGGGGGAGTGTCTAGACACAAATCCTTCAAGAATTTTCTATATCTTGGGTCCAGTAACCTTCCCAGTAAGCAAAGTTTTTACAATTTGTCCTAAACCTGAACTATTCTCAGTTCCTATAATATGCCTATGAGCCACCACCATTGATCCTCATCTGGAAATAATGGGTTTATGTTTGTATTCTGTTTCTCACTAAATTGTGTGCTCAGGGTTTGGATTGTGTCCTTTTCATCTCTGTACTCAAGTAACCTCATCACCCAATACTGTAATAGAATAGATCAGCAAGCATTGACCTATTTGTTTATTTGATTTACTGGGTAAAAGAAAACAGGCTGAGGAATGCAGTGACTCACGCCTGTAATCCCAGCACTTTGGGATGCCAAGACAGGAGGATCACCTGAGGTCAGGAGTTCGAGAGCAGCCTGGCCAACATGGTAAAACCCCATCTCTACCAAGAAAAAAATAATTAGCAGGGTGTGGGGGCCAGCACCTGTAATGTAACCCCAGCTAGTCAGGAGGCTGAAGTAGGAGAATTGCTTGAACCCTGGAGGTAAAGATTGCAGTGAGCTGAGATTGTGCCACTGCACCCTAACCTGGGCAACAGAGCAAGACTCCATCTCAAAAAAAGCAAGTGACAGCAACAACAACAACAACAGCAAAAACTGCTGAAAATAAGCATTTTAAGTTATAATTGTCATTAATAACTTCACATTTTGAAAGCATTTAATCAATCCAATTAAAAAATAAGGCAACATGGACAGATAGAAAATACTAGGTTAAGAGGTAGGAATGCATATTCTGGCCCAGCTTTTCCACAAACTAGCCACTAACCTTCTCTTGGTCTTAATTTCCTCTACCTATAGAAAGCTGTGTTAAATTACTCTTCTAAGGTCCATTAGAATTCCAAAACATTTTTTTGAGGCTAACTAGCACATGTATCCCATTTTAGATGAAGGAATTACAATCCCCCAAATAAACTTGGATAAAATTTAGGCACATATAACATGTCTCGCTGAGGATTTGCAGTTCAGCAACTACCTAATCTTACATGATCTGTCTTTTGACAATACAAAAGTCCTCTTCTCATCAAAAACTTTATAAGCCTCAGGCTATGTGTTAGATTAAAACAGTCCTTCTGATGGACATAGTATTTATAAAATATTGCCATCCAGCTTGTGCAATATCAGCTAGAGAGGAGGATGCTGAGTAGAGAATATTATTGATGACTTTCTCCCCATTTACTTTCCACATGACGGAGTCATACACTCTAAAATTTCCAATAGAAAAATTAAAAAGGCTTCTGTCATGATGGTTAGGATTTTCCCATGCTAGTGATTCCCCTAAATAACAGGGAAGTTTAATTAACCCCATGTCAACTATCTGCAGGGGATAGTAAGTTACTGTTCTTCTGTAAATGCCCCCAAGGTATTAAATGTTTAGTTGGACATTCTGAAATTTTTATCCCAAGACCACTTGAAAGTACATGACTGTATAACCTTGTGTTTCTCTATAGGGATATCTAGATTCTCTATAACTTTTTCTTTTCTGGTCACTATGAACCTAAGAAATTGTCAGCATATCATGAATCATGCAGATGACCATCTTATCCTCTAATTGTTGGCACACACAGAATTAGTATGTGTTTGCTTTTGAGTTTATGGATTTCACTAGGTCAAGAACTTATCACCTAGGCTGGGCACAGTGGCTCACACCTGGAATCCTAACACTTTGGGAGGCTGGGACAGGAGGATCTCTTGAGGCAACATAGCAAGATCCTGTCCCTACAAAAAATAAAAAAATTAGCCAGGTGGGTAGCGCACACCTGTGGTTCTAGCTACTAGGGAGGTTGAGGTGGGAGGTTTGCTTGAGCACAGGAGTTCAGGGCTGTAGGGAGTTAGCATCATGATATGTCATGGCAGCCTAAGTGACAGAGCAAGAACTTGTCTAAAACTAAAACAAAAACAAAAAACTTACCACCTAAATAACAGCTTTACCTTTTCATATGCTTCTTAAGATTCCTCTGAGTTTATGCTAATGAACCAGCTCATAGTTCATTACATCCTCATGGATTGTTAGAACTGACCTTGAAGATGATCTAGTTTAATATCCTCAATTTACAGAGGGTGAAATCGACACCCATACAAAGTGTTAAATTTCATTTAGAGGCAAAATTATAATCAGAACAAGATTTTCCGTCATATAATCATTTGTCAGAATGTAGTCTCTCGAAACCAGAATTTTGAATTTGTCAGGGTTTTTGTTGTTTTCCTTTTCTGTTTGCTTAGTTTTTTTTTTCTTTTTTTCTCACCTTCAGAATGTGTAGTCCAAAATTCGTCATCATCAAAATGTGCATCCCCTCCAATACCAGGTCCAGGTCCAAAAGCATGGGCTATGGTTCCACCTTTGCCATCAAAAGCATGGAAGTCTCCATGAGCTTTTGGAAAAGGAAAGAAAATTAGTCCATCTATACATCCTATAGATCATGCCAAATGACAAAGATGAAGTACAGGTTCCCTACCTCCACGTGCAAAAACCACCAAAATGTCAGCCACGCCTGTGTTAATCCTGCTGAATTTCAAGGGGGTAACATTACTCCATACTTGGAAAGCTTTCTGGATTGCATAGTCAACATCCTTACGGTTCATGTCAGGTGTGTAATTATTGATTCTTTATCATCAAAAAGAGAGAGAAAAATGTATGGAAGGCAGTGTTAATTTTGTCTTACCACAATACTTCATTTTTGCTAGCACAACTGGAAGATGGATCATTTCATAAATCAGGAGTCCAGATTTAAAAACTTGCTTCATTAAGTACAGAAATATTTTTTTCTTGGACAGCTTCCTGCTTAACCAAAATCTAACTTAATTTCTTCTTATTTAAAACTCACAGATCATCACTGTGAAGGATTTGCTTTCATAGATGGTTATGCTTTATGCTCCTGTTCCCAGGTTCTGCATTTATCCATCTTGACTACTCTATAAACTACCCCTGTCTCTTATTTATAGTAAATTATCTTATTTATGGTAAATTTAGCTTCATTCTCCTTTTATTTGCAGATTTTTTTTTTTTTTTTTTGAGACGGAGTCTCGCTTTGTCACTTAGGCTGGAGTGCAGTGGCACAATCTCGGCTCACTGCAAGCTCCGCCTCCTGGGTTCACACCATTCTCCTGCCTCAGCCTCCCGGGTAGCTGGGACTACAGGTGCACGCCACCACGCCCGGCTAATTTTTTGTGTGTTTTTAGTAAAGACGGGGTTTCACTGTGTTAGCCAGGATGGTCTCAATCTCCTGACCTCGTGATCCGCCTGCCTCGGCCCCCCAAAGTGCTGGGACTACAGGGTGAGCCACCACACCAGGCTTATTTACAGCTTTTAAAATCTGCTTTGGACTGGCAAGTCAAACGATTCTCCCCCGAGTGAACAATTCTTCCTTCTAAAGAAAATGAATCTTAACAGAGATAGCATTAAAAACTGAGGGAGGTTACTTTATTTACTTCCAGATTTAGGGCTGTCTAACTGGTTCAGGTTAGAAGTCAGACCTATGGGAAAGTAGAAAAATACAAGGCGACATACACCAACATTACCTGTAGGTGATATAATGTTTCCTCCATATCTGCCCCCTTGGCATTGCCCTGAAATGATGGAGGTCGGGGACTCCACATCGAGGTGCGTGCATCATCTCCAGAGTAGATGTGTCCAGTTGCCCAGTCACTTTCAGCCCCAAGAAGTGCTGCATTTCCTGGATTTTTTCCTTCATTAAGTTTCCACTGTATTTCATTTTTGTCACTCGAAATTTGTTCATCTCAAGGCCATAAAATCTTTCTAAGTATCTCTGGAAAAAAATACATTCAGCAATGCATAATTATGCACAGAAAAGTTTCTGTTGGGAGCTCCACATATATGACTCAATGGCACACTGATGCTTTTGGACCAGGAATTTTGCACATCTTACTCACAGGTTACATTATTGTTATTTGGACAATTAATTATAATTAGGAAAAAAATCTTAAATTTTTGTACTATCGCAGACATGTCAGCCAGGAGCAGTAGCTCAGGTCTGTAATTGCAGCATTTTGGGAGGCTGAGGCAGGAGGGTTGATTGAGCCCAAGAGTTCAAGACTAGCCTGGACAACATGGCGAAACCTCCGCTGTACAAAAAATACAAAAATTATCCCAGAGCATTGGTGCATGCCTGTAATCCCAGCTACTCAGGAGGCTGAGGTGAGAGGATCACTTGAGCTTGGGAGGTAGAAGCTGCTGTGAGCCCTGATTGTACCACTGCACTCCAGCCTGGATGACAGACACAGACCCTGTCTCAAAAGAAAAAGAAAAAAAAAAAAAAACAAAAAAACAAAGACATGTCATAAACTACTAGCTAGATTTATTCCCGGAATCCCAGTGGAAATACCTTTTTTAAAATGTCATTTATTCATTTTTAAGAGACAGGAGTCTCTCTTGGTCACCTAGGCTGGCCACAGTGGTGCATACCTGTAATCCCAGCACTTTGAGAGGCTAGGGTGGAAGGATAGCTTGAGCCCCGGAGTTTGAGATCAGCCTGGGCAACAGGGTGAAACCCTGTCTCTACTAAAAATACAAAAATTAGCCAGGAGTGGTGGCACATGCCTGTAGTCCCAGCTACTTGGGAAGATGAGGCGGTAAGATCACCTGAGCCCAGGAGATGGAGGTTGCAGTGAGCCAAGATCGTGCCACTGCACTGTAGCCTGCGTGTCAGAGTAAAACCCTATCTCAAAAAAAAAAAAAAAAAAAAAGAAAAAAAAAAAAAAGAAAAGAAAAGAAAAAAAGGATACATGAATTATTAACATTATTAATATAAGTTGGGATGCAAATTTCTTGCTTAAAAACTCAAAGCTAAACAAAATGGACAACTATGATAAATTCAATGTTAAAAGCATCTTAAAAAATAGGGACCAAACTCTTTTAATTAAGGAAAAGAAATTAAGAATTGAAAAAAAATTCCATAAAAAATGCTATAAAGATGGGCCCAGCATGGTGGCTCACATCTGTAATCCTATCACTCTGGGAGGCTGAGGCAGGGGATTGCTTAAGCCCAGAAGTTACAGACCAGCCTGGGCAACATAGTGGAACCCCATCACCATAAAAAAGAGAAAAAAAGCTATAAAGATATATCTGAGATGACTGAGGGTAAAGGGAATATGCTTAAATTATCATGGCAGCCTGGAGTGGTTATATTAATCCAGCCATTGTTCAGATCTCAGATTATTAACTGGTATTTAATGATTAGTGTAAAATACCATAACAGAGGTGAACGCCAATTATATTGAATGGAAATTTCTTGGCCAAAGGTTTTTAGAAGAAGAAACATGTTCACTTGCCAATTTCATAACACTCCTTCAAAACCAATACCTCTTTTGTATATTCCTCTTTGGCAAGAAAAACTTAATACTGAAAGCAGACAGCCTCCTAGACCAATTTTCAGCTGATACTTAAACGCAAACAAACAAACAAACAAACAAACAAACTGGTTAATGCAATAAATCTTAAAGACAAACATCAAGCTAGATAAATACTATAGAGTCCATACTTACTTCACCAAATAGCACATTATTTTTTTCCAGGCTTGTAGAGCTGTTCAGGGGAAGAGCTCCAGAAGCAGTGGCCTGCAGGAGCAGTATTAGAAGAAACTTCATTGTAAACTTCTAAGTGGATCAACTCAGTTTATTCTGTTCCTTTCTAGTCTAAGTTCCTGAACCGTTCCTCTTTATATAGCCCTTAGTCCAAGCTCTGTAAATATGAATCCCATGAATGACTCATAGTTGATATCATCCCTTGATTTACCTCAAAAACATGCAAACAAAAGCATGACCTTATTCAGACGACAATGGATCAATTAGCATCTAGTCCATCACTCAAGCAATTCAGAGTATGTACCTTCAAAATGATAAATAAGCCCCTACTTCCACCTATCCTATGAAATAAGCCTTTGTAAAAGAAATATCAAGCAACTAAAAGAGAAAGAGAACTTAAAATATATTTTCTTAAAGCTTGATATTCTCAATTTTCATTATAATACTTTCCCTATATTCATTATAGATAAAAAAAAGTTTTAAAGTAAATGTTGAAAGATTAGACAAAATCCTTTTGCTGGAGTAAATGAATGCTTTTTTAAACGGAATCTAGCTCCCTAGAGAAACGCGATACAGAGATTTTATATGTAGCAAAAAAAAAAAAAAAAGTTTGTAATATCGTGATACTTTGTTGTTTATTCCATGTGTTGTACCGGCTCAGATCGTGATTCTATACCTTAACATCTTCAGACATCTAAGCTGAAGCTCAGTCCCAACTGGGTACCTGGATAGATTCCAGAGGCAAACTTTCCTTACATCCTAGATTGTCTAGTGTTGGTAGGATGTGGGTTAACTCTTTTCAACTTTAGCAGTTGGGAAAAGTTTGCCTCTGGAATCTATCTGCCTGTCACCTCAGCTACTTTCCCTCTTGACCTAATTGTCCCATTGCACAGAATCTGTCTCTTACGCAGTAGAGAATATTTACGCATGAAAAAATTTTACGAGTCAGGGAATAAAATTCCAAAGGTAGAATTGCAAGCAGTGGTGCTGCAGTGTGAGGATAGATTCTACTCAACACCTCTTCAAATCACATGACAAGTTCCCTGCCTCCTGATTGTATGGGGACAGTCTGGACGGTGGGGTAGGGGGCACATAAGAGTGTGTTAAGATTTAGCCATTGCTCTGACCCACCTCGGTGGCCTGGGAAACAGTCTGCTGGCTGCTTGAGTGAGGCTTAAAGAAAAGGAGAAAATATAGAACAAAATAATTTTCCAATTTAAAAATTATCTTGCCTCACTCTTGCAGAGAAATATGCAGATTCTTTCTGACCTGTTCTCCTCTCTCTAGCCATTGATTTGTTTTCTCTGAGTCTATCTAACCTACAAATACAGCTGGTCATTCTGCTGTGAGAACGTCACTTTTTAATGACACAAAGTTTAACAGACTTGCCTTCTGTGCTCTAAACAGTATCTCTAAATCCAGATCACTTGGTTTTATAAATGTTTTCCAGAAAATTGTTATCAATCCTCTGGCGAGATGCCACATCAGACAGGTGAAACTGGTGCCATGGGTCACTTACTGATCTGGTAGTGTAGAGTACAGGCTACTCCATTAAGATGTTCATTCTCAATGGGGAAGATATCACTCCCAACTGGGTGAAAAATTGGTCATCAAGGGCAAACAAATATATATTTGTGTGTATAAAAGACAGATATGCATATAGCACATGAGCAGATATACAGTTTATCTCTGCTATTAAATTTGTATGGGGGAAATCTCTAAAATGTCTACAAAGCCTCTTTCTCAGGAGTAGTGATAAATGTTGAGAAACCCTGATCTACGTATTACAAAGGAAAGAGAACTAACATTTATAGAGAGGCTTTAACAGTTGCCAGCAGTTTCATGCACCGTCTTATTTAATCCTCACAATAGTCATTTATGGATGAGGAAACTGAACTCAAATAACTTACCCAAAGCCACACAACTAGTAGGTGGCATAGCTGAGGTTTGAGGCCAAGTCTGTTTCCAAAGCCTTTCTGCTTCCATTAAACCAGGCTGCAAAGTCAAAGTCAGTTCAGAGATGGCTGAGTCATTCTCTCTGCCCCCAGATATTTACCTTAGTGATTAGCAAATCACTAACAGTACATATGTATATGTCATCACATTGTCTTTACCTTATGATGTACACATAGGACAAGTTAATTTGTCTATGTCAACACAACTGGCTAAGATGGTTCCAAACATTATGCTCCTCAGAGGTGCTCTGGGCCAATCCCTGGGGAGCCCTAGCAGCTGAAGGCACCTTAGCAGCAGGGCACTGCTCAGGCCATGACAGGGGAGGAGATGGCAGAAGTTTATCCTCCAGAGAACAGATGAGAACTGCTACCACCCTGGGGAACCCAGATCCACCTACAATATTCCTAGGACTGTCTGCTTACTCCTGGCACCTGCAAGAGCAAAGGGGATAGCATGGCTTTAACTAAAAAGCAAGAAAGTATGTATCACGGTATTATTTTTGTAGTGTTTGCAGTAATAAGAAACTCATAGAACTTGGACGGGTGGCTTACACCTGTAGTCCCAGCTACTCAGGAGGCTGAGGTGGGAGGATCCCTTGGGCCTGGAGTTTGAGGCCAGCCTGGGCAACATAGCAAGACCCTGTCTTAAAAAAAAAAGAGATATTCATAAGAAGACCCAAATTTGAAAAAAAATCAAAATGACAAAATGAAATGTGTTGTAGCAACAAGTTAGGACAGGGTCAGGAGACCTTCCAGATGTCTCCTTAAGCAATTCACTTCCCTTTTCTGAATTTCCATTTCTTCATCCATAAAAGGAAAAGGTGAACTAGCCGAAGTTTTCTTCCTCCATGGACAGACTCTTGGCATGTGAAAGGGATTTCTTTGTATATCTTGGAAGAATTCTTCCCTTCTGGTCCTTGCTGATGACATACTTAGATTTGCCTCTGGATTCCTGGGGATGACACCACAAATGACTTCAGGTGATTGTATCAGGGATATACCCTGGAATGTCCTGGTGTCTGGCTAAAGAAGGAAAAACATAACAGATGCTTTTGGAAGGTTGGTGCTACAAAATCTGCGTTATGATAAGGAAATTGCTCTCAGCACTTTCTCACGAGAAACTCTGAAGTCAGCTACTTTCTGCGCTTTCATAAACGTGCTCTTCTTCACACAGAGCATGGGCAATGACCCTTGATTCTTCCTTTCCTCAGTGTGGCCCCTGGAAGCTATGTCTCTGCTGGGAACCCCAGCTTCCAGTCTGAGCCTATGTCAGAATCATTTAATAGCTCCGTTCTACCCAGGAGAGAGACCTGGGCAGATAGGTTATCTCCCTTCTCATCCCCTTTATCAACCTCTTTTAGAGGCTTACCTAAGAGCGCAGTAAAGGAAGATGGCAATCATTGAGCCCTCAAAGTGTGTCAAGCCATAGACTAAATACTTGTCCCTAGTATTTAATGGAATCATTGTAACAACTCTTTTCCAGTAGTTACCATTATTATTCCAGTTTTACAAATGAAGAAATTAAGTGTTAAAGAGCTTGAAGTGATTGTCCAAGGTCATAAAATGTCAGAGCTAAGATTCCAAGGCAAGTCATCTTGAGCATAGCTTTATTAAGCAAGTCACTTGAGCATAGCTCTATCAAATGGAAGTGGAATTCTTTTCTGCCCAAAGTGGTCATCTTGACTCCACCACCTTAGTTTGTAACCACCTCAGTGTTCCATGGCTGCCCAAGGGGACTTGATCTCCTCATACGTGACCTATCTGGGTCACTTGGTGAGTCAAGACCTAGAGAGAATCAAAATTTGAGTGTAATATCCTATTTGTATTTCCAATGAGCACATTCTTTCACTTCTTTGTATCTTTAGCAGCTTTTTTCTGTATCTTACATCCTACTCTCTCAAGAGACTTTCCACCAATCTTCCAAGAACAGGTTCCTTCCTGCTGTGGTTAAGGCCAGTTCTTGCTTTCAGTGAGTCTTAGGAACACATCCTCCCTGTAATGACTGTTCCACAAGGGAGGTTCACTCCTGATGTCCTTTGGGCCCTATTGTCCTGCTTGATTCATTCATGCATATTTACTGAGCACCTACTAACTTCAAGGTAGTTCTAGGCACCAGGAATACAGTGGTGGAGAACCAGAGTCTCATCTGGCTGCAGATTTAGATGCACGATGTTCTCCTCTTGGGCTAAGGGGAAGAGAATAAATATTAGTGAGCAGCGATAGTATGTCCTAGTATTTATAATACATTGCCTCATTTAATCATCACTAAAGCATAAAAAGGCAAAGTTACTTATTTATTTTTTTAGAGATGAGGTCTCATTCTATTGCTGAGGCTGGAGTACAGTGGCACGATCACAGCTCACTACGACTCCTGGGCTCAAGTGATCCTCCCAACTTGGCCTCCAAGTAGCGGGAACTACAGGCATGCACCAGCACAGGCAAAAGTTATTATCCCCATTTTTTTTTTTAAAGATGGGGTTTCCCTCTGTTGCCCAGGCTGGAGTACAGTGACGCGATCTCGCTCACTGCAACGTCTGCCTCCCGGGTTCGAGCAATACTCCTGCCTCAGCCTCCTGAGTAGCTGGGATTATAGGCATGTGCCACCATGCTCAGCTAACTTTTGTATTTTTAGTAGAGATGGGATTTCACCATGTTGACCAGGCTGGTCTTGAACTTCTGAGGTGATCCACTGGCCTTGGCCTCCCAATGCTGGCATTACAGGTGTGAGCCACCACACCCAGCCATTATCCTCATTTTCAAAGGAAACATCAGTGGGTCCTAGAGGTCAGATCACAGAAACTTAAAAAAGGTAGGGTTTGCAGGTGGATGCCAGGGACGATGCAGATGGCCTCTTTTTCTTTTACTTGAGAAGGGAATTATTCTCCCGGAGTCCCAGCCTCAGAGAAATGCTGGGGAGAAGCCACATTTCTTGCCCCGGCATTTATGACCCTGAGCACATTATTCACATTCTTACTTCTTTCCAAGAGCCTAAATCCACTAAAATGAATACAGTTTAAGAAGAGAGTAATTTTTCCTGAAGTGAGTTAATACTGAGAGTGGTGGGAGAGTCCGTGGGTTCTGGTTGCCAGGAAGAACTGAGCCCCACTCCATGGCAGCACTGCAAGGATGTGGTGGGACCACAGAAGGAATCATCACAGGATGCTGCAGGGAAGTGAGACGCAGGGCCTGGTGCCTCTAAGTTCCCTGAAGCAAGCATGCCACAAAAGCAGCAGTGAGCAGAACTGAGAAGATATGCGGACTGGGTGGACCAATAGGGAGGAGATGGAACTCCAGTGGATTACGGCTGAATTTCCTTCCAGTCCAAAGGGATGGAGGCTCAGAATAGAAGTTAAATTTTAGGGAAATGGCTGGGTGTGGTGGCTTACTCTTATAATCCCAACACTTTGGGAGGGAGAGGTGTGAGGATTGCTTGAGGCCAGAAGTTCAAGACCAGTCTGGGCAACAAAGTGAGACCCTATCTTTATTTTTAAAAATGAAAATAAAATTTGGCCAGGTTTAGTGGCTCATGCCTATAGTCCCAGCACTTTGGGAGGCCAAGGAGAGAGAACTGCTTGAGGCCAGGGGTTTGACACCAGCCTGAGCAACATAATGAGACCTTGTCTCTATTTTAAAATGTAGGCGTCAGTCAGACATGGTGGCATGAAACCCGGCCGTGGCAGCACCTCTGTTCTGTGGGATCCACTATGTCCATAGGATGTTTGCCTTCCAGAAAGACAGGGAGCTCAAAGTGACCCGAATTCTCAAAGAAAAGTTTCCTTGAGCTACAGTGATCAAAGTCACTGACATTTTAGGAGGTTGAAATTAAGTCGAAATTTAATTTAATTAATTCATTTAAATTGAATTTAAAATGAAATTAAAATTGAATCAGAAGAATTTAAGCAGAAGAGAACTGTTCAGCAGTATCACAGGGTTAATCAGGCACTAAAAGAAGAAATCAAGGGATGCATGGATTGCAGATACTTACTTCTATCCCCAAACACTGACCATGCCCTGGCTGCATGGAGGCTGCTGCTTTAAACCTTGGATGAACTTGACTGACACCATTCTTCCCTAGACATTCACCAAAAAATGTGTATATTTTGTTCATATACATTTCCATGTTATAATGATAGAAGATGTGTAATCCACTTATATGTTAATTAAAGGAAACAACTGAAGTTTTGAAGGGATAAATAAAAATGTAAAACAATTAAAAATGAAAATAAAACTATAAAAATAATTTTAGGGAAGAAAATGCAATATACGTGGCACAGCTGGACTGAGATTCACACATACTGCATACACAGGAGAGATACGTAACATGGTACTTTCTACATAGTAGGTGTGCCATATTATCATTAATATTATTCTTATTATTGTTACTATTAATATATTTTAAGCATAGTTTTCTAAATGTTTTGCCTCATTTTTCAAGAAAGTATATAAACTTCATGGACTGTAGACCCTTTTGTAGCCTTCAAAGACCACACAAAAAAAATCGTACCACTAGACAGTTAATAAAGAGGCAATAGACTTTGAATAAACTGAAACAAAAGCATGGAGGTGTTATCACTGGCTAGTACAGGCACTTGCTCACTTTTCTCCAGCAGGTAGTCCACTTTCCAAATAAACCAGGTTCTCAGATGCCTCTTTTGCTCTCAGCTGACTTTTTTTTTTTTTTTGAAACAGAGTCTTGCTCTGTTGCCCAGGCTGGAATGCAGTGGAGCGATCTCGGCTCACTGCAACTTCCACCTCTGGGATTCAAGTGATTCTCCTGCCTCAGTCTCCCAAGTACCTGGGACTACAGGCACCCGCAGCTGCCACCACACCCAGCTAATTTTTTGTATTTTTAGTAGAGACAGGGTTTCACCATGTTGGCCAGAGTGGTTTTGAACTCCTGACCTCAAGTGATCCGCCTGCCTTGGCCTCCCAAAATGCTGGGATAATAGGCATGAGCCGCCGTGCCCTGCCTCAGGTACCTTTCAGTTAATCCTTACACAAGGTAATGTTCAATGGCTCCTTAAAGAGCTACCCCTATTGTGGGCATTTTCATTGTCATAGACAACTCTGAAAGACGTAACTTCAAAATATTGAAGTAAGACCCTATACTGGAAAAATGTGGAGAGTCACACATGGACTCTCAAGGGAGACAGTTTTTGATGCCAGGCCCGGTGACTCACACCTGTAATCCCAGCACTTTGGGAGGCCAAGGTTGGTGGATTGCCTGTGCTCTGGAGTTCAAGATCGGCCTGGGTAACATGGCAAAACTCCATCTCTACAGAAAATATGAAAACTTAGCTGGACGTGGTGGCACTCACTTGTAGTCCCAAGTACGCTGGAGGATCACTTGAGCCTGGGAGGTGGAGGTTGCAGTGAGCCACTGCACTCCAGCCTGGGCGACAGAGCTAGAACCTATCTCAAAAAAACAAAAACAAAAACAGAAAGTAACCACTAACTTAAAAAAAAAAAAAAGAAAAAAGAAAGAAAAGAATGGAGATTTAAAAAAAGATTTTTGAGCGAGGACTCTTGCACTGGAAGCCCTGTTATTATCCCAGGTTGCCCGCTTTTACTAGTGTCTTGACCAAAAATAAACCATGCATGTTCTGCTGGCGAATCAGATGAGCCCATACAGAAGAAGAGAAGGAGGGTGATTCAGGGAAGGAAAAGAGAAAAGTAAAAGAAACACACATGCATGCGCGCGCGCGCACACACACACACACACACACACAGAGGAACAGAATAAAGTCACTTGAGCATAGCTTTATCAAATCAAAGTGGAATTCTTTTTTGCCCAAAGTGGTCATCTAACATATCTTAGACAAATACAGATGAAAAAGAGAGGTCCTTCCTTAGCACCAGGGCATTTCATGAGCTCAAGTTCCACATCTTAGTTTCATTATGAACAACAAATCTCCTGGGATTTTCCAACCCAAGTCAGCTCTGAGAACATCCACACTGTGGAGAGAGCAAGGAACTTCCTTGTTTCTAATACCAAGTCCATCAGATGATTCATAAGCCCTGCAAAGAAGAGTGAATCATTCTTCGAATTCATTTTGTAAATGCAAAAGATCTCATAGTGAGTGATAAATATGTCTAAACAACTGTGTTTTCGGCATAGTTAAAGAAGTTCAAGAAAGTCTTTCGTGTCTTTAGCCATGTTCATGTCAGCTTCTGGAAGGACTTTGATCCTGTTTCTTGTTAATCAAAGTGTAGTCTGTCTTCCCAGGCCCAGATCTGGTGTGGTAACTCCCATGAAGCCTTATCTCATGGCCCACTCCTTCACTTGAAGCCCCATTCAAGTTGCCAGTAGGCTCTGTGCTTCTTGCCTCAGCGTTTATGACCCTAAACAGAATATTCACATTCTGACCTTTTTCCCAGAGCCTGAATCCACTGAACTGAATTTAGCGGCTCTCTTTCCTCCCAACTGCTAGGCTACTGCATTGGTGCCACTCACAGTGGCACCTGCCCACATGCCACATCCTTGCCAAATCTACTCAGCTGGGGTGCATGATACAGAAATCATGACTTATGTGCTTTCCATGTCTCATTTCTGAAAATAATGAACTTCATGACTACTAGAATTATGCACAGAGAATGAAAAATGCCACCTGAAATAAATTTTTTTATCACCATCAAATTTTAAGTTTCCTCTGATTATATAAATAATACATATCAACTATATAATATTTGAATTACAAAAAGGGAAGAAAAAGAGTAAAGAATCAACTTCAGGGGCCAGGCATGGTGACTCATGTGTGTAATTCCAGCATTTTGGGAGGCCAAGGTAGGAGGATCACTTGAGGCCAGAAGTCCAAGACCAACCTGGCCAACACAGTGAGACCCTCATCTCTATTTATTTTTTAAAAAATTATAAAAAGTAAATGAATCAAATTCAGAAAATATGATAAATAGAATAAAATATCAATTGCTGTTCTCCTTCTGAGATAACCACCATTCGAATCATCACTCTGCCATGCCTCTCCTTGTGCATATATGTACATATATTTAGTTTTATATAACTGTGTTCATATCATGCCTGTTGTTCTTACTATAGGCCTTCCTTTTTCAGTATAGTGGGTCTTTTTGCTGTTATTTATTTGTTTGCTTGTTTGTTCATTTGTTTTATACACATCCCCCTTCTCCTTTACTCCCTTAACTGAATAACTCACTCTCACCTGCTCTTGGTTCCTCTTCATTAACAATCTGATATCTGGTCTTCTAGATTTTTTCTCCTTGCTCATATTGCGTGTATATATATACACACACACACATATACACATATGTAAGGGGAAAGGAAGCTTGTCATGATTTGTTCTATAAAAATGGAATTACATTACAAAGACTTCTCTGATTCTGGCTCTTCTCACTTTTTGATCACAGCAAGGAAAACCCTACAAATCAACTGGTATAGAACAAATGTCTTCATTCTAATAAAATATCTTTAGTATTAATCTCATAGTTTGAATATACCATACTCTTCAGGGCTTTTTGCATTGATGAGCATATACTCTTTCCAGTTTTTTACCTCCACAATAGAAAGGAAATCTGAAGTCTACTCTACTGTAGCAATTTTCTTCTCTCACTTTTGAAGATTTGCTAAGGTAATTTTCCGTTTCTTCTCTGTCCCACTGTCAAGTGACTTGACTGGAGCCGTGGTTCAAAATCTTTTGGAGATCATGAGTCCCTTTGAAAATTTCATGAAAGTGATCAAACCTCTCCCCAAAAATGTGCTGACATTTTAAAGAACTGCATATACTTTTAGTGGCCTTGAACCTAGGTGACAACTTCCTGAATTTGAAAAAAATTTTGCACAACAAAGAAGATTCTTTTATGGTTGCAATCATCTCCCAAATTTCCAAAACTCTTCCTCCCGATGATGACCCATAACAGATTATGGACTCAGCACGGTAAAGGCAGGCAGCTGAGAAGGTGAAGCCAGGCCACAGTTGTCCATACCCTTCTCTGTAGAAAGGACAAGGCACTTCACAGGCCACTGAACACATTCCTTCTTTACCTCCTCACTTGGGTGAGTTTGAGGGACACTATGGAAATGATTGTTAACCTACATGTCACACAATTATCAAGTGCTTATCATTCATACATCACTTGACTTATAAGCTTGCCATTTGCCATTGTTAATGTTGCAATGGTTCTCTCTCTCTCTTTTTTTTTTTCAAAGTCTTGCTCTGTTGTCCAGGTTGGAGTGCAGTGGCACATGATCTCGGCTCACTGAGAACCTCTGCCTCCCGGGTTCAAGTTATTCTCCTACCTCGGCCTCCTGAGAAGCCAGTACTACAGGTGTGCACCACCACATCCAGCTAAGTTTTGTATTTTTAGTAGAGAAGGGGTTTTACCATGTTGACCAGGCTAGTCTCAGATTCCTGACCTCAGGTGATCACCAGCGTCAGCCTCCCGAAGTGCTGGGATTACAGCCATGAGCCACGGTGCCCGGCTGGCCAGTTCTCGTTCTCATAGAGATAATGGGCATAATCATTCCATAGATGATGCGTGCAGTCTTGACTCCCTACACCCCTTATGCTTGCCTGTGAGCCTATGTTTCAAGGGCAGAAATCAGTCCCGAACTCTAGCCAAGAGCAGTCTTCACCTGTCTGTTCCCACCTTCATAGGGTAGGAAGAGCAGTTATGGCATATGCTCAGACTGAGGGGCAAGAGACCAGAATCCTTTTTAAGTGCCACCCCTGTCTCTGTAGTAATAATAAAGAAATGGGCTGGAGATGCTGAGGTTAGGGACTCGAACTCCATATGTCACTGCTCCTACATCTGTGTCTCATTCGTCACTGTCCCCTGAAAGTCAGAGGGAAGCCCAAGACCATAAGACATCAGGACCAGAGAAGGACCCCTCTATGTTTCTTGGTTCTGCTGAACCAAGGCTGGAACCCTTGTCACCCAACCACACATATGCTATCACATTTGGAGCAAGT
The DNA here is from genome assembly GCF_008728515.1 of Papio anubis. Taxonomy (NCBI): domain Eukaryota; kingdom Metazoa; phylum Chordata; class Mammalia; order Primates; family Cercopithecidae; genus Papio; species Papio anubis. The sequence goes on along the minus strand of NC_044987.1, from coordinate 31,346,600 downwards.
AGCTTTTTGTTTAATATGTGGTTTTAAACAATAAGTGTTCTCTTATTTCAGTGACAGGTGGATGGAATTGTTACTTTACATTTAAGAAACCTCACAAAGAACAACCGGGCGCTGGTGGCTCACAGCTGAAATCCCAGCACTTTGGGAGACTGAGGCAGGGGGATTGCTTGAGCCTGGGAGACCAGCCTGGGCAACATAGAAAGATCTTATCTCTACAAAATATACCAAAATTACTTGGGAGGCTGAGGTGGGCAGATCACTTGAGGTTGAGAGTTCGAGAACAGCCTGGCCAACATGGTGAAACCCCATCTCTACTAAAAATACAAAAATTGGCCAGGAATGGTGGCAGGTGCCTGTAATCCCAGCTACTTGGGAGGCTGAGGCAGGAGAGTCATTCAAACCTGAGAGGCGAAGGTTGCAGTGAGCCAGAATTGTGCCATAGCACTCCAGCCTGGACAACAGAGCAAGACTCTGTCTCAAAAAAAAAAAAAAAATTATCCAGGCATGGTGGTGTGCACTTGAGGTCCCAGCTATTAAGGAGACTAAGGTGGGAGGATCACGAGCCCAGGAGGCTGAGGCTTCAGTGAGCCGTGATTGAAATACTACATGCAGCCTGGAGGAAAGAACAAGACCCTGTGTCAAAAAGAAGAAAAGAAAACAGAAAAGGAAAAGAAAAGAAAAATAGATATCTGCAAAGAACAAAATACAACCCATATGTGTCTAAGGTGGCACAGTATGCATGGAAAACAGAACCTCCTACCCCAAAAAGATGGGATGTTAATGGGTGTACACTGAACCAATGATGTGTATGTGGAGGGGATCCCCACGGTAACCACGCTGGCACCACACAGTGCCGCCTCAGGCACCCAAGGGCAGAGGTGAATGAACAGGTGGGTTCCTGAGCCTCAGATGGGGTAACCCAGGGGAAGTTTTAGAGCAGACAAATTCTCTTGCTAGGTGAGCATTGATTGACCAGGTTACCTTCGGTGGCATCAAACTAGGGAAAATAGAAAACTCAGAATAGAAAACTTGTTAAGAACAGCAAGTTAACACCACACGCTGCTGACAGGAGAATATGTCCATTTCCCCAAATCCTGTGTCAGAAGATGGCACACATGAAAATAGCCATTGATTGGATTTTAATGAGTCAACCAAACATTCCTGTAAGACTGGTACCAAAAAGTAAACCCAAATTCCCTGCTATCATCATCCCTGGGAAAACCCACTGTTTTGCTATTTCATATTGCCGTCTGTTTGACTTACCGCTCTATGTTTCTGTGGGGAAAATCTGCACAGTGAGCAAATCCTGTAATTTCAGCTGCCCATCGTTGTATTATCATTGGCACCTCAGCAGCAGTGTTTGGCTGCATTTCAATTATGACGGGGATCCTTTCGCATTTTCCCTATTACTCAGGAGTCCCAGGCCTGGCTGGCATTGGCTCCTCCTGGAGGCGCAGATGTTCTGTCTTCTGCTCTTCAGTCTTTGGTGCATCGGGTCCAGTAGTATCTCCCTTTGACTTTATTAGGAACTCAGACCTAGAAAGCTAGTGAAAGGCCAGGTGTGGTGGCTCACACCTGTAGTTCTAGGACTTTGGGAGGCCGAGGTGGGCAGATTTTTGGAGCCCAAGAGTTTGAGACCAGCCTGGGCAATGGGCAAAACTTCATCTCTACAAAAAATACAAAGATTAGCCAGGTGTGGTGGTTCACGCCTGTAGTCCCAGCTACTCAGAAGCTGAGCCCAGGAGGTCAAGGCTGAGGCTGCAGTGAGTTGTGATCATGCCACTGCACCCCAACCTGGACAACAGAATGAGACCTAGTCTAAAAACAAAAACAAAAACCTAGTGAAGTGTAAAATAAGGAAATTGGAGAAAATGAGGACCTCACATGAATGAGGGCATTTTGTATGGCAAGAAGTAGGCCAGACACTTTATACACATTATTTCTTTAAGCTCATAATGACCCTAAGGTGTTGGTATTAGGGGACACAAAGCTCAAAGCATCCTAATAATTGGTCGTAGCCAACCAACTAGTTAAGGAATTGGAATGCTTTTAAGTAAAATTTTTATTGATTTATTTTATATATACATAGAAAAATGTATATATATTTTTCAGTTCCACATGGCTGGGGAGGCCCCACAATTATGGTGGAAGGCAAAGGAGGAGCAAAGTCACGTCTTGCACGGAGGCAGGCAAAGAGAGCTTGTTCAGGGCACCTCTCACTTATAAAACCATCAGATCTCGTGAGATATTCACTACCTCAAGAATGGTATCAGGAAACTGCATCTTTGATTCAGTTATCTCCCATTGGTCCCTCCCACAACACATGGGGATTATGGGAGCTACAATTCAAAGTGAAATTTGGGTGGAGACACAGCCAAACTATATCACAAGGTCTCACTCAGTTGCTCAGGTTGGAGTGCAGTGGCATGGTTATGGCTCACTACAGCCTCTACCTCCTGGGCTCAAGTGATCCTCCCACCTCAGCCTCCCAAATAGCTGGGACTACTGGTGTGCGACACCACACCTAGCTGATTTTTAAAATTTCTGTAGACAAAGGATCTCACTATGTTGCCCAGGCTGGTCTCAAATTCCTGGGCTGAAGGGATCCTCCCACCTTGTTCTCCCAAAGTGCTAGGATTACAGGAGTGAGCCACTGTGCCTGACCTTATTTAATGTTTTTCTTCAGGAGTTTCTTAAATTTTTTGTGGCTTTTCCAACTATTGACTGTTAATAAAATTTTTTATTAGGGGATTTCTTTTCAGAGATAAACTAATTTCAGTTTTTGTCAAGAAGGAATTCCACCCATATGCACATCTGGCACGAACCTAACAACAGCCATTGCATAATTACGGGTTTCTACTCCCCTCTCTCCAGCAACCTGTCTTCTCTCTTTGCTGGACAGAAAGATCCCATCTCACTATGGTGTGGCAGCTCTGAATATGCTTTACCCCTGTCAGTCTACATATATGTTCAGGGAATTAAAGGAAGATACAGGCTCTTTCAAAATGCTTTAAAGAACTGTTGAAATTTATCTCCCACTCTAAATCTGCCTGTTTCTCTAACTGGTAACATAATTTTCACCACCATACCTGAAGCTCCAGAAGGGTTATAGGTTGTGCTGTTTTGTTCATTGATGTATCGCCAGTACCTAGACCAGTGCCTGGGATGCAGTATGTGCCCAGTAGATGTTTGATAAAGAGAGAGACTGAAGAATACCTCCACTCATCCAATCTCCAACTCTTTTTTTTTTTTTTATTTTTTTTTTTATTTTTTTTTCCAGACGGAGTCTCGCTCTGTCGCCCAAGGCTGGGAGATGCTGTGGCGGATCTCAGCTCACTGCAAGCTCCGCCTCCCGGGTTCGCATGCATTCTCCTGCCTCAGCCTCCCAAGTAGCTGGGACTACGAAGCCACGCCACCTGCAGCCCGGCTAGTTTTTGTATTTTTTTTAGTAGAGGCGGGGTTTCACCGTGTGTCAGCCAGGATGGTCTCGATCTCCTGACCTCGTGATCCGCCGTCTCGGCCTCCCAAAGTGCTGGGATTACAGGCTTGAGCCACCGCGCCCGGCTAATCTCCAACTCTTTTCATTTACTTAACAAACATTTTGTTAACTTGTGGGGTCACTCGATACTCTTCCTTTACTCTATTCCCCTCCACCACCACTTCTAATCAATTTTCAAGTCCAGTTGTTCATGTATTACTTATCACATTCGTCTTAGTTCTTTTTCTAGTCCTTCTAGTCCATAAGTTTAACATCTCACTTTGAGTCCTAAATGTCCTAATCAGTCTTTTAATTCCATTCTCTGTGAGATGCACAGTTTTCAGAATTTTTCATACATTCAATTTTTTACATAGTGTTCCTTTTTCTCAAAATTCTCAAATATTCTCAAAATAAACTAAAAGAGAGGTTATCTCAGAGCAGAGCAATTACAAGTATTTTACTTCCTCCTTTGTATTTTTCTGTATTTTCTGAATTTATAGATTAATTTTAATTCAAAATTCAATGCGTTAAAAAAAAATAATATCACTGTTTCAAAGTTAATTCATAAAATATTTCCAGCCTGTGTGTCAGGCATTGTTTTAGGTGCTAGGGATGCAGTTCGTTTCGAGTGCTCATAGTGTAATAGGGGGCCGAGAAGGAAACGAATAATGACAATCAACCGATAAAGATGTATCCTCTGTTTGCTGCACAAAAGGGGCTTTACAGGAATAACCTGAGTTATGGATCCTAGAAGGGACACAGGTGGGGCACACACACCCTTTTTCTTTTCTTTTTCTTTCTTTCTCTTTCTTTTCTTTCTTTTCTTTCTTTCTTTCTTTCTTTCTTTCTTTCTTTCTTTCTTTCGAGACAGGGCTCACTCTGTTGCCTAGGCTGGAGTGCAGTGGTGCGACCACAGCTCATATAGCCTCAACTTTCTGGGCTCATGCAATCTTCCCACCTCAGCCTCCTGAGTAGCTGAGACCACAGGCGAGTCCCACCACACCTGGCTACACCCTTCTTCTGAGTTCTAGAATAAGTCAAAGAGAATCTTAAACCAGGTGAGAGTGTGAGGGAAGGCAGAGGGTGAGGAAGTTGAAGCCCACAGAAGTGAGAGTGTGCAAAGCCAAGAGAGAGTGTGCAAAGCCCAGGAGGATTCAACTGACACAGTTGAAGCGCAGAGGTGTGTGTGTGTGTGTGTGAGAGAGAGAGAGAGATGGCTCAGGGATGTTTCAGGAGTGGGAATTACAGAGGAATGCAGGAGCCCAGATTCTGCTAAGGAGTGCTAATTCAGTCCTGACAGCACTGGGAACCACTGAAGAATCACCACTGAAGAATTTAAGTAGACGCAAGGCATGATCAAATTTACATTTAGAAACGTCGTTCTGGCCACCTTGTGGAGACTGTATAAGATACAGTCAGAACTCAGTTTATCAAGGTCAAATTTCTTCACTTGTCAAAGTCTTTGCCGTCTGCCCCCTTCCTCCTTTTCTTGCTTATTCTCCCACGGTTCCCTGCCGCCAACACTGCCAGCCTTCTATCCCTATCCCTCTTCCTTTGCTGTTGCAGTTACTTCTTCCTGACAAAGAACTTTCTCTTCCCCTGTGCCCCTTGATCTCTCCAGATCTTAACCTCCCTCTGCCTCTCAGATACTCCCAACCATAGTGCCATCTCCCAGCCACAGTCCCATCTCCCTGCTTTTCATGCTCCTAGGAATTGTGACTTTGCTTTATATCTGCTTGTGGTCCCAGTTATCACCACATACCTACAAAAAGCAAAACCCAAGATGTGCTATTTCAAATGATAGTGACTTAAAATTATGATCCAGGCAAGGTTTTAATACCTGAATACCTGCCCTGAGATGGATGTATCCCCAAGTGGTGGGTGTGTCTTGGATTGTGTAATTTCCTGTGGGCAAAGCTTCTTTTTAACCTAGGTAAACTCTGAAGCTCTCTTTCTAGAGTTTCATTTTATTAGCTTACACAAGTGTACTCCCGGTTTTTAAAAAATATTTTAGTTTTACATTTTATTTTTTATAGAGGTGGAGTCTCACTATATTGCCCAGGCTGGTCTCAAACTCCCGGGCTCAAGCGATCCTCTAGTCTTGGGCTCCCGAAGTGTTGGGATTACAGGTGCAAGCTACCGTGCCTGGTCTGTACTCCCTTTTAAAAGTTAATTTTTTGATATAAAAGAAAGCTTTACCATTTATTTTTACTTCAATAGGAAACCTTCTCATGTGCTTTTTCTTTTTGGTGTTTGAAAGCAATCTAGCTAGAGAACAATGATAATGTGGGGTTGAGAGGAAAACTCAGAAATCTGAGGTTGGAGTGGGAATGTAGATGATAGGAATGAAAGCCACCAAGTCAGAAGACAAGCTTCCCAAACTTCTTCATGGTATAGGGCAGTAGTAGGGCTCGGGTTCTAGAGCACTGTTTCTTTTTTTTTTTTTTTTTTTTTTTTTTTTTTTTTTTTTTTTTTTTTTTGAGACGGAGTCTCGCTCTGTCGCCCAGGCTGGAGTGCAGTGGCCGGATCTCAGCTCACTGCAAGCTCCGCCTCCCGGGTTCCCGCCATTCTCCTGCCTCAGCCTCCCGAGTAGCTGGGACTACAGGCGCCCACAACCGCGCCCGGCTAATTTTTTGTATTTTTAGTAGAGACGAGGTTTCACCGTGGTCTCGATCTCCTGACCTTGTGATCCGCCCGTCTCGGCCTCCCAAAGTGCTGGGATTACAGGCGTGAGCCACCGCGTCCGGCCTAGAGCACTGTTTCTTAAAGTGTGGTCCCAGACCAGCAGCATCAGCCTTTCCCGGGAATGTGTTAGGAATGCAAAGTGTTGGTTTCTTTCCCAGACTTCCTGAATCAGAAACTCTAGAGGTGGAGTCCAGCAATGGCAGTTTGAGGACCACTGCTCTAGCGTTTAAAGGAAGGATCTACAGAGGATTTGCACTACAATCTGCCTTTAGTGTTTTTTTCCTTTTCCCCTCCTTCCCTGCTCCTAGGCAACCAAGATAAAAATACATTAAAAACTAGGTGCTTCTCTGAATGGCTGGATTTGAAGAAGTTCTGTTTTAAAACTACATTTAAAAAATAGGGGCCAGGTGGTTCACACCTGTAATCCTAACAGTTTGGGAGGCTGAGGCTGGTGGATCACTTGAGCCCAGGAGTTCAAGACCAGCCTGAGCAACATAGCGAAACTCCATCTCTACAAAAAGCTGGGTGTGGTGGCATGTCCCCGTAGTCCCAGCTACTCAGGAGGCTGAGGTGGGAGAATCACTTGAGCCCCGAAGGTGGAGGTTGCTGTGAGCTGAGATTACGCCACTGCACTCCAGCCTGGGTGACAGAGTGAGACCCCACCTCAAATAAAATTAAAAAAAAAAAAAAATCCCAAAAAACCGACAAACAAAAAAACTTCATTGAATACCTGCAGGGCACCAGCCACTGTCTGAGGAACAGTAAACAGAAAGAGAGAAACCCCCTGCGCTAGAGGAGGCCTGTCAAGGCAGTATGTGTGTGTGTGTTTGTATCTGTGTTGGGAATGGGGATGAAGTGGAAAGTGGGAAAGGCTTTTTGGAAATGATGAATCCCAAATTGCACTTTGAAGAGTCAATTGGAGCCCTAGGTCACAGGTGCACTTTAGCCAAAGGACCAGTTGTGGAAATGCTCAGTAATTCCCTTGTGACTCTTTTGATCCAGAAAGATACACTAGAGTAATGCAGAAATGCAGCTGCACAGGAGTTTGGTTTTACTGCCTGACTTCACTTTGATTTCATGGCTTGGATGAAAAAGAGACATCTACTTCCTAGTTTCTCTCCATCTTAAATATTGCATCCAACTCCATTTTCTTGCTGTCTTTCAAGGATTTTCCTGAGGCTTCTGTTCCCACTGTTTCTGCCTAGATCTTCCACATACTAGAAGCACCAATCTTCTCCCACCATCCACAGCTCCCTGTGACCAAGATCATCATGGGCAAAATAGATTCTTCTAATCAACATTTATCACACTTGCTTGTAACCGATGAACTTGGTCTTTAGAGCATTTACAAATAAGTATGAGATGCTTTCCCTCAGAAAACTCACAACCCAATTAAAGATACAAGACCTTGACATAAAAAAGTAACAATTTGGAATGAAAATGACTTAGTAAAGAATTATATGAACTGTAAACCCCATAGAAGGACATGACTTGACAAGTTATGGGCCACAGACCAAATCCAGTCTGCAAGCTAAGAATGGTCCTTACAGTTTTATTTTATTTTATTTTACTTTATTTTATTGTTGTTGGGTTTTTATTTTATTTTATTTTATTTTATTTTTTTTGAGACAGGGTCTTACCACATTGCCTAAGCTGGTCTCAAACGATTGGGTTCAAGTGATCCTCATGCCTCAGTTTCTTGAGTACTGGGATGACAGCACATGTCGCTGACCCAGCTTCCATTTTTAAATGGTTGAAAAATAAAAATAATACACAGAGACACATGAAAACGATATGAAATTCAAATATCAATATCTACAAATAAAGTTTTATTGAAACACAGTCATACTCATTCAATTATATATCGTCTGTGGCTGCTTTCTTTCTCCAAGGGCAGAGTTGATCTTTCTTTTCTTTTTTGAGACAGAGTCTTGCTGTGTGATATGGTTTGACTGTGTCCCCACCCAAATCTCATCTTGAATTGTAACTCTCACAATTCCCACGTGTCGTGGGAGGAACCCAGTGGGAGGTGATTGAATTATCGGTGAGTCTTTCCTGCACTGGTCTCCTGATAGTGAATGTGTCTCACAAGATCTGATGGTTTTAAAAAGGGGAGTTTCCCTGCACAAGTTCTTCTTTTCTTGCCTGCTGTCATATGAGACATGCATTTCACCTTCTACCATGATTGTGAGGCCTCCCCAGCCAAGTGGAACTGTAAGTCCACTTCTTTATCAGTAGCATGAAAATGGACAAATACACTCTGTTGCCCCAGCTGGAGTGCAGTGGCATGCTCTTGGTCACTGCAGCCTCCACCTCCAAGTTCAAGAGATTCTCCTGCCTCAGTCTCTGAGTAGCTGGGACTACAGGTGCACACCACCATACCTGGCTAATTTGTGTAATTTTTTTAGTAGAGTGGGGGTTTCACTATGTTGATGAGGCTGGCCTTGAACTCTTGACCTCAAGTGATCCTCTTGCCTTGGCCTCCCAAAGCACTGAGATTACAGGTGTGAGCCATCACACCCAGCCCCCAGTGGCAGAGTTGAGTAGTTGCAACAAAGACCATATAGCCTATTTTCCAGACTTTGATGCTCTGCTTCTAAACATAAGTTCCAAATACAAACCTATCTTTGTAAATACGTAAAACTGAATGCTTTTAACAGCACCCGTCGCCTCTTGAATGATTGGCTGCTTCGAAATTTCTTCCACCAGTTGCCCTAAATCATCTCTTTCAAGTTCAAAGTTACACAAATCTCCAGGGCTGGGACAAAATGCTCCCATTCTCCTGGCTAAAACATAGCAAGAGTCACTTTTATTCCAGTTCCCACAAGTTCCTCATCTCCGTCTGAGACCACCTCAACCTGGACTTCATTATCTATATCACTATCAGCATTTTGATCAAAGCCATTCAACAAGTCTCTGGAAAGTTGCAAACTTTCCCACATCTTTATGTCCTCTTCTGAGCCCTCCAAACTATTCCAATCTCTGCCTGCTACCCAATTTCAAAGTTGCTTCCAGATTTTCAGGTATCTTTACAGCAGCACCTCACTCTACCAGTACTAATTTACTATATTAGTCTGTTCTCATTCTGCTAATAAAGACGTACCTGAGCTGGGTGCAATGGCTCGTGCCCATAATCCCAGCACTTTGGGAGGCGAAGGCAGGTGGATCACATGAGGTCAGGAGTTTGAGACCAGCCTGGCCAACATGGTGAAACCCTATCTCTACTAAAAATACAGAAAAATCAGCTGGGCATGGTGGTAAGTGCTGTAATTACAGCTACTTGCGTGGCTGGGGCAGGAGAATCACTTGAGCCCAGGAGGTGGAGTGTGCAGTGAGCCAAGATTGTGCCACTGCACTTCGGCCTGGGTGACAGAGCAAGACTCCATCCCAATATTAAAAAGACATACCAGAGACAGGGTAATTTATAAACGAAAGAGGTTTAATTGACTCACAGTTCCACATGTCTGGGGAGGCCTCACAATCATGGTGGAAGGCAAATGAGGAGCAAAGTCACATCTTACATGGTGGCAGGCAGGAGAGTTTGTGCAAGGGAACTCCCATTTATAAAATCATCAGATCTTGTGAGATTTATTCACTACTACAAGAACAGTATGTGGGATACCATCCCAATGATTCAATTTTCTCCAACTGGCCCCACCCTTGACATGTAGGGATTATTACAATTCAGTGTGAGATTTGGGCGGGGACACAGCTAAGCCATATCAGTATTCCATAGTGTATAGGTACCACATTTTCTTTATCCAGTCTACCATTGATGGGCATTTAGGTTGATTCCATGTCTTTGCTAGAGATCTACTTTCTAAGGTCCCATATGTGAGTGAGAACATGCAATATTTCAGTTAACATAATGACCTCCAGTTTCATCCATATTTCTGCAAATGACAGGATTTCATTCTTCTTTTTTTTTTTTTTACCATAATCAAACATGGTCAAAGGATTTAATTTTTTTGGCTGAATAATATTCCATTCTGTATATATACCACATTTTATTTATCTATTCATCTATTGATGGACACTTAAGTCAATTCCGTATTGTCACTATTATAAATAGTGCCACAGTAAACATGGGTGATATGGTTTGGCTCTGTGTCCCCACCCAAATCTCATCATGTAGCTCCTATAATTCCCATGTGTTGTGGGAGGGACCTGGTAGGAAATGATTGAATTATGGGGGCAGGTCTTTCTCATGCTGTTCTCATGATAGTGAATGGGTCTCATGAGGTCTGATGGTTTTAAAAAATGGGAGTTGCACTGCACAAGTTCTCTCTTTGCCTGCTGCCATCCACGTAAGATGTGATTTGCTCCTCCTTGCCTTCAGCCATGATTGTGAGGCCTACCCAGTGATCTGGAACTGCAAGCCCAGTAAACCTCTCTCTTTTGTAAATTGCCCAGTCTTGGGTATGTCTTTATCAGCAGCATAAAAATGGACTAATAGAATGAGAGTGTAGATGTCTTTTTGATATGTCGATTTTCTTTCTTTTGAATATATACCCAGTGGTGGAATTGCTGCATCATATGGTACCTCTGTTTTTAATTTTTTGAGGAATCTCCATACTGTTCTTCCTAGTGTCTGTACTCTATGCTGGTCTTTCTAGCAGTGTACAAGAGTTTCCCTCTCCCCACATCCTCACCAGCATTTGTTATTACCTGTGCTTTTGATAAAAGTTATTTTAACTGTCTCCCATACTCAAACCATCCTCCTACCTCAGACTCCTAAGTAGCTGGGACTACAAGGGCATACTAACATGCCTGGCTAATTTTCTTATTTTTGGTAGAGACAGGGTTTTGCCATGTTGGCCAGGCTGGTCTCCAACTCCTGAATTCAAGTGATCCTCCTTCCTCAGCCTCTCAAAGTGTCGTTATTACAGGCATGAGCCATCATGCCTGGCCAAAGGATATTTTCAAAAAATTCAAAACATGGCTTATATGAGGATTTGTTCAATTCATTAATGAGAGAATTAGCATGATGATAAAGCTGGTCCAAAGAATATTTGAGAAACTCAGTATGTATAGGAATTTGAAAAAGAATGTTAGAATAAGTTTAGGTTAGGTTTAAAAATTGGTTAATATCCTACAGCACAATAAAACCATAATCATTAGGGTTATCTTTTCTATTGAACAGAAATTATTCATTTTGCTAACAGGCAAAAACTTATAAGTTAATATGTAACTTCACAAAGTTTAGACTTTTAATAAGTAATGAATAGCAAGTCAAATAATAATACTTTCCCCTAAAGGATCAATCCTTGGGTGGACCAGTTACGCAAAGCTCAGTAACACAATCAAAAGGACATGCTGGCCAAGTGTAGTGGTTCACACCTGCAATCCCAGCATTCTGAGAGAGGCCGAGGCAGGCAGATTACTTGAGGCCAGGGGCTCAAGACCAACCTGGCTAACATGGTGAAACCCTGTCTCCACTAAAAGTACAAAAATTATCTGGACATGGTGGTGGGCTCCTGTCATCCCAGCTACTTGGGAAGGTGAGGAGGGAGGGAGCATAGCTCCACTGCAGGAGGCGGAGGTTACAGTGAGTGGAGATTGTGCCACTGCACTCCAGCCTGGGCTGTGACAAAGTGAGACCCTGTCTCAAATAAAAAATAATAAAAACATAAACGTTAAAAAGAGGACATGCTATCTTCTCTTTGCCTTAGTTCCAAGTTTTGTCTACTTTTACTTAATAAGTGGTAAATAAAAAACATTCCTTTAAGATTTTGTTCCTAGTAAATATTGGGAGGCAAGAATGTATGGAGGTTGTGGAGGCAGGGCATTTAAAAGCAGAATCTCAAAGTGGGTTTCATCCAGTAAGCTAGCAGTAGGAGAGAGGCTGAGGCATTGCATTTATATTTTTAAGCAGCTGCCTTTCTTCTTTGTCACGTTTCTAGCCTGAACTACTTATTTGAAGTTTTCAACATTAGTCCTCCAATTGTCAGAGGAAACATTAAATTCCAGTTTACTCCTCCAAAGACATGTATTATTATTATTATTTTATTTTTTATTATTTGAGATAGAGTTTCACTCTGTCTCCCAGGCTGGAGTGCAGCAGCACAATCTCAGCTCATTGCAGCCTCCACCTCCTGGGTTCAAGCGATCCTCCCACCTTAGCCTCCTGAGTAGCTGGGACCACAGGTGGGCACCACCATGCTCAGCTAATTTTTGTATTTTTAGTAGAGACAGGGTTTCACCATGTTGGCCAGGCTGGTCTAGAACTCCTGAATTCAACTAATCAGCCTGCCTCGGACTCCCAAAGTGCTGGAATTATAGGTGTGAGCCACCATGCCTGGCCTCTTCCAAAGGCATTTAATGTGTATGTTCAAAAAGCCCTATAGAACCAAGAAAATGAAAAAACAAATTATTGTTGCCAATTATTGATAAAATAATGGCATCTTGTTTTAATTTGTATTTTTATGACTGCTAAGGAGATTTAACATTTTTACTTACATGCTTTTCTTTGAATTTTCTGTTCATATTTAGCACATTTTTCTCTTAGATTATTTTCTTTCTTATCAATCTTTAAAAGCTTTTATATTTACAAGGAAAATTGACTCGTTTTTATATTGACTCCAAATATATATATATATATAAAATACCTGTTCATCTTCTCTCTTCTGGCTTTTAGATTTCCTATAATGCTTAAAGCATGTGTCTCCCATACACTTAAAGATATAAGTATGTTCTCCTAAATATTTTTTAAATATTTTAAATATTTTCTTTCTTACATTTGGATATTTAATCCATACAGAATTTAATTTTATACAAGGCGTGAATAAGGAACTAACTTATTTTCTGCATAACCAATTATCCCAGTATTATTTTTCAAACTAACCGTCAAGTTCCCAACAGAATTTAAAATACCACATTTGTCTTATATCAAGTTTTTGTATACATTTCACTCTTCCTCTTCACTCTCTTTCTTTTTATAGATTAATTGCTGAACTCTTGTTAAAATCCTGGTTTTGATAACAGGCCAAAGATTCTTCAGGTTCCTGTAACTGTGCATATGATTCAGCTACTCAACTGTCTAGACGTGTTCACTGAAAATGTGCTGTGGTTCCCTGAAGCCCTGAGAACTGCACATCCCTGTGCAGCTCCTCTCAGAACAATGCCAGTGTGGTTTTCCGTCTCACATAAACCTCTCTGTGGGCTCTTTCTACAGACTAATCCTTTCTAAATGTGATTTAATTAACCAGGAAGATGTTTGAAGGAAAGCAGATAAAACGTAAAAGTCTGGTTGTGTCTAACAATGGGAGCTATTTCAATAAGGACATTGAGCAGGCATACATGCATTAACATGCCAATTCATTCAATACTGAGCACCTACTATAGAACAGGTACTACCCTAGACACTGGGTATGCAATCATAGTCAGAAGTCCTGGCCCTCATGAGGCAAGAAGGAGGAGACAGAAAATAAATACATTACTTTCTTTTTTGAGACAGAGTCTCACTTTTTCACCCAGGCTGGAGTACAGTGGTGTAATCACAGCTCTTGCAGCCTTGACCTCCCAGGCTCAAGTGATTCTTGGGACCTCAGTCCCAGTCCTGAGTAGCTGGGACTACAGGCATGCACCACCACACCCAGCAAATTTTTGTATTTTTTGTAGAGATGGGATTTCACCATGTTGGCCAGGCTGGTCTTAAACTCCTGGGCTCAAGAGATCCACCTGCCTCGCCAGATTGGTGATCTCTAAGTGGTGGGATTATAGGCGTGAGCCACAGTGCCGGACATATATATATACACATATACATACACACACACACACACACACACACACATATATATAAACATTCCTTAAAAACTTTATTTTTAACTGGGATATAACAAATACCAACTTGAGATCAGTTTAATTAACTTTTACATATTTGTAACCAATACCCATATCAAGATAGAGGAAGGATATTTTCAGCCTTTCAGAAGGTTTCCTTGTTTCCCTTCTAAAAGTAATAACCCTCCAAAGATAATTATTATGTTGATTTGTATCAGTATATATTAGTTTTTTGAGTGAAAGAGCCAGACACAAAACACTACATTCCGTAAAATTGATGAAATTATATATAAGAAAAACAGTAATGGAATTATATGGGAGGTACTGTTTTGTGTTGGCTTCTTTCACTCAAAATTTTATCTGAGATTTACCATGTAGCTGCACATAACTGAAATTTATTCTTTGTTGTATTATATTTTGTATTATAAATATGCCATAATTTTTTATTGTTCTCCTGGACATTTTATTATTTCCAGTTTGAGGATATTGGGAATAAAGTTGCTATGAACATTCTTACATATTCTAACATAACTGATCACATTACTAATTTCTCTGAACTCAGGAGTGAATTGGTTGAGTCAATTATTTATTTTTTATAGAGAAAATTAAATTTTTTATTAGAAATTAAGAGTGAATTGGCTGAGTCAATTTTAAATATACATATACATTATTTTGTGTAGAAAGAATTCATATAGAAAATACATAAAGAACTTCTATAGATCAATAAGAAAATGATAGACAACACAACTTTTAAAAACGTAGGCAAAGCACTTGAACACAACAGCTTCTTCACAGTACAGGCATACAAATGGCCACAAAGCACATGAAAAGGTGCTAATTGAAAAGTGCACATTAAAACCACAGTTGAATACCACTACCTCACAACACCAGAATGGCTAAAATTAAAAATGACTTGTCAATTTCAAGGGTTGACAATGATTTGGAGCAGTTTGGAATCTCATACATTGCTGGTAGGATTGTAAATTGGCACAACCATTTTGGAAAATTGTCCTATCTATTAAAGCCAAAATAAGTATGCCTTACAGCCAAGTAGTAAACAAAATTTTTTAAATTAAAAAGCAAATAGTATATTAGAGGTCTAAGTCCTGTGAAAAATAAGCAATGAAGGAAAATAAAGAGTGTGGAGACATGGTTGTGATATACCTTCAGTTAATTGGCATTTTGCTACATGCCAGGTCTAGTGTAAGTAGTAGAGGATATAAAAGAGGAATAAGATAAGATGTCTCCCCTTAAAGAGTCCCCCCAAAAAGATGGGTATGTAACCAACTAATTGTGGTATCATAAGATGAGTGCTCTTGTCTCTACTAGGCGCATGCTATGAGAAGACACTAGGAAGGACTGAAAAATTATGACTGGGTCAGTCCATTTCAACTCTGAAACTGAGCAGTGGAGCACATGAGGAAGAGAGGAAGATGGCAGAGCTTCAAGAAGGGAAATTGGGGCCAGGCACAGTGGCTCACACCTGAAATCCCAGCACTTTGGGAGGCCAAGTCAGGCAGATCAATTGAGGTCACAGGTTCGAAACCAGCCTGGGCAACATGGTTAACCATGTCTCTACTAAAAATACAAAAAGTAGCTGGATGTGGTGGTGGGCGCCTGTAATCCCAGCTACTCAGGAGGCTGAGGCAGGGGAATCACTAGAACGCGGGAGGCAGAGGTTGCAGTGAGCCACGATCACGCCACTGTACTCCAGCCTGGGTGACAGAGCAAGACTCCTGGCATCGGAAGTGGTGGCTCCCGCCTGTATTTTAGGAGGTGAGGCAGAGACAGGAGGATCACTTGAGTCCGGGAGTTAGAGACCAGCCTGGGCAACATGGCGAGACCTTGTCTCAAAAAAAAAAAAAAAAAAAAAAAAAAAAAAGCCCTGCATGGTGGCATGCCTGTAGTCCCAGCTACTCAGAAAGCTGCAGTGGAAAGATGGTTTGAGCCTAGGAGGTTGAGACTGCAGTGAACCATGATTGCACCACTGCACTCCAGCCTGGGTGACAGAGCAAGATTCTGTATCAAAAATAAAATAAAATAAAATTTAAAAAAGGGAAATTGAAGGCATGAAGCCAGAGATAAAGTAACTGAGTCTATGGGACCATGAGGGCTCGTATATCTTAGGGGTTAAGAGCTCAGACAGGATGCAGACTACTTGAGCTAACATCCTGGCTGCGCCACTTACCGTGTGACCTTCAGTACATACCTCAACCTCTCTGTGCCTGTTTCCTCCTGAATAACCCCTTCACAGGGTTATTCTGAGAAGTACACGAATTAACACCTGTAAAACATGCGGTACTTGGCACATAAGAAAGGCATTATTACTACAGTGAGGATGAATGTGCTTCCTGGGTTACACAGCATGCTCCTTATACACATTCAACTTTATAGCAATTGATCCATACTCACATGCAATACTTTTTTAAAGAGGTTGAAATTTCTGTATTAATAATGAGAATACAAAAGTAGCAAGTATGCAGCAAGACCAGGATGCTATCAACAGAAACCATTTTATTTTCAGTCTTCAGTTGTCTCTGTTACCGCTTGAATCTGCATCAGTCAGCACATGGGATATCAGTTTAATTTGTGCTTTTCCATTATTTGTTGCCATCTAATAATGTCTAGAAAGTGACTCAAGCAAAGGTCAGTGATAAAAGGGAGCCCATGCTTTTTGGGGGCAGTCTAGTTTTCACCAGACAAATTCTAAAAGAGCCTTGACTGTGGAAGCTGAGGCTTTGATGGCTTAAGTTGCATGCCAAGAGTTTTGTTTTTGAATACAGGTTAAAATATTTTAAGGGAATTAAAACGATCCCACTGCAATGTGTAACCCATAGTTATGACAATAATATCCAGAAGCGTACAGAGGTTCAGTTTGTTACACAAAGAGAATCTTATGTTATGCATTTATGCATAGACATGGAGTATTGGGATTGCTATAAAACAGTGGTTCTCATAATGTGGTCTCCAGACCAGTAACACCAGTGTCCCCTGAAAATGTGTTAGAAATTTTAATTCGCCAGTGGCCCTAGGCCTAAGGCTTCAGAAACTCTGGTGATGGGACTCAGCAATCTATATTTTCTGATATAGATTAAAGCTTGAGAGCCATTCCTTTAAAATAGTCCTTCCATTTTCCTATCACCTTCTGTCTGGAATGGAATGTGCTTCAGAAGGGACAGCCTCAGACCCCTTCCATTTCTTAGGATCTTTTTTCCATCCCCTCCTGCCCACATCAATTCCTGCTTAGCCCTAACTCTACTGGAAATGAAGTGTCAGGTCTCTCCAGCATTAGGTTCCTATTCAGATGGAGGGTCTACAAGATCAAGAAAACTTTCTGTTGCTAATTTCGCCTTCATCTCAAGCAAAACTGATGTAATATTTTGCTATAAAAGACACAAATAAAAACCTGCCTTTCCTAAAAGGGGAAGAAGGAAAACGAAGGAAATCGGTTCTCTCACAAAAGTTTATGGTTCAATAAAGCTAAATCATCTGCCTGCTTTTATCGTACAGGAGTGAGTGTCAGTCTCCAGGTCTTATTGTAGAGCAGCAGAAATGCATTCTGAAGCTTTGTTGATTTATGCAAATTTTGAGTTGCGTTAAGTGAGGATAATTAGAATAGGAGTAAAACTGTAAGTAATTCTCATAGTGTGTCCCCCTACCAGAAGCTTCTGGTAGGCATGCTTCAAAGACAGAGAGAAGAGAAGGACTCCTAAGCTGATCTCAGCACCACACTCTTTAGGAGCTCTTAAATTTTACCAAGTAATTTGCAGTCACACATGCATCACTCTAGAACAATGAGCAAAGTTTTAGTTCAAAAAGAAAACTTTTATATTCATAGAGAAGGGGGAGCTTCAACAATATCTGTAATATTGTCTTTCTGTGATAAGTATATTAACTATTTGCCAGAGAAATACATTAAATTATTATAGAAATGCTAAATATTGTAAATTACTATATATGAAGGAGACAGCCAAGTATAAAGGGGCCACCAGAGCATCTCCAACCAGCCTGCGCACTGGAAGAATGGGGTGGAGCCACGGAAGGTTAGGCCATTTGCAGTCGGGAGGAGCCTGGCCCCTCCTGTTCCTGTGTGGAAACCTGGAATTCAATTGGTGAGGTGGAGAGCCTGTAAGCAGGGCTTCATCACATTTCGCTGTTGTTTTTCCTTTTTAGCCAATACATTCTGTTCCTCCTCACCCTTTAAAGTGTCTGCAAGCCTAATCTTTGTCAGGCCTCTGAGCCCAAGCTAAGCCATCATATCCCCTGTGACTTGCATGAATACATCCAGATGGCCTGAAGCAACTGAAAAACCACAAAAGAAGTGAAAACAGCCAGTTCCTGCCCTAACTGATGACATTCCACCAATGCGATTTGTTCTTGCCCCACCCTAACTGATCAATTGACCTTGTGACATTCCTTCTCCTGACAGCTCCTGAGCTCCCCACCCAGCACCTTGTGACCCCCACCCCTGCCTGCAAGAGAACAACCCCCTTTAACTGTAATTTTCCACTACCTACTCAAATCCTATAAAACTGCCCCACACCTATCTCCCTTTGCTGACTCCTTTTTTGGACTCAGTCCGCCTGTACCCAGGTGATTATAAAAGCTTTCTTGCTCACACAAAGCCTGTTTGGTGGTCTCTTCACACAGACGCGTGTAACAATCTTTCCTGGTCGTGTGACAAGAACCCAGTATTTCCTACAACATAAATACATTTAATAATATACTATACATACAAATATAATAAATTATTTTTAATAGAAATAAAACCATCTTGAAGCAAACAGAATAAACACATTCAACGCCTGGGCCTGCAGGATATCAATTGTTGCTTTTCTTTTATGACAGTGGATGGTGGGTGAGGCATGGAGGAGAAAGATATCCTATGATTCAACAGTAATAGTGGTTGTAAGGAGAGCTAAGGTGAGGAGCCCAAGAGAACAGAGCCAGAGGCTGGAGCCTCCTGGAAACTAGAACTGGAGAAACAAGAGGAAATCAGACCAGAAGCCGGCTAGGGTCAGGCTTGTGAACAGGAAAGCAAGTGGAATGAGATAGGAATAGATGAGATGAGATGGCTCCACTCTAAGTAGTTCATGTGCCAAGTGAAGAGTTTTGAGAACATGAAAGACAGTGGGTATAAATGTGTGAATAAGGAACACGACATTTATTGAAGGCCTAGTTTAGGTTAGTCATTTGCTAGATTCTATCAACTACTAAAAGTGGAAATGAGTAATGTAATTATATTTGAGAGTAAAAGTAAAATGCTGTAAAGAAACAGTTTAGTTCGCATTTCAAGTCTCCTCAAAATTGATTGGAATGAACACAGATTGCTAGTAATCAACCAATTAAGGAAATGTGTAGAAAAGAATTGATGAGAAATTATTATTTGAATAGCTACACTTAGACAAGGGAAATGTGTCATTTCTTAACCTTTCATTAAGCCAAGCACATTGCATGTGACATAAGCATTATTATTATCCCCTTTTGCAAAGAGAGGTAATGAGCCTCAGACTATCCAAGGTCACACAGCTTCTAACTGGCAAAGTCAAGGTTCAAAAACAGGAGCTAACTCTGAAGCCTAATTTTCTGAACCATTTTGACAGTGAATTGTCAAAGGACATTCTATTCATTTATATATTTTTTAAATTACTGAATGTTATTATGTACCAGACATTTTTTAGGCATTGAGAATGCAGTGATGAATGTAGAATGAAATTTACTTTTTATTTAGAAATGATGAACCCTCTATGATAACTTCTCCGTGGTATTGAAAATTTTAGAATTTGGTTAAAATTGTACTTGAGAATAGAAAGAAAAAAATTTAAATCAGAGGTAAGCACAGACCTTACATCAGAAAATTTTGGCCTATTTCAGTGGCTCACGCCTGTAATCCCAACACTTTGGGAGGCTGAGGTGAACACATTGCTTGAGCCCAGGAGTACAAGACCAGCCTGACTAACATGGCAAAGATCATATCTCTACCAAAAAATATAAAGAAAATTTTATCCATACCAAAGCCATGTTCTAAATGGAACTTAATGATATATAAATTGCTGAGTATCGAGGGAGAATATCCAGGAGAGTTTAGGTTATATCGTTGTTTGGATTTTTAAAAACTTTTTGTGACATTAATCTTTTTATTAGTTTATTTTAAGTCATATTCATTGAAGTATAATTTACATACATAATTATGTATAATTTTCATACAGTAAAAGTTACACTTTGCTGAGTGTTGGCAAATTAAGATGCAAACCACAAGTTACAAAACGTCTAAGGAGTTATGTCAGCAAGATAGCAGAGTAGGAAGCGCCAGACTCCGCTTCCCCGCAGGGAGACACTGAATCAACAAGAAAACATAAATCAATTCGCTTTATAAGAAAACCAGAAACCAGTTAGGAGGTTCCTGCACTTCAAGGGAAAGAAAAACCAGCCTCACTGAAGACAGTAGAAAAACTGATGGCAGTCACTTACCATAGTCCTTTCTCCCATTTCAGAGTGAATGATTAGGAGAAAACTTCCAGCTCCTGGCTTCTGCTTGGGGAGGGAAAGAGAAGGCTAGACAGTACCTCCAACATTCAGACCCTTTAGGGGGCTGGTCAAGGGACTGGTTTCTGTCTTGCCTGAATCTAAGTGCAGACAGGAAAGAGTGTCAGGTTGAAGGCTGCTGAGAACAAAGGAAGATTTGCAGCACTCACTTGATGTATTCAGTCTTCCTGGCTCAGGGCAAAATAAGTAGGAGAAAACCACCACCTCCTGGCTTTTCCCTGGGGAGGAAAAGTGTTGGAGCATGTGTTCAATGTTCCGGTTTTGCGGGGAGCTGCCAAGGGACTGGTTTCTTTCTCACCTGTCTCAGAGCACTGATGGGACCTGACAATACAGAGGTATAGGGACCACTGAAAACAAAAGAATTGGGTAGCTTGATACTGCTCAGGAGGAACTGTGGTATAGCAGATAGAGGCCAACACAGCTCCACAGCCTCCTCCTTGAGGTAGAAAGAGAAGAATTCCATGTATGTCCATGTTCCAAGTATTCTGGGGGCTGCCCAAGGCACTGGTTTCTGTATCACTAGACTCATAGCACTGACAGGACCTGGAATATGCTAGAAGCCTGGAGGTTGCTAAAACCAAAAGAGAATGGGGCAGCTTGAAGCAGCTCCAGAAAACCTTCAGTGTTGCAGACAGACACCAGAGGGAGCAAGAGATTATAATCGCCTGCAAAAATGAACTGGCAAATCCCTTTAATTCAGAATTTATGTGCTCAAATACAGAGATAATGCACCCCCAGAAAAAGTTTGAGAGATCCCCAGAATCTCTAGTTGGGATAATTGGTGAGGGTATTTTCCTGTTCAAAGTCAGACCATAAAGACTGGAAGAGGTGGCTGTTTTTTCAAATGTGTGGATCCCAACACAATTACAAGGCATACAAAGAAACAGAAAGCCTGGCCCAATCAAAGGAACAAAATAAACCTCCAAAAAATGATTCTAAAGAAACAGAGGTATACGAATTGACTGAAAAAAGTCAAGATAATGTTACAAAGATGCTTAAAGAGCTCAAGAAAATGATACATGAACAAAATGAGAATGTCAACAAAGAGACAGAAAATACAAAAAAGAATCAAGCAAAAATTCTGGAGCTGCAGAATACAATGTGAAGTTACAGTGGAGAGATGTTCCTCTACGAAGGAAGTCACCAGACACCAAATCTGCTGGCACCTTGATGTTGGACTTCCCAATTTCCAGAATTTTGAGAAACAAATTTCTGTTGTTTATGAGCAACACAGTTTAAGGTGTTTTGTTATAGTAGCCCAACAAATTAAGATAAGGGTTTTAACAGCAGACTTAGTCAAGCAGAAGAAAGAATCAGTGGACTCAAAGACAGATAAAATAGACTTTAAGTCAAAAATCATTACAAAAGACAAAGAAGGACATTATTTAATGATAAAAAGGTCAATTCACCACCAAGATAAACAGTTATAAACATACATGCACCCAACATCCAAGGACCTAATTATACGAAGCAAACATTGATAGAACTGAATAGGGAAATAGCAATACAATAACAGTGGGAGATTTCAATACTCAACTTTTAAAAATGACAAAACATTGTTCACATGCAAAAAATGTAATTGGACCCTTATCTTACACCATACACAAAAATCAACTCAAAATGGATTAAAGACTTATATATATATGTCCTGAAACTATAGAAACTCTATAAGAAGACATAGGGAAAAACCTTGATAACATTGGTCTTGACATTGATTTCTCACATGTGACTCTAAAACCACAGGCAACAAAAGCAAAAATAGACAACTTTGACACCATCAAACTAAAATGCTTCTGTGTAGCAAAAGAAGCTATCAATAGAGTCAGCCTATGGAATGGGAGAAAATATTTGCAAACCATATATCTGATAAGGGATTAATATTCAAAATATATAAGAGACTCTTACCACTCAATAGCAAAAATAACTGACAACCCATTTTTTTAATTGGGCAAAGGATTGAATAAACCTTTCTCCAAAGAAGACATACAAATGGCCAACAGATTTATGAAAACATGTTCAACATCACTAATTATGGGAGGAATGCAAATCAAATCTACAATGAGATATTACTACACACCTGTTAGGATAGTACCATTAAATAAAACAGAAAATAACAAGTGTTGACAAGGATGTGAAGAAGTTAGAACTTTAATATACTGTTTGTGGGGAGGTAAAATGGTGCAGCCACTGTGGAGAACAGTTTGAAGGTTCCTCAAAAATTAAAAATAGAACTACCATGTGATCCAGCAATACCACTTTTGAATGTTTATTCAAAACAACTGAAAAGAGGATGTATCTGCACTCCCATGTTCAATGAAGCATTATTCATAACAGCCAAGAGGTAGAAACATCCTAAATGTCCTTCGACAGATGGATGGTTAAAGAATATGTAGTAGCAAGGTGCGGTGACTCACGCCTGTAATCCCAGCACTTTGGGAGGCTGAAGTGGACAGATCACTTGAGGTCAGGAGTTTGAGACCAGCCTGGCCAATATGGCGAGATCCCATCCCTACTAAAATATATATATATATATATATATATATATAGCCAGGCATGGTGGGACGTGCCTGTAATCCCAGCTACTCAGGAGGCTGAGGTATGAGAATTGCTCGAACCTGGGAGGCAGAGGTTACAGTGAGCTGAGATTGAGATCGCACCACTGCACTCCAGCTTGGGTGACAGAACAAGACTCTGAAAAAAAAGAAAGAAGGAAGGAAAGAAGGAAGGAAAGAAGGAAGTAAGGAAAGAAAAGAAAGGAAAGAAAGAAAGGAAAGAAAAGAAAAGAAAGAAAGAAAAGAAGAAAGACAAGGAAGAAAGAAAGAAAAGAAAGAAAGGAAGGAAGGCAGAAAGACAAGAAAGAAAGAAAAAAGAAAGAAAGGAAGAAACAAAGAAAGAGGGGGAGGGAGGGAGGAAGGGAAGAAGGGAAAAGAAAAGAAGGAAAAGAAAAGAAAAGATGAAAAGAAAAGATATTATAGGGCAGGTGTGATGGCTCACACCTGTAATCCCAGCACTTTGGGAGGCTGAGACAGGCAGATTACCTGAGGTCAGGGGTTCAAGACCAGCCTGACCAATATGGTGAAACCCCATCTCTGCTAAAAATATGAAAATTAGCTGGGCATGGCAGCAGGCGCCTGTAATCTAAGCTACTTGGGAGGCTGAGGCAGGAGAATCGCTTGACCCAGGGAGGCAGAGGTTGTAGTAAGAGTGAGCAGAGATGGTGCTGCTGCACTCCAGCCTGGGCAACAGAGTGAGACCCTGTCTCAAAAAAATGAAAACGTAGTATATAGGTGTGTGTGTGTGTGTGTGTATACACATTTGTGTATGTATATATATATATATACAAAGATATATTAGTCAGCCTTAAAAAAGAAGGAAATCCTGTTATAAATCCTAACCTTGAGGAAATCATGCTATACAAAAGGAACCTTGAGGCACCTTCAGGAGATTATACTAAATAAAATAAACCAGTATTAGCCGGACAAATATTACATACCACATGATTCCACTCAGATGAGATATCTAAAACAGTTAAACTCATAGAAGTAGAAAATATAACAATGGTTGTTTGCCAGGGTCTCAAAGGAAGGAAAAAATGCAAAGTTGCATTTCAGTGTGCCATGGTCTGAATGTTTGTGTCCCACCCCCAAAATTTCTTTATTGAAATTCTAATCCCCAAGATGATAATATTGGGGATTAGGAGGTTATTAGGTCTTCAAAGCAGGGTCCTCAAGATTGGGGTTAGTGCCCTTATATGAGAGACCCCAGACAGCTAGGTTATCTCTTCCACTCTGTGAGGACATATCAAGAAGGTGTTATCCATGAACCAGAAACTGGACCCTCACCAAACACCAAATCTGTCAGCACCATGATCTTGAACTTCCCAGCCTCAAGAACTGTCAGAAATGCATTTCTATTGTTTATAAACCACCCCGTCTGAGATATTTTGTTATAGTAGCCTAAAAAATTAAGATAAGGGGTTCAACAGTAGACTTGATCAAACAGAAGAAAGAATACAGTTTAACCCAGCATTGAAACTTCACGTGACACCCAAGCATTGCTTCAACAACCTAGGCCATATTGTCCTCCAGTAAACATCATGTACTAGATTAAAGGAAGACATAGCCATTTCCATTACCTCAGAAAATTCCTTTCGCCCTTTTGCGTCAGTCCCTCTTTCCCACTCCCAGCCCCTGGAGACCATTGATCTGTACATTTGTACTTTCTAGAATGTCACATGAGTAATTTAGGCAATATATAACATGTTATGTCTGAATTCTTACCAGTAGTATATTTTTAAGATTCTTTCCTACTGTTGTATGTACATGGTTTGTTTCTTTTAATTGCTGAGTAGTATTTCCATTTGTTTTGACTTTCTCAAGAATTCAATTGAAGTCCCATATGTAATACTATACCAAACATCTGTAATTGATGTTCCCCCAAAATAAACACAATACCTAAGAAACAGAAGTGATATTGAAACACAAGAATTTCTGAGGGAAGTAAATATCCAAAGTCAGGCCGCTTTGTTGATGGATGATTCTGTTTTGTTGATTCCGCACACTTTTCTTTCAAGGGCTGTGGTGGATTGAGTAGGTTACTCTTGAAAACCAACTTTTCTCCTCCTAAGGCAGGGATAGCACCAATGTGTGCTGTCTCTCATTTAGTGAAATAAAACTCTTGCTTACTAACGGAGGAGGGAAAAAAGCAGATTATAAACCTGTCATCCAAGTTACTGGTTCTCAAACCTGCCTAAGTATCAATTTACCATTAGAAACTTAAAATATAAACACATGCCAATCTCCACCCTTGACTTTGACATTGGAATCCTCAGGTTGGCACTAAAGTGTGAGTGTTTGAAACGTAGTTCTGGCCGAGCATGGTGACACTCACATGTAGTGCCAGCTACTCAGGATGCTGAGGCAGGAGGATCACTTGAGCCCAGGAGTTCAAGGCTGTAGTGTACCATGATCAGGCCTGTGAATATCCACCACATTCCAGCCTAGGCAACACAGAAAGACTCTGTCTCTAAATATATATATAAATAAAAATAAAAAAAGAAAACATAGACCTCTGGTGATTGGTTCCAATGAATAATCAAAGTTGAAAAATCCATTATTTGAAGCTTTTCTTGATTCTGACAACTTGAATTCTCTAGTTAAAACAAATTCAAGCTTCAGTTTTTCTCATCTCTTTTCTGCTCTTCTCCCAAGGTGGAACAAAGACTGAGATATGTAATTTTACAGAAACCTTTGACACCACATCCACATTTTGTAGAACTAGGTTCAGGAAGGTGAGACTCATAACTCAAAAGCGTCCCGGGAAAGCCCATTATCCAATTCTGCTGCATACTTTCAGAGGAAAGGTGAGTAAGGAGCCAATAGTAGGCATGAAAGAGTGAGGTCAACCTACTGGTTCTTTTTTTTTTTTTTGAGACAGAGTCTCACTCCATCATACAGGCTGGAGTGAAGTGGAAAAATCTCGGCTCACTGCAACCTTCAGCTCCCAGGTTCAAGCGATTCTCATGTCTCAACCTCCCAAGTTGCTGGGATTATAGGTACACACCACTGCACCCGACTAATTTTTGTATTTTTAATAGAGACAGGATTTTGCCATGTTGACCAGGGTGGTCTTGAACTCCTGACCTCACGTAATCCAGCTGCCTCGGCCTCCCAAAGTGCTGGGGTTACACACACGAGCCACTGAGCCCAGCCTGGTTTACTTTTGAGCATAGCACACCATTCAGAGTGGTAGGTACCACATAACATTATGAAAGATAACTAGGGCTGTATGACCAAACTGCTGGACTAAAAAATGACCAATTCAGTATTTAGGTCAGCTTAAGAACATGATGATATAGCTCTATAACTAACCTTCACTGTTTCTCTATAGATTATACAAAAAAATAGTCACTAAACTTGTCTGAACTCTTGTGCAATGAAAAGAAGTTTATGTGTTGTCTACAAATAGACACAGTTTATTTTTCCACTGTCTTAATTTTATTAAGACGAATTTTGATTATTGCAGAGGAAATGAAACCCAGACACATAATGTATGACTGTAACCCTAGTCAATTCACAGTAAAATAAGCTGACCACATCTTCCTAAGTAATGTGAAAGGCTCTAAGTCATACACTGAAGTAGGAAGAGTTCTTATTTTTTTCTTCCTCTTCTGCAGAAGAGTCAGAATGGTTTAGATTACATTCTCACACATTCTCACACATTCTCACAGCTGGTGAATTTTAAGTGGGAACGACGAAAATTGCTCAAATGACTGTTCAAAAAAAATTAGTGCAAAAGTTGCATTCAGTGGCCAAGATAGGAGTATGGGATGGGGGAAAGAGCACGTACAGGGCATGGGACTGAGCACCTCCTCTGCTTGCAGCCTCTTCAGAGCTGCTGCCCAAAGTGTTTTCCTGAGCAAAAGTCACCATGCTGATACTGACGTGTGACCTGCCAACGCCACCACAGATGATTAGCTCAAAGAGTGATCCCTTACCCAGGCTCTTGTGGTGGGTAGTCTCTGGAACATAGTCATAAAAGGTCTGCCCAACAGAGAGGCTCCATACTGAATAATGACTGGTCAACCAGTTGGATTCTCTCTCAGAGAAAGAACATGGGCATATTGGTAAATCAGTAGAGACAGAAATAGGATCAGTACAAGTCCACCTTAAAAGTTTGGTTACTCCTGGCCAGACGCCGTGGCTCATGCCTGTAATCCCAGCACTTTGGGAGGCCAAGGCAGGCAGATCACTTGAGGTCAGTAGTTTGAGACCAGCCTGACCAACATGGTAAAACCCCAACTCTACTGAAAATACAAAAATTAGCCAGTTGTAGTGGTGGGCACCTGTGATCCCAGCTACTTGGGAGGCTGAGGCACGAGAACCACTTGAACCCAGAAGGCAGAGGTTGTAGTGAGCTGAGATGGCACCACTGCACTCCAGCCTGGGCAACAGAGCAAGACCCTATTACAAAAAAAAAAAAAGTTTTGTCACTCCCACTAGGTATATGTCCAAAGGAAATGAAATTTGGATTTTGAAGAAGTATCTCCACTCCCATGTTCTTTGTAGCGTTATTCACAATTACCAAGATATAGAAACAACCTAAATGTCCAACAGTGAATAAATGGATAAAGAAAATGTGCTAGGCAGGGCACGGTGGCTCACGCCTGTAATCCCAGCACTTTGGGAGGCTGAGGCAGGTGGATCGTCTGAGGTTGGGAGTTCGAGACCAGTCTGACCAACATGGAGAAACACCATCTCTAGTAAAATTACAAAATTAGTTGGGCATGATGGTGCATGCCTGTAATCCCAGCTACTTGGGACGCTAAGGCAGGAGAATCACTTGAATCTGGGAGGCAGAGGTTGCAGTGAGCCAAGATCATGCCATTGCACTCCAGCCTGGGCAATGTGAGAGAGAGATATATATATATCTCTCACATTTTTTTTGAGATGGAGTTTCATATATATATACTTTATATATATAAAATTTATATATATATATTTATATATATGCACACAGAAAGAGACACAACAGAATAGTACTCATACATAAAAAAGCTTGCAACAACATGAATAAACCTGGAGTACATTATGCTAAGTGAAATAAGTCAGACACAGAAAGACAAATATTGCGTGCTCTCACTTAAATGTGGAATCTAAAAAATCAAGTTCAGGGAAGCAGAGAGTAGAATGGAGGCTGCCAGGAACTGGGGGAATGGGGAATTGGGGAGATGTGGGGCAAAGGGTACAAACCTTTAGTTATGCAAGATGAATGAGTTTTTGAAATCTAATGTATAGCATTGTGATTACAGTTAATGATGCTGAATTGTCTACTTGAAATTTGCTAGGAGGGTAGGTCTAAAGTCTTCTCGCCACAGAAGAAAAGGAAGGAAGGAGGGAAATAGTAACTATAGGATGTGATAAATCAAGCTAATTAGCTTGATTGTGGTGATCATTTTTCAATATATACACGTAGGAAACATCAAGTTGTACACCTTAAATATATACAATTCCTACTTGTTAACTATACCTTTTATGGAAAAAAACGTTAAATCACTCCTTGAATAGAAAGTTAAAGTAGAAAGTAATGAGGTTCACTTATAAGAAGTCAACTAGCACAGGAACTTTTGATTACGAAGCAAGGCTGGGTGGAGGACTACTCCGAATACTGGAGGGGAGTAAATGATAAGAATGCAAGTGGAAACCTACTGAGTATATGTCTAAATATTTAGAAGTTATACATCAAGCCATGCCCATGGCTCAGCTCTTATTCCCAACCCACAGCCTGCAGCTTATTCCTCAGATGTGGCCCTCACAGACTGGAGGCCAAAGTTATGTGAACTCCCGTCCCCACTTCCACTTTATCCCATCCCTTCACTACCTCCCACCCCCAGCCCCCAACCTCCAGGCCAGCAGCCTGTCAGCCTGAGTGTGAGTGTGGCTCCCTGAGGGCAAGACAGGCTGGAAGCTGGGCTCTGACACCACGGCATGACTAGACCTGCCCAAGCCTAGAATGCGAATTGACTAGTTCAAGTGCCCTATAATGCATAGATGACCTTCCCCAATACCTCACTTTTCTGACGTAAGATTTTCAGGTGGTTCTAAACACCTGCCCAAACTACACAACCCCAGCAGGGAGGAGCAAGGGAGCAATGATATCTGCGTAACCTCATCTGCATAGATGCCCACTTCATGTGATTTAAGGCAGACAATTTTAAACTTGACCCCCGCCCCCGACCCTGCTATCCGTGTGCACATATTGCCGCACTCTCAGCCTTGTCTGTACTGACTCTGTGGGCCAAAGCAGCTTGTGCCTCCTTCTCTCATAATGCCATTCACTCAAAGGGGGAGCAAAATTTCAAAAACCTTCTTATGATACCAAATTCAAAAAGTCTTTGTATTTCAACGTTTTTAAAATATGTAAGACACTCTAAAGTATGGGGCTGCGTGTCAGGGTCCTTCTTGCCCTGCTCCAGGGATGCCGTGGCTGTGAGCCCGCAGAGCTTCCACCTATCTTTCTCATGTCTACGAGCATCCTCACCATGAACTCCCAATTTCTGGGTAACCCGGGGTTTCCCTGTGCCCAGCACTCGAAAATACCTAACTCCAGGACACTAGATCATGAGAAGGGAAACAAATCTTTCTACCTCTCTCCTACTTGTTTTATTATATATACATGTATGTATACATTAAGCTTACACAGATATGTACAAATACACATATATGAATATACTTTTCATGATCCCTGCCGTACCCTGAGTTTCCAGTCTTAAGGAGAATACAGAAAAGATAACAGGCAACTGTAAGGCCAAAAAAGTTGGGGGAGGCCATGCCCCTAACTCAAACCTGGAGCCAGGGAATGCCTCTGAGATAAAGTGACATTTAAAATGAAACTTAAAGGTTGAAGAGGAAGTTAGCTGGGATGGGAAAAATGTCATATACTAAGGCCAGAAAGGATAGAGCATGACATCTTCAAGGAACTGAAAGAATGACTGAAGCCTAGGCTGCAATGGGGTGGGGAGGTATGGAGGTGGGGGAGAGGAGAATGTGGGGCCACAGAGCGAGAGGCAGATGGGGTACACGGCATCAGGACAGGTGGATGTTTATAAGCCATTCTGAAGAGTCTCAATTGAATTCTGGAAGACAATTAGAACCATTGATGGGTTTTATTTTATTTATTTATTTATTTATTTTGAGATGGAGTCTGTCCTGCCCAGGCTAGAGTGCAGTGGTGTGATCTTTGCTCACTGCAACCTCTGCCTGTCAGGTTCAAGCAATTCTCCTGTCTCAGCCTCCCAAGCAACTGGCACTACAGGTGTGCGTCACCATGCCCGGCTAATTTTGTGTTTTTAGTAGAGACGTAGTTTCACCATGTTGGCCAGGCTGGTCTTGAACTCCTGGTGATCCATGCACCTTGGCCTCCCAAAGTGCTGGGATTACAGGCATGAGCCACTGAACCCGCCCATTGATGGGTTTTAAACAAAGGAGTGACATATTGTTAAATAAGGAGGAAGTTACCAGATCTTTTTTTCTCTTCTCTGAAAAAATGATGAAGACTACTGGGTGACTTTGGCCTCTGGTGTATGTTTTCACTTTTGTCTAATGCAGAACTAATTTGGAATTATTTTTGATTAATAATAAAGGAAAACAATAGATCTGTCCTAAGTATAGGGTAAGAGGAAATGATATTTTGACCCCACGTAGATAATGTTCTAAATAAAATGAACTGATGAAAAACACCTTCTTGAAAACAAAAATATTTTTACATTCCATATTTCCTTTATTTTCCATGAGTTTTGAGTCATCTACATAAATTCATACTGAAAAACTTTATACTTTTCTTATCTGATTGATTGCTTCTTTCTACCTGGAAGGTGATTCTTTCTTGTTCAAACCCAGCCCAGACACTCGCACACTGCATAGGGATGAAGAAACAGTTTCTGTTTGCTTTTGGTCAATCATGAACTCCTACGTATCTTGTAAACATGTGAGATGTACCTTCAGGGATACAGGAGAATGAAAAGATCCATCCTGGTCTCAAAGACTTATAATCTAATTAGATCAGAGGCAGAGGAGATAAAAAGACAGAGACACTCAAAAGGTTAACGAAGCAGCTTTGAAGCAGATGTGAAATAACATCTCAAACAACCTGGGAGTTGGAATTAGCACATCTCAGTGTGTGTTCATCAGCAAAAACTGCTACAAAGTGCTGCAGAAAATGAAAAGAAAGGAATCAAGATTTTATTTCCCTATTATCCAAAGAGCCTGAAGGCAGATAGAAGTGATGGTCAGAACATGGGTTAAATGAGTCACAGTGTGGAGGAAGCCACCAACTTCCATGTAACCCACTCCCTTCCCTCAATTGTCGTCTTTTCCAAACATGGGAACCCTGCCATGGGGTACACCCTCAGCTGAGATCCGCGGGATGGGACCCAGAAAGGGGTACAACCATGATTCTTTGTTGTAAAGTCAGTGCACAGAACACGGTCACCTGAGCCACAAAAGCCTTCGGATACCATTCATTTCAGCTCAGTTTTGCCCATGCTGTCTTTTGTCCCTGCTGAGGCTTGCATTCTAGGAACACAAATGACTCACATGAGATCTCCTTGAAGCAAATTCGTCCTTTCAGCGCCCACTTCCAGCAGTAGCCTGAACATCCTGACAGTTTTACTTCTCTCGAAGTTAGAGGGGGAAGTCACATTCTAAGAACATGAAGATCGAGGAAGTGAAGCAAGCTCAAATTGCCTCCAGGCCCCACAGCAGGATCCGAGTGGTGGAGAGCTCCATTAACTTCAACTGGCAAAAGTAGTGGCAGCCCCAGAGAGCCTTAACCTTCATGTGAACTGAAACTTTATTTAAAATTTGATGGTTTTACTTACATTTTGATCTATGTGTTACAGTAAAAATATCCATGTTTTCTCAGTCTACAAAAGGTCCTCATAGGCAGTCTCTTTTATTTTATTTTATATTTATTTATTTATTCGAGACAGAGTGTCTCTCTGTTTCCCAGGCTGGAGTGCAGTGGCCCCATCTCCACTCACTGCACCCTCTGCCTCCCAGGTTCAAGTGATTCTCGTGCCTCAGCCTCCTGAATAGCTGGGATTACAGGCACGTGCAACTACACCTGGCTAAATTTTGTATTTTCAGTAGAGACAGAGTTTCACCCTGTTGCCCAGGTTGGTCTTGAACTCTTGGCCTCAGGTAATCTGCCCGCCTTGGTCTCCCAAAGTGCTGGGATTACAGACGTGAGCCACTGCACCCGACCAGTCTCATTTATTTTCAACAACCTGGATGTCTCTTCATCTATGGACACTGGGGTTCACTTGACCATGTACTTTGGGGTTTTTCACACTGAGGATCATAATTTTTTTTCAGGCCTTCTTTCCTCAGTGATTTCTCTGCATTTTGCTACCTCTCCTTAGCTTTTCTCTGAGTCTTCACCAGATCTGTTAAGTTGTAGATATGTACAGGACTACATGAAGTTTTAAAAGATTTTTTGAACAAGCAAGGAAAACACTTTTATCACTTTTATTAGAAATCTATATCAATCATCTCATATACCATGGAGTCACTACATCAGAGTGGTTAAGAACATGGACTTTGGGGTCACACAAAAGTCCACATCCTGATTTTGTTTCTTACTAGCTGTGTTTCTAAGAAAATTTTTAACCTCTTCAAGCCATGATTTTTTCTCCTATAAAATGAGCTTAATAATAGAATTACTATATCTGTCTGCCGAGAAGATCAGATGATACAGACATAACACAGTCAGCACAGCGCATGGTGCATTGTGTGTGTTCCACAAATATTAGCCATTAGTAATAAGAGTGTACGTATTGAGGAATCAAAGAAAAGAATGGATCCTTCCCTCAAGGGGAAAATGTATTACTTGCCTCCATTAAGGTGGAGAAAAAGACAATTCTGCAAATAATCATAAAATATGAAGAGTATGTACTGCAAATCTGTTTTGCTTTGTTTGCCTGCAAATTATCCAACTTCTGTTCTGAGGACCTTTCCCTTCCTTGTCCCCCAGGGTCATTGTGCTATGGGCTGTAAGTCTAGTCATCCCTACACTGCCCCACCAAGAGTGGCTGATGGCCTTAAGCCGAGAGAACGCAGCTCTCTCTTCCTGGAGGTTCAGTCTTGGGTGGACTACTGTAAGATGGAAGTGGGAGAGCAGAATCATCTCAGTGGAGTGCCAGAGGAAGTCTGGGTTCCTGCTCCAATATATCAGGACTCTGTTGGATCCTGTCCTTCCTGATATCTAGGAGTTGAGCTTTTCTTTCAATTCTGTGAACTCCCCAGCATCCTTAGCTAGAATTCAGTTCTACTACTTGCATTCAAAGAGCCCTAAAAGATACAAAATGGAATTAAACCCAAAATAGAGGAGTTAAGTGCTGTGTTCAGAAGGCAGATGACATTGGTCTAGTGTGACAAAGGGTGGCTTCGTGGAGAAAGTAGCGTATACAACATACGTCCATCCATACGGGTCAGCAACTCTCTCTCCATTTCCGCTTCTGTTCTTGCTGGCAAAGAACTCTTTCTGCTCCCCTCGCTGTGAGATGGTTTCTCACCCACTCATGACTTCTCCTGACTCATAGCTTCTGCTCGACACATCTTCTTTCTGTATCTCTTCACTCTATTGTACCCGAATGTCTGTGGATTCTCTCAAATCTTGTATTTAAATTTTCTGTGAGAGAGTATCTGATTAGTCAGTCGACTGCCATCCAATATAGAACACCTGTTAGGCAAAGTTCTTTTGCCGGGTTACCTTAGAGGTCATTGCCCAGACTGTATATGTCTAGCCGGATGCTTTGGCCAGGACAGTGGGATCCTGTGGCAGAGAGCATGGCAACCCCTGTATATGGGACTGTGAGGAGAGGGCTGTGGACATGGTAGGCATAAATTGTGCTTTGTCTAGGGCAGGATCCTGGATAAGTCACTTAGATTCACTGTATAGACAATAAAAAGCCACTGAAGGTTTTAAACAAAAACTACTAGAATATTGTTTAGACAGATAAATTAGTAACTGTGTGGAAAAGGATGACCATCATAGGAGGCAGGGAGGACAGAATGCAGGCTATTGCAATGGTCTGGTTAAGAGGTTATCAGGTCCTGACCCAGGGCTTAGGCAGTGGAAATAAAAATAAGAAACTGATGAGGAAGGCATTTAGCAGAATGGGGCAACCTGCTGGGTGGAGGAGGGGAGAAACAGGAATCTGTCAAAAACAACTCCGAAGTTTTGGATTTGTGTGGCAAAACCAAAAATAGTACCAGGAAATTCAAACTGACTTTTAGGAGGACAGGAAAGGTCTTTTGGATAGAGTCATAATTCAAGATGAAAAAGGCCTAATAATGATCGGAATTAGTGATTTTAAAATTTATATGTTTAATTTTAATGTAGGCATCTTTCTGCACGTGAAATTTTAAATGGAAGTCCAGTATGTGTAGCAAAATAAAAGGAAAACGATTCTTGTTGGGGTAAGATTGGGTGGGAGGGTCCCAGGTACTTCCTACTCAGGCCTCCTCTCATTACTTCCCCAACCCCAACACACACCTAAGGGGGCCTCTTAGACGATACATGGAAAGTGGTTTAAAAACCAGCACTCCATCTTTTCACAGAAGAGAAAACGGTTGTCTGAGGAAGCAAAATGAATTGCCCAACGGTACACAGCTGGTCAACAACAGATCTAGGACTGAAACCCAGGTTTTCCTAATGCAGAATTCGGCAATGGGATGTCTAATGGGGGCTAGGTGCTAAGGCTACAATGTGACTGAGACTCAGTCTCATAGAACCTGCATTTAAACAAACAGGTATCAGATCCACAGTGAGAGAGTGATAAACCCTATGGATGAAGTAGAACAGAGTGCCCTGAAAGAGGGTAGCCGCCCCAAGGCTGCCTAAGAGTAAGGAGCCAGTGGTGTGGAGAACCAGGGGAGGTGGGCCCCAAAGGGGAAGAGCAATTGCAAAGACCCTGGGGCAGGAATGAGTTTGATAGGTGGGAAGAACAGAAAAGCACTAATGTGGTCAAAGAATGGGAAGAAATCAGGAGATAAGCAACAAGAGGTGAATGACATTGGTGATGCAAACTGGGACCAATTAGGCACTGTCTTGCTTTTCGAAGTTCAGTGTCACCACCAAGACCTTCAAATGGAGAGTTGCAACAGCCACTCAAAATTCAGATCAAGATTGGGCTAGAGATATAGCCTGAAGAGGCGGTGTCTTCTCAGGAAAGAGCCATTGGAAATGCCAGAAGTTCATTAAGCAGGAAAAGGCAGGATGACAAGGACAAAGAAAAGGCCTGAAGAGAGAAACTTAGAGAAGATTTATGGGAGAGCAGAAGAAAAAAAACTCAGAACTAAGAGAACTAAGTGAAATACCAATCAAGCGTGACCTTACAGAAGCCATGGATGCCAGGACCTTTAAAAAGTGAGCAGATGTCAGCGGCGTCAAAAGCGTACACCCCTAACCATTCCCTGATGTGCAAAAATAGCAAAGACATGAGAATAAAGACTCTTATGCTTGACAATTAAGGAAACACAGCTATTCAGAAAACCTTTGAAAGCACAGTCTCAGTAGGATAGTAGAACTTTGGGTTGAAGCTACGTAACAAGGATTGGATGAATTAATTACGTGTCAGAAGTAGACTCAGTGCAGTTCATAAACTATGAACCGAGCATGGACGTATGCTATAGCAGCATTTGACATTTGGGCAGAGAGATAGGAAAAGATCATCAACAATAAGAGACAATTAGTGCCTCCACCCTCAAGTAACGTATTATCTAGAAGAGACAGGGAGAGGAAAGCTGAGGACAGTGTGAGAGTCTGTCAGAATCAAATGCATTCACTACTCATGCCCCCAGAAGTTTACTGTTTAATGTGGCAATGATGAACCTGTTCAGGTTACCATTTCGATTGCGGCTTTGACTCATTTAGAAACATTGGCACCATCATTGTGTTGTGGAAGTTTTGTGTTATGTGGAGCCTCATAGTTCCATATCAGGGTCAGGCTTCAATACAATTTGGTTCAGAATGTTCTATGTAAAAGGCAGAGCTGTAGGCACAAGATGTGATCCCACAATGCTTCTTCAAGCTAATGCGAGATACAAATGCTGGAAGAAAAGTAAAAGCAATGTGCTTTGTAGAAGAGGAAGATAAGAGAATTCTATCTGAATTAATGGAGAAGTGGCATTTCAATTGCACTTATAAGGTTGGCTAGGCCTTTACTAAGCACTCTTTTCCAGTCAGTAAAATTGATAGAGCACAACTTTATAATCGGTAACACAATAGAGGGGTCCCCACCTATCTTGCTCATTCAACTCGGCTTAAGGACAACCTAGGGGATATTCAAATGTTTGCCCACTGAAATAGGAGCAGTGTCTTAGAGTCTAGACTAGGGGTCTATAAGCCTCATCATCCTCTCTCTCTCAATCCTCTGGATTGTATTACATTTACTGGAACTAGAGCTTGATGGTAAAACAGATTTTCCAAAATGGTGAATAAATTAAGTATGTTACCACATGAAAGGCAAGGAAGGCTGTGAGTAATAATGTCTAGATTATTAATTAAACATGTGCTTGCTTTAAACCTCTTCTCTGTAATAAGATTTATTACAGTATAATTGGGTTTCCTTTCCCACAAGTTAATGATTTTAAAACCACAAATGAACTACAAGATTCAGCTTGTTCCAGGGCTGTATTTTCCCTGTCTAGTTTGTACTGGCTTCGACATCATGTAATGACAGAAGTCTCTTTCTAAATTTATTGGTACAACACCTTAGAGATCCTAATTCCAAAGCCAAAAGGTTTTGAAGAAATGGATTTTATAGAACTACCAAAAACTAAAAGAAGGGACAAAATATTTATTAGTCTAGAAAATCTGAAAGATGCTTTTCTATATAATAAATAAGCTCTAAATATGCTGTAGGAACTTGCTGTGCCTCTATTCCTTCCTGTTAGTGTTTGTTACTGGATGATTCCTTTGGTTTAAATGTGAGGAGGTGTAAGTGAATTCATTCAGAGATGATTTAAATAATAACTTCCAGTGATGCAAGCCAAAATCCCCATTGCTTAGCACTTAGCCTTTGGAGATCTTAGAAAATAGTAGGAATGTAAGGAGGAAGGAAGGAAGGAAGGAAGGAAGGAAGGAAGGAAGGAAGGAAGGAAGGAAGGAAGGGAGGGAGGGAAGGAGGAAGAGGGAGCCGGGATCTAGAAATAACCAACAATACTTCATGTTAATACATACTTTATAATTTACATATTTCAAAGATGCTATTTTATATGATCCTTAGAGCAACCCTGTGAAGTAGGCAAGGCAAGTATTTCTATCTTCATTTTAATGCACAAGAATGCAAAACACAGAGGCGCTTGAAAGTGCTAGAGCTCAAATTCAAACCTTGATATTTTATTTTTTTGGCATTATTGTGCTGCATTATCACATTTGGCTGCTGTGCTGCTGTGGCCAAAACACCAAAAGAAATTCTGGGTATCTCCAAAGAGGGAATTTAAATGTGTATCTTTGGGTCTGCAGAGGCTGTGGGACCACCTCTAGTCTTGGGCTGTCGATCTTCCAGTCACTGTGCTCTAGGACTCATGTGCTCTTATTGTGGTCCGTGCTGCAGGAAAATAGGACTAGGTGGATGTAATAGCTCCCCTGATGAGCACACACATACACACACACTCCAGACAGCATATTCCACTTCGGCACTGTTTAATGTGTGCCCATTTGGGGTGGGAGGCACGTCTCCCAAGTGCCCTTTGGACAAAGCAGTTTGTAGCCAGGTGAATAGCTGCAGAGTATGCAGTCTTTTCTTTCTCTTATTCCAATCCAAGACCCCTTATTTCCTCCCATTTCTCTTCCCTTTCTCCTTGCACACTGTAATCAGCTCCTGTCGTCTAAACCCTCCTCTAAGCCAGTGACCAGCATTTCATACACAGGGGTGTTTCTGAGTCAGTATAAAGCCGTGAACCTGGGAAGCTTTGTAGCCAACATGACTCTCATCAAAGCAGAGAACCTGCTGGATTCATTCAAGGTTCTACAGCCGGCCCTGGCCTGCGGGTGATCATCACAGTCACCTCATCACCATAGCTCCGGTACAGGAACCATCACAATGGGGACTGCCAGCCTGAGAGGGCATGCTGAAGTCACTATCCTTTGTCACAGGTAAACGATGAAACTACTCAGTGCCACACAGATCAAATGAGTCTGTCTTTACTTTTCTTAACAGAGTGTTTGTCTAGGGATTGCAGCAGAACTATACTACCTCAGAGAGGAGCTACATGGGGAGTCACTGGAATACTGGAAGTTTTTGCACTTTCGTTGAGAGTAAGAAGGGAGACCCCATTAATTTCAGGGACCTGTTATTCCCCAAACTACTCTACTCTTGGTCACCAAGTATGTTCCCAGTGGTCAGCAACCATGAGAATGTACCTACTTTGCCATGGGAATGTTGTTTACCCCTAGATTGTAGAATTATATAGACCAAATAATCTGATATCTTGCAACTCTAACCTGCCAGTCAATTTATATGATGAACTAAATATGTCCTGCTACTTTTAATTTTTTTTTTCTTTTTGAGTGTCTTTTGTATGCTATTCTGACACTTTTTACTTAAACTTCTCACATGAGTGGCTTGGCTCCATTTTGAAACTAAACCTAATTTTAGTTCCTCCCTGAAAAATATACCAACAACCTCAGTAATCAGAATTGATTTGCTGTATACACAGTATTACTATCCCTAGTGAATTAGGAAGCAATGAACAAAAACTCAGCGTTAAATTTTATTTTAAGAAATTTGGACGACAGTCATATTAATGGTAGCTTGCCCACCTCCTGAGAGCTCCAACTATGGGAATTAGCCTCAAGAGGATATACAGAGAGTCTTTTCAAACTTGACTCAATTCTGATGATTGTGATTTCATA
This sequence comes from Papio anubis, assembly GCF_008728515.1. Classification (NCBI taxonomy): domain Eukaryota; kingdom Metazoa; phylum Chordata; class Mammalia; order Primates; family Cercopithecidae; genus Papio; species Papio anubis. The sequence goes on along the minus strand of NC_044987.1, from coordinate 31,307,689 downwards.
TTCAGTAACATGCATCCAGCTGGTATAAAACGATGCTTCTACAGGGTGTGTTTTTACCCCCAGGTCCAAAGTCTTAATCCTTCTTCACTAAGTAAAGAATCATCAATGATTATACAACTGAAGGGAACACCTTAAACTATCTTCTTCCTTTTCTCAAGGAGGAGGAATTGGGAGTTGATCGCATCAACCGTCAGTTACTACTGGAGTTGGCAGAGAGAGATTAACATATCCTCCAGGTAGCGTGAGACACGTTCCGGTGATCTAAGGGTGTGGCCATGTCGATGTGCTGTCTGTGGAATGACTACATCCACTCCATGTGGTTTTAAAACAATGGGTTAAGGCTCAAGAGGATTTGGTGTTTTCAGCAACTCTATGAATCCTCAGAGTTGATTCAGTTACTGATGTAGAAATAAAGTCAGGCATATGTTTGGAAAAAATGACTATCTTGTACTTCATCTGACTGGGTCATATGGCATGGCCAAGTTGTGTAAGTAAGGGAATAAATAGGTTCAGGGAAGTGTTGGATGTCAGCACTTTTTGTCCATGCCCACTTGAGCATCCAGCAAGATTTTAGTCTCAGATGTTTTATATCCCAAGTACAGTGCTTCCATCATCCCATCTGGTCTTCACATTTCCCTGAGAGAAATTCCTGATGACTGGCTAATATTCTTTGTATTTTAGAAACCACTGGGCCATTCTCCCTTGGCTTTGTATATGCTCAGGAAATATAGACAAATTTTAAAACTAGCCTAACTAAGATATCTAGTAAAAGAAAAACTGTTTCCTCGAACAAAGCTTAAACTTTATTCTGTGGACCAATAATAATGCATCTTTTCTTGGGCATTTGTTCCTATTTCCTAAGCCACCACATTCCCATGCCAATAATCACCATTAGTGTGGATAGTTCAGTAGTTGGCTAAATGGTCGAATGGTCTTCACAAAAGGCAGAAGGGTCTTCTGATTCCACCACCCATCAAGGAAAGACCCTCTGTTTGTCCAGAACCAAACGAAGGCAGGCAAGACTTATTAGTTGCAAATAAAAAAACCATGATTCATGTTTTTAGTTTTAATTCTAGATAGATTTTTTTTTGAATTTTTAAAACAGAACTTTATGCCCTCAAAAATACACAGTAGATATACAAACACTTATTTGACTAAACTGAGAAGTGGCCCTGAGGTTGTACAGACAGAGGAAGTACTTGAGGACCACAGCTGCAAACCTGAAAGAATGACTTCAGATACTGGTGTTGAGGGTGTGGTTTGTGTGTGATTTTGTTAGACCTCTCACCCACACCTCCACCACCCATAACCCACCCTTACCGCCATCTTCAGGACTGAGGAAGTAGCAGCTATGACTTACTGAGTACTTGCTATGTGCCAAGGAGTCTGCTAAGTGCTGTAGATCCATTCTTTCAGTTTAGTGCATAGTTCTAGAGATAGAATGGCTGGGTTCAAATTCCAGTTCTTCCACATACTGGTTGTGTGACCTAGGACACGTCACTTCACCTCTTTGTGCTTTCTTCCTCACTCATAAAATAAGAACAAGAATAGAACTTTTGTGACAATAAGTTAATTAATACATGTGAAGCACGTAAACATCCCTGGCACACAGAAAATATACACATTCGTTACTATTATCAACCATATTTTAGAAACTGAGACTCAGGAGGGCTATGTAATTTCTTCAGTGTTTCACACCATTCTTCTGGGAGCAGGTAAAGAACTGCCTTGAGGCTGATTTACACAATGTTTTATAGATAATTTCTTGTCTGTATGATCATATTGGTTCCAATTTCTTCACTGCAGCCACAGAGCAGCATCCCCATCGTCAAACCGATACTCCTGACTGGGCGCGTTGGCTCACACCTGTAATCTCAGCACTTTGGGAGACTGAGGCGGGTGGATCACTTGAGCTCAGGAGTTTGAGACAAGCCTGACCAAAATGGTGAAACCCTATTTCTACTAAAAAGACAAGAATTAGCTGGTCACAGTGGCAGGCACCTGTAGTCCCAGCTACTCGAGAGGCTGAGGCAGGAGAATGCTTGAACCCGGAAGGCGGAAGTTGCAGTGAGTCAAGATCGCGCCGCTACACTCCAGCCTGGGTGGCAGAGCGAGACTCCATCCCCACCTCCAAAAAATAAAAATAAAGAATAAAGAATAAAAAAATAAAATCCAATACTCGTGAAGGTGGAGAATTCATATTCCGACAACTTTGTGTTTTCCTCCAGCAATTCCTCCATGTTCCTCATCTTGAAAGCAAATACAAGTGTTGGTAGGCTGGAGTGGTGAAAAGGGCAAAGGAGCAGGAGTGGTGTCTAGAGATCTGGGGTAGATTCAGAATACAGTGAGACAAAAGGAGGCTAATAGATTTGAAAAGGTGAGAGCGCCACCCTGTATCAGGGCCCGCTTTACTCTCCCCAGGCTGCAATTCTCTGCAGGTACAAGGATATGCCTTCGGGTGCCTGTACCCACCCATTTCCTGCACTGTCCCCTTCTGTAGCTACAGGTAGCAACTGAGCACTGGAAATGTGGCCGGTCAGAATTGAGATGTGCTGTTAAGTATGAAACACACACCAGATTTTGAAGACTTTATATGAGAAACAGGATGTAAAACCGTCTTTTTAAAAAATCTTCATTGGCTGGGCGCGGTGGCTCACTCTTGTAATCCCAGCACTTTGGGAGGCCAAGGCAGGTGGATCACCTGAGGTCAGGAGTTCGAGACCAGCTTGGCCAATATGATGAAACCCCGTCTCTACTAAAAATACAAAAATTGCTGGGTGTAGTGGTGCACACCTGTAATCCCAGCTACTTGGGAGGCTGAGGCAGGAGAATCGCTTTAACCCAGGAGGCAGAAGTTGCAATGAGCCGAGATCACGCCACTGTACTCCAGCCTGAGTGATAGAATGAGACTCTGTCTCAAAAAAAAAAAAAAAAAAAAAGATAAAATATATCATTTAAGTTCATTTTACCTATTTCTTTTTACTGCTTTTAATGTGGTCACTAGAAAATGTGGAATTCTGCATGTGACTTGTGCTATATTTCTCTTAGACAGGGCTGCTCTAGACCACAGGTCCCCTGAATTTCCTGCTTCCAAGGCCTCAGAGGGCATCTTCCACAGGCTCATTCTCTCAAGGGTGGGTCCCCTCAATGATGTGCACACTCCTAGTGGTGGCCAATGGGCTACCAGGTCAGCAGATGTGGAAGGACCTATAGGTGGTATGTCCATAACCTTGCACTTAAGGTCGCTTGCAATGCAGAGCAAAGCCAGGGATCAGAAGAGAAGAACCAGCCCAGAGGAGGGGCCTCATAAGTGTCAGGGACAGGCCTGGGCTTTGGTAAAAGTGGTCTTGAGGAGGTCAAAGAACATGTATTGTTGCAGGAGATGACAGTGAGGGAGCTGGAAGAATAAAGGTTGGGATTGGTGTTTATGCTGACAATGCCTCAAGCAAGGCTATGGGGTGTGCACTCATGTGAGTGGGGGTGCAGGCCTCTGCAGTTGAAAGCTATTTTTTGGCCGTGGGGAGAAAGGGATGGAGTCTCACTCTTGTCAGCCACGCTGGAGTACAATGACACGATCTCAGCTCACTGCAACCTCTGCCTCCTGGGTTCAAGTGATTATCTGGCCTCAGCCTCCTGAGCAGCTGGGATTACAGGCGCCCACCACCATTCCCAGCTTATTTTTTGTATTTTTAGTAGAGACAGAGTTTCTACTAAACCCATGTTGGCCAGGCTGGTCTCAAACTCCTGCAGGCAATCCACCTGCCTCAGCCTTTCAAAGGTCTGGGATTATAGGCGTGAGCCACCACACCTGGCTGACAGCTATTTTCTTTCTGAAGAAACAAGTCAACCTTATGGCTAAAGGCAAAAGGGAGAGGAAAAATATAAGATGTCTGAAATAGAGTAAAATGTAAGATTGTTGTATGTATTTGTCTCAATATTTATGTCTTCGCTAAAGGCAGAGACCAGCCTCTCATCAATAAATAGTGGGACCCAACCTCTGGCAGGAACCAGAACTTAAGCCCCTCAAGTCAACCAAAAAGAAAGAAGCTGGGCACAATAGCAGGTGCCTGTAGTCCCAGCTACTTAAGAGACTGAGGGCAGGAGGTTCTCTTGAGCCCAGGAGTTCGAGGCTGTAGTGCATGATTGCATCTGTGAATAGCCATGACACTCTAGCCTGAGCAACATAGCAAGATTCCTGTCTGCAAAAAAGTATCTACTGGACAAAGAATATTTAAAAAGCAGAGACTCTAATATCCTGCATCTATAAGGAACATAAATAAATTTACAAGCAAAAACCAAACAACCCCATCGAAAGGTGAGCAAAGAACATGAACACTTTTGGAAAAAAGACATGTGTGCAGACAAGAAGTATGTGAAAATAGCTCAATATCACTAATCATTAGAGAAATGCAAATCAAACCACAATGAGATACCATCTCACATCAGTAAGAATGGCTATCAGCAAAATGTCAGAAAATAACAGATGCCGGCAAGGTTGTGGGGAAAGAGAAACACTTACACACTATTGGTGGGTGTGCGAATTCGTTCAACCACTGTGGAAAGCAGTATGGCAAGTCTCAAAGAATTAAAAGCAGAACTACCGTTTGACCCCGAAATCTCATTACTGGGTATATACCCAAATGAATATAGATCATTCTACCACAAAGACAAAGGCACACACTATGTTCATTGCAGCACCAGTCACTATTGCAAAGACATGAAATCAACCGAGATGCCCAGCAGTGGTAGACTGGATAAAGAAAATGTGGTACATACACCATGGAATACTATGCAGCCATAAAAAGAACAAAATCATGTCCTTTGCAGGAATATAGATGGAGCTGGAGGCCTTTATCCTTAGCAAATGAACGAACGCAGGAACCAAAAACAAGTACCACATGTTCTCACTTATAAATGGGAGCTAAATGATAAGAACACAGGGACACAAAAAGGGGAACAACAGACACCGGGGCCTACTTGAGGGAAGAGGGTGGGAGGAGGGAGAGGAGCAGAAAAAGTAACTATTGGGTGCTAAGCTTAGTACCTAGGTGACTAAATAATCTGTAACAAACCCCCAGGGGGCAAGTTTACCTATACAACAAACCTGCACATGTACCCTTGAATCTAAAATAAGAGTTAAAAATAAAATAAAAATAGAAAGCAGAGACTCTGGCGTAGAGGATAATGGAGAGATCCAGTATGCTATGCTGTAGCAAAAGTGGGGATTCAATCTTGGGGAAAACACAGAAACCCAGTTTTCAAAAGTAGATACAAAGTCAAAGTTGTTCTAGCAAAGATTTTTCATTGAACCCCAGACAAATGAGTTTCAACTCCCTCAATCTCTTTTGACTAAGGTCAGTCATGGTCAAGCAGCCTCAGCAGTGGGGAGAACATGGTCAGCAAAGGCTGAGCATCCAAGATAATATAGAGACATCAGCTCAGCTTCCCTTGACTCTGGGACATGGATGCCATCAGGCTAGTGGTATCATTACAGTAGAATTACATTTCATGCCCCTGATAGACAATCTATGCCCCGGCCTAGATTAGAGGAGAGTAGAGGAGTTAACAAGCTAGAAGGAGAAAAGTGAATGATGTTTATGGCCTAGTCTTCAGCATTACTCTATGCTCTTGAAAAGACCATTTCCTCTCTGTTGGCCCCAGATTTTTATTTGTAAACTGAAGGAATTGAAATCAGATAATCTAATAAGTTTCTGTAAATTTTAGTATCTTATGTAAACACAGGACACACAATATTTCCATATTCCTCTAGTCCCCAAAGCTGCCCCATTGAAAGATTTCAGGAAATGTTTTAAAAGTAAATACCAAGTAGAAGCATATTACATATACAGAGTGTACAGTGAAATTCTCATGAAATAGCTCTGAGCCCTTAATTCATATTCCAGTTAATCCCACATAATGTCTGGGTAATTTTTGTGCCAAGTATCTGACTTCCATTACCACGACTGCACAATATTGCCCATTGTTTCGCTTCCTTGAGATTCTGCTTCCTTAACCTATATCTTATCTCGCTGTTATTCAAAACATAAAACAAGTTAGATGTTTCCTATGAAATTAGGAATGCAAGTATTTAGGAGATATCTTATTTATTAAGGGATAAAGCCTTGCAAGTGGGTTTGGAAAAGGATATGGCTGGAGGCACAGTTGATGCTGTGTCCCAGCCCTCTGCTCAGCTCAAAATAATCCAAACTAGAGTTGGCCAAAAACTGAGCCAGCACTAGCGTACACACTGTACCCCATGTGCTCTGAAACACAGTTCAGGCTTCTTGTTCCCTGCGTTGTTTTGGAAGCAAAGCCACAAGGCGCTGGGCACTCACTAAGCCGAAGCACGAGCTGGCCAAAGGATACAACCCAGAAAGGCAAATGCTCTTAACTTCAGAACACAACATCTCTTTTTAGATAGAATTGGAAGGGCCACATGAATGGTTTTGCTTGTGACCTGTGCAGGCTTTTAGTGCCCAGTCTAATAAAGGAAAGAGAAGATTGTCCAGAAAAGGAAGGCTACTGGTATAGGTAACCATTTAAAAACAAACAAAAAATAAATAAATAAATCTTTTTAGTTGCTAATTTTACATACTTTTGGTGCAAAAGATGGGACACAGATAAGTGCAAAAGATGGAACACAGATAAGGATGCTTGGGCAATGTCCTTTAATCCAGCATAAATTATGGAAAAAAAAGCATCAATATCTTCACTTATAAAAAACTGTAAATCATAACAGGTGGATTTGGATAGTAAGTCCAGTTTCATTGCAACCAAAATTTAAGAGACAGAATTCTCTGGATATCACGTACTTACAATTGTTCCTTGCCCAGTTGATGTGTGATGACGTTATTGAATGAGTAATTCTAGAGTGGGTTACAATGAATTTTGCATATACTTGTGCGTGTTTCTCCATGTGTGTACAACTGAGATAACATTTATGCAATAGAATTTTACCTGTTCAGGCTCACGTATGAAAGAGAAATTTTCCTTCTCAAAGAATCTAATTTTAGGGTATAGTTTTGTTATAGGAAAGGGGTCCTGATCCAGACCCTAAGAGAAGGTTCTTGGATCTCACGCAAGAAAGAATTCAGGGCGAGTCTGCAATGCAAAGTAAAAGCAAGTTTATTAAGAAAGTAAAGGAATAAAAGAATGGCTACTCCGTAGAGCAGCCCCGAGGGCTTCTGGTTGCCCATTTATATGGTTATTTCTTGACGATATGCTAAACAAGGGGTGGATTATTCATGCCTCCCCTTTATAGACCACAGAGGGTAACTTCCTGACGTTGCCATGGCATTTGTAAACTGTCATGGTGCTGGTGGGAGTGTAGCAGTGAGGACGACCAAAAGTCACTCTCTTCGCCATTTTGGTTTTGGTAGGTTTTAGCCAGGTCCTTTACTGCAACCTGTTTTAACAGCAAGGTTTTATGACCTGTATTTTGTGCCGACCTCTTGTCTCATCCTGTGACTTAAAAGGCCTTAACAGTCTAGGAATGCAGCCCAGTAGATTTCAGCCTTGTTTTACCCAGCTCCTATTTAAGATGGAGTTGCTTTGGTTCACACACCTCTGGCAGTTTTGGCAATTCAGGTCAATTAAGACATCATGATAAATTCTTACAAAAATGGCCATGCTGTTGCTATAAACACAGCACATTTTTTTATTTTCCAGAGATCATTATTAGCTGCAGTTCAATTTGAGTGTCTTGTGAGCAGTGAGGTAGAACAAAATCAAGGAATCTTAAATCAGCATTTCGCATACTTCAATACACCAGGCGGTTATAAAAGTCCAAAAAATTAGAAAAACTAAACCATGTGAGAAAGCAACTTTGGAAACTGTAAAGCTTTTCTTCCTCTAAACTCGCCATTGCCCTCAGGTAAAACGCAATTGTTCACTGTTTTGGTTGGTAATCTTTGCCTCCTGGGTTCAAGCAATTGTCCTGCCTCAGCCTCCCAAGTAGCTGGGATTACAGGCACCTGCCACCATGACTGGCTAATTTTTGTATTTTTAGTAGAGACGGGGTTTCACCATGTTGGTCAGGCTGGTCTCCAACTCCTGACCTCAGGTGTCCACCCGTCTCGGCCTCCGGAAGTGCTGGGATTACAGGTGTGAGCCACCGCACCTGGCCCACTTTTTTATTTAGAAAACAAAATTTATCATGCCTAGTAGTTTGGATTTTCCTCCCTCTTGGTGCCAGAATAGTGCTGGTTTGTTTTCTCTTTGGAGTGCTGATTCTACTGGTTGTGTACATTGGGCGTCTTGTAGATCACGTTGGAGTCTGTCACCCAGGGGCCTGTGATGACTCACAAGCCCTTGCTCTAAGGGGCGCATGCTTCAGGTCTTGGTGGCTTCATCAAGCCACCAAATCAGGATGACAGAATCCCGGCTCACTTCTGAGAGATCAGTGAGGGGAACTCATATGCAAAAACTTGGAAACCTGGAGCAAGCTGTTCTTACTATTAAATCTTACTTGAAAGTCAGTAATGTAAAGTCAGGAGTTAAACAATCAGCGATGTGGCTAAGTTCCTCAATCTTATGTTAAAGAACAAAGCACTGGTTTTGTGACTTAACTGAATTCTCTGACCAGTTCAACCTTTTCTAAAAGGGTGTTGCTGGTGCCACCTAGTGGAAGTATTGTAAATCTCACAGCCTCGTGATGAATCCGTAAATCAGAGTATTTTCTGTGACCAAGGCTTAATCCACTCTGGTTGGCCCCGACAAAACTGTGTGAGCAGAGAGCTGCACTTTTTTTTTTTTTCTAAATGGGAAGTGAGTTAAACTTGGTAGCTTTTATGGTGGCTATCTTTCTGCTATATATATTTTGGTGTTTTTATTCTGACATGAGGATGTGGAAATCCAGGACAATATTTTTGGTTTAATAGAAAAGTTCTCCCAGGATAATTCCAAGAGCAAAATTTGTTACAGCAATACAAGATCTTGTCAGTTTCTCCTATTCCAAATACAAGTATGCTGTTGGTTCACTTTGAGGAGTTTTTCAAGCCTTTTACCCTTATTATCTGATGAAGAGGCTGTTACTAGCTGCAATTCAATTTGAAGACCGTGCATTTGCCTAGTACATTAGCTCTAGGTAAATGCACTCTCACTTTAATTTGTGAATATAATATTACTTCTCATTAAGCATTCATTTGGTTTTCTCAACCCCATTCGTGAATATCTATACAAACTGGCTATCTGTATTTTACCTGTAACCTATTTCATAGAAGATTCTATTAGGACCATCTGCTCAGTTCATAATCAGCTCTCTTTAATACTACCTCTATCCCCAGTGGTAAACTCCAAATAGACATTTGCTATAATTTGAATTTGATGCTTTGGTTACCATGGAGGGACACTAATCAAGGTAACACCAATTAGATTTGGAATCTTGAATTGAGACTGGAGTAAAGATGGAAGTCAGGAAACAATCTCGACTATATATATTTTTCTATATACCTTTATGTATATCTTTGTATCTATATATCTTTATGTATATCTGTCTGTCTTTCTGTCTATCCATGAGAGAGAAATATCATGAAAGAAAATGGTAAAACATAGGGAAAATGTTTCTGAAATCAAGTTAAACATCCTTTTTATTTTTCTTTCTTTATTTTTTGAGACAGGGTCTCACTCTATTACCCAGGCTGGAGTGCATTGGTGTAAGCATAGCTTACTGCAGCCTCAACCTCCTGGGCTCAGGTGATCCTCTTGCCTCAGCCTCCTGAGTAGCTGGGACCTGGTTCCTTCTCCTTCTCCTTCTTCGTCTGAGACTGGGTCTTGCTCTGTCACCCAGGCTGGAGTGCAGTGGTGTGATCACATTTCACTGCAGCCTTGACCTCTCCCTGCCTCATGCAGTCTTCCCACCTTAGCCTCCCTAGTAGCTGAGACTAAAGGCACATACCACCACCCACAGCTATTTTTTTTTTTTTGTAGATACTGGGTTTCACCATGTTGCCCAGGCTGATCTCGAAATCCTGGGCTCAAACAATCCTCTAGCCTTGGTCTCCCAAAGTGCTGGGATTATAAGCATGAGCCACTGCATCGGCCTAAATATTTTTTTTTTAGAAAGAAAAAAAAAAGAGGAAGAAGTATTCAGCGCAGTGGCCCACACCTGTAATCCCAGGATTTTGGGAGGCCAAGGCAGGCAGATAACCTGGGATCAGGAATTCAAGACCAGCTGGCCAATATGATGAAATCCCGTCTCTATTAAAAATACAAAAACTAGCCAGGCATGGTGGCACGCACCTGTAATCCCAGCTACTCGGGAGGCTAAGGCAGGAGAATCGCCTGAACTCGGGAGGTAGAGTTTGCAGTGAGCTGGGATCACACCACTGCATTCAAGCCTGGGCAATTGAGCGAGACTCTGTCTCCAAAAATAAAAATATTGTCAATGAACCCTCTTGGGGTGAGGAAAATTGAAATTATACCTAAAGACAAAATGTACCATATAGCAATTGTCTGTTGAAAATATATTTTTATTACAAACAACATAGACACTTCCTAATACATTTTGCAAATATGCATTTCATTTTCTTTGCCTGAGTTTTTATGAACAGTGTCTCTGAGCAATAGTTCTTCCCTTGATGGCCAATCATATATATTCAATAAGTGCCAAGCACCCTACTCAAGTATCAATAGGCACTGTGGGAAGTGCTGGGGGACTTTTTTAAATGCAGAGAAAAAAGGCATCGTTCCATATCTCAAGGGATCACAATCTAGTAGACTGTGCTTTTTTTTTAATTTGGATGTCTCTCTTTTAATATATATATACTTCCACTTTGCAAGATATATTTTATTTCATGCTATACAAGTCTTTAGAAAATAGCCTATATATCCAAGGCAAACTGAACAATTAAAATAATTAGCTAGGTAAAATAGGGTTAAAATACAACTTTTAGTCTTAAATAATCAAATAATTTATGTAAAAGGGATGCCATGGCCTTAGACTATTTTGATAACAATTTTAACTTTGTAACGTGTGACTTCTGAAAAACCTGAAATATTTTAATAAAAAGGTATCATCCTTCTTTATCCTCTATAATATGTAAAGGAATATTTGCCTTATATGAGAGCAGACTTTGAGTCATTGCCAAAAGTGAAAATTAAACAGAATTCAAAGGCCACATCTACTATTCTCACCGCTGCTCTTTTGTCTCCTGTCTTTAGTGACTTTGATATTTTGTTAGTGTCTGTGTGAAGAAGGGCACGTACATCTGAATATCCTCAGTGCAAAATGAGTATTATTTATTTGGAAGTTACAGTCTATTTATTACAGACATTTTCCTTTGGTTTATTTATTTTATGTATGGCTCTCCAAAAATTCCATTTTCATACTATTTTATGCTTTTTAGTAAGAATGATTTATTCATTGTATGAATGTGATTTACCTTATGCTCTTGTAAAATTTCCTTATAAATATATTTTTTAATTATGCTCTCATTGACAGACCATGTGTCCCATTTGTGGTGTGGGAAATATCATCAGCCATTGCTTTTGTACAGCAACAAGAATCAGGTGCTCCTTAGAGATCCTCCATTTCATTACTCTAACATTCTTCAATGTGGTTCCAGCCACCCATAGTCATACAGATACTACGTATTCAAAGATAACTTACTGAAGCTTGTTCACAGAACCAAGCTTTCTCCTGATAGCTCTCCTTCCCCCACCCCACACTTCTGGAAGTATTACCCCAAATGCTCTTCAGGATTTAAATAACAATTTTTAAAAAGACACTTAGCACCACAATATGGAATTTGCTGGCATGACGCGAACAATACGGTTACTCCAGATGCTGTATTCAAACTGTATGGGCCCGTTGAAAAAATAGATATAACCTACAGGAAAAAACATAAAGACAATTTCAGAGTTTGAAAATAATAAGGTTTTAATCCAGTTAATATTAACGGTTCAATCTCTTAGATCCCGTTTGTAGGAATGTCAACCTTTTTCTTTTTAAACTCTATTAGTGCTTTAATGTATTGCTCATAGTTGTTCCTTTTTAAATTTTTTATCTTTTTATTTTTATTTTTTAGTTGTTCTTTTAAGGTGTGAATCTTCCTAGACAGTTTTGCTACTTGGATTATCGAGTTTTTTTCTTTTTTTCCCCCGAGACGGAGTCTCGCTCTGTCGCCCAGGCTGGAGTGCAGTGGTGCGATCTCAGCTCACTGCAAGCTCTGCCTCCTGGGTTCACGCCATTCTCCTGCCTCAGCCTCCCCAGTAGCTGGGACTACAGGCGCCTGCCACCCACGCCCAGCTAATTTTTTGTATTTTTTTTTACTAGAGACGAGGTTTCACCATGTTAAGCTAGGATGGTTTCGATCTCCCGACCTCGTGATCCACCCGCCTCAGCCTCCCATAGTGCTGGGATTACAGGTGTGAGCCACAGCGCCCGGCCAATTATCGATTTTTGTGTGTATATATGAGACAGAGGTCTCACTCTGTCGTCCAGGCTGGAGTGCACTGGCAGTGATCTTGGCTCACTGCAACCTCTGACTCCTAAGTTCAAGCAATTCTCCTGCCTCAGCCTCCTGACTAGCTGGGATTACAGGTGCATGCCACCACATCCAGCTATTTTTTATTTTTATTTTTTATTTTTTTGTATTTTTTTTTTAGTAGAGATTTTTAGTAGAGATGGGGTTTTGCCATGTTGGTCAGGCTGGTCTTGAACTCCTGACCTCAAGTGATCCACCCATCTCAGCTTCCCAAAGTGCTCAGATTAGAGGCATGAGCCACCGCACCCAGACTGATATTTGTTATAAGTTATCAATAATATCTCTTTTCATAGTTAAAGGAGGTTGGTGAGGTCAGGCCTGTAATCTGAGCACTTTGGGAGGCCGAGGCGGGTGAATCACTTGAGGCCAGGAGTTCAAGATCAGCCTGGCCAACATGGCGAAACCCCATCTCTACTAAAAATACAAAAATCAGCTGGGCATGGTGTCAGGCACCTGTAATTCCAGCTACTCCGGAGGCTGAGGCAGGAGAATCTCTTGAACCCGGGAGGTGGAGGTTGCAGCGAGCTGAGATTGTGCCACTGAACTCCAGCCTGGACGACAAAGTGAGACTCTGTCAAAATAAATAAATAAATAAAAATAAAAGGCTGAGAACATAATTAAAGTAAAAGGTCACTACATAGTTATGGTAGTTATGAGTCTTTATGTATAAATTACTTCCCACTCCACACCTAGTTTGAATTCTGGCAATATCCTTTGCATTTTTGCATCTTTAAGCATAGCTGAAGGTAATGTTGAAGGTTTAGCATCTCGTATTTATAGAATTAGCAATCATTAAGTAAAATTCTCATTTATTCTCAGCATGTTATTTTTTTGGTTTGCTGTCTTTGTAGGTAGTCACACACGAACGATTAATTCCTTAACTGCCATACATTTATTAACACATCTAGATCCTATCTAAAAATGATTTGTACAGAAAAGAGTTTTCAGGGGCTACAGAAGCTCCTCTTTAAAGTCAATGCAATGTAACTACTTACCATTTTTCTCATAGACAGCATCTACTTTATCACCAATTCCTGGGAAGTCTTCTTCTATTAGTCTTGGATAGTCTTTATCCATAATATGGTTAGTATCATCATATCTATTTAAAGAAAAAAAACTCTTAAGTCAGTTATATTTCTTAGAAAGTACCTTAGAAATAACACAATAGACACAATGGCATCTTCCAAAATTGACACGAATTTAAAAATTTTAAGTCCATTTAAAACATCTGGTAGCTTTTTAACATTAGGAATGAGAATACTGAGTGTACAGTGGCTGCTTGATAAGTATTTGTCGACTTGCCCGAAGGCCATCTTTTTAAGGAGAGTTACAAGCTCATTTCCATTTCACAAATGATATATCTGTTATAAAAGTATGCCATTAGGAACGTGTTCTTAAGCATGAAATAAATGCATGTTTGTGCATCGAACAATTAGCTATTGATTTCCCACTACGTGTAAGACAACTTGCTAAACACAGTAATGGCTACAAAAATATTTAAGGTTTAATTTCTGTAGTAAAATGTTGTAGGGGCATATGGTAATAATAAAGGTGGGAAGGGAAGCATAGTTTTCCCCTTCCATAACTGCATATTTCAAGCTCCTTCTCCCCTGCCTGCAGCCACACCCTAACCAAGCAAACATATCCTAAAATTAACCTAGGAAAACAGGCTCCTATAAGGTGCCACTACTGCTACGGATGAGAGCTTTTGAATATCCTGAAGGTATATTCCAACAAGTAAAACATAACCACTGAACTACCAATAAAGCTAAGGCATGTGTTTACACATAACTGCAACACCAGGCAACAGAAGTGAAGCATGAGAGAGTAATCATGAAATGTCATGGGGGTACAGGAAACCGGGCCATAACCCCTGAATGGGGAAATCAAAGAAGACTTTGTAGATGAAATGATATTTTGAATGAACTTTAAACAATGGGCAGAATTTCAAGAGGGAGAGAGGCAGGGAAGGATCTCCTCGCCAAAGGAAAAAAAAAATTGCATAAGAGAAGCGTAAGGGAATACAAAAGAACAGCATATCTGAGCTGCAGTAAGCAATTAATCCTGACTGAACCACATACTTCTTATGGAGGGTAGGGAATGAAATGCAGTACCTGGTAGAAGCTGGCAGTGATTTTTAGAATGTTGTAAATGTCATTGTCAGAAATAAGTCAAAAGGCAAAGATGATATATACAGGTATGTGCGTGTGTGTGGGTATGCATGTGTGTGTGTAACTGTGTGTATGTAGAGATGGAGGAAAGTTTCCATTTTAAACATTTCGAATGCAGGGTACTGATGAGATATTCCCGTTCCCAAATATAGACTTGAATCTGGACTCCTAAATGTTGTTGATGTCAACGCTGCCTGAATCTTTACATATGTTTTAAATATTCCAGCTTCACTTGCCCTTCAGAAAGTTTCACTTTATAAACGATGGGCCTGTCAGCTTCCTGGTCAACCTCTTGAGTGGATCAGCTAACTCTGCAGATAGGAGGGCTTTCTCTCTCAACTAATCTTTTCCTGTACTCATGCTGGTATCCTCTTTGGCCATGGAAGATGGAGCTACATGTAAATTAGGAGAAAGTGACAAGAAAGAGAATACAGGAGAAAGATTAGAAAGAGAAGGTGTCAATTGGCTGCGGTGGCTCACAACTGTAATCCCAGCATTTTGGGAGGCTGAGGCAGGTGGATTGCTGGAGGCCAGGAGCCTGACCAATGTGGCAAAACGCCGTCCCTACTAAAAATATAAAGATTAGCTGAGTGTAGTGGCACATGCCTGTAATCCCAGCTACTTGGGAGACTGAGACACGAGACACGAGAATTGCTTGAATACAGGAGGCAGAGTTTGCAGTGAGCCAAGGTCATGCCACTAGACTCAAGCCTGGATAACAGAGCAAGACTTAGTCTCAAAAAAAAAAAAAAAAAAAAAAAAGAAAGAAAGACAGAAAGAAAGAGGGGGTGCCAAAGATGGTTGAGAGGCATAACAAATGGCTAAGAAAAGAATGTTCGAGAAGAGGAATGTTTGAGTATTATATATGTGTGTGTGTGTGTGTGTGTGTGTGTGTGTTCAAGAGAGCTTGAGACTTTTAAATGCATGTCTGAGGGGCTGCCTGAAAGAGCTGACATGGAATAAAAGTGAACGACTAGTATGACATTTACAGTAGTGTGTAGGAATATTTTCTAGTAGTGACAGATATTTGAGGCAGTTTGTGGCTATGACACAGATGTGTCAGTATATCCTGCTGCCATACCTCCAGACCTGGTTTCCTGAGAAGAGGAGAGTCTTGCCTGTATCCTCAAAGTGAACAGCTGCACTTATCTTCTTAACTTCTTTTGGAAAACCCAGTTCAGATATTTTTTTGGGATAACCTTCCAGAATGTCATAACCATTAAGAGCCCAAAATTTTCTACCTGGAATGAGTGAAATAACAGTTTTATTATCCAGGGAAATCTATTAAGACTTACCTAGGTAGACATGTGCTTAAGGGCAGGCCCATTTATACATTTAGAAATATTAATAAAATATTTAGTATTTACAGTCATCATGTTTATGAAACATAAAAATATAAGGATTCTTGAAACAAAAAAATAAAATTTAGGATCTTAATTTCCAAGTTATGAATATAGCTAATCAAATATCACAATTAACTTAGCAATTTATTGGTTCTGAATATTAAGTTTAAAGCTAGGTAAAAAAAACATTAAAATTTCTACATGAATAAACAACACAGTAGGAAGGGTTAATTAGATTGAAAACTCAAATTTTATACCAGTTTGAAAGTTATTTTCTTCTCTGAAAAGTAGGTTTATTATAACATTAATATTATAAATAGTTGAACAATAGAAACAGTGTCAGCAGAAAGTTATGTAGTCATTTTAAATTATGGTCATAAAGGCAAAGTAGCAATTTGGAAATTGGTCATAATTTTATGTCAAGGAAAGCAGTAGAATATAAAAATGTATCAGTACTATGAAAATAAATATTTTAAAATATGTATTACATAATGAAAATGAACAAATGAAATCAACTGACTATTCAGAAGCAAGAATGATTCATAATATTTTTTCCACTTTTTCAGAATATATATTGTTATAATGTTTTCTCAATAAACAATTTTTAAGAGGAACTAAGAGAAAAAACTGACATGATTCATATGAAAGAAAGAGTGGATATGACAAGTCTAACAATGTAGACCTTTTATATGTTCAATTTGGAGATTCATGGTAGAATGGTTTCAGGTACTTTCTGGCTTCCATTTTTTTAATACTTGGTCTTTAATTTAGGCATATTTTCAGTGGTGATCATTTTACTGAATCTCTATTGGCATCAAGTTCAGCACTGCCTCCCCTGGTCCTGTGCGAGGCCTCCTCTGTGGAAAGCTTACCTCTGAAGATGAAGATGAGGTCATGAGAAGGATGCTCATAGGCAGCATCAATACGGTTGGGAAGCTCTGGCCAAAATGATTTCGTTAAAAACAGCTCCGCATCAACCTGCTGAGGATGCAGGCGCCAGAAGAATCTAACACAAAAGTAAAATGGAGTTTTCTGTCACATTTTTAAGTGCTATATTTCTATCCTGCTAGTCACTTCTCTCCACAATAACACAGATAAGTTAGATACAACCAATACCTCCCACCTGTGAAGGGGAAAAAATTCCATTACCCTTTCAGTTCCAGTGACAAGCTGTGCTATCCTAACTAGCGTAAGGTATTCAACTTTGAAATCTCGCAGAGCCTTTGCGAGGTCTCTAAGTTCTTTGTGGGTTGAAATTGTCTTGCTCAATTTCAAGCAAATTTGCCAGGCATTGTGTTGGGCTCCAGAGAGAAGATATGAGTTACATGAACTATGTCTTCCATGGTCTCCTGACCTGGGAAAACTGATACATGAGAACCACACCCCATCCCATGAGTACAATGTAGTTAGAGTTATAACAGAGGGGGTAAACATGCTATTGGATCACAGATGAGGGATCAATGAATGAATGAATGAACAAATATGCATACTAGAACAATGTAGAAATTAAAATTTTATATTGCATTTCTAGGTTCATTTCATTCTATCTCTCGAATTCCAACATATGTATCCAGAATCAAAGTCCTTCCATGCCAAAACGAATCCGCGTGGGCCTAACGAGTAACCATTTATTAATACAGCAATTACTTTCAATGCTTGTCTGTTTTTAAAATAAATTGGATTTCTAGATTTTCTTGGTTATATTTACAAGAAAGACTATAACTAGAGATGTAAAAACAAGCTACACAATGCCAAGGTTGTACACTGAAAAGTGAAACATTTATCCATCAGTCATTTATTTGATCTGAAATATGGAAGTAAGCTGCCTGCCCATTTTTACTGTTAACTTCGCCTTTGGAAGTCTGACAGGATGTTTTGGCGATATGCAGAAACAGCTTCACAGATGTTTGTCGCATACAAACTTTATGAAAGAATCTCAAGAGTACCTGTCTTTAAAGATCATTGTTTCTCCTCGGAGACTGGTAATGGCATCAAGGGATAAGGAGGGGTCACATTTGTCCGGCGTTTTTGGATGTTTAGGGTTGGGGTCTTCATCTCCTGGACCTGCAGTTGTGAAAGGCAAGAGAGAAGTTATGAATGTGACATTACTGAAAACCTGGGTCACAGCACAACAGGCTGATCTGCTGATGGACAGTGGGAGAGGGTTTTCTCCAGGAAAAGCAGTAGGTCCTGGGGCTCCTACATTATGGTGCAAGTACCATGTAATCTTCCTTCCTTCCTCCCCTCTACTTCCATCCTTCAAGACCTCTCGAGATTCTTTAGAACTATAAACTTAGGTTTCCTGAGGTTGATGATAAAAATGAGGGAAAAAAAGCAACAGACTTTGAAGAAATTTTCCCTACACCTTGCACAATCTATTGACAGACTGCTCTTGAAAACTAGACTCCCCTCAAAGCCATTTTTGATGGTGTATTTCTCCTGCGAAAGCCCTCATCTCGCCTCCTCCTCTTGACTATTTTACCAGCTATCAACATCAGCTAATGTTGCTTTACCAGTATGCCATGGTGCAGCTGTATCTCAGCTGCGACAAGTCAGGCCTTCAGCACTTATGTGACTTGCCAAATGTTGGTAACTTTCCAACCTGCTCCCATGAGTGCAGACGGGATGGGGGTGCAGTACACAATAATAATCCTACACTGGTTTTTTTTTTTTTTTTTTCTGTCTAGTTTATATTAGTTCTTTCATCAGTCCCTGAGTCATAATAATGTAGAAATAATAACTGCAAAATAAATTTGCAAATTCCCTTTGCCATCTTCAAGTTCATGCCCATGGCTATGCTAGTTACTGTGATAGATTCAAATTTAGAAGGGAAAAGAATAGCTTGGGTGATGTGAGCAAGTTTGCTGAACTATGTGCTCTAGAAATGTTTACACTGATGACTGTGCACTGTGGCTTTAACTCTATTTATAACAGGTCATCTGTAAATAAATATTTGGGTTGAGGTTTAATTATTTTGTAAATATTATTGAAAATTTGGGGGGTAAGTGAAAAGGAAGAATTTTTTTTTTACAATGGTTACTGTAGATGTTGATTAAAAACTACCACAGGACACTTGAGAGGTTTCTACTGTGCCAAATTGGACTGGTTGAAAGAGTACTTGGAATTTCTAAAAGCTTTAGGAACTCACTTTCACCACCAACCATATTACTATAGGTATGCTACTTAAACTCTACATGGCTTTGTTTCTTCATTGGTTAAATGGGGAATAAAATATTTTTCTTTCTTATTGCAGAGGTGTTTTGAGGGTATCAAATGCACATTGCAATGTATAAAATACAGATACAGGGAGTTATAGTCTGCAAAAAATTGGAGAATGAAGTATTTTCTATTTGAGTGGGTAGTTAGATTTGGAAAGAAAAAATGGGTGTGTTTTCCTAGGTTTTAGTAACAAAACCAAGAAAGCAGCATTGGCAGTGGTGAATTCAGTTAGTAGAGTCATGTGTCGCTTAACAACAAGGATACATTCTGAAAAATGTGTTGTTAGGAGATTTTGTCATTGGGTGAACATCGTAGTGTATACTTACACAAACCTAGATATATAGCCTACTACACATACACGCTATATGGTATAGCCTATTGCTCCTAAGCTACAAACCTGTCCAGCATATTACTGTACTGAGTACTGCAGGCACTCATAACACAATGGTGAGTATTAAGTGTATCTAAACATAAGAAAGGTACATTAAAAATACAGTATTATAGTATTATGAAACCTTTGTCATACATGCACTTCACTGTACCAAAACATCATTGTGCAGCATGACTGCTATTTAGAAAATAAATGCATGGATTTCTTCTGCTTTTATAACCAATCATATTCTATTTCTATAACTGAGTTACCATAGAGAGATTGGATCCCTTGTACATCGTCATCAGGAAGCACAAAGTGGCTTTTGCCGGTGTAGGTGTAGATGGGAAACATGAGTGCTCCAGGATCCTTGGAGTGGTCAAGACCTAAGGAGTGGCCGAACTCATGGGCAGCAACAAGAAACAAGTTGTAGCCTGTAAGAAAATAAAGAAACAATGAGAAAAAAAGGAATTCCAGTGACCAGGTAATGAAAGGAGTATCATTTTATCTATTTGGTATGTTTCTTTCTTCGCTATATACTCTTTCTTTTCTCTTTCTTCACTCTCTTACTTTTTAATATCAGTATTCAGTTGCTTGAAGGAAGATTCAAAGTATTGATTTAATTCTTATAAATAATTTAGTGTTCTTTTGATTATAGCTGCCTACACAATTAGAATGTCAACAGATTACTCTCATGTAATTAGTAACTAATAAGGATTTACCATGAAGACACTAGGACTCCTGATTTGCTCTTAGTATTCTCAGGTCAGGTGAGGGAAGTGGACAGAGATTACCTTAAACGAGGAGTGGGGAAATCACATAGGGTGGTACCTAGCTAGGGTTCTGCCCAGAACATCCTCCAATCAGGAGGCAGCACCCAAAGGGACCGTACCAAGGATGGAGGATGCACTAAATAGATTCTCTGTGTGTACTCTTGGGAGAAAATTCCAACCAAATGATTCTTTCTAGAACGTCTCTAGACTCTGGGGTTTGAAGAAACAGAAACTCTAGACATGATTAGCCATCTTTACTCTAGAAGACCACTATGTCACTGTATTTACATTGTTCCCTCTAAGCATTCTGTCTGCCAATTTTGAGCCTCCTAATACAGGTATTTCAAACTGGAAAAAAGAGAATAAAACACTAAAAGAAAAATAAGAAGTGTAAGGCAATAGGATTGTTGTTACTTGTCCTTAGATTACCTGAAAACTAGTGCCAGTGGATCCCATTTGACCTTAAATTTCCTTTGCTATTGCAGCCTGTGCACGAAGAAAATGAACCAACCTAGCAAATCTTGCAGACCATGAGAGCAACTAGAGGTCGCATAATCTGAGTGCCAATTCTTCATCGAATGACTAGTAATGGGTACTGCTCTTGGCCTTCCACTGAAAAATGAATCCAGACTGGTTTGTGGATGTTTTCATTCATTTCAGTTAAGTATTTCAAACCCAGAATTTACAAAGGAACCTACATTTGAGGCTTATTGTGATTCTGCCTTAACAATGCTGGATCTTATTCCTTCTTCCTGAAACCGTTCTTACCTCTGAAATATCCAGAACATAAATATGTAAATTTTCACTTTTCCCTCCACAGACAGATTCTAGGTATTAGAGTTGAGACACTGAACATGTAAGGCCCAGTTTTATTCTTTGGAAAAATAATCTTTCTTGTTTAAATGAATAATAAAATCAGCTGTCTATGAAGACAACCTCTACTTGTCATAACTAAGTCCTAGTTAGAAAAATCTATGGCTTTTCTTCCTAAATTAACATTCCCAATTATTTTGAGACTTGAAGATTCAACTACTAACTGATTTCATTCAAGATGCAACTTCATTTTGCTCTTGTAAATACAACTGCCACCTTGTCTGTTTCATGCTGTTTGGGGTAAGACTCTGTCTAGATTTTTAAGAATGGTGTTTATCATATACAGACAAGACTGAATCAAGCAACTCATATAATGGGAAACAGAAATTTGATTGAACATATTTCTACCAAGGAAAAAATTATTTCATTTCACATCTAATTCATGTATGACCCATAGATCCAACCCTGGTAGTTTTTAGTTATATATTTATAATAAACTGTACTTCTTCAACATGCCAAAAGGTAATTTGCTGTAATAACATATTGGCTGACAAACATAAACATTTTGGTCCTACTTCAGAGTTCATTAGTATCCCTCAAGCCACAGTGACAGATTAAGTAGATTTTGTTCATTTTTTAATGTTGAATATCAATTTGTAGAAATGTCACTTGTAGAGACACTAATATGTCTAAGATAAACTTTATTTAAGAAAATATAGTCAAATACCAAATATATTTAACTTTTATGTGTTTTAACTTCCATACCAGTGTGTTCACTGTCTAATCTAACAACACATAAATGATATCTTTATAAGAAACATTACCTTTGGAACTACTTGTCCAGGTTTCATCATCATCAAAATGGGCATCTCCTCCATAATTTGGCCCAGGAGGAAAAGCGTGAGCCAGCAGGCCAGAGGGCCCATCAAATGGGTAGAAGTCGCCATGCTCTACACACAAAAGCAAGGGTTAGGAGTCTTATCACATCCAGGAGTACTTAGCACAGGTGTTTGGTAAATTGGTGTTGAATGCTTTAAAAAGTAATGAATGACTGAAAGAAATAATTTTAAAATGGAACCAACTAAGAATTAGAATATAAAAATGTTTTAAAAATAAATGTGCATCATTACCCTTAGTTCCAAAGGAGATCATGATGTCAGCAATGCCATCGTGAAGTCTGGTAAAATTCAGAGGAGTTACATCGGACCAAACTTTGAAGGCTTTTTTGAACGCCTTTTCAACTTCAGAATGAGTCATATCAGGGGTGTAATTCACAATTCTATTTAACAGAGAAAGTTTCAATTAAGTTTTTGGAAAGTGACAGCTATTTTAGAATACATTTTCTTGGTATATTGCTCTTCAATTCAAAATGCAATAATTTCTTTGAAAGTTCTACTAGAGGTTTATTGTTTCAAAGAATGTATTAATTATGATGACATACAAGAATAAAAAGTCACAAATTCAGACATTTGAGTATCTCCGAATATCTGACCATGTGGCACCTGAAATTAAAATTTTTCCAAAGTTTAATGTAATTTATTTTGCATGCTAAAAGTTTGAATTACATTGATAAAGCCCAAATAAATGAAATAGCTCTGTAAAGTTTCTAGAAAGAGTGGAACTCTTCATCTTTAGAACCATTGTGATAAATATACCTAATGCACTACGTTTGCAAATTTTCTTTAATCTACTTTTATTTCTCTTTTGATTTCATTTCTAAAAGAAATACTTTGAGATGCCCACTAAAAAATCATGCTGGGTTACTGTGACAATAATAGATGTTATGAGGCAATCTCAGCAACCACATTAAAGCTATTCTGGAATTTAACTGCCTATTAAATAGTAATGCCTACTTAATATTAGACATTTAATACAACAAGAAAAGGCTAACAAATATGAAAGAAAGATAGTCTATAATTACCTGTAGGTTAAATTCATTTTGGACCATTTGAGAGTTCGAGGGAAAACGTTGTATTCACCCACATCAGGAACCCCGCATCTTGGTTTTTTCATGACATCTAAGGTGTTATCGTCAAGTTTTCCAGTCACCTCTAAGCCGAAAAAAGATTGCATTTCTCGGAGCCTGTCAGTCATGGAGCTTGCTGCATTCTCCTTCAGGATTCCCGCGAGATTTGTAGGATAGTAGTACGATCTCAAGTAGCGCTAGAAAAGAGACCAAAATGAACCGCGTTTCAAAGAGAAGGACATTTCTGAGATGTACCAACCGCATCATCAGGATTGGCAAGATACTCTACCTCTGCAAACTGGAGGTCTTCCTCAGACAAATCATCTTCATCGCCACCACTGGGGAGGGGCAGGGCCCGACAATGAGTCCAGCTCAAGAAGAGGAAGGCAGCCAGGACCCCTGGATGCATCTTGAATGGTGATGCCTGGTGACTGTTGTCCTTCCGCAGAGAATACCTTTACTTTTATAGGCCTGCAATGGTGAGTCATCACTTATGGATAGGTTTCCACTTCCTAGTCACTTGAAGGTAAACATGCTTACATGGCGACTTTTTCTTTTCCCTCCCAAGTGTGGTTTGTGGTAGAATTTGAGGGAAATATAAATGACAGCATCTCTTGTTTCAGCAGGGTCTCAAAACCCATCTGGCAAAATAAACGGCCTCCGCATATTTATGGATACTGTGGGAAGAAGCAGAGAGTAGTACATTTTTTACTTCACTTAGCAAAAATGTTTTTTTTTCCTTCTGTAAGAAACTAGCTACTTTTACTTCTTCAAATAATAAGTGTATCAAGATGGCATGTTTACTTCCATAAAGAGAAACTTAGTACTGCTTCTAGAATGTTTACTACATCCTGGTATAGTATAAACTGCATTTTCTCTAGAGTAATTACAGAAAGATATCTTGTGTCTACGTGAAGCCCACGATATTGGACCAAAACCAAGCTAGAAGACTTGGAGGTACTATAGCACAACCACAGAATTGAGCCCCATGGTTGGAATTTAAACACACTGGCAAGACCTCTCAATGAATATGTAGTCCTGCATAAATTCTCTACAGATCCAGACAGAGGTAGAAGAATTACATTGGAACACAACGACTGTAATGGCTAGCACAAACAGGGATTACTGCATTCTAGGTTTAAAAGGCATTATCTCATTTAATCCTTACAACAGCCACATAGGTGCTGTCAGAAAGCTTGCTTTCCATTTTACATAGGAATAATCTGATACACTGAGAAGTTAAATACTTGTATATGGTCATATAGTTTATAAATGATACCATGATTTGAACCCAGGCCAATAACTCAAAACTCAGTGTTCTTGACCACCATCCCTGTCTACTTATGACCTCTACCCTTTCCATTCTCAGATATTTTCTTAAAAGCTGAGCTGTTTGGTTCCTACACCTCAGGGAGTGCCCAAGAAAACTAGGGCTGCAGTAGGCCAATTTCAAGTTTCTCAATTTTTAATTTTAAGTTTGAATAATAGAAGTACTCTTGGTCCAACCACTCAGGAAAATAGTCGTAGGGGCCTCTACCCTATTATTCCTTTCAGAACATCACACATTCAGTATGGTGAAATCAAAGTGCCATCTTTGGTCCCCTGCAGAAGCAAATGGGTAGAGCAATATAGGCCATGATCTTTGGATTTATTGGACTTCTTTAAATAAATGATTGGAAATGCAAGTTAATTTGAGTGACTAAGAGTCAGAAAGAAAATGATGCTCAGGTCAGAAACATATAAAGACAAAGAGAAGGAGCATGAATACAGCTTTAGGGTGAATACGAAATGGGTATTCTAACATATGAGTAAAATGCTATAATCTGGAGTAGCCAGTGCCTTAGAAAAAATCAGAAAAGCCTACAGCATATATGTGATCATTTGAGGGAAATTTACTATATGCCTTTATCCAAACAAAATACTGCCAAATATACCCTTTCAAATAGATTGTTTCCAGTGAGTTCAGGATTAGATTTGTGCTCAATCAGGAATGCAAAGCAATAATTTATTTTAAGTTGCTTCCGTGTATCATAATATTTAATTTTGAGACTGAGTGAAAAATTATCCAAAAAAGTTTGATTCATCTACTAAACTTATAAAAGTTAGTTTATTAGAAAGCATTTGTTTTTACAAATAAATTTTCATAATATATTAAAATCTCATTAGATAATAAATAAGAAGTGCTTAAGAAGCTGGAAAACAAATGACATTTTATTAAACATTTGAAAGTGGAGAAAAAGAATTGAGGAGGCTAACTGTTCTTACAGATTTTCACAAATTTGTAGAAATGTTATCACTTCAAACTAGAAGAAGCTTTTTTATCTATCAATTTAATGAATATATTAATTGAGCATCAGCCATATGGGATACCATGCTAGTCTCTATGGAAATGAAATGAAGGGTAAGATGAGGGCCTTTCTCTTAGGATCATTACAATATTACCTCACCCATTAAAAAAAAAACCTTTTCAATGAAAAATGAAAATAAATACATGCCACTATTTTTCAACTTTAAAAATAATGTTTATTATCAAACAACTGTAATATTTTACTAGTTTCTCATTCCATTTGAGAACATAATCAGCACAAAATAAAAAAACACGGAAAGGTTAATGAGAACATACTATTATATGTTCTGTAGTTTTCTTAAGTAGAAATAAATAAAAATTCCTCCAAAGATTAAAATAAACATTAATTCATTAAGAAAATAATCAGACTGCTGGTTTATAGAATATTGTTCATGGAAAAGTGGTTTTAGATGGTGATAGGGCTGTGTCATCACGTCGTAATATGTTGGCAAACTGCTTGTCAACGCAAGTCCTTCTATCAGTTGTTAATTGTTAAACTCAAAGTCAAGCCTTCTGGTTACCACAGTGAAATGATTTGTGGTTTCAGATGTCATCTTTAACACAACAGGGCTGGGCTGAGCTGGTATTTAAAAACGGTTCTAACAAGTCTTCCAAATCACTGGGAAATTTGAAAACCTGTAAAACGAACAAACAAAACCGGACTAAATTAAAATTATGTATTTACTGCTGATTCAGACATTAGCAATATGGGACTTTTTACAACATAGGTCATCATCAGTTTTTGAGTTCAAAACGCCACCCAAATGGGAACCAAAAATGTCTATGAACAGCCAGATACTAAAGCACAGGGAGGTCCCAGACTAGGAATAACATGAACAACTGGTCATCTGAGTTGGATTAAAATTATGAAAAATCGTGAAGTTGAAGAACCGTTAAGATCAAGATGTTGGCTTCAGGGTAGGGTATAGTAAAAACTCATTGTTGATGGCACTTAACGGTATGTTTATTTTTCTAAAATGTAAGTGGTTTGACTCTGCAAGTGCATGAAGTAATAATTTTTTGTAGACACTCTCTGATGGTTGCTTTGTTCTACCTTCTGATTTCTCTTTTTCTTTTATAACCTCACGAACTGGGCTTAAATGGTCTTAAAAAGGAGAGCTAGCTGGGCACAGGGCATGCCTGTTGTCTCAGTTACTCAGGAGGCTGAGGTTGGAGGATTGCGTGAGCCCAGGAGTGAAGTTTAAGGCCAGCCTAGGGCAGATAGGGAGGCCCCATTTAAAAAAAAAGAAAAAAGGAAAGCTAAATTTCTTCTAAATTTGAACTTAAGCACTACTTTTGTACAGTCATGGCATCATCCACAGGTGTGAAACAAAACAAAAGAAGAGCTCATTTTAGATGCTGTAGCTACAAAGAAAAGGTTGGGCAACTTAGGAGGTCATTTACTTTCAACATTTGAATCGCATGCTCTTCAGAGATGCTATACTCATACTGGGTTGATCCACAAAAGTTACTAAAAGAATTTACAAGAAGTAAAAGAAATTATTTTTGGTTCTTATTGGAGTATAACATCTGAAAGTCAAGTCCTAATTTCCTGAGCTCCCCTCCTAAAGAATTTTAATTTTTTGTGTGTTTGGTTAAAAAAGAGTGGTTACTGAATGCCCACCTTGGCCAGAATTAACCAAATACTCTAAGAGAAAACAACCGGGAATAGAACACACATTCTAGCCCAATCCCTCCCAAATGTCTTTGAAAAAGGAAAAATCTAGATTGTTTGGTAGTGAATAATAGAAATGAAAACAAGTTAGAAAAATGGAGAAATGCTTTAGTGGTTTTAACAACAAGCAATTTTATTATATTTAAGGATCCCTAACGTTTAAACAATGAAGCAAATGTCTATTTTTAAACAACTTAGTCTCACTTTGTTACCTTAATTCACTAACGTGGAAGTCATTACATATTTTTAAAAAAGCAAATTCTCTGATTTAAAAAGTAATATACAAAAACAGAGTGTAATGTTATTATATAATGTGTGGGAAATAAAAACTTTTCTCAAAAGAAAAAAATTACTATAACATCTCAAGATATTTTAGATAACCTTCCTCCATACACACACACACACTACATACACACATATACAGTATGTGTGTGTGTGTATACATATTCCTCAACTTACAATGGAGTTACAGTCCAATTAAACCCATCATAAATTGAAAATATCATAAGTCAAAAATGCATTTGATTCAACTAACCTACCAAATATCATTGCTTAGCCCAGACTACCTTAAAAGTGTGCGGAACACTTACATTAGCCTAAAATTGGGCGAGATCAGCTAACACAAAGCCCATTTTATAATAAAGTTATTATAAAGAATTTTGAATCAAAATTCAAAATTTGAGGTACAGTTTCTACTAAATGCATATATCTTTTGCACCATTGTGAAGTCAAAAAGTCATAAGCTGAACCATCATGTTGTAATGGAGTGCAAGTCCAGTCACTCACTGCTTGCAGAGTCCAGTTAAAAGGAGCGAGTCCTGGTAGAAAGTGACCCTATTTCAGAGCTAGCTGAGGGGAGTCAGTACAGGCTCCTGCCTTGAGGGCACCACCTCAGTCTTCAGGCAGAAGACAGGGGCTTTTAAAAGGAGAGCTTGGCATGAATGGCATGTAAGGGAGGAAACAATGAGGTGTGGGGTCTACGGGACTTGCTTCGGATGTCTTATCTGTTGGGTGGTCTGGCTGGAGCCATCGCAGGCAGAAGTAAGCTATAAATTGAAGCAATCTCCTGGTGGAAGAGAGTTCCAGAGACCTGATTTGCTTCAGGGTTCCATCTGTGGAACTTCTAAGTAAACACATTGTTAGATAACCTTGCTGTGCCTGGTAGAGAGAAGGTAAAGGTTATAATTGCATTGTTAAAAAACTAAGTAAAAGGGATAAGGGTGTGGTGGCTCATACCTGTTTTCTCAGCACTTTGGGAGGCCGAGG
This sequence comes from Papio anubis, assembly GCF_008728515.1. NCBI lineage: Eukaryota > Metazoa > Chordata > Mammalia > Primates > Cercopithecidae > Papio > Papio anubis. The sequence continues at coordinate 31,279,261 of NC_044987.1, read as the reverse complement.
CAGGCAGATCACCTGAGGTCAGGAGTTCTAGACCATCCTGACCAACGTGGTGAAACCCCGTCTGTACTAAAAATGCAGAAATTAGCCAGGCGTGGTGGCAGTTTCCTGTAATCCCAGCTACTCGGGAGGCAGAGGTAGAATTGCTTGAACCCAGGAAACGGAGGTTGCAGTGAGCTGAGATCGCATCAGTACACTCCAGCCTGGGTGACAGAGCGACACTCCATCTGAAAAAAAAAAAAAGAAAAGAAAAAAAGAAAGAAAGAAAGAAAGAAAAAGGTAAAGGGGAAAGAAAAAAGAAAACAAATTCATTTTTTTCTCTTAAAAATGGGGTACTCATCTATAATATGTCAGGACCGTCTCTCTCTCTCTCTCTCTCTCTCTCTCTCTCTCTCACACACACACACACACACACACACATACACACACCTCTCTCCTTAAAGTTGATTTATTGATATATTTAGCCTATAGTCTATCTTAACATATGTAAGGCAAGAAACATCATAAACTAACTCTAAATTAAAAGAAATACTTTGAAGTGTGGATGGATGTTCGTTTCTTTTACCTCTGCAGTGATCCAGCCCTCAACTAAACCGATGGAGCCATGTAGGGATTAAGAGCACAGGCCAGGCCTTGCAGTCAGATGCACCAGCCAAAATTCCAACTCCGCCGTTTATGAGCTCCCTCACTTTGGGCAGTTCATTTCATTTTCACAAACCTTCCCTTCCTCCTCTGTCAAGGAAGGGTCACATGAAGGCTCTCAAGAGATGATACAGGTAAAGAACTAAACTCACTACATGGCTCCTGTGAAAAGGGTTATTATATTCATTCATTTATTTGTTCATTCATTAGCTCACTCATTCACTGTCAGAAACTGTTCTTGGTTCTAGAGATAAGTGTTTGTAACCAAAACAGACAAAAATTCCTGCTCTTGCAAAGCCGACATTCTAGTGCAAGGGATGACATATTCTTCTTCAGTATCTTTCAATCAATTTTCATCTCTCTCCCCTCACCTCAGTAATTCATCTCTACATCGTCACTATCTCCTGTCCTGCCCTCTGTTGTCTCAGAACATTAGCCTTAGCTGTCTTAACCTCCCTACACTACCACCAACCAATGATGGAAACTTTAAAATAGGCCTTGTTCTTCTTGCAAATATTTGTAGTTATTATTATTATTATTATGAGACAAGGTCTCACTCTTTCACCCAGGCTGGAGTGCAGTGGCATGATCTTGGCTCCCTAGAACCTTTGCCTCCTGGGTTCAAGCGATCCTCCCACCTCAGCCCCCTGAGGATCTGGGACCACAGGTGCATGCCACTACACCCAGCTAATTTTTTTTTTACATCTTGTAGAGATGGAGTTTCTCCATGTTGCTGAGGCTGGCCTCAAACTCCTGAGCTGAAGCAATCTGCCTGCCTTGACCTCCCAAAGTGCTGGGATTACAGACATGAGCCACTGCACCTGCTGTATTTGTAATTGTTGAAAGGATAACAAGCCTCCAAGCTTCAAAGAATCAAATGTCTAATAATGGAATTCCAGACATGATGAAAGGCACCCTAAATGTGATGGGGAACATAATTGGGGCTGTCCGGCTTCCATGTATCCAGCAAACTGAGACTAGCAGGACCAGTATGCCCCGATAGATGTGGAAAAGCCTGCATACATCCTGACAGGAGCCCTCCTTTCGCAAGGTAAAGTGAGGATAATAAAACTAGGCTTATAGGGTTAGTGTAAAGCACTTGGCACATGATAAGAGCTCAATAACTGCAGTGGTAATGAGCTTTTGTTGTTGTTTACATTATTCATATCAAAGCACCTGGAAAATGGGAAATGCTCAATGTGTGGTAGCTAAAAAGATTAAATTCTGAATTAATGATAATGGAGTTTATTCGATGTTTATTTTGGCACTGTGAAAACAGTTGCTGATTCTCCAGCAATAATAGATAGACATACAAGAGAAATTCAAATCTGAGGCTTTAGGTTGTTTCAAAGTATTTAGCAATATTCACATAAAAACAATAAAAATGTCAATTACAATAATTCTTATTGAGTCAGCAAGCCATCAGGCAGAAAGTACTTGGCAAACATAAGTATTGTATGTAATTGATACAGACAGACACACACACACATACACACACACACCTTCTTAATTTCACATTTGCCCAACTTTGGGGAATTTTTACAGAAAGCTTTTCTACTGCTCATTAGGTTACTATGAGAAACATTTTGTATGCCAGCTCATAATCAGAATGACACTTTTGTCCCTAATAAAAAAGTAGAGACATTGTAGATAGATATTTAATGTCTGTGTTGCCTACCTCTTCGTATAACACTTAGTCAAAATGTCAGTTAAGAATAGGAATATAAAATAAAACAGTCAAGCATGAAATAAAGACTATTGTCTTATATCTGAATGTATGACAATATGTTTTGTTTCTGAATCACTGTAAATAGTTTCACCACACTGCAATTTAAATGATTGACAATTGGTAAACTCTGTTACACTTTCTTCAACCACTGAGGGAAAAAACTGGGTCAAGTCAAACCTTATGGTGTTACCACACAATTCCCGTGGTGTTAGCTTAACCCTCCAAGACCTCAAAAAGCATTTTGTTTGACTCTGTTTTGTTGCCTTAATTGCCATTTAGGGATAGGAGCTAGAAATCCCAATATTTTGGCCACTTATGTACATAAAATGGACAAAGCAATTTTCTCTGAAAAGGGAGATTTCTGTAACTTTAACCACTCTTCACGTTCAATGACCACATTAAATCCCAACTGAAGAATATTCATCTTTACCTTTGGAATCATTTGTCCAGATTTCATCATCATCTAAGTAAACATCACCTTCAGACCCTTACCAGGAGAAAAAGCATGAGCTGGCTGTCTAAAATGGTCCATCAAATGGGGAGAGATCAGTATGTTCTAAAAGGGAAAGAACTCAGAAAATAACTGTGGGAAAATCATCAAGACAATAACAAAGCCTATCACTTCACATAGAGGGTATTCGGGATATCTTCAATAAAGAAAATCGTTTCTTCATTATTATCTCTGCTTCCGAAGAAGATCATGATGTCAGCAGTGTCCCAGAAAAGTCTATTGAAAGTAAGGTCTCATCACTCCAAACCTTGAATGCTGCTTGGACGGTGCGGTCCACAGTTTCAGAGGGTAAATCTGGCATGTAATTCCCTATTCTGACCCACATACATACACATGAGAGGCATTTCAGTAAGCCTCAAATATGACATTTTAAATATTGTTGCATTTTTAAAAATAAATGCTTTTGATGATTATTTTTGTTCCTTAGGGAATCAGAAATCTAAGGTACACCATGATATATTAAAGTTTCTTAAGAGACAGCCTTATTTTTTATGTGTTCATGATTGTCCTTGGCTTAAGAAAATCTAAACTGTTCTATAATCACCCAAGGTTGAAAAACTTAATAAGTCATTAGTAATTTTAAGAAAGGTTGTACAATTCCATTTATTATAAAATGTTTGAATGTATTTTAAATTATATTGAAGTACAAGGCAAGAGATAATTGAGTACAACTAATAAATTAACATTCAGTCTGTACTACAGACGAACTAGTGATATACTAAAAGGTTGAATTGGTATTCCGAGTTCTTAGACACAACATTAAAAAAAAAATTGTTGTAAAAAAGGTAAAAGAATCATTAAGTTCATAAACCCTTAGAAAGAATTAGCTTTCACTCTCTTTGATTTGCTTTTTGAGTAAAATTAAGCATTAACACAGACAGACTTTAAAGTGTATCCTTTCTCCAACATTTTGCTAAATGAGTTTTATGCGTAGTATATAAAATATTCAACTCTATTAGCAGCCTTTAAATCAATGAGATTTTTCTTTAAAAGACATTCACTAGTAGAGAAATATCTTCCAGATGTACTTGAAGTTGAGTGCAAAAATGTTTCTTGTTCATCTATATATCCCTAGAGATTAGCCCTAGGCCTATTGCATATTAGGCACTATATTAAATTGTGCTGAATGGATGAACAAATGAACAAATAAATGGAGACAAAGGAAAGGCTCAAGAAGATTATCTACAGATTTTTTTTTTTTTTGCTAGAATTAGCTCATGTCTTAATCCTTCACTTCATTTGAGTTGTTATAGAATCTCACTTGAGAAAGCATCAGCTCCACTCAATGATATGGGCTAATATTTGTTGATTCTGAACTTTCTAAATTTGGAAGATGATTTGTTGTACCTAGCTACTACAGTAAAGAGACAACTAATTTTAGCTTTTTCCTAAGGTTCAATTCTCATTGATAATTATTACACAAGAAAAAAAAATAAAACCATTAGTACTCTGTCATATTTTGTAATTTAAAATTTTTATTTTAAAGGTATTTTAAGCCACCTAGAAATGACTTAGTAACTCAGGATTCAAGTAGCAGAGATATAGCCTGATATGGAATACACAGAAGTGATTAGTGGATGATATAGACTTGTAGATCCTCAAAATACCCCCAGAGATCATCTAGCTTAATTCCTGTATATTACATTGAAAAACAGTTAAAAGACATTGAGAAGCTTCCTTAAAATTACACAAAGTGATAAACTTGGTGCAGGAATTAAAATCACAGACACCTGGCTAGGATAGCCCAGAATGCTCTGTATTACCCCAAACTACTTCTTAACACATGAAGATGCGATCTGCAAAAGCGAACCCTGGCAGCTATAGCAACATGACACATTGTATAGAGAAAAAATTATGAGTAACACGTTCACCTGTGGGTCAAGATACCAGTTAGCTGCTTCATTTTCTGAGGGAAAAAAAATTATACTCCACTGCATCAAGAGTTTCACACTTTGGCTTCATCACCAGGGCTAAAGTTTCATCATCCAGTTGGCCATTTGATTCTAGACCAAAGAAGGCCTGCCATAGGCTGGGGTCTGTTCTGCAGGAGCTTGGAGTTTCTCCTCTGCTTGTGTGTTGATCTCAAAGGAAGTTGATAAAAGGCTTTCAAATAATGCTAGAAAGAAAGCACACGATCATGGCCATTAAATGAAAAAACTACATGCTCAATTAGGGAAACACCAATAGGAAGGACCTGTTACCTCTGCAAGATGCAATTCCACTCCACATGGGTTAGGATATCTCATTCTCTAGAAGTACATAAGGGAACTGGTAGCAGCCAGCAGACAATGAGATTCCAGAGCACAGAGGCAATTTTCTCTGCCACTTGGTGGTCAGCAGATACCTTCATTTGGAGGTGAGTGCTTGGAGGGTAATAACATGGGCATCTGCCTCACTGAGATGCTTTTATAGGGTCAAAGGGGTTGGCACAAGATTCATTTCTTATCCTTACTTTATTCGCACTAATTTTTGTTCAAGTACAGAGCATGTGCAGCACACTCTTTTGTCCAAAGTAAAAGTTTTCATAGGTTAAAAACAAAGGCTTCATTCCTTGGTTAATGTCCTTAAATGTAGAATGTAAGTTTTGCCTTTTTGAGGATTTCATCTCTAAAACTGGCTAGCATCAGGCAGCTTGTAATTTGTCCCTTGACATGGAAGGAAGAAAGACAGAGAGAAAGAGAAGGGAGGAGGGAGGGAGAGAGGAAAGGAGGAAGGGAGAGAGCAAAGGAGGGAGGGAGAGAACAAAGGAGGGAGGGAAGGAAAGAATAGAAAAAGAAAGAGGAAGGAAAGGAAGGGAGGAAGGGAGGAAGGGAGATGGTTTAGAAGGGAAGTGGCATTTATTATCAAGTCACGGACGGGCCAGACACTGTCCTTGTGTTTTCGCTCTTATTTACTACAGTGAGTCTGTGCCAGACACCTAGATATGAATATGTACAGAACTAGACAGGGCTATAAGACTAGGAAGAATTTTCCCCAAAAAAGTCATGACCCAAGGGCCTTTGCTATGAGTTTGCCTCAGTGTGGGAACTCATCTGTTTACCTTGCTGCCAGGGTGATTTTAATCATTAGTCTAATCCCAAGTGGGATAATATAATCCAGATGTAGGAATTCAGTCATGGTCTGGTAAATCATCACTGAGGATTTGTGTTACATTTTTTCAAAACCAAAATTATTTCGCAACTTTCCAAAACATCGGCAAACAGAAATGATTAGGCAGAATGGATCCCCTCTTGTACAAATATGCAAATTGATGAATCTGATCAAGCAAGGGGTAGAATTTGATCCATTCTTCCTCCAGGAGGAAATGCTTTACACATTTTGGAAAGTCCTACACCTGTCAGTTTGTGCTGACTTCAGAGTGCTTTCAGCTTGAAGATGTAAGAATATTGCATAACTGTTAGAAATTGAGACATTTATGTTAATTTTCATTTGCTCTCAGGGTATTTTGTCATATCCAAATTGAATTAATGACTTTGAATCTGTTTGCTCTACCATTACTCATTTTCTAGAAAATCCAGTCACTCGATGGGGTTTGAGGCACATCACAATCCAAAAACTAAAATGAAGCCCCTCAAAACTTAAGCATTAACTCAAGAAATGGGTCCCAGAAACCGCTGGTGACCAAAGATAGTTTTCCAATGAGATCTAAGTAAGCTCATTCATTTTCAACCTATTTTCTGCTGTCCCAGGTGGTGGGACATGTGCGCACGTCTTTGAACTGAACAGGGCACCAGCTGTCGTTCTACCTCTTTCTCTCTAAGAAAACATACTAGAAAGGAGTGAGAGTGACTTTATTTAAAAAAAAAAAAACTAGAATCTGAAATAAATGTTAAAATGTAAATTACTAAGATAAGTCAGCACTTTATTATTATTCCTCATAACTGATCTTACACAATTAGTGGAGACACTTTATTGAATTATGATAGCAAAGTAGAAAATTTTCCAAAAATGTAAAGCATGAACATGGTAGTATTGAAATTAATACAGAAAACTAGATATACTAAATCTTCATCTGTACATGAATCAAAGACTATGAAAGTGAACATAAAGTACTTTCTTTGAAAGCAAAACTACAGTGAAAAAATTGCAATCTCAGCTGGGGTAGGTTAATTTAAAAGATACCTGTGCCAGGCATGGTGGCTTATGCCTGTAATCACAGATAGCAATTTGAGACCAGCTTCAGCAACATAGCAAGACCCAGTCTCAACTAAAATAAATAGAGATATCTTCAAAGTTATGAAATAAATAGTGGTGTTTTTTTAAGCTCAGAGTATCAGAGGAAAATATCTGGAGTCAGCTTATAGCTATCTCCTCAATTGTTCCCAAACTGGTGTAGAATCTGAAAGAGCTATTTCAGCACTGGAAAGTTTATCAGTTTTCATGACTCAGGCATAAAACCTTTGAATTGATTTTTTTAAATAGCCTTTAAAAATAATCTAACAATATTATTTTATTTTAATTTTTTATAATTAATTCCATTTTCTTCATGTTATATTTTTCTTATTTTAATAATACCTTTTAATGACTAATTTTAAGAAAAATATTACATATTTAACAAATGTAGAAGAGATGATACACATTTAACAAATTATTGAGAAAGATAACACATATTTAACAAATGTTCATAAATTTGATATTCTATAATGCATTCATATTCTTTATTTGCAATGTATTAACTACTGAATTTCAATGATTTTTTTTTAATGTTATAAACCCTGAAAGTGTTTTTAAAAATAAAAGACCAGGGCCGGGCGCGGTGGCTCATGCCTGTAATCCTAGCACTTTGGGAGGCCGAGGTGGGCAGATCACTTGAGGCCAGGCGTTCAAGACCAGCCTGTCCACATCGAGAAACCCCATCTCTAGTAAAACTTCAAAAATTAGCTGGGTGTTGTGGAGGATGCCTGTAGTCCTAGCTACTTGGGAGATGGAGGCAGGAGAATCACTTGAACCTGGGAGGTGGAGGTTTCAATAAGCCGAGATCATGCCACTGCCCTCCAGCCTGAGCGACAGAGCGAGACTCTGTCTTAAATAAATAAATAAATAAATAAATAAATAAATAAATAAATAAATAAAATCAGTACTAAACACAGATTTTTATGAAATCAACTCTGAAACATCAATATTATCATTTTGTTTGTTTCAGAAAAGTATTGGAATCTCTCAAGTAATAATGAACTCTCTCATTCTCTTGTTTTTTGCAGGGTTTTACAATTTTTATTTGTTTTCTATAATTTAAGCAGACTAAGGATTGACATACAGACAGATTTGTCTGCAGCAATATCTAGCATGCTCTCCCTGGAATATCTGGCCTGTAAGGGAGGAAAGAGTAACACAGCAGGCCTAAGAGAACCATCCTTTAAAATCACCCATAGCCCTTCATTCTGCCTTCAAATAAACTGAGAAGTCCTGCTCTTGATTATCATATATTTAATACATTTCTTTCAATGGCAAAGAATAGATATATTATTGGATATGATTCTTTAATAATCATATTTTTGCCTAGCAGTGTGTTTTTCAATCCAAATGACCATTGGAACACTGATTTGTCAGTTTCTTGTAAATAGCTCTGGTCTATATTGAATTGCCATGATCTAAAGATGATATTTAGGGGAAAGGATATTAGAGTGGTAGAGATATAAGAGGACAAATGGTGCTAACCTAGTTCAGCTATGTAACTTCTCTGCCATCCTAGACCAGACTAACCCTGATTACCTGTTACAACATGCTTTTATCTGCTCTTTGCCTCATAATATAAATGTAATTGCCTTTTTTAGTACACACATATTTGAGTCCCAGGAAAACAAGTACAGCAGTATGGCACAAGCAACTCTCTAATCAGAATATATAGAGAGGAGAACATATATAGAGGAGGCTCTAAAGATTTATTTTTAATTGTCTGTCTGAAGAGAGTTCTCTGTGAACCTAACCTCCTCATAACTGTTTTTACTGTGAGCCACGTGTTACTTACAATTATTTTTTTAACTCTTGAATTTATGAAGTCAGTGCTCAAAGATTACTTGATTGGTGGATGGATTAAACAGAAAAGTCACCTAGACCCAAATCCAGTTTAAATAGTAAGAAGCCTCATTCAATTAAAATATTAGTAAGCTAAATATTATTATACCATTAACGTTAATACATACAATTTCAAGGAGTTGTTTACAATATTTTTTACATTGAAAAGATTTTAAGATACAAAGAGTCACCGAATAATGTGAGTCATGTTCTCTGGCTTCAACTCTAGACAATATTTGTGGCCTACATTAAATTAAAATATAAATGATAAGGAGAGTTTGTGAGTCATGCCCTCGAGGCAGGGCGAAGGGTGCTGCATACCTTTAATAAAAGCTTTGAAATTTATTTTGTGTTCATGAATCACCACTGGATTTTCCACAACCACAAAAGAAAGAAAAAAAAAAACTATAGATAACAAATAAATAAGTGACTTGTTTCCTCAAAAGTCATTTAAGGAAGAAAATTCTTAATTCAGATATGCAAAATATTTTCAAAATAAAGTAGACTAATGTGAAAACTCATGTTTTAGGCTATAGGCAATACTAGTCCTTGAGACACTGAGTCCCCTTAAGTAGAAGAGAATACCTGAAAATGTTAACCAGTGGTGTAATGGAAAGAAACACTGAGTTTAATCCTGATGGCATGACTTAAAACCTGTGTGACTTTGGCAAATTGTTTAACCTTTTTCTGAGTTTCGTTTTTCTCATCTGTAAACTAAGAATGAAAAATATTTACCTTTAATATCAATATGAGGAATACAGATAATATAAGTAAAGCAAAAATACCTCACCTGACACAAAATAGGTTCTCAGTAATTTTCACTGGTGTCAGTACTTGCTGCTGTTGTTTATTACTGAAGATGAGTTAATATTTACTGAGCATTAACTATGCACAGAGTACTTAAAGTTTTAGGAGACATGCAAAAAATAGGAGACATAATCTTTCAGACACAAAACAAGGGAAAACAAATGATCAGAATCCTTTTTACCAAGCAGCGTCTCTCTTACACATTCTAATATAAGGCAACAGAAATAATCAAGAGCTAAGGGCAGATGAGGTAGAAATCAGTGAACTGGGAAACACTTCCTGGAGGTAGTGAATTTTAATTACTACTGCAGGGATTTCATGAGTGTATAGAGCACCGTTGATATAAGTAACTCTATCTTAGAAAAAGACTCAGTTTTACATTTCAAAAGACATTATGCCAACAGGGACCAAATGTTCACCTAATGAATAGAGACTGCACCCAACCAGAGAAGGATATAACTACACACATTCTTTACTATTAGTCCTCACCAGAGGACTCCAGGGCTATTTAGAAAAAAACAGGACTTCACCAACTCAAGATGGCCATGTTAACAGACACTGTTTTGCTGTCACTCATGATCAACACCCGGCCTGTGCCGCCAAAGGCTGTCACCAAATCAAAGGCTCTTCCTTGCAAGATGCTGAGGACCATCCGGATCAGTCCAAGACACTCTTCTTGTTCATGTTACTCTCCTTAGGTTGGTTCATTAAACCCTTTTTCCTTTCCCCTTTTCTCTTTATGTTAAATATCACTTTGTTTAATGTGAAATATTTAATGTATAATATTTATATATAGATTAAATACACTACTATGTATGGTTTACAATATTGACTGACTTGGTGGATCGGCTTGAGTGCCTGCAGCTCTAAGGAAAATTGCCTCCTTGGGAATTTCATGCAGCTCATGACTTTACTGATGAAAACAGCATCGATAAAAACTTGACCCTGTAAAAACACACAAACGTGCATGAACTTGATTACATCTGACATTGTGCCACTAACAACGGTGAGGGACTTTGACTAGCAGAGAAAGGATGAATAACATCTGAGTAGAGAAAATGGCATATATGGTAAATATACAGAGATAAACAAGTTGTTTTCCAGTTGATAAATCATATTCTTCCTTGTTTTGACATATTCACAGGAGTCCTCTCTTTGACCTTTCTCCTCACCGGGCTTTACCTTTGAGTACACAGTGCATTGAGGTTTTATGGTAAAGGCCAACCTGAAAGGTGCCTGAAGATGTGACACATGTTTAAGCTATGAGTGCTGCTGGGATGCTCAGGTACAGACATCACTAAGTGTTGGCAGGTTATCTGCTAGCTGAAAAGAAAGGAAGAAAAGGGAGAGAAAGAAGTCAGAATGTGAGGTGTAGGGTCGCCTGTAAGGGCCAGCTTATCCCAAAGATTGACCAAGTGGTCGCTATCTGGGAATACTTGAAGGGAGTTATGAAGGCCTCATTACCTTTAAAATATTTACACCATCTAGGTAGTCCTCATGGAGAATTAAAAATTCTTTCCCAATGCCCTGGCAATTCTCATTGTCCAATCAGCTCTGGTTGATATTCCCACCAAAGCCCAAGACTAGCCTAGGGTCACTGCTGCACTCATGCCTCTTTGCTTCTGTTTCTTTGCTCCTGCTTAACTCTCTACTGCCTGAATTGACCCCTGACTGTCCTAGTTTTCCTTCATTCTTGGTTTCTGTTTATTTATGCTTTCTATTGCTTCAAAGTGTCTGCTTGTAAAACCTTTTTAGATATATGCTTTTCAGCCTTTCTATTTCTACCTACTCTGGTGTGTGTGTGTGTGTGTGTGTGTGTGTGTGTGATGTGCTCTAACACAAAGAATCTGATTAATTCAATTTAGATGCTCTCCAATACAGAATTGTTCTTCCTGCATAAAGCTTTCTGGCAAGCCTATAATGGTTACCTTTGGGTCAGGGGTACTGGTTAAATTAGGTGGCCAGGATGACGTTACAGTGGTCAATAGACATGTAAAACCAGCGTTTAAGGAGTCACTCCTGGAAAGGGGGCTGCAGGCATGGTATGTGCTGAGCAAATCATTAACTTCCCCAAAATACTTAGCTGCTTCACAGCCTCCACTAGGGTTGGCTAATTAGAATATAAAAGATATTCCTAGGTATTTTATTCTCTTTGTAGCACTTATGAATGGGAGTTCACTCATGATTAGGCTCTCTGTTTGTCTGTTGTTGGTGTATAGGAATGCTTGTGATTTTTGCACATTAATTTTGTATCCTGAGACTTTGCTGAAGTTGCTTATCAGCTTAAGGAGATTTTGGGCTGAGACGATGGGATTTTCTAAATATATAATCATGTCATCTGTAAACAGAGACAATTTGACTTCCTCTCTTCCTATCTGAATACGCTTTGTTTCTTTCTCTTGCCTAATTGCCCTGGCCAGAACTTCCAATACTATATTGAATAGGAGGGGTGAGAGGACATCCTTGTCTTATGCTGGTTTTCAAAGGGAATGCTTCCAACTTTTGCCCATTTAGTATGACATTGGCTGTGGGTTTGTCATAAATAACTCTTATTATTTTGAAATATCAATACCTAGTTTATTGAGTGATTTTAGCATGAAGGGGTTGTCTACATTTTATCAAAGGCCTTTTCCCTTTTCTGCATCTATTGAGATAATCATGTGATTTTTGTCATTGGCTCTGTTTATGTGATGGATTACGTTTATTGATTTGCAAACGTTGAATCAGCCTTGCATCCCAGGGAAGAAGCCAACTTGATCATGGTGGATAAGCTTCTTGATGTGCTGCTGGATTCGGTTTGCCAGTATTTTATTGAGGATTTTCGCATTGATGTTCATCAAGGATATTGACCTGAAAGTTTATTTTTTTGTTGTGTCTCTGCCAGGTTTTGGGATCAGGATGATGCTGGCCTCATAAAATGAGTTTGGGAGAAGTCCCTCTTTTTCTATTGTTTGGAATAGTTTCAGAAGGAATGGTACCAACTCCTCTTTGTACCTCTGGTAGAATTCGGCTGTGAATCTGTCTGGTCCTGGGCTTTCGATGGTTGGTAGGCTATTAATTATAGCTTCAACTTCAGAACTTATTATTCGTCTATTCAGGCATTTGACTTCTTTCTGGTTTAGACTTGGGAGGATGTATGTGTCTAGGAATTTATCCATTTCTTCTAGATTTTCTAGTTTATTTGCTTAGAGGTGTTTATAGAATTCTCTGATGGTAGTTTGTATTTCTATGGGATCAGTGGTGATCTCCCATTTATCATTTTTTTCTGTGTCTATTTGATTCTTCTCTCTTTTCATTATTAGTCTGGCTAGCGGTCTATGTATTTTGTTAATCTTTTCAAAATATCAGCTCCTGGATTAACTTACAAGGAGTGTGGAGGACCTCAAGGAAAACTACAAACCACAGCTCAAGGAAATAACAGAGGGCACAATCCAATGGAAAAACATTCCATGCTCATGGTTAGGAAGAATCAATATCGTGAAAATGGCCATACTGCTGAAAGTAATTTATAGATTCAATTCTATTCCCATCAAGCTACCATTGACTTTCTTCATAGAATTAGAAAAAACTTCTTTAAATTTCATATGTAACCAAAAAATAGACCGTATAGCCAAGAAAATCCTAAGCAAAAAGAACAAAGCTGGAGGCATCACACTACCTGACTTCAAACTATACTACAAGTCTACAGTAATAAAAACAGTATGTTACTGGTACCAAAACAGATATGTAGACCAATGGAACAAAACAGAGGCCTCAGAAATAACACCAAACATCTACAACTGTAGCAGGACAAGCCACAGACAAAACTCCTCAGACACTGAGTTAAAGAAGGAAGTGGTTTATTCGGCCGAGGGCATCGGGCAAGACTCCTGTCTCAAGAGCCGAGCTCTTCAGGTGCTCAACTTCTGTCCCTTTTAAGGGCTCATGACTCTAAGGGGGTCCATGTGAGAGGGTCATGATCGATTGAGCAAGCCAGGGGGTACGTGACAGGGGCTGCAAGCACTGGTGGTCAGTGTGAAACAGAACAGAACCGGAGGTTTCACAGTGTCCTTCCATACAATGTCTAGAATCTATAGATAACATCGGTTGCTAGGTCAGGGGTGGAATTTTAACTACCAGACTTAGGTCAGGCAGGCCCAGGCCTGGTTTTGGGTCTGGTTCCTAGGCGCCGGGCTACCTGCCTTTAGTTTGGCTTCTCTTTCCTTTTCTGAGTATAAAACAATATAAAACAATATGAGAGGGTCTCTCTCTTCCCTCATTTCTCCTCTTTGAGACTCTCACTTTTTATTAGTGGGCTCCAGGGCTGGAGCCGACATGAGTTTTTCTTTTAACTCATGAAAAGTTTGTTGCTATTGGTTGTAATAGATGTAGTTTATTTAATCTACATTTTTATTAACTGTAACCTACTAAAATAATGACTAAAATCCTGTAACTATTTGATTTCAAGCTTTAACTTGATCTGGTATTCCTTGCGGGGCTCTAATTGCATCTAAATAGATGTGAGAGTTGAAAGACCCATAAGGGGCTTCTCTCGCTCTACAATGTCCTATTTTTTCTCCCTCTGGTTGATGAAATGCCAGGGTGAAAGGGATAGCTAAATAGACTAAAGCACAAGTGCCACTCTAGTTATTCAGCAGAGTGCCCAGTAAAGGTCTACCACAATACCACCACATCCACTCAGGGATGAACAAGGGCTGACTGATTGATAAGCTCTTGAAAATTCTTAAGCTCATTGCATTCCTTCAGGTCTCCAAGTAATGCTAAGTTTCCTCCCTGTCATGAGAGACACAAAGTGAACTTAGTGTTGGGAGATGGAATGGGCTGGATGGCCTTTGGGGGCTGATGCACAGGGTGCCAGACTTTGGGATATAGCAGAGAGAGCTTGGCATGACTTATTACACCAGGCTGTAGAATCCTGGAAAAGAGTTACCATGGAGCCCACGCTTGGTCGACTGGAGGACCACCTTAGTGCAAAGGGGACAATCTGGGCCTCTGGCCTGCCATGTACATGGGCATAATAATTGCTTTTATTTAACGTGCAGATGGAATATTTGATACATTTCAACCAGGCATTTGCATCTTGGTATGCTGTCTTAATTGCCAAAGTTTGTTTCAAGTCTTTAACTTCTATGATCCTCTAGTAAAATGAATGTTTCCTTTAGCACCTATTTTTATTAATTTTTAGACCAAAGAAAGCTAAACACCATTTTATATTTAATAATGCTTCTTGTATGATTTTTATACCAGATAAGCTAAATTTCACCTTTATATTAGTGGGCTATTAAGGTTAATGTTAGTTTTAATAAAACTTTGTATACACATTTATTCAATTTTTAATGTTGGACTATAAGGTAAGATATTCATAGACTCTTTCTAACCTTTTTTAATCTTCTTTTTTTTTTTTCAATCAGTGTTGACCAGGTTGGCCGTGAACATGTAGCCTCGCCTCCCCAAGTGCCAGGACAACCGGCCTGAGCCACTGTGGCTCCCTTAATCTTTGTTAAAGAGCAGGTTAGTGCTTTAAGAAAAACCTGTTGCGTTTTTACTTTAATGTCCAGTTTACAGAAAAAATGGATCATACCTTTTTAACTTTAGCTAACACAGAATTTTCTTTACTATTAACGTTTTAAAACTTGCTTAAACTTTCAAAGCAATACTTTTTAAAAACATTTTAATGTAGGTAAAAATCCACTTTCTTATGCCTCCTTATAATTATTTTACCAAAGGTGTATTTTACTTTCCTTATACACCTTGCACATAAACTGCTTCTTCAATAGTACTCAGGAGGCCTTATTACTTTTAAATTATGCAACATTTTTGGCATAAAATTTTTTTTGTAACATTTTTTCTTTCATGACTTCTGCAGACAATTCTTTGACATGTCTGAACTTTCTGACCTATTACAAACATTTCTTTCCTTAAACAACCAGTTAATTTATTTCAGGACAAGAATTTACCATATAATACTGTTTTTACATAAATTCTGCCTCCCCTGGTTTTTTTTTTTTTTTTTTTTTTTTTCTTTTTTCTGTTAGCAAAGCAGCTGCCACTATAGATTGAATGCATCTGGGCCATCCATGGGTTACTGGGTTAAAGATTTTTTATAGGAAGGCCTCAGTGCTTTCGGCATACGCCCTTGTTTACAATGACAACAAAGTGGTATTAGAGTGTTACAGGGTTACTGAGAATACCTTTAATTATCAATTATAGGTTTTAAATTTACCTTGGCTTTTAAAGGAATAGGGTATATACTGTTTTTTTCTTAACCACTTGTATTTCTCTCTTTCTTTCTCTCTTTGACTTTCTGTCTCTCTCTCTCTCTTTGACTTTCCTTTTGCCTCTGTCTCTTCCTCTCTTTCTGCCTCTCTCTTTCTCTCTCTCTCTCTTTTCTTGACTCCTTTGTTTCTCTGTCTCTTCCTGTCTGTCTCTCTTAACTACTGTGGTGGGGGAAGGGGTCTAAAACCAGCTGTAACTGTCTATGTACTGAAACTGGTCTGGATGCCTTGGCTTACAGGTTACCTTGTGCCATACCTTTGAAACAAGGGACCTGTCTAGGCTTCCTCCTGTGGCCAACCTGCCTCTAATGCTGGCCAGTCTATTTCACACAAAGTTCTAAGTTTTCCTGGTGTCATAGTAACACCGTAATCTCCCTTAAATCCTTTCTTGAAATTTTTCAACATAGTTCCTAGTGGGGTGGGCTTACTTTGTGCTTGACCCATGTCTCCCCGAGACAAAACACCACGCTCACACCACACGCACACTACAAAAGAAAGAACACGTAAAAAGGGCACACACACACTTTTACAGTTTACGCCAAACCAGAATCAGAACCAAAATCAGAGTATCAAGAAATCCAAGCCAGGTCAAAACCAAAACCAAAGTATCAAGCAATCCAAGTCAAGTCAAAAACAAAAACCAAAGTGTGGGTACAGGCACACCATGGGTGATCAGGCCACGCTTCCACTCAGATGGAGTAGGCAGGTTCCCAAGACCCGTCCTGTCAAGTCATTCAAACCAAGTCAAAACCAAAACCAAAGTGGCGATAAAGGCATGCCGTGGGTGATCAGGCCACACTTCCACTCAAATGGAGTGGGCAGGTTCCAAAGACTAGTCTTAGTAAGTTTCAGATGTCGGGACTCCAAGTGCCAGTTCCTTCCCGGTGTTCAGCCACTGCATTGATCCTCCACGGGGGCCTGCTACACACTGCTCTGGTGAGGCTTCCCACGGGGCAAATGTCTACCCGGGAGCGCTGTCAGGATCCGCCTCGCTCCCGCTGGTTGAAATCCCCCGCAGGGATGTTTCACAGGGCAGGCTAAAGCCGCCTAAGGAGCTGCTTTGACCGTCCATTAATCACCTTGCTTCCCAGTCAGGGAACCAAGAAATGTAGCAGGACGAGCTGCAGACAAAACTCCTCAGACACCAAGTTAAAGAAGGAAGTGGTTTATTTGGCCGAGGGCATCGGGCAAGACTCCTGTCTCAAGAGCCGAGCTCTTCAGGTGCTCAACTTCTGTCCCTTTTAAGGGCTCACAACTCTAAGGGGGTCCGCATGAGAGGGTCGTGATCGATTGAGCAAGCCAGGCGGGGGTATGTGACAGGGGCTGCGATCACCGAGCACCGGT
Source organism: Papio anubis (assembly GCF_008728515.1). Classification (NCBI taxonomy): domain Eukaryota; kingdom Metazoa; phylum Chordata; class Mammalia; order Primates; family Cercopithecidae; genus Papio; species Papio anubis. The sequence continues at coordinate 31,261,941 of NC_044987.1, read as the reverse complement.
GGTCAGAGTGAAGCAGAACAGAACAGGAGGTTTCACAATGTCCTTCCATACAGTGTCTGGAATCTATAGATAACATCAGTTGCTAGGTCAGGGGTGGAATTTTAACTATCAGGCTTAGGTCAGGCAGGCCGAGGACTCGTTTCTGGTCTGGTTCCTAGAAGCCGGGCTACCTGCCTTTAGTTTCACTTCTCTTTCCTTTTCTGAGTATAAAACAATATAAAACAATATGAGAGGGTCTCTCTCTTCCCTCACAACCGTCTGATCTTTGACAAACCTAACAAAAACAAGCAATGGGGAAAGGATTACTTATTTAATAAATGGTGTTGGGAAAACTGGCTAGCCATATGCAGAAAATTGAAACTGGACCCCTTCCTTATACCTTATACAAAAATTTATTCAAGATGGATTAAAAACTTAAATGTAAGACCTAAAATTATAAAAACCCTAGAAGAAAACCTAGGCAATGCCATTCAGGACATAGGCATGGGCAAAAACTTCATGACTAAAACACCAACAGCAATTGCAACAAAAGCTAAAATTGGCAAATGGGATCTAATTAAACTAAACAGCTTCTGCACAGCTAAAGAAACTATCATTAGAGTGAACAGGCAACCTACAGAATGGGAGAAAATTTTTGCAATCTACCCATCTCACGAAGGGTTAATATCCAGAATCTACAAGGAACTTAAACAAATTTACAAGAAAAAAGCAAACAACCCCATCAAAAAGTGGGCAAAGGACATGTACAGACAATTCTCAAAAGAAGACATTTATGTGGCCAACAAACATATGAAAAAAAGCTCATCATCTCTGGTCATTAGAGATGCAAAATCAAAACCACAATGAGATACCATCTCATGCCAGTCAGAATGGTGATTATTAAAACATCAGGAAACAACAGATGCTGGAGAGGATGTGGAGAAATAGGAACGCTTTTACACTGTTGATGGGAGTGTAAATTAGTTCATCCATTGTGGAAGACAGTGTGGCAATTCCTCAAGGATCTAGAACCAGAAATACCGTTTGACCCAGCAATCCCATTACTGGGTATATACCCAAAGGATTATAAATCATTCTACTGTAAAGACACATGCACACATATGTTTATTGCAGCACTGTTCACAATAGCAAAGACATGGAACCAACCCAAATGTCCATCAATGATAGACTGGATAAGGAAAATATGGCACACATATACCATGGAATACTATGCAACCATATAAAAGAATGAGTTCATGTCCTTTGCGGGGATATGGATGAAGCTGGAAACCATCATTCTCAGCAAACTAACACAGGAAGAGAAAACCAAACACCACATGTTCTCACTCATAAGTGGGAGTTGAACAATGAGAACACATGGATACAGGGAGGGGAACATCACACACTGAGGCCTGGTTGGGGAGGGGGGCAATGAGAGGCATAGCATTAGGAGAAATACCTAATGTAGATGATGGGATGATGGGTGCAGCAAACCACCGTGGCCCATGTATACCTACATAACAAATCTGCACGTTCTGCACATGTATCCCAGGACTTAAAATATATTAAAAAAGAATATAAGAGATAATGCAGGATGAACAAAGAGGGAGAAAGTCAAAGTTAACAATTCCCAAATCACTTAGGTTGATTTCCTAAGTAAGGTGTTACTCCAACACTTTTCACTTGCTGATCCACACTAAAATATTTTACAATAATCACCAGTAGCCATCTTGAAAACAAAGTGTGCATTGTATTACATATTTTCTGAAATTGACCAGAAGAATAGTCCTTAAATCAATCACTTTTATTTTAAGAAAGTTTCTTTTTGGCTAATTTGTCCCTCTACCACTATTCTGCATTATACACACTGACATATAAATTAAATAAGAAGAATGGTTATAATAGCTAATGCTTATTTTGTAACTTGAATAACCTCATTTAGTTATATAATAATACTTAATGGGTGTGATTATTTATTATTATTTCCTTCTTACAGATAAGGAAACTAAAATTTAGAGTTTGAGGAGAAAAACAGAGAGAGAGAGGCATATCCCACAGAAAGAACATGAAACTAAAGGTCAAAAGGGGGAAAATATCAAGAAGTAAACACTCAAGACTGAAAGATTCAGATCTGTATATAACATTTGGTTGGTGCCCTTAACCCATCTGGGGACAAAAGTCAGCCAAATCACTTTCTGCTTGTTGTTAACAATTCATACAGATAACTCAATGGAGTTGTTTGCTTAGAGAGTCCCAGACCAATGAAGGGGAGAATGGCGCCCTGTAAGTTAGACTAGCAATTGACAGATTAGCAAGAGAAAAACAAGCAAAAGTTTGCTAGCATGTGCATTGTGTATACACAAAGGAGCAGTCAGTGATGAGTAATTCAAAGAAGTGATTAGAACTTGGGGTTAGATCACATCTTAACAAAAGAACAATTTGTAGAGAAGTGACAAAACAAAGGAAAAGTACTTTGAGTTTCTGGGGTGGCAAATTGTGGGAGAGCAAATATATAGGGAAATTAATTATAGATAAAGGCTGTTTAGTAAGGTTGGCTATGTAGACTACTCTGGGTGCAGTCTTCAGGATGATAAAGGTCTAGAGTGGTCTCTGGTGATTAACTTCTGTCTTTCCTGGTAGAGAGGTATGGGGAAAACCTTGACAAATTTATATCCCTCTTTTAAGCAGATAGGAGGAAGGCAGAGACCTTTCTTGTGTCTGCTTCTTCTCAATTGCTTTTAGCTAAAAATAATCTTTATGTCAAAGTGGCATATTTCAGTGTGGCATACCTTGCTTCCCTTCACCAGCAAATAACAAATGATCCCAAGGACCAAGCTAGAAGAAAAAGGAAGTTGTCCTGGGCTCAGGCAACTTCCTAAGTAAGGTGTTACTCCAATGCTTTTCACCTACTGATACACACTAAAACATTTTACAGTAACACCAATAGGCATCTTGAAAATAAAGTGTGCATTTAATTGTATTACATATTTCTGAAATTGACCATGTCTTTACTGCTACTAACTACTACTACTACTGCTACTACTACTACTACTACTTCTACTTCTACTACTACTACAAATTTTGTCTTATGGAGTAGCCAATTTGTTTAGATAAAAAGTGACATCCCAGGCCAGTTGCAGTGGCTAACGCCTGTAATCCCAGCATTTTGGGAGGCTGAGGTGGGCAGATTATTTGAGGTCAGGAGTTCAAGAACAGCCTGCCCAACATGGGGAAACCCCATCTCTACTAAAAATACAAAAATTAGCCAGGCGTGGTGGCAGGCATCTGTAGTACCAGCTACTCGGGAGGCTGAGGCGGGACAATCACTTGAACCCAGGAGGCAAAGGTTGCAGTGAACTGAGATTGCACCACTGCATTCCAGCATGGGCAACAGCATGAGTCTCTGTCTCAAAAATCAATAAAATAAATAAATAAATAACATACCAAAGTGGATACTCATTTATATTTGGCATGTTATCTCCACACAACACTTCCAATCAACCTCTGGGTAAACGTATCCTAAATAATTACTGGGGCAGAGTTTCTCAAATCTTGGGCAGAAAAAAATTCCAAGTCAAAATAAAGATGGCTTGTTACCCAGATTGCATTCTCATAAAATAACTTGCAATAAGGCTGGCGCAGTGGCTCAGGCCTGTAATCCCAGCACTTTGGGAGGCCAAGGTGGGCAGATCACCTGAGGTCAGGAGTTCAAGACCAGCCTGCCAACATGGTGAAACCCCATCTCTAGCAAAACGAAAAATTAGCTCGGTGTGGTGGTTCATGCCTATAGTCCCAACTACTCCGAAGGCTGAGGCAGGAGAATTGCTTGAACCTGGGAGGCAGAGGTTGCCACTGCACTCCAGTCTGGGCAACAGAGTGAGACTCTGTCTCGAAAAAACAAAAACCAAAAACCCCACAATAAGCCAATCAGGAGAAAAGAAGAGAAAATAAGCAAAAATAATTAGAGAATAATTTTATAATAATTAAAGGTTCATCAAGATTCCATTATAAGGTCTAGAATATCATCATTGAGTCAAACATTTTACTGTTTCTGTTCTGAAGTAAATGTGTCACATTAGGGAAACCATTTAAAATAATATTTTTATTTTTCTTTAGATTCCTGGAAGCCGCAGTGGTGCTACCAACCAAAATTAGCACCGCTCTATGGGGAATAAGATGTCCTCCACTACGGCTTTTCCTCTTTTACATATACCACACCATATAATTTTACCGTACAGACATTGAGCAATGCATCGGTCTGTACTTGTCTGGTGGGAAACGTGATGAAATCTCTGTATTTGCTAAACTGTTGGAGGGTTTCCCTGAACTCATAATTCCAGAAGAACTCATGAATGTAATGAATATAGGGATGTAAACCACTCTTGAGTTCTTTGCTCTAATAGGTCATCCCCTATTCCAGCTCCCACGAAGCTACATTTTTTTGAACTTTTCTTAAGCCCCAAAGGTAAGACTCCAAGTCAGCTACTAATCTGACCTTCTGACCTCATTTTAGTTTTGCTGTCTGCCATAAATAAGATTTCCTTTCCATGCCACATACTCTCTCTCACCATTTTGATCCAGTTCCTGTTAGTGGTCACCCTGTCTCCTAACTGGAAAAAGCCACAGGGTTCATCCGGTCACCAGGTAGGAAAGTCACCTAATTGAAAAGTCAAGATCTGAACCACTAATCTGGAGACAAAACTTGAAAGGGGCAAGTTATTTCCAGGAGACCAAATGTGGGGGTGGCAAATTGGTAGAACATTGTTCATTACTAGTCTGAAAAGTTGAAAAACAACTGTAATCTTGCATGTCTCAGGGCTAGCTCATTCCATTAGGATAGCAAATAAGGGCTAATGAGCAAAATATTATGACTCACATCCTGGCATCAACATGCATCAACATTAAACAATGCCGCAGGGTTAATTGAATTAAAAAATAAGTATCAAGACAAATCAAAGTGTATTTTTAATTTGCCTTGTGTATTGGGCATATTCTATTTTTTCAGCTCATAAATTACTTTTTTTTGAAGAGTTGATGTTAGCACAGCGTATATATGCCAAAATGGGTCTAGGGTCTAGTTCAGTTCTCTTGCTATGCCTTTTCTTCGATATGCACTAGGAATGGACACATGGCTATTGTTCTGCCCTTTTGTTTTCTCTTCTCCCACTGCAGCACCTATATGTCTTATTGCACTATCCATTATGTCTTAAAGTATGGGTGCTTCATATTTTAAACATCTTGTGTAACTCAAAGAGGTGATGTTCCTTACTTTTTTGCTATTGCCTATAATTCTTTACATACATATTAAGTCAAACCACATGAAATTGCCATTTTTGTAGGTCAACAATGACTAATATCCATTTCTAATTGTTCTACCTAATATTTGTGTTTGAGTATATAATGTATATAATGTGTGTGTGTGAGACCAAAGTAGTTTACATATTTTACTTCAATTAATGTTTATAATATCCTATAAAGGAGGTCAATTTCTTCAAGTTACACATGTAAAAGCAAGAGCTAAGAAAATATAAGAACTTATCTATCTAAAGTCCTCCAGGATTCAAATTTAGATTTCCTTTCCATGCCACATACTCTCTCTAGTCTGCCCATGATGCAAACTATTTGATTGGCTGAATCATGTCAACTTCAAAGCTGCCTTGGGAAGCAATCAGCTAAATGTTCTCAAGCTTAAAGATATCACTTCTCTCATCCTGCCCCAGGATGTGGCACCGCACAAAGGAATAAGTCAGCACATCCCATGTCTACTGATCCCATTAGCCAGCATTGGTGAAATTAACTTAGAATGTTTTAATGATTGTGATGTTTATTTCTACAAGAAGCCTTGAATAAATTCTTCAAGTTTTTTTTTTTATTATTATTATTTCTTTTGGCCCAGGTTTGGGTAAAATCTGGCATTTATTTTAGAGAAATGCTAGTTTTCCCAGAAATTTGAAGAGGAAAAAAAGTGCTTATAGTACAGTTGAGCAAAGGTGTCCAAATGCTGTGAAATCTAGTTCTCTCCTCTTCCAAATTACAGAGCATGAGAAGTGGTTTACTGGCTTTCCGGTTCCTACCCTGGGTGTTTTGGGAAGTGAGACCACAGCAGTCTAGATTTACATTGTCGGGATTTTAATTTTTTTTCAGTAAATGCTTATATGAATTCATCTTTTCCTGTTGGTCTTTGACTGGTTTGTTTTCAGCTCACATTCTTGGCTGACCTGAAGTTAATATATTTATTTATTTATTTTTAAATAGGCCTTTGCATTAGGTCATGAGAACACTGTGTTGAACCCTATTCACAGCTTAGGTGTTTACTGCCTTGTGGTGGCAAAAAAGCTGGCTTTGAGGAAGCAATTACAGCATCTTCAGAATTCTCTGAGAGGGAGGTGGGACTTCAAGTCATCAACCATAACAAAGAAAAGCAAACCAGGGTGAGAACATGCAGGAAATCTCTCTGCCCCAATAATCCAGTTGATTATTGAAAAGAAGAGTAGAGAGAGTGTTCCCAGGGTAAACCTCACCAAATAAAAGGATCTCTCAGGGTTGCACTTTTCCCAAATCCAGGTTTCTGAATGCTTGGTAATTTGTGCATGTATTCTTAGGGGTCTGCAATGTTCCCATGATAATTTTTTATTTTACATTTTCATTTTAATGATCAGCTAAAGGTAAACAACATACGTATAACCTAAATTGTCTGGATGACCACCTTGTAACCAGGAACTATGACATAATTTCAGGGTCCATGTTTATTACTGTTATGTTTAAAAATTATTGAGGATGACTGAAGAAAGAACGGAAGAGAACTGACTAGGCAAAGTAAAAACTAAATGACGTGATAAGCGCTGTGTGAAGGAAGATTCTGCGGTAGAGAAAGGGTGGGAGAATTGCATTACACCCATACGTGAATAAGGAAAGTCAGAAACATGTTCATATTGGGAGCCATAATCTAGTTTCAGCAAATTGCACTGAACGTCATGTCAACTTAATGCAGTTCATTTCAACTTGGCCTTATGTATTTTGTAAATGTACTTTGCTTTGATGCTGTAAAAGAGTTATAGGTTCATGGCGTGTATAACTAGTATTAGTTTGTGCATATGTAAGTGTATTAGTTTGCTAGGGCAGCTATAACAAAGTACCAAAAACAGGGTGGCTTAAACAATGTATATTTATTATCTCACAGTTTTATAGGCTAGAAGTCCAAGATTGACAGGGCCATGCATCCTCTGAGGAGCTAGGGAAGGATCTGTTCCAGCCCTCTCTCCTGGATGCTGGTAGTTTCTTGGTTGTGGCAGCATAGCTCTAATCTTCACATGGCATTCTCCCTGTGCGTATGCCTGTGTCCAAATTTCCCCTTTTATAAGCACACCAGTGAGTCATATTGAATCAGAGGCCTATTCCGGTGTGAGCTCATCTTAACTAATTGCCTCTGCAATGACCATATATCTAAACAAGACCGCATTCGGAGATTCTGGGGGTTAGGACTTCAGCATAAAAATTGGGGGCAGACACAATTCAACCCATAACAGGAATTTATTTACATAATAATTTTTTTATCATTGAAGACTACAATATTCTTTTTTAAAAAAGGGTCTGCATATTGCTCAATTTTAAGAAACTATGCTCAAAATGATATTGTTCTCATAAAAACAAGAAATTAGAACTTCTCATCTGCCTATAGAAAACCTTATAAAGAATTTTTGGGCGGGGCACGGTGGTTCACGCCTGTAATCCCAGCACTTTGGGCAGCCGAGGTGGATGGATCATTTGAGGCCAGGAGTTCAAGACCAACCTGGCCAACATGGCGAAACCCTGTCTCTACTAAAACTACAAAAATTAGTTGGGCATGGTAGTGCACACCTGTAATCTCAGCAACTCGGGTGGCTGAGTCTTTTTTGTGAGACTCAGTCTCAAAAAAAAAAAAAAGGGGGAAACCTTATAAAGAATTTTTTAACTATTAAAAATGAATTCCTGATGGATCAAACCATACAAAAGGTAGGAAAAAAAGCAATTAAATATTAACTAGACTTCCTGAAAAGGATGACTCTCTCAGCTTAGAGGTAAAAGAATAAATCACAATGAAAAAAGACAAGTAGGCGTGATGATACAGAAACGAAAAAAATACATAGTTTTTAAAAAGGCAGACAGACTGAGGAAAAATATGTGCAACAAAGAGAACAGAAAAAGAGATATTATGTTTATTTTATAAAGGACATAAGGAATTATAAGAGAAGCATCAGACTTCAGTACAAAGAAGTAAAAGACAAAAAGAAACAATTTTTAGAAGAGAAAATGTGGCTGAGATACAAATAACCAATGAATTTTTAACTGGAGTGTTATTTGCAAAGAATACTGTTGGTAGATAATAAAACTGGAATTCTTGTACCTTGCTGGCACTAGGATAAATTGCCTCCTTTTACAAAGCCCAAGTGAACACACTACAAGGTTTCTCAAAGTAAAGAAATGTACAGAATGTCTTTAACCCACTTTTTTTATTGAGGTGAAGTTCACATAAAATTAATCATTTTAAAGTTCTGGGGCATTTAGTGCATTTACAATGTTTACCATCTATACTGAATTACCATGTATATTGATTTCCAAAACCTTTTAATCTTCACCGCACAAAAAAAAATGTGTCATTCCCCATGCTTCCTCCCACCAGTCCCTGATAACCACCAATCTGCTCTCTGTCTCTATGGATTTACCTATTCTGGGTGGCTCATGTAAATAAAATTAAACAAGATGCGATTTTTTTGCATCTGGCTTTCTTCACTTAGCATAACGTTTTGGAGGTGTATCATCTCATAGCATGTATTAGTACTTCATTCCTTTTTATGGCTGAATAATACTCCATTGTGTGCCTGTACTAAAATTTATTTATCCATTCATTTTTTGGTAGATATCCAGGTTGTTTTCATGCTTTGGCTACTGTGAATAGTGCTATTATAGGCTACATTTAAAGGGAAAAAAAATGGTGATTTTTTGAAATTCAGTTAGTTTAATTCAGGAATTCTCTCTGAAGGTAATAACCTAAAATGTGAAAAATCACATTCCTATATTTATTGCTGTATTTGTGTAATCAGGAAGAAATACAGTTGTAGCAAAACTCGAGCTGGGTGTTGTCTTTTCAACCATTTGTAGTAGCCTGATAACTGGTCCCTACTGACTCCACTTTTTTGCCATAAAATTTATTCTTGTAAGAATAAGTAGCATATGAAAATGTTTTTCTTTTCTTTCCTTTTTTTTTTTTTTTTTGTTTTTTTGGTTTGCTTGCTTTTGTTTCTTTTTGAGACAGTGTCTCACTCTGTCACCCAGGTTGGAGTGCAATGGTGCAATCTTGGGTCACTGCAGCCTCAACTTCCTGGGCTCAAGCAATCCTCCCACCTCAGCCTCCCAAGTAGCTGGGACTGTAGGTGGGCACCACCATGCCCGGCTAATGTACTTTATTTTTTGTTGAGATGGGGGCCCAGGCTGCTGTCAAAATTCTGGCCTCAAGCGATCCTCCAACGTTGGCCCCCCAAAGTGCTGGAATTAGAGGCATAAGCCATCATGCCCAGTTCAGAAAATGTTTTTCAATAGAAAACCAGATAATCTCACTCTCTCACTAAAATCCTCCAATTATGTCTCCCTTCATTCAAAATAAAACTCCTCCCCCATCCCTGGCTGAAGATGTCCTGGGTAATCCTGCCCAGCCCCTTCTCCACCCACCCTGTCTTCCATGCTGCCCTGTCATATTGACTTCCCTGAGTTTCCAAGTGGGAACTTTTGCTATTCTCTTTATGGTCCTGTCCCATTTCTCTCCTCAATTTTACTGCCTCCTTTTCTCACCACTCACTTGTGGCTGCGATCTGAGCTTTGCCACTGCCACTTGACCAAAACTGTGCTCTGGAAGTGACTCATATACACACTGTTGGAGTAAACGTCCATATGCACAAACCTCTGTGAGGATCTCTGAGGCTAGATGTCCTTACAAACAAATTGCAAATAAAAATTAGTTTTAAGTATGTTTGAGCTTCCCTGCCAAACCAATTCTGGAAACTTTCATCAATTTGGTCTCTCCCACTGGTCATCGTCCCCTTTCTTCCTACTCCCTTTCACTGAGTGTAACCATTTGTCAATGTTCACAGTCTTCTGGGCTCAGTTCTTTATACCACCTCCATAAAGACAAAATGCAGCACAGGACCAAACACTGCTGCATTCATTTGGCGACTTCAGGATTGAGAGTTTTGGGAACATCAGGAGTCAGCAGTCTCAACACCAATTCAGGTGTTTTCATGCAAGGCAGTGGCAGCAGAGAAAGTGGTTCAGGTGCCTTTGAGATGGCTACATCAAAAGCACACAAAGTGAGCTTATCCCTGAGTACAGGTGATATTCAACCACCTGGACAACACACAAAATAACGTGAAGAGCCTGAATCCCAAGTGATCAGGTGGGGACCAGGTGCTGGCAACATTCAAATAGCAATGTTAATTTGACCTGTTATTGTCTCACAACTTGGTTACACTTGGGACCTCAGGGCCACAGAACTGCACAGTTCAGCTGTCAGTGTGGACACCTGGCCATCCCTGGGACCTTTGCTATTCTCCTCAAGGTTCTGCATTGTTTATGACACATGGACTGCTTTAGAGTAATTCTCTGACTCAACGGTAAATAATGCCAGAAGCATACAAGAAATTATACAAAGAAATGCTTGCGCTCATTATTAATATGTTCAGGAAGACAACCCAGCATTTCTCTGTTTCAGCATAGTTTGAAGCTTCTCATTTGAACATTTTCTTAATTCGATAAAAAAAAATATATGTATTAGACATTTACCATGTGCTAGTCCTTGAGCTACAAGATGAATCTGACATGGCCTCAACCCTAAAATATTAATAGATAATGTAGAGAAGACAAGTTTGAAGGGGCCTAGGAAACTAGCATCATCTTCCCCATTAGAATTCTGGACAAATTGAGAAGTAAGATAAAACAGAGAAATAGATAAGTAATATATCAGCTTTATTACCAACAGAGACTCGGTTGAAGCATAAACATGTAAAAGCCAAATCGGGTTTCCTATTCCCAGTCTAGACCTTGGAACAACCCAACAGAGGGCAAGACTGGAGTTTTCAAAGTAGACACACTTAACTCAGGTCTTATCTCCCACTGGTCAAAGTGGAAGGTAACAAGAAAAGAGACCAAATATGTGATCTCATGACTACCAAAGGATTAATTCCACGCAGTTAAGAAACATGGACAAAAAGCTATCATCCACCAAGCAGGTGATTTCTCTGTGGGGAGAAGAGGGAGGAGGAATAAGAAGACAAGAAGGTTAAGGGAAAATGCTTCCTCATGGAAGCCAGGAAAGCGACATTTGCCCCCAGTGGGACACACACAGAGCTCTGACTGTAAGACCTGTTCTAAAGAGTGTACAAACAGCACCATTTGGAGACACAAAAGAGGAAAGAATTAACACTAGTGTGAGAGCAGTAAAATATGCATAGAAGAGGCAGCTGTTTACCTGGGTGTGAAGGATGAGTAGAAAAGCTCTAACAAGGAGTGGAATAGTGGGGTGGAATGGAGTGCAAGGTACCAGGAAAAACATGGCTCAAGGTACCAGTGTGAGCAGTCACAGTGATTTCAGGGAACAGCAAGTATTCTGCAGTATAGACAGGTCATTTTATGCGACCAGTTGGATTTGGAGAACTTTTAGCTTGCTTTAAAAGTCAAACAACTTTCAACTTTTTAAATTGTCAAGCAGTGTGCAAATGTGCTTTATCATGGCTCAGGATGGGGTAAAGTTCAAGACTAGGGTAGACACAATTAAGGATATGAGTGCCAAACATGGGAGCAGGGATGTCTGTTGTCCAGGTTACCCAGTTATTTAAAAATAGTGAGTGACATTCTGACATAACCATTCTGAATACAGATTTGTTCAGAACACCCTGCTTTATACGCTGGGTAGTATGGAAGGCATAAAGAAGGAGATAGTAATTTTCTGAAAAAGCAGGTTGGGTAAAATTACAGAGCACTTGGAATAACATTTAAGTGAGTTAGTATTTAGAAAATGGAAAAAAAAAGATTTTGAATAGAGTTATGTGACAGGTGCCATATTAGTCACTGGTATAAAGTGATACTAGCCTTCTAAGAGTTCATATTCTAGTCAAGAGCAACAGGTACACAGATAATTTCCATATAAGTAAACAGAGACATAGGATGATATAATCAGAGTGGTGTGCCAGAAACATACCTCTGGCAATAGTGTGAGCCCTGGGTGGACAGTAAATACAGCCTGGAGGCAAGGAGTCCAGGTAGAAAGCAATTACATACAACAGTCCAGGCAAGGGATCACAGGATGACGGAATGCCCAGGAGGAAATGGAATCAAGTGTACAGGTAGAAGCACTCATTTTGCAAAAATGAATGCTTCTTCTGAGACAGGCAAGAGAAACAAGTATAAGTAAAGATACAAATAATCATATTACCTTTTATATTTTCATGTTTTAAAAATCATTGTCACATTTTGATTCAACAGGCTCTTCTCTCTCACTGGTTATAATGGCAAGTATTCAGACCAATTATTCAGATTCCAAACAAACAGCATACTTTTTTATTTATTTAACTCCAATATGGCCCCGCTGTGGAAAGATAAAGTAAACAAGAGTTAACCAGGATGTCTGCTTGTACACTTAGAAAACTATAGGTTAGATTTTCAGAGGTCTCGATTTTGCCGGGAATCAAAACCACTGTCATTATAAAATTATGAAACTAAATAGGAAAGCAAGATGAAGAGCTCTTTTTAAGAGGAAAGGGGAGGAAGAAGCACATATCAAAGCAGATAAAAGGTGATACTTGCCAAGAAATCACTATCTGTAGGCAGCTGTTCAGCAAGCCCGGAAAACTCATAAATCAATTGCCTATATTCACTGATATTCATTCATTCATTTCTCAAATATTTTTTGAGTGCCTACAATGAACCAGAGATTCTTCTAGGTACTGGGGGTATACTAGTAAACATAATAGACCAAAAAACACTCATCCTCAAGGAGCTTACATTTTAGTAAGGGAAGGCAGATAACTAAAATATAATAAATATGTTAGATGGTGGTAAGTGCTATGGGAAAAGCATGGAGGGGTGGAGGGGATGAATGGTCATTGCTGGGGAGAGTAGTGTGCAGAGAAGACTTCACTGAAAAGTTGACATTTCAGTAAAGACCTTAAGGAAGTTAAACAGTGAACAATTAATATTTCTCTGTTACCTAAAACTCAGCATGTTTAAAGTTATATTGATTATTCTTGTTCTCAGTGATGAGAATCAGGGAACCCTGTAATCCCAGTGAAAGGCACCAGCACACACTGGTCCCTCGAGTCTTCTTGACCTTATACTTCTCCATTAGCCCTCACATTCAGTTGATTACCAAGACCTCTCAGGTTGACCTCCTCGGCATTCCTCTGTTTTACGCTTTAGTCCCAGTCCATCTCAACCTGCCCAATTGCATTGTCCTCCAGAACTCTCTGCCCAGTCTTGCTCCTCTCAAATCTATTCTCCATGTCAGAGACTCTGACTGAAACTGTTCTACCAAAATTATAAACCTGACTATCCATTCCCTGGCTTAGAACACATCACTGTCTCTCCATTAACTGGAGGGAATTTTCCAGACCCTTGAGCATGACAAATGAGGCCCCCTAAGATCTGACACCTTCCAAATTCTCCAGCCATGCATTCTGAAATGTTTGGCTCTGTGTCCCCACCCAAATCTCATGTTGAATTCTAATTCGCAGTATTGGACGAGGGGCTTGGTGGGAAATGACTGAATCATGGTCATTTCCCCTTTGCTGTTCTTGTGACAGAGTTCTCACGAGATCTGGTTGTTTGAAAGCATGCAGGCCGGGCGCGGTGGCTCAAGCCTGTAATCCCAGCACTTTGGGAGGCCGAGACGGGCGGATCACGAGGTCAGGAGATCGAGACCATCCTGGCTAACACAGTGAAACCCCGTCTCTACTAAAAATACAAAAAATTAGCCGGGCGTGGTGGCGGCGCCTGTAGTCCCAGCTACTCGGGAGGCTGAGGCAGGAGAATGGCGTAAACCCGGGAGGCGGAGCTTGCAGTGAGCCGAGATCGCGCCACTGCACTCCAGCCTGGGCGACAGAGCGAGACTCCGCCTCAAAAAAAAAAAAAAAAAAAAAAAGAAAGCGTGTAGCACATCCCCCTTCGCGCTCTCTCTCTTTCTCCTGCTCCAACATGTGAAGATGTGCTTGTTTCCCCTTCACCTTCTGCCATGATTGTAAGTTTCCTGAGGCCTCCCTGACATACTTCCTGTACAGCCTGCAGAACTGAGTCAATTAAACCTCTTTTCTTCATAAATTACTCAGTCTCAGGTAATTTATAGTGTAAGAATGGACTAATACGTCTTCCTATACTTCTGAGCAGTTAATCATTCCTTTCCAACACACAACTTGTTATTCTTTTACTCCTCCTTGCCTTTACTCATGCTGTTCCCTCTGTCTTGAATGTAATTCCCCATCATTCTATGTATGGCTAACTGCTAGGTATCTTTCGAGCTCAACTGGAGTACCATTTCTTACAAGAAGTCTGATCTCCAAGGTAAAGTACACCTTCTCTTCGCATACTTCTATGTAGAACATAGTGTTATTACAAGTGGATGTGTCTATTTCCTCCCACAAGACTAAGCAGTTTAAGGGCAGAATGGGAACTAATTCATCTTTATATCTCCTAGTATATTCCCTGTTAAACTTTTCAAGTAAACTAGTTTAAAGACAAGGGTCTCAGAATACAGGAAGTAATTATATTTTAAACCAAAGTCTAATGTTATTTTTCTACTTGTAACTCTATCTATAAAACAATGATCTTGGAGTTGTAGGGTGGTTTGTTCTTCCCGATGTAGGAAGAGGGAGAAAATGCTGTTCACCAACATTCCTCTTGGGGTCTAAGCATAAGTCATTTTGTGGTCTGAGTGTGGGTGGTGCCGCTCTGTGCAGGACAAGGGAGAGGTTTTCTTGTTGATCCCAGAATTAAGATTGGAGTGGGTAAGCATTTATGATTGAAATAGGAAAGAGAACAAATGGAAGCCAGGAGCTGCAGAGGGATGCGGGTGTTCACTGTGAAACTCTTGCTGACAACTCAAATATTATTAAGCTCATAAAATCCTCAGTTTGTGTGCAAATGGATTTGTGTGTGTGTGTGTGTGCGTGTGCATGTGTATGCATGCATGCACAAGTGGAGTGTAATCTGGGAAAAGGGCACTGGTTTATGTTCAGTGATGAGGGGCACAAGAGAGGCAGCATACGAGGGTACAGGACTGGAGACAGAGAAGATCATAAGGAAGTGCACTGTCATGAATTTGCAGCATTTGGTTTATTTTAAGCAATATAGGCCATATAATTTGAGGTAAGGCATGAACTTTGGAGTTAAAATGATGTGGGTTTCAATTCTTGGTCCAACTTTCACTGGGACCTTGGGCCCGATCATTTGACATGTCTAAGTTTGAACCTTTACTTAGATAAAGGGGATAAATAATGCTCTTTTTGGGTTTATTTATAGATTAAGTGCTCAATGTATTGTAACTGTTGGTTAGTATAATTAGTGCTGTGTTTTAGGAAGATGTATCTGATAGTGGTGCTAGGGGTGGGCAGACGCCAGGAGAAATTAGAGATAAACTGACCAGAGGATATTCTATCAACTCTTCAGGCAAAAGAATACAAGAGCATGGATGCAGGAAATAGTGGTGGAAATAGAAAAAAAAAAAAAAACTTTGAAGGATAGGGCTCAGCAGTTTGTCAGATCAGCACCTCTGAGAGAAGGGAGGGTCTAAGAACAAAGCTTTGCACTATAGTAAGTGGAGCATTGAATAGCGATGCCATTGTTTCCAGCCATGCTACTTTCCACAGCTTTCTCAGAACATTCTGCCCCGTATCCACTCTCCGAATTACCTGCTGTCTCCTCTACACCACGTGAGACCCGAGGCTTTGACTCAAGTGCTTTGTCACCAGGATTCTTCCCTGATTTCTCAAGTCCAGGCTTAAATCTTCTTTCTCCAGCCAGCTACTGCACCTCAAGTCACTTCAGCATTGGGTGGTTAATTATACTTCATTTCTGGGGTTTTAAATCTGACTTGCAAACTAAATTTCTTGTTCTCTGAAGTCAAAAATCAAATGTCACTCATTTTTCTATCATCTCAGCCAGATGGTCCACACTTACTCCCTACTTCTGTGGCTGATCCTAATATTGATGGCTTCCTTTGTTCTGGATCTTCATACAATAAGTGAAACTAAGAATGTAAATCATTTTTATGAGAGCCTTATAAGGAAGAGTGTAAGTTTGAGAAAGATAGTGGAAGAACCAGGAGACCATTGAAAGAACAAACAAAATCAACCCACTACAAATATTATTTTACATTCATCATTATATTCATCATAATCAATACCACCATTAACATTTACTGAGCATCTGACATATTCCAGGTACCTGGATCTTTTCAGTTAAGCCTCAAAGTGAATCCATGACATAGGTACTATCAATGTCCCCATTTCACAAATGAAGAAACTGAGACTAAGAGAGGTTTAGTAACTTCTGGGTATTAACAGCTGGATGGAATGATGGAAGACAGAAACTTTAACATTATCCCAGGACTAGTTGAGTTGTTCTAGTAACCAGATTAAAATAATTGGACAGGGAAAAGTAGAGGGAATAGTGTGGGGTGTTAGAACGTACACTGGGCTTGGAGTCAGGAGACTGGAGTCTTGGTCCTGAGAAAGTTAAGATCTCTAGACCTGTTTTCTTAATCTAGAAAACGAAGGAATTAAACTAGATAACCTCTAAGATGTATTTCACTCCCAGATTCTGTGCTAGAAAATATCACCTATTTCTTGATGTGATAAGACACTTAGTAGCATCACTTTTAATATAGATACATACATTCTAAGGGGTTATTGGAATTGTTAGGGGCAGGACATCTGGGAAGGGCGCATGGAGTTTTGAGGAGTATTTTGAAACAATAAAGGAAATGGCATGAGATAGAGACATAAGGAAAAAATTCAGGCTAGGGTATGGTCAGGAAAATGACTAAAAGGAAGGAGTGGATGAGTCATGCGCATAACTAACTAGCAGCTTTGCCTGGCTGCAGGGGGAGGTGCCATCACAGCAGGACATGGGTATCCTTAGTCAGGAAAGGACCAGGTGATCAATTTTGCAGGCAATGCGAAGATGTCTAAAAATTAGTAAGTGGGGGAAACTAACAAGTTTTTTTAGTTTGTTCAGACAAAAAGGACTAGGTGAATTAATTTTTTATCCATTAATTTATTATCCAGGTATAATAGTAACTTTTAAAGCTACCTAACAAGAGCATTAGAAAAAAAAAAAAGTATGGAGTAGGGAAGTTATTCTGACATGACATTCTAAAAGTCACCTAAGCCAAACAAAATGTTTTGGGATATGAGAGTTACACTTCCTCAAAGCATGCTTATTAGAGTGTGTGTGTGTATGTGTGTGTGTGTGTGTGTATGAGAGAGAGAGAGAGATTAAGATCTAAATGTGGTGTGTACATAAATGTAAGAGAAAATTGTGAAGGTCTGTGTGTTACAGGGTTGGCTTTTTTTAAAGTGATGAAGTGATGGCTGGCATATTTTCTTAATTTATTCCCAGAACGTAAAATGACCTAGCCTAACTTTCAAATGTACTGCAAGTTTCTTAAACTTTGTTTCACCTTTCTGAAATTTTAGTATTCAGGAAAGGGATATTTATCCAAGATGAATAAAATTGATGAACGCTATAAAATTTGTTGGAAGACAGTTCTACTTCTGAGTCATTAGAAAAGAGTAGGACTATTTCCATTTAAAACCTTAAGAAAATTGTTACCTTTGATAATAAACTAAATAGCATAGTTCTTATTAGATTCAAACATATTTTCTCAGAAAGCACATCATGAAAATATTTATTTTCTATTCTGTTTCTGAAATGCATTTTCCATCTTTATAAAAGTGACAAAAGGCACACCTAAGATTTAAATTTTCCACTGAGTTTATAGGAAAGGTTCGTAGGCAGAGCTGGAGGGCTGAATTGGAAAGGGAGAAAACAGAGGGCACTAACTTGAGTGTATATTTGCTCTCTGTCAGACACTATGCTGGACACTTTATGCACGTTATTTTATGTAATCATCATGGCTCTCCGACACATGAAAACAAAGCCCTTGAGTTTCTTGCCTGAGTCCCACAGCTAGTCAATGAAAGCAGAAGGATGGAAGCTCCAGCGTACCCACCTCTAAAGCCTATGTCCATTCTACCAGCGGTAGACTCATACTGTTGACTGTCCCTATTTTGCTTCTCAGGTAGAAGGAAAGGGGTTCCTATCTGTTACTAAAATCCCTTGGTGTTACAAATTATTTCTTAGATTATCAGTATAATTTATAAGGGCTACTTAGAAGCAATTCCACTCAACTTTCTAATTTGCTGATTTGCTACCTTAGGGTAAGCAATTGGGGCAATTTATCTTAAAATAGATATTCAGAATCAGATACCTGTTTATCACTGCCATTGCTTCTATCCTGACCCATGCTTCCATCATCTCTCTTGCCTAGATGATTGCGATAGGTTTCTAACTCATTTACCAAATTTAGCCCTTGTCTCCTTTTCAATTTATTCACTCAATGCAGCAGCCCAAGTAGATCCTTAAAATTTTACATCATAAAACTCTTCTACTCAAACTGTCCAATGGTTTGCTTTCCATATTGCCAGAGTAAAAGCCAAAGCATTTAAGGGCATAAAAGACTGTATTTGATTTGGCCCATGGACAGCTCGTTGATCTAATATCCTGCAGTTTTCCACACCATAATTTCTCCTCTTTGCCACAAAGGTCTTCAATTTCTAGAATAGCAGTCATGCTTCTGCCTCACGGCCTTTGCTCATGGTTTTCCCTCTTCCTAGAACATTCTTCTTCAAGATATCTGCATGGCTTGTTTCTTTAACTCTTCCAGATCTTACTCAAATGTTAGCAGCTAAATAAGACTTCTCTTATGACCCTATTTTAAAATTGTAATCCCCTTCCCCACATGCATCCTAGCCATCCTTTCCAGATTTTTCCCCACAAAACTATATTATTTACCTATTCTCTATCTCTCTGACTTGCATATGAGCTCCATACTGTTAGAGAATATTCTATTTTATTCACTGACACATTTCTGGTACCTAGAACAGTGCTTGATGCCTGGTAGGAACTCAATAAATTGTTACGGTATGAAAAACTTTATTCAACAATCTTCACTGTGTGTTTACTAATCACCAGGCACCATTTCAGTCTCATCCCTGCTCCTTAATAGCTGTTTTTTCTTAATCACTTAACTTTCGTTAGCCAATTTGTTACCATTTGCAAAACAATGATATATGGTAGCATATTTTTAATTTGTCAATTTAATGATAAATACACTGAGCAAGTACTATTACATAGACAAAGAACTAAGCCTGGTCTGTTCTAGGTGAGACCAGATAAAAAAGAAATGAAGGCACAATGCTTGGTCTTCAAAACATTTAATTCTAAAAGGAAGGCCAAAACAGAAGTACAAATGAAATACAAGGGGAGTTCAAAGAACGTTACATTTTATTGGTTAGGTTTAGGAAAGGCTTTGTGGTTTAGTTATTTCATGTGAGACTTGAATGGTGGTTGAGATTTTGAAGAGGAATGTGTTCCTGATGAAGCAAACAATATAAAAAAGAAAAGAAATGGATAGAAAGCAATGGAAGACAAAAACATGTCTTGTTGGAAAGAAACAGAGCTCATAGAAGGGGAGCTCACACTGTACTTTAAGAAGGTAGACATTCTTAGGAAAGTACAAAAGGCAATATATCGGCATTAGCTAGAAGTCATTCAATAGTAGTCTCAAAAACTCAACTCAAGGAAGGAAGGGAGGAAGGAAGGAGAAAGAAAGAGAGAAAGAGAGAAAGAGAGAAAGAAAGAAAGAAAGAGAGAGAGAGAGAGAAAGAAAGAAAGAAAGAAAGAAAGAAAGAAAGAAAGAAAGAAAGAAAGAAAGAAAGAAAGAAAGAGAAAGAAAGAAAGAAAATTCATACAGCTCAGTGTCTCATGATGCCCAAGAATGACTTATGAACAACTTAAACTCAGTTTTGAACACTGCCTGTCTCTACTTGTGACTTCTTTTTCTCCCTGGTCTTTATGAATTGGCTGTATCTTTTTTTTTTTTTTTGAGAGGGAGTCTTGTTTGTCAGCCAACCCCAGGCTGGAGCTGTAGTGGTGCAACTTCAACTCACTACAAGCCCGCTCTCCTGGGTTCGCGCCATTCTCCTGCCTCAGTCTTCCAGAGTAGCTGGGACTACAGGCGCCCGCCACCACGCCCAGCTAATTTTTTGTATTTTTAGTAGAGACAGGGTTTCACTGTGTTAGCCAGGACGGTCTCCATCTCCTGACCTCGTGACCCGCCCGCTTCGGCCTCCCAAAGTGCTGGGATTACAGGCGTGAGCCACCGCGACCGGCCGAGTTGGCTGTATGCTTTTTTATTGTGCATAGTTTATTCTGGTCTGCAATCCATGTGTCACATTCCTGCAAAATTATTTAACAGGTTACTAAAGCTATGGCTTTTAAGCACTTGGGAAGAAATAAAGGTGGACTGGAAGATAAAAATGCTTCACAAACAGAAGTTATGCCAAATTCAGTACACTTCAATTTTTTGACAGGTTTATTAAACTTCAAGATCACATAAATATCATAGGGCACTGAAGTCTCTTAGGATATGAAAATATGCCATGTTTAGTTTGCCTTGTTAGGCTCTTTGTGATCTGGCCCCTGAGGTAGCCCAAAGTCTCCTACACCTCCCCTTGCCAAACAGAATGTATCTGTCTCCCCGACTAAATAACTAAAATTGAGGGTAGAGAATATGTCATTTTTACCATTATAGTTCTATCATCTAGCAAATGTTCTAGCTTTTGGCAGGCATTTAATTAGCACATCATTTATCAGTAGATAAATGAATTACATTTTGTAGAGTAAAATTTTGGTGTGTGGTCTAAAGTAGACTAACAGAGATTTTAGTTGTTTGTCGGTAAACAACTTTATTAGAAGTGTGTGTAGGTTTATTTATATTTATATTTAAACTGTAAAAAAGTTTTTAGGTGAGGGCGATAATGTTTGAACCTAGCCACATGTTTTTCAACATTCCCATCCATGATTCAGATGGAGAAAATGGAGGAATGTTTATTACACCTCCAACAAAGTTAAAAGGGGTATATGTGGAATAAAAATAGCAGTAATAATAAAGATCTTAACAGTTCGTAGAGATAAAAAAAATCAAGACGAAATGAAACAAAAAGAAATACAAAGCTCTGCATTAGAGTTCAAAATCAACAGTAACAATGAAGATAATGATTTGACAATATTTCCAATGGAGGAAGAGTCTGCAAATAGAAATGTATTTCAGTTCATTGCCTTCATTTGTAGTTGCTGTGGTTTAAATGTCCCCTCCAAAATTCATCTTGAAATTTAATCCCCAATTTGGCCACATTGAGAGATGGGGCCTTAAAAAGGTGATTGGATCATGAAGGCTCTGCTCTCACAAATGGATTAATCTATTCAGAAATTAATGAATTCAAGGGTTAATGGATTAATGGGTTTTCATGGGAGTGGAATCGGTGTTTTTTTAAGTAGAGGAGAAGAGATCTGGGCGTAGTATGTTAGCACATCCGCATGTCAGCAGGCTCAGCCCCCTCACTCTGTGATAGTCTGTGCAGCCTCAGGGCTTTTCAGAAAGTCCCCACCAAGAATGCTCTCACCAGATGCAGCCTCTGGACTGCAGACTTCTCAACCTTCATCATTGTAACAAATAAATTCTTTTTCTTTATAAATTACCCAGTTTCAGGTATTATGTTATAAGCAACAGAAAGCGAACTAAGATAGTAGTCCTATGCATTTTATTTTCATATTTAAAAATATTCGAGAAGGGATTCAACACTAGGCTGCCAATGGAATTTATGGCACAAAATAGCGAAGACTCCCTGACCTACAGGCTCTGCTTTTCTTTAAAAAAAAAAAAAAAAAAGTTTTATTGGGATATAATTCATGTACTGTAAAACTTGCCCTTTTAAAATGTAACATTCATTGGTTTCTAGTACATTAACAGATTTTAAAATATTTTAATCATCCCAGAAAGAAAAACCCAAACCATTAAGCAGTCATTCCCCGGTGCACCCACCCCTTCATTTGGTGACATTGATGTATTTTTGTCTCCACAGATTTGCTTATTCTGGACATTTCATATAAAAAGAATCATACAATATGTGATCTTTGGTGACTTGCTTTTTCAATATAATGTATTCAAGACTCATTGATATTGTGGAATGTATCAGTACTTCATTTTTTATGGTCATATAATACTCCATTGTATTGGCACACTATATTTGTTTATCCGTTCATTAGTTCAGGGACATTTGGGTTGTTTCCATTTTTTGGCTGTTATGAATAATGCTTCCTTAACACTCACGTACAGGTTTTTGTGTACACGTATATTTTTATTTCTCTTGGGCAAATACCTAAAAGCAAAATTACTGGGTCATATGGTAACTCTGTGTTTAAGTTTCTGAGGAATTGCCAGATTGTTTTCCAAAGTAGCTGCACCATTTTACAATCCCAGTAGCAATGTATGAGGGTTTCCGTTTCTTAACATCCTCTTTAACGCTTGCTATTGTCTGTTTTTATTATTATTATTATTATTATTGGAATACTGGTGGATGTGAGGCAGTATTTCATAGTTTTGGTTTGCATGTCCTTAATGCCTAGTGCTGTTGAGCATATGTTTATGTGCTTATTTACCATCCGTATGTTCTCTTGGGCTAAATGTCTGCTAAAATATTTTGTCTATTTTTAAAATTGAGTTATTTATTTATTATTGAGTTGCACTTTTTTTTTTTTTTTTTTGAGACGGAGTCTGGCTCTGTTGCCCCGGCTGGAGTGCAGTGGCTGGATCTCAGCTCACTGCAAGTTCCACCTCCCAGGTTTACGATATTCTCTTGCCTCAGCCTCCAGAGTAGCTGGGACTACAGGCGCCCGCCACCTCGTCCGGCTAGTTTTTTGTATTTTTTAGTAGAGACGGGATTTCACTGTGTTAGCCAGGATGGTCTCGATCTCCTGACCTCGTGATCTGCCCGTCGGCCTCCCAAAGTGCTGGTATTACAGACATGTTCTTTATATATTCCAGATAAATTCCCTTATCAGATACAGTGAGTGTAAATACTTTTTTCCAATCTATGGGTTGCTTTTTTACTTTTACTGACTCTTCTTGACTATGAAATCAAATTGAGACTTTTGACAATGTTTCTGTTATAATAAATATTGAGTCTGGATCAAAATATATCCGTTTTCTGCTAGTCTGGCCGCTCTGGAATGTTGAAATCAGTTCAAAGCACCACTGTGTAGAAAGCACACCTCACAAAATTAGGTATAAACTTCCATGGTTGAGCAAGAGTTCTGAAAACCATTCCACATTTCATATGAGGAAGAGAATAGCTAGCCGAGTGTATTTAGCACAGAATAAGGACTCTCCAGTTAATAATGTATTCCCAGGTAATCCCTTGGAAAACAAAAGTAAAATAAATAAATGCCAAAGAAAGAGACATATTGGCATCTATATAATAAAGGAATTACAAGAGTCACACAATGCCAAGTGCCTATGGAGCATTAAATAAATGTTATTTAAATTAATCAAAGAAGAAATGGATTAGACTTATCCGAAAGTTTAGCAAGATGTTTCAGCAACGAGTTGGCTCCCACTAATAAGATGTTCAAGAAAGTAAAAGAGCATCCGCTGCTCTTGTGGCAGAAAATTTTCCTGCATTGCTTAAAAAAATGGATAAGATGACTTCTAAAATCCTTTCCAAGTCTAAGATTCTATTGCTTTAAAAACCCAGATTAGGCAGCTATTGGAGATTACAAATTTTTAATTAATTTCGAATTGGTAATATACTCACAAGGGAAAATTCATGATATAAAGAAGCATTTGCACCTTCCTCAAACTGTAGTCCAGCCACCCAGAGTCCCTACCCAGAAATAATCCTCTTAATTTTTTAATTCAGAGATATTCTATGTATATGAAAATATATATTATATTTTTATACAAATGGTAGCTTGCTATACATAATGTTTTCACATTTTGCATTTTCACTTTAAAATTTACTTTACAGATCACAGTTTTATATCAGTAAGGAGATCACTTTTATTCTTAGGGAAGGTCATATAGTATTCTATAGTGTGAGAACTACTGTAATTTATTCAACCAGATCGTCGTTAATGGCTACTTACATTGTTTTCTATATTTTGCTATTACAAAAAATGCTACAGTGAATATGCTTATGCATTTCTCATTTTGCATGTGTGAAAATAATTGTCACTTTTAGAACAAATTACCCAAGTAAAATCGCTTGAATCAAAGAGGTTTGCATTAACTATACTACAGGGCTAGAGTAAAAAAACAAAACAGCATGGGTTTGATACAGAAACAGATATATTAACCAATGGAACAGAATTGAGAGCCCAGAAATAAGGCTGCATACCTACAACCATCTAGTCTTTGACAAAGCTGGCAAAAACAAGCAATGGGGAAAGGATGCCCTATTCAATAAATGGTGCCGAGATAACTGGCTAGTCATATGCAGAAGATTGAAGCTGGACCCCTTCCTTACACCATATACAAAAATAAACTCAAAATAACTAATGGGTACTAGACTTCATACCTGGGTGATGAAATAATCTGTACAACAGACCCTCATGACATGAGTTTACTTATATAACAGACCTGCCCATGTACCCCTGAACTTAAAATAAAAATGTAAAAGAAAAAGGGTTTCCATTTTTATTTTTGATGAAATTTTTAAATTGCTTTCTACAGGAGTTGTATCAATTTACCCTTTCACCAAAAATGTTTGAGAATATCTGTTTCCCGTCACTCTCAATCCCTAACCTAACAGTGTTTTTATTTACTATCTTTACCAATAGATTAGGCGAAAAAATGGCATTCACTGTCACTTAATTTGCATTTCTCTTATTATGAATGAGGCTGACCATCTTTTCATGTTAAACAGCCACTTGCATAAGCTTAAAAATATATATCTTGGCCGGGCGCGGTGGCTCAAGCCTGTAATCCCAGCACTTTGGGAGGCCGAGACGGGCGGATCACAAGGTCAGGAGATCGAGACCATCCTGGTTAATATGGTGAAACCCCGTCTCTACTAAAAAGTACAAAAAACTAGCCGGGCGAGGTGGCGAGCGCCTGTAGTCCCAGCTACTCGGGAGGCTGAGGCAGGAGAATGGCGTGAACCCGGGAGGCGGAGCTTGTAGTGAGCTGAGATCCGGCCACTGCACTCCAGCCTAGGCGACAGAGCGAAACTCCGTCTCAAAAAAAAAAAAAAAAAAAATATATATATATATATATATATATCTTTAGCAGTTGGGAATGATGGCTTACGCCTGTAATCCCAGCACTCTGAGAGGCCAAGACAGGAAGACCTTTTGAGGCTACAAGTTTAGAGTCCAGTCTGGGCAACATAGTGAGATTCTGTCTCTAAAAAAATTTTTTTTTAATTAGACAGCTTGGTAGTGCATATTTATAGTTCCAGCTACGTGAGAGGCTGAGGCAGGAGGATCACTTGAGCCCAAGAGTTTAAGGTGTAGTGAGCTATGATCATGTCACTGCCCTCCAGCCTGAGCAACAGAGAGAAAACTTGCCTCTAAAAAATAAAGAAAAAGAAAAAAATCCTTAGCTAGTTAGCTACTAAGTTATTGGTCTTTTCCTTAGTGATTAATTTGGACTCTTTATGTATTATAGTATTAAGGAAATTAGCCATTTACCTGAATGAGTTGCAATTTTTTCCCAGATTGTAATTGTATTGACTTTATGTTTTTCTCTCATAGAGACTTCTAAAATTTTATGTAGTTGAACAAAATATTCATTTTTAATGCATTCTGAGATTGGTTTCAACTGGAACCTTCTCTATTCCAGCATGGTAATAAAAATCATCCTGTGTGTCTTCTAGTGTTTTTATGATTTTGTTTTTCACATTCAAATCTTTCTACCACCTGGAATTTACCTTAAGTAGAGTTAGGAATTCCAGTATGTTTTTCCAGATAACTACCTAATATGTGTGTGTGTGTGTGTGTGTGTGTGTGTGTGTGTGTGTGTGTGAGAGAGAGAGAGAGAGAGAGAGCGATGGAGTCTCACTCTGTTGCCCAGGCTGGAGTGAAGTGGTGCGATCTTGGCTCACTGCAACCTCTGCCTTCTGGGTTGGAGCAATTCTGCTGCCTCAGCCTCCTGAGTAGCTGGGATTACAGGTATGTGCCACCACACCTAGCTAATTTTTGTATTTTTAGTAGAGATGGGGTTTCGCCATGTTGGCCAGGCTGGTCTTGAACTGCTGACCTTATGTGATCCACCCACCTTGGCCTCCCAGAGCGCTGGGATTACAGACATGAGCCACTGTGCCTGGCCTTAATATGTTTTATTAAACACAGATAATAGATGAATTTCATAGTCTTGAGTATAATGCTTATAAGTTATGACAGTACCTATAAGAGTAGCAAATACATAGTGGTTTAACAGCAGTAATAAAAATAGTAATAACAACAGCAACAACAATAATAATAGTTATACTTTTATGGTGCTTAGTATGTGGCAGGCATAGTTCTAAGCATTTCATGCAAATATTACTGGATAATTATCTCTAATTCCAGGAATTGGTTAGGTTCACAAAATGATGCAAGAATCCAGATCCTTCCTGGACTCTAAGATGATGTGGCTAGAATATCGGTAAAAACAGGAAAATCTCTCATAGTTGCAGTTGGAGAGAGTTCCAGGAATTAAAATACTTTATTCATTTGCCTGCTCAGTAGTTCAGTTAGTATTTGTTGAGTACAAGGCTTTTCAGTAGGGAAATGGTATAAAGACCAGATCTGATCAGGCAAGACATCACAATTATAGCTTGCATGTGCCAGGCATCATGTATATTTAGCCACCACATGCCAGAACAACCAGTTGGCTCCACTCTTATGGTCATGCATACATTCTGCTTGGTCAATGCCAAAGCTATATTGGTTGCTAAATAATGTAAATAGCACTATTGTGCCAAATACTAAGGTAATTCTTTACATGTATTGAAAGTGTATTTACATGTATTGAATACATGTATTGAAAATACATCTTTATATGTATAGAAAATGCTTCTCTGTATGTTTTCTTCATAGCATTTACTACAATTACATATTTTTATATAATTATATTATCTTTGTGCAACGTTAGACTCTAAGTTACCTGAAAGCTGGAGCACAAAACTATTTTGCTCAACACTGAGCCTCAGTATCTAGCACATAATAGATGTTTAATAAATATTCGCCAAATGAATGAATTCATAAATAGTCCTAAAATCAAATAGATCCAATTTGTAATTATTTCTCTGCCTCTCCTTGCTGTGTGACTGTGGGCATGTTTCATAGCTTCTCAGTACTTTAGTTTTCTTCTGTAAACTGACATAAAAAATATTACCTAATAAAGTTGCAATGAGAATTAACCAAAATAATACATTATCATCATCATCATTGTCACCACAATATTGAGTTCTTATTACATATCAAGATCCTCTCAGACTTAGAAAAATCTCCCTGTAGAATGTGATCCACACACACACTCATGCTCGAAAATCCAGTCCTGAGATTATGATCTGAGTGTGCAGACTTTCCCATAATCTTGTGATTCAGACTCTGGCATCCAAAATCCACCAAGCACGGAGTCAGAAGACAGTGAGAGACCAATTATTTCTTTTATATATGTGTTCTGATTTTGCCTAAGGTGTTTTTCTGAGACATTTAAAACCATGGTGATAGACACATATTGTATATGATAAACATAAGGTAGAAGAGCACCTGCCAAGCAAGTATGAATGATTTTAGTGATTAACTGTCCATTCTTCCCTGAGGGTCTGTCATCCAATACTCTTTAAAACTAGATGAGCAACTCATGGGATATAACCTTGCATCTGTACTTTAAATGCCCTAAGATTTACCAAGCTGAATTAGCAGCCAGTTTTTCTCTTTTCTCTTCTACTATGAGCTTGATACTGTCCTAGAGTGCCTTACAATCTACATAGAATCTACTCTCACAACGGTAATGTAATAGTAGTCTTTATAATGTCTTTAAACCAAGTTATAAAGTACAGTTTGGGGAGGAAATACTCCAGGAAGGTCATAAAACAAACTTATGGTAGTGTCTCTAGCTTGTTGTTACTATCTAGAACACTATCTCACAGAGTAGTGCACATTAAAATAGTGTTATTCAAGTTCCCCACATAAATGAATTTTGAAAGGTAATCAGGAAAGATTTCATAAAACTATACAGTAATTATCTGAACTCACTGCATGGCCTCTGTGCACTACCTAAGCCTAAGAAGCTCTTTTCCATATCTTCTAACTACATTCTGTTTGTTCATTCATTCGAAAACTGTTTACCAAACAGGTATTTTCTATTATGAAGAAATCTAGTAAGTGGGTATTTCATGAATGAGACCTGGTTTCTTCCCTTAAGGCGTTTACAATTTGATGAAGAACATAGACAAGGAAAATCATTGATAATAGTAGAGTTGCTGTTTTAAAAGTTTTTCATCTGCATTGTTCAGATTTTAAGTACTCATGAGATTCATTCTTAAATTTTCACTTGGATTCATTTATCATTTAACCATTTATTGAAAGTCTACTATATATACAAAGAACTAAAAGGATACACTAGGAGATTTACTGGAAAAAGGAGCAGGACTCTTGACCACAGGTATCTTCTTCACTTAGAATCTAGTCCACATCTTACTCCTGGCTCCACATTGTTTTATTCAACTATCTACCAGATGTCTTTGTGTAGAGTTCCAGAGCAGGTCCCAAAGGAAATTCATTATATTGAATGAATGTGTCCCCCTACATGTGTCCCTGTTCTGGTTAATGGCCCCACCACTTGCCCAGTTACCTACACCAGAAACCTGGAATAGGGTTTAGATTTCTCCTTCTCCTTCGTTGCCCCTACATAATTATTCAGAACTTCTGCCAATTTTGTCATCTATATATTTCCTTATTCTGTTCTTTCCTTACCCTCTTGACTGTGACTGCCTTAATTCCTGTCATGCATGAGGCTGTTCTTGCATTGCTATAAAGAAATATCTGAGACTGGGTAATTTATAAGAAAAGAGGTTTAGGCCTTGGGCAGCTCTACCTCTATGTTCTGCAAGGTACACCTCCTGTGGCTGTTCTCAGAGGTTGTTGAGAGCCTGCGACATTTCCAGGTGCAGAGTGCAAGCTTCCAGTTGATCTACCATTTTGGGGTCTGGAAAACAGTGGCCCCTGTTCCCATGACTCTATTAGGTAGTGCCCAGTGGTGACCCTGTGTGGGGCCTCCACCCCCACATTTCCCCTCTGACTGCACTACTACAGGTTCTCTGTGAGGGCTCTGCTCCTGCAGCAAGCTTCTGCCAGGGCACCCAGGCTTTTCCAAACATCCTCTGAAATCTAGAGGAAGGCTGCCAAGCCTCCACCACTCTTGCACTGCATGCCTATAGGCTTAACACCACATGGAAGCTGCCAAGGCTTATGACTTGTGCCCTTCCAAGCAGCGGCCCAAGCTGTACCTGGGGTCCTCTAAGCTGAGGCTGGAGCTAGAGTGGGCTGGATGCAGTGTCCTGAGACTGCACAGGGCAGTACAACCCTAGGCCTGGTCCCCAAAACCATTCTTCCCTTGTACGCCTCTTGGCCTGTAATGAGAGGGACTGCTATGAAGGTCTCTGAAATGCCTTTTCCCCATTTTCTTGGATGTTAGCACTTGGCTCCCTTTTCATTATACAAATATCTCTAGCAAGTAGTTGCTCTGCAGCCTGCTTGAATTCTTCTCCCAGAAAAACAATTTTTTTTTTCTCTGCCACATGGCCAGCCTGTACATTTTTCAAATTTTTGTTCTCTGCTTTCTGTTTAAATATAAATGCCGACATTTCTTTGCCCCCACATTTGAGCAAATGGTTAGAAGCAGCCAGGCCACATCTTGAATGCTTTGCTGCTTAGAAATTTCTTCTGCCAGATACCTTAAGTCACCATTCTCAAATTCAAACTTCCACAGATCCCTAGGGCATGGAAACAAAACAGCCAAGTTCTTTGCTAAGGCATAATACATGTGGCCTTTGCTCCAGTTCCCAATAAGTTCCACATGTCCATCTGAGACTTCATTCAGCAGGCTGGACTTCAATGTCCATATCACTATCAGCATTTTGGTCACAACCATTTAACTAGTCTCTAAGAAGTTCCAAACTTTCCCACATTTTCCCGTCTTTTTTTGAGCCCTCCAAATTCTTCCAACCTCTACCCATTACCCAATTCTAAAGTTGCTTCCACATTTTCAGGTATCCTTTTGGAAAAGCCCCACTCCTGGTACCAATTCTCTGTATTAGGCTGTCCTTTCATTGCTAAATAAATACCTGATACTGGGTAATTTATAAGAAAAGAGGGTTTATTGACTCATAGTTCTGCAGGCTGTACAGAAAGCATAGCACTGGCATCTTGCTTCTGGGAGACCTAAGGAAGATTTTACTTATGGCAGAAAGTGAAACAGGAGCTTGCATATCACTTGGCAAAAGCAAGGACAAGAGAGAGAGTTGGGGTGCCGGAGGTGCCACACATGTTTAAATGACTAGATTTCGTGCAAGCTCAGAGGGAGAGCTCACTTATCACCAAGATGATGGCCCAAGCCATTCATGAGGGATCTGCCCCCATGAAGAAAACACCTGCCAGGGGGACCCACCTCCAACATTGGGGATTGCATTTCTACAAGACAGTTGAGTGGGGACAAATATCCAAACTATATCATGTCATCATCACATTTAACCTAGACAAACAAAAGAGCCTCCTCAGCTGGTCTCCCTGGATGCAGTCAATTCTTCCTCTCACCCATTCTCTTCATTGATACTGAAGTGATGATTGCAAATGCAAATGTTATCATGACCCTCTACTGTCCCAGATTCTTTAATGACTCTCCAACCATACAGAATAAAATCCAAAGTCCTTCTACATAGGCATACTAATCCTTGTCCAACCATTTTTGTCACTGCCTCACCCTTGTACACTACATATGAGTCACATTTAAATATTCAGAGTTTCCTGAGAACACTATGATGTTGCATCCCTCTGTATCTTTGCAAGTGCCCTTTCCTCTGCCTGGAATATTCTGTCCTTTCCTGTCCTATCTATCTAATGCCTAATCATCTTCAAAGACCCTGTTGAAGACTCCTCCTCTGTGAGGTCTTCTCTGATTTATCTGAACTATAGTTGATGACTCCCTCCTTTGTTCCAGTGATGGAATTTGTATGTGCCATTTCTTACTATGTGGCCTTTCTAAAAATGTCAGTGTCAGCCGGGCACGGTGACTCACGCCTGTAATCCCAGCACTTTGGGAGGCCGAGGTGGGTGGATCACCTGAGGTCAGGAGTTCGAGACTAGCTTGGCCAACATGGTGAAACTCTGTCTCTACTAAAAATACAAAAATTAGCCAGTCATGGTGGTGGGCGCCTGTAATCCCAGCTACTTGGGAGGCTAAGCCAGGAGAATCACTTGAACCCGGGAGGCGGAGGTTGCAGTGAGCTGACGTCGCACCACTGCACTCTAGTCTGGGCGACAGAGCGAGACTACATCATGTCATCATCGTATTTAACCTAGACAAACAAAAGAGCCTCCTCAGCTGGTCTACCTGGATCCAGTCAATTCTTCCTCTAACCCATTCTCTTCATTGATACTGATGATTGCAAATGCAAAAAAAAAAAAAAAAAAAAAAAAAAAATGTCAGTGTCTCTAGCCACACTCAGTTTGTTGAAAATATTTTTTTTTCTTTTTTTTTCGAGTTGCAGTGTCAGTCTGTCACCCAGGCTGGAGTGCAGTGGGGCAATCTTGGCTCACTGCAAGCTCCGCGTCCCGGATTCACGCCATTCTCCTACCTGAGTCTCCCGAGTAGCTGAGACTACAGGCGTCCACCACCACACCTGGCTAATTTTTTGTATTTTTAGTAGAGACGAGGTTTCCCCATGTTGGTCAGGATGGTCTCGATCTCCTGATCTCGTGATCCGCCCGCCTCAGTCTCCCAAAGTGCTGGGATTACAGGCGTGATCCACCACGCCCGGCCTATTTTTTAAACTCTTAAATGCATCAAGTTGTCTCTATTCCCCTCACCACCACACTTGCCAAAACCATCATCATCTCTTGTCAGAACTACAGTAGTCCTCCCTAATCTGAGGTTTCACCTTCCACGGTTTCAATTGCTTATGGTCAAATGAGGTCCAGAAATATTAAGTGAAATATTCCAGAAATAAACAATTCATAAGTTTTAAGTTTTGTGCCACTTTGAGTATCACAATGCAATATCTTGCCTTTCCATTCCATTCTGCCCAGGACATGAATCACCCCTGTGTCCAGCATATCCATGCTGTATACACTACCCACCCACTAGTCACTTAATAGCCATCTCAATTATCATATTGAAAAAACATAGTATATATAGGGCTTTGTACAGTGTAAGGTTTCAGACATCCCCTTGGAGTCTTAAAACGTAGTCTCCGTGGATAAGGGGAGGACTACAATATTGCAATAGATTCCTAACTGGTTGTTTTGCTTCCACTATTGTCACCTTACAACCCATTCTTCATTTTGCAATTGTTGCTGCTGTTGTTGTTGTTGTTGTTGTTTTGTTTTGTTTTGTTTTGTTTTTCAGATGGAGTCTCACTCTGTCACCCAGGCTGGAGTGCAATGGCGTGATCTCAGCTCACTGCAACCTCCACCTCCCCGGTTCAAGCAATTCTCCTGCCTCAGCCTTGAGAGTAGGGACGTCTTGAAAATTGGAACAGAGGAGAGTTCAAGAGGAAGCAGGAGTTATATAAGATCATGGGAAACAAAAATCAAGAAGGGCTTTTGGATTTAATTTTTTTAAAAAAGGATATCATTCTCAACATTTGAAAAGTCTCTTTAGAGGATAAGAATAGAAATCAGAGAAGAGAATACTAAGGAATAGGTCTTTATTGATGTCCAAAAACAAAAATGGTTTTGTGATCAGTTTAATTTACATATTTTAAAAAGTCAAGAAGGCAAACCACTATTCAATTACCGGACATCCTGAAACACCTCTTTTTGTTCAAGAATAGGCTGCCATATTTTGTAAGCAGAGACCAAAGACCACATAAAATATTTCTCTTAAAACCTCCAAGGTTGGGAAAGTTGTGAAAAGTCCCAGTATGAAATGTTTTCAGAAGCTTTCCCTAGCATCCAGTCTTGCTTATTCAGAAGAATATTTGCAGTCAGTTGTTTTTCTAAGCATGTCTGCATTCTGTCATTGCAACATGCAAAAAGGCAGCTAGCTGCTTTCTTCCTGTGTATGTTTTGCTCTTAAGTAACTTAGACCTGAAATAGCCCAACTCTCCAGCTTTGTCTTCACAAGCATAGAAAACACCTAACCTCTTATCTATTTATTATAAGCCTTCACATAAACTACTTATTACTCAGTGATGCCTATCTTTGGCTTTCAATAAAGGAAATGTAGTAGCTGTATCCACAAAAACTCTTAAAATTAAGTCATATTTTCATTAATTATTTAATGTATTCTATATGTGCCAAACATGATGCTGGTTTCTGAAAAGATGAATGAGTTCCTTGCCTGAAAGAGTTCACACTTTTGTGGGGAAATGTGGTCTTTTTCCTCTGGGAGAAGGAGTATAGTCCAAGAAGATCGATTTGAAGTTGGGCTAAAGAGATCCAGCTCAGCTAATCACAGGATAGAGAGTGAGGAGAACGCATTGATCTGTCACACCAGAAGAGAAACACTGCTCAGAATTATTTTTAGTTTGCCCTCCCAGTCTTTAAGTGGGATATGGACCAGGGCGGGAGCCAAGGGCTCTGTAAAGAGCCCCTATTCAGGTGAATAGGGGCAAGGCTTATCCTCTGTTCTTTTCACTTTGGAGTGGACATTAATGATCTTTTTCTCCTGTTTATTGAGAAACCAATTATGGTTTGCTCTAAACAAGCTAACATGAAGACTTCATTCCCTTTTGAAGGGAATGAAGTGATTTGAATGTCTTTATCTAAATGAGTGAAAGCATTTCTGCTTTTAAACAAAAGAATCCAGCTCAGTCTTTCGATCATAGCAATGACTTTATTTTTCTTATCTTCTGAGGAGAAATTTCAAACTAGGGAAATCTGCTAAATCAACAAAACATGTATTTGAAGTTTTCAGCAGCAAATCCCAAAGGCTGCCAAGAAATTAGTTCAGAATCGGAATTTACTGTACGTATCACTTTATTATATAATACTTAGAGTTGGTCATTTTGAGATGTCTGCATAGATAGTTTTTCTTCTGAGTATATCCCTTCCTCCCCAGAGTATGAATTAGGTCATTCAGTATTTGAATATCCATCATGACCATGATGATGCCATGGCAAATTTCTAAAGTTATGCTTTTTATGATGCTGGTATTGATCTTTAAATGTTAAATTTCATTCATCCACTGTACATCTTTAATGTATGAGTATTTGCAACCTCATGCCTCTAAATTTTCTCCAATTTTTCTGCTCTCAATTAGTAGGCACCATACTGGCCAACAGCTTTATACAGTGGTCAAAGGCAGGGAAAGAAATTATGTCCCATATTCTTGGTAGAAAAATGCTAGAAAAGTCAAAGTACACTAGGAGTTACCCTAAGATGAAATATTGACTTAACTTGGGGCTACTTTGCCTTTACTTACATCCTAGAAATTTGCCATGAAGATTCGGGTTAGTGGCTGTTTTGCCGTTCTCTAGTTAAACGACCCTAGAAAACTTACATAATACCTAAATCTTAGTTTTCTCATCATTTTTATACAATTTATAGTATCATTCCCACCCATTTCACAGAGTTGCCAAGGAAATCAAATGACTCTTTGTGTAAGTGCCCTGTGTACACTGTCAAGCGCTTCACAAATCTAAGTCCTCTAAGCATTAGGCTGGTGCAAAAGTTATTGCAGTTTTTGCCATCGCATGTCATGGCAAAAACTGCAAAGACTTTTGCAGCAACCTAATACTAAATTGGTCATGTAGTATCTCTGTTAGTGATGCCCTTGGGGGTGGGGCTCACAGCCATTTACTCAGGCCTCTCAGCACATTGCTGTGTGTGTGTATCTATGTGTGTTTTATGTTTATATATTTAGGGTGTACAAGTGCAGATTTCTTGCATGCATATATTGCAATTTGGCAAAGCCTGGGCTTTTAGTGCACCTATCACCCGAATAGTGGGCATTGTACCCAACAGGTAATTTTTCAGCTCTCACTCCCCTCCCACCCTCCCACCTTTCATAGTCTCCAGTGTGTATTATCCACTCTGTATGTCCATGTGTACCAACTGTTTGGCTCCCACTTATAAGTGAGAACATGCAGTATTTGACTATCCATTTCTACCTCTCAGCACATTGTACTTGTATCTCTTGCTAAGCAATAGGGAAAGCCCCTGTAGGTGGGGTCTGAGGAGCAGGGCACAGGAAACCCAAAACTCTTATAATGTGTCATTCATTCTAGCTAATTAAGACCTGAGCTTAGTAGTAATACTTCAGGGGAAACAAAACCTATTTCCCTAGATTTCAAATTTATAACCTATAATTGGAGATTAAAAATTAAGTTTCTAGTTTCAAAAGAGATTCAGTGATTACTCAAGAAGAAAAAAATGTACAAAACTAATCATTGGCAGTAAGTGGACATAACATTAGTTAGTGGACATAACATTGCCCAGAAAGTGAGAAGACCTGTTTGATCTTTCGTTCTCATTCCCTGACCCCCAGGATTCAAGATCCTCAGCTGTAAAACCAGGTTGGCTTGAGTGAGCCTCATGTTTCCTTCCAGCTTGGCAGTTTCATGATCCCAAATGACCCAGCATCTAACACTCCTGTCTGGCATTGCCTAACTGTTCCTGGGAACTAACGGGGCATGAAGTGGTTTCATGCTCAGTTGGGAAATATGAAGACGGGTCTATTAATTGTGGCCAGGAAAACACATCACTTCTAACACAGAAAGAAGACAGAGGGTATGGAGTTAATCCAGAGCAGTGAGTCTGAATTACCAAACCAAAATGATTTTCCTCTTTGAGGTTAGAGGCCAAGCAGTTTGAGAAAGACTTACATAAAGGGTTGTCACTCTACTCTCTGGTTTTTGCTTTGTTATAGTGATTGCGTCTCCTAGACCATCTGGAAAGTGAAGGTAAAGAGTCCTAACTCATAATTCAGGCTCTTTCCAGAAATCTTTGTATAAACTCTTTCCAGAAACTTTGTATCTTTGGGTAAGTCACTTATCCCCTATGGGCTTCTGTTTCTTCAATTATAAAATGATTAAGTTGAACGATGAATAGATTTGTTAATAATTAGGTGAAAGGCAGGTGATCATTAATGGTAACAGTCAAGATTATGGATCATGTTATCAGCATGTGATTTATTCACTTATATTAGGGATTATTGTGGGTGCCATGGATATAGGAGCAAAAAGAAAAAAAAAATCAAGAAGATATATTTGCCTTCTTGGAGCTTAAATTATTGTTAAAGTGACAGCAAATAAACACACAAAAAAATAAAACACAGCATGTCAGATGGTGATGAATGCCATAGAGAAAAAGGGCAAGGAAGGGACCTAGAGAGCCCAGGATGGGAGTGGAGATAGAATGGATGAATGCAAATTCCAGAAGGAGGAGTGGTGAGCCAAGGCTGTCAAAGAGGACAGCCTTCTCGCAGAGAGAACAGCAAGCACCAATAAGGCTGGAACCCTGTGGACTCTAGGCAGAGAGTAGGAAGAGAGGTCAGAGGTTTAACAGGGAACAGATCATATAGAGCTTTATAGGAGACTGGTTTTTAGTCAGGGTGAGATAGGAGGACACTGGAGAATTTTGAGTAGTGAAATAACTAAACCAATTTAGGTTTCAAAAAGAACATTCTGATGCACTATGGCAAACAGACAAAACGTAAATCAGGGAGATCAATTAAGAGGTTGTTAAAATAAAGCAAGATGATAATAGCTTGGATCATGATGTGATAACTGTGCAGGTGGGGAGAGTGGTCCGATTCCATATATTTTCAAGATCCAACAGGATTTGTTGACGGATTAGATGCAGAGAAAAAGGGGAGTCTTGAATGACTGTAAAGTTTCTTTGGCCTGAATAGCTGAAAGGATGGGGTTGGCATTCACTGAAATGGGAAAGACAGCAGGAAGAGAAGGTTTGAGGAGGAAGATAGGAGTTTAAGTTTGAGATGACAGATATACAAATAGAGATGTTGAAAAGGCAGGTGGGTATCCTATAGTTTAGCAAAGAGAATGTCAGAACTGGAAATATACATTTGGGGGTCTTCAGTGTTTAGATGGTGTTTAAAGTGATGAGGGCGGACGAGATCACTCAGAGAGGAAAAGGAGATAGAGAAGAGTTTTGAGGATTGAGATATGAAGTGCTCAAATATTTAGTGGTCAGCAAGTCAAGGAGAAATCAGCAAAGAAACCTAAGACAGAGAGATGAGCAAGGTAAGAGAAAAACCAGGAGAGTATGATGTTCTAGAAACCAAGTTTTTTTTAAAAAACGTCTTTAAAGGAAGAGGAATTAATTGACTGTATCCAATGGTGTTGATAGGCCAAGTAGGACAGGAGTGATCACTGGATACAGAACTGTAGAGGTTATTATTTGTTTATTTATTTATTTTTGAGGTGAAGTCTTGCTCTGTCACCCAGGCTGGAGTGCAGTGGCATCATCTCGGCTCACTGCAACCTCCACCTCCCAGGTTCAAGTAATTCTCCTGCCTCAGCCTCCTGAGTAGCTGGTATTACGGGCACACATCACCATACCCAGTTAATTTTATATTTTATTTTTAGTAGAGACCGGTTTTTGCCATGTTGGCCAGGCTGGTCTTGAATGCCTGACCTCAGGTGATCCACCCACCTCAGCCTCCCAAAGTGCTGGGATTACAGGCATGAGCCATTGTGCCCGGCCAAGGTCATTATTAACTTAGACAAGAGCTGTGTCAGTAATATGCTTACTGAATTCACTTCAAAAGAAAATTGGAGAAGAGAAATTGGAGATAGCTGGTATAGATGACTCAAGGAATTTTGCCATATAGTGGAGTATAAAATTGGAGCAGGAGTTGGAAGGGAAGTGATCAAGAAAGGGTTTTATTTTTAAGGTGGGTGACTATGCGTCATGTTTCCCTTCTAATAGGAGTAATCTAGAAGGAGTAGAGAAAGCAGAGGAACAAGGAAGGAAAGAAGGAGAGGAGAAGAAGAGGGTTCGTGGGGAGAGGAATGGAAAAGGACAGAAAGTTAGGAGACCTGTATGGGGTCTGAGGAGGAAGAAGAATAAAGGAAGAGGAATGAAGGGGAGTGAGAAGGAAGAAGGATAAGGAAAAAAATGATACACTGAAAAATAAAAATGAGAGGAGGTGCAAATATATAAAATAAAAAAATGAAAGTGAGCATATTACCACCAACCATACAAAAATAAAAGTATTATAAGAGAATACTATGAACAATTGTATATCAATTAACTAGATAACCTAAATGAAGTGGGAAAATTCCTAGAAACAGACAAGTTACCTAAACTGATTCAAGAAAATGTAGAAAATTTCAACAGACCTAAAACAAGTAAATAGATTGAATCGGTAATCAAAACCTCACAACAAGGAAAAGTCCAGGACCAGATGGCTTCACTGGTAAATTTTACCAAGCATGTAAAGAAGAATTAACACCGGTCTTTCTCAAATTCTTTAAAAAACAAAAGGAGGAAACACCAACTCATTCTATAAAGCCAGCATTACCCTGATACCAAAGACAGATGAAAACATCGTAAGAAAAGGAAATTACAGACCAATATCCCTTATGAATATAGATGCAAAGATCCTCAACAAAATACTAGGAAACTGAATCCAACAACATGTTAAGAATATTATACACCATAACTAAGTGAGATTTATCCCAGGAATGCAAGGGGGTTAACATAAGAAAATTAATCAATATATCACATTAATAGAATTGAGGGGGATAGGAACCTACATGATCATCTCAATTAAGAAAGAAATGGCAGTTGACAAAATCCAACATCTTTTTATAACAAAATCTCTCACAAACTTAGGTATAGAAGTAAATTTCCTCAACATGATAAGGGGCATTTATGAAAAACCCCCAGTTAACATCATAGTTAATGGTGAATGACAAAGTATCCTCCTTCTAAAGTCAGGAATAAAACCATGATGCCCACTTTCACCATCACTATTCAACAATTTGCTGAATGCTCTAGCCAGAGAAATTAGATGAGAAAAACAAAGGTATCAAAATTGGAAAGGTAAAATTATCTGTGTTTACAGATAACATAATCCTATATATAGAAAAACTCCAAAGAATACACAAGAAAGCTACTAGAGCTAATAATTGACTATTAAGCAAAATTGCAGGGTGCAAGATCAACACAAAAATCAGTTGTTTGTGTACACCAACAATGAATAATCTGGAAAGGAATTAATAAAACAATTTCATTTACAATAACATCTTTTCTAATTTTTTTTAAATGGTACTTGGGGAATATAGATAGTAACATCTAAAATAATAGAACACCTAGGAATAAAATTTAACCAAGAAGGTGAAAAATGTATACACTGGAAACTACGAAACACTGCTGAAATAAATTTTAAAAGACCCCAAATAAATGGAAAGACATCCCATGTTCGTGGGTATAAGACTTAATATTGTCAGGTCATAAGTACTATCCAAAGCAATCTACGGATTCAATGCAATACCTATCAGAATTCCAACAGATATTTTTGCATAAGTGAAAGAGCCAGTTCTCAAATTCATATGGTATTCTAGGAACCCCAGTTAGCCAAAACAGGTTTCAAAAAGAAGGACGAATTTGGAGGACTCAAACTACCCAATTTCAAAACTTACTACAAAGCTACAGTAATCAAAACAGTGTGGTTATGGCATAAAGATAGACATATAGACCAATGGAAGAGAATTTAGAGTCCAAAAATAAACACATACATTTATGGTCAATTGATTTATGACAAAGG
This sequence comes from Papio anubis, assembly GCF_008728515.1. Lineage (NCBI taxonomy): Eukaryota > Metazoa > Chordata > Mammalia > Primates > Cercopithecidae > Papio > Papio anubis. Next base: position 31,221,878 of record NC_044987.1, on the reverse strand, counting down.
TGTCAAATCTATCCAATGAGTAAAAAGTACTCTCTTTAACAGATGATGCTGAGACAACTGGATTTCCATATGAAAAATAATGAAGTAGGACCCCTACTTCACACCATATACAAAAATTAACTCAAAATCAATGACCAAAATATAAGAACTAAAATTCACAAAACTCTTAGAAAAAAAAATAAGAATAAATCCTCATGACCATGTATTTGGCAACAGTCTTAGGTGGCACCAAAATCAAGGGCAATGGAAGAAAAAAATAGAAAAAATTTCATCAAAACTTAAAACTTTTGTGCATCTAAGGCATTATAATGAAAGCAAAAAACAACCTACAGAATGGGAGAGAATATTTGCAGGTCATATATCTATTAAGAGTTTAATATCTCAAATATGTAGAGAACTCATATTAACTCAACAACAAAAATATAAACAACCCAGTTTAAAAATGAGTGTAAGACATTTCTCCAAAGAAAAGATACAAACAGGAAATAAGCACATGAAAAGATGGTCAATATCATTAATAACTAGGGAAATGTGAATCAAAACTATAATAAGATACCACTTCACACCTACTAAAATGACTAACATCAATAAAACTAAACATAACAAATATTAACAAGGGTGTAGAAAAATTGGAATTCTCATACATTACTGTTGAAAATGTAAAGTGGTACAGCCTCTGTGGAAAACAGTTTGATGGTTCCCCAAAAAACTATATATAGAGTTACCATATGACCTGCAATTTCACTTCTAAGTATGTACCCAAAAGAATTAAGGCAGAGACTTAAACAGATATTTGTACACCAGTGTTCATTGAAGCATAGTTCACAATAGCCAAAAGGTGGAAACAACCCAGTGCAACCTAAATGCAAAAATACTATAAATATAGGGAAAAAATTAACTATTATTTATATATGTTTAATTAATTTATTTTTATTTTGTTATTATTATTTCTTGAATCTCACTCTGTCACCCAGGTTGAAGTACAGTGACGATTTCAGCTCACTGCAATCTCTGCCTCCCAGGTTCAAGTGATTCTCCTGCCTCAACCTCCCGAGTAGCTGGCACTACAGGCATGTGCTCCCACGCCCAGCTAATTTTCTTGTATATTTAGAAGAGACGAGGTTTCACTATGTTGGCCAGGCTAGTTGTGAACGCCTGATCTCAAGTGATCCATCCGCCTCAGCCTCCCAAAGTGCTGGGATTACAGGCGTGAGCTGCCACACCCAGCTGAGTCCTGTCTGTGAGTAAGCAAGAGAAGATAGGATCAACTACACACAAGAAGGGACTGGGCTTTCATATGAACATGGATAATTCATCCATACATAGTAACAATAATGAAAGTCAAGAGACTGTGAACACAAATGCAGACAGTAGTTTTGGAGGTGAGGACCGACTGTCAGTCTTCATTGACCATAAACCCTTGAACTTACACCTTTCTTACAGTGTTTATTTCATTCTTCCTAGTGGGTTGTTGGTAAATCTTCCCCTTAACCATCATTTCACAATTGCAAGTTTCGTAAAGGTAAAGACAATGCCTTATTCATTTTGAATTTCCACAGAACCTGGTATAACATTCAGAACGAGTGAGTGAGTAAATTTATGGATACAGTTGACAATTGGCTCCTAAGAGTTGAGCTGATTTCTCTTCATCTTCAGTTTTGTTTATATTCTCTACTTCTGTGTTATACATGAATCAAATGTGCTTGGTGAGAAACTTTCTTAGCATCCATCCAACTGTACAGTTGTGTGATAGTCTTCTCATGTTCCTTTTTTAGAAATTTCTTTTCAGGATGTTCTATTTAATTTAATTTAATTTAATTTGTTTTTAGAGACAGGGTCTCATTCTGTTGCCCAGGCTGGAGTGGTGTGATCATGGTCCACTGCAGCCTTGAATTCCTGGGCCCAAGCAGTCCTCTCGCCTTGGCCTCCCTAGTAGCTAGAGCCACAGGTACACACCACTATACCTGGTTAATTTTTAAAAATTTTTTGTAGAGATGAAGTCTCACTATGTTGCTCAGGCTGGTCTCAAATCCTGGCCTCAAGGGATACTCCCACCTTAGCCTCCCAATGCACTGGGATTACACATGTGAGCCACCACATTCTGCCAGGATCTTTTATTCTTAACTGGAATTTCATCCAGTATGGTTCATTGCAAAAAGTGGTGTGGAAAATTCTGAGAAAAAAAATGACTCAGTCTCAGAGAACTGAATATCTAGTTTCAGAGAGGAATTTATGGGATTGACTTAAAGTATTTACAAGAAAATAATGAAGAAGATTGATGAAGGAAATTGTGAACAAATTCTGAATAATGTGATGACCAGTGCGAGGTCCAAAGCGTTTCTAATCTTTGGGTCTCTACAGTCAGTCGGGTGGAATCAATCAGAGACTTTTTGGAGCAGCAGCATTTTGAACAAAACTTTAAAAGGTGATGAAATCAAATTTAAGTGAAAGATGATAAAGAATTTTGACACCAGGATAAATGGCTAAAGCACGCCAATGCAATGAGAATACCAATGAGGGGAGACTAGCTAAAGGGAGATAAGTAAGAAGAAGGTAAGTTTTCTTTTAATATGCCTGAAAATCTGACAACATTTCAAGCTCTGCGTTATGATTCTTGTGTAACATTTCATTTAAAGTGTAACATATCAAGAAAATTAATCCAAAAAGGATTTACTGATTGAATGACACAATTCGGGAAATGTTTTGGTACAACTGAAGAAACTTACTAAATTGTTATTATTCTGCTTTGTATTCTTATAAAATCTAAAGGTCATCACAATATTTTTCTGGAAATGGTATTAGAGCTAACATTTACTGAGTGCCACTATATGCCACACATTATTCTATATGCTCAACATATGTTTCAGTTGCTCCTCACACCCACTCTATGAAGTCAGCCTTATTAACTACTGTTGTTACAGCTGAGGAAATGAGGCACAGCAAGAGTCATTTAACTGTCTCAAGGTCATGTGGCAGGTCAGGGTTCGCATCTGGACTCTGTAAGTCTTTAATTCATATAATGCATGGCACCTCTTCTTCAACAACGGCAGTCAGGCAAGTATTTGCTCAACAAAATATTTTGCTCAAATATTTTGATTCATTTGATGTGCCATGATGCCCAGCTTATTTTTTGTAGAGATGGGGTTTTGCCATGTTGCCCAGGCTGATCTCAGACTCCTATGGCTCAAGTGACCCTCCCACTTCCCAAAGTGCTGGGATTACAGGTGTGAGCCACCGTACCTACCCAATATTATTGTTATTAAAACTTTTCTGCCTATGACTTCAATTCAACTCTACTAAAGTAGTTTTTTTAGATGAGGTTAACATTAATTCGACACGTTTGTCTAAATCTTCACATTATTTAAATGTATTTTCACAAAATATTTCCAGTTCACTGTAGAGAAATTATAATACACAGATAAATCATAAGTAAGAAATCTTAAAAATCATAATTATGCCAATACTCAGAAACTAGTGAGATAGATAGATACAATACAATAGATACAATGGACAGATCTATTATTCTTTTATATCTCTAAATTAATCAATTTATAAATATGGAATATTATTCACACTATGTTAAAATCAGCTTTTTTCATTTCATGACATAGAGCAAAGAATGGCCAATAACTATTTATCCAAAACATAATGGCTGACTGACATTCCACTGTATGAATAAATAACATATATAGCCAATGTCCTATCAGTGAACATTTTGATTTCTACCAATTAGATATGATGAAAAATCTTGTAGTTACTCTTAAGGCACTGCCTTAATATTTTTAATTTAATTTAATATTTATTTTAACATTTTAAAGAATTTGATATAAAATTTCCTTCCAAAATAACTATAAAATTTCAACGTCTTGAAAACATTGCTAAATTATCTTTCAAAAAAAGGTATCAGTTTATACTGTCATCAGCGTGTGCGAGAGTGGCCTCTTCCTTCACCCTCAATCATAAGTTTATTTCTTTCTATAATCTTTGTCAGTTTGATAGGTAAAAACAATATGATGTTTTCATTCACAGTCTTTTATTATTAGTTAGGTTAAATTTCCATGTTGATTATATAATTATATTTTTCCTTCTGTAAATGATTAGTTTAAATCCTTTGGATATTTAGAGATTGTTGTATTCATCTTCTTATAAGTTTGTAAAAGTTGTTATATATTAAATAACATTTTATCGGTCTTAGAGATCAAAAATATTTTTGCCTAATTTTTCATTTGCCTTAAAATTTTTTTTGTCAGGTTAATAGAGATACAATTTAGAATCATTTCTCGGCCTTTTGGCTAAGATCAACTGTGAGATACAATTTAGAGAAAGCGAAACTTGCCCTTTTCTATGAATTTTAACAAAAGCATATAGTCATGTAACCATCACCATATTCATCACTATATTCAATCAAAATATAGAATAGTTTCATCACCCCTCAAAAGTTCCCTCATGCTCCCTCCTTACACAACTCTTGCCCCCAAGTAACCACTAATGTTTTCTTTCCCTGTGGTTTTGCCTTGCCCAAAACGTCATATAAATGAAATCATACAGTATGTAGCCTTTGAATCTGGCTTCATTCACTGAGAATAATGCACTTAAAATTTATTCACATATTAGTAGTTTTTTTTCCTTTGAATGTATTGCTGAGCAGTGTTTTTTGTACTCAAATGTCAATAGTTTCTTTATCTGTTCACTGGGTGATGTACGTTGTCATCATTTCTAGTTTTGGGTGATTGTGAGTAAAAAAATAAGTGCTCATAAATATTCATGTACGAGTTTTTGTGTAGACATATGTTTTTATTTCTTCTGGTTACATGCCTAGAAGCAGGGTAAACATATATTGAACTTTATGAGAAACTGCCACACTGTTTTCCAAAGTGACTGTACCATTTTCTACGGCTACCAACAATGTATAAGAGTTCCAGTTGCTTCACGTCCTTGCTCATACTTGATATTCTCAGGCTTGTTTTCTCTTTCTTGTTTTTCGTTTCCTTTTCATTTTAGTCATTCTACTAACCATATGATGTTATCTCACTCTGGTGTTAAGTTGCATTTCTGTGTTAACTAATGATGTTGAGCATTTTTCCTTGTGTTTACTTGCCATTCTTATTTCTTCTTTGGTACAGTAGTTCTTTAAATCTTTTTCCTGTTTTAAAAATCAAGTTGGCCTGGTACAGTGGCTCATACCTATAATCCCAACACTTTGGGAGGCTGAGGCAGAAGGATAGCTCGAGGCCAGACATCCAAGATCAGGCTAGGTAACATGGAGCAAACCTATCTCTAAAAAATTAATTAATTAAAATAAAATAAATCAAAATGAAGTTGTTTTGTTATTATTGAGTTGTGAGTGTCTTTACGTATCCTAGGTAGCAGTTCTTTATCAGATATGTATTTTGCAAACTTTTTTCCCAGTCTGTGTCTCATCTTTTCATTCTCCTAATAGTATCTTTCCAAAAAGCATGTCTTTACCAAGAGTATCTTTTCAAAGAGGAAATTTTTTATTAGCTCAAATTTATCAGTTGTTTCTTTTATGATTCCTACTGTCCTGTGTCTTATCTAAGAAATATTTGCCTATCTAAAGGAGAAAAATTTTCTCCTATGTTTTCTTTTAGAAGTTTTATGGTTTTAGGTTTCACATTTAGGCCTATAATCTCTTCTCAGTTAATTTTTGCCTATGGTGCAAGAAATGGGTCAGAGTATATATATATATACACACTCTGTATATATCTATCTATAGATATACACTCTGTATATATCTATAGATATATATGAAACAATTGAATATTCATATAAATATATGAATATGTAATATTGATATAAATATATCTGTAATATTATGTATGTGAATATTTAATATTCATATACGTATGTTTATATGAATATTCAATTGTTCCATCACCTTTTTTTAATTACACTTTAAGTTCTAGGGTACATGTGCACACTGTGCAGGTTTGTTACATATGTATATATGTGCCATGTTGGTGTGCTGCACCCGTTAACTCGTCATTTACATTAGGTATATCTCCTAATGCTATCCCTCCCCTTTTCCCCCACTCCACAACAGGCCCCGGTGTGTGATGTTCCCCTTCCTGTGTCCAAGTGTTCTCATTGTTCAATTCCCAGCCATGAGTGAGAACATGCAATGTTTGGTTTTCTGTTCTTGCAATAGTTTGCTGAGAATGATGGTTTCCAGCTGCATCCATGTCCCTACAAAGGACATGAACTCATCCTTTTTTTATGGCTGCATAGTATTCCATGGTGTATATGTGCCACATTTTCTTAATGCAGTCTGTCACTGATGGACATTTAGGTTGGTTCTAAGTCTTTGCTATTGTGAATAGTGCTGCAATAAACATACATGTGCATGTGTCTTTATGGCAGCATGATTTAGGATCACTTGGGTATATCCCCAGTAATGGGATGGCTGGGTCAAATGGTATTTCTAGTTCTAGATCCTTGAGGAATCACCGCATTCTCTTCCACAATGGTTGAACTAGTTTACAGTCCCACCAACAGTGTAAAAGTGTTCCTATTTCTCCACATCCTCTCCAGCACCTGTTGTTTCCTGACTTTTTAATGATTGCCATTCTAACTGGCATCATCATTTGTTAAAACAGACTATTTTTTATCCATTTAGTTGCCTTAGCATTTTTGTAAAAACTCTATTGGGTGTAGGTGTGTAGATCTATTTCTGGACTCTCTATTTCTCCTTTTTTATCTGTGGGTCTGTCCTTTTACCAATATCATATTACCTTGATTATTCTCACTTTATAATAAGACAAAACTTGGTAGTGAGAATACTTCAACATGATTCTTTTTCAAAATTGCTTTGCCTATTCAAGTTTTTTGCTTTTTTCATATAAACTTTACAATCAGTTTATAAATTTCTACAGAAATATCATGCCAAGATTTTTTTGTGGAACTGAATTGCATCTGTAACTCAATCTGGGGAGAAAATTTATCTTAACAAAATTGTCTTCCCATCCATGAACACAGAATATCTCTTCATTTACATAGGTTTTTTATTAAGACTCTCATTAGTGTTCTATGGTTTTTAGCACACAATTGTTAGATTTGTACACAAATGGTTCATTGTGGTTCATGCCTGTAATCTCAGCACTTTGCTAGGCTGAGGTGGGCGGGTCACTTGAGGACAAGAATTTGAGACCAACCTAGGCAACATGGTGAAACCCAATCTCTATCAAAAATACAGAAATTAGCAGGCGTGGTGATGAGTGACTGTAGGCCCAGCTACTCTGGAGGCTGAGGCATGAGAATCACTTGAGCCCAGGAGGTGGAGGTTGCAGTGAACCCGGACTGCATCACCGCACCCCAGCTGGGTGACAGAGTGAGACTCTGTCTCAAGAAATAACAATAATAAAATAAAAATAAATTAATTAATTTAAAAATATAAATGATAGTTAAATGTTTTTCTGTATTTATAGTATTTTTGCATTTAGGTATTTGTTGCAATGTTTGTATTTTATGTTTTAAACTACCCTTTGTCTGTCCTACATGTCACCAATGTTTCGCCTAACTTGCCATTTACTTTTTCATGTTGTTTATAGCCATATAGTTAAGTCTTTTTATTCATGCTTCTCCTTTTGTGTGAATTTATTGTATTTTAAATTACTTTAATTCTTTACCTATATTATTTTAATCTTTTTTTATTATACTCTAAATTCTAGGGTACATGTGCACAACATGCAGGTTTGTTACATATGTATACATGTGCCATGTTGGTGTGCTGCACCCATTAACTCATCATTTACATTAGGTATATCTCCTAATGTTATCCCTCCCTCCTACCCCCTCCCCACAATAGGCCCTGGTGTGTGATGTTCCCCTTCCTGTGTCCAAGTGATCTCATTGTTCAGTTCCCACCTATGAGTAAGAACATGAGGTATTTGGTTTTCTGTTCTTGTGATAGTTTGCTGAGAATGATGGTTTCCAGCTGCATCCATGTCCCTACAAAGACACAAACTCATCCTTTTTGTGGATGCAAAGTATTCCATGGTGTATATAAAGCACATTTTCTTAATCCAGTCTGTCACTGATGGACATTTGCTGATTCCAAGTCTTTATATTGTGATGGGCGCATCACCAGCAAGCAACATATCAGTGAAGGTAGGTTCGAGCAGTATTGAGACCCGGTATATCCCAGTAATGGGATGAGCATTAAATGGTATTTGGTTCAGATCCTGAGGAATCACCTTCCACACTGTTTTCCACAACGGTTGAATCCATTTGACAGTCCCACCAACAGAGTGGGATTTCTTCACATCCCACCTGTTTCCCTGATTTTTAATGACTGCCTTTCAATGGTGTGAGATGGTATCTCATTGTGGTTTTGATTTACATTTCTATGATGGCAAGTGATGCATGAGCATTTTTCATGTGTCTGTTGGCTGTATGAATGTCTCTTTGAGAAGTCTGTTCATATCCTTTGCCCAATTTTTGATGGAGTTGTTTGTTTTTTCTTTGTAAATTTGATTGAGTTATTTATAGGTTCTGGATATTAGCCTTGGTTGATGAGTAGATTGCAAAAAATTTTCTCCCCATTCTGTAGGTTGCCTGATCATCTGATGGTAGTTTCTTTGTGGTTGTGCAGAAACTCTTAGTTTACTTAGATCATATATTTTGGCTTCAATTTTTGGCTTTGTTGCCATTGCTTTTGGTAATTTTAGACATGAAGTCCCTTGCCCATGCCTCTAGTCCTGAATGGTATCACCTAGGTTTTCTTCTAGGGTTTTATGGTTTTAGTTCAATACTTAAGTCTCTAACCATCTCAGAATTAATTTTCGTATATGAGGAGGCGGAAAGGACATCCAGTTTCAGCTTTCTACTTATAGCTAGCCACTTCTCCAAAGCACCATTTATTAAATAGGGGATCCTTTTCCCATTTCTTGTTTTGCTGGGTTTGTCAAAGATCAGATGGCTGTAGATGTGTGGTATTAGCTCTTCTGAGGACTCTTGTTCATTCCTTTTGTCTATACTCTGTTTTGAACAGTACCATGTTGTTTTGTTTACTGTAGCCTTGTAGTATAGTTTTGTCAGGCAGTGTGGATGCCTCCAGCTTTGTTCTTTTGGCTTAGGATTGTCTTGCAATGTGGGTCTTTTGGTTCCATATAACTTTAAAAGCAGTTTTTTCCAATTCTGTGAAGAAAGTCATTGGTAGCTTAATTGGGATAGGCATTGACTCTAAGAAATTACCTTGGGCAGGTATGGCCATTTTCACAATATTGATTCTTCCTATCCCTGAGCATGGTGGTATGTTCTTCCATTTGTGTCCTCTTTATTCTTTACTGGAGCAGTGCTGTAGTTCTCCTTTGAAGAGGTCCTTTACATCCCTTTGTAAGCTGGATTCCTAGGTATTTTATTCTCTTTTAGCTATTGTGAATGGGAGTAAGCATTCAAGGATTTGGCTCTCTGTTTGTCTGTTACTGGGTGTATAAGAATGCTTGTGATTTTTTGCACATTAATTTCATATCCTGAGGATTTTGCTGCTGAAGTTGCTTATCAGCTAAGGAGATTTGTGGCTGAGACAATGGGGCTTCTAAATATACAATCAATGTCATCTGCAAACAGGGACAATTTGACTCTCTTTCCTAACTGGAATACCCTTTTATTTCTTTTTCTTGCCTGATTGCCTCTAGCCAGAACTTCCAAATACTATATGCTGAATAGGAGTAGTGAGAGAGGGTACATCCCCGTTCTGCCAGTTTTCTCAAACTGAATGCTTCCAGTTTTGGCCCATTCAGTATGATATTGGCTGTGGCCTATGGTTTTCGCAATAGCTCTTATTATTTTGAGATACATTCCATCAATACTGAATTTATTGAGAGTTTTGCATGAAGGGCTGTTGAATTTTGTCAAAGGCCTTTTCTGCCTCCAGATAATCATGTGGTTTTGTCGTTGGTCTGTTTATATGCTGATTTCGTTTTATTGATTTGGCGCATTGAATCCAGCCTTGAATCCTGCAAGGATGAAGTCCACTTTGATCATGGTGGATAAGCTTTTGATGTGCTGGATCTGGTTTGCCAGTATTTTATTGAGGATTTTTGCATCGATGTTCATCAGGGATATGGGTCTAAAATCCCCTTTTTTGTTGTTTCTCTGTCAGGCTTTGGTATCAGGATGATGTTGGCCTCGTAAAATGAGTTAGGGAGGATTCCCTCTTTTTCTATTGATCGGAATAGTTTCAGAAGGAATTGTACCAACTCCTTGTACCTCTGTTAGAATTCGGCTGTGAATCTGTCTGGTCCTGGACTTTTTTTGGTTGGTAGGCTATTAATTATTGCCTCAATTTCAGAGCCTGCTATTTGTCTATTCAGGGATTCAACTTTTTCCTGGTTTAGTTTTCTTGGGAGTAAAATCCAGAACAGTCCATTTCTTCTAGGTTTCTAGTTTATTTGCCTAGGGTGTTTGTATTCTCTGATGGTAGTTTGTATTTCTGTGGGGTTGGTGGTGATATCCCTTTATTTCTCATTTTGTCGCACCATTTGATCTTTTCTCTCTTTTCTTCTTTTATTAGTCTTACTTTAGCTGGTCTATGGACAATTTGTTGATCTTTTCAAAACTCAGCTCCCTGGATTCACTGATTTTGGAGGATTTTTGTGTCTCTATCTCCTTCAGTTCTGCTCTGATCTTGCTATTTTTGCCTTCTGCTAGCTTTTGAATAAGCTGCCTGCTTCCTCTAGTTTTAATTGTGATGTTAGGTGTCAATTTTAGATCTTTCCTGCTTCCCTTGTGGGTATTTTTGTACTCATAAATTTCCTCTACACACTGCTTTAAATGTGTCCCAGAGATTCTGGTATGTTGCATCTTTGTTCTCATTGGCTCTCAAAGATCACCTTTATTTCTGCCTCATTTCGCTATGCACCCAGTAGTCATTCAGGAGCAGGTTGTTCAGTTTCCATGTAGTTGCTGAGTGGTTTTGATTGAGTTCTTGAACCTGGAGTTCCAGCTACAAGCATCGCACTGTGGTCTGAGAGACAGTATGCTATAATTTCTGTTCTTTACATTTGTTGAGGAGTGCTTTTACTCCAACTATGTGGTCAATTTTGGAATAAGTGCCATGTGGTGCTGAGAAGAATGTATATTCTGCTGGATTTGGGGGTGGAGAGTTCTGTAGATGTCTATTAGGTCCACTTGGTGCAGAGTTGAGTCTCACCCTGGATATCCTTGTTAACTTTCTTGTCTTGTTGATCTGTCTAATGTTGACAGGTGTTAAAGTCTCCCATTATTATTGTATGGGAGTCTAAGCTTCATAAAGTCTCCCAAGGACTTGCTTTTATGAATCTGGGATTCTGCAGCCAGTAATATATTTAGATAGTTAGCTCTTCTTGGATGAATTTATCCCTTTACCATTATACTTTATCTGTTTTGATCTTGATGGTTTAAAGTCTGCTCTTTATCAGAGAGACTAGGATTGCAATCCCTGCTTTTTTGTTGTTTTCCATTTGCTTGGTAGATCTTCCATCCCTATTTTGAGCCATGTGTGTCTCTGCATGTGAGATGGGTCTCCCTGATTACAGCAAACTGACGAGTCTTGACTCTTTATCCCAATTTGTCAGTCTGTGTGAATTGGACCATTTTTACCCATGTACATTTAAAAATTAAATATTGTTATGTGCCACTTGAACTGTCATTGGCGATATTAGCCGGTTATTTTGCTCACTAGTTGATGCAGTTTCTTCCCTTTGGTACTGATGGTCTTTGCATTTTGGGTATCTTTTGCAATGGCTGGTACCGTTGTTCCTTTCCATGTTCAGTGCTTCCTCTTCCAGGATCTCTGTAGGTGCGGCCTGGTGGTGACAAAATCCTGAAGCATTTGTTTGTCTGTAGTTGATTTTTTTCTCCTTCACTCTCTAGGAAACTTAGTTTGGCTGGATATGAAATTCTGGGTTGAAAATCCTTTTCTTTAAGAATGTTGAATATTGGCCCCCACTCTCTTCTGGCTTGGAGAGTTTCTGCTGAGAGATCTGCTGTTAGTCTGATGGGCTTCCCTTTGTGGGTAACCCGACCATTCTCTCTGGCTGCCCTTAACATTTTTTCCTTCATTTCAACTTTGGTGAATCTGACAATTATGTGTCTTGGAGTTGCTCTTCTCGAGGAGTATCTTCATGACATTCTCTGTATTTCCTGAATTTGAATGTTGGCCTGCCTTACTAGGTTGGGGAAGTTTTCCTGGATAATATCCTGCAGAGTGTTTTCCAACTTGGTTCCATTTTCCCCATCACTTTCAGGCACACCAATCAGGTGTAGATTTGGTCTTTTCACATAATCCCATATTTCTTGGAGGCTTTGTTCATTTCTTTTTACTCTTTTTTCTCTACACTTCTTTTCTCGCTTCGTTTCATTCATTTGATCTTCAATCGCTGATACTCTTTCTTCCAGTTGATCGAGTTGGTTACTGAAGCTTGTGCATTTGTCACGTAGTTCTCCTGTTATGGTTTTCATCTCTATTAGTTCTTTTAAGGACTTCTCTACAATGGTTATTCTAGTTAGCCATTCATCAAATCTTTTTTCAAGGTTTTTAGTTTCTTTGCTCTGGTTACATAGTTCCTCCTTTAGCTCTGAGAAGTTTGATTGACTGAGGCCTTCTTCTCTCGACTCATCAAAGTCATTCTCTGTCCAGCTTTGTTCCATTGCTGGCGATGAGCTGCATTCCTTTGGAGGGGGAAATGCACTCTGATTTTTGAATTTCCAGCTTTTCTGCACTGCTTTTTCCCCATCTTTGTGGTTTTATCTGCCTTTGGTCTTTGATGATGGTGATGTACTGATGGGGTTTTGGTGTGGGTATCCTGTTTGTTAGTTTTCCTTCTAACAGTCAGGACCCTCAGCTGTAGGTCTGTTGGAGTTTGCTTGAGGTCCACTCCAGACCCTGTTTGCCTGGGTATCAGCAGTGGAGGCTGCAGAAGATAGAATATTGCTGAACAGCGAGTGTTGCTGTCTGATTCTCACTCTGGAAGCTTCGTCTCAGGGGTGTACCCCGCCGTGTGAGGTGTGAGGTGTCGGTCTGCACCTAGTGGGGGATGTCTCCCAGTTAGGCTACTTGGGGGTCAGAGACCCACTTAAGCAGGCAGTCTGTCCGTTCTCAGATCTAAAACACCCACCTCCCATGCTAGGAGAATCCTACTTCAAAGCGCTTTGTCAGGCAGGGCATTACCTCGGGGGTTTCGCGGCATGCGGTCACGGACGGGCGGGCACTCTTCAGGCTGTCGATAAACTCCACAATTCCGACTTCAATCGCTGTTTACCAGCCTCGACGGCTGCGGCGGCGACGCTGCCCGGCTGCAACTTGCTGGCACGGTTACTGGTCTCAGAACGCGTTGCTGGCAGGGTACCATGGTTATTGGAACCCTCCTGAATATGGAGATGGATATTCCTGGTGGGCGTTTTGCTGAACGGCACGGGTGAACTGGCATTTCCGGGTGGCGGCTGGAACACCGTTGAGCAGAGGATTCCCTTCCGCCGGCGGCCCTGGAACGAAACCTTTCTTCGCTCTGGCGGATGGGCTTGACAGACTTGTCTGTACTTCGGTACGGTGAACGGTATAGTTAAAATAAATCCACCCATCTTCCTCGCCATGCTTTCACACTAAGAATGAAGGCTGGAGCTGTTCCCTCTTAGTATACTTGATGCCCTCCTATATTATTTTAATCTTAATGAAAACTATAATAACTATGAAAAGGACACTATTATTCATGTTTTAAAACTTATTACACTGATATCAAAACATTAACTTTCTAACATTACACAAATCAGTAGGTTACATTAATTTTCCAAGGTTAGAGGCATTGTTGAGTCTGAGAAACTTTGTTTTACAAATACCTTTCACAGATCCTACACTCAAGGAGAAAAAACTGATAAACAAATGAACTTAACAAAGCTTCAGAGGTATCTCAGAGGGAGTATAGAACTTCACATCTGTGGAGTGATCAGGTCACTGCCTGGTAGTAGACACAGTGGTACCTCATCCATTAATTTAGTTACTGGTTGAGGCAGAACTCACAGGGCTACAATTAAAGACTCTCTTAATATTATTTTTTGGATTTTATGATTCACATGTTTTTTTTCTATTAATTGAAGACAGAGATTACATCTTGTCTTGTGAAAAACACCAGATGAAGTAAGACAATTTTCTAAGTGTAAATTCATACATTTCTTAACAGGAAAAAGAAAAAGCAGCACCCCAAATATAAAAGATATCATAATTTTGGATAAACTATTAGAAAGGTTGGCACATGGAGCAAAACATGACATACTATTAATGGTACCCTTGGACTGAGAGACTTATGGTAAAATTTATGAATTCGTATGAAGAAATGCAGCTACTAATTACTTCCAGATGAAGATAACATTAAGCCATTGAATTAGTCAGCTTGGGCTGCCATAACAAAAGCCATGGACTTTGCATCTTAAACAACAAACATTTATTTTTTCACAGTCTGCAGGCTGGAAGTCTGAGATCAGGGCACTAGTTGGGTCCGGTTCTGAGGAGGACTCCCTTTCTGACTTGCAGATGACCACATTGTCTCCTTGTCCTCACATGGTGGAAAGAGAACACTGGGTCTCTTCCTCTTCTTATTATAAGGACACCAATTCTATGAGATAGAGTTCCAACCTTAGGTCTCATCTCTACTACAGCCACATGGGGGAGTCATTCGACATATGAATTTTGCAAGGACACACTTCCATCCTTCACAGTCTTTAAGAGAATGACACATATTTTCCACTACAGAAGATATTACTAGTTAACAAAATACAGGAAATAGCAGAGGATTGTGTGTATGGGGTTTAAGCAAACAAGATGATAACATTTCCTAAAGCTAAATATAAATGCTGATCAATGGCCTCATTTAACTCTATTACCAGAAAACCAGCCTAAGACAAACCTGTCCTCTCTTGTAACAAAACTCAAACTGTGACTCAAGAATTAAATGCTGATGGTAAATACAACAGAGTTCGGAATGACTTAATAGAATGTTCTCCTAAGCCTTCTGAGAAACATAGAAGAAGATTTATAAAATATCACAAGTCATCATTATTCAGAAAGATCCCTACATGGATCCCTGCTACAATAAATTCTCTACAAGGAAAAGGCTCTGCATTTGGGGACAACTGACCTGCTCATTTGTCAATGGAATTTAAATAAAATTACATGGTTAGAGAGATTTTGTGTTGCTTAGGTAGAGAGAAAATATGTTTCCTTCTGTGTTTTTTTAAATAAAAATAAAATCTTGGAGCTCAAAATTTTATTCAACATACTTATAAATATACTTTTATTCAACTTTGGTCCAAAAGCAGGAAGAAGTAACATAGGAAAAGAACTGAATAAGAATAGGAAAACTAAAGATAAAGAGGAGCCTATTCTCAATAAGGCATCTGAATAAACTGTTTAACTTAAAAAAATTGATTGAGCAGGGAAAGGAACAAAATGGGGAGCAAAGAAGGAGAGGATGATGATGGAAGAGAGATACTTGTGCAAATGTACAACCCATGGAGAGGAACACAGGGTAATTAGGAGGTCATGAAGCAAATGTTTAGAGAAAGTAATTACATAAAAAGTATAGGAATAATCCAGGAAAGAAATAGGTGTTAAATATAAATAAGTATGGATGATTTCACTAAAAACAAGTCATATCAGTGTGTCTGCTTTTCTTCTGTAATGATTATTAAATCAGTAGATCAAGGAAATGCTTCCAGAGATTGAGGGCAAATATGACAAAATCATAGTAAATATCCTTACAAAAATAAAAAAGAAAATGTAAGTTGGATGTTGGCTAAATTATATGGGCCACGTATCTAGTTAAATAATCATGCTGAAAGCGTATTAGTTAATAGACATATGTCAGTTCATTCATTCATTCTTCAATTATAAACTCTTATTAAGTAGCAAGTATTTATCAGGCACTATATTAAGCCTTAGGGATACCAGGAAGATCAAACTGTGGTCTCACAATCTATTAGGAAGAAACAGGGCTGTCACCAATAACTGTAATAGGCTGTTCATTAACTATGACAATAATAATCTAGCCTAAAGAAAAATCTTTAGTGAGAAGAAAAGATACTTCCAAAGCCTTAATCTTATTCAACATTTTTACCAATAATGTGGCTAATGTCAGAAAGAACTTGCTTACTATTTTGCAGATGTCATAAAACTTGCAGAAATAGCTAGACATTGGCAGATCAAAATAAGAAGTCAAGAAAATCTCAATGGATGGGTATTAAAACCAGTAAGATGAATTAAATATATATTAACATGGTGATCTACATTGAGGTTAAAAGGACACAACCACATGAATACAGTACTTGGAAGACATAGCTTGACAGCAGCTAATATGAAAAAGACCTGACTCTCAGTCAAACACAAACTCGATATAGCTTAGCAGTGATATATAATGTCTAAAACCTTGAGGTTTCATGATCAAAACAGCATGTCCAGGCCAAGGACAGTTACGACACAAGTGTATTCTATGCTGGTAAGGATGATTTTGCATCGTGGCCCAGTTCTGGAGTACAAAATTATTATAAAACAGGGCCATTATATCCTTTTCATCCATGAGTATACAGCAGACAAATATCTTATTATCTCTAGTTCTGTCTGAGAATAAGAAGGCAGTTCAGTTTACTCAACAATGTACAAAGATCAATGAGAAGATCTTTCTTCAAGGCAGTATTTGACATATTAGAGAGGATGTAGCAGGAGGCAATGAGGGGGAGTTTTTATATGAAACCTTCTACTTCATATTTTTTAAACTTGTAAGAAAAGAGGGCTCTTTAGCCTAAAGAAGTTGTAATGAGGCGTGTCTTTTTTTTTTTTTTTTTTAACAATGAGTAGAATTACTCTACGAAGCTCCAGAATGTAAAATAGGAACAACTGACTTTTCTATTGGGATTTATTCTTTGCAAAGAGCTGTCTTATTAACGACATCATTTGGTTCTCATAATTACATTGAGAGTTAGGCAATGGAGGCACGACCATTACCACCATTTTATAGGTTGGAAAACTAAAGTTCAGAAAAGTTGGGGCTTACCCAAAGTGGAAAAGTTGGGGGTCCAAATCCCAATTTTTTGAGCCCAAACCTATGCCATGCCATCCTTCCACCTGGAAGTGGATTTTATCTCAGTATAAAAAATAAAAACATTTTTAATAATAAAGAGCACACAAAAATGAAACAGATTAATGAAACAAATTAATGATTTCCTTTTCCTGAAAAAAAGCAAACATGGGCTGAGGATTTTGTGTCAGGCACTTTCATAGGTGACTCCTTCTTATGGAGGAGGTTGGATCAGGTGATCTCCACATACATTAGAATAAATATTTACTGTGGGGAAAAGAGAGTGAAAAAGAAAGATTTAAGTTGGTATTCGGGAGATATCCATGGAGTTCACTCATTCACTTAGCAAAGATTCACTGACCACTTACTATGTAGTACATAGTCCTGGAATAGGAATAAACATAGAAGGCTTGAAAATAGAAATCCTGATATTGAGTAGTGGTTCACTCAGTTATCCCTGTGCTTTTTTGAGTCTAAATTTTCCCATATGTCAAGGTTTATAAAATCCATGTCAAGAATTATAAAGATTGGATGAGATAATATTTTAAAAGTACTAAGCACATAGCAGGAGCTTAATAAATATTAGTTCCCTTCTTCCCTTTACATATGAAAGTTGCCATGCAGTTCCCAGGAGACAGTTTGTATGAATTGAATATGACAATAAGACAGGACCTAAATGTAAAGAAAGTGGAAGGGCAAGCAAAGAGTCTGTTGGTGTTCACATCACTTTGCTGGTCTGAAGGTGACCACTAAGGCTTAATTTTGTAAAAAGCCTAGGGCACAGCATATTCTAGAACTTTATTTGATCTTGACTTCTCAGCCTAAGACTTCTTTCTTCTCATTGATCTTTGTACATTGTTGAGTAAACTGAACTGCCTTCTTATTCTCAGACAGAACTAGAGATAATAAGATATTTGTCTGCTGTATACTCATGGATGAAAAGGATATAATGGCCCTGTTTTATAATAATTTTGTACTCCTGAACAATATCCATCTAAACATGCTTCAAATCAGAGAGAAAAAAATAATCACTTGCCTAAAAATAAGGAATTTTCCTTTTAGTGGATTTAACAGTTACATATTGCTGTTTTGAAAATCAAGCTTCTTGGTTATAACTAGAGTAGTTTAGGATGTGATGTTTTTGGATAATTTTGCCAACTTCATGTTCTGGCTAGAAATAAGAACATCAGGAGACAATGGCTCACTGGTTACGAAAGTTTGTATGCAAGCTCACCAAGTATGGAAACGGGTTTGTAAACAAAACCTTGCTTAGCCCTGCTGAGTCATTCTTTCAGAAAAAAAGACTAAGTATAGATTTGTTTTATATTTTTTCCTGTTTTACCTTAATATATAAACCAAATATTTGTTTAGCTCTCACCTCAAAGAATTAACAGAAGTTGTGAATGCCTATCGAATATAGAACTGATTTACTTGCATTCCTCTCTTACTATATATTCAAAAGGGTAAAAGATAACAAGGAATATAAGATTAATCTATGCTTAGCTTTTTTCCTATGTTGAGAAGGTACATTTAATATACATGAAGCAGTTTAATAGCAACATAAAATTTATTCAATGTTCATAATAGTAAACATTTACTGTGTACCTAACCATGCACACCCTCCTTGAAAAACATAATCTGGTGGAGATGGAAGATGTCAGATATAGAAAAATTTATAACAATACTATAATGTAAGATGAGTTTCATTAGAGCTTAGGACCATGGTACTATCAGGGGGCTATGACAAAATAAGATGGTGTATCTGTGTATATGGGGGTGGGGGTGAGAGAGACAGAGAGAAAGTGTCCTCACACTAAAAAAAAAGTGTCTTATTAGGCCAAGCAATACCCTATTTAATAACTTGAAAACTACATAATGCAAAATTTAACAAGGAATGCAAAATAGCAATTCTCTTTCCATCATATTAAGATATTAAGAACCAAATATCTAAGAATTATCTGGAAACATTAAAATGCAAATTTTCAGCTTCACACCAAGATATTCTGATGCAGTAGGTCTGAAATGACACACTGAAGTTTTCAGGTTATATAACCCAGGTGATTCTGATACAGACATTATGCAGATCTCATTTTGAATAATACCACCAAAAGAATACAAATTAGATATAATTGGATACAGCTCTTTCAATCACAGACTCCAAAGACTTAAAAGTCCTTGAACAAAAACATAAATCCCTTTAAAAAAAGAATTAAGAAAATAACTGTATTAAAAATCAAAGTAATTAACCATGATAATTATCACATTTCCTTCTTTTGTTTCATCCAGATGGTACTATCAACTACAAAAGGAGTGATTTAGGTTTGTCTCTAAGATAAACTTTCTGACAAAAAGAGTATCATTTGGATGGTAGAACAAATTATTACAGATGAGTACAGAACTTCTTCTCCTGGTACAACTTAGATGGTAACTCCATGATATCAAAACAACCATTTAAATGAGGTAGGGGATTCAACTCATCAAGTATTTCCTAGGGAGATTCTATCAGGTGTATAACACTGTGGTGGATACTTGATCGTCTGGGGAGAAAGGATGGGATTTTTGTCCCCGTGAGCCTAAGTTCTTGAGGAACCAAAAATATCACTTAAGAGAAAATACAAAAACCCATGAAACATGCAACTGATTATATATAGGAAACAATAAATGCATGGTGTAGATGATAAGCATTGGATTAGTTCAATGAATATCAGTGTACTCTGGGCCGATCTGGGGAAAGAACAAGGATTGGGGCCTGGAGAATAGAATGTGGATTGTAAGAAAGAAGAGGAAAACAGCATCAGCAAACACATAGCACACTGTTTTGTCTCCCAGGCTGCTGAACAAGTGGTTGAGCAGGTTAAATTGTTGTTTTGGGGTCACCAAACCAATGCCTCAGATTTTCAATAATAAAAACCAATGAAGAAAGCAGGAAGAGCAAGGAGAATAAGATAGAGAAAAATAAAGGGGTAAATAAATCCCAATATAGAAAGAATGACTTCTACTGTTAGGAAAGCAAAAGATTTCTTCGTAAAATACCCCAGAGCTTATTTAAAGTAGTAATCAGAAGAAAATAGAAAACATTTATGAACATTTATCATATATCAGACACTATCACAGCCCTTCCATGTATAAATTCCTTTAATCTCCCAACAACACTATGAGATAGGAACTTTCACTGTATCATCAGGATTCCTAACAGCCCATGAAGCTCTCTAAATCAAACAGTGATTAGCTTGATGTGATCATTCTACAATGTATACATAGATTAAAACATCATATTATACCCTATAAATTATACATAATTATTTATCGATTTAAGAAAATATGTTTAAACTTAAGAAGATGAATTTCATTTGATTTTTTTAATACCTTCTGTTTTTATGTGTCTAAGAAGTCTGCTTTAGAAAAATATCCTTTATTTTCCATGGACAGTATATATTCAACCAGTTGAAATGTGAATTTTAAGAATTACAATAAGCAAATTCTTGTTGAATGTTCAATACAGAGTTTATATAGATTTGCCTTATGTATGCATTTTTAAATTATTAGTATTGATGAGACAGAAAGTATATAAACTTGTACCTCAGTCTAGGAGGATGAGAAGTTATTTAATGTGGAACAGAGAAAGCATGGAGAGCAATATTAGAAGAAAGCCACTTGAGAATTTAATAAGCAAACTTGGAGTAAATTGGCGACCTAAGGTAAAAAGATATCAACTGTGGTCTTGTGTTTTTAGTACAGCTCAGTTCTATCAGTAACCAGTCAAGAGGGATTAAGAATTACAGCTGCTACTGCCTAAACTTTCCAGCAGTTCAGAAAAATCAACAGAGTTTTTTTTCTTGCAATTAGATTTTTAGGGTAACTCTTTTGGATAATGTTTATAGTTTCAAACAACTCTGATTTTCTCCCAGATTTGCTGAGCAATAACTAATGACCTAAATGCAAACACCACCCTGTTTGGTAGTTACAAGTTTCCCTCTAACATAAACAAGAATGCTTTTCTGGAAAATTGATTTTCTTTTTTTTTTTTAATTTTTTTTATTATACTTTAAGTTCTAGGGTACATGTGCACAAGGTGCAGGTTTGTTACATATGTATACATGTGCCATGTTGGTGTGCTGCACCCATTAACTCGTCATTTACATTAGTTATATCTCCTAATGCTATCTCTCCCCCCACCCCCTCCCCACAATAAGACCTGGTGTGTGATGTTCCCCTTCCTGTGTCCAAGTAATCTCATTGTTCAGTTCCCACCTATGAGTGAGAACATGAGGTATTTGGTTTTCTGTGCTTGTGATAGTTTGCTGAGAATGATGGTTTCCAGCTGCATCCATGTCCCTACAAACGATACGAACTCATCCCTTTTTATGGATGCATAGTATTCCACGGTGTATATGTGCCACATTTTCTTAATCCAGTCTGTCACTGATGGACATTTGGGTTGGTTCCAAGTCTTTGCTATTGTGAATAGTGCCTCAATAAACATACGTGTGCATGTGTCTTTATAGCAGCATGACTTATAATCCTTTGGGTATATCATCCCCAGTAATGGGATGGCTGGGTCAAATGTCATTTCTAGTTCTAGATCCTTGAGGAATTGCCACACTGTTTTCCACAATGGTTGAACTAGTTTACAGTCCCACCAACAGTGTAAAAGCGTTCCTATTTCTTCACATCCTCTCCAGCACCTGTTGTTTCCTGATTTTTTTAGTGATTGCCATTCTAACTAGTGTGAGATGGTGTCTCATTGTGGTTTTGATTTGCATTTCTCTGATGGCGAGTGATGATGAACATTTTTTCATGTGTCTGTTGGCTGTATGAATGTCTTCTTTTGAGAAGTGTTTGTTCATATCCTTTGCCCACTTTTTGATGGGGTTGTTTGTTTCTTTCTGGTACCTTGATTGAGTTATTTATAGGTTCTGGATATTAGCCCTTTGTCAGATGAGTAGATTGCAAAAACTTTCTCCCATTCTGTAGGTTGCCTGTTTACTCTGATGGTAGTTTCTTTTGCTGTGCAGTTCTTTAGTTTAATTAGATCCCATTTATCAATTTTAGCTCCTGTTGCTATTGCTTTTGGTGTTTTAGACATGAAGTCCTTGCCCATGCCTATGTCCTGAACGGTATTACCTAGGTTTTCTTCTAGGGTTTTTATGGTTTTAGGTCGAACATTTAAGTCTCCAATCCATCTGGAATTAATTTTTGTATAAGGAGTAAGGAAAGGATCTAGTTTCAGCTTTCTACTTATGGCTAGTCAATTTTCCCAGAACCATTTACTAAATAGGGAATTCTTTCCCCATTTCTTGTTTTTGTCAGGTTTGTCAAAGATCAAATGGCTGTAGATGTGTGGTATTATTTCTGAGGACTCTGTTCTGTTCCATTGGTCTATATCTCTGTTTTGGTACCAGTACCATGTTGTTTTGGTTACTGTAGCCTTGTAGTATAGTTTGAAGTCAGTTAGTGTGATGCCTCCAGCTTTGTTCTTTTGGCTTAGGATTGTCTTGGCAATGCGGGGTCTTTTTTGGTTCCATATGAACTTTAAAGCAGTTTTTTCCAATTCTGTGAAGAAAGTCATTGGTAGCTTAATGGGGATGGCACTGAATATATAAATTACCTTGGTCAGTATGGCCATTTTCACAATATTGATTCTTCCTATCCCTGAGCATGGTATGTTCTTCCATTTGTTTGTGTCCTCTTTTATTTCACTGAGCAGTGCTTTGTAATTCTCCTTGAAGAGGTCCTTTACATCCCTTGTAAGTTGGATTCCTAGGTATTTTATTCTCTTTGAAGCTGTTGTGAATGGGAGTTCATTCATGATTTGGCTCTCTGTTTGTCTGTTACTGGTGTATAAGAATGCTTGTGATTTTTGCACATTGATTTTGTATCCTGAGACTTTGCTGAAGTTGCTTATCAGCTTAAGGAGATTTGTGGCTGAGACAATGGGGTTTTCTAAATATACAATCATGTCATCTGAAAACAGGGACAATCTGACTTCTTCTTTTCCTAACTGAATGCCCTTTTTTCTTTCTCTTGATTGCCCTAGCCAGAACTTCCAACATTATGTTGAATAAGAGTGGTGAGAGAGGGCATCCCTGTCTTGTGCCAGTTTTCAAAGGGAATGCTTCCAGTTTTTGCCCATTCAGTATGATATTGGCTGTGGGTTTGTCATAAATAGCTCTTATTATTTTGAGATACATTCCATCAATACCGAATTTATTGAGAGTTTTTAGCATGAAGGGCTGTTGAATTTTGTCAAAGGCCTTTTCTGCCGCTATTCAGATAATCATGTGGTTTTTGTCGTTGGTTCTGTTTATATGCTGGATTTCGTTTATTGATTTGCGTATGTTGAACCAGCCTTGCATCCCAGGGATGAAGCCCACTTGATCATGGTGGATAAGCTTTTTGATGTGCTGCTGGATTCAAGTAGTCTCTTCATTGAAAGACTAGGTATCAAACAACAGACTGGTTTTAAATGTTGGTTAAATGGTCTGTAGCTGTTAATCATAGTTGTAGAAATTTTTAAGGCAGTATGTTCATTGCACTAGTTTCCAATCATATCTCACAATCAATACTTTTATAACTCTATAAATCCATAACTGGTCACATGCATTTCACATATTCATCGCAGTATTGATGTTAACACTATTTGACATTACTGAATAATTTCAAATAGGAGATAGATACATCGTAGATTGAATAAAGTGATTTGCCGTGCCTATCTTATTAGAATGTTATAACAATCCTGGAAATTATCCAGGTAAAACACCTGGTTTCTAATCCAGAGTTCTTTCCATTGCTAATAAATAAGGGTTATAAGAAGGCAAAGAGCACAGTGAACTCTCAGTTATTAACAGGCAAACTTTCTGGTTTTCCAGAAGCCAGTCTTCTCCAGCTTGACTTTTGGAAGGCCAAGCAACCCCACAAAACGGATGTACAAATTCCCTTGTTATATTTACCTCATCCACCATAAAAACACGGGACAGACCATCCTCCTAGAAGTGTCTAGAATTTCATGTTTAAAAGAAGTAGTTACTGATTAAAATATTGATTCTGCTGACCTCGCATTTACTTTAAGATATTATTGAGTTTTTTTGACCATTTTTATTTTTTAAGTGATTGAGTAATTTTCTAAATTTGCATATTAGGTAATTGAAGATTGTATCGTGGCTGGAATCTGGTTCATGAAAAATTCCTCTTTCTAGTTGTCATTTTTTCCATTTAATTACTCTCTGGGACTTGAGGAGAATACACAATTTTCCAGCAAAGCCACGCAATAAGTATTTGTTTAAACTTCTGAAGTACTTCCTGTTTTGTTTTTTCCCAGTCTGTCTACATACATATATAAGAAATCTGAATAACTTGCTTTTCCTTAGTCTTGCTGGCTTTTCTTCATTATTTTCACCAAAGAAATGGGGTAGAAAACTCATCTTTTTTTATCGCAAACTACACTTGGTATCATTTCCCTTTGCTTTTCTCTGTTACTCACACACACAAATCTATGCTCTATATTCCTTTTTCGCTTGTATCTTGTTTCATTCAATGACCACCACCTGAATCTATAGGCACTACTTAGGGAGATTAGATTTGGACGGTATGGTAGCCATGGGCATTTTAGTAATCAGAAGGAAATAACATTCTAGCCTGTTTGGCCGGAACTGCCATCTTCCAATAATTCACCAAAATAACGAATGCAAAAGGAAAGAAGAGAGGCACCCTGTATATGTTCTCTAGGCCTTTTAGAAAACATAGAGTTGTTCCTGTGGCCACAAACATATGAAACTATAAGAAAGGTGATGTTGTAGATATCAAGGGAATAGGTACTGTTGAAAAAGGAATGCCTGCAAGTGTTACCATGGCAAAACTGGAAGAGTCCCAGTGTTCCTCAGTGTGCCGTTTGCATTGCTGTAAACATACAAGTTAAGGGCAAGATTCCTGGCAAGAGAATTAATGTGTGTATTGATTACATTAAGTACGCTAAGAGCCAAGATAGCTTCCTGAAACGTGCAAAGGAAAATGATTAGAAAAAGAAGGAAGCCAAAGAGAGAAGTACCCAGGTTCAGGTGAAGCGCCAGCCTGCTCCACCCAGACAAGTGCACTTTGTGAGAACCAATGGGAAGGAGCTTGAGCTGCTGACCCCCCTTCCCTATGGATTCATGGCATAATAGGTGTAGAAAAGTAAAAGGCCTCTGAACTGTAAAAATGTTTCTCTTCTTTGAGTAGAAGTGGGTGTCCCCTCCCCTAAAGAAATATTTAAAGCAAATTTAAATTGTGTCCTAATTCATTGTGTAATATCTTTACTATTAACATTAAATTTAATGTTTTTCTTGCTGAAAGATGTGAAGTGGCTTATTGTGCAACAAATTACTCAACAGGTTAGAAAACGGCCAGATATTATTTATAAAATATTTTTACTGGCTTGAAGACAGTCCCTCTAAATCATCATGTAAGAAATAAAATAATTTTGAAAAAAAAATTCTAATTGTTCTGGGTAAAGTATATAATTTATGCAATTGCATATAAATCTATGCCAGCAACTGCATCAAACCACAGCTTTTATTTTTGAAGAAGTTTATATTACTCTAAAACAATACAGAGAGTTTCCAAGTGATCACTTTTCTTCAAGTCTTACAGATAATTAACTTTTTTATGTTAAGGAAAGGCTTTTCATAAGTTTTAGCAGGATCTTTAAATACAGTTACCACATTATGAGCCCAAAAGAGTTTTTTTGCCTTCACATAAAAAGACAAAAAGGGAAGCATGTTTTACATAGACAAGTATAAAAGACAAAAAAGCAAGAATGCCTCAGAGACCTCAGAGCAGAGCCAGAAGGCAAAAGTTCAGAATAAAACTGTAGAACAGGGGTCCCCAATCCCAACCCCTGGCGGTGGATGGGTACCTGTCCCTGGCCTGTTAGGAAATGGGCGGCACAGGAGGTGAGCGGCAGGGACATTACCGTCTGAGCTCCGCCTCCTGTCAGATCAGCAGCAGCATTAGATTCTCATAGGAGCGCAAATCCTATTGTGAACTGGGCATGTGAGAGATCCAGGCTGTGGCTCCTTATGAGAATCTAAGTCAGATGACCTGACATGGGACAATTTCATCCTGAAACCATCCACTCCCAACCCGCATGAAAAAACTGTCTTCCACAAAACTGGCCCCTGGTGCCAGAAAGTTTGGGGACCCACTGCTTTAGAAAGTGGAAGATGCTGAGGGCTTCTTTAGTTGTGTTCAGGGTAAGAGAATGGAGAAGACATGAACACCGCTGGGGTGTGTCACATTGAATAAAGAGAAACAGAACTACTGAGGTCCTAGTTTGTCTTTGTTCCTGTGAATGTCAATCTGAAATTAAAGAAGATAGCTTCAAGAATGTGTAAGATCCCCTACACTCTGCACTACACAGGTAATCACATCAGTAGTTTTATGTTTGGTCCTACGTTTAATATTTTAACAGGACTCAAAGGATCCTTAACTATCTTGAGGGAAATAGCATTTGTTCATGAATTCATTTTTTTCAATAAACACTTCTTAAGCATCAACTATATGCCAGGCTCCATATTATATGCTAGAAAGTAGACTCTCAGTCATTTAACTCATGCATGCCTGTCAGGTTCCCAGCATGGTAAACAAGCCAGTTAAGTTCCTTGCTATCACAGAACACACAGATACATGAAAAACTTAAAACACAGTATAAAAATCACTGTAGTAAAAGGTGTATAAAAGCAAAGTAAAGCATTTATAAAGCACAGAGGATAACTCATTTGGCTGGAAGACGAAAGGGTCTAAACTGGGCCTTGATGAATGAGTGACTCTGTATGGAGGAAGGGATGAAGCACACGGCAGGTGGAGGGATGGCATGTGCAGTCAGTGAGGTGCAAAAGGATAGACAGGCTGCATCAGGAATAAGGAGCAATTTGGTCATATGAGAAGCAGTCAGAGAAACCAGAATTTTTAAACCTGGAAATACAACACGTATGGCTGGTGTACTATTGTTATTCTCAAATATCTGGAAGTCTGTCAAGTGAAAAAGAGAAATTCCATTCTGTAGGGCAAAATCAGAATCAATCCATGGAAGTGACAGAGGGGTATGTAAGGGTCGATGTCAGAAAACTTGCAATGAGAGTTGTTTCAATGGAATGAGGTGTCTTTTATGGAAATAACATCAAACCACAGGAAATATTGAAGCAGAGGTCGAATATGTCAGAGGATTAAAGAGGCAACTTCTACGTTGGGCTGAGTGCTGACCTGAAAAGTCCAATTCTTTAGGTTATTTGAAAGCTAAGATCAGGTCATAGTATTCTAAGAGAACACACTAGATAGAATTTAAGAAAATCTGGGAGAGGGAAGAGACTTTGGAGATTATTGAATCCAATACTTTCACTTTGCAGATGAGAAACTGAAGTCCTGGAAAGATAAATGGCTAGTTTAAAGTCATCTAGCAAATCAGTGGCTCCATCTGAACTGGAATCCTCTCTTCAGCTCCCTGTGTGGTGATCATTGCACCATATCACACTGCTACTATCAAATGAATTCCAATATCTCAATCCATAATTCTCAGTGAATGTACAGATACTATAACCAAAACACAATCTATAATCTTAAAGGAAAAATGGGGAACAAGATACTTAACAGCTAGAGAACTGGAGACAGGGCATACATTTTTCCTGATTTTTCAAAAATATAGAATTTTATAGTGATTTTTCTCAATCCAGGAGAATATAAACCAGATTAATGAATAATGATAAACAGAAAGAAGAGGTGATCACAAGGAACCAGCATGGAAGAATAATTCCAAAGTAACCTTTTTTTTTTTTTTTTTTTTTTTTTTTTCCTGAGACGAAGTCTCGCTCTGTCACCGGGGCTGGAGTGCAGTGGCACGATCTTGGCTCACTGCAACCTCTGCCTCCCGGGTTCATGCCATTCTCCTGCCTCAGCCGCCCAAGTAGCTGGGACTACAGGCGCCCGCCACTATGCCCGGCTAATTTTTTTGTATTTTTAGTAGAGACGGGGTTTCACCGTGTTAACTAGGATGGTCTCGATCTCCTGACCTCGTGATCAGCCCATCTCGACCTCCCAAAGTGCTGAGATTACAGGCATGAGCTACCGCGCCCAGCTGTAACCTTTATTTTTTAACGTGGTAAGGAAATTTGTTCATTCCATCCATTTCTTCATTTTATCAACAGAGATGTTTAAGTTGCCTGTGGTGGGTACCAGACTCACATATGGACCTATCAGGAAGATAAAAGACGAAGTCTCTGGTTTTAAGGAGTTCAGAATAATATAATGCAATATGCCTGATGACACTATAGGAGGTAAGAGAGGATGTTAGAGAGTAGGTGTGGGTAAGAAAATCTTTCTGAGAAGAGGTGATATCTATGCTAGGATTAGGAATTTTGGAGGATGAGTGAAAGAGCCAGGTGAGGACTTACAAGGCAGAGAAAGTAGAATGTAAAGGAATAGCTCATTTGGGAAATTGAAGGCAGTGTAGTGCTGTGCTGTGATTATAATGTATTTGTATTTCAGCATTTGACAAAAATCTAAATGATACGTAACTTTTGTGCATAATATACAAGGTACATGGATTACTGACTGGCTAAAAGGGCCCTCCACCTTGGAAAGAGGACCACATTGATGTAAATGGGAGGAAAGGTTTTAAGTGGCTTTGTCCAGTTTTATGTGGTTAAAAACAAAGCAAAAGAGGGAGAAATAGTTTAACAATGATTAATATAGAAAATTGACAGGTATGATGCTTTAGTTAACAACACAGTCTATGAGACAAAGTGAAGCAAATTAGGACTATTAAAGTTATTGTAGAACAGATAGAAGCATCAAGGACAAGATTTCTTCTGACTTTAAGAATCTGTATTTGTGCAGATAGTTTTACAAAATGAGAGGCTCAAGTGACCAGAAAGAGCACACAACTAGAAATATTTCTGAATTCAAGTCTAGGATGTGCCATTTATTATACATCCAATCTTACGCAGCCTCCTTGGGATCCATTTTCCCTGTCTCCAGAGAAGTTAGACTAGATACTCTTTATTGCATTTCCAGTTTTAAAAATAAAGTCCACAATACAGTTAGCCTTTAAGAATTCAACACTTATCTCATATCCCAAGTTCCTAAACTATTGTAGGTCCTCAACAAATATTTCCTGAATGAATGAATCAGTTACTTCTGTATAGGCCTTCACTGTATCCTGTGAGTTACAAAAGACAACAGGGGAAAAACAGGGAGGGAAAATGGTGTGCCACACTGGGGCCAGGTAAAAATTCACATTTTAAGGCGGGTTCCTCTTCTTTCATTGGAGGATATATATAATCAGCAAAGGAGAAAGTATGTATTCTTTATAGAACCTTTATTGACTTTTTGTATTAAAAAAGTAATACATACTCATCATATTATTGAATATAGAGTGAAATAAACTAAAAACTCCTGGTAATTCTATTACCAAGAAGTTACCATTTTTTCATATTTTGGTACACAGCCTTTCAGGCTTTTCTCTCTATATATACATTTTTAAAACATAGTATCCTATTGTGCCTATCTATATGCTGCTTTAAAGCCAGTCTTTTTCTCCCTTTGAAAATAGAGTGTGGAGTTTTCAAGATGGCATAGTACTCTCTTGTATAAATATGCTATAATTTATTCAATAAATTTTCTACACTTAAACATTTATGTTATTTCCTTTTTTCTATCAAGTAAGTTACGGTAAAAATCTTTTACAAGTTTTTAAATTTATTCTTTAAGATGATAAGCATAGAATTGCTGGGTGAGAAAATATGAAACTTATTAAGGCTTTTGGATATATCTTCCTAAATGACTTCCAGAAAAGGCTATGCCAATTTATATTTCCTCCAGCAAAGTATAACAATTCCTGTCTCCTTGGGTCATCAAACATGGGCATTATCAATTTTTAAAATCTGTGCCGATCTGGAAGGCAAAAGTGTCATAGTTGTTTTAATATGCATTTCCTGTCTTGGCTTACATTTGTTTAATTCCTTTAATAGTAGGTCAACATTATAAATAGGGATGTACTAGAATGTGTGCCATACAGTGAATCAAAAAAAATACACAAAAGATTACTAGACATCTTATACAAGCGAAATCATTTATTTATCTATTCACTTTCATTTGTTCCATTTATTGAGTGCTTTTCTATACTGTGGATAGTTCTGAGTACTGGTGAAATAAAAGCAAAAACACACAGTCCCTGCTCTCGAGGAGCTCACAGTTAAGAAAACAGATACGTAAGTATGCTACTGTAATATGGTGTTATCAGCACTCTAATAAAAGTATATACAAGGTTAGTAGTGTCTCCATAATGGGTAAGAAGGAAAGAGTGTTTCTTTAAAAATAATCAGACCCAGAATACGGGGTGAAACCCTCAATGTCTACAGGATGCAGTAAAGACCTTGGGCATTCCAGAGACAAAGAAAGGTGCTGCAACTTCTGGACATAAAGAAGTTCCAATAAATCTAATCTTACATCATAAAGACTAAGCTTACCATCACCAATTCATACACTGAAAGTTCAAGAACCAGATTTCCCTTATTCAGTTGTCTGTCATATTTTTTCCAATTATTTTGTAACACTGGACTAGTCAACATACCATCTTATGACCAAATTTAAAACAAATTACTGGTTAAGGAAAAAAAATGACTCACTAGTAAGTAAAGTGACAAGCAATTAGAACAAACGAACCATCCATCCTTCAGGAAGCTTTTTTAAAAAAAAGATTTTCTGCATGGTTTATCTTGTGGTTTGCTTCTTCCAACAAGGCAGCAACCTTAGAAATGATATCAGCATGAAAAGTTCATGACTTATTCACCTCTGACATAACTTTGTAGTCTCATGGGAGTTTCAAAAAGTTTTTCTTCTGATCATGAGATTCGGTGGTTTCACAAATTTACTTACCCCCACCCTCCCCGCCCCCCGTGTTAAAAGGTTTACTGGCAGATGCAGGAGGTGACATTCCAGTGGCTCCATTATTTTAATTAGTCAATATCATTTATTCTGTCATTAAACAAATATTTGGTATCTACTACACTCAAAGCATAGCATTTGGTTTTACTTAAGCATTTTACAAACACTTTTAAGTACATATCAATATGCACATCAATCTTACCTCTACCTCACCAAAGAGGAAAAGGGTTCAAGTTATCTTCTCAAGGTCACACAGTCACTAAGAAGCAAAGGACTCTGAACACAGATCTCTGAACTCCAAATCCAGGGCTCTTTCCAGCCTTCCTTACTAGTCTCCCTGTACTCAGATTTTCCTGCTGCCTAATTAATGTTCTCAAAACACCAAAGTAGCTCCTGCCTTCATCATGTCTCATCTGCTCTGAAAATCCACTTTGACTATTTCAGTCCACAGAACTCATTCTCCTCTGAACTCCTATAGCTTGTTGCTCATATTATTCAACTGGCACTAACTCAGAAAATGCCTAGTGAGATCTCTGTCTTTAATTATGAAATTTTAGTGTCTATTTAGAAAACACTGTGCCCGGTTATGAGACTGCTCCAGTACTACTTAAACCTAAGTTTTATTCAGTTCTGCAAATGTTTTTCACAACCTACTATGAGTCAGGCACCATGCTGAGAGCTAAGACATGGTTTCTGCCCTCAAGAATCTTAATCTACGGGAATGTGG
Source organism: Papio anubis (assembly GCF_008728515.1). Lineage (NCBI taxonomy): Eukaryota > Metazoa > Chordata > Mammalia > Primates > Cercopithecidae > Papio > Papio anubis. The sequence continues at coordinate 31,190,174 of NC_044987.1, read as the reverse complement.
ATATGTAAATGTTTTACAGACATATGTGTACAATTGGTCATTCATTCATTAATTCAGTAAGCAAACTCAATTTGCAGGCCATGAAAGATAAGTAAAATATGGTCCATGTCTTTTAAGTAACTTGCAGTCTACTAGCAAAGAGAGACATACATTTTTTCATTCATTAAATAAACATTTATTCAATAAACACCTTATTAAGTGGTGGAAACAAGTGAGGAACACCTATGAATAACATGGTCTCTGTTCACAGAGTTGTTTCCTTTTTAAGGACCATAATCTTCAAAGGTAGAAACTAGCAACTATACTCTGTTATCCTGTGTAATAAGAAGGCTTAGCAAAGCCTTGGCCCATGGATATTCATTCATTCCTTCATTCTTATATCTACTCCAAGTCTCTCTTGGTAGTTCTCACATATCACCCTTTTTTAGACCAGCTCAAGGTAATGAATCTAAGACAGAATTATCATAAACCTTATAGTTCTAGTGTAAGTATTTCCAAAGACACTTGGAACATTTTTCATGTTATTCCAAACACCAACCACTTCTTGGTTTTTTATAGAGAGAATAAAATAGAAATTCCTAAATAGAAATTCAGTTTTCTCACTCTATTACTTTGTTCACATATTTGATATGTCAAGGTGCAAATGTGCAAGCAGTGGTTTTTAAAACATGCTATTCAGAGACAAAGGGGTTCCTTTGAGGTTTTTCAGAAATAATACTAGCAGTGGGGAAGACATGGCGCTTCCCACTTAACCAGAGTATTTTAGCTTTCTGTCTTAAATACTGTGCTTCTAGGTAAAACTTATTTTGGAACAGGGTCCTGCTACTTAATTAAGAAAAAAAAAAACTGATTTAAGAGAATCAATGTGGTAAGACATTATAGTATTTTGGCTTTTTGTTTTTTAATATTTATCTTTTTAAAAAATAATGTCCTTCTTATGAAGTCAAACCAATCCACTTTTAAAGACAGCTATGGTAGCTATGTTACTGAGCATTTATTACTTAGTGCCAACTACACTGTAAATCGATCATTTAGTCATATTTAGCATCCATTTAAGGAACCATTTCACTATATCGCCTACAAAGAAAGCAAGCAATACAAATCAGTGCGCATCACTGACATTAGAGATTAATTTCCTAAGAGATTTGCATTTCTAAATATGTCTATGTAGACAGAAGACCTGGTGTTCGATATATCAGTAGGATGACTGATCTATTAACACTAACCTATTGTACATTTCAAAATAGCTAAAGAGAATTTGAATGTTCCTAGTGTAAAGAAAACATAAATATTTAAGGTGATGGATATCCCAATTATCTTCATTTAATTATATGAATATACCATACTATCACATGTACCCCCCAAATAAATACATCTATTATGTATCAATGAATTTTAATTAATGTGAATATATCATACTATCACATGTACCCCCAAATAAATACATCTATTATGTATCAATGCATTTTAATTATATGAATATATCATATTATCACATGTACTACCCCCCAAATAAATACATCTATTATGTATCAATGAAAAAAAATGTATCTTAGTGGGTCAATTTCTCCATTTGACTCTACTATATATAGTAACAGTTACTGAACACAAGTCCATCCTATGAGGTTCAATTGATATTTTTCCAGATAGCAAAGAGTAACTAATATTTACTGCATGTATTTCATTTCATCCTCAAAATAATCCTATTAGATAAGGACTATTATCATCCTCATGTTACAGACAAGGAAATGAAAGAACTAGCACGTAGAAACAGGGACCCTAAAAGGATCAGGGGAGCAAGAGGGCCATGTATGGGAAAAATTTCCAGGTGAAAAGTGGGAAAAAGAAGAACCTCATTCCAGAAGGTTCCATTTCACATCAAACTTCTCAAACTGACGTAAGCCAGATAGAGAGAACCTCCCAATTTCCACATCTATCTCTCCTGTTTACTCCAATGACTATAAAAAAGGCCTGACCTCCCACTCTCTATGGCTGCCAATAGCTGCTCTTGAGGAATGGGGGTAAAGCCTGCTACAAATGGGAGCAAAGATAGAAGATTAGAATTGTCTCCATAATCGCCTTTAGATATGTTAACAGGAAGAGCCTCTCTTTAAGGGTAAAAATGTGAAAATAGGTTTTTTCAAAGGCCCCAATTCCCTGACCCTGTTTTCTTTTTATATCTCTCATTATTAATATGTTCAAACACTATAAACTGAATTGTGTGATGGGCACCTGGAGGCACCAAAAATAAGTGAGTCAGGATTTCTATTATTGAAGGGAAAAAGACATTTAAACAGATACAGCACAAGATATTAAGTGCTGTAAGATGCTACGACAAAGCTTATTTAGGCAGGGACTATATTTTATTCATCTTTGTAGCCCCACTCATATAATAATACCCAGCACATAGTTAATTATTTCCTGAAAAAAAAGTTTTCATGTCCAGGATTTCTTCTGACTTTAATATTCATATATGTAGTGGAAGGCCCTCTATATCAAATCTGAGTATAATTACAGTAAGCTAAACTTGAGCTTCCTTGGACTTTATATTCAAATGTATATTAGTATCAACTGCCAGTCCTAGATGTACTAAAATCAATTAGCCTTATTTTATGCTTTCCCAGCACTAGAAAAAAACATTGTAGATGGCAAACCTGTCACATAAGAAACAACTGCATTCATTAATTGAGAATGAATGTAGGTGCAGGTTGCATATCCCTTATCCAAAATGCTTGGGACCAGAAGTGTTTTAGACTTTTTTTTTTTTAAATCTTTGAATATTTGCATATTCATAATGAGATATCTTGCGGATGGGACCCAAGTCTAAACATGAAATTCATTTATGTCTCATATACACTTTTTACACATAGCCTGAAGCTAATTTTATTTTTCTCTTGGGAACAGAGTAAACTGTTGTGCACCTGCATTTTGACTGTGACCCCTCACATGAGGTCAGGTATGGAACTTTCCACTTGTGGCATCATGTCAACACTCAAAAAGTTTTGGATTTTGGAGCATTTTGAATTTCAGATTTTCGAGTTAAGGATGTTCAACCTGCGCTGTCTGGCTATATTAATTCATTTAGAACTCTTCACAATCTAGAAGCAAGCCTGCCCTCTAGTGCTAAAACTGTCAAATTGAATTGGAATAGCAATTTCCAACAATGAGAAAAAGAAACTAGCACTCCAGATGTTATTCTTAATATAAAAAACTGTATTATTTCAAAACAAAAAGCTTCATTCAAAAAATGAAGTGACACTCCCTCCTCAATTTAATTTGCCATTTACTTACATATTTGGTAACTATTATCAATCTTGCTTTTTAATTCTTAGTGCTTCTATAACACTATAGAAAGTAATGATTTGTGTATGTGTGGTAGAAAATGTTAACATTTTATTTGTATTTGAAAAATCACAAAAGTTGGCCTTGAATTTCATTGATCAGATGTCTTCAATTAAGTTCTATCCTCTGGCTACATTTACTCTCTAAGTGGTTTCATCCATGTCCTGCCTTAAAATAAGATTACACACTGATGACTTCCAAATATATTTATCTCCAGCCAAGACCTCTACTTTTCCAGGTTCAAATATCCAACTGCCCACTCTACATTTTCCTTTGGACATCTGATAGACAAGTCTACCATAACACATCCAAAAATAAACTCTCAATCTACCTCTTTAAGCCTGCTCCTCTGAATCTTCCCCATCTTATTAATGCCCACTTCATTCTTCAAGCCAAAAACCTTGATCATTCTTTTTTTCATACCCCACATACATTCTATCAGCATATCCTTTTGGTGCCATCACCAAAATACATTCCACCAAAATACATTCAGAATCTGACCACTTATTATTTCCATTACTCTTAGTCTCAAATTGTACCATTTGTCACCTGGATTTACCATATTTTATCCTCCTACTACTACCTGCTTCCATCCTTGCTTTGATCCGAATCCTAACTGCTTGCTAGCTCACTCAGTAAAGTCCAACTCTTGAGAAAGGGCTAGAATGCCCCATATAATTACCTACAATCAGGCAGGATTATTACTCCCAATCTCTCTCAGTTCATTTTCCAGTTCTTCCTAAAATGCTATTCTTGTTCACTACAGTCACATTGATCTCTTTGCTGTTTCTTTACACTCTGTACCAGCTAAGGGCCTTAGCATGTAATATTCCTTCTGCCTGGAATGCTCTCGTCCCAGATATCCACACTGCACAACCATTCACTTCCTCAGGTCTCTGCGCAATGTCACATATCAGTGTACAGTCTACTAAACAGTAATCCTATCCTCACACACTCTCTGGGCCTCTTCCTCAACTTACTTTCCCCACATAACCTTGTCACCAAATGATAAACTATTTCACTAACCAACTAAAATAAAAATCCCATACGGTCCAGAAATAACTGTCTTGTTTTGTGCCCTGCAATATATTCAGGCCTAGAATACTTCTTGGCATACAGTAGACGCTTGAGGTTTGTTCAATTAATGATTTAGTCTAAGGAGAATATTAATAATTTTGATTATAAAAAATGGCAGGATAACACAGGAAATCCCGACTATTTCTTTTTATAAGATAAATTTGTTAGAAAAAAATAAACTATCATAACTAACCACTTGTTCAATTACCAAGATGCAGTCATTTAACAACTTAAGTGCTGTGGACAGGGCCCTATTTGAACTTCACAACAATATTGGTAGGTATCATTATCATCACCACTTTACAGAAGAAACTGAAGATGACATAGGTTAAATGTCTTGTTTAAAAGTGACATTAACGGGAATGTCACAATAAGAAAATCAAACTCAGGTTTCTCAGATAATACTTTTATAAACGCTCTCTCAATATGCATAGTTTCAGGGAATAAAGTAAATTTCAAAAAGGTAAGATTTCTACATTTGCAGATAAAAGTAACTGTGTATGAACTTGCTTTAAGCCATTTTATTTGCATGACAGAATAGTAAAGTATCTATATAAACTAACTTCATTTAAGTCAATACTCAATTCTGCTAAGTTTGGCAAGTTAGTTTAAGTCTCAAATGACAAGTTGCTCAAATAAAGTTAGTTTATCCTCTTTCATGGTTCAAAGGCAATTGTTAGCAACAACAAATTTTCTTTTGACCTTCAAAATATGTGAGGAGCTTTTATCTGTGATCTATTCTACGTGAAAAAGTTAATCATTTGCCAGGAATGTGGCTTACACCTGTAATCCCAGCATTTTGGGAGCCTGAGGGGGGTGGGATCACTTGAGGGCAGGATTTTGAGACCAGTCTGGCCAACATGGTAAAACCGCGTCTTTACTAAAACAAACAAAAAAATACAAAACTTAGCTGGGCACGGTGACAGGCATCTGTAATCCCAGCTACTTGGGAGGGTGAGGCACGAGAATCTCTTGAACCCGGAAGGTGGAGGCTGCAGTGAGCTGAGACTGCACCACTGCACTCCATCCTGGGTGACAGAGTAAGACCCTGTCTCCAAAAAAAAAAAAAAAAAAAAAGTTAATTATGGCTAATATCCAATTCTACACAAAACACACACAGCCCAGTTTTGGGAAAATCTGGCTGTCTATATATATTCACTTCAAGTATTTATTACCTTTTTAAAATCCACAATTGTAATCTAATACTTAAAACCGAACCCATGAAGTACGAATTCATTAACACTTTAAAGCTCAGAAAGCCAGAAAAACCACAGAAGGATAAAACTTGTACAAAATGATATAATTTGGGGGAAAGCTAAGACATTTTTAACAAAATGTTTGCTACTAACTCCCATTTATGGACCATAGATCCATAAAATAAATACAACAAAGCTTCAATAAAATTTGCATTATAAAATAAGATTCAATACTTATGTTAAAGTCTAACCTCACTATAGTGTTACTTGATGTATTTTAAGGAATATTTCACACATGGTAAATCAGAAACCATGTCAAAATGAGCCATATTATAGAAGGTTCTAATACATGACATAGCATACATAGCAAAATGTCTCATCAATCCTAAAAAGAAAATGGTCACACCAATAACAACTGGTCAGGAAAAGGAGCCAAGGAAACACTATTTGTACTAATAGAATGTAAAAGATTATAAGGTGCACACAGCAAATGTATGATCCATCAGTTTTAAGACTGCTGTTTGTAAAAAGGTAAATAAACTGTGCTTTAAAAGATCTAAAGATTTGCTCCAGTGAAGTAAAAGTTCACTAGAAAAATCTCTACAATTAAATTATTGACCGCTTATCTAAGGTTTGGGGCAGAAATTCATCTTTCCACAGTCTCTAAGTTTATCATAAGTTAGACTGCTTTTTGGGCTTCCACCGCACTAACCACAGGTCTATTAACAAAAAAGAACAAATCTTAAACATTAGGTTTACCTGGTTCTTACCAAATATTCCTAAAGTAATAAAACTATACTAAAAAAATGATACAATCTAGAATACTTAATAATTCAGACTAGCCTTTCCTTTTGAGGAAGAGTTAATGAAATTGTTATTCCTCTTTCTCCTGAAAAGAAAATGATCCTTTCTTTGAAATGTTTCCTTGTGATGATTTCTAATTGTCACTCAAAAAGTGGTATTTCCTCAAGAGGGAAGGATTCCTCCTTAGAGGTAAGAATTCCTTAGGAGTAAGACTTTTGGTTTTTTTTTTTCTTTTTTTTTTTTGGCCTTTTGCTTTAACAAAGAAAGGCATTTAGTTTTCCTTTTTTTATTAAAATGCCCTCAATTTATTTGATGCCGTAGACATTTAAAACATTAAGCTGTAGGAGCCTTGAAGGCCAGAACAAAGTTTTATCAGAGATGAATTATTATCACAACAGTTTTAAGTACACTTCTTTAAGAGGGCAGAAGAACAACACCTGGCATTCTTACCAATTACTCCTCAAACTGAACATATACTTCAATAAATTCTTTCATAATTTCACATTAGCAAGCTGGCAGACAGGACACGTTTTGTTGAAGAAATACTTCAAAGTGAAATGTTTCCACCCCGACCCCGAGTGATGGCATTCAATGTTAAGATAAATTTTTGGTTTGCTAGATGAAAAGGCATTTGTATTTAAGAGAAATACTCCTCAATCTAACATTCCCAAAGAAGGCTCTCAAATTGCAGTTCAAGAAACACTAATCTAGAGTGCTTCTGAGTAAAAACCAACAAAACTATTATACATAAAAATGCTACTACTGTCAAAAATGTATTATATCAAGAATTTTATCAGCAGCATTTAAGAAATAAGAAATCATAGACAAGAGAAGACAAACATGGTAATGCAGTCAGACCAGCACACAATACACCATTTTCATCACACACTGTCACCTGAATCCCTGGCAATTTCCTAGAGGTATTAACATCATACCTAATTAAGAATTATTGGCCCCGAGGAGGGGGGGGGGGCAGAAGGGTGCAATCTTTTCAAATCAACATCTGGCTCTACTTTCTTCCAGTAGTATTACATTTGTATAATATTCTTACAGAAACAACTCAATTCCATGTTATAAAGCACCATACAGTATTTCATCCTGTACAAAGGAAGTAGTTCTGAAAATTTTACAACAGGATTCGTGGGAAGGCACTTAAAGCTAACTAGTCAAAAAAAAAGTCTAACAACAGTTAGACTTTTTTATACTGCAGGGTGCTTAATATTGTATTCTTTGTTTATATCACTTAACATTTTGATCACAAATTTCCCAGTAAATTAAAAGCTATTCAAAACTAACAAAGGAAAGACAAGAAGGGACACAGCCCACACCCTGACTGATGAATCAGGCAGAGTAAATTTGCCTTCAAAGTAGGCAAATGTTGTAACTTTAAGAAAGGTAAGATAAATAGATGGAGCAACAGAGTGAAACAAGCATGGCCACAGTGGTACTGGACTCCAAGTATGGCTAGGGTCGGATAGGACGGTTGACTTTAAGTGAAAAAAGAAAGTAAATTTCATTTTCAGACTCAAAAAGTCTTAAAGGTATCTTTGGATAAGTAAGCAAAGTAAATACTGTTGACCCTTGAACAGCATGAGTTTGAACTGTGTGGGTCTGCTTATACGCAGAATTTTTAAAACCAAACATGGATTGAAAATACAGTATAATGCAACAGTACACACACGGGGAGGGCTGACTTTTCATACAGGCAGGTTCCAAAGGGATGACTGCAGGACTTGAGTATGCGCAGATTTGGGTATACACAAGGGTCCTGGTATCAATCCCCTGCCTATACCAAGGATGCCTGTGCTTTCATATATATACTTTTTAAAAAACATTTCATCTATACGCTTTAAGTGTTCCCTATTTTACCCAAATACTGAAGATGAAAACCCAATATTACCATTAGTTCAGGTTACAAATCTGATAATTTATAAGATTTTGCTTATATGTTTTGCAATTTAACAAAAATGGATATATTCTTCAGTTCAGATGTACCTTGAAGAGTCAACTAAATTATAAATTCAAAGGTCTACAAATGTAAATGCTTTCCTTATAATAAATTTGATATTAAAACATCATTCACAATATTAAATCCTAACACCACTGGTATGCTCAGTTCATACCTCAGTGATTCTAATACTTAAGAGGAGCATTCTGTATTATCCTTTTCTATAAGACATTTAGGAAAACCGTCTCCCACCATTATGGGTGTTTTAATAAGATTACTGTACAAAGTAATCTTATTAAGAAGGCAAGTAAAACATTGGCAATCATTTTTTTCCCAGCTCATTAACTAAAAAGCAAACAAAACACTTTAAAATGTCATTCCCCCTTAGGTAATCAATATGGAGAAATCATTCTTTAAACAAATTCACCACTGAAAAATCAACCTTTACCTTAAATCCTAATAGAAACACTCCCTTATTATGGAAAAATAATCTCCTTACTTCTCTCTACTCATACAATGACACTAGAAACGTTACTGAAGTTGTGACTGGTCTATGAATATGAACAAAGTTTTCCTATCACTGGGATACTGGATGGTTTGAAAAGGAATGCACAAACAGGCCTGCTGCTAGTACAAAAGTGCCCTTTACATGAATTAGGAAAGGATTCCCTTTCCTCAAGTCACTTTATTACCAACAGGCAGAAAATTGTGATAATTAGCAATACTGCAATACTACCAATGTAAATGGCTCTACTGAGCTGTGTACAATTACACCCAGAGTTCTCTCATGATTCTTTATTCTATTGTCTTCTTTTCCTATGTGTATCTTAACTAAATTCATATCAGAGCTAATGTCCTCTTAAGGCAAAAAAAAAAAAAAAAAAAAATTAAAAAGTGCTTTAAACAAAATTCCCTATATAATGACAGTTAAAAATATCATAAATATGCCACTATCAACAATAACAATGATGATACAACTTAATAATACAAGTTTTTTAAGAAAAACTGGACATGATCTTTCCAATTCTAAACTCTGAGATAAGACATCTGCATAAGACCTTGGCAGCTTTTATAGAAACCCAGAGCTAAAAGTAGGAGCATTTTTCCAATACCTAGAAATGTTTATTAGCTGCATCAGCATATCATTATCCCAGAAGTCAAGGCCAACAGTCTTCCAAACTGTGCAGAGATGACTATAATGAGCCATACCATCAGCAGACTACGTTGCCAAATATTAAGACTGTTTAAAATCTTGAAAATTCTATAAATTCACGGTGAATGGGAACCTCAAAAATCCAAAAATTCAATTTACAAAAATAAATACCACTCTGACACTCAAGGGACATCTTCACTTTAAGGCCTTTGTCACAAATCTGAATCTTTATTGTTCTGAAATAAATGTTATAAACATAACTCAAAACAAAAACTTCAATATTCAGTCTAAGAAGAGGTGTGGCTCAATGCCCATCACATGTAACAAGAAAAACCTCCTTTAAAAAAAGGAAAAAAAAGTACTATGAGAAGTCTTTCACATGAATGAAAATGCACCCGTTGGATTTTTTTCCCCCTCATCACATTAGCTTGTATACACGTGGGAATCAAAAGGTTTGCATTTTCTTCACAATAGTTCTTGCTATGATGTTTGACGGACTTTTTGCCACTCAACAAATTCATCAAGAAGAACAGGCCCTAGAAAAAAAGAAACAATTTTTGTCAGAATTCAGTGAACTCATCTCTCCAATTATAAAACAAACAAACTCCCCACGAGCTCTGCAATGACAGAGGACTGACCCTTCCCTTCTTTGGGTGTTCTACTTCTAGTCACTTTATTCCATTTAATGGTGCTTCCTTATTAGCCTTTTCTTTTTTGCCCTTAAATACACAAGGAACAACGGTATCTATAGTAACTTCCTTCTCAAGGTGTTTCATGAACCCTCCAATAACTGAGTCAATACAAATCTCTCCCTTTTTCTAAGTGTCCATAGCATTCTGGCATGTAATTACTAAACAATCTGAAAAGTGTTGAAGGTAATATTTCTATGTTGCCTTCCCAAGAAGTATATAAGCTTGTTGAGAGGGATCAACTATAACAGAGACTTTACTTTATTCCAATAACAGGATGTAGTACAAAGCTGAACACAAAGCAAGTGCCTAATGAATATCTGACTAATGAGCTAAGTACTATTCTAAATAAGATATTTTTATAATGCAGGAGAAGTCCAAACTCATCTGTTGACAGAGCCAGGTAGGCAGTTTAAATGAGCTCAGTGTTTATTTTGTTTAAATGTAGGAAAAATCACTGCCACAAAGAAATATGCTTGCTCTATTCTTCTTAAAACACATAATCCTCTGGTGGTCTTTTTCCATTGTTTTTGACAGACATGTTTCTCTACTGTAAGAAAAACAGCAGAGCAAGTATGATAATAAATGGCAACTGAAAAACAGCCCAGCCTAGGTGTTAGCATACCATGAACTGTCAAACTGAAAAGCAAGTCCAACACAGTTAATACTTGCCTCTAGCCTCTGACTCCTATAAAGGAGTACTATAGAGGTACAGTTTTGTCAGACTTTTTAAATTTTTCAAACAAATCTAAAAGTTGTATTTTAATACAAAATCTCCTAGTTTTAAATGTTGATACAAAATACATAAATATACACATCTACAGGCCATATACAGCCTTTGGGCTGCCAGGTTACTGCTGCTAGGTATTATTTCTTTACAATAATACTAAATTTTATATCATCTTGTAGAGAGAGGACAAAATGTATGTAGGAAGAAATAAAGTTATCCCTTCTGTTATTTTATTTTTTCAGTGTCACAGAAAAAAAGTGTAAATTTCAGTTTAAGTTTATAGGAATGTACTTTTCCTTGTAACCCTTCTGAACACTGAAAACACATGCAACCAACCAAAATGGTGGTGGGAACTGAAAATAATTTATAGTTCTACAGAATTAACTTGGTTTATCTAATTAATTTATCATTATTTCAAAATCCTGTTTTATGGCATTCTAGCCTTTCCATGGAGGAGTAGGGACAGATACTTTAACTTGAGGGATTAAAAAATTATAACTATTTCACTATCAGTTTACTCACAATCAATTTACAGTTTTCAGAGAGAAGTTATACTGACATTATTTGCCATATTGTTAATGGGTAGCATAATATTACAACAACTCTTTAAAGCTTTTTCTATTGTGGCTGATTGTTTTGCTGTTATATTTTAAAAATCATGACTGTACTTTCCTTCCATAGGCAAATGCCAGGAAAGACAGAAACAAAGCTGATTTTTAGTTTCTAGATGCAAAAATTATAATTTAAATTTAGCTAAAATGTTTGGTTACTGAGGAACTGAACACATTTCACCTACCAGCATAGATTTTATATAATACTGCTGAATCTAAGCTTTCTCTCTACTTCTCCCACATCCCCCACATGATTAAATAATGTTACTATTACAAAATTTAAAACTTCTATGCTAATACTACATAAATCCATACTCTCATTTAATATTTTTGGAAATTTTATTTTCAAAGGAACATGCTATGTTATACTTACAAGCACCATCTTCATCATAGTTACTAAGATCGGCATGGACTGTTCTGCTGAATTCTAATACATTGTACCATTGATCTTTGTTCATAACACGATACTTTGATTGCTGCAAAAAATGATTTAAATATTTGTATTTAAATATTTAAACAAACATCATTTACTCAATTTAGTAAACTAAGTTATAACTTTTTTTGTCATTTGGTTTTTCCTAAAACATTTATTATTCTTTTAATTATTTGTGTTTTAAGAGATTCCTCATGGGCATTTACATATTAACATCATCTATTTTTTACTTTTTTTTTCATTTTTGAGGAATAATAAGACCACTGAGTACTAATAGTAAGGATAAAACTAACTTTTACATATGTATATACTTGTGTTACCACCAATGAGATCACGATATATAACATTTCCTACATCCAGTATGTTATCTTATGCTGCTTCCTAGTAAATCATTTCTTTGCTTAAGATTTACTGGTTAGCCACATTTTGAGTTTGGCATCTTTGGAGACAACTGAAAGAGTATAGGCTTTGATTTAAATCCCATCCTTCCCACTTAATTGAGTGATTTTGGGAAAGTTACTTAAGAATAGAAACCACTTCCTCATTTGTTAAATGGGGGATAGAATTTAATTCAAAATGGTGTTATAAAGATTTTTACAAATGTATGCCAAACAACCTGCACAAGTGTCTGAAAATATTTAGTTCTTCTCAGCTCCCCATAGAGCTGAATATTTTTACATTCAGTTAAATTTATTTTTGCCCAAAACTACTAATAGAAAGAAAATAGATACCATCCATCAAAAATAATTTATAGGACTTAAAGATTGAATCATGCATAAAACTCATTCATGTAAGACCTTTTCATACCCCTCTCTCTCTCTCTCTCTCTTTTTTTTTTCTGAGACAGAGTCTCGCTCTGTCACCCAGGCTGGAGTACAGTGGTGCAATCTCGGCTCACTGCAACTTCCACCTCCCTGGTTCAAGCAATTCTCGTGCCTCAACCTCCCGAGTAGCCAGGACTACAGGTGCACACCACCACATCCAGCTAATTTTTTTTGTATTTTTAGTAGAGATGGGGTTTTCACCATGTTGGCCAGGCTGGTCTCGAACTCCTGGCCTCAAGTGAGCTGCCCACCTTGGCCTCCCCAAGTGCTGGGATTACAGGTTTGAGCCACCATTCCTGGCTGATATCATTGTCTTATATCATAACTTTTACTACTCTGGGAAAAGGGAAGTTGCTATAAGCAATGTGCTTTATGATAAATTATTTCCAATGGAAAAAAGCATCTGTATTCAAGATATGGTGAGAACTATACCAATAACCCTAAAATTACAAAGACACAAAAACAGTTTTAAAAACAAAAACTAGACAAAGAAAGCAATGGAAAAAAAGAATAGCATCTTCTTAGAATCACTGCCTATAGTAGGTGCTATGATAAACCTTCTAAAAGAACACTTCATCATTTCAGCTTACATCTTTTTAGTAACCAGCATATTTAAGTATACTATTATAGTCATTCTCATATTTGTGGACATAAAATATGAATAGCTTTATTCTCTTTCTTTAGATTGAGCCTAAGTAGAAAAGGAAAGTTGTATTACTAAATTGGTTATCTTATGTACATTTCAGCTTAAGACCCTGTATAACAAAAGAAAATCAGATTTAGAAGTTTATGATTTGCGTGCTAGCATTAATTCTCTCTTACGAAAACCCCGAGAAACTAACTTTGCATGACAAATGTCTGTGCTACAGTATATTTCTTGGAGGTTTCTTTTATTGGGGCAGGGAGGGGGGTAGGATTGAAGGTATCTTAGGTACAAAATATATTAACAAGCATGAACATCTAAAAATAACTGATATGTACATATTTTAGAATTTTTTCTCTACTCAAGGAGTTTTTTTAAGTATACTATTAAAAATCTACTTGTTCCTCAAAAGTATAACTTTCAGATTAAGTTTTAAAATAATATTTTCAAAATTCAAAAAAAAATACATACCTCCAGGTACTGGTAAAATACTGAAAACAGTGGCCATGTCCTCCCAAGCAGAAGAGCTAACATAGATTTAGCAGTATCAATATCAAGGCTTCTCTGATCTTTATCCTAAAATGTAAATGAAAAAGTTTTCCTAAGTGTGGTCTCAAGATGAAAAGCGATTAAAACAACAAAACAAGAAAATTGCACCTACCCTTGCAAAATCAAAGGCATATCTGTAGATATTCTTAAATGATGAAATATCATTCAACTGTGAGCGCAAAAAGTCAAATTTGTTTTGTAACTTTTCTGTGCAGTCACACCTTGAATAAAAGAAACAGCAAACAAATTACATAATCAAGAAAATCAAATAAAAGTATCATTGGGGGTTAGAAGGAATCCATTAAGAAAAAAGTGAGTGCATTTATGAAGTTAATTTAGTTTTAAAATTCTGAGTCACAAATTTATAGTGATAAATTTCTTGCCTTGCATCTACCAATGCAATAAAAAAAGAAAAAAGGGGAAAAAAGAAAACCTGGGAATCAAAGAAAGTTCACTCCAATTACTTTTCTTAAAAACAAACAACTCATTCAAAAATTCCAATAAAATCAAAGTTAAAAAGAGATGTATTAAAACATGTTTTATCACATATACAGCTAAAAATGGCAGAGCAAATGAAATGAAACATGCCTTTGTCACATACTTCTTTAGAAAGTTCTTAGGTAACAGTTTGGTGAAAGACGTTAGTCCTGAGTGGTTTTAAAAGTTTAGGACATAACACAGCGGAAAGTAATACATTATATTAAGTGGTTCAGTCAGAAATCCAGATCCCTATATTTTTGTGAACAAAAAGTTAATCAGCAGAAGCACTTAACTTCAAATAAGTTACATATGCAAAAGCATGCAAACAACAAATCATGTGTTATTTTTAAAGACAACACATTAAATATAAGCAGCTAAATATATGGAAGGCTCAAAAATCTTAACTGGCTTTCTCTCAGTGGGTTGATAAATTCCACTGTTTAGCAAGAAGCAAGGCAGTCAAGGCCTTTCACAATTTGTTACAAATCGCTAGTTTCATCTCCTGCCACTTCCTGATAACCTTACCATGCTCTAATTATATCACTTACCATTCCCAAATGCCACAGCCATGCTTCAGCACCCATTATTTCTACTTGTAATCTCAAACATGCTGATAAAAATATTATTCATCAAGACTTAACTCACATTTTGCCACCTCTGAGAAACCATCTGACTCCCTTTAATCAAATTAATTGTGCCATCTACTGTGGTCTACAGTATTCCACTCAAAACTGAATTTTAGTTATTCAACAAACTCTCCAGACACCTGGCATTCTCGGATTTAACTAAGACTACACTAAATCAATAACGCAAAGGCCTATGATGTGTAGTAACATAATTTCATTAATGTGTAAATATTTTGGACAATTTTCTAATATTAATTAAACCTTGCATTTCTAGAATAAGTCAAATTTGGTCATGTTACCTGTTTTATACATTGCTAGATTTTGGGACTGTTTTGCTATCTTCCTAAGTGAGACTAGCTTGTAAATTTCATTCTTACTCTCCTTGCTAGTTTTGTTAACAAGATTGTAGTACATAAGACTCAGAAAATGAAAAGAGAATTGCTACTTTTTCCCCCGTTTTTTGAAAAAGCTTATGTAACCCTGGAATTATCATCTGTCCAAACTCAGGTGAGTACTGAGGGAAGGAAGACTTTTAACTAATAAACCAACATTTTTAATGGTCATAGGGCCATTCAGAATTTCTATTTCTTTTTGAATGTTTTGGTCCCATACTTTTCTGATAACTAGATTATTTTACATATAAGTTTATTTAAATATGATTAAAATTTATAACATTTTCTAATTTGCATTAACATTATCTTCATCGCTTTTTTGTTTTTCTTGCCAGAATTAATTCATTTAATATAGTATTTAGGGCTATAGATTTCCCTCTTGCTACAACTTTAGCTGCAACCACAAGTTTTGATAAGTATTGTTTGCAGAACTATCATTCGATCGAGCAATCCCATTACTGGATATATACCCAGAGGAATATAAATCATTCTACCATAAAGATATGCAGGTGAATGTTCATTGCAGTACTATTCACAATAGCAAAGACATGGAATCAACCTAAATGCTCATCAGTGATGGACTGGACAAAGAAAATACGTATACACCATGGTACATGTACGCTCTGGAATACTATGCAGCCATTTAAAAAAAAACATGATCGTATCTTTTGCGGGAACATGGATGGTGCTAGAGGCTATTATCCTTAGCAAGCTAATGCTGGAAAACCAAATATCACATTTTCTCACTTGTAAGTGGGAGCTAAATGATGTGAACTTATGAACACAAAGAAGGAAACAGCAGACACTGGGGTCTACTTGAAGGTGGAGGGTGGGAGAAGAGAGAGGAGCATAAAAGATAACTGTTAAGTAATAGGCTTAATACCTGGTAATGAAATAATCTGCACAATCAACCCTGTGACACTACTTTACCTATGTAACAAACCTTCACATGTACCCCCAAACCCAAACATTTAAAAAAATAAAGATCTTACAATTCAAACATACATGTATATTTTTGCTTTTAGTATTTACTTATAAATGACACCTTGACAGGAATTGTTTTGAAGGAGTGATAGGGATAGAAATTTTACTGGAATAGGTTTAAGAGAGAATGAAGAGTGGAACTGGAGAAAATAAGTATAGATGAATACTTTCAAAGAGTTTGATTCTAAAGTGGTGCAGACAAAAGAGGCACTAACTTGAGTGGGATGCAGTCAATGAACTTTTCACACTCACTCTCTTCTAGGTACAACTAAAATGCCTGAACATTATATAGAAAATAAACACAAGACCCTGAAAGGTGGAAACCTGAGGAATTACATGGTGGTGAGTTCTCTGGGTTTCTTTTTGCCTAATGTATTCCAAACTTGGAGCTGAAGAAGCTAGTAACCAGAAACAACAATGGGGGCAGACAAAAAGCCCCAACAAAACCCTGCCTTTTCTCTAGCCAAAAGACGAAGAAAGGAGGAGCCTCACAAAACAGAAAACTCTTAGAAAATAAACACTCTCCTGGCTAACACGGTGAAACCCCGTCTCTACTAAGAAATACAAAAAACTAGCCGGGCGAGGTGGCGGGCGCCTGTAGTCCCAGCTACACGGGGGGCTGAGGCCGGAGAATGGCCGGAACCCGGGAGGCGGAGCTTGCAGTGAGCTGAGATCCGGCCACTGCACTCCAGCCTGGGCAACACAGCGAGACTCCGTCTCAAAAAAAAAAAAAAAAAAAAGAAAAAAGAAAATAAACACTCTACTCCAGTTAAAAACCACTGAAAAAACTATGGCCCAACTCCCACCAATGCCAGCAAAGACTGAATGGAGACCTAAAATGCCCACCCTTACCAGGATATAATAAAGCCTCTCTCTCAACTCCTACAATGCTGGTGGAAACCGAAACCACACAGGTAACATGAACTTCTGCTCTCGTCAGGTAGTAACAAGCAGCCAATCCTCTTCTGCCCTAGGTTGATACAGAGGAGGCCTAGTGAAGAGTCTGGGCTTTCACCATCACCCACTGGTAACAAGGCACTCCTATCCCTTTCAGACAAGAAAGCATCAGTAAAAGTGTAGTGGGAACCCAGAACTCTCATCCCTGCCCAGCAGTCACAAGGGATATCCTTCCTTAGATGTCAATGGATGCAGAGTAGAAAATTCAATTTCTACCTGTACCTGGCAGTAAGAAGGTAGCAGCTCTATTTCTCTTGCCAGAATAGCATTAGAGTAAGCTAGTTAAAACTGAAGATTTAAATATGATCCAGAGATGCAGAGTTTTATAACATACTACCCAAAATATCCAGGTTTGAAGTTAAAAAATCACTTGTCAAACCAAGATCTCAAATGGAATGCAAAAACACAATCAATACTCGCAAACACCAAAATGACAGAGATGTTGAGAATTAGTTGACACATTTTAAAGTAGCTATCATACAAATGCTTCAACAAGTAATTAAAAACATAATAGAAAAATGAAAAAATATAAAGTCTCAGCAAAAAGAGTCCAAGGACAAAGAAATGTAAGATATAAAAAAAGAACCAAATGGAAAATTTTGAACTGTAAAATACAAGGTAGACTTAAGCCCTAATATATCCATAATTACATGACAGTAAGTAGTCTACACCAATAATGGATTTTAAAAAGCATGAACCAAACATATGCTGTCTAGAAGAAACTTTAACTTCAAATAGTATAGGCAGACTGAAAGTGAAACAATGGAAAATAATATCTCATAGAAATATTAAAAGAAAGCAGGAAGTGGATTTCTACATTAGATGATATTAAAATAGAGCAACTTCAGAGTAAAGAAAATGATCAGAATAGAGGGGATAATTATATTATAACAAAAGGGTCATTCCATCAGGAAGACATAGCAATCCTAAACTATTCTAAGCAATCCTATATACATTAAACAATAGAGCTGCAAAATGTGTGAAGTAAAAACTAAACGTGTGAAGTAGCACTGAAAAGAGAAATAAATTCATAATTATAGTTGGATTGATAGAAACACTGATAGAATTCAACAAACTCACAGAACTTAACATCATCAACCAACAGGATCTAGTTGACCGTAGCAGACTACTCCATTCAAACACAACAGAATACACATTATTTTCAAGTGCCCAGAAAACATCAAACAAGATAGACCAATCTGGAGATATAAACCCCTCAACAGAGTAAACATAACTGAAATAAAAAAGAATGTATTCTCTGACAATGGAATCAAACTAGAAATCAACAACAGAAAGTTAAAGGCAAAATCTCCAAACACTTGGAAACTAAACAGCAAACACCTAAATAATCCATGGGAAAGTTAAGTCTCAAGGGAAAACAAAAAATACATTAAACTAAATGAAAATACAACATATCAAAATGTTGACACACAAAGCAGTACTGAGAGGGAAATTTATAGTGCTAAATACACACATTAGAAAAAAGAAAAAGCCTTAATCAACAATCTAAGCTTATATCTCTAGAATTCAGAAAAAGAAAGGCAAAATAAACATAAAGCAAGCAGGACAAAGTAAATAAGAGCAGAAACTGCTGAAATTGAAAACAGAAAAATCAATGCAACAAAGCACATTGAAAAGATCAATAAAAATTGACAATTTTCTAACAAAACTGACAAAAAAAAGACAGAAGACAAAAATTACTTATATCAGGAATGAAATGGGGTATCATTACAGACCCACAGCTATCAAAAGCATAGTAAGGGATACACATTGAACATACACAATGTATGATAGTAAGGGATCACAATGAACAACTCTACACACCTAAATTTTTCTACACATACAAAGATTTTTATACAGATAAAATCTATATCTATATAATTTTATATAATCCATATCTATATGATCTATATCTAATCTATAGATAGATATTTTATATCTATAGACCTATATAGATATCTATAATCTATATCTATGTAGATATTTTAGATATAGATTTCATATAGATTTTTATATAGATATAAAAATTTTACACATATAAAGATTTTTCTACATGAAAACTTGTATGAAATGGACCAGTAAGTTCCCTGAAAAACAGAAACTACCACAACACATACAATATACAGTAGATAATCTGAGTAGCCCTGTTATTATTAAAGAAATTGAATTCAACATTTTAAAACTTTCAAAAAAGAAACTCCAGGAGCAAATGGTTTCACTACAGAATTTTATCAAACCTTTAAAGACTTATTCCACATAATCTCTCTCAAAACATAAAAGATTAAGAAAATTTAAAATATTTTTAAAAAGAAAAATTAAAAGATAAAGAAAACTTTATTTAATAAAGCCAGTATTACCTTGACACCAAAACCAGGCAAACATAAAAAAAGCCCCATAATTTTATCATTTAATACAGAGAAAGCACTTTAAAAAGTTAACATTCATTCATGATAAAACTCTCAGGGGAAAAAAAAAAAAAAAAGAGGGACATGTCCTCAACTTGGTAGAGCATAAATAAGTAACTTATAGGTAACATAACAGTGAAAGCCAACGTTTTCTCTCTACGATGGGGAACAAGGAAAAGATGCATACTCTTACCACTCTTATCGACATAGTGGTAGAAGTTCTAGCTCATGCAATAAGTCAAAAAAAAAAAAAAAAGAGATAGGAGAGGATGTGGAGAAACAGGAATGCTTTTACACTGTCGGTGGGACTGTAAACTAGTTCAACCATTGTGGAAGACAGTGTGGCAATCCCTCAAGGATCTAGAACTGGAAATACCATTTGATCGAGCAATCCCATTACTGGGCATATACCCAAAGGATTATAAATCATGCTGCTATAAAGACACATGCACACATAAGTTTACTGTGGCACTATTCACAATAGCAAAGACTTGGAATCAACCAAGTCTTTGTATACACACAAAATATACAAATGTCCATCAATGATAGACTGCATTAAGAAAATGTGGCACATATACACCATGGAACACTATGCAGTCATAAAAAAGGATGAGTTCATGTCCTTTATAGGGACATGGATGAAGCTAGAAGCCATCATTCTGAGCAAACTATCACAAGGACAGAAAACCAAACACCGTATTTTCTCACTCATAGGTGGGAATTGAACAATGAGATCACTTGGACACAGGAAGGGGAACATCACACACCAGGGCCTATTGTGGGGTGGGGGAAGCGGGGAGGGATAGCATTAGGAGATATGCCTAATGTAAATGACAAGTTAATGGGTGCAGCACACCAACATGGCACATGTATACATATGTAACAAACCTGCACATTGTGCACATGTACCCTAAAACTTAAAGTATAATTTAAAAAAAGAAAAGATATATAGATCAGAAAAGAGAAACTGTCCCTATTTCCAGATGACATGACTATGTAGAAAATCCAAGGTCTATACATAAAACATCTTAGAATTAATAGGTGAGTTCAGCAAGGTCACAGGATACAAGATAACATATAAAAATCAATTGTATTTCTATATATTAGTAATGAACATGTGGACAATAAAATGTAAAATACCATTTACAACAGGTTGAAGTAAAAATAAAATACTTAGGTGTAATTCTAACAAAAGAGGTATAGGACTTATATGCTGAAAACTACACAAAACTGATTAAAATAATCAAATACCTAAAAAAGTGAAGAGACATTATCTATCTTCCAGTATTCAAAGCAAGACTGACAAAAAAAAAAGAGAGAAGACAAAAATTACCAATATCAGGAATATCAGAGTAATCAAAGACTCAAAATAGTAAAAACGTCAATTCTCCCCAAATTTATATGCTGTTTAACCAAAATCTCAGCAAGATATTTTTGTAAAGAGAAGATTATTCTAAAATTTATATGGAAAAGCAAATACACTAGAATACCTAAAACAATTTTGAAAAAGGATGCCATCAGTCTGTCTGATTTTAAGACTTACTATTTAGCCACAGTAATGCAGTAATCCAGCCACAGTAATCCAGTGTGGTACTGGCAGAAGGTTAAGACACATCAGTGGAAAAGAAAACCCAGAAATAAATGTACACAAATATGTACAACATTTACATACCTTTTACAGAAATTAATTCAAAACGCACCACTGACTTAAATGTAAAATTTAATAATGCAAGCCTTCTAGAAAAATACATGAGAAAATTCTCAGGATATAAGGCTAGGCAAATAATTCTTAGACTTGACATCAAAAGTACAATCAAAAGTACATCAAAACTGAGCTGGGGGCTCATGTCTGTAATCCCAACATTTTTGGAGACTCAGGCGGGCAGATCACTTAAGGTCAGGAGTTCCAGACAAGTCTGGCCAACATGGTGAAACCCTGTCACTACTAAAAAATAGAAAAATTAGCCAGGTATGATAGCACATGCATGTGTGGATACTAGGGAGGCTGATGTGGGAAGATCACTTGAACCCAGGAGGTGAAGGTTGAAGTGAGCCAAGATCACAGCACTGCATTCCAACCTGTGCAACAGAGTGAGACTCTCAAAAAAAAGTACACTCCATAAAAGGAAAAATTAATAAACTGGACATCATCAAAAACTTTTGCTCTGCAAAAGAGCTTGTTACAGGAATGAAAGAAGTTATAGAATGTAAGAAAATGTTTGCAAAACACACATTCAACAAAAGACTAATATCAGCAAACTCTGAAAATTCAACGGTAAAAAAATTTATCTTCCATGTCTGCTAGCATCTATTTCACATTCCCCTTCTACCTCTCTGCACTAATTTCCTTAGATATTGCAGATCACTCATCCTTACACATCAACTACATCTATCTTTTATCTCATCTGCTGAGTTTTTGTTCGTTTGTTTTGAGACGGAGTCTTGCTCTGTCCCCAGGATGGAGTGCAGTGGTGCGATCTCAGCTCACCACAACCTCCACCTCCCGGGTTCAAGCGATTCTCCTGCCTTAGCCTCCCGAGTAGCTAGGACTACAGGCGTGCACTACCATTTTCTATTTTTAGTAGAGACAGGGTTTCACCATGTTGGCCAGGATGATCTCAATCTCTTGACCTCGTGATTGGCCCGTCTTGGCCTCCAAAAGGGCTGGGATTACAGGTGTGAGCCACTGCGCCCAGCCACCGAGTATTTAATCTGCTGTTTTTCACTTTCAGAAATCTAATTATTTGGAGTCTGATATCTAAGACCATTCTCTTTTCTGTAACTATAGAGTTATGTGGAAATTGTGATAATTCATACATTAATCTTAAAGGGTCTGATTCTCAAGTTCATTTTTTAAGATTGATTTCTCAATATGTTTAGTGATTTCTGATTATACATTTAGTGATCATGGAACTTTTTTCTGCAAAAAATTGAGGTTTGTGTAAAATTTCTCTACAGAATAAATTTTACAAATTTCTTTACATTCCATTACAAACAGGGGAGTCTTATTCTAAAATACATTTTTGGCATGGGTCATACAGTGAATTCCAGCCCCAAATCTGCAAGACAGAAGATGGAGGACTAGGAATTCTCTCTGGTAGAAGACCTTTACCTCTAATTGTATGTAAAACCAAGCCCAGGTCATCAAATCTCCAGTTATTGCCTAAGTTTGTCATCAATGTTTTTGATCTGATTCCCATCCTATTAAGGTCTTGCTTGAAATGTGTACCCTGTTCTCAACATGGATGACACGTCAACAGCCAGACCCTAGGTGACTAGGAATAGGTAGGTTTCTTCAGGCTAAATGTCAGCTCCATAGATCTCTATGTAATCACCATCACTCACCATTTCTGGCTTCTGATTATTTTCCTTATAGGCAAGTCCAAGTATACTTTTAAAAAGTTTTTTTGTTTTGAGACGGAGTCTCACTCTGTCGCCCAGGCTGGAGTGCAGTGGCATGATCTCGGCTCACTGCAACCTACGCCTCCCGGGTTCAAGTGATTCTTCTGCCTCAGCCTCCCGAGTAGCTGGGACTTTAGGTGCATGCCACCATGCCCAGCTAATTTTTGCATTTTTAGTAGAGACGGGGTTTCACCATGTCAGCAAGGCTGGTTTCAAACTCCTGACCTCATGATCTGCCCGCCTCAGCCTCCCAACGTGCTGGGATTACAGGTGTGAGCCACCACGCCCAGCCAAGATGTTTTTATATGTTATCCAGTATTTAAGTGTTTTACATGAGAAATGGTTTCTCCACACATTCAGGAGCCATATTGCCAGAAATGGAAATCAAAATTTGGATAAGTTAACCGGAATTCCTTATATACGAATGAATGCACGATATGCTTGATGAGGAAACAAGAAAAAATTATTCTTACTTGTTAGAAATTCCATTACCTACTATTTCACCAAGTGGTTTCTGTTAGTGCAAAAATTATTCATTATGTGAAAAATAATGCTTTAACGAAAGCTGATTTCTACCATGGGGATATGCAAAACAAATTTCTCAGATTACAGGCCACTATAATGTTTGAAAATATGGAGATGAAGTCTTCAAGACCTCCAAACCATCACTTGAAAATGTTCAGAGGGTCCTACATTTTAAGTATCTAGTTACATGTACTCCCTTTCCCACCAAGACTTAAGTAGGGCCTCATCTTCTATATCTTCAAGGTTTTTCTAAAGTAATGTTTTACATATTTTTTAAAAAGTAATATGAGTCACATCTTTCATACAAAATCTCACGCAGAATCTTAACAGACTTTAGACTTAAGTCTTAAGAGGGCAAAGAAGATAAAAGATGTCTCCTGACATTCAAAGTTCTTTCTTTCCTTACCACCAGATTTTAAAAATCACTGTCATAGCATAACACAGGGCCTGACATATAGCACTCCAAAAATATTTGTTAGATAAAAGTGTGACTACCAAAAATAAACCGCAGGGTAGGTGATTTATTTATTTAATTATATCATGTTTCAAAATTCCTATCTGGGAGAAACTTAGTGGTAAATGGTAGATCAAACAAAATCACAAAGCACATAGTGACTGAGAAGTCACTAAAGAGATCAGAATCCAACAAATTATAATATTTTCCAAATATTTTATATTTCACAGGTACACAAAGTTACAATCTCATGTAATTTCAATAAGCTTAAAAATAAAGTGAAGAGAGAAACAAATTTTCAAGTCAAACAGATTGGTTAAAATTCTAGCTTCTCCATTTCTGGCCATGTGGCTTTCAGCAAGTTACTAAACCTTTTTCAGCCTGTTTCCCTGTTATTAAAATGACGACAACAATAATTTAATAGGACAACTATATGGCAAGTTACTTAACCTTTTTCAGCCTCAGTTATCTGATTTTTAAAATGGTAACAATAATAATTTCATAGGACAACCATAAAGATTAGATGAGAATCCATGTGTTAAATGCTTAGCACAGTCCTTGATATACTTCTTTTGAGGCAAATGGATTAAAAATCACCTACACTACACACCTTAGCAGAAACTACGTCATACCATTCCTAATGGTCTACTGTAAATCTTGAGCAGAGAAAGAATCCGACAGACTTTTTTAAAGAGTAAAAAAAGAATAGGCCGGGCGCTGTGGCTCACGTCTGTAATCCCAGCACTTTGGGAGGCCAAGGCGGGTGGATCACGAGGTCAGCAGATCAAGACCATCTTGGCTAACATGGTGAAACCCCGTCTCTACCAAAAATACAAAAAAAATTAGCTGGGCGTGGTGCCGGGTGCCCATAGTCCCAGCTACTAGGGAGGCTGAAGCAGGAGAATGGTGTGAACCTGGGAGGCGGAGCTTGCAGTGAGCTGAGATTGCACCACTGCACTCCAGCCTGGGCGACTGAGCAAGACTCCGCCTCAAAAAAAAAAAAAAAAAAAAAAAAAAGAGTAACAGCAGAAACCTCCATATTTATTTTCAGTATCATAAAGACTGTGAACATATCTGGCAAAACCAACATACCAAAGCAGTTACTAACAGCTATACGATTTTTATATTGAATCTAGCTCCAAAATACTAACATCAATACCTCAGAAATTGGGAAGTTTAGAAAAAAGTATATTTCCTCTGAAATAAAAAGAAATGCATACTTAACTAGCATACTATCGAAAGCAAGAGATAGTTTTCTGAATAACAACCAAATAAAACCACACAGAGTTTAGGGAACACTGGCACAATATGATACACCATTCTCCAAGGCCACTGTGGTTAGAAAGAGAAGAAATGGGTTTTAATTTCAACATTAGGACTCAGAAATTAATTTCCTGGTATTGCGAAGCATCTGATTACAAAGGGAGGCTTTTGAACTTGTGTTTCATTAAAGACCTTTAAAGTGAGAAGAAAGTCTCATGTATGTATTAGATGTAAGTGAGGCTCTCTTCCTAATCCATAAGTCCCAGTGACTGCCGTGACACACTGATGTGTAACATGAAGAATTGTGTCACAAAGTTCTGGATTTAGAACTTCCTCTAAATAAGCTCTTTCAACCAGAACAATACCATCTACTTCTACAGGTATTTGAAAATGTGCAGAGGGGCATTTTGAAATTGTCACAATGACCTGTAAGAGAGAACAGAGGGGAAGGATGCTAATGGCAATTAGTAGTTTGGCCCCAAATGCTAAATGAATGACAGTCACACTACACACATGATGGCATTTCATTTACTCCCCTCTTCCACCCCGACCAAAAAAAATTGTATAAATGTTCCCTATTCCCCTCTCTCAGATGGTCAAGCCACGCCATTCCCTTTAAACTTAAAAGTCCGGGGCTCAAAACAGAGACTAGATTTACAAACTGCAGCCTACTGGCAGGCAGCTTAATTACTACCACTGTTTTCAGAAGCTCTTGTCTTGTCTTTTTTTCATTATCATAATCAAGTACAGTCCTCTTTCAAAGGTCTGTGTTCAGTTTTCTCCACGGGCATAGTATTTTGCCCCTGCTCCAACACCAGACTTTTGGCTAGCAGATATGAGAAAAGACCTCCACTCTAGTACACTATGCCAGAACAAAAACTCGCCAAGTATCCTTGGAACCTCGTATCTATAGATGAAGGAAGAGAAATTCCATAACCTCCTGAGAGCATATCAAATTTTTGTGTCTAGCAGTACATGTGCCTCTTAATGGGAACGAGGTCCATAGTACTCATAAGACTCTCAAGAGACTATGACTTTAAAATATTAAAAACAATTGCTCATTGAAAATGATCCCCCAAATCTTTTACAATTCCTGTGCTTTAAAATCTCTGAAGGTTTCCCAGTATCTGTAATATAAACTCTCTCAACATATTAGCTAAAGCACTCCACAGTGAAGCCATCACTCAAAATACTAGAATTCAAAACCCATCCTGGCAATTTTTAATGTACTTTACAATTCTAAGAAATCAAACTACTTCCTTCAAACATATGCTTTCCTTCCTCAAAGTTCTGCTCACAATTTCCCTCTTCTGAAACATTTTCCTGTATCCTCAATGAACAAAATCCTAATCGTTCTTCATGTTCTAGTTCACAGGTCACACCTATAAAGATTTACCTACCTACTCAGCTGAAATTAACCTTACTCATCTGTGCTTTCATAGTATCTTGTATTTCCACTCTAGCACTTGTCACATTCTCCTTGGTTTATGGTTACAGTGAGGTGCCCAATCTCTGGGCTGAGCATAAGTACCAGTCTGTGGCCTGTTAGGAACCAGGCTGCACAGCAGGAGGCGAGCGGCAGGCGGGCGAGCAAGCATATCCACCTCCTGTCAGAACGGCAGCAGCATTAGATTCTCATAGGAGTGCGAACTCTAATGTGAACTGTGCACACAAGGGATCTAGGTTGCATGCGCCTTATGAGAATTTAATGCCTGATAATCCGAGGTGGAACAGTTTCATCCTGAAGCCATCCCTCCCTTCGCCCCCGCCCTATCCGTGGAAAAACTGTCTTCCACGAAACTGGTCCCTGGTGCCAAAAACGTTGGCTGGGTTATAGTATTGTAATGTTTTCCCTGACCTGGTAGAATATAACTAAAGGACAAAAGCTGCATCTTATGCCTCACTGTGATCACCAGTAAGTGATACTGTGCCTTAAATAATATAGGTTTCTAATATAAATATCTACAAAATTAAATTAAAATTAATACTGGGTACAGTGGCATATGCCTGCAATTGCAACACTTTGGGAGGCCAAGGCTGGAGGATCACTTGAGCCCAGGAGTTTGAGACCAGTCTGGGCAACATAGTGAGACCCTGTCTCTTAAAAAAAAAAAAAAATTAGCCAGGTGTGGTGGAATGTGCCTGTGGTCCCAATTACTTGGGAGACTGAAGTGGGAGGATTACTTGAGCCCAGGAGATTAGGCTGCAGTGAGCCATGATTGTGCCACTGCTCTCCAGTCTGGGGAACAGAGCCAGAGCCTGTCTCAAAAAAAAAAAACAAAAAAAACCCCCTTAGATTTGCAAGGAAATTTGGCTATTATTAAACAAAGATGAAAACTACATGGAAGAATGAATGTGAAAAGCATATGGCAATTTCATCCCTTGAAACTTACAAAATGGCCAGTCTAGGCCAGTTAAATCCAAGTTCATATACCCACAAATTCTTTCACCCAAAAGGAAAGCCAATTCAGTTATAGAAAGCCTATATGAATAGAAAATGAACGAATGTTAACAAAGTAGTCTGCAAACTATAAAGCATTACACAATATAGATAACTAATCATGACTGTTACAGTCTACTATCCTTTAACGAAGTGTATTTTTTAAACTACCAGACTATTTTTTTAACAGACCAACATAGTTATAAAGAGTTTTATGGGTTAAAATTAATTAACTGAAACAATTCATGACTATCTTAAGATGATTTAAGAGATCATTAGATGCCCAGGTGAAATTATAAAAGTATGAAAAATATCAAAGGGAACTGATACTAAAGTTTTATATTTTAAGATTATGTTTATTATATAGAACATCAAGTATACTAAGCAATGAATAATTTCTAAAGACAGAGATTTTTTGTCTTCCTTTGTTTAAATTTCAAACTGTTTTATTCATAGCAAGTTTTTTATAAGAAAATTCAAGAAGTAATAAGACTTGGCCAGTTGAGGAAGAACACTTTGTATTTCACATGGTAAACCAGATCATGAGGGAAAAAAACCAACGATTTTCTAGGTCAAGAATGCTCACTTCAAGCATTCCTCAGTAGCTTCAAGGCTCTACAGTATATTATTCCAGGCAAATGGGCAAGGAATAATAAATGAGTGAAAGAGAAACTTCTGGGACAAGTTTAAGTGCTGAATAATTCTCTTATTTTGTATACCCTGTGACCTTCCTACAGGAAAAGTGTGCTAATAAAAACCATGCTTGGCTGGGCACAGTGGCTCACACCTGTAATCCCAGGACTTTGGGAGGCCGAGGCAGGTAGATCACGAGGTCAGGAGATTGAGAACATTCTGAGATTGAGAACATCCTGGCTAACACAATGAAACCCTGTCTCTGCTTAGAATACAAAAACTGAGCCACGCGTGGTGGCACATGCCTGTAGTCCCAGCTACTCGGGAGGACGAGGCAGGAGAATCGCTTGAACCCAGGAAGCGGAGGCTGCAGTGAGCCGAGATCGCGCCACTGTACTCCAGCCTGGCAACAGAGCGAGACTCCATCTCAAAAAAAAACTTGCTCATGGGCTACTCAGTTTCTATTCTTGTACCCAAAACCATATGATGTTAATTATTCAGGAGCATATATTAGAAATGCTTTGTGCTTACACATTTTTGTTATAAAAAGACTTTTTATGTTGCATCAACTTATGCAAAAACATAAGTAAGAAAATTTTAGGTTTAAAAATATACAGCCACCTGTTAGCTGAGATACTTCAAAAAGCAGTATCCAAAGAGGAGGAGGAGTAGTAGTCCAAAATGCACTTACAATGACAAAAAAGGTCTTACAACAAGCCATATTACAACATACATTTTAATAAAACACATTGAGTTGTACAAAGCCTATATTCTTTTCATATTCCTTTGTATATTTTATTTAATCTTTCTCTAAAAAGCTAATTAAATGGTGAGAAATAATCCAAAGAATTTCAGAATCAATGTATTTAACTGGGCATATTATGACACCTAAATGTATGGCAGAATTCAGTCTTGGTAGCAAATGCTATAATTTAAAAATAATGGTCCTCTATTTTATAAGGAATGTTGATTTATATAGAAAGTAACAATATAATAGGAATACAGGATTATAGATAGGTAATCAGAAAATTTGAATTCTAGGTTCTAACTAAGCACTACTACTAAGGAACTGAGCCTAATATTTTCTTAACCTCTCTGGGTCTCAGACTATTAAAAAAATGGAAGTAGGAGGGTTGATTTTATATTCCATTCAAGAAATTATGATTCGGTTCACATAAGCAAAGGCTTTTACCCAATAATAAATATATAAAGTATCTACGTGTCAACATGTTAATGTCAGTTAAAAAAGAGCATTATAAACCATTAGGCACTGAAAATTCAAATTTAAAAATTTTAGTGCCTCATAAACAAATACTTTAAAAAAAAAATTTAAGGCCAGGCAAAAAATAATTACATGTGTTAATGAAAGCATAATCACAATAGGAAACCACACAGCTAATTAAGCCCCAGTTTTTGCCTCAAAAATGTTATAAATTAATGCTTCCTCTATTTTAGAATGTTGATAACTAATACTCTGCAGAAACACTACAAACATGATACTACACAATTAACACAAAATTACTAACTGATTCTGAAATTAAGCACACTTCATTTAGAAAAGCCAAAACCAAATTATTTTTACCAGGTGCAATTCTGCAACTTATGAAAATGCTGAAAGGCAGGATCCTAAACTGAAAGTGTAGGACTATAAAAAGGGTAAAAAGTGCATGGGAGCAGTTACATTTCTACTTTTGTCCTTTATGAAATTCACTTGGCAATAAAGAAGGCATAAAACTGTTATGTAACTCTATCTTCAAATTTTTAAAGTCAAATATAAAAACGAAGAAGGGAGAGGAGGCCCTAGAGCTTAGAGCTGCCCAACAAACAGATAGTAGAATTCTGTATTCAGAGAGGGAAAACCTTATACTTAAACAACCTGTAAATAAGTAGGTCTTTGATCATGAACTTTTAAGTGACTCACGAAGAGAATCAAGCAATTTTAATAGGACTGTACTAAGGTTCTTTCTTAGAGAATATAAAACATGGGGTACCTATTCATTTGTCAAGACCACAATTTAATTTTTTCAATCCCCAAACTAATTGTTATAGATCAAACAGATTTGATTTAAGGTGAAACCTTACTCCTGAAAATTATGAAGCACAAAATATCAATTAAGATCTTCAAATAGGCCATCAAATTTGTTTTTTAAAAAAATTTCTTACTGTAATGAAGTCATTCCCTTTAACCATTCTTCCTTGGTAAAAAATCCCATGCTTTCAGCCTCCAATTTCCACGCTAAAACTAACATAATAATCTGGAAAGAACAGAACATAAAGGATAGGGGAAAAGTCAGCATAGAGATAATCATGTCTATATTTATCATGGAGAGCATTTTTACACAACTACTTCCATCCTTCAACTATTAAAGAGTATAACCTCTGGAATTATTAACTATATATAAAGAAATTGAGATGTGCCAATTTCTTAAAAGTAAAAAGTTCTAACAGTTTCTGAAGGTAGAATCTCTTATTCTATTACATGTAACATTTGTATCAAGAAAGAACACATTTGCCCAATTTAAACTGATTAAATGTGCCCTAAATGCAAATTTACAATATTAAACATGAAGAAATAAAATCTTCATACAAGATTAAAGTGTCTCAATTTTCATAAATTTATGAATATGCTATATCCCACTTATATTCCATTCTACTTAGAAATAAAACATACATTTTCAGGTTCAACACCAATGTCTTCACAAAATTTTTCCATTCCTTCTGGCCCTACAACTTCATCAGGACCTTCAAAGACAAAAATAATTTACATTATTTTGTTATAATATCAACATAAAACATAAACCATCATGCTAAAAGTACCCATGAACACACAATATTTTGCAAATAATTAAATGTGAATTTTGGCATAGCTTTGATAAGTATAAATATTTGCTACAGGATTTAAAATTTAAATTTTGTGAAGTATTCTTTGAACACATTATAATATGAAATTAAGAAAATTTAAAAAGCAGCAAAGAAATACTCCATTAGTATCAATCATGAGTCAGTACAAAAACTCAAACCAATCCATTAAAAAAAAAAAATTTACTGAGAGCTTACTCTGAATAAAATTTTTGACAACGTATGAATATGAAAAAACATAAGGCAGCTGGAGCTTCTTAATCTACTGGAATATCAGAACCAACATAAAGTTCAATACAGTAATCAGAAGGATTTAATGTTTACTTATAAAACAGGCCATTTATTACCCTTTTGAAATATACTCAAATATAATTTAATTATTGAAAAAGACAAACGTATTTTGGAAATAATGACTTATGGAAATTACTATACTCCATTTCCAGAAAGAGCTATTTTCCTTATCATCTTGGTTCTAAAATAGACAGCAAGCATTAATATCACCTTAATGTAGAAACAAAAGTTTAATCTTTCAATTAGCTAATGTCTATCATTTGTCCAAAAATTAATTACTGGTATTTAACTTGTTCCTTATTTTACACCCTTAGCAACACTAATAAATCAATACATCAATTATCATTTTTTCAAAATGTTACAAGATTCCCAAAATACAGTAATTACATCATCACTAGTCTCTTTTATGACTGGATAAGACTAAAACAAATGTAATAATATGAGAAATGTGTTTACTGCTATGGGATTTTGAAAATATAATCTTGAGATATTATTCTTAAGAGTCAAGAGAAGCCTCTATTTTCCTTTTTAAAGGATGAAAATCTTCCAGCTTTATAAACCATGGACTAGACCAAGGCTGCTCAGGTAGATTTGATAGCACCATCTTCAGGTTACTAGTACAACATAAAGTCAATACATTCTTGCTGCCTGGGATCCAAGCTGCTAAGATGACATTAATACATGGTCTGAAGCCAAAACTCTTTTTAATTTTTCTGTGTACCATGGTAAATGTTATTAGGTTTAAGTAAGTACTAACAATGCACTCATGTGTTAAAAGGTGAAGGGGGTGATTGATTATAGGGTGCTTTTTCTTCCTTTATATATTTGGAAAATTGTTTAAATGAGAATGTGTTAATTTTATAATTTAAAAGGCATACATATACAATAAAGGTGTTAAAAATGCATAACTGAGTATGTATTCTTATATATGATTGAAAGAAAACAAAAATCAGATTTAAAAATTTAAGAGGCCCAGGTGCGGTGGCTCATGCCTGTAATCTTAGCACTTTGGGAGGCCGAGGTGGGAGTATCACTTGAGCCCAGGAGTTCCAGACAAACCTGGACAACATAGGGAAACCCTATCTCCAGGGAGAAAAAAAAAATAGCTGTGTGTGGTGGTGCCAATCTGTGGTCCCACCTATCCAGGAGACTGAGGTGGGAGGATTGCTTGAGCCCAGGAGTTTGAGGCTGCAGTGAGCCATGATCACACCATTGTACTCCAGCCTGAGAGAGAGCAAGGCCCTGTCTCAAAAAAAAAAAAAAAAAAAAAAATTAAGGGAAAAGACAAATGGTTGTTTTAAAAGCCATGATGAGAATATATTGTAAATTTTTCTAAAGCATCAAGAAAACATACTTGCTCTCAAAGTTGCCATTAGAGATTCGAAGAGAAAGCTGAAGAGGATGTCAAGAAATACCAGTATAAGCCAGGAGTGGTGGCTCACGCCTGTAATCTCATCACTTTGGGAGGCCGAGGCAGATGGATTATGAGGTCAGGATTTCAAGACCAGCCTGGCCAAGATGGTGAAACCCCGTCTCTACTAAAACTACAAAAATTAGCCAGATGTGGTGGCAGGCGTCTGTAATCTAAGCTACTCAGGAGGCTGAGGCAGGAGAATCGCTTAACCCAGGTGGCAGAGATTGCAGTGAGCCGAGATTGCGCCACTGCACTCCAGCGTAGGTGACAGAGCGAGACTCCGTCTCAAAAAAAAAAAAAAAAGAAGAAATATCAGTATAGCCCCCCTAGAAACTGGAGGATTACTTGGTGATTACTAATTAAAATTTGGTTAGAATCAAGTCAAATGAGATTACATAGAGATATAATAACTTATAACTTAGATAAGGTCTGTAAATGTTAACTGACTTTGCCAACGTGATGTAAATAGTAACAGATCTAAGTCGAAAGCAAAGTCTATAACTAATGTGCTTTCCCCAGACTGCAAAACGTTAATCCTTCCAATAACATTGCTTCCAATCTTTCTAATAAAACTACTGTATGGGTAAAACCTCTAGAGCTAAATTTAATTAACTCTTTTGGACAATTAGGTTTCCACTCAATTGAAGAAGCTATAGAAATGATTTTGTTCATACTAGGAGTTCATGCTACTCTACCAGCTAGGTACTATATTAGGACTATGCAATTCCAAACTTATTTTTTGACTCTATGAGATCTTAAAACTGCCCTTTCACTTTCCATGTTTTTAATTACCATAGGTCAGTACACTACTGAATCATTAATTTAACTATCACTCGAGAATGAGGTCTTGTGAAAGAACAAAACGGCCTTATCACACATGATATAATACCATAGTAAAAAGTTTAGTGATATTTTCAAAACTAAAAGAAAAACACCAACAATTTCCTGATTTCTTTATAACTATAAAGAAATGTTCCCAGCTATATCTGCAAGGCCTAATACCATGCCAGCCATAACAGATGCTTAGGGGGGGGAAAAAATGCTCAGTGACACAGCACCTTCAACATGAGCTACATAAGAGTAGTTAATTTTGGAACATTGTAAAAAACACAACCAGTAAATCTGATGGTGTAATGCTATTACTGTTTTAATAATAATAACAACTAACATTTGAGTTCTGACTACCAGGTATTGTGCTAAGGGCTTTACATGTATTATTCTCAGTAGGCAAAATTATTGCCTTCATTTTAATAAGAACACACCCATGTCAAGACAGAACAGTTACTATTTGGCAAAAACACACGGTTCCTCCCTAAACAGGTCTCTGCACAAAGTGGTCTCCACAGAGAGGCCTTCCCTAATCACTCTATCTGAAAGTCCATCTAACCCTTCTTTATTCTCTATTCCTGAACCTCACCATATTTATTATCCTTATAACTCCCCACAATCTGTACTTATCTTGCCTACATACCTGTTTACTGTCTTCATCACTAGAAGGCAAGTCCCCCAAAGGCAGGGATCTTGTCTGATTTGCTCAGCACTATATATCCAGCACTCAGCACAGTGCCTGATTCAAAACAAGTGCTCAGTATTTATTGAATGGATGACAGAAGTTAACCAAGAGTACCAAAATTTTCTTTGCAAAAGTGAAAATTAGCTTAAATAAAAAATAAACACAACATGATGTCTATTATAACAAAATGTTTATAACTATATATAATTATAAACATTATAAAATTTAAATACAAAATACATAAAAGCATAGTAGTTAAAAGCATGGAATTGGGGCCAGGTGCGGTGGCTCAAGCCTGTAATCCCAGCACTTTGGGAGGC
This sequence comes from Papio anubis, assembly GCF_008728515.1. NCBI lineage: Eukaryota > Metazoa > Chordata > Mammalia > Primates > Cercopithecidae > Papio > Papio anubis. The sequence goes on along the minus strand of NC_044987.1, from coordinate 31,155,217 downwards.
CGAGACGGGCAGATCACGAGGTCAGGAGATCGAGACCATCCTGGCTAACACGGTGAAACCCCGTCTCTACTAAAAAATACAAAAAACTAGCTGGACGAGGTGGCGGGTGCCTGTAGTCCCAGCTACTAGGGAGGCTGAGGCAGGAGAATGGCGTAAACCTGGAAGGCGGACCTTGCAGTGAGCTGAGATCCGGCCACTGCACTCCAGCCTGAGCGACAGAGCAAGACTCCATCTCAAAAAAAAAAAGCATGGACTTTAGAATCAGAAGGACCGGGGTTTGAATCCTGGCTCTTGTCACTGTATGATCTTGGGCAAATTAATTAATCTAAGTCTCAGTTTTCTCATCTATAAAATGAGGGTATGGCCAAGCACAGCAGCTCATGCCTGTAATCCCACCACTTTGGGAAGCTGAGGTAGGTAGATCACTTGCGCCCAGGAGTTCGAGACCAGCCTGGGCCACATGGTGAAACCCCATTTCTACAAAAAATTAAAAAAATTAGCCGGGCGTGGTGGCACATGCCTATAATCCCACCTACTAGGAAGGCTGAGGTGGGAGGATGGCCTGAGCCCAGGAGCTCAAGGCTGCAGTCATGATGGCAGCACTGCACTCCAGTGTGGGCGACAGAGTGAGACCCTGTCTCAAAAAATAAAGTCGTAGTGGGGAGGTGGTGATAATACTACCTACTTAACAGAACAGTCACAAGAAAAAAATAATATACCTAGGACAATTCCTGAATAATGCAATTATTATGTTGGCTATTAAAAATGCTAATACAGTAAACAAATGTTTAATTAGAATCTTATGTTACCTAGAAAGTTCCTAGTTGAGGAAAATATTTTCTATTTCTATTGTATCTAGTAACCTTTATAAATGAAATAAGATGAATGACCTTTTGATTCTATATCATGCATACCAGTAAAACTGGCATTTGGGATAATGGGTCAACATTTTAAATGGAGGTCAGTAAGAAATGAATTCCCTTCATTTAAATTGGGTTAGTGGTTGTCTTGGGATGCCAGTAATAGCATTTACTTCTGGTCTAGAAAGAATCTGTTCTGTCACTAAACAATTTTAAAATTGTACTTTGGGATCACTCAGCTGATCCCAACAGTGAAGTTACTGCCCCCCTTTCAAAATAGTCTCACATTCCATACAATTAGCCTAAACTTATACCTCAAGTTCAAAGTATACCACTTTAGACCTTAATGTGGATGAGCACTAAATATAAGGCAATAGCTACATATACACTTTTATTTTAAACAAATATTTTGAGAATGATGGTGACTAAAAGGAGAAAAAAAAAGTGAAACAGGTTAAAAAAAAAAAAAAAAAAAGAAAACAGGGAAAAGAAAAAGAAAAGCTTTCAAATCAGTAACTCCAAAAAAACCAAAACTATTCTAAGGGGAAAAAATTTCATATATGCTTATGAGATAGTATAAGTGTTCTTGTGCATATATTTGCTTAACTCTTCAGCCTCATCTCTGGCTGGCTTTGACTTTTGCCTCTAAAACACAACCCCACCTGGGCCTAGGGCTCTTCATCCACCAGTTACAGGATTTAACTGAGGTTAAGTTAGCTCCTCTAGAAAACTCCCATGACACTTTAAAAGCTGGGTTATATATTCCTCCTATGAACTCTAACAGTGTATCTTCTGAATACAGTATTTATCACACTGTATTAATATCAGTCTATTTATTTTCTTACTATTGCATCTCTAGTAGAAGTGGATGGCTAAATGATAATTATTAAAAGGTAAATGTGTTATACAATTATAACTGGGGGGTATAAATCTTTTCCTATGTCTCCCCAAAAGTTTCAGAAAATGTTAGTTCAGAAAAATTTCAAAAAAAGAATATTGAATAGAAATGTTCTATTATGTATATCAAGTACAAAAATGTTTTATTATATACCTTTTATTTTCCAGAATACTACTTTAGCCAATGGATGTAAATAAGTGAATCTTTGTTTACACATTTTATTAATAGTAAATGAGTTTCTTCCCTCCCAGTAAATATATACTGAATATATATTTAAAGAAATATCAGCCTAAATTGGCAACAAATTTTTAGCCTACCCACAATCGTCAGTCCCGACCCTCATCCCAGTTCACAGCACTAACACATAGCAGGCCTGTAACAGATAATTTGTTAAATGAATGAGCCAAATAAACTTTTGAAGCATATGACTGGTATCTTCTTACATTAATTTCATTACCTGCATATTCATAAAACCAAGCCAGGCACTTCTTGCTTGAAAAATGTTCCTCTCCACTTATTAGTCTAGCAGGGGGTTGGGATCTGCAATAGCTTAGAAAACACACAGATGCCTAAGATTTTTATCACATCTCAACTCTTAGAGAAAAACTAAGTTCAAAATTAACTACTTCAATTCACATTAAACAAAGATTTTTTTTTTCTTCGGTTGGCATTACTGGAAAAAAATTGAAGTTGTTAAGTAACTGCAACTTGAAACAGTAGTCTATACATAAGAATTATCGGCTAACAAAACCCAAACACCTCTTCACTCAGTATCAAAATCCAAAAATATCAGTAAGTTATTTCCTCACATTTTAAAAGACTACAAAGAAGTTCAACCTAGTAGTTGGAAAAGTATAAATATTTATTGTGATTCTATTGATTTGTATACAAATTCTATTTGTGTGTAATAGATAAATATTGAAAACACGAAGTATATTTTGATACTTAATGAATCAATATTTCAAAATAAAATGTTATATTAAGAGTTGTTTTATCACCTAAGCTTAGATTTTTAAAGATAAATGATGACTTAGGACCTAAGGGTATATTAAATTTCACAGATTTAAAAAAACACAACAAAAAAACCCTAAAAGTTAATAATAGTCCAAATAATTGGGACAGGGTATTTAATCCTAGCTTCTGTTCATTCTGTTTCATTTTTTTCATAAAATTTCTCTTTTTCATAAAATAACTAAAATTTGGTAAGTTCAAAATGGCCTCTAGAATTTAATGACTTTCAGAGAAACTTTTTTCAAGGAACTCAAATAATTATCCTACAATGATATAGAAATGCTAGAACCTCTGTAATTGAGTAATGTAAAGTAAGAGTATTATATTTAAAAATTTAAATTGATAGAGCAAAGTATCACCTGAGTTCTAATAATACTCCTGCTCAGCAATTTTGATGTACTTAAATAATTTTAATACATTATATACTTAAGATGGCCATGAGATAGAGTAATACAAAAATGAATTAATAATTTGCCTATATATTATAAAAATATGAGCTACTAAAGAAACCCATGTCAAATTCTAATGTTGGCTAACAAGAGGTATAAAAAAAGTGTATCATCTTTCACATTAATAGCCCAAGAAATACTTCTTAGACTCCTTTATCAAAACACAGTACTGAGGGAAAAAAGTCGACCAATTACAAAAAAGATGACTAGATAAGTCATCTACCTCACAGTTTAAACAGATCTCTGTTTAAGGAGAGCTCTAGCATTACTTCCTTCTTATAATCCTGGCTACTGTCTTCTTTTAATAGTAGCACCTTAAGTTGTCATATCAAGTGCCAAACATTGATGAAAAGGCAGCTAATATGGGTATTTTTTTAAAAAGCATTTCTCAGTCGGGAGAGGTGGCTCACGCCTGTAATCCCAGCACTTTGGGAGGCCGAGGCGGGCGGATCGCGAGGTCAGGAGTTCAAGACCAGCCTGGCCAACATAGTGAAACCCCATCTCTACTAAAAATACAAAAAATTAGCAGGGTGTGGTGGTGGACACCTGTAATCCCAGCTACTTAGGAGGCTGACGCAGGCGAATCGCTTGAACCCGGGAGGCGGAGATTGCAGTGAGCGGAGATCGCGCCACTGTACTCCAGCCTGGGCGACAGTGGAAGATTCCGTCACAAAGAAAAAAAAACAAAAAACAAAAACCACTTCTCACACCAAAATTGCTGTTATTTTTTTGTAGCATATAATTTTGCTGTGATGCCTCCAGGATATGCTACAAAGGGATCAAAGAACTACTACTATATAGTTCTGCCTTGTCTTCTTTCTTACCAATAGGACAGAGTACAAGAGTTCACAAATTATTTAATTTATGCTGAGAGCGAACAGCGTCCTGAATGCTAGAAGACAAAAAGCATGCAGGGCCTTTCCAACTCTGCACACAGGCACTTGGCATAGGTGAGGCACTATACTTCCAGAAAATGGGGCTCCTGCAATTTAAAAGGCCTCCTGCTGGGACCTTCCGGGTTAGGCCACTCCAAATACTAAATATGGAGGCCAATTACAGCACACAAGTTTTCCTTTCTACCATTCCCAAGACAGTTGACAAGATTCCTTATGTGCTGCTTTCTTCACACTCTACAAAGAAATTCTAGAAGTGACCCTTCCGCGGAACTGCACTCACTTCTAAGTCTAGAAAAAAAAGGCAGAGGAGCGATACGGGAGTAGGAGATTGAGGGTCGGTTGTGGGGTGGGGGTGGGGGGCAGCGCAATTTACATATGCATCTGTTCCCCACCCTGCAGGGCACGTAGACTCTTAACGTGGGCGGCTCTTCTAGTCTCTCCATAAACGCCAGCGTGCACACACTCGAACACGAGGTCGGGTCGGGCGCGGAGACTCGCGGTGTTCGGCACCTACCGCCTAGCTCGATCAAAGGGGCCTCACCTGTCTCCAGCCCCAGCCCGGCAGGCCGGGCCCGACTCCTTTTCCTCCAGTTGTCCAGCAAAGGAGGGAGGAGGGAAGCTTGAAGGGTGGGGGGAGATGGTACCTGGAGATTTTACACTTTTTGAGGCCTCCGTCTTCCGCTACTGCGGCTGCCACCCCAGGGGATTTTCTCTTCTTCTTCACCGGCATCTTCCGCCCTCCCCGGCAGGGTGGGCAGGGGAGCCGGGGAAGGGGGTCCCTGTCCGCTGGAAGCCCCTCAGCGCTGGCACCCAGTTCCCAGAGACAGCAGCAAGCGGAGGAGCAGAGTCGCCAGCCCGCACCGGCGCGGCCCAGCCCGGCCGACGCCCGCTCCCAGGTATCCTCGTCGTCTTTCTCTGACCGGGACAGGGCTGGCTCCTCGCCGGTGAACACTGCGGTTCGTTCTCACCGGGAGGAGATAACGCGGACAGCGCGGCAGCTCCACCAGTCACAGAAAGCAGAAGGCTCAGCCTAACCCGGAGGCGAATCGCGGAGGCCCGGAAGTGACGCGATCGCGGAGCCGGTCCCGGGAAGGGGCGTGATTCCGGTTGCCTCTGCCACTCGTAGGTAGGCCAGGCAGGGGGGTGCTGTCTGACCCTCGCAACTGCGGCTGCCCGCGGAATTCTGTATTCTGTCCAGAGTATCCTGACGTTTCTCATGGAGTTTCTGCCGCGCTCTGATGCTGGCAGTCACCGCCAAAAAATGAAACTACTAATACTTTGCAGTTGACGTTAAAAATAACCTGGTAAAGTAGACCAAGTTCCACTTCTGAACTCTTCCACACGATAACCTCACCTGAAGTGTTCCCACCCCTTAAATGCATTGTCACCCTGTGTCTTGCGTGTTTTCTTTATGGGCCTGTGATCAGCCTCCCACTCCCCCTTCTCCCTTTTCCCTACCTTTGCCTATCACTTTGTCCTGTATTGAAACTTAGCTCTACCATTATTTCCGCAGAGCTCACCTCTCCTGTAACAGATAGTAGATGACCGCTACTTAGTAGGGAGAAATTTGGGGGACAGTTCTAAGGAGCCTCCCCCTAGACCTTACTAACCAAAACACACTGTAATCTATTCACTTGCACTTAGGTGGAAATACTGTTTTTAAGTAATGGTTATTGTATGTAAAGACATAGTAGAAATTCGTTAGTAATTCTGTTGGTAAAATAAATTTATCTCTGCAAACCAACTGTGATGGGAGAAGACTAAAAGTCTGAGTAACAGTTGAAGTGGTTCCTGTGAAACTACCTTCACAATGGCACCCTAATCTGGCCAATCCGAATATCATATTTCCTTAGTGTTATTAATGAGTTCAGGATGGACGCATACTCAGGCTAGGCCAATGAGTGCCAGTGACACAGAATTAAACCACCAGGAAGCAATTTTATTTCCTATGGATTTGAACCAGAGAAGGTACGGAGAATGAAGCCAAAACTCAGAAGAGAGCAGTAGCAAGCAGAAAAATAGAAAAACCAGAATATGATTATATGATATGAGCCCAAAATCCATGATATGCCCTGGAATTTTCAGTTATGTGAACCAACGAATTTCACTATTTTGCATATTTAGTTCAATTCTCTGTTACTTAAAACCGAAAGAATGTTAAAGTATATGATCCTTCAACCCATTTAAAAACGCATGAGGCCAAAAAAAATCAAAACAGAATCAGAGAAAGTCTCTAAATAGAACTACCATCTGCAAAAAGCACAGGACAGAGGAACATGTTAAATACCCAATGCAATCAGCAATATCTAGATGTCAGAAAAGTCTACAGGACAAATGACCCAAATTCTGAAACAAATTATTAGGATGAGAGGAGAGAGAAGGAGATTAAAAGAGACTTAAAGGATATGTCAGTCATTTTCAGTGTGCAGTTCTTATTTGAATTTGAGTCACACACAGTTTAAACAATATTATAACATCTATGTAGCAATTGGAGATGTTACTGCTAGCTGGATATTTGATGAAATTCTAGAACATGTAAAACTTAGCAATGGCATATCAGTGACACTTGGGGACAGAGATGGAGTGAGTCGGGGAAGACTGACTGCAAAGAAACATAAGGGAACTTTTTGGGTGATGGACATATTCTATGTCTTGATTCCTTATGTGAAGTAATAGTATATATACTTGTCAAAATTCATTGAATTGTACACTTAAAATGGATATTTTTATGAATATGCTTCCTAAACAAAATTTATATAAAATGTGCAAAACAAACCACAAAATAAATGATAATGCCAAAACTATTAGAGATAGCCAAGCTTATTTCTTCAAGAAGTGAGCTGCAAAAGCTAAACAGCCCATTTTCCCAAGGAGGACCAAAGAAATGGAACAAAACCTAAAGGATGGAAAGAAAGATCTCAGAGGATGATATTAAAGGTGTGTCCTTCCAGAGAGTAGAATCAGGGCCTGATCAAAGTGTAGGGAATTTCATAATGCCTGTCTTGCAGGCTACCAGCATTGCTATAGACCAAAGACCACTGCACATCTCATCTCATCTTCTGTTCTTTTTTAAATAGGAATTTTTTATTGTGATAATTGTGTCCCTTCTTCACCATTATTTATTGGGCGAGAGTGGGAAATAGATTATTGCCTCTTAGTTCATAGGCCATTGGACCATAAGGAATCACTTTTGAACAAAGGAAGACCGCACTATACATGGAAATCCTGGACACTGAGCTGAATGCAGTAACTGAACAGGAGCCTAGTGACACCCATAGAATACTCTGAAAAAAAAAGACAAAAGGCTGGATCTATGTGTGGTTTTCATTTAGTCTATCTACTCAAAAAATATTTAATCATCACTTCAACCAGGAGCTTTACTGGGCCTAAGAATATAAAAGGCAGACATGACTCCTGCAATCATGGAGCTGCCAGTCTGGAGGGAGAAATAGTCATGCACCACATAACGACATTTTGATCAAGATGTGCATATGCGATGATAGTCCCTTAAGATTATAATACTGTATTTTTACTGTGCCTTTTCTATGTTTAGGTACTTTGAGATACACAAATACAATTGTGTTAAAATTGCCTACAGTATTCAGTACAGTACCATGCTGTACAGGTTTGTAGCCTAGGATCTATAGGCTATACCATATAGCCTAGGCATGTAGTAAGCGATATCATCCAGGTTTGTATAAGTACGCTCTATGATGTTCACACAATGATGAAACTGCCTAACAACACATTTCTCACAATGTATTCCTGTCAATAAGTAATATATGACTCTATGTATGCTATCTGCATTTAAGAGAATTATATGAATAGGAATTAGGGTTCATAATCTATGCTTGTCAATGATATCAAAGGGATGGCAATTTCTGGGTCATGTAGACCATTCACATCCATCTACCTCTTCATTCTCTTGTCTGGTCAGTACCTACTGCTACTGGCAAACCTCCATTCCCAAAAGTTGGCTCTTCATCACCCCAATTACTCTCACAAAGGGGCATATTGATAGCCTTGCTACTTATGAGAAACATAGAAATGCCTAGTTATGTGGCTTTAATATTTTCTGCTGCTCACCAATGCATACATAGTGCATGATTTTGCATCAAAAAAGATACCTCTAATACAGAAACAAACTATGACAGAGTACTGTGGCTCTCTGTCGTGCAGTAGAATTTTTAAAATGAAGGTAATGACAAGGAAGGAAGGGATGAAGTAGTTACCTGAAGCAGAAGCCTGTGTGTTCTGGTTTCAGATCCAAAGAAGACACTCAAGTGACTTTAGGAAAGGGACATAATTTCCTTTATCTTTCATCTTATCCTACTATTATACAGAAGGATGTAGGAAAAAAAAACAACAAAAATAACACTTATGTTGAATAGGGAAGTAATTAAGCAAGAATACTGAGACCCAGTTCTATTATCTATTTGGCATCTTGGTCATATATACATCCTTTAGCTTTTGGGAGTTATAAAACAAAGCCATGAAAAACATCTCTTAAAATAGTTATATCTCTGTCAAGGTATCCAAAAATAGTACTCTAAGATGTGTTAATTTATATATTCCGTACATAGTTTAGTTTTTCTTAACACCTCTTTAAAATAGGACTTTCCCACTTGCAAGAATAACAAGCAACACAGACATTAAGTGATTTATGGGATGCCACATGTTATTGTGGTCCCGGATCTGTGCAGATGCTCTCCCTTCCATGTATTAATGTTGATTTTTAAAACAACTTTGTAGTTAAAAATTTTGTGAAATGTTTCATGCACATAAATCTACAGAAAGATAACACTAAGAGACTAGTAGAAATGAGATGTCAAGACAGGATTTTTTGTTTCGGCGTTTCAGTATAGCCTACAAGAACTTGTGTTTTAGAGAGGCCCAGAAGTGCCGAACTATGTAACTCATGACACTTACCCCCTACACCCTAAAGCTTGGCTGTGACTGTGGTTCATTCTGGGATCTAGACTGAGGGAATAGTCACTACCTAGAACACTGCTTGTCATCATGACAGAGGGAAAGAACAACATGGTAAACCTCATGCTGCCTGTCGAGGATTCTGCCCTGAAGTGACACATTAATCCTGTTCAAGTCATGTGGCTACACCTGAGGTCATGAGGGCAGGAATGTACAATCCTCCTGCAGAGAAACATTAAGTAAAGGTAAATACAGCCTACTACAGTAAGAGATTGGACTGAAATTTTTTTCAAAGCGTAGGGAAAAATGAATTCACAGTGCAGTTTTAAAGAGGCAGTAGGAAAATGCGTAAGATTGGTTTCTGCTTATACCTCAATGTGGCAGATTATATTCTTCAAAGGTGGTCACAGCAATATGTCTCATCCCACATATTCTAGAAACTTACCATTTCCTATCAAAAAGTGAAGTCTAATTGAAAAAAATAAACATTGGTTCATTCATTGTGGGAAATGTACCATACCAATGTAAGACATTAGTAATAGGGGAAACTGGGTGTGGAATATATGAGCAGTTTCTGTAGTATCATTGCAATTTTTCCACAAAATTAAAACTCTTCTAAAATAAATTATTAAAAAGTCATAGTGAATAGGGAAAAATAAAGAAAATTTGGAAAATAGTGAAGTACAGGAAGAAAGAGTAATGATTCAAAAGAGCTGCCTAGGTTGGATGCTTTTGGAAAGGTAAGAATCTAAAAACTTCTGGATGTGGGATCATAGGTAGAAAGCAATGTCTTATATATAAGCTGGCCAAGGACAGAGCAATTTCAGCTTGAAACCTAACCAGGAAGACTAAGAACAAGTGCTCAGGTTGGAAACTGTATTAAACAGTACACCTGATTTACCTTCCCATATGTGAATATGTACCCCAAATGAAGAAAAGTAGTTCAGGCCAGGTGCTGTGACTCATGCCTGTAATCCCAGTACTTTGGGAGGCCAAGGTTAGTGGATCACTTGAGGCCAGGAGTTCAAGACCAGTCTGGCCAACATGGGCAAAACCCTGTCCCTAATAAAAATACAAAAATTAGCCGGGCGTGGTGGCACATGCCTGTAATCTCAGCTATGTGGAGGCTGAGGCAGGAGAATCTCTTGAACCTGGGAGGTGGAGGTTGCAGTGAGCTAAGATCATGGCACTGCACTCCAGTCTGGGTGACAAAGCAAGACTCTGTCTTTAAAAAAAGTAGTTCATAGAACCAAAATTACTGGCAGAGGTTGTATTGTCTTGATGACTTGCTGCAGAGAACTCCCTTTTTGTTTGATGAGATGGTAGAGAAGACTAAAGTTGAATGGAGACAGCTTGCATTGGGTATGCTCTTAAGTGTAGTTTCCTAATTGTGGTATTTGCTGAACAGACATTTATCGCACCATACACTTCCAAGACTTAACATTGCAAAGTGGCATAGTGTAAAGGGTTTGTTAAAATGAGAACCACCATTAGACTGATGAATTTCCTTTTTAACTTTGCAACCTTGATAAACATTTAACTATGTTGTGACTCAGTTTTGTTCTTTGTAAGATAAAATAATAATACCTGCCTTATCTAGACATCACAGCGTTGTGTTGTTGAAAAACATGAGAAAATAAATGTTAAATATTTTGATAACAATGTTATCAAAATTGCTAAAGGGTACAAAACCATGTATCAGTTGAGGTCTTTAGAGTACATTAAACAAAAATCAAATTCTACATTTAGCAAGAGGATTTATTTTTAAGTATTTTACAGAATCAAAGGAAGGAGTTGCAATGAAGGAGATATGTAAAAGGAGTGAGGTGTCTTGGTTTTTATCCCCACCCAAATTCTGATAATGGAGCTTTCTCGTCTATATCACTCCACTTTTTGAAGACTTCATCTTTAGTTGCAGAGATATTAACCATAACCATGTTTTCAGCCATTGAAAATAGGGTCATCTACACTGGGCAGTTTGAATGGGATTCAGCAAATTCTTGGGCCATGGCTATGCATAACTTCTATGGAAAATCCCTAGGTAACACATGAGCAGTTATAGAAGGCCACTGGTGAGGACCACTCAGCACAGAGAAGATCAGTTCACATGATTGCAGCAGAGGCAGTTATTCTTAGAAAGGCAGTTAATGGTCTGCAAAGAGTTGGACATTTATTTGGCACCCACCTTGCTCTCGTCTCTGGCAGCGACAGTGTTGGTGTCTCTTGATGCTGATGCTGCTCCTCAATATGTGTTCCTCAGAGGCCTATTCCCTCTTCTCTAGTTTCACAACAAAGACCTCTTCCAAGTTCAAGCCCTATCCAACTTTTGAACTCTATTTCTAGCTAAGATGACTTTCAATTGTTATGGCATAGCATCTATGATCTTCCTCTTTCAGGGCCTGAACTTGTAATTTGCAAGAGCCTTCTTGTTTATAAAGAAAACATAGCTTATGAAAATCAACAGTTTTTGGTTTAAATAGCATTTTTAAAATATTGTGGTATTTCAAGATTATGTTTTTAAAGTAAATAGTAAACCAACTGTATTTCTTTCCATTTCTGATTTACAGCTTATAATTTTCTTTTAGATAATGACACTGACTACAATGATCATGAGCAAGAATATAAAGAAAACAAAAATAGAACAAAATATAACAATTCTTTCAAGACATTATCTCTCTATAGGCTAAACAAGTAGAGATTCTTAGATAACTTCACTGAACTCTTTCACATTTCATATGCAGTTAAAGCTTCCACTGCACATCTTTCTGATGCAACCTACACTTAGGACCAGGTGCATAATTTGTGGGACCCAGAACATAATGAAAATGCAGAGCCTCTTGTTAAAAAATTATGTAGTGCTCTGTGAGAACACATCATCAAACCAACTGAAAGGCCTTTCTAAGCATGATGCCCTGTGACATCGCCCAAGTTGCATGCACTTAAAATCTGCCCTGCATACAGTTTAAAAACAAGTAAAGGCCTGATTGATCTATAGGTTCATTCAATGGAGCACCAGATTTGTAAAGCACACTGTGTCAGAGAATGATATGTGTTGATTAAGTCATTCTATCCTATTTCAGGGTACAATAAAGATTACATTTCCCTCATTGGAACCCTGGAGGTGGAGGTTGCAATGAGCTGAGATTGCACCATTGCACTCCAACCTGGGTGACAGAACAAGACTCTGACAAAAAAATACATTTCCTATCCACCCTTGAAGTCAGGAATCGCCATATACATCTCCTGCATGTATATGCCAATATGTACATGAGACTTCACTCTTTACCTGTCAATCAACCAGATTTAAATAACCCAGGAGAGAATTCCATAGTCCTAGGGGATAGTGGAGCTATAAAATGGAAGCGGTCTAGATTCCTGAATCATCACATGGAAGACTGCCTGCCAAGTACCACATTGAATTGTCAAAAGAAGGAGAAATAAAATTCTTAGGTTGAGCCACTAAAATTTGGGGGTTGTTATAATAACGTTTGCTGTATCTTGATTGTCTGTCAGGACTAGGCTATGTTATAGTAACCAAAACTAAAATATCAATATGCTATCGTAACAAAGGTTTAATTCTTGTTCATGGTAGGTTATTGATAAGACCCTACCCATCCAAGCTACTCCGGGAGCTAAACTGATAAAAACACTGTCTTGATTTATACTTCTATGATTACCATGATGGTGAGAAAGAACTATGGTAAATCATATTGGCTTTTAGTATTTTTGTGTATATGTGATATATTACTTCTACATGGAATTCGAAGATCAAAGCAAGTCATAAGATCATACCTATCTTTAAAAGGAGCAGAGAAGTGCCAAGAAAGAGGAAAACCAGAAACATTTGTTACATGACAGTAACAACTACCACATGGATATAGATGTTGGTGCTTAGAATGAAGATGCTGCATGCAGAAACTTAAAATACATTGTATAGAATTAGTGGTCATGCAACAGGCAGCAAAGAAACAGATTAGTAGGTTGATTATCTAGAGATTTTTAACATGCCTTGTTAAAATATTCAGTGATACTTCCCAATGAGAAGTAGAAGGGAGACCATTAACCTAGTAAGAATCTAACTCTATGGAAAATAGCTAGAGGCAGAGTGACAAAGTGTATTGGCTATAGCAAGTGATAATGTGTATTGGCCTTTCACAAGATTTACAAGAAAAATATGAGCTCAGATGAGAACTGGTTAATCTTCTAGAAAGAATAGAAGGATACTAAGGAATCCTAGAGATCAGGGGTCTCTCAGGTTTAGAGGGGCTGACTGCTCCTAATTTCTAAGTAATAAGAGATAAGACTGAAAAAGACAAAGTTGTAAGTGGTAAAGGCACTAAAAGATCTCTCAGTTAAGAAAAGTGATAGAATCTTTGGGCAAAGCTCAGACTAAGGGTTTTAACTTTGCTATTTAAACCTTGTTTCATGTAGCCTCAGGATAACCATCAAGTTGAGAGAGAAAGACATGGGTATGAGTAAGCAAAAAGATCATTCTTTGGAATCATATATAGGAAATAACTAGAATATGGAATTTAGAATATGGAACTAAGAGCAAATACATCAGCAAGCCTACTAAGTTTGGAAAAGAATTACATTGTTAAATAAACCATGTGCCTGGACCAAAAGACACTGATTTTTTGAGCCTTAAAACAACTATCAAGCTCCCAGAGTTTCCCCAGAAGGAAGCTCAAATAACTTATCTTTTTAGTTTGTAGGTTGCTGAACCATCAGGAGCTACGTTTCAACCCGATGGAAACAACTGCATCACATGGATACCTTAGAGATCCCTGTCTTTTCTCTAACAAAGGACTTCCCCAAATGTGTCCTCATGGACTTCACAGCCCCATTCCTGACAAGAACACTAGACACAAGATAGGAATAATTTCCAGTAGTTTCAGTGAATGTGTTCCTTAAAGGTGTAAAATCTCAAATTTCACATTTGATTAGATATCTTTAGGGATTAAAGGTGCCAAGCCAATGCTTGAAAAATGAGAATTGTAATTTGATCTCTTTTACTTTAAATTTATCCTGAGCTACCCTGCTGAGTAGGTTGACACTGCCAAATTTTTGATGTTCTATTCTCATAGCAACAAGCTGTGATGTCAGAGAGTTATTTTATCACAGAATCTATCCAAAAAGATGCCAGGCTGTGAAGCAGAAAGCTCTGATTTAATTGCATGTTATTTAACAATCATTTTATGTAAATAAAAATGGAGATAGAAAAAAAAGACTCAAAATAACAATTTATGTGAACATCTTTATTATTAGTTAACATGGTGTAAAAAGCTTTCCCTTCAGCATTTACATCAGTGGGTATGTATTTCTTTTTAAATGACATTAAAGGACATTCAGGCAAGACTATTTCCTGCAAATAACAGATAAGCTAGATAATGCACACAGTAAAGAAAGCAACTTCAAACCATGTAAAAGTATAATTAGCATCCTCATAGAGGAAAAGATTAACTAGTAATGTGTTTTGAAATTGTTTATATTAAGGGCCTTAACACAGTTTTACTAGCATACTTTATTATCCTGAATGGCAAAATTAAAAGCAATATCTTTACCAGACAAGTGATTATCACATAATCTAGTGTAAGTGCAACAAATTTCATTAAGACAGCATTACATAAAGCAGCTTTACAAACCTGCAAGCCTTCTGGGCCTGGTAGACCATGTAAATTAGTGAAATGGCCTGGGTGTAAGACAATGGGGTAGGTGGGTACCATGGCTGAAGCCAAGTGCATACCCTATCTGCAGAAGTCTGGATGGGTTAGATTAGGCCAGAGCAACAAAGAAGCCAAAGAAGCTCAGTTGTTTAGGACAGCACAATTTTCTTGCTTGTTCATACTACCTGTTAAAGGTCAGCTGGAGACTCTGTTCTTTGTCATGAGCGCAGCCACTGTCTAGAACACTACTGGTTATTGTGGCAGAGTAAAAAGAAAGAGCACAGCTTCTTTGGCTTACTGAAGCAGGATTTGTTTTTGTTAATTTGAAAAACAGTAGGCTGGGCGCGGTGGCTAATGCCTATAATCTCTTCACTTTGGGAGGCCAAGGCAGGCAGATCACTTGAGGTCAGGAGTTTAAGACCAGCCTGGCCAACATGGTGAAACTGGTGTATTCTCTACTAAAAATACAAAAAACAAAAAAGTTAGCCGAGTGTGGTGGCAGGAGCCTGTGATCCCAGCTACTCAGGAGGCTGAGGCAGGAGAATCGCTTGAACCCGGGAGGCGCAGGTTGCAGTGATCCAAGATCGTGCCACTGCACTCCAGCCTGGGGGACAGAGTGAGACTCTGTCTCAAAAAAAAAAAAAAAAAAGAAAAGAAAGAAAAAGGAAAAAACATTAGAAAGCATGGTAGTCATTAGGGTTGCTCTCAAATATTCTATAATTCTCCTATTGTGTACAAGGTATGGTTTCACTTACCTGCCCACTTGCAGCTAGATGTGACTGTGTAGTTTGCTTGGCCAATAAAATGTAAATGGAAGTGATGTGCAGAAACTTTGGGAGCCAGTATCTACTTTTTCACATGTTCTCTTTTCCCTCAATCCCAGTAAGATGTATTGTCAAAAAGCAATCTGACTACTTAAGAGAATTTTTATATAAGGTAATTATAATCACAGCTCAAGAACTAGAAACAGTTTTTACTAAGAAGTACTTGTATAGAATCAAAAAGCTATACTTTTAAGAATATATATATATATATATGTGTATATATATATATGTATTTTCATCCCAAGACTGGTATTCATTTTATTTTAAAAGATAACAGTTTTAGAATAGTCTGCTGTATTTCCTGCAATCCTTGCTATTAATATTTAAATGTATTTAAAAGTGACTTTGATATGTAATTTTTAAAACATGAAGCACTAACATTCAAATAAATGATATTTATTATCTGATAGAAAAGTTAAGATTTAAATTATTTAAATATACTGTCTGGATGTTCTTATAATGAAACACAGAAATATTATTCGCCAGAAGGAATGCTACCCCTTGATTTTGTTATCTTCTAATGACTGTTTCTGGTTCTCTTGTTAGAGGAGATAGGTGAAAATCATCCCCACATTATCACATTTCTAGGTATTCTTCCCCTCTTCAATGATAACATCATAGGACATCATTGGGGGAGAGGGTGGCAAGAGTACAGATATAAGAAATATCTTCAACTACATGTTACAAACCAATGAAGACTAACACCCTTGCTTACATATCTCCTTCCTCTTTCCCTGTATATTTTCAGTGCAATTGACTGCAGGAAGAATTGGCTCCCTGCTAGACCCAGAAGTAATGGTTAGCAACTATTCACTGATTTAGAAAGTCAGAAGAAATAGAATTCCTTTTATTCCACAAAGAGTCATAAAAATGTGTAAAGGTAAATATATTTAAGTATTTGAGGTAAATATCAGATTTCAGTGTAGAGTATCATCTTCGTTTGTGGGCTGCTATAACAAAATATCTTGGACTGGGTAATTTGTAAATAATAGAAGTTTATTGCTCACAGTTATGGAGGCTGGGAAATCCAAGATGAAAGCAACAGCAGATTTGGTATCTGGTGGGAGCCTGTGCCTCCTAGGTGGTGCAAGAAGGAATGCTACCCCTTATGTATCTCTGCCGCTGTGCTTGACATTTTCATTGATGGTGCAGTAGCAACGGCAGCTATGGTAGTCAGAATTGTAGGAAGGCCCCAAGGCCCCTGCTCTCTGGTGTGCACACTTCGAAGAGCCCCCTAACGTTGAATGTGGAGGAAATCTGTGAATATGATGGTATATCACTCCCATGCCTAGTTTACTCATCAGTTGACTTTGAGCTAATGAGAAAGGAGATTATTCGTTGGGCCTGATCTAATCAAGTGAACCCTTAAAAGGAACTGGCTTCTTCCTGTTACAAAAGAGATTTGAAGCACAAGGGAGCTTAGATGTGTAAGGAAGTTCTCTACTGTTGGCTTTAAAGATGGAGGATAAGAATGTGGGCAATATCTAATTGCTGAGTGGCCCCAGCTGACATCCAGCAAAGACATGAGGACCTCAGTCTTACAACTGCAAGAAAATGCATTCTGCATCAACTATAAGAGGACTCTGAGCTCCAAATGAGAATGCAGCCTGGCTGACATCTTGATTTATGCCTACGAGACCCTTAGCATACAGCAGCCAGCCTCCTGACTTATCAGACTTTCAGTTAATACATGGGTGTTATTTTAAGCCACTAAATTTGTAGTAGTTTGTTACACAACAATGAAACACAATGCAGTGGCTAAAACAGCTGGCAAGTTGACACAAATCAAGGGTGGGGCACCAAACTGCTTTAGTAATCATCTATTCTCCACATGCATGCATTCACTGGAAAAGATTTCAGTTTCATTTAAGAATCTCCTGGATAAAGGAGTAAAATGTATTCCTTTTATTAAATCTTAAACCTTCAGTACTAGTCATTTCAATATTTTGAACAATGAAATAATATACCGTAAAACACTCTGTTGCATTGAAGTATTAATAATGGTTGTTTCAAGGAAAATAATTTTGTGATTGTTTGAGTTATGATCTAAACTAGCTGTTCTTTTTTCATGGAAGACCAATTTTACTTGAAAGAATAACAACTAATGTTACTCAGACTTTGATATTTGGCAGAAATTTTTCTTAAAAATGAATGAAATGAGCTTATCACTTCCAGGGAAACAACTAACCTTATTTGACCTAACTGGCCAATGATAAAATTCAAGCATTCCTGCAAAAATCAGATTCTTGGATAACTTAAATTGTCTACTGTAAGTTTGACAACCTCTCCATACATGAAGACTTTTTCTTGGCCAGGCGAGGTGGCTCATTCCTGTAATCCCAGCACTTTAGGAGGCTGAGGTGGGAGGATCACTTGAGTACAGGAGTTTGAGACTACAGCGACGTATGATCAAGCCACTGCACTCCAGCTTGGGTGACAGAGAAAGACCCTGTCTCTAAAAAGACTTTTTCTTATGAGATCAGTGGTGTATTAATAAATGTGATTTTTAAAAATATTGTATAAGGAAATGTATCAATATTTGGAAGATCTTCATAGCTTAGTGAACCAATATTTTCTAAATGACCAATGTATGATGTTATGAAATTATGTGAGAGTAAAAGATACATTCAAATTGCTAGAAAACCAGTGGATTTTAATGTAACTGAGTATGAAATATTCATTGATATGGTCCCAAATTCTAAATTTTAACTATTCTTTAAGAAACTACTACTTGTGGAGTGTTAGTTTACTATAAAAGAATATTCACAAGTATCTCTTAAAATATTCTTCATTTTTTAGCTTCTCAATTTTTAAACTACCTATCTGTGTGAGGCTGGATATTCTTTATATACTTCAATCCAAACAATGTATTGCAAGAGATGGAATGCAGAAGCATATAGAGGATCCAGTTGTCTTCTGCTGAGGCAGGCAGGAAAGGGACTTAACAAAAATGTAAACCAATGCCATTCTTCTCGTTGATTTTTTTCACCTTTTAGAAACATAATTATTTTCATAAAAATATGTTATTTATTTTAACAAGAATGGTCTTATGATTATTTTAAAATAGATAAGTAAATACATATTTCAAAATTTTCTCAGTTTTAATTTTGATTATAGTAAGTGTTGATAGAAATAACCTACAGAAACAAAATCCTTTTGGAGCCTTCAGTAACTTTTTTTTTTTTGAGACAGAGTCCAACTCCAGGTTGGAGTGCAGTGGCGTGATCTAGGCTCACTGCAACTTCTGCTTCCCGGGTTCAAGCTATTCTTCTGCCTCAGCCTCCGAGTAGCTGGAATTACAGGCATGCACCACTGTGCCCAGCTAATTTTTGTATTTTTAGTAGAGACGGGGTTTCACCATATTGGCCATGCTGGTCTCGAACTCTAGACCTCGTGATCTGCCTGCCTCAGCTTCCCAAAGTGCTGGGATTACAGGCGTGAGCCACTGTGCCTGTCAGTAACATTTTAAGTATAAAAATAATTTTTTAAAGTATAAAGTATAAAAAGGTCACCAAAAAGCTTGGGAAATGGCATATAGGACAAAATTAGGAAACTTTGGCTCAGAAAGTTTTGGGCCTTCCCTTCCTGTTTTTATGCCACCTGCCAGCCAACTGCTAAACCAATGCCCCACATTAAAAAAAATAAATCGCTACTACAATATGGATATCAATTACTCTTTTGGTTAGAGTAGCCTAAATAGCCATAAAAATAGCCTCACACAGTTTAATGTATAATGCCTCAAACACAACAAAGGTTATTTCTTGCTTATTTAACAACTGCAGACATTATTCCACACTGTGATTCAGGGTCCTAGGGTCCCACTCTTTGAAAGTTTTGCCATCCCTGTTGCTTTGTTGTTATCTGCATCCAGCTGGCAAAAGGTAAAGGTACTCTCACTTCTTTAAAACTTTGCCCTGAAGACACACACATTACTTCTTCTCACATTTTATTGGTGAGAATTAGTCACACGGGCACACCTGGATGGTAGCTATGGAAGGGAAAAATAGATTTTGGTGGATATCTGGCTATCACTGTGATACGGTATATAGAGATTGGCTCAGAATTGGATTTTGGTATGAATCTTGGTTCTACCACTTACCATCTCTGTGTTTTTGTGTAAGTTATTTAATCTGTGAGGTTCTTTCTTCTTTATTGTATGCTTGATACAATAAATAAAGTCCGTATCTGTCTTTTCTTCCTACTCTATTCTTCATTTTTCGTATATAGTAGTGAAAAGGAAACACAAAACCTCTTTTTCATGGGGTTTACATGTCAACGGGAGCTTCCGTGTTTGAGATCGGTGTTAAACTTGAACTTCATAGTTTGTGGAAGCCTGAAGTTTCCTCAAGAGTTCTAAAAATTCTTGGGAGGATGACACCCATGATCTCATCTGCTTTCTAGACTCATCTTCTTACATGTGTTGCCTTTTTATTCACCATATTGTTATGGAAGCTTGATTCAGCCATTTCATACATTTCCACCGAAACAACTCACCAGACCGAGTGCTTGTGGGTAATGGAGACTTTGCTGAAGACCTTGGTAAGAGTGATAATGCCCATTGCAGAGAAAGAAACTCTGTAACCATAGTGGTCACTTTGGCTTTCAAAATCTTTTTATTAGCTACACAGTCATCTTGGGTTCCTGTTAGGATTTTTTTCCCCACCCAGTGGTCAGCATTCCATATGACTGTTTGGATGTTTTCCCATCCAGTGGCCAGACTCCCATCTCCCACCGTTTGGATATTTCATGAGAATTTACATTCATTTCCTTTTATAGTTTAGAGCAGTTCAGCTTTTTAAAGTTCCCACTCCAAAATCTTAAGTTGCTCAGCAGATGAAAGGACTCTCCTTCTAATTCTCAAACAATATAGTTTTAAGGGGAGGTTATGATTATTAAGTGCAAACAAAAAATCTGTATATGTTTATGTACCCTAGGACCTTAGGCCAAACCAGTGCTGAGGTGATGAATGACTACAGCAAACACTTCCTGAGGGCAGGAACTGTGTCCCCAGGGCCTAGTTCGGTACTTGGCAAATTGCGTTAGACTGGTGCAAAAGTAATTACAGTTCTTGCCAAAAAACCGCAATTGCGTTTGCACCAACCTAACAGCATGTAGTAAATATTTTTAGAAGAGAATTACTGAATTGAGAGTGTTTGACGAATGTTCAGATGAATGACCAGCAATTTAATAGTTTATATTTATACCATGGGGTAGGAAATGACAAAGACTGTTTTCATATCCGTATTTTCACAGAATTTGGTTGCGGTTGTTATAAAATAAGCTAAAAAGTATCATTGTACATTTTAGCTATTTTACAAATATGGCTGTGTTCGGCTAATGATTGCAATGAAAAAAATCGCTGGTTAAATTTTTCTAAAATTATTAATAGGAGAAAAAACAATGTTGGGAAATGCAGCAGCACAGAAAGGAACAGAGGGCGATTGAGAAAGTAAATTAACATTGTATTGAATTCATATTCTTTATAAGCCTCTCTAAAAAGCGATTTTTAAATACTGATCTCTTACAATCCGCACTATACTCCTGGTTGTGAGAAAGTATTTACCCCTCTTACAGATGTGTACCTTGACGCTGACAGTGTGGTTTGCTACCAGGTGCACGTGGAGAGGGAGTACTGGAACCCAGCTCTCCTAAATGTAGATCACCCTGCTGTACTTGAAGGCTAGATGTCTCTCTTCTGATTATGCGTGATAAGAAATCAGTAAGAAGAATAAAAGACACGTTTGACAGCCAACACAAACTTGTCCGAACCCCTTACAATCGATAACCGCAGGGAGCCGCTGAGGAGCTCCGAGGCGGTCGATCGCCTCCGCGAGCTTTGCGTGCGCGTGCCCCGGGAAGGCAACGTCCACCGCGCGCCGCCAGCGACGCCGCCGTAGCGCTCCGTCGCCATAGCGACTACCCTTGGCAACAGCGAAGCTCTGCGGTCCCGCGGTCGGGCTAGGGGTTTGAGCCAAGCTCCTCTCTTCCCTTCACTTCCCTCCGGACTGGTTTCTTCTTCCTTCCCCCTACCGCCAACTTCCCTCCACCCCTTCCAATCATGGCGAACGGGACTGCGGACGTTCGGAAGCTCTTCATCTTCACTACTACCCAGAATTACTTCGGGCTGATGTCTGAACTCTGGGATCAGCCACTGTTGTGCAACTGTCTTGAAATCAACAACTTCTTGGATGACGGTAACCAGATGCTCCTCAGGGTGCAGCGATCCGACGCCGGAATCTCCTTTTCCAATACGGTACGGTTCCTTGCACTCCTGCCCGACCCCTGACCACTCTTCAAGTCCCCAGGCCCAGCCAGAGGGATGTCGGGTCACACTCTAGCTTTACCAGCCGGATCCTTTTCAGGAACGCAAGGCTGTCTCCACTTCTCCTGCATTATTGGCTTAGCTGCTTTGGCCTCGTGCTTAAGCATATAGTTTCCAAGCTTTGCATCCTACCTGACCAAAGCAAGTTTCCCTTCCACACATCTGAATAGAAGCAATTAGATTTTATTTTATTTTAAATTTTTATACGGAGTCTTACTCTGTCGCTTAGGCTGTAGTGTAGTGGCGCGATCTCTGCTCACTGCATCCCCCGCCTCCTGGGTTCAAGCAATTCTCGTGCCTCAGCCTCCCAAGTAGCAGGCTCGCGCCACCACGCCTGGCTAATTTCTGTATTTTCAGTAGAGACGGGGGTTTCACCACGTTGGCCAGGCTGGTCTCCATCTCCTGACCTCAAGTGATCCGCCCTCCTCGGCCTCCCAAAGTGCTGGGATTACAAGCATGAGCCACCGCGCCCGGCCTATATTCTACTTTTTAAGAAAGACTACAGATACGTTATAACTAAAAAGAAAACATTTACTTAGTTATTTTTATTTTTTCTCTCTCCCCCTTTTGAGGTTTTTTTTGAGGCAAATTCTAGTCTATCTTTTTTGGATCAGCCTCTGATTTTAACATTGCCCAAGGGAAAGATTAGTTAGGAATTTAAATTTTTGCGAAATGATGTATTTCAAAATAAAGTTTGAATTATTTATTGGTGTACAACATGTGATATACTGATTTATTAATTACATTGCTCCCTCCACTGGCAGGATTGCTTAAAAAATGGGTTGCATTTGCAATCAGGGCTTATATATATAAACCTAAAAGAAAAAACACAGAAGAAAATTGCCTGACACAGTAAAGGGGACTCAGTAAATAGATTTAAGTTAATAAAACAAAGACATATTTTCAACCTCTTCCTCTTGTGTTCACCCTTATCCCTAGGTCTAGCAGAGTTTTCGACACTCAGCAAAAGCATTCAGTGCCTTTTTTTTTTTAAGATGGAGTTTCGCTCTTATTGCCCAGACTGGAGTGCAATGGTGCAATCTCTGCTCACTGCAACCTCTGCCTCCCGGGTTCAAGCGATTCTCCTGCCTCAGCCTCCCAAGTAGCTGGGATTACAGGGCATGCACCACCACACCCGGCTAATTTTTTGTATTTAGTAGAAACTGGGTTTCACCATGTAGGTCAGGCTGGTCTTGAACTCCTGACCTCAGGTGATCCACCCAGCTTGGCCTCCCAAAGTGCTGGGATTACAGGCGTGCGCCACCGCGCCTGGCTTCAGGACATTTTTATAGGATGATTGAATCATTCACCCCATTCACTATATTTATTCTTAGGTTTAATTTGATTGTATTTAATAAACATTTACTTTGAACTCAATACATGCAAGGCACTTTGCCAGGCTTGATGGGTTTACAAAGATATAAAAAGGATGGATAATCATAGCTAACATTTATTTTCACTTTAGACTCTGTCAAGCACTGTTCTAAGTACTTTATATGTATTCGTTCATTTAATATCCATAACAACACTGTAAGATAGGAACTATTCTTATTCTTATTTTATGGCTGAGGAAAGTAAGGGACAAAAGTTACAACCTAAATGTTAACTTTTCTTTTGCTCCAATAGGTAGTGTAATTCAGGGTAGAGCCCCCTGCTTTCTGCCTTTCCCAGACTCACTCTAGTGGCTTAGGATGACATATACTTGGCAAATGATAAAATCAGGGCACACTGTTGTAAATGTCACTGAAAGTTCAGATAGAATGCAGTAGCATCTCAAAAGAAGACATTCATACAGCCAACAGACACATGAAAAAATGCTCATCATCACTGGCCATCAGAGAAATGCAAATCAAAACCACAATGAGATACCATCTCACACCAGTTAGAATGGCAATCATTAAAAAGTCAGGAAACAACAGGTGCTGGAGAGGATGTAGAGAAATAGGAACACTTTTACACTGTTGGTGGGATTGTAAACTAGTTCAACCATTATGGAAAACAGTATGGCGATTCCTCAAGGATCTAGAACTAGATGTACCATATGACCCAGCCATCCCATTACTGGGTATATACCCAAAGGATTATAAATCATGCTGCTATAAAGACACATGCACACGTATGTTTATTGCGGCACTATTCACAATAGCAAAGACTTGGAATCAACCCAAATGTCCATCAGTGACAGACTGGATTAAGAAAATGTGGCACATATACACCATGGAATACTATGCATCCATAAAAAAGGATGAGTTTGTGTCCTTTGTAGGGACATGGATGCAGCTGGAAACCATCATTCTTAGCAAACTATCACAGGAACAGAAAACCAAACACCGCATGTTCTCACTCATAGGTGGGAACTGAACAATGAGATCACTTGGACTCGGGAAGGGGAACATCACACACCGGGGCCTATCATGGGGAGGGGGGAGGGGGGAGGGATTGCATTGGGAGTTATAACTGATGTAAATGACGAGTTGATGGGTGCTGACGAGTTGATGGGTGCAGCACACCAACATGGCACAAGTATACATATGTAACAAACCTGCACGTTATGGACATGTACCCTAGAACTTAAAGTATAATAATAATAATAAATTAATTAAAAAAAAAAGATTACAAATTAAAAAAAAAAAGAATGCAGTAGGAAAGATGGAAAAGGGTTTGGATTTGTGAAACTGTATCTTAGCTTGGGTATTTGAAAGTTGAAGTTAGAACTTTTTTTTTTTAAGTTAAAACTATTACTAGTAAAGCCCAACGATGTATCTGTTATTTTTAGTTGTACACATCACTACAGGTGTTGAGTCATATTTGAAAATATTTTGTTATGTCTTCAGTTGTACTTTAGATGCCTGATAGTTAGCATGGTTCAATAAGTTAATAAGTCAGCAAATATTTATTGACTACCTACTAGTACTGGGGACAAAACCATGAACACAGAGTCCGTATCTTAAAGGAGTAACATTGGAATGGACAAAGGTAGGCTAAACACATGCTACAGATATATGTAACATCATTTTGGGTATTGATAAGTGCCGTTAAGATAAAAATAATGTTATAGTAGTGATGGGGTGGGCTGGGGAACTACAGATATATATAGGGTGGGAGATAATACGTCTCTGGATTAGTTATCTTTGAAGTGAGATTTGAATGATGAGTTGCAGGCAGACATAATCTGGGGGAAGAGTGTTCTAAGCTAAAGAAACTGTAAGTACCAAGGCCCTGAGCTGGGTTTTAACTTAGTTTCGAGGGGCAAGAAAAAAAAATCCAGAGTGGTGGCTGAAGTTTATGGTATGAAGGAACATTGTGGTAGATGAGAATGGAGAATAAGGCATAGGCTGATCATTTCGGACCTTGTACACCATTTAAATTGAAATAGGGAGTTATTGGTAATCTTAAGCAAGAGAGAGCTGTGATCTGGTTTATGCTTTAGGACAGAGGTTCGCAAACTTTTTCTGTAATGGGTCAGATAATATTGCAGGCAACAAGGGCTCCATTGCAGCTACAACTTGGCCTTTGAGTGTGAAAGCAGACATGTAATCAACTTTGTAATAATACATGTAATTGAATGGGAATGGCTGTGTTCTAACAAAACTTTATGGACACCGACGTGGATTTTCATATACTTTCCGTGTGTCATGAAATATTATAAGCGTTTGAGCAGTAACAGAAAGTTTCAGCTCCTTTCCAGCAGTCAAAAATGTAATTTTTTGGATAGAAAAAAGTGGCGTGAGACCTATAGCTGTTCTTCATACACAGCAGTGACCTTGTTTGAAAGCTTTTTAATTCGTAGACTTCTTTTCCTGAAAAAAGAAATGAGAATAACTGAAAATGTGTGTAAAATGCAAAAACTTCCTTTGACTAGTATACTTCTCAGCTAATGAACTAATTACTGTGAACTGACCTATTTTAAACAAGGTTGCTGTAATGAATTCCAATTGAGTTCACCTGGTTCTGATTTAAAATAATCTAGCTATATGACAATTTAACAAAAAAGTTTTATGCTCTTAATTCTTTAAGGAAAAATTTTCAGTTAAGATAAAGTTAATTTTAGGAGATAGACAACTTAAATTCGTTTTGGTAGTTTTGAGTGCCTGTATACTTTTAAAAGCACCTTTTAAAATGCTTTTTCTAGGTAAGGGGGTAATTAACATTTTGTTATAGACTTTCTGGGTTACTAGAGAAGTGCACTATTCATTGTGTACCTGGAGCATACAGCTTTCATCTGTACTATTACTGATTCTGGCTGGAATGGAATCTGGCTGGAATGGAATCTTGCTGGAATGGAATAGTTAGCTGTCAATAATGTATGTATTGTTTTATGTTTATAAATAATTTATGATCGAACGTAAGTGGGAATAGGTTTTTAAACTGAAGTATTCTTAAGGAGAGAAGAGATAAATTGGTTTTAATGTATTTATTTTTAAAGTAACTATTTTTTTCCAAGAGGTATAATTATAGTGATACAACTTTGTATACATTTTTTTCAAATATTAAATTTTATGCCAATAACATTAAAAATCATTTGTCACTTTAGATTGAGTTTGGTGACACCAAAGATAAAGTGCTGGTGTTTTTCAAGCTGCGACCTGAAGTAATTACCGATGAGAATCTACATGATAACATTCTTGTTTCATCTATGTTAGAGTCCCCTATTAGTTCTCTTTACCAAGCAGTACGGCAAGTATTCGCACCAATGTTGTTAAAGGTGAGAAAAGTAGCTGTCATTTTTTTTAACTGAGGTATTTGGAGAAATGTTTTCATATAAACATAAATATCTATTTTTACTGTTAATGTTATTAGTGTTTCAATTTTAATTAAAATTTCCTAACTTTTTTTAAACTTAAATTTTAATGTAAGTTGTGGTAAAAAATAGAGAAATTGGAGAAAGGTATAAAATGCAATCCACATCAACTCTTAACATTTCTACATTAGATGCTTTTCATAGTTTTAACTGTTGAGAGGACTTTTTATTCTTCTTATGAAGTGGAAGTAGTGGCAGGCTTTAAGAAAAATGGGTTTTTGGACAGTGTTTTGGGAAGCCAATTTGATTAGCAGAATTTTGATCAATCTTGGTTGCTCTTGTCTGTTTTTATTTAGGATCAGGAATGGAGCAGAAATTTTGATCCCAAACTTCAGAATCTTTTGAGTGAACTAGAAGCTGGGTTGGGTATAGTTCTACGAAGATCAGACACTAACTTAACAAAATTGAAATTTAAGGAAGATGACACACGAGGTATTCACCATAGCTTAATAAAAGAAAGTACAAAATGATTGTCTCATTAGTACATTAGTAAATGAACGTATTTCTTTATAGATTTCTTCAAATACTTTTGGAATTTCTCTAAGCATTGGTTTAAAAAAAAAAGAGTAGATTTATGTGGATGTGGAGAAGAGGAAAATATAATTGTTAATAATGTGCAATCTAGCTTGAGCCTCCAGAGTAGCTAGAATTACACGTGCATACCACTATCCACTGGCTAATTTATTTTAGTTCTTGTAGAGATGGGGTCTTGGTCTGTTGCCCAGGCTGGTGTCAAACTGCTGGCCTCAACGGATCCTCACTACTAGGCCTCCCAAAGTGCCAAGGCAGTAGTTATGTTCTATAAAGTCACTGTAAACACTGAGTTAGTGAATATTGAACCTTTGTTTCTAGGAGCAGTACAGGGTGAGATTCCTTTGAGCCCCTGGTCACAACATCTCATCAACTGATCAATACATAACCTTATTTTTTTTTTCTCTTTAAAGACACTTTAATTCATATATATTGTTGATTCATTAACATTGACTTCATGGCTAACAGCACTGTAACTCACGCCTGAATGAAGCTTAACTAACATATATTTTTTCTGTAAGGCACATTACAACCTTCTTGTGATTTGGAACACTAGACAGCAATTTAGCACTTTTTTGGGGGGCCATTTTAAACTGAATCACTAACAAAAAGAACAGAGATCTGAAAAATGTGGCACTAAGTAGACTGCAGGAAGGACACTTGTTTATAGTATGAAATAGGAAACAATAAGGAAGTGTCACCTGTTTGACCTCAGCTAGGAGCATATGTGTTAGATGACTCAAATATTTTGCTGCTGTGCTGTTTTGTATTCATTTTTTTTCTCTGATATTCTATACCATTTTTTTTTCCCCTCTTGACTTTTACAGGTATCCTTACACCAAGTGATGAATTCCAGTTTTGGATAGAACAAGCTCACCGTGGAAATAAACAGATTAGTAAAGAAAGAGCCAATTATTTTAAAGAATTATTTGAAACAATTGCAAGAGTATGTGATTCATACATGGTTATATATTGGGCTTCTTATAAAAGTACTTTAGGATTCAATTTTTACAGCCTCTCCTCTGTTTTAAAATCTACTTGATGATTGTGAACAAAATAGATTATATGTAGAAAAGTTTAAGTTGTATATATAAAATGAATTGAGAAATCCAAAACTTAGTTAAATTCTAATCTCTATAAAATCTTTTTCTCAATAACGAAATTACACCTGGGCATGGTGGCTCCCACCTGTAATCCCAGCACTTTGGGAAGCTGAGGTGGGCGGATCACTAGAGGTCAGGAGTTCGAGACCAGCCTGGCCAACACAGTGAAATCCCGTCTCTACTAAAAATACAAAAATTAGCCGGGAGTGGTGGTGAGCGCCTGTAATCCCAGCTACTCGGGAGGCTGAGGCAGGATAATCGCCTGAACCTGGGAGGTAGAGGTTGCAGTGAGCAGAGATTGTGCCATTGCACTCCAGCCTGGACGACAGCGTGAGACTCCATCTCAAAAAAAACCCCAAAAGCAAAAAAACCCCCAAATTACTTTTCTGCAGGTACATAGTGAAAAACAAATATAACAGGTTTATCCATGTACAGGTAATATGTTCTTTTGAATGGGTGTTCACTTTGTTCAAATTAGCATTTTGAAGTAATCTGAAATATAAAAAATCTTAGTTTTATGCTTATTTAATTGATTATTCCTTTATGTGTCTGCATTGAAATTGAGTAACCATTTTACGTATGAACATAAGAAGTCTATTCTTTTCAAAACAAATATATATTGATTTTCTACTCCTTTCCACTGTTATTTCAATAATATTTTAATAGAGTGTTTTAAATGGTTTTAAGCTTTTTTGGGTAACAGTGATGAAAATAGCATGATAAATCTTGACTGTGGTTGTGTGATTAAACATAATATTGTGAATTAATAATGAATGAATAAAGACATGTGAACTACAGTGGGTAGTGCATATGTGGAGTTGAGATCACCTTTATTGGGTAACTTTTAAAAAATCAAAATTTAAAGAAAATTAGGCCAATTGTGTACATGAATGAGTAGACTTTTTACAATTTTTATATTTTGTCTTTTCATGACATTTATGTTTGGGGGGAAATTATAGGGTATTTGGATAGAAGTAGTTATCAGCTGTTAGAAAAAGGAGGAGAAAAATAATATGGCAAATGTTAGACTTGTGGCAGTTGAAAAGGCCTGGGAACATTTTGATTATATTACCCAAGGTACAAATATAATTATGTTTAAAAATTAGTGCATTTTTGTTCTAGGAGTTTTATAACTTGGACAGTCTATCCTTACTAGAAGTTGTCGACTTGGTGGAGACTACTCAGGATGTTGTAGATGATGTGTGGAGACAAACAGAACATGATCATTATCCTGAGTCACGAATGTTGCATCTCTTAGACATCATAGGTACTAGTAAAAAAACGAACTTTTGGAATTTCGAAAACCTGTCTTATTTTGTTTTCTTTTTGTCATTTAAGTCCTTACTTAAAATGCTCCTTTATGTAATACTGTAATTGAGAGTAAGTCTTAAAGCAAATAATGTAGAATTATTTAAATAGATATTTGTATATAGTTGGGCAGTATAAATCATGTGTCAAATTCTTTGAACCATTAATATAACCAAATTTATATAGATTTTTAGTATCTATGCATATATTTAGGCTACTTTGAAATAAACTGAAAAATAAAGTATATAGGCTTATTTGTTAATATTAAATATTTTGACCTCGAAAATACCCTTGCCATTATTTTCATAAGGAAATATCAGATAAGTACATAAAGTTATATGTACAAATATATTTATTGCAGCATTGTTTGTGGTAAGCAGAAGTAAATAGCAATTAAGGATTATTTACAAAATGCAGTATCCATACAGTAGGCTCTGCAGCCTTGAGGAAATTGTATATATATTTCTATACTTAAAAGGTGTAATGGTATATTGAAAATTGAAAGATGCAAAAATGCAAAGCAATATGTGTGTGTGATCTTAAAAATATTTGTGACTGAGAGTGGTAGTCTAAGGGTGTGCATGTGATATTTCATAGATCCTTAGTTTGTTAATTTGTATATTTTTAAAATATTGTCATAAGCATGTATTTTATAATTATTCTGTAAAAATACATTTATTTCCATTAAACTCTTTGCTTTCTGTTTTATTAGGTGGTTCATTTGGAAGGTTTGTTCAGAAAAAGTTGGGAACTTTGAACCTATGGGAAGATCCTTATTATCTTGTGAAAGAAAGTCTGAAAGCTGGTATTTCAATTTGTGAACAGTGGGTGATAGTCTGTAATCATCTAACAGGTCAGGTGTGGCAGCGCTATGTTCCTCATCCGTGGAAAAATGAAAAATATTTTCCAGAAACACTTGACAAACTTGGCAAACGCCTTGAAGAGGTATCACTTTGATTATCTAGATCTTTGTCTTTAAATGTAAAGTATGTCTGCACTTGTTTGTAAATGTATTTTATAATCAATAAGCCCTATACATCTGCTGGAAATTAGTCTTGTGAGAGAATAGGAATTAAAGTTCTTGTTGGGGCCAATTTCCACATCTTTTCTTTTTATTTGGTATGAGACTGGTCAACTTGATAGTTGTGAGCTTATATTTTGTTCTTTATTGTAAAAAGATAATCAGCCCACTTGACCATGTATGGAAGCTTTCAGGGCATCTTTTGGCTATTGCAATTGTTTTTAAGTTGGAACAACTTTTTAAGTGGTATTCAGTGGAAATATTTGAAACAATTGCTTAATTTACACAAGTTACAACTTTCAGTAAAGAACATATATTTAGCTTACAGGGACAGGCAAAATGAGATTACTTAAAGATTGTGAAACTGACTATTCCTGCCTTGCTTAGAAGAACTATAGTTCTTTATTGGAGACTTTAAAAAAAAAAAAACAACTTTTTAAAGATGAAATATTTGAAACGTATTAAAAAGTGAAACAGTATAATGACTGTCCAGGTATCCACCATTCAATTTTAATAGTCATTGACATTATTCAGTTCTTGTCTCATCTTTGTTTTTCCCTGCCTTTCCCCTAACCTTTTTTTTTTTACTGGAATATTTTTAAAGCAGAGATATTATATACTTCCACCCTTAAAACATAACCACAATGCCATTATCACAGCCAACAAAATGACAATAATTTCTTTGTATGTTTTTATATCTAGCCAGCATGTATTTATCCTGATTTTCTCAGAAATTTGTAAATAGTTGGTTTACTTGAATGAGGTTGCAAACAAGGTGCACCCATTGTATTTGGTTGATAGGTCTCCTGAGACATTTTTAATTTAAAAGTTTCCCCCCTTTTATGCCATATAGCGTTTCTCACCTTGCTATATCAGGATGTATGTGGTATCAGGTTTTCCCATTTTTAGTGACATGAAGTTTGATCTGTGAGGGTTCAGGTATGATCAATCTGATGAATTCATTATAATGCTTTCCAACTTTTAAAAAATGCTTTTAGCAGTCATTAATCATGAAGAGTTACAAAATGGTGATTTTCTAATTCTGGTGTTCTTTCTGCTTTTATTAGTCATGACTTTTCTATAAGAAGAATTTTTTCTTCAACTTTTTAGTTACTTTGAAATATAGTTTGCATAGAAATGGCAGTATAGATAATTGCTTATTTCTTTTGATCACTTTTTAGAACAATGAACATTAAGTAGATTAGTGTCATAGTAAGTTCCATTGGTAACCAATGAAATGTTTTTTGATAGTGTCATTATGAACCCATGAATTTTTTTATTTTATGTGTTTCAGTCCATTCTGCTTATTATTATTATTATTATACTCAAATTGTTCAGTTTTTGGGCAGAGAGTGCCCCTTCAGGTTGCCTCTTATGCCATTTTGACATGACTTCAGTGTTTCTTTCTTTCCATTTTTTTTGAGATGGAGTCTTGCTATGTTGCCCAGGTTAGAGTACAATGAGGTGATCTTGGCTCACTGCAATCTCTGCCTCCCAGGATCAAGCAGTTCTCCTGTCTCAGCCTCCTGAGTAGCTGGGACTACAGGTGCATGCCACCACACCTGGCTAATTTTTGTATTTTTAGTAGAGATGGAGTTTCGCCATGTTGGCCAGGCTGGTCTTGAACTCCTGACCTCAGGTCATCCGCCCACCTCGGCCTCTCAAAGTGCTGTGATTACAGGCGTGAGCCACCACACCTGGCCAACTTCAGTATTTCTTTGATAGCTTTCAAGCCCCCAAAAGTGTTCCAGTCCAGCCCATGTTGTACATTTTATATCTCATACCTGGAATTAGTAATTTTTTTCAAGGAGCCTGATTCTTTTTTGGGGATATTTAACAACAATCTGTAGGGGAAGTGCTGTTACTTAGTTATCAATGCTGTTAGGCATTGTCAGTAGACAAAACTGCTAATAGGTAAATTTTTAGCAAGAGAAAAATAAATCATGAGTTTATACTGAGATTTACAACTCAAATAGAAGGAATTGTTTTCACTTAACCTTTTTGATTACCTTTTGATTGTTGGTGGAAATTTTTAGCTCAAAATACAGTATGTGTTTCCCAGCTGTTTGTAAATAATAAAAAATAGGGCTGTTAACATGTAATTTCATTATTAGAAGTGCAATTTAATGCAGAATAATGAAAATCAGAAGTTATTACTATATTAAGGGTAGGCTCTAAAAATTTACTTAAATGAGCTGTAAATATAGTTTAAACAGTTTTTTAAACTGTGT
Organism: Papio anubis; assembly: GCF_008728515.1. Taxonomy (NCBI): domain Eukaryota; kingdom Metazoa; phylum Chordata; class Mammalia; order Primates; family Cercopithecidae; genus Papio; species Papio anubis. The sequence continues at coordinate 31,122,367 of NC_044987.1, read as the reverse complement.
TAAACTTTAAACATAGTTTAAAATATTTAGGTCTTATATATATTCATGAGATTTGAGCACACGTATTAATGTTAGTGTGATGAAACAGTTATGTTTTTGAGCATCACTTTGTTGTTGTCACCTGTCAGTTCTCTGGATTAGAGTTTCAGTTTTATTTTATTTATTTTTTTTAGTGAACCTAATTTAGAGAAATTCTTGCCCAATATATCTAGATTTTAGACCTATTTATGCAAATGGTTTGATTTAAATAAATTCTGTTTTTTTAATACTTTGTTTTAGGTCTTGGCTGTTAGAACAATTCATGAGAAGCTTCTCTATTTTTTACCTGCCAGTGAAGAGAAAATCATATGCCTCACTCGAGTATTTGAACCTTTTACTGGCCTAAATCCTGTGCAATATAATCCATATACTGAGGTTGTATATATATTTGTTTATGTCTATATAGTTTACTGAATATGTTGTTCTTTTTAAAGACAGATTTAAAAAATACTAAAGTCTAACAATGTTGTTAATGTGTGTAGCCCTTGTGGAAAGCTGCAGTGTCTCAATATGAAAAGATTATTGCACCTGCGGAACAAAAAATAGCAGGAAAATTGAAAAGTTATATTTCAGAAATTCAAGACAGTCCACAGCAGGTAAAACATTGAGATATTTCACTTTTAATATTTCTCTTAAGCTATTTAGGATATATATATATATATATATTTACTGAGTTGATCTGTTAGGATGAATGTATACTTATTTTATTTTATATTAGCTTCTTCAAGCATTCTTGAAATATAAAGAGTTGGTAAAGCGTCCAACTATAAGCAAAGAATTGATATTAGAAAGAGAAACTTTACTGGCAAGACTTGTGGACTCAATTAAAGGTAAAAGTTTATAAGATTATAGTGTTTGCTTGAGAGAATAATTTTGTATATTACTTTTTTCTTTGTTGCATACCATTTAGGATTAAAGATACATTTTTCTGACATTTTCATGTGGACGATTAATTTACTTATTCTGTTATAAATGACAGTTTTTTTGCATTAACAAGTTATTATCTTTCTCTGTTTCATTTGATACGTGGTGCAGTCCTTGGGGGGTAAGGACCAACTCATTATTTTTCTATCTATAGCATTTGACATAGTGCTTGGTACATGGAAGTTATTTAGGAAATCTTTGATAATTCTTTGTAATCATTTATTTGATTTAAATTTTATAGATTTTCGATCAGACTTTGAGACTCGGTGCCGAGGAATTCCTGGTGATGCATCTGGACCACTTTCTGGCAAAAATCTTTCAGAAGTTGTCAACAATATAGTTTGGGTTCGCCAGTTGGAATTGAAGGTATTTATTTTAATAAAAAGATGAAGAGTACTAATTATAAAATCTGCTAAATTAAGGCATGTAGAAGGTACTCTAGAGTTGTAGTAAATATATTCTCTGTTTTCCTTGGCACAGCCATCTAATTTTCATACAAAATGCCGAACACTGAACAAGTATGCAGAGAAGTTTTAATGGTTCTATTCCTTCTTTCTGTAGAGATAGTACATCATTTATTCCAATTGCAGTTGTTCCAAAGAAATACCTGTATTCAGGAGGAAAGCATCCTTTACACTGAGTAAAAAAAAGAAAAATCATTGTTTACAAAAATGAGCTGGATGTGGTGGTGCCCGTCTGTAGTCCCAGCTACTCAGGAGACTGAGGTGGGAGGATCACCTGAGCCTGGGATATTGAGGCTGCAGTGAGCCATAATTGTGCCACAGCACTCCGTGGTGGATGACAGAAAGAGATGCTATCTCAAAAAAAAAAAATTATTGTAAAATTTTAGTAGTTGCAAAGTCTTACCTGCAAGTATGTTTATGTAACTAAATCACTTTAGGTTGAAAGGAAGTTAAAGGAAAGGTAAAAGGTATGGTCTAAGGTAGTGACAGCAATTTATAGATTTAAATGATTATTATTTTAATACTATTAAAATTGACCTAAGACTCTTATGGATTACTAACTAGTATGTGGTCCAGTGTCTTGCATTAGATTTGTACAATAAATGTTAATTGATTATAGTCTGTGAGTAAGAGCAAGACCTCATGGAATATTACAAAAGCCGGCATATTTGACATTTCTGCTTATTCAGGTTTGTATTTTTGATGTTTTATTTTCTGATATATTCTGCCTAATGATTCTGTCAGTCAGTTTTCCAGGGTGCTGTAATGTTCTCCGTACAGTTGTGGAGGAAAGGCATTTATGTCTCTTAATTGACATTCTCATTGGCCTAATTACCATTTGAGCTGTTAATCGGAGCATGTTGCTAAGGGCTGAAATTATTACTGAACATGTTTAGGAGTAATGCTGAAGTTCCCAGAGTTTCCTCTGAAAAATCACTGGGGCACAGATATTTTGAGGGCTGACTTTCCCTTTACTGTCCATTTTATTCTTGGAGTTATGCCTTGTATGGGTTATCCTCTTGTGTTTGCTATTCTGCGGCTGTGTAATTCAGAAGCAAAGTAGGGGTTGATATTTTTATATTCTTTGGTAACTCTTCTGTTTCACTGTTTGTAGATGAAAAGGGAAATAATTTCTGAATCACAAATCAGAGAAGGGGACTCCTTACTTTATGCTAATTTTTTGGAATTTAAATAATGCACACATCTTTGTAATCTGACTTTTTAAGGTCGATGATACTATCAAGATTGCAGAGGCTCTTTTATCTGACTTGTCAGGATTTCGATGTTTCCATCGAAATGCTGAAGATCTCTTAGACCAGCTTAAACTATATGAACAAGAACAGTTTGATGATTGGTCCAGGGATATTCAATCAGGTTTATCTGATTCCAGATCTGGTTTGTGGTAAGTATAGATGTATTAAACTGTAAAATCCAAAACCATATGTTATTAATTCAAATACCCAGATGGAATTAATTATCTTTTTCCTTTTTCCAAACTTGCTACTCCTCTTCTAATTTTTTTTTTTTTGTTTTGGATCATCAACTTTTAATTCATTAAGGCTGGAAACTTTGATAATTTAGTTAACTGCCTCCCTCTTGTTTCTCTTGTCTGTTCCCCAGAATTAGGAATTCCCATTTTAGAATTAGCCCTTCCCTCATGCTTTTTTGTTATTGGTATTTATATATGTTTTTCTACCTTTTTACATTAATATTATACACACACACATACACTTTAAACAATGTTGCAGTTTTGTAAAATTGTATTATTTTTAAACTCCTTGAGACAGGGAGTATTTCTTCATGGTGCCCCACATAATAAGGCTTTGGTAAATATTTATTGAGCTATATTGAATGTATTAATGAGTTAACCTTATTAATTCTAATGGGGATTTAAAATGGATAGTTTAAAAAAGTCAGTTTCTTTGTACTTTAGGTCCACTGTCTCCAGCATATTATTGTGGTTATTTTTAGAAACTCGTCATGTCTTTTTAAAAGTAACTTTGTCCATAAATGAAGTTTTCATTTTCCCTATACTGCTACAAAGGATAATTAGGCCAAAAATAGTACCTCTTAAATTGAATAATTCTTTTAAAATCTAGAATTCTGGCTCTGGAGAAAAAATAGAGGAAACTGAAGGGTGTTAGGGCATAATGATTATAATTTTATGCCATTTAGTTCTTTCTCCTTCTACTTTGAGCCTAAAACATGAGAGATACTCCAAACAAGAAAAACAAAAAACAAACAAACAAAAACCACAGTGCTTTAGTCAGCTAATTTTGGAAAATTTGCATACTTCATCATTAGAGCTTCAGCGGAGGTCCACTAGCATGGTAGCATACCAATGGTCTGAGATCTGCTGTTAATAAGTTTGTTTAACTTTGTTCCTTCCACACAGCGTTTCTCATTTGGTTTTGAAACCCCCCTCCTCCTGCCTTTGTTTTTTCTTTTTTAGACCTATTTGTTGTCCCATAGAATCATCAATCTGTTTTTGGAAATATTTTGGGAAATGCTGGTATATACAAACTAACTTTGAAGATCAATCCTGAATAAAGGCAAAAAGAGTCACCATAATAGTTTACTGGCATGCTTTATGTGTATATAGGAAAATTTGGGCTAAATCATCATTTTAAGCCATTTTAAAGTATTCTACTTTTTATTATATTTTGTTTTATATGCTATTACATAAGCTGAATACTTTTGTTCTTTGTTTTTGAGTAGGTTACCTTCTAATACCTGCAATTTTTCTTAATTGTGAGGGTGTTTTGAAATAATGAGGCTGGGTGTGATGGCTCATGCCTGTAATCCCAGTACATTGGGAGGCCGAGGTGGGAGGATCACTTAAACCCAGCAGTTTGAGGCCAGCCTGAGCAACATGGCGAAATTCTGTCTCTACAAAAGACAAAAAAAATTAGCTGAACATGGTGACTTGCCTGTTGTCCCAGTTACTTAGGAGACTGAGATGGGAGGAATCTTTGAGCTCAGGGAGTTCAAGGCTGTAGTGAGCCATGATTGCTTTACTGCATTCCAGACTGGGTGTTGGAGCAAGACCCTGTCTCAAAAGAAAAAAAAGAAAAAAGGAAAGAGGCATTATATAAACCTAATCCTAAAGGAAGGTGATGAAAGCATAATACCTGTTGCTGGACTTAGTTCAGCATTTTTGGAATCCATTCTGATTTGAGCTCCCCAAAGTAACATTTGCTATTATAGCCTTTACAAGAAACACACAAAAAGGACAATTACTAGAGAGTGAAACAAAGGGTAGAAGAATGAAACGTTTTAATATCTCTACTCCTACCATTTTGATATTATTTATCTTTTAATAAAAGTACTAAAGACGCAAGTTAGGCTGATTTTTTAAAACAATCGAAGGTATCTTTAGAAAATGAATCAAAATTTTTTCTTTATCGTGGGTATGATGTCAATTTTGAGTTTTAGCTGAAACATTAAGAAATCGATTTTTCTTACTTTAAAACTGCTTGGTTGAAATATTAATGTGATGATATATTTTGGATATTGCAGTTGTTTCCAAAATCTGACTTGTGAAATAATGTATAGAAAAAACTCACATCTTAAAAGCTATAATAAAATTTTTTTTTAACTTCGAGCTAATATTAGATGTACAGAAAAGTTGTAAAAACTATTGTGTTTATTAGTCAAAACAGTGAGAACATGAAACTTAACAGGTTATTTATTTTGTTTTGTAGTATTGAGGCTAGTAGTCGAATTATGGAATTGGATTCTAATGATGGATCACTAAAAGTGCATTATTCAGATCGTTTGGTGATTCTTCTGAGAGAAGTTCGTCAGCTCTCTGCACTTGGCTTTGTTATTCCTGCCAAAATACAGCAAGTTGCAAACATTGCGCAGAAATTCTGCAAGCAAGCAATTATTCTTAAACAAGTATGAAATTATATTTTTTGAATACCTACCTATTTGGAGTTCATTACATTAGACTAGAATATGCTAAAGTCTTTTTTTTTTTTTAAGGCTAATGGAATAGCACTGCCAGCTGTGAAATTATGGTTTACTAAATGAGTCTGTTACAAAACTTGCTTTGTAACCTATAAGGAATTTATTAAATTGTTATTGTTTATTGCTTTTCACTCTAAAAAGCATTTGGAAAATAGTATGTTATTCTTCCTTCTTTTGTTTCATGTTACTTGCATAGGTTTTAAAGGACTTTCTAATTAAGGAGTCCTCTGCCTACCTTCTAGGGGCAGAGTCATAAATAATTATCAGGTTGATGAATGGTTTCTGTTTCTAGTCATTTTCTCAGTGATATCGCCATCATGTCACTTGCCTAAAAATCAACTATTATTGGCTCACGGTGTATCTCCATAACATGGCATACAAGGCCCTTCTTAATCATGACCCTACTAAACTGACTGGTTTTGGCCTTTACTACCTATGCACTTCCCTGTCATACTGTACCCTATGCTTCAGTAATATAAAACTTTGCTTTTATCTGAACATATATCCATGCATTTAAATCTGTTCTCTGATTGGAAAACTCAGTGTGATTGTTTAATTTCCAATTCACAAGTCACTTTCTCTGTTGTGTCTTTCTTTAGTTGATTTTTATTCTTTGGGCAGTGTGAAAATTACTATTATAATACTTCTCATATTGTATCTGATTTTTTTCATCTTTTCTTTGACTTTATTATTGTATTTTAGATGGCAGGAACAGTATCTTGTATATTTGGTCTTTCATTTATTCTTTTACTCAACAAAGATTCATTGAGGATCTACCCTGTCATGCATAGTGTAGTGAGGATACAAAAATGAATACATTACTGTCATAGTCAGGCACGGAATTTCTTAGCCTCTTTACTTTTGATAGTTTGGATCAATTCTTTTTTTAGGGGGCTGTGCTTTGCTTTGTATGCTTTTTATTGGCATTCTTGTCCTGCACCTAGTATATCCAATAGCATCTGCTTAGTGCTGCCAATCAAAAATATCTCTTAACATTGCCAAATGTTCCCCTGAGGTATACTCTGCTTTGGTTGAGAATCACTGGTCTAGTGGGAGAGAGCAAACTAAACATCGAGTGCTCATTAAATATCAGGCCTTGTGGTAGATGCTTTAATTATGTTATTTTTAGTTAATTCCCCATTGTACCACTGATCTAATTGGGGATCAGATGTTTAACAAAGTTTTCCCAGTGCCACATAGAGAGTAAGTTATGAAGCTGGGATTTGATATCAAGTTTCTCTGACTCTAGAGCCCATATTTGTTTCATTTCAATATAGTGATGGACAAGTAGATCAATATTTAATGTATTATAAGTACTATATTACAGATGTTCAGGAAGTCTTGTGAAAGCATAGAGGCAGGGAGTTTCAATTCTTTTCCTATGTAGGGATAGAAGTAGTAGCAGGTAAGTCTTTTCAGAGGAATGATTGATGTGAGTCTGGAAGCGTGTACATACATTTTTCTCAAGTACACAGAGGATTGGGTGATCATTTCAGTCGGAGCGACTCCTTAAAAGCAGAGAGGCTTACTTACTTTAATACGGTAAGTATTTAGTCTTACACAATACGAGCTCAAAAAATGAATGGTAATAGGTATTTGTACTTACCCTGGAAGAACACCTGGGAAAATCTATTTATATATTCCTTTATTTCTGAGCAGATATTTAGCTGGAATAGGGTGTATAAAGTAGAATGTTGGATAGATAGCAGTATGGCCAGATTGTAATAGAATACATACTATTCTATTGCTTCTTGTTTTCCTGATTGTACTTTTTCTGGGCCTATTTTTGTGGTACAGAATAAGTAGAGTGGGTTTTCCCCACCAAATAAAGTATATTTTTATATGTATTAGTGGAAAGAAGAGGAGCTCTATAAAATTACTTAAGAAATATTTTTTAAGCATCTACTATGTGCCAAGAATTTTGTGAGGTGCTGGGGACATAAAAATTAATAGTCTCCTTGAACGCCTTAGACTTAAATGCCCAGGGTGTCCACTTGATCTTATTCCCTGAACCTCTCCTTTTTCCACCAATGCAGTTGACAGTGTCCTTCTTTGTCCACCACTGTTCTTTGTAGGATCTCTATTTATTAATTCAACAAGTGTTTGTTGAGTGCTTGCTGTTTGCTTGGCTCTGTTCTTAGAGCTGTCATTCCAGTAGGAGAGACAGATAACAAACACCTAAATATATAATGCAATGTTAGGCAGTGATAGTGATAAATGCCTTGAAGAAGAATAAAACAGAATAAAGATATTGTGACAAAGACTGCTATTTTATACTGACTGGTCAGGTTAGGTATGCCTTGATGGAGAGATAATGTTTGAGAAGAGACATGACATAAAGTAGGCAAAAGAACCATGCAAATGTCTAGAGGAAGACTATTCCAGGGAGAGGGAATGGCAGATGTAGAATTCTAGAAGGAAGCCTCACTTGTTAGGTGAGAATAATAGTAAAGAGGCCAGTTTGGCTCATTCTTTAGTATATTGGGAGACAATTGGAAAGTTTTTAAGTGATGGTTTTGGGATTTTGGGGTTTTATTCTCAAGCGTTTTGGGAAGTCATTAGGTTTTGTGTAGGCAAGAGGTGTGATATATGTTTAAAAAAGACCACTCTGGCTGCTTTAAATAGACTATAAGAGGCCATGATTGGAAGCAGAGAGACCAGTTAGGAAGTCTGTTGCGCTGGTCTTGCCGAGAGATGGGAGTGTGTGGATTGGGATGCAATTGATGGGGGTTGGGGAAAGTGGTTGGATTCAAGATATATTTTGAGAGTATAGGCAATAGGCTTTTGCTGATGTGGAATATGAGAGAAGCATTAAGGACATCTCGAAGAATTTTTGGTCTGAGACGTGAATAAATTATTGTGGCATATACTGAGAAAAGAAGGAGTGGATTTGGAGAAGTGCAGGAATTAAGAATTTAGTTTCTTAGCACTTAACATGCTTCACTGAGTTCCTTCTTTCCTATGAGATTTTGAACTTCTTGATTCCAGGAACAAAGTTTTATAATCTATGTTTAATCAGACCTCAGGACATGATTGGCAGATTGTAGGAACTCAACACTTACTTGTTGATTGTGTATATTAATATATGAACAAATGCCCTATTGTAGATTAAAAACCTATTTTCTGTTTAAATTTTAGGATTGAGAAAAGTTAATATTTTCATTCAAACAATTAAAAATCAAGAAAAATTAAAAATGAAGTTATTAATTATTACGAATTGGACTTTTACTTTGTAGGTGGCACATTTTTATAATTCTATTGATCAACAAATGATTCAAAGTCAGAGGCCGATGATGTTACAGTCTGCCTTAGCATTTGAACAGATAATTAAGGTAAATGAACTTTTAATTTTATTATAATTAGATTTTACATGTCAAGTGTTTAATTCTTAATTTTCTGGTGTTCCCTTCAGCTTAACATAGCAAATGATCTAGATTTTGTTTCGCTTCCAGGGACTTCCTTCACTCTTAACAAGTAAAACTTTTTCTCCAACTGTACATTGAAGTGGTTAGAATACTTAATATACTTTGGTACTGATTTTGATCAATTGCATTGATATAGATAGAATATGATTTGCATGATGTCATATTCATTTATTCTCTGAAGTTTGAGGTCCTTATACACAAGGTTCCTTAGACCTTTTCTACCATCTCCCAATTTTGTAATGTAAGACTTACTTGCTTTTTATTTGTGGTTATTTAAATGTCCATATATAAGAAATTAGGAGGCTGGGCACAGTGACTCACGCCTGTTATCCCAGCACTTCGGGAGGCCAAGGTGGGTGGGTCACCTGAGGTTAGGGGTTTGAGTGAAAACAACATGGTAAAAGCCCATCTCAACTAAAAATACAAAAAAATTAGCCAGGCGTGGTGGTGGGTGCCTGTAACCCAGCTATTCGGGAGGCTGAGGTGGGTAGATCACCTGAGGTCAGGGGTTTGAGACCAGCCTGGCCAACATGGTGAAACCCATCTCAACTAAAAATATAAAAAAATTAGCCTGGCATGGTGGTGGGTGCCTGTAATCCCAGCTATTCGGGAGGCTGAGGCAGGAGAATTGCTTGAACCCAGGAGGTGGAGGTTGCAGTGGGTTGAGATCACACCACTGCACTCCAGCCTGGGAGACAGAGTGACTCCATCTAAAAAAAAAAAAAAAAAAAAAAAAAAAACCAAAAAAGAGATAAAAGAAATTAGGAAAACCTATAATAGTGTTTAAACTGAATATTACTATGTGACTACTAACTTTTTGAAGTCTGTATTTTTAGACTTCATAGACATGAAATGTTTGACAAAAATAGGCAGAAGAGGTATATGCCATTTTTTTTTTTCTGTTTGAAAGTGGATAACTAGTTGTGTCAGGGTCCACAGGACCAGCCCAGGTTCTTTTATTTGCTTGGAGGATCCACAGGACTCAGTGTATGGTCATACTCATAGCAGTATTTATTACGGTGAATGCATACAAAGCAAAATTAGCAAAGGGAGAGGTGCATGATGGGGTGAAGTCCCAAGAAAACAGGTACAGACTTCTAAGAGTCCTCTCCCAGTGGAGTCACACAGGGTGTACTTATTTTTTGCAGCAACAAATTGCAACACATGTGAAATCTTGTGTTACTGGAGAAGATCATTAGAGACTCAAAACCTAGGTTTTTATCAGGGGTGGTCACGTAGACACTTTCTGTCTAGTATGCACTGAAATTCCAAACTCCCGGAAGGAAAGCAAATATTCAGCGTAAACCATGTTATTCAGGTCCAGTGAGCCACTCTTATCAGTTAGAGTGGTAGGAATGCTTCTGAAATCTAAGTTCCCAAATGCCAGCTAAGGGGATTCTTTTAAGCAGGTCTTTTGAAGGATGGTAGTCAGACCTGCTATGTTAACTCTTTTCTGCACACTAGTTCTGAAGCTTAATAATTCTAGAATTTATATTATTCATATTATAGATGTTATTAAAAGCACTTTTTTTCTTGTTGGCAGAGATTAACATGAATTTATAATGCAAAGTTTAAAAACATAGGTAAACAAAAATAAAAAAAATGTCATATAATCATACCATCAAGAAATGACTGTTTAAAAAAGTCTGGTGTATATCCTTTCAAATATTTTTCTATGCATATTTTTGAAAATGTATTCATATTTTTAAAAAGTATGCATAGTTTTGGAAATGGAATCACACTTTATTATTTTTTACCTTTTTTCCCCTAATGTGTAGATCATTTTAGTTGTAAGCCCTTACAACTTTTTCTTCTAATAAATTTGTTTAAAATAACGTCTGTGATATTTCTGAGGAGGAAACTTATTTTGCAAAATTGTGTTGTGAGAAGTAAATAATTATATTTAACATGTTAAATGAGACACAGTAGTGCTTATAAAACTAGGATAGGTGTAGAGAGAACATTAAGGTTCTGTATGATGCGCTGTCTACTTACTATATTGTAGAAAATTAGACTGTAATTTATTTATTTTCATATTTTCAAGCGATAGAACAGTAAGTGGTATATAGTAATTACTCAGTAAATACTTTTTAATTCATCAGCTATTTATTGAGCATCTCCTATAATCCAGAGACTTACTATGCCTTCATTGACCACTTCAAGTGAAGTATAGAAACTTTTCTTCTATATAGATTTCTTCACTCTCTCTACTTTGATATATTTGTCTTAAATATTTTCCCTATATACATTGAAACCACATCAGATGGTGTTATAATTTTTCCCGCAGTCATCAAATATGATTTAAGAAACTCGTGACAAAAAGGATAGCTTATTGTATAGTTATATTTTTTACTTATCCCAATATTCTTTTTTTTTTCTGAAGTTCTGTGCTCCTTTTGGTATTTTTTCTTTCTTTAAAGAACTAACTTCCTTTAGCCATGGTTTAGGATTAGGTGTGCTAGTGACAAATTTGCTTATCTTTCCTTTGTCTGATAATGTTTTCCTTTTCACCCATTCCTGAAGGGTATTTTAACTAGATATAAAATGCATATTTGACTTTTTTTTTTTTTTTTTAAGCACTTTAAACATTTTCCACTTCCTGCTGGCATCTGTGATTTCAGCTGACAAACTATTGTCATTCGAATTTGTATTCCTTTCTGAATAATGCATTGTTTCTCTTTGGCTCCTTTCAAGTTTTCAAAGAACCTTTGTCTTTAGTTTTCAGAAGTTTAATTATTGTCTAGGAAAGCATAGAATCCTTTTTTAAGTTTATCCTATTTGGAGTTTACTCAGCTTCTTGAATCTGTAGGTTTACGTCTTTTGCCAAATTTGTTAGGTTTTCAGTTACTGTCTTTTGAATGTATTGTTTTTCTTAGTTTTTCTCTCTTCTTCCTTTTAGGAAGCATGTATATATATACACATATACTGCTTAGAAAGCATGTATGTATATATATAAAATCCTTGGAAGCTAATATATATATTAGCTCTTTTTTCTCAGAGCCTCTGTTCATTTTTCCCTTTATTTTCTCTTTGTTGTTCAAATTAGGTAAATTCTATTGATTTGTTCTCAAATGTACTGATTATATCCTCTGACATCTCGACACTGCTATTGAGCCCATCCAGCCAGTTTTACATTTCTGTTATTGTATTTTTCAGTTCTATATATTCCATCTAGTTTTTTTTTATAATTCTATTTTTTTCTTGAGATTTTCTGTTTTTCAGTAGTTTCAAGAGAATTTGTAACTGCCTGTTGAAGCATTTTTATGATGGCTGCCTTAAAATCCTTGTCAGATAATTCTTATATCAGATTCATTTCAGGGTTCACATCTGTTATGTTTTCTCATTCAAGTTCTGAGTTTTCTTAGCTCTTGGTAACACAGGTGATTTTCCCTTACATTCTGGTCATTTTGGATATTATGATGCACTGTATAATATTTAATTTTTATATTTTAGAAAGCAGTCTCTTTGCTGAGTGTCTTGGGTGTGTGTGTGTGTTGAGTTTCCTGCTGGGCCCTACAGTATCAAAGTGGAGCATTTGTACACTGATTTATTGCAGATGAGTGGAATGGAAGTTTAGTGCTCCATTTTACTTTACTGATACCTTGTTGTGAAAGTGAGGCACCAACTTGGAGGCACCTTGTTGCCTCCAAGCTGGGGTTTAAGCTCAGCTCCCTTCTGGGCCCTGTTGACTTTAGGGAGGAGTCGTCGAGGAGTGGAGGGCAGATTCACACCTTTCTGTTGCTGTGAGTGGGGGTGGGAGCTCAACTCCTTGTTCAGCCTCATGAATATTACCTTGGCAAGGGAATTGGAGCACTGCCTGCTTTTGCCAAGTAGGTGATGGAAGATCAACTTTCTACTTAGTCCTACTGAAATGGTAGAAAGGGGTGATTGTCTCTTTGGTGTTAAACTGCAATAGGATGTGTATTGCTAAAAACATTTTCTGTTGTTAGGCTCCTGTTTTCCTACCCCTGTATAGGCTTCTCCTGGAGCTTTTTTTAGTCTGTGCCTGTCAGTGGTTCCAGATTGGAAGCTTCTCCAGCGCCCTGTCCTGGATGTATAGGAGATAATAAGGAAACCCAGGTTTGTCGTGCCTTAATTCCTGAGGTTTCTAGGTTGTCTGCCTTCTTCATTCTTCCTTTCCGTCACCCTATGTGTGTTTGTTGTGTTATGTCTAGGGCTTTTCAGTTGTAAAAGGGAGAAGCTGGAAGAAATGGGCTACTCAATCTTTGCCAGACTGTCTTATCATTTATAAAGTGGAAAATTATTATGTGCTTTCTTTATTGTAGGTCAGAGTTGGGGATAATTGAACTTTTGATATAGAATATTGAAACTTTTGGAAAAAAGAAATACATATGCATACTAAAGGTTATTTATTGTACCATAGAATTCAAAAACAGGAAGTGGAGGGAAATCACAGATTACTTGGGATAATCCTAAAGAATTAGAAGGCTATATCCAAAAACTCCAAAATGCTGCTGAACGGCTTGCCACTGAAAATAGAAAACTGAGAAAATGGCACACTACATTTTGTGAAAAGGTATATTTTGTTTATGAATTTGAATAAACTATGAATGATATTATTTAAAAAGTCATTAAGATACAATTTTTAAAAACTTATTTTGGAATAATTTGAGACTTAAAGTTGCAAAAATAGTACAGAGAAATCACAATTCCCCTTTGCCCAAATTCCCTGTTGTTAACAACTTATATAACCAGAGTAGTTATCAAAACCAGGAAACAGACTGTTTTCAATTTTACAATTTTCCACTAACATTCTTTTTTTTTTTTTTTTTCTAGGATACAATCTAGAATCCAATTCTGCATTTAGTTGTTGAATCTCTGTAGCCTCCCCCTCCTCAGTCTTTTCCTTATTTTTTATGACTTTGATGAGTACTGGTCAGTTATTTTGTAGAATCTCCCTTGATTTGGGTTTATATGATTGGGGCTGTCCTATTTTGGCAGGAATAGCACAGAAGTGATGTTTTGCCCTTCTCAGTAGATTGGTCAAGTATTGATACATCTTGTATAGATTAAGTTAAGCTTGATCACTTGTTTAAGGTGGTATCTGTCAGGTTTCTCCACTGAAAAGTTACTATTTTTCCAGCAATATTTTGAGACTAGTATGCTCTAATTTTTCACAGGTGGTTGTTCTTATGAATATTGATCTGCTTCGGCAGCAGCAGCGTTGGAAAGATGGATTACAAGAATTGAGAACTGGCTTAGCAACTGTAGAAGCACAGGTAGAGTATGTTTTATTTTGTGTGTATACTTCGAAATATGGCCTTTTCAGAATGCAAATACAATATATGAATTGCCGAGAAGTTCATAAAAGTTACCTTTAAATCTTGCTAATAAAATCCTAATAGATTTATAATTTTTGACTGAATTATATATAAAGACCATATATGAATGATCAATTTACATTTAAAAATATAAAAATAAGTTCCTGTAGTGTCTTATGGAATGCCAAATTCCTCAATTCAGAATTTGTAGATTTTTGTCTTGGTATTTAAATATCTATCACTTGTTAGTTCTCTTTTAGGTGATTGTGACATCCATAAAAAACAAAGTTAAGTTTAGGTAGAATCCTAATGATTGAAATAATTTTATTTCAGATTTTTTTTTTCCTTTTTGGAGGTAAAACTTGAGTTCTATTCATATTTTGATATAATAGTTGATGCATATAAAGGTGGCTAGCACAAAGCCTGCTACATAGTAGATGGTGATGGAATCTTAGCGGAATATGAGTTAGATGTCTCACACATTTACATATATTTAATATTTTTCAGTTTTTATAACTTCAAGAAAAAGCAAAAGTACTAGAATTGATATATTTATGGTTGTATAGAAGCAAAAATGTATGTACATTCTTATGAACAATCTAATATTTTAAATCTCTTATGTTTTAAAATATGTAGTAGATTTACATTATGTAAGAAGTGGGAAGTGGGGCCGGGCGCGGTGGCTCAAGCCTGTAATCCCAGCACTTTGGGAGGCTGAGACGGGCAGATCACGAGGTCAGGAGATCGAGACCAGCCTGGCTAACAGGGTGAAACCCCATCTCTACTAAAAAAAAATACAAAAAACTAGCCGGGCGAGGTGGCGGGCGCCTGTAGTCCCAGCTACTGGGGAGGCTGAGGCAGGAGAATGGCGTAGACCCGGGAGGCGGAGCTTGCAGTGAGCTGAGATCCGGCCACTGCACTTCAGCCTGGGTGATAGAGCGAGACTCCGTCTCAAAAAAAAAAAAAAAAAAAGAAGTGGGAAGGGAAGAGAAGAGCTATACTTGATGGGAATTTTTGAAAAAGGACTAAGACGTTCATAAAATAAACCAGTATTTGTGGTACTACATCATAAAATAAAGTCCAAATATAAAAGTCATTTAATATTTGCTTGCTTTTTAAATTGTGCTGATCTTTTAAAATACTATTTATAAGTATGAAGATTAGATTTTCATATTTGTCTCTAAATACGCTTATACAGAGAGTGACAAAGATGTACCTGTTTTCACACATTTGAAATGAGTTGGTTTTATTTTTGTGATTATAAATGTGCATTATGTGACGTGAAAGTATTAAATGAAAAATCCATTCTGCTGCCTAATTTCTAAATTAAAAATGTGAATGTAACATATTAGGGATTCCAAGCAAGTGACATGCATGCATGGAAACAACACTGGAATCATCAACTGTACAAAGCTCTGGAGCATCAGTACCAGATGGGCTTAGAAGCACTTAATGAGAATTTGCCAGAAATAAATATAGACTTAACTTACAAGTAAGATGTTTTTTAAACCCCAATTTAATGTTCAATGTGTAATTTTCTAATAATTTATGTTTTAAAGTTATTTATTTAATTTTAGACAGGGACGATTACAATTCAGGCCCCCTTTTGAAGAAATCCGGGCTAAATATTATAGAGAAATGAAGAGATTCATCGGCATTCCGAATCAGTTTAAGGGAGTGGGTGAGGCAGGAGACGAATCTATTTTTTCTATTATGATTGATAGAAATGCAAGTGGATTTTTGACAATTTTCAGCAAAGCAGAAGATCTGTTTAGAAGATTGTCAGCTGTTTTACACCAACATAAGGTATAGAACATGTAATGTTCCATCCTTGCATCCTAAAATTATTTCTGATTGATTGAATTTACATTAAATGTATACATTAGTAGTTTATCTTGTGTGGCATAACATTAAAATATGGCAAACCAGAGAGCTGGATCCGTAGATACTTATACAACCTAGATTTACACTGCAGAAGAGAAAAAAGTTATGGGAACTTTTTTTTGTGTGTGTCTTTGACTATTTTGTGACAATTGAGAAACTTGTTTTTATTTGCTTTTTATTTTTTAGAATTGTGTCAACTTGGCGGTTTGGGCATGGTGGCTCATACCTGTAATCCCAGCACTTTGGGAGGCCGAGGCTAATGGGTCACTTGAGTTCAGGAGTTTGAGACCAGCCTGGCCAACATGGCGAAACATCATCTTTATTAAAATACAAAAATTATCTGGGCGTGGTGGCGGGCATCTGTAAACCCAACTACCCTGGAGGCTGAAGTAGGAGAATCACTTAAACCAGGGAGGTGGAGGTTTCAGTGAGCTTAAATTGCACCACTGCACTCCAGGCTGGGTGACAGAGCGAGACTCCATCTCAAGAAAAAAGAAAAAAAATTGTGTCAATTTAGAATGTGATATAGTTCTGTTGTGTCAATTTTAATTCTTCCTCTGAAGCCCTCAAATGTTACTGAAATCAGAGCGATTTAACATCTTATGTCTGTTTAAGTATATCATCCCAACTAACTTTAAGTATAAACTAATTGTGTTTCTCATTTGTATTGATCCTAGACATATGACAAGAATTTGACCAGTGTCTTAACTGCCACTGCAATACTTCTGTGTCTTAGATTTCTAGGATGAATCTGGACACTTTCAGATTTGTAGCCTATAGTGACTCTTGGTTTTGCAGAAGTGATTCCACCTTTGAAGTTTTGTATATATTTAATTTGAGAAGAGAATCTAAACAGAGGGTTTATATAATTTCCTTTTAAAAAGTTTATGATCACTGCATTTGCGTATTAAATCTCTTTTTTTCTCTTTATTCTTTAGGCTGTGTGGTAATGATTATATTACTTAAATTGACACTTGAATACCTCATATTTGCCTCTTTTTGTTGGTTTTAATAGTTGGATCGATTCTATTATATGTTAACGTACTGGTTCTATATCTTTAATAATACATTTTTCTTCCTTTAAACAGGAATGGATTGTAATTGGACAAGTTGATATGGAAGCTCTGGTGGAAAAGCATCTTTTTACTGTACATGATTGGGAGAAAAATTTTAAAGCATTAAAAATAAAAGGGAAAGAAGTAGAACGACTTCCAAGGTATTGGAGGTTAATGTAGTACTTACGTACCATAATAATTTTTTGACATGGACAGTAAGGGAGCTCTCTACTTAGTGGTATTGAAGGCAGATCAGCTTCTTGCCTCCTGTAGATCTCAGCTATGACACTTGGGTATCATCTAGGTAGGGTGTTACAGAGAATAAAACAAGTTTTCCTTCTAGAAGCTCTGCTGGCTGAGACCTATTAGGTAGAATAGACTGAAGAAAGAGGCTTTGATCTTGATCTAGTATGAGGAGCTATGTTTGATATGCATTGGCACAATCTCAGTACGGTTAGAAGCTACTGGTGAGAGCATACTAGAGAATATAAAGCTAGTGACATTTCACTCTGCTTTTGTACTGCTCTGCTTCCTTTCAAGATGTACAACATAGTGCTGCATTTAGATATTGCCCTAAATGTGGATAAAAGCCTCTAAGGGGCAACTCAGCTACTTGAGAATATAGCCTCCTTGGATCTGAAATACTCACCACCAGAACCACTCTTAGCAATAAGTTCCATGAAAGGCCTTGTGTAATCATGCATATATCACCTATAAAGGGTAATATCACTTTTATTAATTTATGTTTTCATTCTTTCAATAAATACTTAGTGTTTATAAAATGCACAACTTTGTGCTTTAGGAGTACAAAGAGGAAGAAGACAGAGGACCTGAGATGAATTGCTTATTCTCTGGTAGTGCAATAAGACAAATATATTTGATGATTAATTCAAGTACACACAGGGGTTAGGTAAGTGGGCTCTGGAGTTAGGTAGCTGTTACCAGCTGCGTGACTGACGGTCATTGAAATTGTGAACCTAAATTTCTTTAGCTTTAAAATATTAGCAACAATAGTTATTAATCTCATAGTGTTTTGAGGATTGAGTAATTTCCATATAAGTAACTGGCACAGGGTATGTTTTCAATAAATGTGAGTTACTTTTAATTGTTATTAATATCAGATGGAATAGTCTATATTCCATATTAAGACAGAACTAAAATTATGGGGATTCAGAGGATGATGACATCCCCTCTGTCTGGGGCAAAATCAAGGAAAATCTTTGTTAGGATAGTAACACTTGAACTAGGATTTTGACAGGTGCAAATGAAAATGGGAGGGTAAAAAAGAACCTCTTAGCAAAAGGAATTGTGTGCTGAAAATATGAAGTTAGTTAATTGAAAATTGTATTAGAGTTAATGTTTTATTAGGGACTAGAGGGAGATGATCCTGGAAAGGAATAGATAAGGTACACAAAAAAGAGAATTTGGATTTTATTCATTTTGGGATGATTAGCTTTTAAAGGGTTCTAAACAGGAGTGTGTCAGTACCAAAGCTGTTCATTAGGAAATTTAATCTGGAAACACAGATACATGGTGGGATAAAGAGATCCTGGAGGCAGACCAGCTAGTCTGTCAGTCTTCCAGAAGAGCAGTAATAATAATGATAATAATAATTATTATTTGAGACAGAGTCTTGCTGTGTCACCCAGGCTGGAGTGTAGTGGCATGATACTTGCTCACTGCAACCTCCGCCTCTTGGGTTTAAGTGATTCCCCTGCCTCAGCCTCCCGAGTAGCTGGGACTACAGGTGCACACCACCACACCCTGCTAATTTTTGTATTTTTAGTAGAGGCAGGGTTTCATTATGTTGGCCAGGCTGGTCTCCAACTCTTGACCTCAGGTGATCTGCCCACCTTGGCCTCCCAAAGTGCTGGGCTTACAGGCATGAACCACCACAACCGGCCATAATAATTAATTGAATTACCTTATTGGATCTCAAAATGAGGAGGAGGAAATAGTATGAGGAATTAAGAAGTCTTATTTATTGGAGGAAGATGAGGGAGTAGGAATAGGAAGAGACAAATGACTTGAGGGTTTGAGCGTGGGTGATTTGGATACCGGTAGTACTATTAACATTAGTTTAAAGTA
Organism: Papio anubis; assembly: GCF_008728515.1. NCBI lineage: Eukaryota > Metazoa > Chordata > Mammalia > Primates > Cercopithecidae > Papio > Papio anubis. The sequence continues at coordinate 31,103,234 of NC_044987.1, read as the reverse complement.
AGGAAAAGATAGTGCTTTTGTAGTGCTTGCACATGGGGTTTTTCTTCTCTATTGGACCTTGCTTTTGATCCCAATCTTGACCATCTTCTTTAACTTAATGCTGTCACCTGACTGCATAAGAACCTCTACTGCTACCTCTACTATTTTTTTGTCCCTTGCTTTAGATAGCTTTCGTATTTATGATCCTTACCAAAAGAAAAACAAAAACAAAAACAAAAAACAACGCCTATCCCACACTGTATTTTTCATTTTGCCATTTCTTGCTAACAAATTAACATGTATTCATCTAAGTGAATACACACATATGCACATACAAACACACACATTTTATTGGTACTTTTTGGAAATATGCTGTAAGGTTAGAAAAGCTGTATTATTATGATATGTTTTAGATAGTATCATAAGAAAATAATTTTTGAATATGCATCTTTGATATATGAGTCATCTTCCATTGCTATCTATGGCTGAACAGAATCTCAGTTTCATATTGTGAATATTTTCAAATGAAAGATGAATGTTAGCCTTGTCCACAGCATTCTGTAGTGAGTAAAACTTCTTTGCTGCAATTGTATCACTTTATGTTAATTCATTAGCAAAATACAGTATAGTATAATCTTTTAGGTTTTCCAAAATCACGTATCTTCATGTATCAAATATTGGAAATCATGACTCTTTATGTGTCAGGATTTCAGAAATTTTATAATTTCATGTGTCAAGAAAATTGGCTGTTATATATAGCTTTTGGTTGTTAAGACTTATAGTTTAAATTTCTCCAGCTAGTAGGTGATTGAGAATAAATAAGTAAAACTTTAAAAGAAAATTATATTTTAAAATAAAATGGTACATAATTAAAACATGTAATTTACCTCTTAAGGATCTCACTTGGCTCTATGCTTTAAGAAAGGCAAGTAGCTTTCCGAATAATCTTTTTGACCAAAGTTTTCAGATTTGTTTTAACTCTGTATAATTGAAGATAAATATGAGACTTTCCTCAGATGAGTGAGTCTGGTTCAGCTTCTCTTTGCTTAGAACGTTACAATTTGCATTGAGGTGCAATGGAAATAGTTACTTGTTTAAAACTTTATCCTTGTTTTCTGATTATTGAAATAGTACATTTGTTTTATAGTTTGTTTTAAATATAGTAAAGTACAGAGACAATTCCTGTTGATATTTGATGTTTTGGACATATTAGTATATACATTTATAAAATGTAGATTATATTATATCCTGCTGTTTGTTTTTTTTGAGACTGAGTCCCGCTCTGTTGCCCATGCTGGAGCGTAGTGGTGTGATCTCGGCTTACTACAACCTCTGCCTCCTGGGTTCAAGCGATTCTCCTGCCTCAGCCTCCTGAGTAGCTGGGACTACAGGCGTGCACCACCATGCCTGACTAATTTTTATATTTTTAGTAGAGACAGGAGTCTCACCAGGTGGGCCAGGCTGGTGTTGAACTCCTGACCTCAGGTGATCCGCCTGCTTCGGCCTCCCAAAGTGCTAGGATTACAGGCCACCACGCCTGGCCTATCCTGCTATTTTTATGGAATATTATTTCATTGATAGTTTGCAATGTTATTTTCTGCATGTCAAAAATGTGAATTATATGTATATTTAAAAATTTATTGTGCTGTTTCTATGTTTACCTTGTTTCAAACTTTTCACTATTATAGTTAGTGCTTTCATGAAAATACTTGTGTATAAATCTTGGAGTCTGCCTTGCAATTTTTCTTAGGATAAATTCTAAAGGTAGAGTTGTTAAGACAAAAGATATGCCAATTTAAAATTATTTGATATATACATTGCTCTTTACAAAGATTGCATTGTTTTATATTCTAACAGTTCTGGGAATTCTGTTTGCCCACACAATTGAAGATTCAAAGTAACCATTCATTACATTTTTTTCAGTTTGTTAAGTGTACAATGGTGTCTCATCGTTTTAGTACTTTAACAGTCTAAATTTACTTTCTATCTATATTTAATTTTGTCTTATTTTTATTATTTGCATTTTGGCTGCAGGATAGTAAATTTATTTTATAAATATTTAAATAGGTGTATTACATGCTGTGACAAGAGAACTCATTAATATTTAAATATATTCTTTTGATACTTTAGTAATTCATAATGTACCACCTTTTTTTGAAGCTGATATATGCTGGATGATTAAACTTGTAGTATTATAACAAAATCATTGTTCAATGAAAAACTTCAAAATAGTATGTGTAAGGCATTTTTGCTAAATTGAATCTAAATGTGCTTAAAAGATCACTATGTTACTGTTGATATACATTTTTAACTGTATTACATGAAATCGTTATTATATGAGACTCTTTTCCTCTAATTAGTCTTTTCTATGTCAAAATATGTCCATTGACATTTTTCAGTGCTGTCAAGGTAGATTGTTTAAATATTAACTGCAACCCTGTGAAGACTGTGATTGATGATCTCATCCAGAAGTTATTTGATCTGCTTGTTCTTTCTTTGAAGAAGTCCATACAGGGTAAAGACACATTTTAATTTTAATTTTTACTTAATTTGATATGTAGAAGCATGTACTTTGAGAGTTATAAAATGTGAATTTCAATGATCATTAAAAACTAAAACTGAACTAATTTTAAAAAAGCGGGAAAAGTCCATATTCAATCTTCAAGAAGTCTAAAATGAAGACATCTTTATTATTTGCAGTCTGAGCTAGTATCAGATTGTTGCATTATGTAATTGAGAAAGGTAGGTAATTCTGGTATAATGTATTTCTGCTTATCTCCTCAAATGACAAAGTATTTTTCAAAATACCACAGTTTCTTCTTTTTCCTTTAAACTGAGATGTTTTAGTATGTTATATAAAAGATGAAAAATGTTCAGTAAAATTTACTAAACATGAGTGCATTTTAAGCTTTTCTTAACATTTTTAAATACAACGCAAAGCAACTAAACTTTCATGGGAAGAAATTTCTTTGCTTATTCCACATCTTGAAATTTTGTTTTATGAAAGCAAATGATAATTTAGAACTTATTGTATTCCATATACTGATTACTTCTACCACCCTTGATTTAGAAATTATGTAATTTAGTATTTTGGATGGTAATAATTACATTTCTTGTATTTCAATGTTACCACTCAGCTCATTTACATGAAATTGATACATTTGTTACTGAGGCTATGGAAGTCTTAACAATTATGCCCCAGTCTGTGGAAGAAATTGGTGATGCAAATCTACGATATAGTAAGTTACAAGAACGGAAGCCAGAGGTGAGAATCACAAAGTAATATTATTATTATTATTACTTTCTTTATTTTTGAGTTGCAACCTACAGTTATAACTCTGAAGGTAATAGTGTGAATTATTTAAGTTTAGTCTTACTCTAACATGCCACATCATAAAACAGACTGCAAATATATCTAAAAGTAATACTAAGTGTTACGGTTACTGTTTCATTACACCAATAGTGCATCAAAAGTCTATTTATTTATTTACTTAAATATTTATTTTGAGATGGAGTCTTGCTCTGTCACCCAGGCTGGAGGGCAGTGGCGCGATCTCGGCTCACTGCAACCTCTACCTCCTGGGTTCAAGCGATTCTCTTGCCTCAGCCTCCCAAGTAGCTGGTACTACAGGCACATGCCAACATGCCCGGATAATTTTTGTATTTTTAGTAGAGGCGGGGTTTCACTATGTTGGCCAGGCTGATCTCGAACTCCTGAGACCTCGTGATACAACTGCCTCGGCCTCCCAAAGTGCTGGGATTACAGGTGTGAGCCACCGCGCCTGGCCTTATTATTACTTTTTACTGCATGGAATATGTTTAAATTAGGTAATTATATGTCATTATTTACAAATATATAATCTCAACATTATAAGGAGGTCCACAATAATCTGGCTCAACTGGTTAGCTCACGATTAGACTCTTGGCTGGGCATGGTAGCTCACGCCTGTAATCTCAGCACTTTGGGAGACCGAGGAAGGCAGATCACGGGGTCAGGAGTTCAAGACCAGCCTGACCAACATGGTCAAATCCCGTATCTATTAAAAATACAAAAATTAGCTGGGTGTGGTGGTGGGTGCCTGTAATCCCAGCTACTCAGGAGGCTGAGACAGGAGAATCTCTTGAACCAGGGAGGCAGAGGTTGCAGTGAGCTGAGATCGCGCCACTGCCCTCCAGCCTGGGTGACAGAGAAGACTCAGTCTCAAAATAAATATGTAATATGTAAGTAAATAAATAAGTAGACTTTGATGCACTATTAGTGTAATGAAACAGTAACAGTAATACTTCGTATTATTTTTACATATATTTGCAGTCTGTTTTATGACGTGGCATGTTAGAGTAAGAGTAAACTTAATTCACACTATTACCTTTAGAGTTATAACTGTAGGTTGCAAAAGTATGAAGTTAAGAGCTAAACTAGGAGTACACATACACACATGCATATATAATGGAAGAGCTCATAATTAAATACAAAGGAGAATGGTAAAGATTCATAGAAAACTATCCAGAAGGCTAGAGCCCAGAATACACAAGCCAAAGTTTTATAACATTATAGATGATTTTGGTTATATTTGGAGCAAGAAGGAGAAATAATTCAAATTAGTATACAAACTTATTTGCCCCCACCATGTGATAGACTTAAAATTATAAAGAGAGTTTCAAGGTGAATAAAATACCACCCCAATGGAAAGAATTACAGACTTTTGTGTGATAGACTTAAGGGTATTAAAGAGGATTTACAGGTGAATAAAATAATGTATCTGTCTTGTAGAAGGAATTAGCTAAAATAGGAATGGTTATGAGCTGTGGCAGTTAGCAGAGGCATTTGACTGTTATGTATGGATCACCATACTAGGTGTACTAGGAGTTGGGGATGCAGCTGTGAAAATATTCTATTCTCATGGATCATATGTGTATGTGTATGTGTATGTGTGTGTTTGTGTGTGTGTGTGAGAGAGAGAGAGAGCAAAAGAGAGGATTTTGAGAGAGAGAGAGGAGAGAAGTGAGGATGAGTATGCTCAACTAGGGGATATTACTTAGGGTTGGTGATCATGGGATATCTTCTCAGAGAGATGACATTTGAGCTGAGACCTGACAGATAAGAAAGAGCAAACCATTCTGAGATTTGGGGACAGATCATTCCAAAAAAGGATGAATAGCATGCACAAAGATCTTAAGGTAGAGAAGGAGCTTGGTATGCTTAAGGAACAGAGACATGTAAACATCAAGAGAGTTAATTATTAAGAGAGCATAGTATTCAAGGAAGAGAATGAATCGTATGAGGTGCAATTGGAAAGAGGCAAGTCCAGATTACAAAGATACTTTTAGACAATCATAAGAAGTTTGTATTTTATTCTGAGTGTAATAAGAAAGTCTTTAGACGGCTTTAAGTGGGGGAGTGACAGAATGTCTCTGACATTTTGAAGTGATGGCTTTAGCTGTTCTGTGGAAAATGAATTGGAGGGAGACAATAGCAGTGGCCAGGCCAGTTAGTAGGATATTACAATATGATAGACAAGAAATGATGGAAACTTGTATCATGTAGTAGTAGTGGAGATAGAATTGGAGAGATTGATGATGTGTGGGGGTGGGTGTGGTTAGAGAAAGACAAATCAAAATATCTCCTAGGGTTTTGGCTTGAGCAGCTGGGAACGTATTGGTGCCATTTCCTGAAATAAGGATGACTAGAGGAGCAACTGGAGTTTGGAAGTGGTAGAGATTAAGTTGTCTGGTAGAAATTGAATGAGGAATGTGGAATTTAGAGTAAAAGTAAGGACTACAAATAAAAATTTTGAAGTGTTTTTTAGATACATGAGATTTAAGCCTGGGGATTGGCTTAGACCAACTGGTAGATAACAAACACAGTGTGTAAGACCAGGCTTGAACTTTGGAAAATTTACACTTCAAGCATAAGAGGAGGAGCAAAGGAGATGAATGGAGTGGGAGGAAAGACAAGAGATTGTAGTGTCACAAAAGCTAAGAGGAGAAATTGATGTTGTTTGCCGGGAACAGCAAGCAATTAGGTATTATAAGAGGTAGTATGTGGCATGAGATAATAAAAGATAATAGAAGTACCTATAAGAGGTGGGAAGTGGCATGAGCTAATAAAAGAACTAGGCAGAATATTCATGTGAGCCATATCAAGGACCTTAGAATCTCATATTCTGTGGTCATTGGGGAGCTGTTGCTAGGTTTTATATAGCAAGGTATTATATAATTCTCTTTTGGTATGTCTGTTTGTTGGTATGCGGATTTGAGGGGTAGGACTGGAGGTAGGTAGACTAGGAAACTATTGTGATATGTTTTACAGGCTAACTGGAGTTCCGTTCACGTGTAGAAACTTAAAATCCTGAGGTGGTCCAATCATAGTTCACTGCAGCCTCAAACTCCTGGGTTCAAGCAGTCTTCCCTCTTCAGCTTCCTCAGTAGCTAGGAGTACAGATGTGCACCACCATGCCCAGTTAATTTTTAAATATATTTCTTTAGAGATGTGTTCTCACCATGTTGACTAGGTTAATCTTAATCCCCTCACCTCAGCCTCCCAAAGTGCTAGGATTACAGTTGTGAGCCGCCAGGCCTGCCCAATTGAGTTATCTTTGAATTTCCTTTGTTGTCTGTTTTATTATGTATGCATAGTGATATTTAAAAATGTTTAAATGGATTTTATTGCTTTATTGAATAGTAAAAATACAGATATTAATTATCGGATACTGTTGTTTTACAGAGTTTTAAAAGCCTTAGAGGCAGTTCCAGCAGTTTAGCACCCATTGACCTACACCCAAATTGTTTAACAAACTGTTAGCTATATACAACTTAGGACACTTCAGTTAAAAACCCTGAATGTAGGAGCTTAATTTCACTTCCTTAGTTGTCTGTTTCTTAAGTACCTTTTTTCATGACTTTCTTTCTCTCTTAAGTAGGATAATTTAGTTAACTTATGCTCTTAGATAATCACTAATTTTAGCTCCTTTAGAAACCTCTTTTGCATTTTCTTGTCAATGGAACATTTATAATAAGAACTTTACTTTGATAAACTATAGTATTATCTTTATGGATTTCATTTAGTCTCATATTACTACTTTATCTTTTTTAACCTCTGAGGTTAGAGTGCCTTGGTAGAATTTGTATATAGTAAAAAATAACCATCAGAGTTTATATCCAGGAATTTTCCACCAAATCAGAATATATAGGAATTTAACAAATTGTTTAAATGCAAAAATCTTAATTTGAAAAATGAAGTCATGAAACAAAAATTAAAATAAATGAAATCTTAAGAGATTTGATAAAATAGGTTGTTATTCACTTTTTTTTTTAACCTTTAGATTTTGCCCTTATTTCAAGAAGCGGAAGACAAAAACAGACTTCTACGAACTGTGGCTGGTGGAGGTTTAGAAACAATTAGTAATTTGAAAGCTAAGTGGGATAAATTTGAGTTAATGATGGAAAGTCACCAACTTATGATTAAAGACCAGGTTAGAACTTTTAGTTATTTATTAAAATGGGAACTTTTTTCTCACTTAAGATTTCTTGCTTATCTTTTATTCCTTTATAGCCCAGGTTTATAATAATTTAATGTGGCTGTTGAAATTGACCTCCCTGACTACTTTTAAAGTAAAATGCTTTATATAAATGATGATTGTTTCACATGATTTTTCTTTACTTCCTATCATACCAAGAAGAAACCAGTGTCTTTGAAATGTAGCATTATTTGTAGTCTTATGGATGAATTTATTGCTTACCTACTATGTATGACTTAAGTTTATTTCTGAAACTCATGTTTTCTTTAATTACTAAATTTATTAGGATATCAGTTTAACTACTCTAATGGAGACCCCAAAAATTCTAGCTTATGTTTCTCTCTCACATTATAAGCTGCTATGGTGCCTCTGCTCTGTAACTTTGTCCGAGTTCCAGGTTTTGTCAATTTTATTTGTCTATTATCTCCAGCGTATTGTCCAGGATGGGTTATTACCACATTCAGTTGATACCTACTAGGGTCAGGAGAGAGGGAAAGAGAAAAGGGCACCATCTGTCTTTTAAGGACACAACCTGCAAGTTGCACATATCTACTGCACTCATATTTTATTGACCAGAAGTTAGCCTTAGGGCCCAGTCCTTAGCTGCATGGGAGACTGGGCAATGCCTTCCCTTCCTTAATTTAGCAGCTATATACTCGGGTAGAACAATCAGCAGTCATTAAACAAACATTTTTAAATTATCTTACCTTTGTCGTTAGTTGTACTAGGTGTGGTTAATCACATGAATGATTTTTAAATGATGTTATTTGAATGTTATCTCTTGTTATTATAAATTTATGGTCTAATTTATACCTTTGAATTATTTTATTGAACTTGGAATTAATAATTAAAATACCATCCTTTGAAAAGTTGACATTGGTCATTGATACTTTTTCACTTTTAAATAGAAAATAATGTGAACCCAAAATGAGATTTTACTCTGCATTAAATTATTTAAACTTTATTGGCTTATAGATTGAAGTGATGAAAGGAAATGTGAAATCACGTCTTCAGATCTATTATCAAGAACTGGAAAAATTTAAAGCTCGTTGGGACCAGCTAAAGCCTGGTGATGATGTTATTGAAACTGGCCAACATAATACTCTTGATAAAAGTGCAAAGTTAATAAAAGAGAAAAAAATTGAGTTTGACGAGCTTGAAGTCACAAGAAAAAAGCTGGTGTATGTTTTTTCTTTAAAATTGATACTGCTCATTTTGGAAAAACAATTTATATATCAAGCTAGTAATTTTCTTGTGTCTGTTATCTTGATACCTTTCCTCATAAACTTCATCAGTTTTTAAAATACAAATAATAAGCATTTATGTACTGTTGTCTTAGGAGTCATAGTTGTGTTACATAAGGATATTAAGAGAAAGCAAATTTCAAGAAAGGCCTAGAAGATAAATTTACCTAGAAGTTATATCAGGGGGTTGGAATTGTCACTTTCTTTGAACTTATCCTATTTAAAAATGAAATATATGTAATTTTCAGAAAAATTACTTTTAGTGCCTCTGAGAGAAAAATAAATCTAGCATAATAAGTAATAATAAAAGTCTTCAAAGAAAAAAATGAGTTGTTGGCTTATAATAATATAAAGTATTAAATTTGAGCACTGCTTTAGGTTCTGTTTAAGTAGATGCTTTCATAAGTGAGTGAAGTGAGTCAGTTTTGTTACCATAATTACTAAATGGCATTATACTGACTAGATGAAGCATATCTTATACTCTAGAAGCTTGCCCTTTAAACTGAGAAGAGTATTCTTTTCCCAAATTAATCTGTAGATTTATACAATCTTGAATATTTACATATATAAAATATGTATTATGTACATATAAATCTCTCTATATTACCAACTCAATTTTGATTCTTTGGATAAAATGTATATTAATGAATTTATAGAGTTCATATGTGAGTAGGTAAAGTATAATTCTCAGATAGGTAGTTTCTTCATGTGCTTTATTGTAGTTTCTTATTGTATGTCTATTAAACATACACATGTGGGTATGTACACACATACAAGGATTGGAATTAATAACTTAATAATACTTAAAAGTATCAATATTTCTGTTTTTAAAATTTAATATTCCAATATTTGTTTCTACAGTGATGATTGCCATCATTTTAGACTAGAAGAGCCTAATTTCTCCCTGGCAAGTAGCATCTCTAAAGATATTGAGAGCTGTGCACAAATTTGGGCCTTTTATGAAGAGTTTCAACAAGGATTTCAGGAAATGGCCAATGAAGACTGGATCACTTTTCGGTTTGATTCAAAAACAATATTTAGACTAATAATTTGGTTGTTTTATTTTTGGATGTAAACTTTGCAATGTGTTTTTGGTATTTTATAGGACTAAGACATACTTGTTTGAGGAATTTTTGATGAACTGGCATGACAGGTTAAGGAAGGTTGAAGAACATTCAGTGATGACAGTGAAACTACAATCAGAGGTTGATAAATATAAAGTAAGATTTTTTACTTATTTTGCTAGTTAAAAACAATGTTTGGAGCTTTTGTCTTTTTATTATGTAGTGACTGAACTATATAATTTTAATTTATATGTTTTTCAATTAAATTATTCCATTTCATGAAGAAAATAGGAAATACAGAGTAAACCACAAAAATTATTGATATTTCGGGCGGGTGCGGTGGCTCATGCCTGTAATCCCAGCACTTTGGGAGGCTGAGGAGGGCGGATCCTGAGGTCAGGAGATCGAGACCATCCTGTGAATGGTGAAACCCCGTCTCTACTAAAAATACAAACAATTAGCCGGGTGTGGTGGTGGGCACCTGTAGTCCCAGCTACTTGGGAGGCTGAGGCAGGAGAATGGCATGAACCCGGGAGGCGGAGCTTGCAGTGAGCCGAGATCGCACCACTGCACTCCAGCCTGGGCGACAGACCAAGACTCCATCTCAAAAAGAAAAAAAAAGAAAGAAATTATTGATATTTCTACTACCAATGAGAAAGAAGTTATAAGAAATTTATGTTAAAGTTAAAAAACAGAGTGTTTATACATTCCAGTCAATCATGGGTCCTATCCTATAATAATTAAAAAATAGAGATAGTCTATGTCATGTTTTAAAATATATTAAACTACAAAGGGTAATTCGTGTGTATCCATAGCAACATTTAATCAAAAGCTTTATACAATTCTGTTTAAGAATATGATTTTAAGATTATTAAACAAGAAGATGGAGTAATTAAAATTTTGGTAACTAATAAGCATAAAAGTAAATACTAATTTGCATTTTGCTAATATATGTATATGTGTATACGTATGACTTTTTCTTTTTTCTTTTTTCTTTTTTTTTTTTTTAACAGATCGTCATTCCTATCTTGAAATATGTGAGAGGGGAGCATCTTTCTCCAGATCACTGGCTTGACCTTTTTCGTCTCCTTGGACTTCCTAGGGGGACTAGTCTGGAGAAACTACTGTTTGGTGATTTGCTCAGAGTAGCTGATACAATTGTAGCCAAAGCTGCGGACCTTAAAGTATGACTCACTTTTATAAATATCCCATAAGTCTGGCCGTTTTAAATGTACAATATTGCTTCATATTTTGCTTAAATACAAAAAAGCTAGTCCTTTAAGGGAATCAGCTTTAATCAAAAAGTAAACAAACACAAATCATTTTACATAAAAGAAATTAAAAAATTATGTGATATGTTACACATAGAAGCTAGAGGATACACAAATCTAGAGAGCTAAACCAAGAATCAGTTTGCTAATCAGATTTAGAAAAGGTCTCAGGTAAAAGTAAAAGTTGCCACAATTCTATTACAAGTGACAGACTTTTAGTGTTTCGTTCTGGCCATTCAAAAATGTAAGGACTCTTGATGTCAAATTGTTTTATTTCCTATCCAAAAAATAAACCTTTGTGTTTGTTAATAACCCTGGAATATTTTTAAATAATCTTGAGAAGTTATGAAGCATGACTCTTGCAGAAGATAACTCTAGTTGATTGTTAATCATTTTAGATGTATCAGAATCTGCAATAAGATTACAGTATAATTCCTGAATTTCTTTTGTTCCAAATATGGGCCTTTTAGTCTGTAAGACTTTAAATAAGCCAAACTAGTTTTGTCTTTTGTGATGGATGCTTTAATTTTTTACTTTTCTTTTAGAGAAGTAAAAAGCATAAGGCAGAACTTTGTATGTATTTTGACCATGTGAACCAGGATACTTAGTATCTTACATGATTTGATAAAATAGCCAGTAATTTTCTTGGGTTGCATGTAAAATAGAGCCACTTAACTTTTTTTTTTTTTTTTTTTTTTTTGCCTTATGCTGAAAAGCCAGATAAAATATATTTTTCATAAAATACTTTTCTGTTATTTACTTATGTGATAATTAATGTTGAACTAATAAACATGGATATTTTGTGTTAAATAGGATTTAAATAGTCGGGCACAAGGTGAAGTTACAATCAGAGAAGCTTTACGTGAACTTGATCTTTGGGGAGTTGGAGCAGTGTTTACATTAATCGATTATGAAGACAGCCAAAGTCGAACTATGAAGCTGATTAAAGACTGGAAAGATATAGTAAATCAGGTTGGAGATAATAGATGCCTTCTTCAATCCTTGAAGGATTCTCCTTATTATAAAGGATTTGAAGATAAAGTATCAATTTGGGAAAGAAAATTTGCAGAGTTAGATGAATACCTGCAGAATTTAAATCATATTCAGAGAAAGTGGGTGTATTTGGAACCCATTTTCGGTCGTGGAGCATTGCCAAAAGAACAGACACGCTTCAACAGAGTTGATGAAGATTTTAGGTTAGTACAATGATGTAAGACATAAACACATATGGTAGTTTTTTTTTTTTTAATTAATTCATATCGTGAAGTGCTTAATAAAGGCAAATTACTTTTACATTATTGGTATCCTCTGTGTATTCAAACTCTTTCTCTAGAGGATCCTTTTGAGAAGCTTTCTCTAGTGGATCCTCTCATTCAAGCATTTACTTCTTGAACCATTATGGTGTAGTCTCTGTTATTACTACTCTACTTAATAATACATAGTTCCTAAAATCACCAATTACTTTCCTGTTTTAAATTCAAAGGGCATTTTTCATTTTTTATTTTACTTTATCTCTCATTAGGATTTACTAGAGTTGAGCATTTCTTCTTTCTTAGAAAGTCTCTTCCATTGGCTTTTGTGATATTGTCCTCTCTTGGTTTTCTGACTGTCTCTCTAGTTGTACACATAGTTCCTAGTCCTTAGCTGTCTCCGAACCTTTAGATGTAGTCATTCTCCAGTCTTCAGCCTTTGATTTTGTTCTCACTGTATTCTCAGGTAATCTTCACCACTGCCAGCATCAGTTCTCTTTTATGTGCTTAGGTCTCCTCAACTTACATGTACAGCCCATATTTCTCCTCTGAGCCCCAAATCTAGCAAACATGCTCAAACAGTAGGCTAAAACTGAATTCATGAGCTTAATTTACCAGTTCCTTTCCAACAAATCTTTTTTCTTTTTGATTCCTATTTCAATAAATAGCCCAACCTAATTGTTGAAAGCAGAGACATGATGTATGACTTTGATATCTCCCTCTTTCTCCACTTTTACATACATTAAGTTGCCAAATTTTGTTGATTCTAACCTACTTAGTGTATCTGGAACCAAACACCAGTACAGAAGTATATCTGTACTTCTATTCTAATATTCTGTGTCTCTCACTTGGATTACGCACATTAACCTTCTGACTTGCTCTTATATAAGTTTTTCACACAACAGCCGGAGTAATTGTTTAAAAATGCAGGTTCAGCACTTTCTTTTATTCCTGTAAATAAAACTTTAAAATAGTTTCCCATCGTGCTAGGGATAAAGCATGATCTGCTCCTTGTTCATTTCTGTATACTTTTCTTGTGCTGCTCTCCATTTTGCTTTAGTGACTCTGGCTTTTAGTTTCTCGGACATACCTATCTTTTTCCCAGAATCTTTGCCAGAAACTTCTACTCACTCACTTTTTCTTTTTATTCTTTATCCACATATCAATTTAAATTACTTCCTTAAAGAAGTCCTAGGTTATGGGTTGCCCTATTAGCCATTTTAGTGGCTAAAATACCTAAAAAGTATTTTAACTTTTTACTTTATTTATTTAACTTTTTACTTTATCTACCTTATTTTAACAATACTTTACTTTTCCTTTTTAACATTTATCACAATTTTATTTAAATATTTCTAGAAATTATTCGATGTCTTTTGCCGTCACTAGAAGCTCTCTATTAGTTAGGGCTTAAAATTAGCTTAGCAAATGAAATATATAAGATAATTTATAATATGGGAAGTTAAAAATGGTAGTGTGATATTAATTTTTAACATTCCTAGAGGTATACTACTGTTATAATAGTGTTACCTTTAGTTTGTTTTAAGCAGGTAAAAAAAAGTCTTAATCTCCTTTTTTTACCCCCCAAATTGTTAAAATAGATGTGAAGATACTTTTTTTTTCTTTTGTAGATCAATAATGACTGATATCAAGAAAGACAATAGAGTCACAACATTAACTACTCATGCTGGAATCAGAAATTCTCTACTAACAATACTTGATCAGCTTCAAAGATGTCAGAAATCATTAAATGAATTTTTGGAGGCATGTTTTTTAAGAAAAATATATCATAAACTGTAAAGTACTTGATATCTTAATTATTTGAAAAACAAAAGCTATTTTTTTGTTTCTATTTTTATTAGGAAAAACGCTCAGCATTCCCAAGATTTTATTTTATTGGTGATGATGACTTATTAGAAATACTGGGCCAGTCTACTAACCCATCAGTGATTCAGTCTCACCTTAAGAAACTTTTTGCTGGTAGGAGTCAACATTTATTTAACAGATATTTATTGAGTTTCAACTGTCTGCCAGGCCTAATGTTATGCTCTTAAGTAGACTACTGAATACAGTAGTCAGTTCATAGATCCAAATACAGTTCCTATACCCAAAGAACGTAAGGTTTAATAGGGGAGACAAGGTTGTAAGTTGACAAATATAATACAGTGTGACAATTCCGGTGAGTGACATAAGTATGTGGTGCTATAGCTCCATCTGTGAGGGCCTTTAGCTCAGTTTTAGGGCATCATGAATAAGTGACATCTAGGGTGATATCTGAAGAATGTATAGGCCTTAGTTAGAAAAAGGTAGGCAGGCAGTGGGAATAGGCTGTTCTAAGGCCTGGAGTGAAGGAGAATATGCCCCTTCCTTATTGAGTTTAAGGTCTCCTGAGTGACATCCAGGTGGAGATACTCCATAGGCAGTTATTGTCAGTGAAGAGACCTAGGTGAGAATGTAGGCGTCATCCATATAGAAATAATAGTTAAGCTATGGGAACAGGTGAGATTACATGGGGGAAAAGTGTAATGTCAAATGCTTTGATGTTGTAGAGTCACTTTAATGGGATACTTATTAGTGGCAAATGGAATAGGCTTATTACCAAAATAATGACTATTATTTTCTTAAAATACTTAATTTGCTTGGAAAGAGCAAGCAAATGAATGCTTCTATAGAGCAAACAGCTCTATAGAAAAGAGCTCTATTTTTCAAATTAAATTTATGAAGTAAAATAATTTTCATCATTTTAACTAATAATCAAGGATCAGCAAAATATAACCCATGGACCAAATCTGGATCACTACTTGTTGTTTTTTAAATAAAGTTTTGTTGAAACATAATCCTGCACAGTAATTTATGTATTGTTGTCTATAGCTGCTTTCATGCTATGAATGCAGTGTTGAGTAGTTGACACTGACCATATGGTTCATTAGACTTAAAATATTTACTCTCTGGTCCTGTACAGAAATATTTATCAATTCCTGTGTATCTGAAGCTTTAGGATGCTTATATTTGTACATATGATTTGGGCAGTGGGAGGTAGTAGAAAACAAACACTTGCAATCAGAAGCCTTTCATTCAACCAATCTCTCTACTGTTTATTAATTGGTCATCAAATTACCTCTCTGAAATTTAGTTTTCTTCTTTATATTACAAATAATAATATAGTTTTTTGTGAAGATCGAAATTACATAGTATGTTCAAGTTTTTTATATACTATAAAGTGATACGCAAATTTGGGGGAGGGGGAAGTCTTATTTGCCGTCAACACATTTACCTGTTCATGGGCATCTGGGTTATTTCCAGTTTTTGGCTATTATGAATAAAGCTGTTAAACAATCATACAAGTCTTTTTGTAGACATACATTTTTATTTGTATCGGATAAACACCTAGTTTTGGAACTGCTACGTCATATAGTAAGTATATGTTTAACTTTTTCAGAAACTGCCAAATCATTTTCCAGAGAGGTTGTAACATTTTTCACTCCCCCAAGAATGTGAGTTAGGACAGTTCTTACTGATTGGTACATACTAGTTGAGTAGGTTGCCTAAATTTTTTTTTCTGGAAAATGGTAGGAATGAATAAACAAACATATATAGAAATATCTAAACATTCACAAATTTGACCAGCAAATCATGCCATGTATAGTTAGATATTGATAAGAAATATTTCAGATGAGTGATAAGAATATTGATCCAGAAAGTGATTTTTTTTTCCCTCAATAGGACATTTAAACACTAGGAGCACTATATATTATGTGGTATACATTATAATTCCATTATTATATATGTTTTAGGGTATATATTAACACTATTTGACACACATATTGTATCTAATAATTATGTCTTTAATCCTTTTGCATTTCAATTGTTGCTTTTATATTTCAGGTATTAACAGTGTTTGCTTTGATGAGGAATCAAAACATATAACTGCAATGAAATCTTTAGAGGGAGAAGTTGTACCTTTTAAAAATAAAGTTCTTCTATCAAATAATGTAGAGGTAAGCAATTCTTTTTCAAATATGAAAACAAAAAGAATTAACTATATATGAACTTCGTTTCTAAAATAATTTAGTCAATTTAGAGGGTAAAGTTGGTTAATTTAGGTATTTTAGGGAACTCAGCTCATATCTTAAAAAATGATTTGTTTTGTTAGTTTCAGAGTGTTTTGATATTAAAAAGAATATGGATTTTTTAGTCTTTGGAAGGCAGCATGTAATTTTGAAAAGAACCTTGGCCTTGGAGTAAAAAAACTTAGATATTAATCTTAGCTCCATAACTTAATAGCTATGTGACTTAGAGTGTTGGTTTTCTAATCAGTAAAATGGTAATCTCAGTACAGTTGGAGTATCTCTTATCCAAAGTATTTGGGACCAGAAGTATTTCAGATTTCAGATTTTGTTGGATTTTGGAATATTTGCATTATGTCAGTTCAGCATCCCTAATGTGAAAATCTAAAATGCTCCAATAAGCGTTTCCTTTGAGCGTCATGTCAAACTCAAAAAGTTTTAGATTTTGGAGGATTTTGAATTTTGGATTTTTGGATTAGGGGTATTCAACCTGTAACTGTTGCAAAGACTTTCAATTAAAAATTAGATGAGATAATTGGCTTTTAGTACACTATTTAGTGCTTGGAAAATGGTACTCAATAAATTTTAGATGTCTTTACTCTTTAAAATATGAATTTGTATAAGATAATTTGGGTGAGCAGGTAAGCCAACAACTATCGATTAACTAGTTCTGCAGGACTGGAAGTAAACTGATCAAAGACCTATTATAGGCATATAGCTAAAACTAACTAGCAATAGATTGCATCACATGGAATTGTAATTTTTCAGTTTCAAATTATCTTCCAACTGGAAGCCAGGGCCCATGCCTTGTCACGTGCATGTCCATACAGCCTAGCAAAATGTTTATTCCTGGTTAGGCTTCAACATTTTATTGGATATTGAGTACATAAATCAGTTGATTGAAAACCTGGGAGATTTGATAATCATATTTGGTTAAGAGTTTTGTTGTTTTTCCTTTTGTAGTTTTGTTGGATGTACACAGAGAGACAGAGCTTAAATTTTAGCAACTGGGCTAGAGCAGGTATACCAGCAAAGGAAAAGTTGAAACTCTGGAAGCTTTATGATTGTTAGCAGAGAAGGTGTCTCTGTTGCCATGCACTGAGAGGCGGATTCTCATTCTTTAGCTTCAGTGAATTTTGATGCTATTTTCAGTACTGGAAAATGCTCTACAGATTGAAAAAAAAAAAAAAAAAAACTGGAACTCAGAGTAATTTAAGTACGCAATGATGAAAGGCTAAGATTGCAGCTTTTGCCTTTTTGTTACAAATGACATATTTTTAAGGTTAAGAAGTGATTCATATTCATTGTTGTTTCTATCAATGATCATTGTTAGTTTAACTTTTTATTATTTTATATATAATCAAGTGAGTGGAAAACTACATTGTTTTCACTTTGAAACAAAATTAGTTTTGTTGGATGAAGCAATCTCAGCCCCCAAATAATACATCTAATGCTGATGAAGCAATCCCTTCCTATGGTTACAACTTTATGAATATAAGATCACCAGGACAGCATGAGCCAGGGAACTTAGCCAGCCATTTTGACTCTGATTTATTGGCCAAACTATCTGGTTTGATTCATCATAATGATGAAGCTAATGGGTCAATTTTTAAATGCTCATATTATGTTGGCTTGTATAGATATAGTCATGGTAGTTTTAGCCACAAGTTTATGAGTTTTCACACTCATTGTTATCCTAAGAGGTGAAAAAAATTGTTCAAATTATTTAAACTGTTTATTAAGAAAATAAAGAATTATATTCCTATAACACATTTTAGGAGTGTCATGATCAATAGGAAAGTATAATACCCTGTCCTGAAATAAAAATATAGAGTTAGTCAGTAGATTCTATATTTATTTTATGTCTTATTGATATTATTTTCCAATTTCTTTTTCAGACATGGTTGAATGATTTGGCCTTGGAAATGAAGAAAACTTTGGAACAGTTGTTGAAAGAATGTGTTACTACTGGGCGAAGTTCTCAAGGTGCCGTTGACCCATCTCTGTTCCCTTCACAGGTAAGGGGGCTTATGTGTAGAAGGAACATAGGCATGGTATGTGGAAAGATCCCTGACCTAGGAGCCAGGAGGCTCAGATAAATCACATCTGTTTTCTCCCTTTATCTAATAGTTAACGGACAAATTGCTTAACTTCTGAGTCTCTGTTCCTTCAGCTGTAAAGTGTGGGGATGAATTGAGATCCAAGCAACCTAGGCCAGTGGTGAGTAGGATGAGGAGAAGGGAACCAGGCATCTAATAGCTTCCTGGTTCCAAATGATTAGTCCATCATGATGGAGAGGCACAGGATCTATAACACTGCTGTACCCTACCCATCCACCCCTCCCATGGGATCATCTAAGCATTGGAGCTGGCAGGAACTTAGCAGGTATTAGTGTACATCTGAAACAGTCATAACACTAAACTGTAATATTGACAGTGAGAGTGAGGTCATATGGTGAGTTACAGAGATTGCTGCAGCTCAGGGTTAATAGGTGTTCATCCCTGAACACTGGGTACTAGATATTTAGCCTACAAAATTTGTATCAGTCTATATCAAAATGTGGCACTAAGACTTGTGTTAAACATCTTGCATTGTTTACTAGTTGGGCCAGACTAATGTTACAGGTGTAGGTCATCAGGAACTTTAGTTCTTAGGGACTGTGGATGGTAGACATTGGGATGTTTCATGATGTCTCAGAAAAATCTACCCAGCAGCCCTCAAAGTTATTTGCTTTTCAAATAAAAAAAAATGTGGTGGCTATTGGAACAGGTTTTTATGTTGATTTTCTCACTGTATGGAAGCTTGGAACAGTTTACATTCTGAACCATTTTCTCATACATGCCATTTGTATCTTTTAGCATTTTAAGGCAAACTGAAAAGTTTCAAAAAGGCTCAAGTTCCTAAAGAAAAATACAAGTAATCATCACTGAATAATCAAAGCCATTGTAGAACCAGAGTAGACTGCTTTATTACCACTAAAAATATTCCCTAGTACTCGGTCAACTTCCAGATAGGATTTATAAATCAACTTAGAATAAAAGACACAGTATAAAAAAGTCTACAAAAGCAATATTGTATAATATTTGGGTTAGGGAAATGACAATTGTGTCAGGAGATATAGTGGGAGATAATAGGCTAAAGAAAGTTGTTGGATTTCAGCCTGCAACTTACCTCCAGGCCCTTGAGCAGTCAAGTAAAAGTGTGAACTACTAAACATGTAAATCATTACTAAAATAAAGAATTCTAGTTTATTAGCAGTTAATGCTAGGAAATATTGATCTCAAGAGTTTTACATAAGGGGATTGAGTCGCATAATTGGTTATTAGGTACTGATAATTCAGTTACTTTTTTTTGTATGGACCTGAAATAATGGTAGAGAGGGCGCTTTCTGGTCTGCGAAGGAGGCAGTGTGGTAAAGTGGAAAGAATCTGACTTTGGTTTAAATACTAATCTTTGCCAGTTATCCTGAGTAGAACATTTTGACACTTACTTTACTTACATGACTTTCAAGTACCCACATTATCAAGTCATTTTGAAGGTTGTTTCATAATGTTTGCAGAGCACCCCTAGTTGTCATTACATTTTAGGTAAATAATAATATTAGTTCCTATCCAGCTATCTTAACAGTAATGTGATTTTATAACCCAAGACTGTAAACTATAACTTTCGTTAGCCATTCACAGAAATTATGTAGCCGACTATAAAAAATTAAGTTTATTGATATGCATTCATAATATAGAAATTCAGTAGTATTGCCTAGGATTAGGCTTGGAGGTGGCAAAGGAACATTTTCACATAAAAATCAAAAAGCAAAGTCTTTTTCTCAAAAGCAGATTTGGTTCTCCGTAAATGCCTCATCATATACCTGATTAAAGAAGCTGATGAGTTTCATACCACAAAGTTTGTTTGGGCGACGACTTTGCTTAGAAATGAGTTACTAATTGGCTTTGTCTTCCATAAAAGAACCATAATGTAATATTTATAGAATGATTTAAGTTGGAGTAAGACAGCAGCTTAGTCTGCTCTGATATGGAGTGCAGGGGTGCGATCTTGGCTCACTGCAACCTCCGCCTTTCAGGCTCAAGCAATTCTTGTGCTTCAGCCTCCCAAGTAGCTGGGAGTACAGGCATGCGCCACTATACCTGGGTAATGTTTGTATTTTTTAGTAGAGACGGGGTTTCTCCATGTTAACCAGGCTGGTCTCGAACTCCTGGCCTCAAGTGATCCGCCCACCTCGGCCTTCCAAAGTGCTGGGATTAGAGGCGTGAGCCAATGCGCTCGGCCAAGGCAGATCTTAATTTAGGAGAATATTGGAATTTTGCTATTGTAGCCTTCGGTAGTATATTAAGAAATTATTTTGAAATGCTAAAGATTGCCCTTTTACTAATTAGAATGCATCATACTTTGATATCTTTGTAGTTTACTGATTGAAAAGCAGCCATTTCTGAAGAGAGGGGAAGAAAATACAAAGGCTTTGAGGTTGCAATAAACATAGTGAGTTATAGGACCAGAAAAAAATAGGCTGGTGGTAGAGTATAGTATGAAATGAGTTCTGTGAAGTAGGCTTGGCTGCATCATACAATGCTTTTTCTACTACTGTTATTACTCTATTAATATTTAAGGTTCCAATATGACATTAAGATGGAGATATCCAATATACAATTGGCAATTTGAAAAAAAGATGTCTTTCTTTAAATGTATAAAACATTTCTAAGTAAATTCACCTTTTAAAAATATGTTTTTTCTTTATTCAATAGATTTTATGCTTGGCGGAGCAGATTAAATTCACTGAAGATGTAGAAAATGCCATTAAAGATCATAGTCTTCATCAGATTGAAACACAACTGGTGAATAAGTTAGAACAATACACTAACATTGATACAAGTTCTGAGGATCCAGGGAATACTGGTATGGAAAAAACATTCCCTTTTCTGCCTGGTTTTGGGTTATTTTTTGGTATTCTATCCTAATTTACCTATTGTGTTTTCGACTATATATCTGTGTTGGTGATTACTCGAGGAATTACAACATATATACTTAAATTTTTATAACGTACTTTGAATCAGTAATTTACTAACTTAAATAGAATATAGAAACCTTACTACCCTATAGGCTTTTTTATTCTCTCCTTTTAATATTGTAGTTGTCTTACTATTTTACATCTGCATACACTGAAAACTCCATGAAATTATATTATAAATTTTGCTTTTAACCATCAAAGATATTTGAGAAAACTTAGGAGGAGGACAGCAATCTTTTATATATACCTAGATGTTTACCATTTCTGTTGCCCTTCCTTTATTCCTGATGTTCCAGGTTTCCTTCTAGTGTCATTTTCCTTCTGTCTAAAGAACTTATTTTAGTGTTTCTTTTGGAAAAGGTGTGCTGCCTGTGAATTCACATAGATTTCCTTTACCCAAGAATGTCTTATTTTACCTTTATTTCTGAAGAATTTTTCAGTGGCTATCCTGGGTTAACAATTCTTTTCTCTCAGCTTTTGAAGTGTTCTACTTCCATCTGAGCTATATGTTTTCTGATGAGGAATCCACAGTCATTTGAGTTGTTATTCTTCTATAAGTAATACATTACTCTTTTTTTTGGCAGCATTCAAGACTTTATCATATTCTTTAGTTTTCAGTAGTTTGATTGTGATATAGACACATCTTTGCATTTATTCTATTTGGGGTTGTCTCAGTTTCAATCTGTACATTTGTTTTTCACCAAAATCTGGGAATTTTTTAGCTCTTATTTCTTCAAATACTCTTTCTGTATTATAGTCTTTCTCCTATACTTCTGAGTTTCTCATGACATGAATGTTAGACTTTTTGACATGGGCTTAGATCTCTGAGGTGCTGCCTTTTTTTTTTTTTTTTAATTTTTTCTCTTTATTAGCCTGCACAATTTCTACTGCTCTGTCTTCAAGTTCACTGCCTCTTTCCTTTATTATTTCCATTTCAATATTGAGTCCATTCAGTGATTTTCAAAGAATTAAGAATTTAGTATTTTTCAGCTTAAAAATTTCTATTTATTTATATTTTTTATTTCTTTGCTGAGATATTCTGTCTTTCCACTTGTTTTAAAAGTCTTCACCTTTTACTTCTTTTACTTCTTAGAGCACTTTTGTAATAGGGCTTTAAAGGCTTTAAAGTATTTTTTTTTTTTTGGAGGGCAGGGACAGGTTCTTGCTCTGTTATCCAGGCTGGAGTGCAGTGGTGAGACTGTGGCTCACTGCAGCCTTGACCTCCTGAGCTCAAGCAGTTTTCCCACCTCAGCCTCCTGTGTAGCTGGGATTACAGACACGTGCTACCATGCCTGGCTGACTTTTTTATTTTTTGTAGAGACATGGTTTTGCCATGTTGCCCGGGCTGGTTTCAAACTCCTGGGCTCAAGCAGTCCTCCCGCCTCGGCCTCCCAGAGTGTTGGGATTACAGGCTTGAGCCTCTTTGCCTGGCAATAATAGTACTTTAAAGTCTTTTGCAGATAACCTCAATGTGTATGTCATCTAGATACTGGTACCTATTATTGTCTTTTCTTATGTGAATTGAGATTTTCTTGGTTCTTTGCATGTTGAATAATTTTGGATGATATCATGGACATTTTGAATATTATGTTATAAGGGTTTGGGTTTTGTTTAAATCCTCTGGATAATATTGATATTTTTGTTTTAGCAACTGATCCTGTTGGGTTCAGACTGCAGGTTGTAGCCAGCTTTCTGTGGGTTATGGTTCTGGTGTCAGTCAGTTTTCAAATCTTTGCAGTGCTATTTCAGTCTGCCTCTCATGTGTTCCCTAGTAGCCAATTCCAGCCTTTGGTTTCTGATTAGAATGAGATCTATTCATGCACCACGCCTTGGCAATGAGTCCAGGAGTTTCTAAAGAAGTTTATGGGGTTATTTTTTCAATCTCCTTCTTCTCCATGATCTTCCCGGCGTTTTATGGTTCCCTCAGCCTTCTGGTTTGTTTCTCTGGCCAGAAAAGCTGGGGTTCATGTACTTTATCTTCTTGCACACTTTTGTGCAATTTGAGTTTGCCTCCTCTCTTGACATCACAGCTCCTCTGGAGTTTTAGGGACTTCTGGGTCCCAGCTGCCAGTGGGATAGCTAGCAGAAGACTCCTTTCCTTCTAAGGCTTGAGCTAGAGGTGGTCTTCTAGAGCTCTCTCTACACCAATTTGGGTTTCTGGCTGCATTGGGTATGGTCCTAGGGTTGCCAGAAGGGGGGAAAAAGACAATGGTAAATCCACCACTGGTTTGGTGTCACTTCTAATTCTGGTCTTCCTCAATTTGCCTGCTACCCTTTTCAGAGTTCTAAATAGCAGTTCAATGTATGTTGTCCAACAAGTTTTTATGCCTGCATTCAGAGGGAGAAGCACGGTGGAGTGTGCTTACTCCTTTGAATAAACTGAAATTCCTTTTTCTTGGAGTTTTGATATCTTAATTTTTATACTCAAAATTCTTATTTCTTACTTACTGGTAGATTTGACTTTTTTAGCTTATGTGATTTGTATTACTATACCATTCATGTGTGTCATGAAATTACCATTTAAATTCATTGAGAACTCACCTGTACACATAATCATAAATTATAGAAATCACAGGCTAACATTTTCTCCAACTGTCAATATTTTTATTTGTGCCTAGAATCGGGCATCCTGGAGCTTAAACTTAAAGCCCTAATTCTTGACATTATCCATAATATTGATGTGGTAAAGCAGTTAAACCAAATTCAAGTTCATACAACTGAGGACTGGGCCTGGAAAAAACAACTTAGATTCTATATGAAAAGTGATCATACATGTTGTGTTCAAATGGTGGATTCTGAATTTCAGTATACTTATGAATATCAGGTATGAGTTGTGGCAGTGTTTTATATTGCCAATTAGAAATTATTTACTTTAAAGGAAATTTGTTATTGGTCGAAATACTTTTTTATTTAAGTAGTAATTTTTCCATAATATTTTTAGTATTATTGTCTTGTTTAATCAGAATTAGAAAGGTGTCACATAAGAGTGAAACTTCATTCTAGATACAAAAAAGTTAACATGTTGCTAGTATTGTCCTGAATTCTCAAAAATGTACCTTTACTTGGAGTTGCATTTATATACAATTTGAAATATATCTTTGTCCAAGGTGAACTGAATATAGACAACCTCAGTCGAAGCAATTTGGTTTGTGTCTCCTTATACAAGGCAAAAATTAGTGTAATTTTAACTATGCTAAAATGTTTGCTAAATATTTTTTAGTTTGTACGATGAAAAAATTTTCAGACAAATAACCTAGTTAATGTAACATGTTCTCAAAAATTCCAGCTGTTGCCTCTGTCTTTTTCTATCATAATGAATGGATCATCAAAATATATTTACAATATTGTTAATAAACCTATGTTAGGAGAGCTGCCAATTGACTTTTTCAAAAGGGAAATGTATTTGAGACCCAAATCTATCTACCTAAATCGAGGAAAAACACACCGTAAATTGTAGCTGGAATGGGAGTCTGTTTTCCCTACAGTTTAGTAGAAACTTTGAGAATTATTTGATGAATTAAAATGATTAATTTCATAAGAATTTTTCAAATTAATTACACTTGGTGATCTCCAAAATAGTTCTGATTTGTGGATATCACAAGAGTCAAGAAAATAGTTTATATAAATTTTAAAATATGAAATGGGATGATTACTGTATAATAATTTTGGATTTGTTTTCCTTAGAAGTGTATTTTGTGCCATTAACAAGAACTTGAGAAACAATTTTGAAACCTAACAATGTACTGAGTATAGTATGAAATACTTTCTTGAAAAATAAGTTTGATTTCAGTTTGTGTTTAGAAAGCTTCTTTCACTAGAAAAAATTTTGGATATTTTTCTATGTTAAAAACTTTAACCTGTTTGTGGTACTTTTATCTTTTTAACTAGGATCTCATGCTGCAAAAATATTTGTAAATGTTGAATAGAACATGAATACTCTGACTTTGTGTTGCTCTTATATAGGGTAATGCTTCCAAACTGGTTTATACTCCATTGACAGACAAGTGCTACTTAACACTCACTCAAGCTATGAAGATGGGACTTGGAGGAAATCCTTATGGACCAGCTGGAACTGGGAAAACGGAGTCAGTAAAGGCTTTAGGTGGACTTCTTGGAAGACAAGTTTTAGTCTTTAATTGTGATGAGGTAGAATAAATAATTATCAAAACTTGTAACAATGGGTTAATCATATTTAGATTAGTTTCTATTAGTATACGAAATACTCTACTTAAAAATCAGTACATTTAAATTACTTGAAGACAGAATTTGTTTAAACTGAAATGTAAAATGGACAGAGGTTGTACATAGTGTAGTCCAAAACTTTTCTAAGAACTATGGCAAACAAATAATTTTAAATACAGAATGAATATTTATATTACATTGTAGACAGATGTTTTAGTAAAGAAAATAATACAAAAGGAAAAATCTATTCATTTCAGATGGCAGTTTTAAAAACATTTTGTATATAATTTGTATTTTGACTTAGAGAGTAACTAACACAAAATCTTGTATTTGTTCTGTAAACTTTTTAGAACACTTTCACATGTATTATTTTGTTTATCCCTTGAAATCAACCTGGGTTTTGAAAGAGTAGCTACTTAATCCCTATTTTAAAATGAGCAAAAGAAGCATGGATGGGTGAAATTGTTACCTTATCAATAAGTGACATTAAATATTAAGTAGTTAGGGAGATTTTAATTATTTTTTAATGAATATCATTTTTATTGTTGTTTTTAAGGGCATCGATGTGAAGTCAATGGGACGAATATTTGTTGGTTTGGTGAAGTGCGGGGCCTGGGGTTGTTTTGATGAATTTAATAGGCTGGAAGAATCTGTACTGTCAGCCGTTTCTATGCAAATCCAGACAATTCAAGATGCTTTGAAGAATCATAGAACTGTATGTGAACTGCTTGGCAAGGAGGTATAGCATATGTTGGGAATTTAAAGAATTAAAATATTTTGTAAGACTTGATATTACTCATACTCAAGCAATATTCTCTTTTTATTTCTCCTGACACCCATGTTTCTAATCTGTAACCTGTGTGATAAGCTTTTTTAGCTATAAAATGTTTCTGAGGTTTCTTACCCTTTTTTGGTCCTACTTTCATTATTCTTTCTTTTTTTTTTTTTGAGACAGAGTTTTGCTCTTGTCGCCCAGGCTGGAGTGCAATGGTGTGATCTTGACTCACTGCAACCTCCGCCTCCCAGGTTCAAGCAATTCTCCTGCCTCAGCCTCCTAAATAGCTGGGATTATAGGTGCCCGCCACCACACCCAGTTAATTTTTGTGTTTTTAGTAGAGATGGGGTTTGATCATGTTGGCTAGACTGGTATTGAACTCCTGACCTCAGGTGATCCACCCGCCTCGGTCTCCCAAAATGCTGGAATTACAGGCGTGACCCTGTGCCCAGCCCATTATTCATTTTTAAACTTTCCAGTTTGGATAATTCAGTTATAGTAATATTTATATTGTTGTATTATATATTATGCTATTATCTGTGCTGACATTGCTCACAGTGCCTTAATGTATTGTCTCATTTAATAATTACCACAACCCTTTGAAGTAGGTGCTATTAGTTTTTTCCCTGCTTTGTGGATGAAGAAACTAAGACTTCGTAAGTAAGAGTAAGAAGTGGAGCTAGGAATTGAACCCAGGTCTGTCTAATTCTGAGCACAAGTTTTTTGTTTAATTTTCAAGCATAGGAGCAGAATGAAGCACATGTTTTTCATCATTATTCTATATGAATGTTAAAACAACAAACACTTAGCTATTTTGTTCCTCACTTCTCTCCATAGGAGATATACATTAATGTCACTAGAATATAAATTCATTTGTACAGAAAATGTACACTTTTTTATATAATGTGGATTGCTGAATACAGAAAGTTGTAAGAGCTAAGAAATTATCATGTTATATAAAATAACATCTTCACAGTACGAATTTTTCTAGGTAGCTCAAGAAAGTAAGACCAGTTCTAAATTAACATGTTATTTATGTGATGTTTAAACTCTTCACAAAGAAAAAGAGGAGAACCTATTCAGTGAGAATTACCTGCCATGAAGATTTAGTTTCTTCTACATTCACTTTTTTTTCTTCTCTTAGAAAGAGTTACCTTTTCTCCCAACCAATACTAATCTTTTCACCTGTGCTTTGGAATACTCTTCCCCGGGACCTTATTATCCCTTGTGCTATCGCTTCAATCTTCCCTCCTTTACCAGTTCTTCATCAGGTTTTAAACATAATCACATCTTTTTCATCTTAATAATAACTAAAACATAAACAAACCTTCCCTGATTCATACTTCCTCTTTCTCTTTTCTTTCCTTTATAGCTAGATTTCTTGGTTTTTCTACTCTAGATGCTTCTACTTACTAATTGCCCATTTGTTGTTTACACATTCTAATTTAGCTTCTATTCTTAGGGTTTTGCTGAAAATCCTCCTACTAAGTGCTATTATCACATTCAGTTCTTCCCTGCCATAATATTTATTACGTTATGATTGCCTCTCTGTAATACCAGATAGACTCTGAGCTCCAGAGTGGCTTAAACCATTATTTAGTTCAGTTGTCTCTGTGTACTTAACAAAGTATTTAGTACTAAGAGGGCTTTTAGTAAACATATATTTAATGTATAAATAGATAATTAAATTAGTATCTCTTAAACATTCAGCCTCAAAAAACTGATTATAAATAAGCTCTGCAAAGCAGCGTGGGTCCTAAGGAATTTATCATATATTGAGTAAGGAGGTGGTGAGTACATTGGAGGTTACCTTTAGCTAAGGTATAAGATTTGTATGTAGTAATATGTCAATAAAATTTCTGTTGGCAGTATATTTTATATTTATAGTTTCAAATATAAATGATGCCTGTATGTTAAATATTTTATTTAATTTAATATTAAATATTTAAATTAATATTTCAGGTAGAAGTAAATTCGAATTCTGGAATTTTTATCACTATGAATCCTGCTGGAAAAGGTTATGGAGGAAGACAAAAACTGCCTGATAATCTTAAACAGCTTTTCAGGCCTGTAGCTATGTCTCGTCCGGACAATGAGCTTATTGCAGAAGTTATTCTCTATTCGGAAGGCTTTAAAGATGCTAAAGTATTGGGCAGAAAATTGGTAGCTATTTTCAATCTATCTAGGTGAGTTTTCTTGTTCTAGATATTTTTACATTTTCCATTCTTAATGATTGAGTATGGTTATTAGTGATCATTTTCATATTTTCTCAATTTCCCTTTTCCATTATTTTTATTCTGATGATTTTATTGTAATTATGGTGTAGATATGAAAGGCTTTAGTGTGCACAATAAAAATATTGGGTTCAAAACTACTTGCTTTTCATAAATATTATTAATTTGATCAGTTTTTTCTTCAAAATGTTTATATTAGAGTGCTTCAGCTAAATGTTTCTTATTGAACTAATTTACCAGCTGACCACACACAAGCTACTGTTCTTCAGAAAGAATCCTTCACAATTTTTCTTATGTCTTATTTCTGGTAATAGAAACTGACATTTACTTTCTTTGGGAAAATGTACAATTCTGTTCCATATCACTTAAGAGATAATGGTAAACTAGACAGTGGCAGAGATTGAGAGCAAGATGGATTGATTAAAGGCTTTAGGCATAAGGGTAGCAGGTAATTGTCATTTGGTATCTTCATTAAGATAATTAACTTATTCATAAAAGCTTTATCTTACCCTTGAGAACCGTCCATCTTTAACAGCTTACTTGAATGATTATTTTGTGTGGTTGGTTCCCTTATATAAATTAATGGGATATCAACATTCATTTCTAAGTGTCAGTAGTTATATTCTGTATTTCTTTGGATGTGATGATGAAAGTAATTTCTTCTAGCTATTTGATGCATTGATTTCCACGTCTCTACTTCAGGGAACTTTTGACACCTCAGCAACATTATGATTGGGGTTTGAGAGCTTTGAAGACAGTCCTGAGAGGAAGTGGAAATCTTCTTAGACAGCTAAAGAAAAGTGGCACTACCCAGAATGGTATGATTGATTGTTCCAAATACATTAACTTATTTTCAAAAACATAAGCGTTAATTTAGAATAGTTTGAGATTTACAGAAAAGTTGTAGCTACAGTATTAAGGATTACTGTATACCCTACCCCAAATTCTACTGTTGTTAACATCTTCCATTAGTATGGTATATTTGTCACAACTAATGAACCAATTTGGATACATTGTTTTTAAACTAAATGTCCTACTTTATTCAGGTTTTCTCCAGTTTTTACCTGATGTTTTATAATAACTTTTAATGTGTGTTAAATATTAAAGAGTTGTAATATGTAAAGTCCACTTGTTCTTTAACTTTAATGTCCTTTAGAATCACCTAGTGGCTTGTTAAAACAGATTATTAGACCCCACCCCCAAAGGTCCTGACTCAGTAGGTGTAGAGTAGAGCCTGATAATTTGTCTTGTCTTGAAACAAGAACAGAAACCTTAGAAACACATGTAGGATTTTCTCTTTCTAAAGCTAGTATATTATGATTAGACTAGGTTATAAATGTTTGGAAAGAATACCACAGAGGTGGGCTGTCTTTCTTACTGCGGCGTATCAGTGGGTATATAACAACCATCTGACATCACTAGTTATGTTAACCTTCATCACCTGGCTATGGTCGTGTTGCCAGGTTTCTCCAATGTGAAGCTGTTATTTTCTACCCTCCTGGCTTTATTCTTTGGAATCATGTTAATAAATCTAGCTTACTCTCAAAGTGGCGAGGAAAGGATTAAGCTCCACTCCTTGGTGGGGTGGTATTCGCATATATTATTTGAAATTCTTCTGTAAAGAAGATTTGTCTTTTCTGCCTCATTTATGTATTCATTAACTCATTTATTTAGCTCAATGCAGACTTATATATATTTGTTATACTTTTTCAGATGAAATAAATGGTTTTTTATTCACATAAAAATAATGATTTCCCGCACCTGTGCAGGTGTACATTCATGAAAGCCTGAATAATCAGTTTCTTCAGGTTGCTATTGAAAAGTAAGTTAAAATACTATGAAAATAGAGACAACATAGAAAAAAGGACCACATGAAATTACCTCTTTGGACTTTAAATGATCAAAGTGTGCCTCTTAAAAATGGCCTCTACATTAGCTGTCTTATTAGGTTGGCATATGCCTGGGTAGATACAATTATTTTGTGAGTGCTTACATTACCATTTTTTAGTTGTCTATATTTGGTGATTTTTAATAAATATTTAAACCATATCTGTAATAAATAAAGATGGCTTATGAGTTCAGTGCTTGAAATAAACTTTAGAGAAGTCCAGACTTTTTATGTATACTTAAGCATGAAAATATTAAGCAATTATAGAGGAATGCCAGGCAATAGTTTCTTTGATTTTGTGTATCTTACCAATCAGCAGCTAATATCTGTGAAAATAAGCATCTGGCAGTGGTATCAGTATTTGCATTTGGCTTAAGAATGGGTTTGTGAACCAAGTTTGAACAAGGCCGATCAAAGATTGTTGCTCAGTTTGTTAGTTGTTTATCTTAGGACATAAACTGTGAGATGATATTGGTGTCTTTGGAGAGGTACCTGAATTTGGAATTAGTTTATCTGGAATTGAATCCCAGCTGTGATACTGCTGTGCCTTCTCAGAAAGTCACTTAAACCTTCAGAGACTTAACATTCTCAGGTGTAAAATTGGAATAATAATAGTAATACTTTTTAGCCTACTTTATAGGGTTGTTAAAAGGATTACATCATATAATATAAAAGGTGAAGTACTATGAAAATATAAGTGATGATTTTTATTATTAATTAAAGTCTTGGTACCCTGTGATTTGAATTCTATGGAAAAGAGTTTATAACTACTTAGTGATATTTACTTTTTAGCAGTCAAAAGATACTAAAGTAAGCTTGCCAATTCATGTGATGTAACGTCTTTAAATGTTACTAAATTCTAGTGCATTTAATGATTAATAATACATATCAAGGCTATAGAATATTTTAAAACTTTTGTCATCATTAAAGTAATAATAAATAATTTTAAAATGAAACTTTTTTCTAGCTAATGAAAGTCATATTGTGGTACAAGCACTGAGGCTTAATACAATGTCAAAGTTTACGTTTACTGATTGCACCCGGTTTGATGCACTGATTAAAGATGTCTTTCCTGGAATTGAATTGAAAGAAGTAGAATATGATGAACTAAGTGCTGCATTAAAGCAGGTCTTTGAAGAGGCCAATTATGAAATTATACCCAATCAGGTAACTGTCAAGAATATTTTATAATAGATTGATCCTTTTTTCTAGTTGATTCCTTATTAACTATCCTTGTCCTTCATCTTTCAACTTATCTTTTATCTTTCAACTTAGATCTCACTTGCTCAGGGAAGTCTTCCCAGATCTTCAAGTCCTGATTTGATCTTCTTGCTATGTGCTCTTATCATATATTCTTGTTTCAAGTGTGTGTATTTGTTTAGTATTGATTCTCCTCCACCATATAGTAATCTCCATGAAAGGCAGGATCCGTGTGTGTGTGTGTGTGTATATATATATATATATATATATTTTTTTTTTTTTTTTTTGAGACAGAGTCTTGCTTTGTCACCCAGGCTGGAGTGCAGTGGTGTGATCTCGGCCCACTGCAACCTCTGCCTCCCGGGTTCAAACAATTCTCCTGCCTCAGCCTCCTGAATATCTGGGATTACAGGTGCACACCACCACACCTGGCTAATTTTTATATATTTAGTAGAGATGGCATTTCACCATGTTGGCCAGGCTGGTCTCGAACTCTTGACCTCAGGTGATCTGCCCGCCTCAGTCTCCCAAAGCACTGGGATTACAGGCCTGAGCCACCGCACCTGGCCATCCATACATATTTTTGCTCACCATTTTATTTCTAGTGCCTGTTAGAGTACGTAGTGTGTAATGGATTCATCATATATATGTATTTTATAATTGATTATATATATGATTTAGTTTCACTTTGATAATTTCTTAGGATTTTTTTAAGCGGGTTTCTTTATGTAGTGCAAGTAATTGTTCAAAATTAGCACTTTGCCCTCAGTTTTGGAGAGAAGTAAGATAAGACTGAGTGAATGGATAAATAAGTGAATAAAATAATGAATATATTTGAATGAGTGAATGAGTGGAGCAAGTAACAAACGTATTGTTCATACAAGTTTTTTGAACTTAGAAACATGGAAAGCACCTTTGTTTCTTTTAAAGAAATATTGAAGTATTTAAAGATTATATTGTAAATATGTTCAGATTTATTTAGGTATTCTGTTACATTTTAGGCTATGTCTTCCACTGAAGAAATCAAAGGCTTAATTTACACATTAGAACAAGTGTTACAGAATAAAAGCAGAACTAAGTATCATTGGATATTGTAAATCATATGAGAACATAATTCTTTCCCACTAGATCAAAAAGGCTTTAGAATTGTATGAACAGTTATGCCAGAGGATGGGAGTTGTTATTGTTGGTCCAAGTGGTGCTGGAAAATCAACGCTTTGGAGAATGTTAAGGGCCGCACTTTGTAAAATTGGCAAAGTAGTGAAACAATATACTATGAATCCCAAAGCTATGCCTCGATATCAATTATTAGGCCATATTGACATGGACACAAGAGAATGGTCTGATGGTGTTTTGACAAATAGTGCTCGTCAAGTGGTTCGGGAACCTCAAGGTTAGTCTCTATGTATACTTCTTTGTTTTACTTAGTAATTCTTAGATAATGATATAATTTGTCTATAATTCTGTCTTTATCAAGGTTTCTACATGACCATAAAGTCATAATTAAGTTATAATGTGTACGTTTGATATTTTACTTTGGAGGGGACCAAGAAATGCTATCATTTTCATTTAAACTCTGTAACTATTTTTAATATAGTAGAAACTTAGAGTAAATTGGGTGAATTGTAATTCACAACTAGATTAATTTACTGAACGATTATAAAATCTTTACTGCATTTATGTTTTAATGCCTGAGAAATAAACAAGATGACAGATTTTTGTATGGGGTTAAAATTGATGTGTATGAACAGTATTAACTCATTAGTTTGAATAAAGTGTTTTGAATACTTTTGAAAATTTAAGTGGTAAAACTGCAGATTTCCTGGTCTAAATTTGTTGACTTGGTTTTTTAAGAGAATTTTTGGCTGGAATCAGAGGAGATTCCCTACTTTTTGCCAGGTTATAATTTAATTAATAATTATTTTTCTAAGGCAGTAAGTGAAAGCATTGGAAGGGATTTTTCAATGTAGTCTTTTCTTTTTCTATATAATACCACATTAAGTAAAGGCCAGTTATTACCTTCATGTATTTCTCACACTTTTATCAGTGAAATTTTCCTCTTTGAATTGTTTCAAAGGTCCAAGTATAGTATTAACCACTCCCATTTTAGGAAAGATGGAAAAAAAAGGTTTAACCCTGGAAAGACTAGGTATACAATTGGTCACTACTTTTCCCCCTTTGAGGTCACCTTTTTATATGTCAAGAAAATTTGACAGTGGTGAACTTTTTATTTCTCATGCAAGGCACTGGAAATTGGATTTTTCTGTATTTTCTAAAAGATATACAACAGAGCAAGCCTTTGTACATTCTCATGACATAGTAGAAGACACAAGTCTGAAGAATATCTTGTGGGAATAAAAATACTTAAGCCTTGCATCTTTTTAAGTGAAATTGCCTATTTTTATGTTTATAGATAAAGTATTATTACATGATATATATCTGAGTCTTTGGCCAGCTGAGCCAGGATTGCCTGTGTGTTCTCCAGCATATTTACAGTACAAATTCATATGAAAATTAAGAATTGATTTAGTCCTTATTTTTAATTATTATCACAGCATCTATTTTTATTTTATCTCTGCTGTTTTGATTTGAATATAGATGTCAGCTCATGGATAATCTGTGATGGTGATATTGACCCTGAATGGATAGAGTCTCTGAATTCTGTTCTGGATGACAATCGACTACTCACTATGCCCAGTGGAGAAAGGATTCAGTTTGGCCCAAATGTTAACTTTGTGTTTGAAACTCATGATTTAAGTTGTGCCTCACCAGCCACAATATCTAGAATGGGAATGATCTTTCTTAGGTAAGCCATAGATTATTGTATACATTATATTAGAATATTCTTCTTTTATTATCCTGGCTTCATATTAAGTAAAGTAAGTGTGATGTGAATAATGAATAAATATTTTTCCCATTTATGATTAACTTCTTTTTTGTTAGATTTTAATTAATTCAGAGAGTTCCTGTTTTATTACAAAATTGAATTATTTTAGCAGTTTTAGTTATATCACAATTATGAAATAATTATTATTTTTGTTTAAATGAAACAGCAAGAAAATTTGTTCTCATTATTTTGTTGAGGTATTTTGATTGAGTTCAGAGAAGTGAACATATTAATTATGAGCTAGAGGCTAATAATTTAAAGCTAAGTAGCAATATTTTAATTATAGAATTTAATTAATTTAATCTATTTAATTTTAGATTCATAGAATTTTAGGGCTAACTCAGGTTTTGTAGGTCCTGTGACCCAGTCTTTTCATTTTACAAATTGAATACCTCTTTACTTAATATTTTTTTCTTCTTCAGTATATTTGGAAGAGGCTTCAAGACTGACAATGAATAATAAACCAATTTTAGATATCATGTAAAATAGTCACATACCAGAGCATGGATATTTGCACCAATTTTATTTTTGAAAATTAGTAATATCATAAGTAAGAAACTTTTATTTAACTTTTCCAATTGGTTATTTATCATCCTGTATAGCGTTTAATTTTTTTAGGACTATTTAAAGTCATTTTAGGTGTTGTATGACACATGACAATGTAATAAAGTTGGTTCAAATCATGTTTTGAAATTATTTAGTTGCTTACTTCTTTGACAGTATTGTCGGAAACATTTACTTTAAATTAGCCAGAAACTTCAATTGATATTTTGAGGTATTAAACGATAATATAATTTTGGGTTTACAACTTTCATAGCAGCATTGACACACAATTTATCGTATTTATTAGTTGTGTTCTTATAATCTTGTGAGAAAAATAGAATAAAGGTAAGTTTTTGGTTAAATTTTAAACTACTTGTTAAATATTATATATATGGTATTAAACTATGCACCTTAGGAGAGAGAGAGCTGGAAAGGAGTAAAACTAATGTTTTTGGAAAATATTTGCACATAGAGGAGGGAAAATAAACCAACATTTATACAAGATGGAATATAAGTGAACTAAGCAGTAAGTACAATACTATACATATTTAGCAGAAAAAAAGACCACATATTTCTGTAGAGGAGTTGAAAATCGTTGGTGAATCAGGTATTGTGAAAGGCATAATGAATGTATATGATTTCATATAAAATACAAATACATATTAACTTTTTTGTTGCTATGTGTTCAGCTTATATCTTAGTTTTAGGCTTCAT
Source organism: Papio anubis (assembly GCF_008728515.1). Taxonomy (NCBI): domain Eukaryota; kingdom Metazoa; phylum Chordata; class Mammalia; order Primates; family Cercopithecidae; genus Papio; species Papio anubis. Next base: position 31,067,402 of record NC_044987.1, on the reverse strand, counting down.
TTATTCCTTTAACAGATATTTGTTGAGCACTTGCTATGTGATAGGCCAAATGTGGACCTTTTAATACTGAAATGAATGTTATTATTAATGATGCTGGGACTGCTGGTATGAAGCAGGGTTGTGTTGGATAAACCAAGACATATAGTCTCATAGACATTGAGATAATACCATTGGTAAGAAACTCTTATTCTGAAGGAGCTTACTTTGGGCTAATCTAATGTTATTTAATTGTTATCCTCTTTGATGTTTCAGTTTTTTTTTTTCATATTAGACTGGATAGAAAATGTGAGAGCAGAGATTCAAGGCATCAGTGTCATTTGTTAATTGCTATGAAACAATGGTAGAAGATACGAATAAATGACAAAAATCATGAGCTCTTGTCAATTCTATAATAATATAAATTATTTTTACTATAATTTTTTATAATTATGTAAGGTATAATTTTGAATAAGATGTGAATATTATTTCACCAATTGGATTTTGGTGAAATAATTGGATTTTGCCCAGATAATGATGTGCTTTGCTAAAGGATTTATAGTTTGCTTTAGGAAGATCTTTAAATTTTAATAGTGGCATGGGAATTTAGGTAGTTGGATTTTTGTAGGATAGAGAAAAAATATTTCTAAAGATGTGTATTACAGTTTAGATCAGTGCGTTTTAAACTCTAATGTGCATTTGAATCATTGAGGGATCTTATTAAAATGAAGATTTTTGCTTTAGTATGTCTGGAGAGGGATTTGGGATTTTACATTTCTAACAAACAGACCACTCTGAGTGGGAATGGTTTAGACTACTTTGGGTTATGTAGAGCCTATGTAGAGTAGGTTGTGTAGATATATAATTCTTACTTAGTTTATATTTATAATAAAATAGATGAAATTTGTTTTATAGAAAATGACATATATGTATATATACCTATATGCATGTGTGTTTGTATATTTATATCTGTGTGTTATATGTTATATCTGTGTGTATACACACAGATATAACTGTTATTTACACATACACATAGTAAAGTAAAGCCACCTGTTGTATGCTAGCAGACAAAATATACGTGTAGAATAATGTTTATTGGAGCAGAAATTTATTTTAAGGTAAATTGATAATTTCTTCCTAATACTTTATTTGTCTAATTCATTTCAGTGATGAAGAGACAGATCTTAATTCTCTGATAAAATCTTGGTTGAGGAATCAGCCTGCCGAATATAGAAGTAGTCTTGAAAATTGGATTGGAGATTATTTTGAAAAGGCTTTACAATGGGTTTTAAAGCAGGTAAATTAACCATAATATTTCATAATTAATCGAGGTGAGAAGTATGATTAAGAGTGATCCTTATTTTAACTGCCTTGTGCTAGAACTCTGCTGGAATGTGGGGGTGAGGTGAGAGGTGGATTTTGTCACTGTTACTCCTCTATATCTCTTAGCATAACTATTGTATCTCTTAGCATAACCTTTTATTGTATTAGTCTTAAAACATTTTACTTCTTTCATAATACTTCACACTGCTTACCTAAAAATCTTGATTACTAGAATGTCTTTCTAATTTTTACTAGCAAAAACCATCTTGCTGCCACTTTTTTACTGATATGCCAATAAATACCTATATGTATTACATATGTATATATGATATATAGGTATTGATATACATATGTACACCTATATATACACACCTATATATACCAATAAATACCTATATGTGATATATATCCATGTATCCACATATATGCGATCTATATATCCCTATATTCACATGTATGGATCTATAGATCCATATAGCCACATGTATGCAATCTATAGGTCCATATATCCACATGGATGCGATCTGTAGGTCCATATATCCCATATATCACATATATCATGTGATATATATATGTATATATCGCATGTACATGATATATGTATATATTACATGTATGTGGTATATGTATATATCGCATGTATATGGTATATGTATATATCATGTATGATATATATAAGGTTAAAAACAATATGAAGTTAACACTAAAGTAGAAAAGGGATGGTGAATTATTTGCAATTTATATTTAAAGAAAACATTGAACATCTAACATATGCGAAGCATAATACAAGAGGGACTTTGAGAGGTGAAGATTAACAAGATAATTCCTTTCCTTGAGAAGGGTTTATCTAATGGAGGAAAATGACATGCAAACAGATAATCACAATTCAGCAGGATGAAAAGAATATTCCTGTCATTTAGAAGAGGTTTAAAAGGAGATCACATTTGATTTTGAATTTGAAATGTGAAAAAAGTTTAGCATGCAAAGAAGACCATGGAAGGTGTTCAGATATTCTACATGTTTATGCCATTGCTTTTATGAAAAATGAAAACATATACAAAAAAGAGGGTATAAATAGCAGTGAGTTTTTTGAAAGTACCTGATTGTGAATCTGAACTTGATTTAGAGGTCAATACTTTGGGATTGAACAAGATATAGAGAAATGATGGTTTGTTTTGGTTTTCTCAACCTTTTTCTTTCCTAACTTTGTAAGAATGAAAATGGAGGAATAGAGATTTGTGAGGAAGTGATGCAAGTGAGGTAGATTTTCCTGGAGGCCTAGGAAAGGGAACACTCCCATTAGCTGCTAGTCTGACTGAGCTGTCTCCTCCTTTGTGCTTCTGTAGCAACATACAGCATCTACCAACTGTATTATAATTGTCTGCTCACATTAAACTTTAAGCACCTTGAAGGCAAGGACCAAGCTTATCACACTCTTCATTGTGTCCCCAGAACCAAGTATAATGTTAAGAGATAGCAAATGAGTGATAGTATTGTGCTTAATTATATACCTGATGCCTGCATCGTGACACCTTTTCATTAGATATGTTATTTCATTAGTATAAAACATTCAGAGCCTAACAAAGCTTTCCAATGCAGACACTTTGAGGTAATCTGTTCATAGATATGTGAATGTTAGAATAGGAGTATCATATTAGATGGAATGTATTTATGTATATATAGGGGTTTGTGACTGTAGAAATGACAACACGATAAGATTATTAAATAATAGAGTGAATACCAAAGATTCGGTTAGGAAAGAAAAATGGCTTATGTTTTGAGGTCATATCGCTGTTTGTTTGTTTGTTTTATTTAAAGTGTTAAGGGTTCTTTTCTTTTTATCCTGTATTTTGTTCACCATGCACAGGTTCTGAGGTATACTACAATGAATTCTCTATAAATTGTATTTATAACTAGAACTTTGCTTTCTTCCTTTTTCTTTCTCTTCTTCAGCCTATGGGGTAAATCTTTGCTTTCTTTTATGAATTCAGCAAATAAGAAAATATAGAAGAAAATATGTACGTTTCCTTTATCTCACCTTTAAAATCTGGAACTCTTAGCATGAGTCTATCTAGATTTCTTTGTTTCTTCTCCTTTCTTCCTGCTCTTCCTCCCATTTCTTCTTTCTTCCAAAAATATTTATTTTTTAAGCAGAGGGATCCTTTTAAAATATAAACTGGGTCATTTTACTCTATTATAAAAAACACATTAAAGACAAGGCAAATAAAGTTTTTACTCCTTACCATGTCTGATAAATTCTGCACTCTGGTTCTTGCCTATTTCTCTGACTTAAACACTGTTTCTTTGCTTACTTAGGCATAACTTCTTTTAGTTCCTTAACTGTGATGTTTTTCTTTGCATGTGCTATATTCTCTGCAAAAGCTTAGCCTTCAGTCTTAGCTTAAATGTCACCTGTTTTTAAAGAAGCCGTGAGCCATCAATCTGAGTTACTGTTTCTGACAATATTCTGTACTGCTGCCCTGTAGCTCTTACCACAATTTGTTAACCATTTCCTGTACTATGCTTGAGCTCCATGAAGACAGGGACTCTGTTTATTCCAGCTTTTAACAAAACAAAACAAAAATAAACCTAGCACCACATACAGATCCTAATGCATGATTGGTTCTCAGTAAATATTTATGGAAAGACTGAGAGCCATTTTTTTCTTTAACCAGGTGCCCCAGAGGGGCCTACAGATCAAACCATCTACACAGCACTTAAGTCCAGAAGTTCTATTTAAAAATTCTCTCAGAGAAAGCTCATATAGTTTTTCATTTATGTCTGCTTTTTCTAACCTTTCTTTTCTGGTGCCATCAATCTAGCTCTTGCCTCTTGTTTTCTTTTTATCAGAAAGAGGAAATGAACATCTATTCTTTTTGGAACAATGCTCACTAACTTACCTTTTTTAAAAAATATTCTTCAGGTTTAGGAAGTAAATAAACCATGTATCTATTTGAGGACTGTAGCACTGATAGCTAGAAATACACAATTGTACTTTCATGATTACTTTTTATTTTCAAAGTATATACAAAAATTAAATGAAATCCAAACTTTCTACCGTTTGAATAGTGGAGTGAGTTTAAAAATGGTTATTGAAAAGATGTGTGAACATCAGTCTGTAAGGTTCTGTGTTTACTGGTTAATCTTTGCCTTTTATCTGTCTGTATCATGGATTTTAATCAACAGAACGACTATGTGGTAGAAACAAGTTTGGTTGGGACTGTGATGAATGGTTTGTCACATCTACATGGTTGCAGAGATCATGACGAATTTATTATTAATCTCATAAGGGGACTTGGTGGAAATCTGAATATGAAATCACGTTTGGAATTTACCAAAGAGGTAATGCATATTTATAGCCTATATTTAGTCAAAACTTTAACTTTTCATTAACTCTTACCTGCCAAAATACAATAATTTGTAACTATAAGATATGGAACGTTTAAAATTTGAAATTATTCAGTTGAGCAATAATGTATTTATATGTGTGTATATATATTTTCTCCTTTGAGTTATTTTATGATGTTTGATGATATTCTTAACATTTTATAAAATAATGTTTCATAAATTAAAGTTTGGACCATATCTTTAAGTTAGACATTTTTGAACCTACTTATCTATATTAATACTTATTTCACTCATTTAAAATGTTAGAATAGTTTAGTTTTTGTCATCCTTTTAACCAGAGCAGTTTTAGGAATTAGGAATACTAGGATGAATTAATTATTAATAAATATTTTCTTTAATATATGTTAAAGTTGTATTACAGCCTAGTTGTTTATAAAGCTGAATTCTAAATAATAAGGGATTTTTTTCCTTTTGGCCTCTACTGAGATTACTGGACATTTACTCCTTTGGGCTGGCTCTAACATTATGTTTCAGTCTTTTTTCTCATTTTGCTGCTTCTTTGTTGGTGTCACCTACTGCTTTCTCTATTCCGTTTCCCTTTCTGTGACTGTCCTGTTGCCTCTGTTGCCAGATGCTTTTCATTGTTACCACTCAGTGCCATACTATATGCTGCTTTTAAGCACATACTCTCTTGTCAAAGTTCAGAATAAATGTGTTGAAGAGTAGCATTAAGGGCTAACTCTGCTTTATATCTGCATAGATAACAGTTTTCAGTATTAAAAAGAAGAATAGCAGGTGGAGAGCAGTGGTAGTGACACTGTAATGGACAGTACCAGAATATGGTAGAAATGAAGGACTTTACGATTTCTGCATTCTGTAATTTGTGATTTAATGTTAATAAGAACTCCATTAAAATGGAGTAAATTTATACCTTAATGTATAAATAAATATCCAGTAAGTCATTGTCTCCTATATATACTTTAATTTACTTGCACAAATGATCATTTAGATAAAAAAATTTGAGATAAAATGTTACATTAATGATAAAATGGGTATAGTGTATATAAACTTTTCTTGGAACTAAGATGATTTACTTTTGGGATATTTACTTGGAATATATCCCAAGAATATCTTGGAATATATCCCAAGAATGTCACACACTCTGGAGTATGTGAAAACTTATCACAATTTTTTCCTCTTAAGGTTTTTCACTGGGCACGAGAATCTCCTCCAGACTTTCACAAACCAATGGATACCTACTATGACTCTACCAGAGGTCGGTTAGCAACATATGCGCTTAAGAAGCCAGAAAACTTGACTGCTGATGATTTCAGTAATGGCTTAACTCTTCCAGTCATTCAGACTCCTGACATGCAACGAAGTCTAGATTATTTCAAACCATGGTTAAGTTCTGATACTAAACAGCCCTTTATTCTGGTAGGACCAGAAGGATGTGGCAAAGGGTAAGAAAAATATTGGCAAAGGTATATGTTGTGGATTTACTCCTGCCACCCCTAATTGATTTAATGGCTTTTGTTATGTTTCTTTTGGTTAAAGTAGCATTTACATTTTCATGGAAGATTCATTTTCTTTTCATTACTTGTAAAAATAAGAACTGTGGGGAATAGTGTGTCCTTTTCTTTGCCAGATTATGTGATTTCTACTGGAAAGACAGCAATCTGAGAAGATACTCTTAAAAATAATCCATCCATATAATACAGCAAAAAAAAAAAAAAGAAAAAAAAGAAAAAAAAGAAAAAGAATACCTTAGCTATACTCACATACCATTTGCTTTAGTTATAAAATTTTAAATTCGTAGTTAGATTTCTATGTAAAAGTTGCTTTTAATTCAGTGGAATTCAGCCTAGTTTTAGTGCATATGGAGCATAGTCTCCTGAAATAAAGGAAACATGGTTTATTATTTTCATATTTCTAGTGGGGGAGTAGTAATTTCAAAAATTGTATAAAATCATAGTAATTTTTTTTTTAAACTCATAGAACTTAAAATCTTTCCTTCAACTGTGGGGAAACAGGGTTGGTATATTTAATATATACTTTATCAAACTAGATTAATTCTGAGAACTTTGATTTTTTTTTGGCTGAAAACAGTCCTCACAATGCCTTAAAACATGAATTTATGTTATTTAGACTAGAAAATAGTCTAAAGGTTAGAAAGTTACTTTGATAGTTATGGAAGCCATATCTATATTTACCATTTTCCCTATCATTATACACATTTTAGAAACTGAAATATTTATGATTCAGACATTTCTTATTGAGTATAAAATGTACTTTGTTGATTGCATTTTTATCAAAGTCAGATGTCATGCATTTTTCGTAGGATGCTGCTCAGGTATGCATTTTCACAACTCCGATCCACTCAAATTGCTACAGTTCATTGTAGCGCACAAACCACTTCTCGACATCTCCTGCAGAAACTGAGCCAGACTTGTATGGTAATCAGTACTAATACTGGTCGTGTATACAGACCAAAAGACTGTGAAAGACTTGTTCTGTACTTAAAAGATATCAACCTACCCAAACTTGATAAATGGGGGACCAGTACTTTGGTAGCTTTCCTACAACAGGTAAGTCGTATTGCTTGAAGTATTTTAATCTAATTGGAAACAATTTAATTTCATTCACTTTTCTTAGAAAATATGCATTCTTCATTTGGGGCCAGTTTTGTCTAGCATTTGTCATGGAAATTAAACTCCTGAAATATTTCAGTCTTGTTCCAGTTCTTCTATGATTTTCCTTTCTTTAGAAGTTATATTATGTCAAGATGATACATGACAGGGAGAATAGAAACAACCTTCACTCTACATCTATTACTTGTCTTTTGTTCCTAAAACAAGGAGGAAAACAAAAGCTGGACCTGGTAGTGGAGCTGGAGAAATTTTTGCTTCATGGTTTAAAGTATGCATTTTTCTGACAGCGGTTAGACTTGGTCATGTTTTTTTTCTGGCTGCTTTAACCCATTATTCTCCATTTTTGCCTGTATAAGGATTTGAGATCACATATCCTGAATCAGTGTGGAATATATTTTTTCTTTATGTTATTTACATCACATTGGAAACTTTAAATTCTTAGAGTTTATTATGATATAGGTCCAAATTTAGGCTTATTATGTAACTGCAGAATATGATAAAATATTTACAGAAAAAAACACATTTTCTCTCATATTTTTCCTGATACTTTCATTTTCTAGGCTAATTGCTACTCGATTTATAATATAATTGGATTTTAGTGTTTATTAGAGAGAAAAGCATTTTAAACACTAGGATAATTTAGCTAACATTCATAGAACACAGAGATTTGAACAGTATTTTTTTCAGTGATATAATAATTTCAGATACCTTTTAATCTTAAATTCTTGAGTTAGGTAGATAATGATTGCATTTAGAAACAATTGAAACTTTAGGCAAAAATATCCTTTATCATGATTAGGAAATCTTAGGTATAAAATGTTTAAAGTATATTTATTTTCAAATAGGTATTGACATATCAAGGATTTTATGATGAAAATTTGGAATGGGTCGGTCTAGAAAATATTCAAATTGTGGCTTCTATGTCAGCTGGAGGAAGACTGGGAAGACATAAACTTACTACCAGATTTACTTCCATTGTTCGTCTTTGTTCTATAGAGTATGTATCTTTGTGTTTCAAATTTTTTTTTATTTGGGAAGATATCATATAATTGAATTTTATTAAAAGTATTATAGTAATACTTTAAAATTTAGAATATAAAAATGGTCAAAGTTAAGCTCTGATATTTTTTCCTCTCCTTCTCAAAATATAGGCAATAATTTAAGATGATATAAACTTTAATCAAAGTATCTTATTTATGAGACGTATAACAGGAAATAAAACAAGACTATTTTATGTAGTCTGTGTTCCAAAATGTCAGTCTCAGGAATCTGAATGGTGGATTTTAGATTTAAATATTTTATGCAGTTCATAAAACAAAAATACTATCAAATTTATGAAGATAACAAAAAGAGAATTTGAATCTGAACAAGGGAGAATTAGGTCATTTTAATGGCTGGTGGCATCACTGCTAATCATCTCCATGGTCCGTAATTGTTACAGAGACTATGGCAGTATCTCCTCTGTTTATATTTAATATACATTATATTATATTACAAATATTTGAATATGACAAAACCTTATGTGTATACTTTCGTGCTAATTGTACTCCATCAATTAACTTTTTTTTTCTAGAAATGTTCCTGCTGCCAGTTAAACCATACTGAAATATATTTTGGTGTGGTAGAAAGGGGTTGATTTTATTTGTTGTATTAGTTTTATGGTTCTGAGGTGGGTTAATGCCCTGTGTACAGGCCTTGTATAATTCAAAAATGCTTTTCAAAGGAAAAATTTCCTTTTGGTCTTTTCTAAAGATCAGTGTTTTGTAAACAATTATGTTTTAACATAATTTCTTGGGCATTCTCTAACACCTTCTGGTAGTTGACAATGGATATTTCAGGATATAATTTGGTTGAAATGAGAATGGATAGGGGCAATGAGCCTAGTCTTAGCCCCTGGGTAAGCTTTGGAGATATGTAGGTCTCAGAGCAGCACAGTTTGAAAATCACTGCTGTAACTTAACATTGAAATATTAATTTGAAATATTGATTTATTTCAGCTTTCTTCTTATATGCCCCTTTTTTTTAGTTACCCAGAAAGAGAGCAGTTACAAACGATTTATGGAGCATATTTGGAACCAGTTCTACATAAAAATCTGAAGAATCATTCTATTTGGGGTTCTTCATCAAAAATTAATCTTTTAGCAGGATCTATGGTACAAGTGTATGAACAGGTAGATATGCATCTAAATTGTACCTTTCATGTCTATTAGTATCATTCCTAAAGGTCTACTTTTAATTCTGACCTCTGTGTCGATACCCAGGCTTTACTTTCCTGTTTATTAGACTTTTCTAGTAGAGAGTAACTCTATGAAGACAGGTGCTGTGTGTGCCTTATTCGCTGTTGTATCCATGGCACAATTTCTAATAGGCACCCAATGTTTGTTGAATGAATGAATTTGTGGTAGATGGTTATTCTGCTGTCAGCTCAAATTTAGCATATTTAGAATTGAGTTTATCTGCTTTCCCAAAACAGATCTTCTTCCTGACTTCTATCAGTTTGTGTCTTCCAGGCTTCAAACCGGCCAGTAGTAGTCTTTGATGTTTCTTTTTTTCTTCCTGACTGGGAGGAAATGTCTAAAGTATTCTCCCTAGATAAAATGGGGAAGATAGTTGAAAGTAGGCATTGAGGATGCACAAAACATTTGTTGAGCACCTTTTCTTGCCAGTGGTAGTCCTAGGGATGTAAAGATGACTTAGTTTCTTTTTACTGAAAGTTCACAGTCCAATGAGGGACTGAGTCATATAAATAAACGATTAATACAGTGTAATAAATGTAGCAGTAACAGTATGTCTAACTTACAGAGATAGCACAGAGGAGGAGTAAATAACTTTGTTGTATGCGGTAGTTGTTAAGGAGGAGGTAAAGTTTGATCTGAGTTTTGAAAAATTAATAGAAATTCACCAAGTAGCTGGAGGTGAAAGAATGTCTTCTTAGATAAAGGGAATAACATGTACAAGTTATGGACATGTTTATGGAAGATGCTTTTTATAATATTGGAGTAGAAGTGAGGATAGATAAGTTTGAAAGCAAGAAATTCCTTTTTTAAAAAAAAATAAAGATGTTAGGTAATCAAGATCAGAATAAGAGTAATGGCTCTGTCCATAGAGAGGAAGGGACAGGCTTTTTGCTGGTTGGTTGTATATTGAAGAGAGATACTTTGATTTGTTCAGTGACTTCTTGAACATAAATTGTTTTAATGGTTCCCAGCATTAAAAAATGGGTCTTACCTAGACCTGCGAGTACTTTGGAATTGCTACCATCATATTTAAAGGTTAGATTTGTTTTTATTGAATTCTCATGTTCAGCAGGGCTTTTTAGCCTTTTTTTTTTTTTTTATGGCCATCTGTTGAAGTCTATGAACCCTGCTTAGAATATGTGTGTGTGTGTGTGTGTGTGTGTGTGTGTATGTATATAGATTTTTTTTTTTTTTGGAGACGAAGTCTCGCTTTGTTGCCCAGGTTGGAGTGCAGTGGCACGATCTCAGCTCACTGCAACCTCCACCTCCTTGGTTCAAGTGATTCTTCTGCCTTAGCCTCCCGAGTAGCTGCGACTATAAGCGTGTGCCACCACACCTGGCCAATTTTTGTATTTTTAGTAGAGACGGGCTTTCACCATCTTGGCCAGGCTGGTCTTGAATTCCTGACCTCGTGATCTGCCCGCCTCAGCCTCTGAAAGTGCTGGGATTACAGGCATGAGCCCCTGCGCCTGGCCAGAATAATGTTTTTAAGTGCATAAAATATAAAGATAATGAAGTCAATTATATTGAAATCCAGTTCCATCTACAGGTAGAAATTAGTATTCCTCTGAGTCTAAGGAGACTGACAAATTTATAACATGATTATATATTTAAGACAGTAGGAAGATTGTTTACTGTATTTTCTTTTTCAGGTGCGAGCTAAATTTACAGTTGATGATTATAGTCACTATTTCTTTACTCCTTGCATTCTTACCCAATGGGTTCTTGGCTTATTTAGATATGATTTAGAAGGAGGTGAGTTTTGCTGGTGTTTATCTGTGTGTGTGTGTGTGTGTGTGTGTGTGTGTGTGCGCATGCACATTTATTCTGTAGATTGTATTTGTAATAGATAAATGAGTATTATATCACAAATTATATTATTAAATAGAAATATTATTATTAAAATTGTTATATTTCTTCTTCCAAACTATATATGATTGTCATTATTAAAACTTCCTTTTGGGAAAAATGAAATCATTATATTTGAGGCAAAGTGTATTTAGTATGCTTTCTGGAATTGTTTTTATTGAACAACTAGAGATGATAGTATTTAATGTTACCTTTAAGTAATCACAAACATATACCAAGTTATTAACAAAATGAATTTTAACTTTTTTTCCTTTCTTCCGTTTATCTGATGCCAAAATTACGGTATGTAGATGCCTGCTATTTCTTTCTAATATTATGTTAAACAGATTATTTAAAAATCATTATATTACAATTAAATAAAATTTTTCCTTTTCTAGGATCCTCAAACCATCCACTAGATTACGTGTTAGAAATTGTAGCATATGAAGCGCGGCGCTTATTTCGTGACAAAATTGTTGGTGCAAAGGAACTTCATTTATTTGACATCATTTTAACATCAGTGTTTCAAGGAGATTGGGGCTCAGACGTATTAGACAATATGTCAGGTAATGTAATAGAGCTTATGCAAATATATAACTGTTACAAGGAGTTTAGAAATATTTTTCTTACACATAGCATGATTTTATAGGTCCAAACAAATAAACACTTTGAATAATTTTAATATTATTTTTTCCATAAGGTACTCTTCAGTCTTTTTTCCTGGATTTCAGTAATCATGTTTTAAACAAAATATAATGGCAGTAATTTTTTTTCTTAGAAAAAAGGAGTTCAGGCCATACTGTTTTACATTGGCAATGCAAGATTATTTTAATAAAAGTTCTTTTTTGAAAAACAGTTACATGTATATAAAACATGAAGATCATTGGGAAAATTCATATTTGATTGTAATGACCTTTTGCCTAAGAGCAATGGCCATTCTTATTCCTGTCACTACCTATAATGTCATTAGCGTAGAACTTACATATGCTTGTTACTATCTTCATCTATTGTTATTGTAAAGAAAGCATAATACCATTCAGTCAAAGCTGCTGTGTTGCATTTGCAATGATTACTGTTTAATAACCAATTTGCATTTTGAAAACTACTGTGGGAGTAATGTATGTAATATGCAAGTCATCCTTGTGAGAGGGTCTTTTGTTAAAAGAAGGTTGCAATATGGAAATATTTCCTAATAAAACTGCTGTCAGGCCACAAAATGTGCTTAGTTTTTCAGAGGATAAAGCTAGGCTTCAAAAATATTTTATATAATAAATATATTTTCTACAATTACTTTTAATGGCAAAACCACAGTTACTTCTGCACCAACATATACATTTGGTATATTGTACATTTCTAGATTTGATATTGGCCTAAGATCCATGAGTACCTATCCTAAAGGGAACTTTGAAGGTGGGAAATATGTTTAAATTGACAGAAAGAATTTTCTAGGTGCTCCTGAGTTTTTGAATCAGGAAATGGGTTCAAGAGAAACTTCAAGAAGGATGAAATGCTAAGAGAAGTCTGATCATATTAATAGTTCAGAATTTGCTTGACTTAGAGTGATGGTTTATGTCATTACAAGTTGTAGCTTGCATGGCTTAGTGTGGAGAGGCTTAGGTTCTTAAATGGTGCCGTCTTTCTCTGTCTGAAAATTGAGTCAGTAGGGTCTCTTTTTGCAAAGAAAGTGGCAAATCCTTTGGGCATAAGATAGTATTGGCACCTAATTCGGTGTCTGAATCTTCTGAAAAGATTGGTATCTTTCAGAGTCTCCTATGTAAGACTCAATAAATAAAATGTCTTTTTTTTTGGTATTTTTCTCTTCAGTGAAGGGTTTTCTTTTTTCTTTTTTTTTGAGACAGAGTTTCATTCTTGTTGCCCAGTCTGGAGTGCAATAGCCCGATCTCAGCCCACTGCACCCTCCGCCTCCCGGGTTCAAGTGATTTTCCTGCCTCAGCCTCCTGAGTAGCTGGTATTACAGGCATGTGCCACCATTCCCAACTAATTTTGTGTATTTTTTAGTAGAGATGGGGCTTCTCCATGTTGGTCAGGCTGGTCTCGAACTCCCAACCTCAGGTGATGTGCCCACCTTGGTCTCCCAAAGTACTGGGATTACAGGTGTAAGCCACCACACCAGTCGAGTTTTCTTTTTAAAAAATACAGGTTTGACATATGTTAGATCTAGTCATATAGGATTTTCACATATTGAAAGATTAGCTTATTAAGAAAAATTTAATCTTGGAGGCGTAAAAATAAACTAGCTACATTCTTATCCTTAAGAAGATTGTAATCTAATGACAGAAACAGATATAAAAATCTTTGCTTACAATGATAACTATTGCTAGTGTGATTAGATACCACAAATGTTTGTGGAAGTAGATGGTTAAAATGATAATTACAGTGGAGTATAGAACGTTTTATAATTAATATAACTTTTCTGAATATGTTTGAGATAAATGCTGGATAGTAGGGTTCTAGAAGAGGTGGAGAATAATTCTGCTTTGAGGAAGTTACTTGGAACCGTTTTTTAAGGCTGGTCAATTGAAGCAGTGGGAGTAAAATTTTTTAAATTCAATTTTTTATTTTTGAGATAATTACAGAGTCACATGCAGTTATAAATATTAATACAGAGAGAACACATCTACCTTTTACCTGGTTTCCCTCAATGGTAGTATCTGGCCAAATTATAGCACAGCATCACAGCCAGGATATTGACATTAATACAGTTTAGATACAGAACAGTTACATCACCACAGGATCTATAATGTTACCCTTTTGTAGCCATACTCACTTCTGTCGTATCTCCTGGAAACTACTAATCTGTTGTTTCTTTAATTTTGTGATTTCAAGAAAGTTATCTTGACTCAACCTATTTCTCTGGAGATACATGCCGATTGTTTTGTTTTGATAGTTCATTTCTTTTTATTGCTTTTTATTCCGTCATATGAATACACCACCATTTCTTTAACCCTTTATCTATTGAGAGACATCTGGGTTGTTTTCAGTTTTTGGCTATTAGGAATGAAGCTGCTGTGAATATTCTTGTACAGGTTGTTGTGTGAGCATAGATTTTCGTTTTTCTGGAATAAATGATCAGGAATGCAATTGCAGGGTTGTGTGGTACTCGCATGCTTAGTTTTTTAAGCAACGAAGAGGCTGTTTTTTATAGAGGTATTGTTCCTCATCATTGCCAGCATTTGATGGTGTTACTATTTTGTATTTTAGCCATTCATGTAAGCGTATATATGTCATGGTGGCTTTAATTTGCATTTTGCTAATAGCTAGTGAAGTTGAACATCTTTTTGTGTAATATTTGCTGTCTGTATGTCCTCTTTGGTAGAATGTCTTCATGTCTTTTATCCATTTTCTAATCGGAATTTTTTTTTTTTTTTTTTTTTTTGATGCAGAGTCTCGCTGTTTCCCAGGCTAGAGTGCGGTGGTGCAGCCTCTGCTCACTGCAAACTCCACCTCCCGGGCTCAAGCGATTCTTCTGCCTCAGCCTCCCAAGTAGCTGGGATTACAGGCATGCACAACCACGCCCAGCTACATTTTGTATTTTTAGTGGAGATGCGGTTTCATCATGTTGGGTAGGCTGGTTTTGAACTCCTGACCTCAGATGATCCGCCTGCCTCGGCCTTCCAAAGTGCTGGGATTATAGGCGTGAGCCACTGCAGCCAGCAATTGGTTTGTTACTGTTGAGTTTTGAGAATATGTATATATTAGAGATACCAGTCCTTTATTGGATACATGGTTTGCAAATGTATTCTCCCTCTCAATAGGCTTGTCTCTTCATCCCCTTAACAGGGTCTTTCACAGATAAAAAGTTTTTATATAATTTTGTGAAGCCTAACCTATCATTTTTCATCATAAGGATGTGTTGATGTCAAGTTTAAGGAGTCTGTCTAGTTGTAGATCCTGAAGATTTTCTCCTATGTTTTCCCTAAAAGTTTATAGTTTTATGCTTTACATTTGAGTCAGTGGTCCATTGTGAGTCAATTTCTGTATAGGGAATGAGACTTAGGTCAGGGTTTATTTTTCTGCCTGTGGATGTTTATTTGCTCCAGCATCATTTGTTGAGAAGGCTATCTTTCTGCCTGAATAGATTTTGCAGTTTTGTCAAAATTTGGTAACATGGGTCTATTTCTGGATTCTCCATTGATTTATGTATCTGTCCTTCTGCCAGTACCACACTGTCTTGATTAGCTACTATATAAGTTGTGAAACTGGTTTAGACTGATTCCTCCTACTTTAGACTTCTTTCTCAAAATTGTTTTAGCTATTTCTGTTTCTTTGTCTTTTCATATAGATCTTAGAATAATATTTTATGAATGTATAAACAATGTTGCTGAGATTCTGATAGGAATTGCTTAAATCTGTATATTGGTTTGGGGAGAATTGACATCTTTTCTCTGTTGAGTCTTCCCATTTTCTCCATTTATCTAATCCCTCTATTTATTTAGATCTTTGCTTTCTTTCATCGGTGTTGTATAGTTTTTAGCATTCAAGTATTATACATGTTATGTTAAATTTATACCTAACCTATACCTAAGTTTTAAATTTGTTAAAACAATTGGAAGTGCTCAAACTGTGTTTTAAAGGATGAATATAGTAAGTGAAGGATATTCCAGACAAGGGAAAAGCAATGTGCAAAGAAACAGAGGCTCGAGAAAACTAGAGTATATAGTGCAGAGAGAGGTAGAAGATTCAAGCAATCAGTGAAGCCAGATTGTAGAGGCCATCATTAGGAGTTTGGTGTTTTGTTTTAGGAAGTGGAAAGCTATATGTGATATTGCGGTGGTGTGGCACAATCAGGTTTTGTTTTTGTATGTGTTACCCTAGTACTAGTGAAGATGTACTTGAGGGGGCAGAAACTGATAGCAGGGATACAAGGTAAGAGGCTACTGCAATAGTCCAAGTGAGAAATGATGAGATGTGAGGATAATAGTTCAGTTTTGTACATGTGCTTGAATGTTTGCAATCCCTTTTCGTGTCTTTTGGAAATCTACATAGAGTTGATCATCTATGAGGGTAGGAATCATGTTTGTCTTACGCAATACTTAGGCAGAGAGTACCTTGTTTAAACAACATGCACTCAACAGGTAAGTATTTAGTGAGTGAATGCATGAATTATATGTCTGTTAAGCAACTGGAAATACGGGACTAGCCTAGAACATAGGAGTTTTGCCTAAAGATAAGTAGTAGGTGAGTTTTTGGTGTATAAATAGTTGATAATTTAACTGACAAAAAGGATTAAATGATTCGGGGAGAATTTTTAGAATTAAAAGATTAGAAGACTGAAATTGGACCCCAGGGAATATCAGTATAGAAGGAATAAAGCAGAAAACTGAAAAGGACTGGTAGTTGTGGTGTGATAAGTAGGGTTATATAGATGCAAGTGCAAAAGAAGAGGTGCACAAAGGTCATGTTGGGATAATGATTGCAAAGAAGATTTAAATTTGGAGATTGTGACTGTATTATTTTTCTCAAATAAGAGTTTTAGTATAGTAGCCTGTACAGATAGAAAATAATGTAAAAAATGTGATGGTGAAAGTAGGGAGAACCTGAAGTAGCTTGGGTCTAGGGAAGGTAAGGTTGTTATTTTAGGGGAATGTAGAACCGAGCATGTGACAAGAATGGTTGGTGGAACAGTCTCTCGGAAGAGTTGGGAAGGAAAAAGTTCAATAGAATGGTGAATAGACTTTCCTTGTATGGTAACAGGAACCCTGCTATAGGTGGATTTAAGGGAAGTTTGGGGGATTTTTGTTTTCTGATTAAAATTTGGTTAGTTTTTTTTTAAGCATTAGGGTTCTTTTTGGTATTAATACATCCATGTCCTTTCTCAAGGAGAGTTTTGAGATTGTTTTATTTGCTAATTTTATGTGAACTATTTTTAACTTACAAATTTTATGTAGATTCTGAAGAAGAAGAAGGAAAATGGGACAAACTGAGAGTAGACAGCGGGGAGTAGTAGGAGAAAGGTAGAAGGAAACCTTTCTTTTCAGTTCATTTCAGGAGAAAGAATTGAGGGGACAGAATATAGACTCGTGGTACCATTCATCTCTTTTCAGGTAGAGTTTGATATTGAAATCGAAGTTCTTTGTATTTCTTTTCTATTTATTTATTGTTTTGAGGTAAATCTCACTCTGTTGCCCATGCAGTGGTGCAATCATGGCCATGGCAGCCTTAAACTCCTGGGCTCAAGTGATCCTCCTGCCTTAGCTTCCCAAGTAGGTGGGACCACAGGTGCATGCCACCACACCTGGCTAATTTTTAAATTTTTTATAGAGATGGAGTCTTGCTATGTTGTCTAAGCTGGCCTTGACCTTCTGGGCTGAAGTGATCCTCCTGCCTTGGCCTCTGAAAATGCTGGTATTATAGGTGTGGGCCACCTTGCCTGACTCAGTCATTGTATTTCACCTGGTTTTATTGACCTGACAATGTACCCTTTAAAGTATTTTGCCTTTGCCCTTCTGGAGATGATCTTATTTGGATTAATTAACTTAAAAATTGTTTAGTAAGCAATGTATTTGTTGAAGTCTCATTACGAGTAATGCATATAAAACAAAAATATCGTTTATTTCTACAGATAGTTTCTATGTTACATGGGGAGCTCGGCATAATTCAGGAGCAAGGGCAGCCCCAGGACAACCATTACCTCCACATGGAAAACCACTTGGAAAACTAAACTCTACTGATCTCAAGGATGTTATTAAAAAGGTATAATATGAATCATGAATTGGAACTGGGATTTGGTCATTATAGTCTTTTAAAAATATTTATTATAAAGATTTTGAGGGCATGAATATGATAGATTGTAGAACAGGCAAAACTGGTTCTTATCTTTTGAAATCTAGTCCATCATGGCAGGTGTAACGAGATGCACATGTACTTACATAGATATGTGTAAAATTGCTAAGATACATTTTGGGCAAAGGTATGTTGGAAGTATTAATGAGGTTTAATGTTAATCAGGAAATTACTCTGGAGCAGTAGTTGTCAAACTTTAGAGATCATTAGAGTCATGTAGAGATTAGAAAATATGCAGATTCCTGGGTCTCATCCTCTTAAGTGTCAGATTCACTAGGTGACCCAGACAGTCTAGATGTCTAACAGGCTCCCAGATGATGTTGATGCTGTTGGTCCACTGAAACTTTGAGTAGCACTATCCTAGAGAGTTTCTTTCTCTTTTAAAGTTTAGTTATAATCAAGAAGAAGAAACAGTATTGCAAATGATTGCTTTAAAAATTAATATTTATATTGAATGTTAGTGTGGATTTTATATCAGGAAACGTTTTTTCATGATCTGGTAAACTGATTCACCTGGAATGGGTGTTGCAAAGTTTTGAAGCATTGAAAGTTGTTAAGTATGTAAAGTCTAATTTTCCTTTCTCCCTTCTTGCACTTTATCAGGTGGTCCCTGGCAGAGTATGGTACCTGTGTTAGCTTTTGATTCATTCCCAAGCAATGCGAAAGAACAAACATTCACAAAAGATTTTTTAGGCACTAGGTTTCTAGAGTGTGGGGATTTTTTTCATGGTCTATGCACACTGATTCATAACAACTAATAAAATTTGAGCAATTTTAAAGTTCTATAATTAACCTGCTATCTCATGCTGCTTTTTACTAGTGTAGTAGTGACCAAAACTAACTGATTTTCACGGACCCTTGAACTTGTTTGACGTGAGTTTTTCCTTAGAGAGTGCCAATTTATTTATCCAGGATTTCTGGATTTATAAAATATTGAGTGTGAGATGATATGTAGTCACTTCACCTTTTTTCTTGAATGTATCAAAAATATAATATTTAACCTAGATAAGTAATATTTGTATTTTGTAGTTAGGGCTTACGTTAACTATAAAATATTCTGATTTTTTTCAAAGGGTCTTATTCATTATGGACGAGATAACCAGAATTTAGACATTTTACTCTTCCACGAAGTCTTGGAGTATATGTCTAGGATAGATAGAGTGCTGAGTTTCCCTGGAGGTTCACTTCTATTAGCAGGACGCAGTGGTGTAGGTCGTCGGACCATCACTTCTTTAGTCAGTCACATGCATGGAGCGGTCCTGTTTTCTCCAAAGATTTCCAGAGGATATGAACTGAAGCAGTTCAAAAATGATCTCAAACATGTGAGTTGCCCACTCTCTTTTGCTTTATTTGGTTTTAAATTACATTGGTTATTATTCGAAACATCTTTAAAGACCTTTAATTCTCTGTTATACAACATAGTCTTTATTTTAATTTAGATTATTTTTTCCATGCTTATTAGAAAATTATATTTTTATCTATAGACAGGAAAGAGAATACTATTAGAATTTCTAGGACCCAGATACTCCAGGTTGTAGGATGTTAGACAGACATGAATGATAAACAGAAGGATGGCATTTACACAGGAAATGTGTGGGTAGAGATAAAAATGATCTACTTGTTTGTAAAATAATTAGTATTTGCTTAGGGGTTGGATTTACTTTCCAAATTATATGGCTAAAGTTTGATTTTTAATTACTGAAATAGAAATAAATGAATAAATAAACACACGATACTGGCATACTTTACATACAAAATGTTAATTTTTAACTGCACCAAAAATACGTAAAGGGCACTAAAAAGTATTTTCTTATTTTGCAGGTGCTGCATCTTGCAGGAATTGAAGCACAACAGGTAGTTTTACTTCTTGAGGATTACCAGTTTGTACATCCTACGTTTTTGGAGATGATCAATAGCCTTTTATCCTCTGGCAAGTGACTAGTTTCTTTTCAAAGAAAATGAAAATAATGGCATAAAAATTATCCAAGTAAAATTATCTTGTGCAAAATTTACTTTGTTTTGGAGAACGTTTGGCATAGTTCTTACTTAGGAGACATGGTGTTAAACATGCTCATGGCAGGAAAATTGAGAGACTCCATTTTTATAAAATCAATAATTTAAGACATAAAAATTGTTAGAGTATTGGTGAATATTCAGAAAAATTGACTCTTACGTATACTTTTGCTGGGTTATTATTTGGTATAACCTTTGGGAGAATTATCAGCTAGGACTTATTAAAAGCTGTGCCATACTCTTTGATGTACCATTCTATTATCTGTAGGAATTTAACCCACAGAAATGAAAGAACTAGTATGCAAGAAAATAGGTAGTATAATTTATTATCACAAACATTTGATAGAACCTTCCTATCAGTAGTGGCATGGTTGTATAACTATATAATAGTATGGCCTTAGTATGGATATATGAATATACATATACTCCAGATATATGAAATTCCACATAATTCTACACATTAGTGCCCACATTTCATGTGTCTGGAATATAGCTGCATTCATTAACCTGGAAAAATGCACATTCTCCTTCTTCAGTTGGATATTACAAATCAAGTAATAAGTAATATTATTTATTTATTTATTTATTTATTTATTTAGAGACAGAGTCTTGCTCTGTCGCCAGGCTGGAGTGCAGTGACACGATCTCGGCTCACTGCAACCTCCCCCTCCCAGGTTCAAGTGATACTCCTGCCTCAGCCACTTGAGTAGCTGGGATTACAGACATGCACCACCACACCCGGCGAATTTTTGTAATTTTAGTAGGGACAGGGTTTCACCATGTTGGCCAGGCTGATCTGGAACTCCTGACTTCAGGCGATTCTCCTGCCTTGGCCTCCCAAAGTGCTGGGATTACAGGTGTGAGCCAGTAATCTTGTTTTTTAAAAGAAGAAATTAAAATTATTTGTAAGAAAAAAAGGAACTAATAAGTACTTTAAGTATGCATCTATATAATAGAAAAATACCACTTGAAAGAGGACTATCTTAATACAAATACTCTCTAGAAATTTATGGCTAAGTGGGCTCTCTATGTATCTGGAATTCTATGGATTGTAGAGATATTTATTGTTTTGTTTTCAAGATTTCTATGGTTTAAAGTCTTGTTTTTCCTCTGAGATATAACATGAAGCACTGTCCATTTATATTCCTCAGCATTTCTCACCCCTAATTGCACACAGAATCACTTGGATAATTAAAAGCAACAACAACAACAACTAAAAACAAATTCTTTGCTACTACCCTAAGCCCATTAAATTAAAATCTCTGGGGTAGGGTGGGAGTATCATTTGGCTATTGTGACTCCCTAATTGAGTCCCTGCAACCTGAACTAAGAACTGTTGCTACTCTTCTGCCGTGGCTCTGTCCGCAGCAAACTGTGGTACTCTCCTGTTGTCTGTGGTGTTACCTGACCTTTTTGGTGTTTTCCTGGGGAGGATACTTGTGAATTCCTGTATTTCTTCCTTTTTTTTTTTTTTAAGAATTTATTAAATTTGTTAGAATCTTTCTATGAGTAATCACTGTCAGTGATTGGGAGGAAGTAGCTTAGTTTTAAACCTGGATCAAGAGTGTTTTGTTATTGAAGTAAAAAATAAACCTTAAAAACTAGTTTCAGTCGTATGGGCGGTATCACTGTGGGATCAAAGGACAAAGTTATCTGAACTCATTTTCAACTCAGTTTTTCGTAAATACTTCCTTTGTATCATGCTACTGCTCTGAGGAGAAATTTTCTTCAGAATTTAACAACTTTGGTTAAAGAAAACATTTAGTTTATAATATGTGATATCTAAATATTAGTGCCCAGATGAGAAATAGAGACCAGGATGCTCTGATTAGACAAGTGGTAGATCCATTTCTATGAAAGAGTTGAGGGATAATGGCTTAGTGAAAGTGGTAAGTACTTGAGTGGACTTACAGCGTTCGTGGCCGCTTTAATGAACATCTTTTGATATTTAAGGAACGCATTCCTGCATATCGCTTCAGCTGTCACTAGATGGAGACATTGTTCGTTTTGGCTGACAAGAGACCAGAAACACAGATCTTTTTTTTTTTCTTTTTTCTTTTTGAAAGCAAACATTCGGATAAGCACTAACCCAATAATCATTATTTTAGAACAAATTGGCATTTATGATCAAAATATAATGGTAAAAATGACAAGTCAGATTTTGGCATTTTATTTTCAGAGGAAGTCTTCAGTAGGCTTTGTGTCTTTTTTCTATTTCAAATTCTTATTTCCTAATATATATAATATATAGGTAGAGTTGGCATTGTTTGCTAAATTTAAGGAATCAAAAATATCTTGGTATGTCTAAAATTTAAAGAAAAACGTATCATGCAGATTTATGTGTGTATGTGTTCAAGTATGCACAAGCTTGTGGGGTGGGAGTGGTCTGGTGCCTCTTAGTTGAACCTCAAGAAAAGTAGGGATCAGACTGATGGGCCCTATATGAATACATTACTTTGGATATGTAGCAAAGGACTTTTCACTTAATGTTACAGTTTCTTGTGAA
Organism: Papio anubis; assembly: GCF_008728515.1. NCBI lineage: Eukaryota > Metazoa > Chordata > Mammalia > Primates > Cercopithecidae > Papio > Papio anubis. The sequence continues at coordinate 31,044,696 of NC_044987.1, read as the reverse complement.
TTGTAAACCTACTGGCTTAACAAATATTTATTAAATGCCTCTTATATGCAGGGCCAAGTTTTAAATACTATTATAATTTGTAGAAGTGAACAGGATGTGCTCCATGCCATCTATCTTTAAATCTGTCTCTAAGACTAAAGTTGTAGTCTTAATCAACTTGGATTTGCCTTTCATCATTCTATTCATCGTCATGATTTGGCATGCATAGAAGCAGGCCACGGACCAGTTCTTCTGATTTCTAGTACAAGTTCATCTGTTCATTCATTCATTTATGTAAAACATATTTTTGTTCTAGATACCTAGGTAAGAATATTCTAAGGTTAAATGTTGAACATTATCAAATATTTGTCCTTAGAAAGTTAGAGTCTAATTGGAGATGAGAAGGAAGTAATTCATTATTAAATGATGTGATAAGTGCTAAAAAGTGATATACTTGAATAGTATGTGAAAGAGAAAGAGTGTTTAATTAGCTAATGGGTAGTCAAAAAAGGTTCATGGGCTTAACAGTTAGGGAGGTAGCATCTTGAAGGATAAAAACTTATTGGGAAGATAAGGGGCAGAGGATAACCATAGGTATACATTCCAAGAGGACAGAATATTTTGTTATATTTATGGAACACAAGTTTATTGAGGCTAGAATACAAGGTCTTATGGAGGAAGATGGAAAAATAACCTGTAAAGGTAGACAGATGGCTAGATGATGACTATTTTGAGTGGTTTGCTTAGGTGTTTGAATTTTATCAAATGAAGGCTATAGATAAAGATTTGTGAGTCACATAGAGGTAATAAGATTTGTATATTTTTGGAAAGAAAGATTGAATAAGAGCAGATTTTTAAATATAAAAATTGAAAAAGTATTATTTATTAAAATGTTTTGAATTAGTCTAATATTTTTCTGTAGGTGAAGTTCCTGGACTCTATACTCTTGAAGAATTGGAGCCTTTGCTGTTACCACTTAAAGATCAAGCTTCACAAGATGGTTTTTTCGGACCAGTCTTCAATTACTTCACATATAGTAAGCGACATAGAATTCATTAGTCACATCAAACTGGTTCATATGAAATATATACCATTTAATTTGCCTTATTTTCTCATTAGATTGCAAAAGTATCTTAAATCTTGGGTTCATTTGATACTTTATACCTTTTTCTTTTTTCTGGAGTTTTTAGAAAGTAACACATAACTACTGATAGGCTAGCCTATAATAAAAACACCTGTATTAGTCTGTTTTTACACTACTAATAAAGACTTACCTGACACTGGGCAATTTACAAAAGAAAGGGGTTTATTGGACGCACAGTTCTACATGGCTGGTGAGGTGTCACAATCACGGTGGAAGGCAAGGAGGAGCAAGTCATATCTTACATGGATGGCAGCAAGCAAAGAGAGGGCTTGTGCAGAGAAACTCCCGTTTTTAAAACCACGAGGTCTCATGAGAGCCATTCACTATCATGAGAACAGCATGGGAAAGACCTGCCCCCCTCCATGATTCAGTCATCTCCCACCAGGTTCCTCCCACAACATGTGGGGATTATGGGAGCTACAAAATGAGATTGGGGTAGGGACATAGAGCCAAACCATATCAATACCTTAGCAAAATTTTAGCAAACAGGAATGACGAAAGTATGGTAATGTTCTTTGGAATATTTACCTTGCCTCCTTCGTTTCATGTGGTGAAATTATTGCTGCTTTAGTACCTCCTGTCTTAAAGAACTATTGAACTATTTAGATTGTGCCAGACTTCATAGTTTTAAAAAACTAGCCTTTCATTCATATAGAAACAGTTTTATATGCAGTGTAGAAATCCAAAATTGAAATAAGTGAAAAATGAGGCAATAATCACACCACCCAGACATTATGACACTTACATTTTTCATGGACATTTTTCCGAGTCTTTTTTCTTAACATGCACATATACAAATTTATAAGTGTTCTTTTAACTAAAATGAAAATCATACCATAATATTGTTTTATATTGTGCTCATTTTTAAAAACAGCTCCTACTATTTCATTTGAGAAAATTTTGATCTCTTTAACCCGGACCACATATAGATTGCCTGATTCTATTATTATTCTTGTAATTTTCCATCAATATAATTTTTTATATATTTCTTAGGAATTCAGCAAAACTTGCATATTGTCTTGATAATGGATTCTGCAAATTCAAACTTCATGATAAACTGTGAGAGTAATCCAGCTTTGCATAAGAAATGCCAGGTGTTGTGGATGGAGGGTTGGTCTGATAGCAGTATGAAGAAAGTAAGTTTAACAAATATTAAAAATTTTAAAAGCACATTTTATTTTTGAAGTTGTTGATTTTCACAACTTCTCTTTGGTGTTGGTTATAACATCATCTTAATTATGGCACCGAACATCTCTTATGTTTGGAAATGTCTCTATTTTCTTCTTACTCTTGCATCATAATTTAGTTGAATATAGAATTTTAGATTGAGGATCATGTTCTTAATTAAGAACCACAGAGACAACTATGCTTTAAAATGTTATGGCTTTAATTAACTAACCTATTATAGGCTGTCCTAGATTTAAAAAAAAATCATAGCAAGTATTTAACAAAGAATTTTTAAATCCTTAAAAAATATCATCGCTATGCTATGTGTTTGGAGCAGGATGAGTTAAAGTGTGAACTCATAACACTACCTTAACTGGAAGCCTCTTATTTTACTTCATTTGAATAAGTAATAATTTTCAACATTGTTTCTTTAAATGATACTCATATCCTTAATCACTAATTTCTTTATTTTTCTATAAGAGAAGTATAGTTTAATGCCTATTATGATTCAGATTAAGGAGTGTAATTTGAGATAAAAGACATGGTTTACAGATGAGGTAATATTTTAGTTACTGAAGGATATTTTAGCTTGAGGAGGCCACATGAATAAGAGGCATTCATTAAGAAGTCATTATTGGGTGCTTAGTATATACCACTGTTCTATGTATGTTGATGACATAGCAGAGGAAAAAAAACCAGATAGAGATCCCTACCCTCATGATGTTTACATTATTCTCAGGTATATCTGCGGAGAAAGCTTTCTAGGTGAAGATCCTGGGTAGAGATCTTGTCTGATGATTTTGAGGATCAGTAAGAGGCCACTTCACCTGGAGCAGAGTGATTGAGGGGAGAGTTGCTGAAGATGATGTCAGAGAACTAAGAGGAAACCAGTTAGGGTGGGGCTTTGTAAGCTACTACAGTGTATAGGATTTCAGCTTTTCCTGAGAACTAACTTACTTTTGAATGCTTTCAAACAGAAATATTCTGACTCATTTTTTAATGGGATTACTGTAGTTTCTGTGTTGAAAGTAGACTATAGAGGGCAATGGATGGAGCAGTTACAAATGATTGCAGTAATCCAGAGAGAAGAGGGTAGGTTGGGCTAAGGATGTAGTGGTAAGGTGGTGAGAAGTGGTTGTATTCTGGATATATTTTGCAGTAGAAACAACAGGATTTGTTGACAGATTGTAATCAGGTGTAATAGAAAGTGAGGAGTCAATGATACTTCTGAGTATTTTGGCTGGAGCAACTAGAAGGATGAAATGACCATCATTTGAGACAGAGGAGACTGGGAGAAGAACATATTAAGAGGAGACTGTGAGGCCTTGAGTTTTAGATGTGTTAAATATGAGATACCAGACACTGAAGTTATAAGTCTGAGAAGGCATTTGGATATATAAGCCTGGAGCTCCAGGGTCAGGCATACAGAAAAAAATTTGAGGAATTATCAGAGTGCAGGTGGTATTTAAAGCTATAAGAATGAATGATATCACCAAGGGAGTGAGAATAAACAAAAGAGAGCAGCGATCCAAGACTGAACCCTGGGACATTTCAACATTAAGAAACTGGGGAGATGAAGAGGAAGAACCAATGGAAACTGAGAAGAAGCTGCTAGGGAAATAAGAAAACCAGACAAACATTATATTTTAGAAACCAAAAGAAGATAGCATGTCAATGCTGGGCCTGTATTTTTTTTTTTTTAAAGATGGGACACAGTATAACATGTTAATATGCTGTTGAGAATGACTTAATAGGGAAGCAAAAATTATGTGATGCAAAACAGGGAAAAATTGCTAGAATAATATCATTGAGTAAGTGCACAACAAATGGATCTAGTGTACAAATGGAAGAATTAAGGATTGGCCTTTCCTATGAGAATGGAGGAATCATTTGCTATAACAGGAAAAAAAGCAGAATAGTAGGGGATAGATCTGGGTAGGTGGGCAGGTGTGGTACTGGAAAGTTTGGGAGACTCTTTTCTAATTGTTTCTATTTTCTTAGCGAAATAGGAAGATTATCCGCTGAGGGAAAGAATGAGGGAGAAGGTTTTGGAGGCTTAAAGAGACACAAGAAGACATGCAAAATAGTAGTTTGGGAGAATGAAAGAGGGAAAGGATTAGGAGAATGGAGTATGATAGGATTCACTTGAGGTTAGTGATCATGGAGTTCAATAGAGGCCAAACAATGTAGTTGTGTTTTTTTTTTCTCAAGCCATAGGTGCACTTATGGGTGCACAACTTGAGTAGGTGGTGACTTAGATTTTACCAGAATTGGGACTTTGCTACTTGAGTATGACAAAACAATTGAAGGCAAGAGAGTTGAGAATATTTATAAGAATATAATTATTTTGATTTATCATGGAATTTAAGTTGGTAAGGTGGTAAATTAGGATAGGAAGATGGTCGATGACAGTGAAGAGGTGGTCAAATCCGTAGATAGTAGGTTTCAGTGGAGTTTCAGGATTTTGATACTGGGAGGGAGTAAGCTGGGAAGACAGGAGTGTAGCGATAGAAGAATGGGATGTTTGAAAGTGAGATTATGGAAGGGTTTCACTTAGTGATAATTACAAAATCTCAGGATTTGACTGTGTAGGTGAGTGGCTGACAAAAAAAGTGTGGTGTCTAAGAGGAGAAGAGGTGCTCAAGGAATTGAGAGGTGAGGATATTAGAGTGATTATCTATAATGGATATTGAAATTGGGAATAATTAAGAAGGTAAGACAAGGATTGTGTTGGAAAGAGTGAAAGTGAGCCAAGAGCTAAAATTATTTCTGGAGTGAAGAAATGATTGGACTGGTAGATGCCTGCAGCAAGGAGGGTTAGTGGTTACTTTAGCCTGATAGTATGAAAACTAAATTTAGCGAGCTTAGTGAGGATGGTTTTGAAGTAGTTATGAAGTGCAAGAGGGCACTGCCTCACTTGCAGGCCCAGTGGTTCAAGGACATGATATTGCACGGTGTGCCTGGAAATAGAGAGTTCATGTGGCTGCTACACAGGGTATGTGGTACACTGTAGTGGGAAATATCAGGGACAGATAAGGAGGGAAAGCGTTTAAGTGCCATGACTTTGAATCTTATTTAATAAGCAACTAGAAGCAATTGAAAGTTAGTTTGAAGGGGTTGATAGGATCCATCCATTTTGGATATGTTACTGTATGAAAATGTTAATATGTGTTATATATTATGTTATGAATATGTTAATATATGAAATATCTCAGAATATGTAATAGATGAAAATAAAGCAAATTAATAGGCTTACTATGCCCATTCAGCTCTTTAAAAAGTACCATTTTTACTTCAAGGGAAGGAACGAGGCAAATCAGGCAGACAGACTGCTAATGCAGGATATTGTTTGAGGATAGACCATTTTAAAGAAAATGAGTTCCCAAAGAAACAGAGTAATGTTGATTTAAAAATATAAGTTTAAAATATTCTCACATAGGTTTAAGTGTTTTGTCAGAAATCAGTGAAGGCATACTCTGTCGCAAGAATTATGGTACATTCTTTTGGCTTACAGTTTTTTTTCAGTCTGAGAAATTTAAAAAATGATTTTTCGACCTAATTAGCTGGATCACTTGTGTTTCCTCTTGCTGGTAATGTCAGCTCTATCAGGTGAAAGAAATTCAAGCTATTTGGCTTAATTTAAAATTTCAAAATGTTACTTTAATTTTTTTCGGGAATCTAAACTGTCTTTTGTATATTCTAAAGTAGCATTTTTATAAGGTTATCTTTAATGATAATGATATCTGCTATGAAACTGTATTTGCTTATTTATAATAATGGCAAAATTTCAGTCATACTAAGAATATATTTTTAGAATGATCAGTTATGAAATTGATTATAAAATTATTTTTATTTACTTTTAGTTTTTATTTGAAAAAGCTAAGAATCCTTGCTACCCTACTATGCCATGAAGGCATTTTACTAGTTTTATGCCAAATAAAATATTTTTATTACTGTATGTTTTTAAATGGCATTGTGATTATTTTCTAATTTAATCCAAATTGTAATTTCCTTCATTTCATATAGTCTCACCATTTCAAGTGAGCTTTTCCCAATGTGCCATTAATTTGCAATCAGTTAATGGTTGATATGTGTCAAAATGATGTTTAGGAAATCATTTCTTCTAAATATTTCTGTATTTTTTTTTTCTCTTAGTCTGGAATGAATCCTAAAAGAAAAGTACAATCAATACTGACTTCTTTTGTGTTAAAGGTTTTTAACTTCTGATATGGAACTTAAACTTTTTCACAGTGATTTGCTTTTTATGTTTTAGATACCTGAAATGTTACTCAGTGAAACAGGTGGTGAAGAAAAATACAATGACAAAAAACGAAAAGAAGAAAAGAAAAAAAATTCAGGTAGTATTTTGATGAAATCAGTTTTATCTGGTTTTTATTTATGAAATAATTGCCTTTTTTAATGTTACAGTTTCATTAAAGATTCATGATTATAAATTTAAATAATGCTAAATGTAGCAAAATTAGATTTCTTCTGATGCAAACAAAATTTTGAAGCCCTTTTTATTTTTAAATTAAGGTTATGTCATTTAACATAGAATCCAACAGAATATCTACTGTGTGAGTTCAACACATTTAAAAATTATTTTTCTTACCTGAGTGATTTGAAGGACCTACTTAAATTGTTTAGAGTCTTTGGCAAGCCCCCTAGACTTTTCATATTTGCTTATCACTTAGATATGGCACAGAACTCTATAACTTATATATGAAAAAGTTTTATGACGTTCTGTGAGTATGGACTTAATCTTTTCTTAACTATAATATTCTCATTATTTTCTCTTCAAATCAGTTTTGATTGTGGTCTTTATACCATAGCTTATTCACTTGTTTATTTAAGCATCTAATAATCAAATATTTATTGAACTCGTTTTATACTATGTACTGGGCTGGATATTAGAGATCACTTAGTAGCTCATAGTCCAGTGATAGTGAGAATTATGTTATATATAAACATAAATCTCTGATATAGCAAGATAAGTGATGGTAGAAGTTTATATGAAATACATTGGAAAGTAAAACTTTAGCAGATATCATAGGAAATAGACATTGTCCAGACAGGCAGTTTGAGAAAGTCATTCTGGTTAGAGTGAGTAGCATGGGAAAGGTTTGGAGAAGTGAGATGGGCATTTTATGAAACTATAAACAGCCTAAAGGGCTGAAACATAAGATGTATAAATAAGTACTAGATGAAGAGTGAGGAAAAGGTTATCATGGTCAGGTAATGAAGAGCGTTCTGCATTATGCTAAGGAATTTGGATTCTAACTTGCAGGTGATAGGTCTTAATTGAGAGATTTAAAAGGAGATTTAACCAGAGTTTTGTTTTAGAAGCAGAAATGTCTTTTTTTTTTTTTTTTTTTGAGACAGAGTCTCCCTCTTTACCCCAGGCTGGAGTGCAGTGGCACAATCTCCACTCACCGCAAGCTCCGCCTCCCGGGTTCACACCATTCTCCCTCCTCAGCCTCCCGAGTAGCTGGGACCTCAGCCGCCCGCCACCACGCCCGGCTAATTTTTTTAATGTATTTTTAGTAAAGACGGGGCTTCACCGTGTTAGCCAGGATGGTCTCGATCTCCTGACCTCGTGATCCGCCCGCCTCCGCCTCCCAAAGTGCTGGGATTACGGGCGTGAGCCACCACGCCCAGCCGGAAATATCTTTATATATCCCTTTTTTCAGTTATTAGAAAATAGATTTGTAATAGGAGAAACCAAAATCAATTACATCATTTTAGAAGTTTGTTGTAGTAATCTAAGAGAGACAAGATGAAGGCCTAAACCAAAGAAGAGGTAATAAGAATGGAGGAAGGAATGGACTTGGTGGATATTAGGAGGTAATCTCAATGAGACTTGATGATTACGTAATGGCTGTGGCACACAAGAAGAAGGAGAGTCAAGGATGTTTCTTGGGGTTCTGTCTTGGAATATTCATTACAAATTGATTTCATTCACGGGGGCTGGGAATACAGATGCAAATTGTGTCAGTGAGAGGAATATGATGTGTTTGATCATGGATATATTGAATCTAATGTGAACTTATTCTTAACTTTTTGGCATTTGAAGTCTTGTTTCTCCCTGTATCAAATGGGAGTGGATAGGTATTTTGTATATTGCTTTTCTGTTCAGCAGATTGTATTTAGCTCACTTTTGGATTACTGTACATTTGTTATATAGTCCCAATTAATTTATGTATTATGACAACATGTAAATTTATTTTTCTTGCAACAATAAAGATGTTCAGGGGAAATATATAACAGTAGATGAATAGATGCTACTAAAACTAGAGAATTCAAAATTCCTAAGAAGATGGGAGCTGTGAATAGTTGTCTTTTGTGCATCTTTAAGCAAAGATGCTATCTCATATTTATAATTATATAGCATGGAAGTATCTTGTATAAAATAACTATCATTAGGATATTTTCTCTTATTTTTAATGAGTCATGCATATAATAAGTTATTTTTATTTTCTATTTTTTTCTAGTTGATCCTGATTTTCTAAAATCATTTTTATTAATCCATGAATCTTGTAAAGCATATGGTGCTACACCAAGCCGATATATGACCTTTTTGCATGTGTATTCTGCCATTAGTAGCAGCAAGAAAAAGGAATTATTAAAAAGACAAAGTCATTTGCAGGTATAGTATTGGTAATCTTGAATTATTTTATCTATATATAGGAAACAAGAGTTTTGTAAATTGCAATATTATGTTGCGAGTGGCATATATCTGGTATTAATAAATGTACTGTATTAAAAGCCTTGGAAAACAGTCTCACTTTCGTACCTATGTTGCCCTCTAGGTTTTAGTAATGATTTGTATTTTTTTTTTAATTCAATGGTTATTTCTTTTCTTCACTGGTTGGCATTTATGGGTTTTTGATAGCTTATGGTACTCTCTTTAAGAGTCTCTTTCACATGAAAACATTTTTAGAAATTAAGAAAACTTTTCTTCGGCATAAGAATGATACAATGGACTTTGGGGACTTGGGGGAAGAGTGGGGTGGGGAGGGATAAAAGGCAACAAATATGATGCAGTGTATACTGCTCTGGTGATGGGTGTATCAGTATCTCACAATTCACCACTAAAGAACTTATGTAACCAAATGCCACCTGTACCCCAATAACTTACGGCAAAGTAAAATAAAATAATAATAAAAAAGAAAACCCTGTTATTAATTAAAACATAATAGCCAAGATTATACTTTGTAATAACCTTTAAAATTAAAATTATATTTTATAAAGTAATGTTTTCATCCATGTCACTTAGTACATTCTGAACAGTTTTCTTTCTGTATTTCTCTAATTATAGAGCTTTAACTTAAATGTGACATTAGAATGTCAGCCTCTGAAGTTGTTAGAGAACATTTCCTTTCTGAAATTCTAGTTTCCCTTTGTTAGGGTAATAAAGTAGGCTCCATCTTAATTGACATAATTATCTTTATCATTTCTACTGATTCACTTTCATTTATATTAAGGTACTAACTATACAGGCTTTTGGGAGGATTGATTTCCTGATTTAGTTCTCTATGGTACTTTGGATAAATTACTTTAACTTACTGTTTTGCAGCTTAATTGGGTCAATGGTAGTTGTATGTGAGTATATTAGATAAAATTCATAAATTCATATGGAAATAACCTAGCTTATTACCTGTACTTTATGTTGGGTGCTCAATAAATATTAGTTAGATTCCTTTTTTGCCGTTACTCTTTCCCCAAATCTTCTGATTTGTTAGGTGACAAAAACACGATAGAAGATAAAGAATTTTTTTCATGTATATCCCTGGGTTCATTATTCTGTTGTTTAAATAGTAGGATGGGGTACCATCAATGGCCAGGCCAGGGTCAAATGCCCACCCAAAATGCAGGTAAGGCAAGTGAATGACAGCCCACCAGAACCATATGTCAGGCAGTCTCTTACAAGAAAAGTGAATATTAGATAAACAAAATTAGGTCATGTCTAGTATAAAAAAGAGTGACTCGAGTCCTTTTTCCCTGTCAGTGAGACTGAAATTAGAAAAGGTTTAGTGAGTTATTCCTTTCTTGCTATTTTCTCTCCCATCTAATGTAATGGTAAAAAGTATTTTTTATTAAGTTCAGTGTTTAAACTATCAAATATGTATTTATCTGTTTAGCTTTTCTGTGATGCTTTTTTTCAAGTCTTATGTATTTACTTTTTAAAATTTTATAGATATTGATAATTTTATTGATATTTATGGGGTACATGTGATATTTTGATTCATGCAAGAATGTGTAATGATCAAAGGGTGATTAGTGATGTTGAACAATTTTTCATATACTTGTTGGCCATTTGTGTGTCTTTTTAAAAAAAATCTATTCAGATCCTTTGCCTACTTTTTAATGGAATTCTTTGTTGTTGTTGTTGTTCAGTTGTTTGAATTTCTTGTATATTCTACATGTTAAGCCTCTTGTCAAATGAACAGTTTGCAAATATTTTCTCCCATTTAACAGGTTGTTTCTTCACTCTGTTAAATGTTTCCTTTGCTGTGAAGAAGCTTTTTACTTTAGTCTCATTTTTCTATTTTCATTTTTGTTGCCTATGCTTTTGAGATCTTAACCATAAAATTTTTGCCTAAACCAATATCCTGGAGCATTTCCTCAATGTTTTATTCTACAAGTTGTATAGTTCCAGGTCTTTTGTTTAAGTCTTTAATCCATTTTGAATTGATTTTTGTGTATGATGACAGAGGGAGGTCTAGTTTCATTCTTTTGCATATGGATATCCAATTTTCCCACCACCATTTAATGAATAGTGTCCTTTTCCTAATATATTTTCTCGTTCCTTTGTTGAAAATCTGTGGACTGTAAATACATGAATTTATTTCTGGGTTCTTTATTCTGTTCCATTGGTCTGTGTGCATGTTTTATATCAATACCATCCCATTTTGGTTACTGTAGCTTTGTAGTATATTTTGGAGTCAGGTAGTGCGATGCCTCTATCTTTGTTCTTTTTGCTCAGGATTGCTTTGGCTATTCAGGCTCTTTTGTGGTTCCAAACAAATTTTTTGATTTTTAAAAAAAAATTTATGTGAAGAATGTAATTAGTATTTTCATAGGTATTACATTGAATCAGTAGATCGCTTTGAGTAGTATGGCTATTTGAACAATACTAATACTTCTTTTTTTTTTTTTTTTTTTTTTTTGAGTTGGAGTCTTGCTCTGTTGCTCAGGCTAGAGTGTAATAGTGCAATCTCGGCTCACTGCAGCCTCCAACTCCTGGGTTCAAGTGATTCTTGTGCCTCAGCCTCCTGAGTAGTGGGGATACAGGCAGCTGCCACCCTGTCTGGCTAATTTTTTATTTTCAGTAGAGATGGGGTTTCATTATGTTGGCCAGGCTAGTCTGGAACTCCTGACCTCAAGTGATCCACCCACCTCAGCCTCCCAAAGTGCTGAGATTACAGGCATGAACCACTGCACCCAGCCACAACAATGTTAATACTTCTGATTCATGAGCATGAGATATCTTTCCCTTTTTTTTTTTGGTATCTTCAATTTCTTTCATCCGCGTGCTGTATAGTTTGTCTTGTAGAGGTCTTTCATCTCCTTGGTTAACTTTATTCCCAGGTATTTTTTTTTTTTGGTAGCTGCTGTAAATAGGATTGCCTTCTTAATTTCTTTTTCAGTGAGTTTGTTATTGAAGTCTAGAAACATTACTGATTTTTCTGTGTTGATTTTGTATCCTGCAGCTTTACTGAATTTGCTTATTCTAAGAGTTTTTTTGGTGGAATCTTTAGGGTTTTCTAAGACATGAAATCATGCTAATCTATAAAGAGGGACAATTTGACTTCCTCTTTTTCAGTTTGGATGTCTTTTGTTTCTTTCTCTTGCCTGATTGCTGTGGCTTGGACTTCTGGTACTCTGTTGAATAGGAGTGGTGAAAGTGGGCATCCTATTCTTGTTCAGTTCTTAGAAAAGGCTTCCAGCTTTTCCCCATTCAGTGTGATGTGAGCAGAGGGTTTGTCTTTATTATGTTGAGGTATGTTCTTCCAATGCCTAATTTTTTGAGAGTTCTTGCCTTGAAGGTATGTTGAATTTTATCAAGTGTGTTTTCTGTGACTATTTTGATGAATATCTGGTTTTTGTCCTTTGTTGTGCTGATGTGATATATTATGTTAGCTGATTTGCATATGTTGAACCATTCTCTGTGATGCTTTAAAATTTGTTTTTCTTTAAAACCTCTGTGGGATCTTTTACTACATCTTAATGAGTATTATATGAAATAAATTGTTATAATTAGCAATAAGAAAAAAATCTAAGTCTACTTGCTACTGTTTTGTATATACACACTTAACATGTTTGCTTGATTCTTTTCTATAGGGCTTTATTTACTGTGTTTATGTAAAATTCTTTTTTTAAAATATTACCAATCAATATTTTATTGATGTAGGCTGGTGTATCTAAACTAAATGAAGCTAAAGCTCTTGTGGATGAACTGAACAGAAAAGCTGGAGAACAAAGTGTATTACTTAAAACTAAGCAAGATGAAGCAGATGCTGCCCTTCAAATGATCACAGTGTCAATGCAGGTAATGTTTGGAGTGATCACAAAAATGAAAACAATAGGGAGAGCATTTATGACTGACTGTCAGTGAAAAATAACATTTTCACTTAGGTGGATTTAAAAAACATTGCTTTTTCATACTGAGTCAGACTGATGTTATGTACTTAAGCTTTTGTGGAAGGGCATGGTATTTTCCCACATTGTTTAGAATGATTACTCAGTGCATTCAGTTGACCATATGCAACTTATGTAGTCTCTTTTTATATTTTAAATTGGCATGGATCTGTCTGTAACTGATTTTATTTCTTATACTCTCCCAGTTAGGTTGGTATTTCCTTTTATTTTTCTTAGAATTCTCTCCTTCAGGCTTTGAGAGTTTTCCTTGCTTTTAATTTTCTCAAGATTTATGGAATGTTTTTCTTCTTTCAGTACTTTCATGATGTTTTGTATTTTGAGTATATATTTTTTGAGCTGTTGCCTTTGTTTTGTTGAACCCCTTCAAAGGAGATTTCTCTGAGTTCCTTCCTTGCCCCAGTATTTTATGTCTCCATCCTCTTTCAGGATGCTCTTGTTCATTTTATTGCTCTTACTACCAACTGCATGTAACTGTTTTCAAATTCATCTTTTTTATTCTTTATCCTAACTCCTTTTATTAGCTTCAGACTTACTCAATTACTGGCAGGGCGTGGTTGCTCACGCCTGTAATCCTAGCTCTTTGGGAGGCCGAGTGGAAAGATCGCTTGAGCCCATGAGTTTGAGACCAGCCTGGGCAATATAGTGAGACCTTATCTCTACAAAAAAAATTAAAAATTAGCCAAATGTGGTAGCATGTGCCTGTAGTCCCAGCTACTGAGGAGGCTGAGGTAGGAGGATTGCTTGAGTTTAAGAGATAGAGGTTTCAATGAGCTGAAATCATGCCACTGCTCTCCAGCCTGGGTAACAGAGCAAGACTCTCAAACAAAAAAAAAAAAATTCAGTTTTATCTGTTAAACATGTCTTTTTAGAAGTCTCTTGGGCATTACAATTTGAAACAGATTCAAAATTGAATTTACAAGTTTTCTTTCCTGTATTTCTTTCCTCAGGTTATGGTACTATAATATACACTAATTATTTAAGACAGAACTTAAAAATCACATTGTACTGAGACTTTTGTTACCTTATTCATTAATGTAATGAGTCATTAAATTCTGTCAATTTTGCTTTCCTGACTATGCCTCAAATATGTTTCTCCATCTCCATGTTGGTGACTGTTACCTTGTCAAATAGGGACTAGTCTAATGCCTCTTTTATGAAAATTAATATTCATCAGACTAATATATATCTCAATTAAAAAATAAATGGCATGAACAATCTTAAAAATAACAAAGTTGTGGGACTTAGGATTTCAAGACTGACTTTTCAGTAATCATTTTAAGGCAGTGTGATATTAGTGTAGGCATAGAGATCATTGGAATGTGGTCAGTTGATTTTACACAAAAATGCCAATTAAATGGGGAAAGATAGTCTTTTTAAAAAATAGTGCTGGATATTTGGATGTCCAAGTAGAGAGAGAAAAAGCCCAGAACCTTTCCCTTTTAACTTACACAAAAATTTACACAGTATGGATGATGGATCTAAGATTAGAACATTAAATTATAAAACTTAGAAGAAAACACAGGAGAACATCTTTATGACCTTAGGTGAGGTGAAGACTTATTAGATGTGATATCAAAATAGAAAAAGAAAATTGATAAGTTGGATTTCATCAAAATGAAAACTTCTGCTCTTTGAAATGAAATGAATGAAATAAGTTCTGAAATGAAAAGGCAAGTCACAGACTGGGAGAAAATATTTACAAAACATGTATTTGATAAAGAACTTCTATTCAGAATTTTTAAAAAGTACTACAACTCAATAATAGTAAAACGGAACTCCAGTTTAACAATGAACGAAAGATTAGAGCAGACCATTTATGAAAGAAGATCTATAAACGACCAGTAAACACATGAAAAGATGTTAATTTCATTATCATCGAGTAAATGTAAGCTACAGTCCCAGTGATATGCTTCTACATATCCACTAGAATGGGTGAAATAAAAAGACTGAAAATACCTCAGTCTAGTGTGGCGAGGCGGGGTGGAGCATCTGGAACTCTTTATAATTGCTGGAGGAAATGAAAAATGCTACTTTTCAAAAGTTTGGCACAGTCTCATAAAGTTAAACATATCTTAGTACATCAGCCAGGAGTCCCACTTTCAGATTTTTAGCTAAGAGAAATCAAAACTTGATAAATCTTAGAAACGTTACACTTAAGTGAAAACAGCCAGACACAAAAGACTGTATACTATATGATTCCTTTGTGAGAAATTATAGAAGCAGCCAATCTATGATAGAAATCAAATTAGTGAGTACCTGACCTGGTAAGTAATACATCAGAAAATGTACATATAATAATTTTTATACTGTAAAACTTTAGCATAATTTTTTTCTCAAGGTATTTTGGAACAAAATTAATATAAATATTTACTTAATGAAATCAGCCATTTTTATCGTTAAAAAAACTGTCAATTATTTTGACCTTAAAAGAGTTATTTGAAATGTGAAAAATCAAACACTACATAAAGGATAACATGGTTAATTACCATGTATTTATAAAGGAAAATATTCGGCATTATGTGTGCTTTGTGTACTCTCTGGCTAGTGACATTAGTAATACACATTGAGTATGTGCTACTTTTTTCTCTGTGCTGTTCTGAGAAGCAATATTTCTAAGACTGTAGCTAATTTTATTATCCAGCAGAGACCCAGGAGAATAACTATGCATCTCATAAGTTAATAATTTTGCTTAATTATAAATAGCAGATATTTCTGTTTGGTATTTTGTAGAAAGTACTGTCTGAAGAGATAGCTTAAATACCAAATTGTGTAACTTCTAAGGCTTGCAATTCTAGGTTTATGGCATGAAGAAAGTGCAAATTAAAGCTATACAAACTCAGAATAGAGATACCTTCCAATTGGATCAGGAGGTTAATAAAAGAAGGAATTCATGAGCTGTGCCTGGGCTGTTTAAGTGTTCAATACATTTTATTATGATTATTTAGGAAACTATGCATTTCAAGATCTGGGCATGGCAATACATGCCTTTAATGTCAGCTACTTGGGAAGCTGAAGTGCGGGGGAACCCTTGAGTCCGGGGAGCCTAATCAACGTAGTGAGACCCTGTCTCAAAAAGAAAAAAAAAAGGAAGGAAAAAAACTCACAATGACAAATACAAAGATGTTCAACCTCATCAATAATCAAGGAAATACAAATTAAAATCATACTTTGAAAGTTATGCATTTCTGCTGGGCTCAGTGGCTCATGTCTGTAATCCCAGCACTTTGGGAGGCCGAAGCAGGTGGATCACAAGGTCAGGAGTTCGAGATCAGCCTGGCCAACACGGCGAAACCTGATCTCTACTAAAAATACAAAAATTAGCTGGGCATAGTGGTGGGCATCTGTAATCCCAGCTACTTGGGAGGCTGAGGTAGGAAAATCACTTGAACCTAGGAGGTGGAGGTTGCAGTGAGCTGAGACATGCCATTGCACTCCAGCCTGGACGACAAGAGCGAGACTCTGTCTCAAAATAAATAAAAATAAAAATTAAAAAAAAGAAAATTATGTATTTCTATCTTCTTTAAATTTTATGTAAAAAGCATTTATTGCTTTGCTAAGGAGAAAAAATTAAAGCACTGAAACCTTTCTGATAGAAAATATGGAGTAAAATATATAATTGGTTTCCCAGGCATTTTGGAAACTCTCTTGTCATAGATTCAAAACTAATATTGGGTAAACATTTAATAGAAAATATTATTTTGAAATGTTATATTTTAGGTTTCGTGCTTTTAAATATCATGCATTAAAATTGATTAGAATGCCACTTAAATATTCTTATAGGATGCTAGCGAGCAAAAAACAGAACTTGAAAGACTGAAGCACAGAATAGCAGAAGAAGTTGTTAAAATTGAAGAAAGAAAAAATAAAATTGATGATGAATTAAAAGAAGTACAAGTAAGTTAAAAAACATGCTAAGATCCATTTACATTTTTGCTTACCAGCTATATGTAGGAATTTAAACATTATTTGTATCTCAAGTTGTTTTCTCATGGTATTATAAAATGTGGTTTTCAACCAAAATATTACTTGTAAAAGAGAACAAGAAGGAAAGCCTGCCAGAAAAAGTATAAATTAATAGATGATAATTTAAAAGAATCTTTGTTTTCCATGAGCCATATGGTTTTGATTGTAGAGGGAAAAAATATGTTAGATAAATTAAGATATACTGTTAAGCTCTTTTTCTCCAGTTGATTAAATTAGTCAGCTAGTCCTAAGATATAAAGAGCGTCTTGAAAATGACAAATTGTCTCAAAACAAGTTAGATTTTCCAAATTAGATTGTTGCAGTTGTGGTGGCAAGAAGTCTTACTGTCTCAACTTGAATGTTTTTTACTCCTTGTATGATTTGAAGCATTTTGTTATTTTAAGAGAGAGGACATTAGTAACTATAGTCATTTTGCATAAATGACAATAAAAGATAATTTGTCAAGAGTTAGTGATTTAAAAAATATAGAATTTGAAAATAAAAATTGCCTTTTTCTCTTTTAGCCTTTAGTCAATGAAGCTAAACTAGCAGTTGGAAACATTAAGCCAGAGTCACTTTCAGAAATCCGCTCACTACGCATGCCACCTGATGTAATTAGAGACATTCTTGAAGGAGTTTTAAGGTTGATGGGTATCTTTGATACATCTTGGGTGAGCATGAAAAGGTAAATTTTTCAATTTGTGAAAAATATTATTTCAGCAATGAATGACACATTCTTTCATAGTTTTAAATATTTCTTATATTGTTTTTCAAAGTGCACTTCATCTAAATACATGGGTATTCATTTTGCCTTGAAATTTCAAGGTATTCTATGTAATCATATATCAGGATCTATATATTCCTTTCTCTAAGTGGTTGTTAAAAGTGTCAGAAGAAAAGGAATACCTTAGAATCTTTAAGAAATTTCTCAATAAATATAATAATGTATTTGGTCCATACATAGTAGAGAGGACTGTGATTTCACTGTGATTTACTGATGAAGAAAATACAGTCACTATCCTTAAGAGTCTTGTATTACTGAGAGAGGGAAAGAGACAGAGACAGAAACAGAAAGAAGGAGACCCTTAAATAATAAAAGGGAGCTGGAAACTAGAAGAGAATAAGGTATTAACACAGTATGAAACCATGCAGGCTCAGGTTTCATGTTATAATAGTGGTGTTATGGTTTGTGCCGATATTAAGTTCCTTGTTAGTATTTAGGTTGATAGTAAAGAGTTCATTTTATATCTGGAGATGGAGGAGGACATAGGTTGAGAGAGCACTTTAAGTTACCTTAAAAGGAGTCAGACAATTTTCTTGCACATCCTAGAACATATGAGTACCTAATAGTTTACAAATAAGGATTTGAGTAGAACAAGATGTGATTCTTTCATATCATTTCTTAGTTTATTCACAGAACATTAGAAAGACTGTTGTACATCTCTCTAGAGTTTTTGTTGTCTACAAAAAGTCAATAATATGGCTGGGCACACCTGCAATCCCAGCACTTTGGGAGGCAAAGGCACTTTAGGCCAGGAGTTTGAGACCAGCCTGGGCAACATGGTGAAACCCGATCTCTAATAAAAATACAAAAAATTAGCCAGATGTGGTGGCACACACCTGTGGTCCCAGCTACTCAGGAGGCTGAGGTGGGAGGATCGCTTGAACCCAGGAGGTGAAGGTTGCAGTGAGCTGAGATTGAACCACGGCACTCCAGCCTAGGTGACAGAGTGAGACTCTGTCTCAAAACAAACACAAAAAATAAGGATAATACATTAGAAGCTTAAAGGTTTTAGTACCGTATTTTTTGTTAACTAATGGATTAAAAGTATTGCATTCACCATTTTGTTAAACTGATTTTTTTTCAGAAACAGCAAATTTTGTTTAGTCTCATTTAAGGAAATATGCTTTAATTTTAGTTTCCTTGCAAAAAGAGGTGTAAGAGAAGACATAGCAACCTTTGATGCCCGAAATATTTCAAAGGAAATAAGAGAGAGTGTTGAAGAACTTCTTTATAAAAATAAAGGATCTTTTGATCCAAAGGTAATTTTTAAGTTATATCATAAATTTGCTTTTCCATACCATATAATATTCTGCTGTTTAAAATGTGATGTTTTGTCATTGCCAATTGTTTAGCTCACTTAAAAGTGAAAATCAAAAATAAGCTTATAGGTATTACATCTGGGAAGCATTAACCATCAGAATCAGGTAAATTAGAATCTAGGTAGCAGGGGAGATTTATTGAGTGGTTTTAATAGTTTTGTATCTGCTGTTGAAAGTTAAAAAAAAAAACTTTTTTTTTAACTTTCAACTGCCCTGGTGTACTTTTATTTTTTCTTGTGTCACTTGTCAGATGACAACAGGTATCTGTGTTAGGACAGTGGTATCTAATTTCAGTGAACAATTTAGATTTCATGATTCTGGTATTCTTTTAGATCCCTTAATCAAAATGTTATGTACATCTTCTTTAACACCAATTACAATGGTTTTAAAGCTGCTCTTATGTAATAAAGATACTCGAACATTGTTGTGGCTGACACATGTATTCATTAGAAATGTGACTAATAGAAAATTATGTTGATAAAACATCTTTATTTTAAAGATTCTGTGTGGTTCAAAAATTTATTTTTAAGTGAAAATAGAGTTCATGTATATTTCTCTTAATCAAAATAGAAGTTCACTGTATTTTTGTTTTAGCTATAAGCCAAAAACTTCTTTATTTGGGTCAAGTTAATAAATGTCCAAATAAAGTGTGTTAGAATTAACTTTGCTTTCATCTGAAATTAAGTAAGGATGTTGAATCACTTCTCATGGATTTTTCAGAATGCTAAGCGTGCCAGTACTGCAGCTGCACCTTTGGCTGCCTGGGTGAAAGCCAATATCCAGTATTCCCATGTCTTGGAACGAATTCAGCCTTTGGAAACTGAACAGGCAGGATTAGAATCGTAAGTGAAATATAAAATATAAACAATTCTAACCTTTATTTTCATCAGTTTGATGAGGTTTTAATATTATTTTTTATTTTTTCTCTATTTGTAAAATGGCAGTTGACAATACTAAAATATATAAAATGAGTCAATTAAATGTAAATTTAAAAACAGATCAAAACAAGAAAGCAGTTAGAAGGAGATAGCAGAACCAACGTACTTTTTCTTTACCATTATTATATTGTTGGAAGCCTAGGTAGGTAAAAGTTCCTTTAGAAGGAGCCAAAGTTTCATAAAGGAATAATTTTTCTGTACGCTCTTCCGATCTGTTGAGACTGATTTTGCTCTTGTTGCCCAGGCTGGAGTGCTATGGTGTGATATCGGCTCACCAAAACCTCTGCCTCCTGGGTTCAAGCGATTCTCTTGTCTCAGCCTCCTGAGTAGCTGGGATTACATACATGTGCCACCACGCCTGGTTAATTTTGTATTTTTAGTAGAGATGGGGTTTTTCCATGTGGGTCAGGCTGGTCTTGAACTCCCGACCTCAGGTGATTCACCTGCCTTGGCCTCCCAAAATGCTGGGATTACAGGTGTGGACTACCACGCCTGGCCAAGGAATAACGTTAAAGTACAAAAGGAAAGCTTTGGAAATTAAAGACTTTTATTTTTATTTATTTATTTATATATATATTTATTTATTTATTGAGATGGAGTCTTGCTCTATTGCCAGGCTGGAGTGCAGTGGCGCAATCTCAGCTCACTTCAGCCTCTGCCTCCTGGGTTCAAGTGATTCCCCTGCTTCAGCCTCCCAAGCAGCTGGGGTTACAGGCACGTGCCACCACACCTGGCTAATTTTTTGCATTTTAGTAGAGAAGGGGTTTCACCATGTTGGCCAAGATGGTCTCCATCTCCTGACCTCATGATCTGCCCAACTCCACCTCCCAGAGTGCTCGGATTACAGGCATGAGCCACTGTGCCTGGCTGGAAATTTAAGGCTTTTATGTTTGTTTTTGCCTTCTAAGTTCTAAGAAATGTTTAGCATATATTTTCCAAAACAGTGTGTGGACAGGAAGGAGGAAGATTTAACCACTTATTATTGGAGCTTACAGTTCTAATTTGATATCGTTACTAAGTCACAAATATATTTTATCTCTTTTGTTCTAAATGCAGACCAAAGGTTTATGTTCTTTTTTTAAAAAAAAATTTATTTCAGTAGGTTTTTGGGGAACAGGTGGTGTTTGGTTACATGAATGAGATCTTTAGTGGTGATTTCTGAGATTTTGGTGCAGCAATCATCTGAGGAGTGTTACAGTATACCCAATGTGTAGTCTTTTATCTCTTGCCACCTCCCGCCCTTTCTCCCGAGTCTCCAAAGTCCAATGCCTCATTTTCATGCCTTTGCATCCTTATAGCTTAGCTCCTACATGAATGAGAATGTACGATGTTTGGTTTTCCATTCCTGAAATACTTTACTTAGAATATGATTCTCCAATTCAATCCAGGTTGTTGCAAATGACATTATTTTGTTTCTTTTTGTGGCTGAGTAGTATTCCGTGGTGTATATATATACTACATTCTCTTTATCCACTCACTGAATGATAGGCATTGGGTTGGTTCTGTCTTTTTGCCATTGCAATTTGTGCTGCTACAAACATGCGTGTGCAAGTATCTTTTCCATATAATGCCTTCTTTTCCTCTGGGTAGATACCTAGTAGTAGAATTGCTGGATCAAACAGTAGATCTGCTTTTAGTTCTTTAAGGAATCTCCACACTGTTTTCCATAGTGGTTGTACTAGTTTACATTCCTACCAACAGTGTAAAAGTGTTCCCTTTTCACTGCATCCCCGCCAACATCTATTATTTTTTGATTTTTTGATTATGACCATTCTTGCAAGAGTGAGGTGGTTTTGATTTGCATTTCTGTGATAATTAATGATGTTAAGCATTTTTCCATATGCTTATTGGCCATTTGTATATCTTCTTTTGAGAATTGTCTATTCATGTTCTTAGCCTACTTTTTGATGGGGTTGTTTGTTTTTTTCTTGCTGATTTGTTTAAGTTTGTCATGGATTCTGGATATTAGTCCTTTGTCAGATGTATAGATTATGAAAATTTTCTCCCACTCTATGGGTTGTCTTTTAACTCTGCCAATTGTTTCTTTTGCTGTGCAGAAGGATTTTAGTTTATTTAAGTCCCATCTGTTTATCTTTGTATTTCTTGCATTTGCTTTTGGGTTCTTGGTCATGAAGTCTTTGCCTAAGCCAATGTCTATAAGGGTATTACTGATGTTATCTTCTAGAATGGTTATGGTTTTCAGGTCTTAGATTTAAGTCTATGATCCATCTTGAGTTGATTTTTTTGTATAGGATGAGAGACGAGGATCCAGTTTCATTCTTCTACATGGGGCTTTCCAATTACCCCAGCACCATTGGTTGAATAGGGCATCCTTTCCCCACTGTATGTTTTTGTTTGCTTTGTGGAAGATCAGTTGGCTGTAAGTATTTGGGTTTATTTCTGGGTTTTCTATTCTGTTCCATTGGTCTATGTGCCTATTTTTATACCAGTGCAATGCTATTTTGGCGACTGTGGCCTTATAGTATAGTTTGAGGTTGGGTAATGTGATGCCTCTAGATTTATTTGTTTGTTTGTTTGCTTACTCTTGCTTTGGCTATGCAGGTTCTTTTTTGGTTCCATATGAATATTAGGATTGTTTTTTCTACTTCTGTGAAGAATGATGGTGGTATTGTGATGGGAATCACATTGAGTTTGTAAATTGCTTTCGGCAGTATGGTCATTTTCACAATATTGATTCTACCTATCTGTGAGCATGGGATATGTTTCCATTTGTTTGTATCATTTGTTTGTGACCATATGAGCTTGGTTAGGTATATTCCTAAGTTGTTTTTTTTTTTTTTTTTTTTTTTTTGCAGCTACTGTAAAAGGAACTGAGTTCTTGATTTGATTTTCAGCATGGTTGCAGTTGGTGTATAGCAGAGCTGCTGATTTGTGTACATGAATTTTATGTTCTGAAGCTTTGCTGAATTCATTTACGAGTTCTAGGAGCTTTTTGGATGAGTCTTTAGGGTTTTCTAGGTGTATAATGGTATCATCAGCAAACTGGCAGTTTAGCTTCCTCTTTACCAATTTGGATGCCCTTTATTTCTTTCACCTGTCTGATTGTTCTGGCTAGAACGTTTAGTGCTATGTAGAATAGAACTGATAAAAGTGGGCATCCTTGTCTCTTGTTCCAGTTCTCATGGAGAATGCATTCCACTTTTCCCCATTCAGTATAATGTTGGCTGTGGGTTTGTCATAGATGACTTTTATTACCTTAAGATATGTCCCTTCTGTGCCAATTTTGCTGAGCATTTTAATCATAAAGGGACACTGGATTTTGTTAAATGTTTTTTCTGTGTCTATTGAGATGATTATGTGATATGTGTTTTTAATTCTGTTTATGTGGTGTATCACATTTATTGACTTAACGTATGTTATACCTGCATGCCTGGTACGAAACCCATTTGATCATGGTGGATTATCTTTTTGATATGTTATTGGATTTGGTTCACTAGTATTTTGTTGAGGATTTTTGCATCTGTGTTCATCAGGAATATTGGTCTATAGTTTTCTTTTTTAGTTATCTCCTTTCCTGGTTCTGGTATTAGGGTGATACTGGCTTCATAGATTGATTTAGGGAGGATTCCCAGCCTTCTCTATATTTTTGAATAGTGTCAATAGGATTGGTACCAATTCTTCTTTGAATGTCTTATAGAATTAAGCTGTGAATCCATCAGTTTTAAAATTACCATTTCAATTCTGCTGCTTGTTATTGGTCTGTTCAGCGGTTCTATATCTTCCTGGTTTAATCTAGGTGGGTTGTATATTTCCAGAAATTTATCCATCTCCTTTGGGTTTTCTAGTTTATGTGCATAAAGGTGTTCGTAGTAGCCTTGAATAATCTTTTTTATCTCTGTGGTGTCAGTTGTAATATCTCCCATTTCTCTCTAATTAAGCTAATTTGTAACTTCTCTCTTTTTTTCTTGGTTAATCTCGCAAATGGTCTATCAATTTTATTTTTTCAAAGAACCAACTTTTTGTTTCATTTATCTTTTGTATTTTTTTTTGTTTGTTTCAATTTCATTTAGTTCTGCTCTAATCTTTGTTATTTGTTTTTTTCTGCTGGATTTGGGTTTGGATTGTTCTTGTTTCTTCAGTTCCATGAGGTGTGACCTTAGATTGTCTATTTATACTCTTTCATACTTTTTGATATAGGCATTTAATGCTCTGAGATTTCCTCTTAACACCACCTTTGTTGTATTCTAGAGGTTTTGATAGGTTGTATGAATTACTATTATTATTCAGTTCAAACAATTTTTCAATTTCCATTTTGATTTCATTGTTGACCCAACAGTCATTCAGGAGCAGGTTATTTAATTTCCACATATTTGCATTGCTTTGAAGGTCCTTTTTGGACTTGATTTTCAGTTTTATTCCACAGTGGTCTGAGAGGGTACTTGATATAATTTAGATTTTCTTAAATGTACCGAGACCTGTTTTGTAGCCTGTCATATGGTCTATCTTGGAGAATGTTCCATGTGCTGATGAATAGAATTTATATTCTGCTGTCATTGGCTAGAGTGCTCTGTAAATATCTGTGAAGTCCATTTGTTGTAGGGTATAGTTTAAGTCCGTTATTTCTTTGTTGACTTTCTGTCTTGATGACTTGTCTAGTGCTGTCAGTGGAGTATTAAAGTTTCTCACTATTATTGTGTTGATGTTTATCTCATTTCTTAGGTCTAGTAGTAATTGTTTAATAAATTTGGGAGTTCCATTGTTAGGTGCATATATGTTTAGGATTGTGATATTTTCCTGTTGGACTAGTCCTTTTATCATTACATAATGTCCTTCTTTGTCTTTTTTAATTGCTGTTGCTTTAAAGTTTGTTATGTCTGATATAAGAATAGCTACTCTTGCTTACTTTTGGTGTCCATTTGCATGGAATATCTTTTTCCACCCCTTTACCTTAAGTTTATGTGAGTCCTTATTTTGTCAGGTGAGTCTCTGTTAGACAGCAGAAACTCGATTGGTGAATTCTTACCAATTCTGCCATTGTGTATTTTTTAAGTGGAGCATTTATGCCATTTACATTCAATGTTAGTATTGAGATGAGAGGTACTATTCTATTCAGCATGCTATTTGTTGCCTGAAAACCCTTTTTTTTTTTCCCATTGTGTTATTGTTTTTTTTTGAGACTGGGTCTCACTCTGCCCAGGCTGGAGTGCAGTGGCACAATCTCACCTCACTACAACCTCTGCCTCCTGGATTCAAGGGATTCTCTTGCCTCCTGAGTAGCTGGGATTACAAGTGCCTGCCATCACACCCAGCTAATTTTTGTAGTTTTAGTAGAAATGGGGTTATGCCATGTTGGCCATGTTGGTCTCAAACTCTCAATCTCAAGTAATCCACCCGCCTTGGCCTCCAAAAGTCCTGGGATTACAGGCATGAGCCACCATGCCCGGCCATTGTGTTATTGTTATATAGGTCCTGTGAAATTTATGCTTTAAGGAGGTTCTATTTTAGTGTATTTTGAGGATTTGTTTCATGATTTAGAGCTCCTTTTAGCAGTTCTTGTAGTGCTGGCTTGGTAGTGGTGAATTCTCTCAGCATTTGTTTGTCTGGAAAAGACTATGTCTTTCCTTCATTTATGAAGTTTAGTTTCTCTGGATACAAAATTCTTGGCTGGTAATTTTTTGTTTAAGGAGGCTAAAAATAGGACCCCAGTCCCTTTGGCTTGTAGGGTTTCTGTTAAGAGATCTGCTGTTACTGTGATAGTTTTTCCTTTATAGGTTACCTGATGCTTTTGCCTCACAGCTGTAAGATCTTTCCTTTGTCTTGACTTCAGATCACCTGATGACTGTATGCCTATGTGATAATCTTTTTACAATGAATTTCTTAGGCGTTCTTCAAACTTCTTTTATTTGGATGTCTAGATCTCTAGCAAGGCCGGGGAAGTTTTCCCCAATTATTCCTCAAATACGTTTTTAGATTTCTCTTTTAGATTTCTCTTCTTTCTTGGGAACACCCATTATTCTTAGGTTTGGACACTCAACATAGTTACAAAATTCTTGGAAGCTTTGTTCATTTTTTAAAATTATTTTTTCTTTGTCTTTGATGATTGAGTTAATTAAAAAGCCTTGTCTTCAATCTCTGAAGCTCTTTCTTCTGCTTGAGTCTATTGCTGAGACTTAGTGCATTTTGGATTTCTCTAAGTATATCCTTGATTTCCAGAAGTTGTGATTGTTTTTTGTTTATGCTATCTATTTCACCGAAGAATTTTCCTTTCATAACCTGTATCATGTTTTTGATTTCTTTAAGTTGGACTTCATCTTTCTCTGGTACCTCTTTGATTAGCTTAATAATCAACCTCCTGAATTCTTTTTCTGGCAATTCAGAGATTTCTTCTTGGTTTGGATCCATTGCTGATGAGCTGGTGTAATATTTTGGGGGTGTTAAAGAACCTTGTTTTGTCATATTACCAGAATTGTTTTTCTGGTTCCTTCTCATTTGAGTAGACTATATCAGAGGGAAGATCTGGGATTCAAGGGCAGCTGGTCAGGTTCTTTGTCTCACAGAGCGCTCCCTTGCTGTGGTGGTCTTTCTCTTCCCCTAGGAACGGGTATTTCTGAGATCTGAACTGTAGTGATTGTTTTTGCTCTTCTGGGTCTAGCTACCCAGCAGAGCTAGTTCTGGGCTGGTGTTGGGGAGTGTCTGCACAGAGTCCTGTGATGTGATCTGTCTTCAGGTCTCTTAGCCGTGGATACCAGCACCTGCTCCACTGGAGGTAGCAGGGGAATGAGGTGAACTCTGTGATGGTCCTTGGTTTTGTTTTTGTTTAGTGGACTGGTTTTGTGTTGATGGGCCTCCAGGCAGGAGGTGGCACTTTCAAGAGTGCCTCAGCTGTGGTTCTATAGGTAGGATGCAAACTTGCCCTAGGGACACCTGGTTAACAATTCAGGTTTCTCAGGCAGTAGGCAGGGCCTTAGAGCTTTCAAGAAATTATGACCTTTGTCTTTGGCTACCAGGGCAGGTAAAGAAAGACCACCTGGTGGGGGCAGGGATAGATGTGTCTGAGCTCAGCCTCTGCTTTGGTGAGGCTTTTGCTGTGGCTGCTGTGGGGGATGGGAGTGTGGTTTCCATTCCAATGTAATTTTCTCCCCAGGGGGATTATGGCTGCCTCTGCTGAGTCATACAGGTCACCCAGGGTAGTTGAGGAAAGCCAGCAGGCACAGGCCTCACTGGCTTTCTATGTAGCCTGCAGTCCTAAAGGCTGGTCTCACTCCCACCGTGCCCCAACCACGCCAGTGACCAGGGCTGAGAACTTGCCCCAGATCATGTGCCTTCCGCTGAGAAAGCAAGCAGACTAGTAAGTTTTTCGGTATCTCAGGGAGACTGCAGTGGTGACCCAGTTCCTTCAAAGGGTCCGTGGATTCTTTTGGTTTTCCTAGTATGTTCCTGCAGTAGTTCTTGCAGCGAAAGTTCACCATGTGAATCTCCACATGCTGCTCTGTCTGTCTGAGTGGGAGCTGCAAGGTAGTCCCGCCTGCTGTCTGTCATCTTAATCCTAATTGATCTGTATTCTTGACTGTTCAATTTTTGATATTATCTATTAATTTCCTGCTGTGTTAACAGTTATTCATCTTATTTCCTTTCTTGTACACTTTTTTGTTCTAAATATAAGAATTGCCTCCCTTTTTTTAGTTGATTATGTTTTTCTGTTTACATATCACAAATGTATCCATAGTTTCTCTGTCAGAGCCCTGAAACATCTTCATTCATCTGTGTGTTCTATTATTTTTTCTTAGCTTTAGGCCTGCTGCTTAAGGCTGTTGTCTTGGGGCTTCTCTTCAGCATTGTTCTAGAGATTACCTATTGTATTATTTTATTGTGAATTCCTGTCTTTCTCTTCCTTCCTTTAGTTCTTCAGGTTTCTAGAACACATTTTCCATGGTAGAAAGAGTATATGGGCTGGAACATATTTTGAGATTTGCATGTCTAAGAGTATTTATAATATGTTATTGTATGTGATCAATAATTGGGTTGTGTTTAAATACTAGACTAGAAATAGTTTTAGCTCACAGTTTTGAAGGCCTTATTCTATTGCAGCAATTCTCAAAATTTGGTTCCTAGACCGGCAGCATCAGCATCACTTTGGGACTTGTTAAAAGTGCAGATTTTTGAGATCCACCCAAACGAACTGATTCTGATTCAGATACATTGTGGGGGAGGGGACAGTAAGGCCTTGTAATCTCTGTTTTGACAGGTAATTTTGGTATACATTAAAGTTTGAGAACCCCTGTTGTACTCTCTTCTAGAGTTCAGTGTTGCTTTTAGAAAGTCTAATGCTACTTTGATTCCTAGTGTCTTGTATATTACCCCATATTTTTAGGAAGTTAGGAAGCTTTCTTGACCTGTCTGATCTGTGGCTGTTAGTTGTTGATCATGAGTTTTAGAAGTCTGGCTGGAAGACCTGAGTGTGTGGCTTGGGCTCCTTGGCTGCTGAGCATCACTGTAAGGTGATCAAGTATGGACTGGCCATTTTATGGCAACCCCTTAATATTTGCGGGTATTTTGAGAGGATAGGGTGTCAGTCATTTTACTGTAAACGAATCTTTATATCTTTTGCCTAGGATGTGTGCATAGAGGTTGATGGAGATGAGTAGGGGCATAAGCTAGACTTGCAGCATTCTGGGTTATGTTAGAGGTAGTCAGCTCTCAACAGAGGATGGATTCTGAGGTCAAACTCTTTGTAATATCAATTATTAAATAATCTTCTGTATTTGGCTTTATTGTTACCTTCAGAAGTATGTTTACATTTTCTGAACATTTTAGGATTCTGCTTTTTTTTTTTTTGACTCTTCTTCGTATAGGCATTTTAGCTTTTGGCTTTTTGCGTTCCGATATGTTAGTTATTACTTTTTAAAATTTTATTGAACTTTGAGGGTGCAGGAGGCTGAGGTAGGAAGATTGCTTAAGCCTAGGAGTTTGAGGCTGCAGTGGGCTCTGTTCAGACTATTGCACTACAGCCTGGGAGACAGAGTGAGACTCTGTCTCTTAAGAAAAGGAAATTATTTTTGAAATTTTTCCTATTTCATACTTTCCTCTTTTGATCTCTGTGCATATGTATCTTTCTTATTTTCTTGGCTTCATTTTAGTAGGGTCCTAGAAGGGATAGAAGATAAATAAATATGTTTACCATTTTTATCCAGAAATGTACATGTTTGAGTGTTTTTAAATATAGAATCCTAGAAGTGGTATAGTTGGGTCAGAGGAAACACTTTTAATTTTAACATTGCTTTTCAAATTAAATTCTAAGTAAAGGTGTTATAATACTGAGTTAATGACAGTTTTAATTGTCATATATTTACTGTAGGATTACATTGTAAGGTGCTGCTGCTGCTTTATAGTTGGTATCTAAAATAGGAATGGCTTTTATAATATTGAGTTATATTTCAGGAATCTGAAGAAAACTGAAGACAGAAAAAGGAAACTAGAGGACCTCCTTAATTCTGTTGGTCAAAAGGTATCAGAACTCAAAGAAAAGTAAGTTATATTTTGAAGCGTATTTAGGATAATGCTGAGAGTGTTTACATTTGACATCTTGGTTTATTTCCTGTTTTGACTTTTAAGATTTTAGACTTTTATGACAGATGATGCTATGGGACCCACTAGTCTATAAACTTTTTAAGGATACATTATTATGTTTAAGAATTCTATCCTTTTAACTTTTTTTCTCCTTTGTGTTAAAAAAAGTCTTCATGCAAATATTATACTCAAGTTAAGGATCATTTTTGAATATTATTATTCTTAAAGCCTTTCATGTATCCTATTTAGTACAGGGTAGAATATATTGGTATGGGAATTATAAATGTTAGAACATTTTCTTTTAAAAGTTGCAAAGATTGAAGAACTGAATAATATCTGATTGAATACAGTATATGTTGAAGTGATGTGTCATGCTTCCTTTTTTTAATGGAAGCAAAATTATTATTGAACCAAGAAATTAATCAGATTAAAACTATGAATTTTTTCTGTATGTTCAGGAAACAATTCTCTCTCTGTCTCTCTGTGTCTCTCCCCCCTCTCTCCCTCTTCAGTTTCTCTTTCTCTCTCACTAATTATATTTATAGAGAAATACTTATAGAAAAAAGCAAACCAAAAAGAAATCCCCAAACCAATAAACACAGTGTTTTCAATATTCTTGAACAATTATTATGTTAGAAATATAGGAAAGAAATCACATCAATTTTTTCCAGGTATCATTATTAGAGAAGTACAAGAAAAATAAGTATAATGTATTATTTTCACTGTCATGTGCTCACAATCAGCACTTAATATTCAGCTAGTGCTCAAATATTTATTGAATAATTAGCTTATTATAGCAATATTTTGACTTCATTTATTAGTCACTTGCTGTGTTATGTGTTATACTGGGTAATTTATGTATTCATTTCTTTAATCCTTAAAACAATGATGAGAAGTAAATCTATTTCTGTTTAGCAGATTAGGAAGGTTAAAATTATATAGTCTTTTTTGTCTAAAGTTGAGCAACTAACAAAATACTAAGCCGTGTTAGATACTAGATTTGTCTAATTCCATGAAGTTTCTGCTCTTAACCATTGCACCATACTACTATTATTTTGGAAGGATTATTGTGAGAACTTTTGGAATTAACTTTTAATTTTAAGTAAAACAGAATGGCATTTTTCATTGTAGAGTCATTGATGAGAATGAATTAATGTTGGTTACCATGCTGTTACTTATTATGATCCTTAATTAAGGTTTAATTGACTCTAGGCCATGAATAACAGTCTTATTTTCTTACATATTAACAAAGAATAAAGGGCTTGAAAAATAAGCATGATCTCTCAATTTTTAAATTCTAAGTTTACAAAATTAAAGAGATGGTTTCCATTTCTAATACAACTTGTACAGAGATATGAGAGTTGATTTAATGCAACAATATTCATTGCAAAACCATGTTCAAGGTGTAGTATGAAATGTTGTGATCAATAAACATGCAGCTTTCTATTTCCGGGTTTTAGAACAGTGCTGTTTAATGGAATTTCATGAGATTATGGAAATGTTCTGTGCTCTTTGTTATCCAGTATGGTAGCCAGTAGTCTTATGTGGCTACTGAGCACTTGCAGTGTTTGTAATATGACTGAGGAATGGAATTTAAAATTTTATTTATCTTTAGTTAATTTAAATTTAAATAGCCACAAAGTGGCTCGTGGCTATTTGTCTATATTGGAGAAGTTGGTTCTAGAGTCTTATGTCTAGGGAAGGAAGGAAGAAGGCACTTAGAGAGACAATGAAATATACTATAAAGTGCATGCAACTTAGTGCCAGCCACATCTGTATATGAATTTTAGATCCTCTGCTGATTATTGATGAGAACCTGGGTAATAATTTCTTTGGGTTTAAGTTTGCATATGTATAGCATACAATTTATAATACTTAACTTGAATATAGGGAGAGATTATATCTAATGTACTAAAATGAATTTTGAAATTTTGTTTGTAGTTTTAGTGGTAAATGTTAGAGGGAGTTGGGCTGTGGGGTGAGGAAGGGTGTGGTTCGAAGCTATTCTAGGCAAATGGAACATTCTGAAGAACACGGGAGATAAAGGATAGGATATTTACTGATAATGTAAAATTCTTCTGATATTGACATATATTAATGGTTTTGCTGATCAGTAATATAATGAAATAAAACTAGAAAGACAGATGGAATGTTTAGAATAGTGTCTTGAATGCCATATTGGCAAATTTTTATATAATGTAGTAGAGCATGGAGGCCCTGTCAAGTTTTTTGTTGGTTTGTCTCTTCTATTAATGTTACTTTGTATGCAAACATTAATGGTATTATCATTAATTAAATTATGGCATAAAAGTTTACTTTATTACCTATGGATAATTTCATTAAATCTCTCCCAAATCCTTTTTACTTTTAATTAAATTTTAATGTTTACATAGATTTCAGAGCAGGACTTCAGAAGCTGCAAAACTTGAAGCTGAAGTAAGCAAAGCACAAGAAACAATCAAAGCTGCAGAAGTCTTAATTAATCAGCTTGATAGAGAACATAAGAGATGGAATGCACAGGTTTGTTTGACAAGGGGCCATGAGGAGTCTACCTTTAAAATCCAGGAAATCTATAATGTAATGTATGTTAAGAAAAAGGAGAGAAAGATCCATTAATTTGCACCTGGTTCAGGATAAATAATGTAGATATAAATGGCCATTATGTGAATTACTCTTTAAACAAAGTGTCTTTATATGAATAGAGTTTTAGGCGAAGCAGCCTATTTTCCTTTCAGTTCTGTATGTTATTGAGAGATGAGCAGGATGAAAATGAGTGGATGGAAAACTTAGTACTCCTTAGAATTTTCTTTGAATTTACTTTCACCAGGACAGTAATTTTAGGATTGGACACTGTAGGCTATTTATTTTTTCTTGAAATATTTTGTTATTTTGACTTTTTAGTGTTGTCTCTTGTTTTTTCTTGGTTTATTTCTGAAATCAGTTAAGCTTCCTTTCCTTTCCTTTCCTGATCCTCCTCATCTGCTCACCTAGTAATGGTGATTGTCCTTGTTATACTCTTCCACAGCAGCTTTTTCTGCAACTACCTTGGGTGTTATCTCATCCCATCATAATATCACCTGCACCTTAATAATGACCAGAGCTACATTTCCAGACTACTGAGTGTTAAATGTATATTTCCAACTATATATTAGACATTTGCATTTAATTGTCTCTCAGGAACTCAAACCCAACATGTCTAAATTATTTTCTTTTTCTCATTCCAAGTCTCCTTTATTTTCGATTTCACTGGAGGCGTCTTTCTTTGGGCATCAATACTAAAAATATATGGGTTGTCTTAGACTCTTCCCTGTTTACTTGTCATATCCGTTTGCAAATATTCTTTGTATTTGTCTTCTATCTTTAATGCCAATATTTGTTTGTTTCTCATCTCACTTTTTAAATGTCTTCCTCCTATCTGACCCTTTAATTAGGTCACCCTTCATTTGTCAGCTGAATTATCTTTATAAAACCCAATCTGATTACATTACTCATTGCTTGCTTAAATGCTTTCAATGGCTCACGTCACAGTTTAAAATAGAAACTCCTTTGCATGTCATGGAAAACCTTTCACAATCTGCCTTTATTTAACTCTATCTCTCTTCTTTTCTTTAATGTAACTACTCTTTCTGCTGAATCTTGTGCTTTATTTACAATAACCTTTTTGCTAATGGGTCTTCATGCCGTAGCTTTGTTTTGTCCCTTTGTTCATTCTCTGTGCCTTAATCTTAGTTTACAAAGTGATGCAAACTCACATTTAACTGTGGTTGGGATGAAAGTTCTGCTTTCTTTAAAATCATTAAGAACTTTCAATGGCTGAATATGTTTGTTTCTACAAATATATTAGGATTTTATACTTTTAAAAAATATCACAGCAGAGTCTGAGATCTTTTTGATATTTTTACATTTTGACTATTATATTCAAAACAAGGAGTTATTACTTGTGATTCTTCCCCCCACAATCTAAACCATAAAGCTGTCATTTTCTTTAATGTTAGAACATACTCATATATCTCCCTCTTTCTTCGCTCTCTTTTTTTCCAGGTTGTAGAGATAACAGAGGAATTAGCTACTCTTCCTAAAAGAGCTCAACTTGCTGCTGCATTTATTACATATCTTTCTGCTGCTCCTGAGTCTCTGAGAAAAACCTGTTTGGAAGAATGGACCAAGTCAGCTGGTCTTGAGAGTTTGTATTTAGTTATTCCTGAATTTGAAATTTCAATATACTAAAAATGGACCCTTTGTTCTCTGTTATTTTACCTTTTTTCAATGGGGGAAATTTTTTATGGATCACAAGTATACCCTGGAGCTACTTTAGATTTGCCACATTCCACAAATGTTCTTGAATTTACTTTATTATTATGATTGTTCTATTCTTAAATCACTGTAAAAAACTGAGGCAGCTGAATTATTTTTGATATTGCATGGATGCAATTAAACATTATGTTACTTTTATTTTTATAATAATTTTATTTGATAGGCTGAGATGTAAGAACTTTAAAATTCCTCATGATTTTAGTGGTATTTTACAAAATTATTTTAGTTCGTGAAACATTCACTCAAAGAAATAGGACTTCATGGAGTTCCATTCTTTTCACTTTTTGTTTTTGTTTTTGACTTTTTTCTCCTTGGGTATGGGTGTTAAATGTGGAAGAATGGGTTTCAAGTTAAGGACTGTCGTAGGACTTTTGTTTTGGAATAAATAGCTTTATTTACTTCCCTTCATCAAGTACAAGATCATTGTAGTGAAGTATTTTCAATATCTTCAACTTTTCAGAATTTGATCTGAGGAGATTTCTTTGTACTGAAAGTGAGCAGTTAATTTGGAAAAGTGAAGGCCTACCATCAGATGACCTTTCCATAGAAAATGCTCTTGTAATATTACAGGTAGTTAATTTATTTTAATTTTTTATTAGAAATGTTTTATTGTCAAGCTCGCTGTGGAAATTGTGTTCTTCATATTGTTCTACATCATTCTTAATATGCCTCTTTGATTTTTCATTCAGTTAATTATTCAACTAATCTTGTCAAATCTATTTCTCAAATGTCTCATGAATTCATCTTGTTTTAATCATATCTGCTGCCAGTGACTTCATTTATGCTTTCATCATTTTGTGTCTGGATAAATATGTCATTATACCAGCTGGTTCCTTGTTTCCAGTACCACTTCCTTTACTGTTGTTGGAGTGATTTTCTAAAACATTAATCTGATCATAATATTGCCTCAATTAATGTATTTTAGTGATTTCCCATTGCCTGTAGTATAAAAATTTCATTATCCTTAGACATGGCATAAAAAGCTGATCATGATCAGACAGACTCCAGATTACTCCTGCCATTTTATATGCATCATCTTTGCCCATATCTATTTTTCTCTAGCTATACCAGAGTACTGTAAGTTTTCCAAATACTCCAAACTTTTTTGTTCCCCTCTATATCATGCTGTTGTTTTTGCCTGAAATATTTTTCTTTCTTCACTTCTTTTCCTAGCTAATCTCTCTTGGCTTAGTTTGACTTGAATTGTTTTCTAGGCATAACTTCACCTATCATCCTTCAGTAGCAACTTGTGGCACCTTTTAATGATGAAATTTTTATTTTTGTATCTTTATTACATGTAAAGTTATTGAGGTTAAGGGAATGTATTTTATTGATTTCTGTACTCCTTATACTATCTTACTATAGTTGTTATCCAACATAGAGATGAATTAATGAACAAATGAATAAATGAATGAAAGGTCAACATTTTTGGATTGAGTATAGTTGTAGAATTTAACTATATTTAATCATGGAATACAGAGATAAAATGTACCATAGAAATCTTATCTAAATCTGTCTGGAGACATATAAATAAGATGACAACAAACTTGTAAGTACCCTTTGAAAAACTTAAGCATGTTTTCTTTGCTAAAAACATTTTGAAACATTACCTTTCTTCTTTTCATTTAACTGCATCAGATCATTGGTTTGAAATCATGGGTAAGAACTTTTTAAAAATTTAAAATAATTAGTTTTGTAGTTAGGCAAAATGCAGAATTGTGAAATGTTTGCTATTGAATGCTAGCATAAAATTAGATCAAAAACCTAGGTGCAGCACCATGGTAACACTTCACAGGCTATTTGCTAACTAGGTCATTGCGCTTCGAGTAGTACATTTACATGATGGAGCAGTAAGTGAAACCTCTGGTAATAGATGCTGGGTGATGATCATACAGTGTAACATGGCAGGAGGTATGATAGGAGCAGTCTACTGTGGGTGCAAGTGACAATAAGGTACCTTGTTTATGGAGAATTTTAAAATAATAATAAAGCTGTTTTAAAGTCGTTCATATCTTTATTATCACCATGTGCTAGCAATTCTAAACAACATTGGTGATATAAAACTATTTGTCCACAGGGCAGATAATCCCCACTATCTCCCTTGCTCTTGGTGTGCACTGAGATAACATGTATGCTCTTATTAGATATACAGTGTTCTCCCCTTTTCTCCTGGGGATGTGTTCCAAGACCCTCAGTGGATGCCTGAAAGTTCAGGTAGTACTGAACCCATATATATGTATGTATATACACACACACACACATATACACACACACGGAATTATACATTTTTATAACACACATACATACTGTGTTATACATACATGCATGTATATACATACATACTATGTTTTTTCCTAAACATACATACTATAATAAAGTTCAATGTATAAGTTATACACAGTAAAAGATTGACAATAACAATGATAAAATAGAATAACTATAACAGTATACTGTAATAAAAGTTAAGTGAATGTAGTTTTTCTTTCTGCCTGTCAAAATAACGTATTGTACTGTACTCACCTATTTTTGGACTGGTTGACCATGGGTAACTGAAACTATGAAAAGAAATTATTGATAAGGGGGATTGCTGTACCCCATTCTAAGTTTTCATCGTACTCTGACTTTCATATGTGTTCTCTTATTCTTTTTTTTTTTTTTTTTTTGAAGACGGGGTCTGCAGCTCTGTCACCAGGCTGGGTACAGTGGCCGGATCTCTGCTCACTGCAAGCTCCATGCCTCCCAGGTTCACGCCATTCTCCTGACTCGGCCTCACGGTAGCTTCAGGGACTACAGGCTCTCCACCACCTCGCCCGACTAGTTTTTGTGCCCAGTGAGAGACAGAGGTTTCACCGTGTTAGCCAGGATGGTCTCGATCTCCTGACCTCGTGATCCGCCCGTCTCGGCCTCCCAAAGTGCTAGGATTACAGGCTTGAGCCACCGCGCCCGGCCTGTGTTCTCTTATTCTTATAGCACACAATTCTATTACATTTTTCAAATAAATGTGAAAACTTAAGAAAAATTAGATAGGTTTAAATTTTACTAGGTAGGAATGATTGTTAGATGACTTTTAAATTTATCATTTATGATATATATTTTATACATATGTAACTGGCTTTCTTCTGTCTACTAAGTACCATTGCGTGTGGAGGGCATTTTTACTGGTATCTAATTCCCTTTTTTTTTTTGAGATGGAGTCTCACTCTGTTGCCAGGCTGGAGTTCAGTGGCACGATCTTGGCTCACTGCAGCCTCCGCCTCCAGGGTTCAAGTGATTCTCCTGCCTCAGCCTCCCAAGTAGCTGAGACTACAGTCACGTGCCACTACACCTGACTAATTTTTGTATTTTAAATAGAGACAGGGTTTCACTGTGTTGGCCAGGATGGTCTTGATCTGTTGACCTCGTGATCCATCCGCTTCAGCCTCCCAAAGTGCTGGAATTACAGGCTTGAGCCACCGCACCAGGCCTAACTTCCTTTTTTTTTTAGAATTTAATTAGTGCAGGATGTTCTGTAATGAATTTAGTTTTTAGTTCATTCATTAGATCTTAACCTACAGTCCATGTAATTTTCTCTTCAAGAGTACTCCTTTAGTAATATTAGATATGTACTGCTTTAGAAGAATTAATGTCTTAAAATGTAAGCAATTATATTGATAATTAGCAGTATTTTAATGATTTGCTCATATTTCTTTTTATGGCCTTTATAGTTTTTACTCAAAAAACCAATATATATGTATACTCTCTCTCTATATATATATATATAGAGAGAGAGAGAGATAGATAGATAGATAGGGAATAATTTGTGTATTTTAAAAGCCAGAAAGAATGGTGCAAATGACATCAGCTTGAGACTAAAGCTCTTGCTTAGCATAATGTTAGTACACATTTTCTGTGTTATTTTTTGTTAAGTAGGACTGTACTCTCTATACTCTGGCTAAATGTGATTACCTAATATTAACTCCTGGTCACTGAAAATTTATTAATATGGCTTCTGATGCAGTTAAAAACTGTATTTTTGGGTTTTTTTCATGGTTATATATTTGTGTTCTCCAAAGCTTGAGAGAAAAGATCATTTAGTAATTGATTTATAATTTCTAGAAAACTATTTCCATTTAAATGAAAGCTTATAATCATTAAAAAACATTACTTTTCCTTTTTTTTGAACTAGAGTCGAGTGTGCCCATTTCTTATAGATCCTTCTTCCCAAGCTACAGAGTGGTTAAAAACACATTTGAAAGACTCACGTTTAGAAGTTATCAATCAGCAGGTATGTATTACTTATAATTTACATCCGATTAGAAATGACCTCTTATAGTGCAAAGATCTTTAAGTCTATAATCAGAAAACATAGATTAAACACTGGGTCCTGTTGTGTGGGACCTGGGGTGAGAGAGAGAACGCTTAGCTTCAGTTTTCTACTTTGTAAAACAAAGATAAGAATATTTATTTGATTCTGAGTATTGATCTAAGCCCTGGGAATTTAATAGTGAGTTCTTTCCCTTATGAAGATGACAGTCTAGTAGGTTAGAGAAACAATTAAATAAGCTTTACAGTAAGTTATGACTAATGACATAAGTATAAGAGGCTGTAGAAGTAGGAGCTTCTAAGTTAGCTTTGAGACTCAGAAAAGCCTTCTAGCCTTTTAGCATATTTACAGTTCCTCTGAATGCCTCTCATAATTTCCAATTTCTTTAAATCATTGACAGACATCTTTAATGTATCCCAAGATTTGATAATTGTTCAGTGAAATGTAATCGTAGTCTTTTGGGTAGTGACTTCTCAGTTTCATGTTTATCTTGCAGAGGAAATTATTTTTGGTTAGGTTTTTATTATTTTTTTAAAGGAAGACCTAGTATATGGTTAATTTTCATACATAATTTTCAGGTGTTTCAAAAATTACCTCTAAAAGTTACTTTACTTGTAAAATGGGGATATCTACCTTATTTTTTTGTGGTAAGAATAATTACAAATTAGATAATATATAAAAATACTTTAATAATCATTTATGGTTTGCAATAATATATATAATATTACATATAGTTATAGATATACAGTCATATACATATAAGTAACTATACTGTATATCTCTAGTTTTATACATTGTAAGTACTATAAATCAAGTTATAGTTATATACATTTAAGTATATAACTATTTTATATATCTTATATACATATAAGTATATAACTACATATATCTATAGTTATAGGTATATGTATATAGGTACTATATATATAGTTATAGTTATATACATTATAAGTAGCTATATAGTTACTGTTATATAGACGTGCATACACGCATATGTATACACACACACCACACATACACACACAGACACATTCCTGGAGTGATATTTAAAACTACTCCTTCCCTATCTAGAAAGCCTTAAAATTCTTGATTATTGAATTTTGTCTAAAGGTTCTTTTCAGAATTATTAGACCTATCCACCAAGAAAAGTTTACTAGAATTCATCATCTTGCCTTTCCCCCATTCAATGTGTGTGATTTTGAACATAAGCAAAGTAGGGTTCTTATTAATACCTAGGTGAATAATTTATTGCATATAGAATTTGAAGTTGTGTTTCTATAACGTTTTGAAATTTACTGTAGAAAATTGAAGAAAGGCTTTTGTATTTTGGGGGAAATACAGAGTTACTATTCAGTGGTTACAGTCATACAAGATGAAAAAGTTCTAGAGATCTGTTTTGCAACATTGTGCTCATAGTTAACAATTCTGTACTGTACACCTAAATATTGGTAAAGAGGTTAGATCTCAGGTTATGTGGATTTCTTTTTTAACCACAATTTTAAAAATGTTAAAACTCTTATTTTTCTTATTTGTGTATTTAAATTGTGAAATTTTATTGATAATTTATTCAACTAAAATCATTACCAAATACTTATGAGTAGAAAAACAATAATTAATAATTTGAATTATTAACATGCATATTAAATTTTTAAACATTCATATTATTCCTGTTAATATCTTCATTCATAATCTTTAAGGATGTTTATAAAATTAAAGTAATAGAAGAATTAATGTTTTTCTTTTATTCAATTAGGATAGTAACTTTATCACAGCTCTTGAATTAGCAGTACGTTTTGGGAAAACCCTTATTATACAAGAGATGGATGGTGTAGAACCTGTTCTTTATCCATTATTGAGACGAGATCTGGTTGCTCAAGGTAAATAATTGACACTTTCCAGAGTGTAAATATTTTTAAAATTTCCAAAGTAAGTAATTAAACCAGGTGCAAGCTTTCAAGCGTCCTCTTGCGGTAGAGTCACGCATGATGGGCTTAATTCCTTTAGCAATACGTTGTGACAATATGTGTAAAATGTTACTTATCAGGGAAGCTCAGTAGAGACCTAGTACCCATAGTTTACTGGGGGTTGATTATGTAAGCACACTCTCCCTAGCACATTACACAATTCTAGACTCCCTGAAGGAAAGCAGGTGTAGCATAAACCATATTGTTTGTACAAACAGTTTAGGTGCAGTGAGCCACTTTTTTGAGTTCTGAGGATGGTGGGAACTCTCCCAAAATCTAAGTTCCCAGGTGCTGGTTATGGGCCAACTTTACAAACAGCCCTTTCTAAAGAGTCTCAGGATTGCTATATTAACTCTTTTCTGCATAGGAACCCAGCCCAGCCTTGGATTATTAGAAAGCGATTCCTAGAAACTTAAAAAGCATATCATGCAAAGTGTATACATATACGTATATAGACATGTACGTGTATGTATGCTACGTACATTGCTAACACAGCAAACTTTAAATAGAAAATTGGTGTTATTGGGGCAAGGCAGAGAAATAGCAAAGCATGCACTATTCTTTGATAATCTGTTGTTCCTCACGTAGATATGCTTGGCCTAGTACTGGCTGATATGTTATGAGAACTCAAGTAGTGGGACCTTTGCCTTTGTAACATTATCCTCTTAATATATTTTATGGGCATAAAGGGGAGGGAATAGCTGAGCTACTGTAAAACAACAGAAGCTTTGTAATCAAGAAAGTGACCTTGCTAGAATGGGGTTGTCTTCCAGAGCTCAGTTTCTGGTCCTTCTGTTGGGGGTAACTCAGATCTGCTGAGCTAGTTTCTTTCTATGCTATCTTAAGGAGGACAAAATGAACCTTTAGGGCCATCTCAATTTGACATTCTTCATTCTATACAGTGGTCCTGAAGGACTCATTAAATATAAATCTCCGTGAGTTCTGGTTAGTGTTAGGTTTTAATGGTATATGTCGCATTGTCTGAGTATAGAGTGTTGACTAGATCCCCTGAAAAGAGTGATACATTTTATATCATGATTGGTTCACATTTTGAGCTGTTCTAGGTAGTTGTGCAACGCTGTTTAGGTCAATTTGTTTATGTCAGATTAGGAAAAGAGAGTTAATCATTGCCCCTATCTTACTTTTTCCATCTTTTCCCCAGGGTTGGGTATATTCATGTCACTCTAGTCTGTAATCCCCTTTGTGTGTATCCCAGATATTGTCCTTTTCAAGAGTGATAAGTTCCTCATGAGTTGCCATTTTTTCATCATACGTTAACTCTGGGGACAGAGGATGGTAGTCCTAGAACACATAAAACAAAGTTTGTGCCAAGTTTATTTCCATCCCAGTGTCCTTAATCTAAGATACACAAATTGCTTTTCTACTTACTGTGTTTAAAGCAGACATAAATATAGGAATAGAATGTATTTCTGTTCTACAAATTTATGCTCTTCAAAAATCTTCTTAAGTATTTATTGATCATAGAAGAGCAAGGTATACTTCTTCAAATTCTCTTTCTCTCTCTCTCTCTCTCTTTTTTTTTTTTCAACTTTGTTTCCTATGTACTTAGGAGCTCAGCCAAGGCAGAAGGTAGATGTGGCAATTTGCAGTTGGTAAATAGTTGAAGACAATTGGACCAGCTAACTGTATAGAAGTTGTTCGGGGAGAGGCTAATGTAGTTGGCTAATAGTTTTAATTTTTATGAACAATAGACATCAAAAGTATTTTTTATTAAGCATTCCAGTCCTTTATGGTTATTTTATTTCCATGTTGAGTTTGAGTATGGAACCAGGAATTATACTAGAGATGACAGTTAAACATTTGTGGTTGGTTCTTTTAGTCCAGATGCCTCCCTTTAGGCATGGTTGCTTCAGAGACAGGCATATATGTGTATGCAACATAAAGGTTAAATTTGTGATTGATTGTTGTCTCTGTTTTCAAAAGGTATTTCTTCATATAGATGTGTCTTTCGTAGTCCAGTTGCATCTGGGTGACCCAATGGCCCGAGGACTAGTAGATCAGTGTTTTTCTATTAGGAGCAGTTTTGTCTCCTAGAGAATATTTGGCAATGTCAGGAGACATTTTTGGTTGTCACAACTGGAGTGGAGGGCCACTATGCTAGAGACATCTTAAAATGGACAGGACAACTACCTACAACAAATAATTTCTCAGCACAAATTGTCAACACTGCTAAGGTTGAGAGGCCTTAAGCTAGTTCACTAGTTCCAACCCATGAGTCTCTGGACAGGTATATTTTAGTTGGTCTCAGAGTGGCATATTTTCTAGCCAGGAACACTACTTGAAGTGAGCTCATTGTACAGAATATCCAATGCTATCGATTGCCAGAAATTGTACTTGTGGCTAGTTGATGGGTATAGCATTGCATTGAATTTGCTCATCTGTGAGATTATTTGTAGATATCTGTAATTCTGTGTACCTGAAGGATATAGGGACCAAAGACAAGGATTGATTTACAGTTGCCTCAATTACTTCCAAAGCTGCCTCTTGCAAGGGCTGTGATTTAAACCTAGCCACATTTGTGTACAAGATATAGGGGCTATGGTAAAATTTCCAGGGATGAAACATGCTTTTTTTTTTATAGGCCAAGAGGGTATTCAGATGTTAGTTATCTTTCTTTCTTTGTATTCAGTGACTGTAAAGTAAGCAGTTTGTCTATAATGGGCTGTGGGATATCTCCTTGTGAAATCTTTATTTCCTTCTTTGGGTGCCAGACTTTTAGATTTGCCTTTAATTAAGTCCCATTCATCTTGAGTTAGTTGTGCCTGAGTGGTATGCAATACGATGTGAAAAGTTTTCCCACTGGAGACCATTAGCAAAATTGTATCTATATAATGGAATGGAATTTGGACCTATATAGAGGTTCTCATGGTACTTGAATTCATCTAACTCAGTTGATAATATATTTCTGAAGAGTTTGGACCTATAAAGGTGTCCTGCATATAATAGCTGAACTGATTTTGGTCTTCTTCCCAAAAGAGTATAAAAAATAAATAAGTAGTAATAATTAGCAATATCCCAGTCTGCATACTAAGTATCAGTTATGACAGCAGTTTTTATAGTCATTGTTATGTCAGGTACTATGGAATCTATGGTGGCCACTGCCTGGTTTAAATTTGAATGGTCATAGTAAACCTTCAAGCAGCATTAGTTTCCAAAATTCAGACCGATGAAATTGTGGAGCACCCCTGCCTGGTGTAAAAATACAGATTCTTTTTCACTTTCTGTCATAATACATTTCTTTCAGCTGTAAATATTGATAGTATTTGGGTATACCTTATAGGTTGATCTTGCCTGAATCTTTATCTGATTGTTATAGAAGTAACCAAAGATATCACAGTGAATGCATCTAAATATATTCATGTATCCAAGCACCCCAAATGTTCA
The DNA here is from genome assembly GCF_008728515.1 of Papio anubis. Taxonomy (NCBI): domain Eukaryota; kingdom Metazoa; phylum Chordata; class Mammalia; order Primates; family Cercopithecidae; genus Papio; species Papio anubis. The sequence continues at coordinate 31,001,226 of NC_044987.1, read as the reverse complement.
TTCTATTATACATGTTGACTGAAAAAAACAAACAACAACAACAAAAAATACCCAAGCCTGATGTTGGTTCAGAAAACAACAATAGCCATGTAAATTGGCACTTTCCCTGGCAAGGATCTAGAGACCAAATCTTGTACCTGTGCCTAATCATTCTGTCTTTAGTTATCTAAAGTACAACACAGATTTTGTGTTCAGAGGAAAAAAGTAGTCAAAATTAACTGCATCACAAGTTAATTCCAATGTAAATTAAGAATTCATACAGTTAAGACTGTTTTGGTCTCTCTAGTTCTACATTTGATATTTTCTGTAAGAGATGAGACACTGAAGAGTCTTTTTTAAACAGTAAAATATTTGTTTTAAAATATTTTCAAAAATGTTGTATCAAAGTAGTACACGCATGGGTTATAAAGTCAAATGATACAGAAGTGCAGCAGCATTCTGTTCCTCCCCTCCCATGACTAGTTCTACTCACCAAAGAACACCATTTATTTTTTATTTTATTTTTTTATGTAAATATAAATATGCATAAAGGAAAGAGTACCTAAATTTATAGCTACTGAGTTTTTACAAATTGGATACACCTGTGTGAACACCCAAACCAAGACATAAGAGCTTTATTAGCACTCCAGAAGCCCTCTTATTTAACACACCTTTGCTCCACAAGGATAACCACATTCCTAACTTATAACAGCATAGAGAAGTTTTGCTTTGTTTTGTACTTTGAGTAAATGAGAAAGAAAAAAAGTAGCACCTAACTACTCTAGACTGAGATCTGGCCAGATTCTAATAGCTTGGCCTTTGTGTACTCCTGTTGAACATAAATCATTTCACAAAATACCAACATTAGAGAGGTCACTCTCTGACCACAGTCATGTTTGAGCACAAAAAAAAAAAAAAAAACAGGAACACTTTCCATAACACAAAAATAACCAAACATTCTCTTATCCCAGTTAATATGACTCCTGCTTCTTTACCAATTACAGTTTAGTCCCACTCCATTTCTTTTACCTCCTACATAAAAATTAAGATATCAAACCATTGTTTGCTCTTTCTGATCATACCCAATTCCTAGGAAAAGTACATTTTTCTTGAATTATTTATAAATCACCTAACACAAGCCAAAATCCTATAAGAAGCCTCTATTAATTCCTTTTTACTGACCCAATGCACAATTTCCCTTGATGTTCTATCTTTCATTGTGAAGAGCTGGTAAACGTGAGCTATGGCTCTTTAAACACTGGGTTTATTTTGTTTTGCTCATATTGTGTTTTTTTGTGTGTCTGTCAGCTTTGGTTAAGTTATATTTTTTAGGTGATTGTCTGTTTTACTGAAATTATCACATAGTGTATATTTTAAATAATATTCTCATGTTTTCAATGTCTGTTGGCTTTGTAATGGTGTTTCATTTTTCCTGATATTGATAATTTTTATTATCCTTTTCATTAATTAGTCTTGATAGGGATTTATCAATATTACTAATCTTTTCAAAATACCAACTTTCAATTTTTTTAATTTTAATTTTAGATTCACAGGGGCATATGCAAGTTTGTTTAACAAGGGTATATTGCATGATGCTCTGTTTGGACTTCTATTGATCACATCACCCAGATAGTGGACATAGTACCCAAGAGGAAGTTTTTTAGCCTGTGATCCACCCTCACTTTTGGAATCTCCAGTATCTAATGTTCCCATATTTCCCAAGTCTATGTGTAGCTAACTAACTTTTAATGTTGATTTTCTGTACTGTATTTTAATATTGATGTTGCTCTTTATTGTTTCATTCCTATTACTTTCTCCAGATTTTATTTGGTCTTTTCTAGATTTTTGAAACAGAAAATCAAAATATTGATAGTCTTTTCTTTTTTCTAATGTATGCATTTATGTCTATCAATTTTCCTTTAAGCCCTTCTTCATCTTCCTACCCAAGTTTTAGTTTCTTTCTTTGGCTCATAAATTACTTAGCATTTTGTTGTTTAATTTTCAGGTGGTTGGAGATTTTCTAGTTACATATTTGTTATTGATATGTAGCTTATCTCCACTTAGTCATAGAACTTATTAAAGTATTTTAATTTTTTGAATTCTGTTGAGCCTTCTTTCTGATCTGGCATTTGGTTAATTTTTATAAATGTTCCATGAAACTTGAAAATTGTATGAATTTTGCTCTTGCTTGGTTTAATTTTCTGTACAGGTTAATTAATAGTGTCAAGTTTGTTAACTGTGATGTTCAAATCTATGCCCTAACTTCTTTTTTTCTCTTTGCTTTATCATATATTGAGATAAATATCCTAAAGTTTCTGTGATTTTGAATTTGTCTTTTAGTTCTATCAGTTCTCGTTTTAAATATTTTGAAAGCTTTGTTATTAGATGCATACATTTTTGGAAATGTGTTATCTTTCTATTCAGTTGTCTTATTTATCATTATGAAATGTTCTTTATCTCTAGAAATGTTTCAAATTTTAGAGTCTGATATTAGAGTGGTTACACTAACTTTTTCGGCTAGTATTTACATGGTATGTACTTTTCCGTTCTTTAACTTTCAACTTTTTTGTTGGTGTGTTTTTTAAAAAATATATTTTATTGTGCATATTTAAGGTTTACAGCATTATATTATGGGATACATATAGATCACAAAATGCTTTACTGTACTAAAGCAAATTAACATATCTATCAATTTACACAGCTAGCCCCCTTTTTGTGTTTGAAGAGCAGCTAAACTCTACTCCTTTAGCAAAACATCCCAAATGCAATAGAGTTTTGTTACCTATAGTCCTGATGTTGTACATTGGATTTTTAGACTTAATCATCCTACATATCTGCTATTTTGTATTCTTTGACTATATCTCCCATCCCCTCCTTCATTCACCTGCTACCTACCCCTGGTAAATACTGTTTTATTCTCTGTCTGTATATTTGAGATCAAGCAGCAATTTTCTGTCTGTGTCTGGCCTACTTTACTTAGTGTAATGTTTTCCAGGTTTATACATGTTATGGCAAATGGCAGGATCTACTTCTTTTTTATGACTGAATATTATTCCATTGTGTGTGTGTGGGTGTTTGTGTATACACATCATGCTTTCTTTTCTTTTCCTTTCTGTTTTTTAGAACGGGGTCTGACTCTGTTGCCCAGGAGTGAGTACAGTAATGTGATCATAGTTCACTGTAACCTCGAACTCTTGGGCTCAAATGATCCTCTGGCCTCAACCTCCTAAGTATGTTGGACTATAGGCACATACCATCATGCCCAGCTAATTAAAATTTTTTTTTTTGCAAAGATGAGTTCTCAGTAAGTTTCCCAGATGGATCTTGAACTTCTGGTCTCAAGTGGTCCTTCCGTCTCAACCTCCCAAAATGATGCGATTACAGGCATGAGCAACCATGCCTGACCCACATTTTCCTTATCCGATCTGTTGATGGACATTTAGGTTGTTCCCATGTCTTGGCTGCTGTGAATAATGCTGTGAAGAAATGGGAGTGCGGATATCTGTAGGAGGTGGTGACTTCATTTCCTTTGGGCAGATACCCAGAAAAAAGATTGCTGGGTCATGTGGTAGTTCTATTTTTAATTTCTTTAGGAACCTTCCTATTGTTTTTCATAATGGCTGCACTGGTCTTCATTCCTACCAACAATTCCCTTTTCTCCATAGCTTCACCAACATTTCTTATCTCTTGTCTTTTTGATAATACCCATCCTAACAGGTGTGAGGTGATATCTCATAGTGGTTTTGATTTGCATTTCCTCATGATAAATGATGTTGAGCATCTTTTCATGTAGCTGTTGTGGAGAAATGTCTATTCAGGTCCTTTGCCTGCTTTTTAATCAGGTTATTCGTCTTTCTGCTGTTGAGTTGTATGAGTTTTTTCTTCATACATTTTGGGTATTAACCCCTTATCTGATGTATGGTTTATAAATAACTCTTTCCAAGTTTGTAGGTTGCTCTTTCATTTTGTTGATAATGTGTATTTTTCAGTTTACACATGTTGATAATCTTTGTTTTTTTAACCATCATTCTGTTTTCAAATACTGTATCTTAAATACTAGTGCAATAACCACTTTTAAAATGATGAATTTAGAAGTAAAGATATAATTGAGGATTTCTATTTTTGTCATCTATAATCAGCCATTTCAGAGAAATTTGGAATATGAAACATATTAATGTTAAAACCATACTGGATGTGAATAGATATTCCTTGGGTGCTTCAGTATCCCAGGATCTTCTTAGTGAATATTATTTATCATTGCTTGCATAAGTGCTGATTAATAGAACATTCTGCTAACAGTATCTCAGGTAGCCCAACTTTTACTGTCTTAGACTCTGTTGAAAAGCCTATGTTTAGAAGTACTTAAAAATTATATTTTCAAATATTGTGTAGCAAAATACAGAAGATTCAGACCAACTAATTGTGTTATTTTTTTGAAAATAGGACCACGTTATGTGGTACAAATAGGTGACAAAATTATTGACTACAATGAAGAATTCCGCCTCTTTTTGTCAACAAGAAACCCAAATCCTTTTATTCCACCGGATGCAGCTTCCATTGTTACTGAGGTTAACTTTACTACAACAAGAAGTGGATTACGAGGGCAGGTATACACAGATAATAAAAATTTACCGTGGACTCTTTAGGAGCTTTTATATACTTATTAGACATTTTGGGTGAAAAGCTATTTTGTTAGACTAATTAGTATTTAAATTTATGATTTTGAAAATATACTTGTATGTTGGAGTGAAGCATTCTGGCTTATTTCATTTGTCATATGTATTGGACCTGTACATTTAATGTTAATGTCAAATTGCTGCTTCTTTTAATATAACTCTAATTTTGAAGTTTATTTCTGTTATATATGGTAGAATTTGAGAGATTGATGGATCATAGAGATTAAGATCATCTGCATTATATTTTTGGTTTGAAAACTGAAATTTAATTGTGAAAAGTGTAGCTAATTGACTTGTTTAGCTAGTTAACAGTCTTTGATTCCTGAGCCAGCATTTTTTTTAACCATTAGAACACATGGCATCTTTGAAGTCAATTTATCTTCATATGGCTCATTACAATTTAGAATTATTACATAAATTTCAAAATGATTTTTCATGTCCATACTTATATGTTTCCTAACTCATTTTTCCTCTTTAAAATATAATGCCAGTTGACTTTTGGAGTATCATCCTATTTTTTACTCATCTAACAATAGTAGATTTTTTCATCTTTTTGATTTATATGATGGCATACATATTTGCTGCAATTTTTACTTGATTGTAATTTTTTAAATTGTTCTTTCAAAATATTTCTTTGTATACATATGACTCATCAAGTATATTTTTATGAACAATATCTTTTGATTTGACTTGATGCTTCTTTTAAATAAAACAATGTGACAATCACTCAAAACTTGGCAGAATTAATTGACAGAATTGCTCCTTCTATCTAAAAGATCTCCACAGTAGTTGCAAAAAGGAGCTATATAGGTCTTACTTTAGCTAGAACTGAATGAAGATGTTTTTACAGCAGATTTTGAATTATATATTTTATACCAATGTTTTTCTCTATTTTAGTGTTCAGAGTTAACAATTTGACAGCATTTTTCAACGGCTTCACAGATAACAGCTTTAACAGATACAATGTACATACCATACAATTTGCTGATTTAAAATGTACAATTCAATGTTTTTTTTAGTGGAATTGCTGGGTCTTATGGTAACTTTATTTTTGGCAATTTGAGAAACAAACAAATCTTTCCAAAGTGGCCGCATTGTTTACTTTCCCACCAGTAATGTAGGAGGGTTCCTGTTTTTCCATATCCTTGCCAACTCTGGTTGTTATGTATCTTTTTAATTGTAGTCATTCTAGTGGGAGTGAAGTGGTATCTCATTGTGGTTTTGATGACATAGTCTTTTATCTTTTTATTTGTTTATTTTATTTTTATTTTTTTGAGACGGAGTCTGGCACTGTTGCCCAGGCTAGAGTGCAATGGCGTGATCTTGGCTCACTGTAACTTCTGCCTCCCGAGTTTAAGCTATTCTCCTGCCTCAGCCTCCCAAGTAGCTGGGATTACAGGCGCCCACCACCACGCCTGGCTAATTTTTTGTATTTTTAGTAGAGATGGCGTTTCACCATGTTAGCCAGGCTGGTCTGGAACTCCTCACCTTGTAATTCGCCCACCTCGGCCTCCCAAAGTGCTGGGATTACAGGTGTAAGCCACTGTGCCCAGCCCTTTTTATTTGTTAATGTGAATACTTACTATTAAAAAAATACTAGCTCTCATAATTTAGTATATTTAATTTAAAACTAAATATTACATATTGATATGTTAAGTAATGTACTTTCTTACAGCTTTTCTACAGTAGTTAATATTTTGCTCATCAGCTTAACTATTTGTTTTGTCTCTTTTTCATCAAATGTAATTGTTGAAGGTATCTCATATTTAATTAGAAAGAATGAAATGAGATAACGTAGTATCATATTTGTAATAGTCTGTCAAACACAAGGCCTGTTTGCAGGAAGTTTTTGTTTTGTTGTAAGCCTTATTGCTAGAAGTTCCTTGTCTTTTTGTTTTCCCAAGCTTTTAGCTTTAACCATTCAGCATGAGAAACCTGATTTAGAAGAACAGAAAACAAAACTATTACAACAAGAAGAAGATAAGAAAATACAGCTAGCAAAGCTCGAAGAATCTCTTCTAGAGGTAAAAGTCTAGCTATTTAGGTTATTTTTTCATATTACTTTTTTAAATGAATACAAATAGTAGCATTTAGAAAATTAGTAGTATCTTCAGATTTTTTTTTCCAAAGGCATATTAGTGTATATCTTACAGTCAAAATTCTAACAATAATGGGAGCTATCTTTTGGAATACAAGATCTTAATGAGCAATGTTTAAGACAAGCAATTTTTAACTAATTTATATTGTTTTATTATTTAATTATATGCTCATAATTTCAAGAAGCATTAAAAGCAAGAAATTAGGACTAAATCTGTAACTTTAAGTAGTTTTTATTTTTTATTAAATCAACAAAATTAATACCTTGCTATGTTTGATAATGATATAGTTTCATAAAATAATTTATTAATTCATTTGATATAAGAAGGCTATAATAAAAATAGAATAAAACTTTAAGAGGGCTATAAAATGTTGAAATTCTTCTAAAATAATGTAAGTTGCCATAAACATCAAATGAATGACAGTTAATATGGGCTTGCTTTAATTGGTTATTTTTATATGTATAATGATGTTCATGTTGTTAACTTTCCCTACAGACACTTGCCACATCTCAAGGCAATATTTTGGAAAATAAGGATTTGATTGAGTCTTTGAATCAGACAAAAGCAAGCAGTGCACTTATTCAGGAGTCACTTAAGGAATCTTACAAACTCCAAATTTCCCTTGATCAAGTAATTATTTCCTTCTTTGTAATTTTGTATTATGTTTTCTTGAACATTTAGGTTAATATGATGGAAAATGTGGAATCAGGTCCTCAGGGGAAAGATGATGTTAAAAAGAGCTATTCAAAAACATCAGAACGTTGGGTTTGATTCTAGTTATTGTAGAGAGGGAATTCAGATGTTGGCACATTGAGGATAAGGACTGTTTGTCAATATACCCTGATGCCTTCTACTGATTTCTGGCATAATGTTAGATCTAAGATAGAGCTGCAATTTTGTACTGAAATTGGAAATTAGTATATTGAAAATGAGTATTACAGAATATCTTTGCTATTCTTGGAACTTTTCTTAAGTTAAGGCAAGTTACATATACTAATTAAAAGGGTTATAAGCGCTAAGCTGTAGTTATTGGCTCTTTTCATGCTTACAATGAACAGTGCTGGGTACTTTATTATCCTAATGTGGACACCTGTTAGAGTCGTCTTCTCTACCTCTAGTTCCATCAGTGTTCTTATTGTCACCAATCCTATACTCAGTTCGAACTTTTCTCCACATCAGAGATAGCCTTATAGTGTTGTGCTGTCTTGCGTTACCTTAACTGATTCTCTTTAGAAATGTAAAACTGGATCATCTATTCTCTGATCACAAATATTTACCACTATCATCTTACCCACTTTCCCCTCATACTAGCGCTCTTGGTCCTCATTAAGACCAATCTGTGAACCCCTTCTAGCTCTGTCAACTGACAGGTAGAAAGGTATTTAAAATATATTGCTACAGTCTGAATATCTGTGTGTCCTCATCACCCCCAAAATTCATATGTGGAAATCTAATCCCCAGTGTAATAGTATTAAGAGGTGGAGGTTTTAGAAGGTGACTAGGTCATAAGGGCAGAGCGCTCATGAGTGGGATTAGTAACCTTATAAAAGAGGGCCGAGGAAGTTTGTTAGCCCCTTCCGGCAAGTGAGAACACAGCAAGAAGCAGTTCTTTCTGTGAACCAGGAAACAAGCTCTCAACAGACACCAAATCTGTTGGCACCTTGATCTTGGACTTCCCAGCTTCCAGAACTGGGCGAAATCAATTTCTGTTATATAAAAGCAGAACCAATTTAGTGTGTTTTGTTATAGGTAGCCTTAATAGACTAAGACATATGTTGTCTGCAGTTTTATAAAAATGAAGAAGAAAAACTAGATTTTGCTATCTTTTTTAGTTAGAAACCATGATTCATTATCTTCATTTGTTTTATGTTTATGGAAAAGTAAAGTTTTTTTTTTTACTTGGGTAGATATGTGCATTGTAGTCTTTAGGTGGCAGTAAAGCACTAATTCTAAGGTGTTTCCACCCTATCCCCTACCGATCTCTTGATCCATAGGAACGGGATGCATATCTCCCCCTGGCTGAGAGTGCCAGCAAGATGTACTTCATTATTTCTGATTTGTCCAAAATTAATAACATGTACCGTTTTAGTTTGGCTGCTTTTCTCCGACTTTTCCAACGAGCTCTACAAAACAAACAGGTAAGCTGTTGGTTACCCTGTACCTGACATTGAATTACAGGGATCACTTTACTAGGGAGAGTACTTAATTTATAATAAAAATTATTAAGCAAACTTTCATAGAATTATGTTCCAAAAGACCACATGTAACACTTTTAAGCTATATAAAGAAATTAGTTACTTAATTTCTTTTTATATTGTTAACAAGGTGTCCCAATGTGACAGTCTTTTTAATGAAAACAGTTTATGTTCTGAGTGTAAATGAATAAGTGATAATCATTTTTAAAACCCAGTGATTCTGAAAGGTATAAAAATAAGAATTATCCCCATAATATCATTACCTGGGGAAAAAACATTTAACATTTTATTGTATGTCCTTGTTGTTTAAGGCCATAACTTTCCAGATAATGGGGATACAAGTGTCCACTGCCTTATCAAGCATGTATTCTAATGGAGACAAGGATATATTAAAGGGTAACAAATTGTTTTAACTAAAAGATACAATACTGTGCTTTTAAAAGTGTATTAGTGTATTATGGACAACTTTCCTATCAGTGAATATAAACTTAATGTTTTTAAGAGACGATGAGGCTATACCATACTTCATTTAACCACCTCCTATATATGCACATTGTTCTATTTATTTCTGTTGAGTATCGTATTAATCCCAAACTTGGCTGCTTAAAACCATTTTCTTATGCTTATTGATTCTGTTGGAAATGTAGTCAGGACTCAGCAGGGATGACTTTGTTTGTTTCACAATGTCTAGGACCTCAGCGGGGAGGACTTGAGAATTGAGGGGCTAAGGCAGGTGCTTCACTTGCCCGTCTGGTGCTGTGGGTGGGAGGACTTGATGACAGGACTGCCAACTGCAGCACCTCTGCAGGAGGCTTGGCTTTTTACCAGCACTGAGTAGATGGATGGACTTCTTATTTTTTAGCTCAGGGCACTAACTGTGTATTTCAGTGAATAAGGCTAAAACTGAATAGCCTTTTAAAACACAGCCTTAGGTCTGTGTCATTTCTGCTGTATTGTATTGGCTGAAGCAGTCACAAATCTATGTAGAGTACAAAACTTTCTTTCTGTTGTTTAGAAAATCTACTGGATCTTGTAGGTACAGTACTGTCTTATTATAGAGTGACTTTTAGGAAATCCAAGTCTCAGTTTCACATGTGATCTTTGTTAACATATAGTGAAATGAATACAAGTATTTGCTATCTAAAGTAATGATTAGTTGTCTTGGTTAGAACATACTATTACAAGGCTAGAAGCCTAGGATTAATGCATCTGAGTTCCAGTTCATAATGCTTTCTTTAAACCAACTTCACACATTTCTCTGCTGATCCTGGATGTATTTTTCTAAGCCATTAAAATTGTTTTACTAGGTTTTTTTCTTGGTATTAATTAATAAATCATAAGGAAGCAAGCAAATTTAGTCTAATTGTTAGACCAGAATTGATCTTTGCAAGACTTACATTCTCCAAATGCTCTCTGAGATGTAAAACTTACATCACACTAAGGGAAAAGGACAGGTTGAACAACCTTCCCTTCCTGCATTTCTATACCAAACAATTTTTCTTTAATCAAAGGAAATAGACACTAATAGCATGTTTTTCAATTATTACAATCTTGCAAAATGGAATTATTATATCAGATCAAAAACTAAAATTGTACGTGAGTTTTTACAGCATGAATTTCAAAGTTATTGTTCATCCTTATTCATCCTGCAGCCCATGATTTAAGATCATTGAGGTTCCCATATTGAGAATGGGAAAATTCTTTATAAGATATTCCTGTCATATTGTTTTAGGGTTGGATTGATAATTATAATACAAATAATTAAAATGGCCTTAACCTAGATTGATGTAGATAGTATTTTTAATGCCAATAGGAATCAAAGTGATATGGTAAAATTCAACTTATGTTGCATTATTGGAAATTGATTGTAAGTTTCATTTGTTGAAAGCTTTAACTCTATACATTAAAGAAAGGCATGTCTTTTTTTATATTATATTAGTGTACAAGTTTAAAGCACTTGTTTAGTCTCTTGAATTTGATGGTAAAAGATACTTATTTCAGAATCAGCTTTGAATCTGGAGGAACAATTTATAGAAGTGCTTTTTAAATGTTTATAAATTTCCTAATGAATTTCCAATTGTAATCTACAGGATTCTGAAAATACAGAACAGAGAATCCAGTCACTTATCAGCTCATTAAAACATATGGTATATGAATATATATGTCGTTGTCTATTTAAGGTAAGAAGCTTCATATTTTTCAAATATAAAATGCTACTTGTTCTGTGATTTAACATAATATTTATAGTTATAGTATAACTCTTTCCCCACTGGAAAGGTATTAAAAATGGTATTTCTCATATTTTTCCAGAAAATTTAACTGGAATGTCTTATAGCATTCTTGGTTGTAGTGGAAAAAAAGTGACAAATGAAGAGGGGAGAGCAAACACTGGGTTAGCTGACTTAGTTCTAAACATTCCAGTGGTCACCAAAAGAGATAATGACAGTGGATTATGTAGCTCATTATATAGCTAGACTTTCTCATCCTCAGCAACTGACATTTTGGGCTACATAATTCTTTGTTGTATGGGATATTGTTCTGTGCATTTTAGGATGTTTAGCAGCATCTTTGCCTTCCAGCACTCCCTCCCATCAATTGTGAAAATAAAAAATGTCTGTCCACATTGTCCAATGTCTCTGGGGTTGAGGAACAAAATTATTTTGCATTGTTAGCATTAGGAAGCAAACTAGAGTTTGAGCCTGAGTTATGAAAGAAGTTTTTTACAGAAGTTTTCATATTACGTGTGTTCCAGAAGAGAACACACATCGGACAGTATTTTAGAAATTTTAGATATTAGAAAACACAGAGGCCTTCTTTTACTTAGAATTTTTTTGTTTGTTTGTTTGTTTTGAGACAGAGTCTCTCTCTGTTGCCCAGGTTGGAGTGCAGTGGCGAAGTTTTGGCTCACTGCAAGCTCTGCCTCATGGGTTCAAGCCATTCTCCTGCGTCAGCCTCCCAAGTAGCTGGAACTACTCGCATGCACCACCATGCCTGGCTAACTTTTGTATTTTTAGTAGAGAGAGGGATTCACCATGTTGGTCAGTTCGAGACCATGTCTCAAACTCCTGGCCTCATGTGATCTGCCCTCCTCAGCCTCCCAAAAGTGCTGGGGATTACAGGTATGAGCCGCCACACCCGGCCAGAATTTTTTTTTTTTTTAAATAGCAATCTTTGGGTATAGCTTAAGACGTAATGTTGAAGAAGAGCTTTGTAAAGGCAATTAATTGAGAGAGATAGAATTATTATGGTTCAATTATATAGGCTTCTTAGAAAATGTTGAAAAATATACAGTTAATATATTTTTAGAACAGGATAGTAATTTTTGTGATTTTGTTGAGGATCTTTATTTGAGATACAGACTAAATCCTTCAGAAGCTGTCTGGGCAGGGCATCTCTGAAAGAAAGGCAATACCTCCAGTCAGGAGCTTATAGATAAAACTCCCATCTCCCTGGGACAGAGCACCTGGGGGAAGGGGCAGCTGTGAACGCAGCATCAGCCAACTTAAAGGTTCCTGCCTGCTGGCTCTGAAGAGAGCAGCGGATCTCCTAATACCGCTCTTGAGCTCTGCTAAGGGACAGACTATCTTCTCAAGTGGGTCCCTGACCCCCCCGTGCCTCCTGACTGGAAGACGCCTCCCAGCAGGGGTCGACAGACATCTCATATAGGAGCACTCCAGCTGGTATCTGGCAGGGGCCCCTCTAGGACGAAGCTTCCAGAGGAAAGGAGAGGCAGCAATCTTTGCTGTTCTGCAGCCTCTGCTGGTGATACCCAGGCAAACAGGGTCAGGAGTGGACCTCCTGCAAAGTCCAGGAGACCTGCAGCAGAGGGACTTGACTGTTAGAAGGAAAACTAACAAACAGAAAGGAATAGCATCAACATCAACAAAAAGGACATCTACACAAAAACCCATCCAAAGGTCACCAAGATCAAACACTAAAGGTAGATAAATCCACGAAGATGAGGAAAAACTAGCGCAAAAAGGCTGAAAATTGGAAAAACCAGAATGCCTCTTTTTCTCCAAAGGATCACAACTACTTGCCAGCAAGGGAACAAAACTGGACAGGGAATGAGTCTCACGAATTGAGAGAAGTAGGCTTCAGAAGGTGGATAATAACAGACTCCTCCGAGCTAAAGGAGCATGTTCTAACCCAATGCAAGGAAGCCAAGAACCTTGAAAAAAGTTTAGAGGAATTGCTAACTAGAATAACCAGTTTAGAGAAGAACATAAATGACCTGATGGAGCTGAAAAACATAGCACAAGAACTTCATGAAGCATACACAAGTATCAATAGCTAAATTGATTAAGCGAAAGAAAGGATATCAGAGATTGAAGATCAACTTAATGAAATAAAGCACGAAGACAAGATTAGAGAAAAAAGAATGAAAAGGAACAAATAAAGCCTCCAAAAATTATGGGACTATTTGAAAAGACTAAATCTGCGTTTGATTGGTGTACCTGAAAGTGACAGGGAGAATGGAACCAAGTTAGAAAAAATACTTCTCAGGATATTATCCAGGAGAACTTCCCCAGCCTAGCAAGACAGGCTAACATTCAAATTCAGGAAGTACAGAGAGCATCACAAAGATATTCCTAGAGAAGAGCAACCCCAAGACACATAATCATCAGATTCACCAAGGTTGAAATGAAGGAAAAAATATTAAGAGCAGCCAGAGAGAAAGGTTAGGTTACCCACAAAGGGAAGCCCATCAGACTAACAGCGGATCTCTCTGCAGAAACCCTACAAGCCAGAAGAGAGTGGGGGCCAATATTCAACATTCTTAAAGAAAAGAATTTTCAAACCAGAATTTCATAGCTAGCCAAATTAAGCTTCATAAGTGAAGGAGAAATAAGATATTTTACAAACAAGCAAATGCTGAGAAATTTTGTCACCACCAGGCTTGCCTTACAAGAGCTCCTGAAGGAAGCACTAAATATGGAAAGGAAAAATCAGTACCAGCTACTGCAAAAACATACCAAATTGTAAAGACCATCAACACTATGAAGAAACTGCATCAACTAATGGGCAAAATAACCAGTTAGCATCATAGTGACAGGATCAAATTCACACATAACAATATTAACCTTAAATGTAAATGAGCTAAATGCCCCAATTAAAAGACACAGACTGGCAAATAGGATGGAGGCAACACCCATCGGAGTGCTGTATTCAGGAGATCCATCTCACGTGCAAAGATACACATAGGCCCAAAATAAAGGGATGGAGGAATATTTACCAAGCAAATGGAAAGCAAAAAAAAAAAAAAAAGCAGGGATTGCAATCCTAGTCTCTGATAAAATAGACTTTAAATTAACAAAGATCAAAAAAGACAAGAGGATTGCATATGGTAAAGGGATCAATGCAACAAGAAGAGCTAACTATGCTAAATATATATGCACCCGGTACAGAAGCACCCAGATTCATAAAGCAAGTTCTTAGAGACTTACAAAGAGACTTAGAATCCCACACAATAATAGTGGGAGAGTTTAACACCCCACTGTCGATATTAGAAAGATCAATGAGACAGAAAATTAACAAGGATATTCAGGAGTTGAACTCAGCTCTGGACCAAGCAGACCTAACTCCACGCCATCTACAGAACTCTCCACTCCAAATCAACAGAATATACATTTTTCTCAGTACCACATCACACTTATTCTAAAATTGACCACATAATTGGAAGTAAAACACTCCTCAGTAAATGGAAAATAACAGAAATCATAACAAATAGTGTGTCACAACACAGTGCACTCAAATTAGAACTAAGGATTGAGAAACTCACTCAAAACTGCACAACTACATGGAAACTGAACAACCTGCTCCAGAATGCCTAGTGGGTAAATAGCAAAATTAAGGCAGAAATAAATAAGTTCTTTGAAACCAATAAGAACAAAGACACAACGTACCAGAATCTCTGGTACACAGCTAAAGTAGTGTTTAGAGGGAAAGTTATAGCACTAAATGCCCACAGGAGAAAGTGGGAAAGATCTAAAATCAACCCGCTAACGTCACAATTAAAAGAACTAGAGAAGCAAGAGCAAACACATTCAAAAGCTAGTAGAAGACAAGAAACAGCTATCAGAGCAGAACTGAAGGAGATAGAGACACGAAAAACTCTTCAAAAAAATCAATGAATCCAGGAACTTGTTTTATGAAAAGATCAACAAAATAGACCACTAGCAAGACTAATAAAAAAGAAAAGAGAGAAGAATCAAATAGGTGCAATAAAAAATGATAAAGGGAATCTCACCACTGATCCACAGAAATACAAACTACCATCAGAGAATACTGTAAACACCTCTACACAAATAAACTAAAAAATCTGGAAGAAATGGATAAATTCCTGGACACATACACCCTCCCAAGCCTAAACCAGGCAGAGATCGAATCCCTGAATAGACCAATAACAGGTTCTGAAATTAGGCAGGCAGTAATTAATAGCCTACCAACCAAAAACAGCCCAGGGTCAGGTGGATTCACAGCCAAATTCTTCCAGAGGTACAAAGAGGAGTTGGTACCATTCCTTCTGAAACTATTCCATGCAATAGAAAAAGAGGGACCCCTACCTAACTCATTTTATGAGACCAGGATCATCATGATACCAAAACCTGGCAGAGACACAACCAAAAAAGAAAATTTCAGGCCAATATTGCTGATGAACATTGATTCAAAAATCCTTAATAAAATATTGGCAAACCGAATCCAGCAGCACATCAAAAAGCTTATCCACCACAGTCAAGTTGGCTTCATCCCTGGGATGCAAGGCTGGTTCAATATATGCAAATCAATAAACGTAATCCATGACATAAACAGGATCAATGACAAAAACCACATGATTATCTCAATAGATGCAGAAAAGGCCTCCCATAAAATTCAACACACCTTCATGCTGAAAACTCCATAAACTAGGTATTGATGGAATGTATCTCAAAATAATAAGAGCTATTTATGACAAACCCACAGCCAATATCATACTGAATGTGATTCAATATCAGTATCATACTGAATGGGCAAAAGCTGGAAGCATTCCCTTTGAAAACTGGCACAAGACAAGGATGCCCTCTCTCACAACTCCTATTCAACATAGTACTGGAAGTTCTGGCTAGGGCAAAGAGGCAAGAGAAAGAAATAAAGCGTATTCAAATAGGAAGAGAGAAAGTCAAATTGTCTCTGTTTGGAGATGACATGATTGTATATTTAGAAAACCCCATCGTCTCAGCCCAAAAGCTCCTTAAGCTAATAAGCTACTTCAGCAAAGTCTCAGGATACAAAAAAAAGGATGAATTCATGTCCTTTGCAGGGACATGGATGAAGCTGGAAACCCTCATTCTCAGCAAACTAACACAGGAATAGAAAACCAAACACCACATATTCTCATATGTAGGTAGGAGTTGAACAATGAGAACACATGGATACAGGGAGGGGAACATCACACACTGGAGCCTGTTGGGGTATGGGGTAAAAAGTGAGTGAAACATTAGGACAAATACCTAATGCAGATAGGGCTTAAAACCTAGATGATGGGTCGATCGGTGCAGCAAACCACCATGGCACATGTATACCTATATAATACACCCGCACGTTCAGCACAAGTATCCCAGAACTTAAAGTAAAATTTTTAAAAACAGAAAAAAAAGTCTTCAAGCTCTGAGATTCTTTCCTCCACTTTGTCTATTCTGCCATTAATACGTGAGATTGCATTATAAAATTCTTATAGTAAGTTTTTCAGCTGTATCAGATCAGTTACATTCTTCTCTATACTGACTAGGTTGTCTGTCAGTCCCTGCATTGTTTTATCATGATTTTTAGCTTCCTTGGATTGCCTTTTAATGTATTCCTGTAGCTCAATGATCTTTATTTTGAATTCTATTATCTTCTTTATCCATATTATGAATTCTATTTCTGTCGTTTCACCCATCTCAATGTGGTTGCTTGCTGGAAAGGTGATGCGGTTGTTTGGAGGAAAGAAGGCACTCTGGCCTTTTGAGCTTTCAGGTTTCTTGGGCTGGTTCTTTCTCATCTTTTTGGGCCTATCTATCTTCAGTTTCTGAGGTTGCTCACCTTTCGATGTTTCTTTTGTTTTTCCTTTTATTCTATTTAATGACATTGAATGTTTGAGGTTTAAGGTGGATTTAGTTAACTGCTTTTGTTTCTGGAAGATTTTAGTGGGCCAGCGCTCATCTCCCATATCCTGGACTGTGTGGCCTAACTCTTGGGGACTCGTATTGGGCCCCAACTTTGATCTCTGGCTCCTTGGGGTTAGGAATCCACTGTGGTTAGGAATCCACACGTAGGGCAGTCGGGGTGGGTGGGGTGGGAGGGGCAAGGTGCTCTGTGACCGCTGGTCGCTACTCTTGGATAGGCGGTGTTAGCCAAAGGGTTTCATAGTGCCGTTACAGTGGGATTCATCCCTGTTTGCATGTCCTAGCAGCAGTGGTAGCAGCAGCTGTGTCAGGGTACTAAATGGTACCAGAGTGCCTACCTTTCTGCTTGCATTAACCAAGGTGAGGGAGGCAGTGCAGCTGTGGAGAGGGCGTGGGAAGCCCCTGCTGGTGACTGTGCATGATCACACTGCAGGTGGTGTTGGCTCCAGGGCAGGGCCCCTGTGGGTGAAGGTGGGTGCCTTCTCTGTGCCCCTGCAAGCAGGAGTGGTCACTCAGGTCTGGGGAGAATCCTCTCTTATCTGCACTTAGTTCCACTCCAGTGGCAATCTTAGCGCAAAAGTCAGCCACTGACGGGGGTGGGGCCAGCTGGTTCTCTGTCTGCCAGGGCTCTTTTTGCAATGGCGGTGGGTGGTGGGAGGTTGGGCAGACTGCACTTTCACATGCTGGCAGGGCAAGGAAAGCAAAAGCTGGCCATGCATACATGCACCGCAAAGATGTGTGGAGTTGCTGTGGATCGTGGGGAAGCTGGAGTGTGGGGAGGGAGCGCTTGGGCTGGTGCATGGCTGTGGAGACAGCTCTGCTGGAGCTCTCTGCCAGTCAGGCACAGTCTGCCAATGCAGGTCCCCTGGGCACCTGCGGCTGCCCTGGGGAGATTGGCAGCCGTGGCCAGACTGGGGCTTCCAGAGATACCAGCAGACCAAAGGGTGCTCAGGTTAAAACAGCTAGTCTAATGGGCAAGATTGCCCTGCAGAGTTCAGGACAAACAGTTCCCTTAGAGCTAAAGTCTCCAGTGGGAGCAAGTTGAGCCTAGGGGAATAGCCATCCCTGGCCAGCTCTGCTGCACATACTCCGGTACCAAACCCCCTGGGCTCCACATCAGCTGGCTTGCTGCCCCTACCACTTCTCTAAGCCCCTCTCCCTGCCAACTTAAGCGTCTGTGGTGGTTGAGGGGTCTTTTCCTGCCTGGGTTCCAGAGGCCTGTGGTGAGAAAAGGTTGCATCTTGCCAGTTCAATTCACCTAGTCCCTGAAGCCATTGAGGCCCAGGAACAAGTCCAAGTGTGCAATAGCTCTGGATAGGGTTCCCAGCTTTCTCCTCCTTCAACCCAGCCTCTGTGTCTTCCCTGTGTCACTCTTGGTGCTTTCCCTCTGAAGATCTGTTAGGGCCCGCCAGTCTTCTTGGCCCCTCAGTGGGAGTTGTTCCGCCTGGTTGCATCTAGTAGGTCATCTTGCCTTCCACCCTGTATGTTTTCCTTTTAAATATTTTGCACTTGACTATAATCCAAACCTCACTTTTTGGGTCTCAATTTTACCTTGAGTAAAATGGGAAATTATAAGCAAATTATCTCAAAGCCATTTTGTCACTAAAATGTTATGATCCTAATTATGAAGATAACCTTCATAGTGATAGAGTTTCATTAGTTATAGATATCCTGTTTTGTCTAACATTGTATAATGTATTATCTCATGCAATACTTAAAACTTTTTCATTATACAAACGAAACTTTAAATTATTTTAGAGTTTCAAGCTTAATGGAACTGTATAGAAAGAAAATCTTAAAGATCCATTTAACTATTTCCATCGTTATTCCTTCATTAGAGTAAACCAGCTCAAGGTTAGATTTGTTCCTTATCATCCATTTCCTATCTCTTTATATTTATAAGTACAAATATATAGATATAATTTTAAAATTTTTCTTGCTATATATTTTGTTCCATAGTTTCTCTCTTTTTTTGTAGTAAGTCCTGAAGATCTTTCCATGAGTATAAACATGTTAGCGTCATTATTTTTAGTGACTGTGTGGTATTTTATAATATGACCATATACTACTTTATCTACTACTCTCAGTGAATATTAGATGATTTATACATTTTTTGTTCTTATACATGACTATAGTGAATATCCCATATGGTATACTTATTTTTATATATAGTATAAGTATTTCTATTCAGTAAATTTCTGTAAGTAAAATTGCTGGTCCAAGTATTACTTTTTAAATCTTATTGAATATTAGCAGATTGCTTTCTGGAAAGCTTTTTGCCAGTTAGTATTTCTACCCACATGATAATAAAGGTATATCTTTATCTCCTTTGTTGCACTTTATCAACCCAGGATGTTATCAGCCCTTTAAATTTTCACCAGATTATGGTTTATAAATGTTATCTTATTGTTTTATATCTTCTTTATTGTTTTTAAAGTTGTTTATTTCTACCTTCCTCCCTTACCTTGCCATACTCATCTGTTTTCTTGATATTTTAAATAAGCTTTTGCTTTATATAGAACAAGTCTATTTTATTATAATTATTGTTCTCCTAATTTTTAATCATTGGATGTAGTTAATTTATATTTCTAGGTTGTTCGATTTGTATGAGTAGTTTTTTTAATGTAGTTTTAATCTGTTTTATTTTCTAGGCAATATATTAAGCCTACGAACTTTTATTATTGGTCAGTCTTATAATAATGTGCTTAATGGTTTTTACATTTTTATTTCTAAGACCTTTACACTGAAATGGGCTGTGATTTATGAAAATGTTATGGAGCTACAGTTATTTTAAGCTGCCCCAAATCTTTTTTGAAAGTGGATGTGTTATAAATAAATATTATTCTTAAAAATTGTTTATGGCAAAAGAAAATATAAACTTCCTTCTTGTTCATTTCAAATATTAGTAGCTTTTCTT
Source organism: Papio anubis (assembly GCF_008728515.1). Taxonomy (NCBI): domain Eukaryota; kingdom Metazoa; phylum Chordata; class Mammalia; order Primates; family Cercopithecidae; genus Papio; species Papio anubis. The sequence goes on along the minus strand of NC_044987.1, from coordinate 30,981,216 downwards.
ATTAGGAGTTAGTTGCTTGTTTCTAAACTATGTATCTTACCTCAGTGTATATATTCTCATTTTATCGTTAGTAATACAGTATATTCACTGATGAAATTTGAACACTTGTGTCATGAATTTTATAATGTAATTTGGGAAGGATAAAATGATTTAATATATTAGTGAACTGTAGTGACTGTAGTGAGGTTATATCTTTTAAGTTACTTTGTCTTCTAAAAATGCACACATTAGGCAAAAGGCAGCATTTTTGTTCACTAGGAGAGACGTTGAGAGGCTTAAGCTTATTAATATTTCAGTTAGTATTCAGTTGGGATTTTTCATTACCTACTTTGAATAATACTTTTCTATTGCGAACATGTGAAACTCATTTTTAAAAAGCTATTGTTTACAATTTTTAAGACATGTTTTAATTGATAGAATATCTGTTTTGGAAAATTCATATTTCTGTTTGAGTAATATTAAACTCAGCATTCCACAGGGTTTCAGTGATTAATAAAAATTCAGAAAGCACATTAATCATAAAGCAATGAGATACATTTCTCAAGATTTATCACTATAACCTTACTAAGGATGGAACCAATTTTATATTTAATGAAAGCTTTTAGGGTTTTTAACAGTCAGCATAACATTGAACTATCTGCTAGGTTTCTCTCATGCTGAATTTGCTGTCATGTTGGTGAAAGCAGTATGGCAACAGTAGACTCTTGAAATAGAGAGAGATTAGGATTATTAATGTTCACATCACATTAAACTGAAAGCAAGTTGACCTGGAACAGAAACGTGATTGACTTATTTTGTAGCAGGAAATTTAGACTGTTAATAAACTAAAACAGATAAAGAAAGCTGTCTAGCTCTTTCAGGTTATATTATTAGCTATATCATTGTTTTTTCTTCAAGAGAGCAAAAGTTTTTATTTCAGTTACCTATGTCAGACAATTATAGGATAAATTGTATATTTTGTTCCCTAAAACTTTTGATTATAATAAAACAATTTTTTTATCTAAGTGCCTTTACATATTGTTTCTTCATTTCACTTTATAATTTAGAATAGGTACAAAATAATGGAAGTAGTTGGAGTATTCATTTCCAACTATATTGGGTGAGTATACAGAAAATCGTTGGGGCTGGGCGCAGTGGCTCACACCCATAATCCCAGCACTTTGGGAGTCAAGGCAGGCGAATCACCTGAGGTCAGAAGTTCGAGATCAGTCTGACCAACATGGTGAAACCCCATCTCTACTAAAAATACAAAAATTAGCTGCTCATGGTGGGGTGTGCCTGTAATCCCACCTATTCTGGAGACTGAGGCACAATAATTGCTTGAACTTAGGAGGCGAAGGTTGCAGTGAGCTGAGATTGCGCCACTGCACTCCAGCCTGGGTGACAGAGCAAGATTCATCTCAAAATAAATAAATAAATAAATAAAAATACATGAAAGAAAATGGAAGGAAGGATTGGGAGTGTGTGCAGTAGTCATCTCTTATCTATGGGGGATACATTCCAAGACACCCCGCATGGGTGCCTAAGACTATAGATATACCAAACCCTATAGAAAAAAACATAATATATGTAGGGTTTGGTATTATCCTATACATATCTATCTATACAGATATATATCTGTGATAAAGTGTAATTTATAAATTAGGCACAGTAAGAGATTAACAACAATAATAGTAAAATAGAACAGTTGTAACAATATGTAGTAATGAAAATTGTATGATGTGGTACCTCTCTCTCTCGAAATATCTTATTGTACTGTACTCACCGATCTTGTGATGGTTGATCTGATACCTGAGATGGCTACTAAGTGATTAATGGACAGGTAGCATATATGGCATGGATCTACTGGACAAAGGGACAATTGATGAACCAGACAAGATGGAGCCAGACAGCACGTGATCTCATCATGTTACTCAAAATGGCTTGCAATTTAATATTTATGAATTCTTTGTTTTTGGGGTTTTCCATTTAATATTTTCAGACCACTGTTGACTGTAGGTAACTGAATCCACAGGAAGTAGAATACTATATTCTTACTGTTTCCCTTACCTCTTGGAATTATTATCTCAGATTTGAAATGGCATAGAAAAATGGTGGGATATGAAGAGAAATTGTTTTCATGAAACTTCTTGAAAGTTAATGTCTATGCCACTCGCCTTGCCTCCATTTCCATATGAATTTGTTTGTTGATTGAGTAAAATTCAGATATATATTATGTTTTAAATTATAATATTACTAACCTCACATGATTTTATTTAGTGTGTAAATAATTTAATTTGGATTCTGCTATTTTTTCTATTAAGATTAGTTTTTCTTATATGAAAAAGTGGAAGTTCTCTGGTTGGATATTTAGAAATTTTATAACTTGTGGCTACTAAAGTGAGTCTTAGTAAGTGATACAGTTTTCTTCTGCTTAAATAACTTTGAAACTTCTAGAATTGTATTTAATCCTTTGACTTTTCTGAAAATACAGTTGAATGTGCATAAAATTATTCATTAAAATGGGTGATTTAGTCTCAAGCAATATGTGAGTGCCCAAGTTCAATGTTCTGTAAACTGCTTTGAGCTTAAAGCATGACTTCTCTTCACAAGGTAACATTTCTTTTATACTTTTCATTGAACATATTTGAAAGCAATAAATATAATAGAGGAGAAGTAAAAGGAATGAATTACTTAGATTTTTTTACTGCTTCTTAGTCTCTTTGAGGATCATGGGTTTATGGAATGTTTTGGAAGTAAATTTGATATGACTATTATATAGTATATCAGTTTACTGTATATCAGATAGTTATTTTACTGATCACCTTTTATTAAGTGCCTTACATATACTGCCATTTAATGCTTACAACAATTCTGTTATACAGAAAAAGAAACTAAGATTTACAGCTAATAATCTTTAGCTTAGATCTAGAGGATACTGGGGTTGAAATTCTAGTGCATCCTGCTTGATGCTGAAGATTTCTTGCTGATATGATACAGTTGAAACAAACCACTATCCCTGGAAATGTGAACTTGATCTCAACTAAGGTTCACTTTAAGATGTCCTAATGTCATATTAATCCTGATCTAGTAGTTTTACTCTGATTATTTACTAGAGTGTATGGGATTTAATGGTATGGGAGGTATGGTTGACTTATACCATGTAGTGGCCTACTCACTTATTAATTTTTCTTCATTAGCTAGTTATTCATTTAGAGAGTTATTCACTTGAGATTTTGCTTGTTATATATCCCCTTGATATTAAAATATTTTTTAACAAAACTCAAGTATATTGAAATAAATTGTCATTGAATTAAAGTGACCAGATTTCTTGATCTGATAAAGCAAAAATAGATGAAGGATTTTAAAGATACCAAAATATTTGCTCAATTTTTGATTTTGACAGTTTTTCTTAAAAAAAATAACTATTCAGAAAGCCTTAAACTTAATTTATTCATTTTCCTTCCCTTCCCTTCCCTTCCCTTCCCTTCCCTTCCCTTCCCTTCAGACCTTCAGAGTCTTGCTCTATTGCCCAGGCTGGAGTGCAGTAGTACAAGCTCGGCTCACTGCAACCTCTGCCTCCTGAGCTCAAGCCATCCTCCCACCTCAGCCTCCCAAATACTGGGACAACAGGTGCACACCACCATGCACAGCTAATTTTTGTACTTTTTGTAGAGATGGGATTTCACCATTTTTCCCAGGCTGGTCTTGAACCTGTGAGCTCAAGTCATCTGCCCGCCTCTGCCTCCCAGGATGCTGGGATGACAGGCATAAGCCATGGCACCCAGTCCCTTAATTTATTCATTCTTAATTTTAATTCTGTTTAACTGGAAATAATGCAGCCATGCACTTGAGCTCATGTTCTTTTTCTCTTTTTCTGTAAATTGTGTTTTTAGTTTTATTCTTGAATCATTATTGTTCTCCTTTATGATGTTATTGTTAAATACTTATGGCTGAAGGAATTTATTGGTACAGGTAGGCAACCTGATAGAGGGCAAAAAGAGCTTTCTTTGCCATTTCCAGCTTAGAAAATTAAGGAAGAAGATCCTCGTTGACCTGTTTTAGGTCAGGTGGCAACCCTTGTATCAATGTCTATGGAGTAATACAATGTGATTGACTGACACTGTAATTACATGCTCATCCTTAAGGTCAGGATATCTTCTGTAACCAGATAACGGGAGAAAGGTAACCACCATTACCCACTTATTGTCCACATATTATGTGCCTATTTTTTGACAACATTTTGGAGTGTTGGGCTCAGTAATAATTAGCAATTAGTTTACTGACTCCAGTGGGTAATCTGAGGATCATAGAATGACAGGGGCTTTACTTCTGTTCCTGAAACCTAGAGACTACATTGTTCTTTCTCAGTACAAGTGAAGAAATGGCTAAAATAAATGTGGTAGTACCGTGTGTACATTTGTATATATATGTGTGTGTATATATATGACATATATATAAAAACACACACATATATATATGTCATAAAGAATTAACTAGGCCAGGCATGGTGACTCATACATGTAATCCCAGCACTTTGCATTGTCAAGGTGGATCAAGGTGGAAGGATCACTGGAGTCCAGGAGTTTGAGGCTGTAGTGAGCTATGATCACACTACTGCACTCCAGCTTGGGCAACAGAATGAGACCGTGTCTGTAAAAACAAACATCAAAACAAATGAAAAGAATTTGCTATATCATTAAATTATAAGTATTGAACTACATCATTAACTGATAAAGGTTTTGAATTAATACAATTTATTGTCTTATTTGTCTTTATCATTATGTATTTCTTTACCTTAAACTATATATGTTATTATAATCATTTTAAAGATCCATTAATTTATAAAATGTTCATCTTAGTAGCTTCTCCACCTCATCATTATTTAACTACAAATCTGAATTTTAACCTAATACCTAAGAATACTACACTACACGTCTCCCCAAAAGACATGCCTTGCTTTTTCTAGTGTTTTAATTCTCATGGTAGTTGTTTCATATACGTATTAGTTGTTTGTAACTGTTTTGGGGGGTTTTTCAGCCACACTTGAACAATGGCCAATTGCTTAGATCTGTTATGTTTCGAGGGTTTTTAAATTCATTTATGTAGGCTGGGCGTGGTGGCTCATGCCTGTAATCCCAGCGCTTTGGGAGGCTGAAGTGGGCAGATGACCTGAGGTCAGGAGTTGGAGACCAACCTGGTCAACATGACAAAACCCCGTCTCTACTAAAAATACAAAAATTAGCCAGGTGTGGTGGTGGGCACCTATAAACCCAACTACTCAGGAGGCTGAGGTAGGAGAATCACTTGAACCTGGGAGGTGGAGGTTGCAGTGAGCTGAGATCACGCCACTGCACTCCAGCGTGGGCGACAGTGAGAGACTCCATCTCAAAAATAAATAAATAAAACAAAATTTATCTATGTAATGTTCATTGGTTATGTTACAGTTGTGAATGCATTTTTTTAAAAAGTAGGCTTTATGTTTTAGAGCAGTTTTGGGTTCATGGCAAAATTAAGCAGAAAGTATAGAGATTTCCCATATATTTCATGCCCCCACATACTATACAGCCTCCTTCACTATCAAAATCCTGCACCAGAGTGGTACACTTGTTAAAACTGTTGAACCTACATTGACACATCCTAATCACCTGAAGTTCATCGTTTACCTTAAGGTCCACTCTTGGTATTGTACTTTACATGGATTTTGAGAAATGTAAATGACATGTGTTCACCATTCTAGTATCTTACAGAGTAGTTTCACTGCTCTTAAAATATTCTCTGCCTTTTCATTCCTGCTCACTTAACCCCTGGCAAACACTGATGTTTTTACTGTCCATAGTTTTGCCTGTTCCAAATTATATTCTAATTATGTTTGTCATATAATTGGAATCATACAGTATGTCAGTATGTAGCCTTTGTAGATTGTGTTCTTTCACTTACTATTGTGCATTTAAGGTTCTTTCATGTTTTTTTCATGGCATAGTATCTCATTTCTTTTTAATGCTGAATACAATACAATTCCATTATCTGGAGGACCACAGTTTATCCATTCGGCACCTACTGAAGGAAATCTTGGTTGCTTCCAAGTTTTGATAATTACGATTAAAGCAGCTGTAAACATTCATATGCAGGTTTTTGTGTAGACATAACATTTCAACACATTTAGGTAAATACCAGGAAGGCAATTGCTGGATCATATGATAAGAATATGTTTTGTTTTGTAAGAAACTGCTAACCTACCTTCCAAAGTGGCTGTACCCTTTTGCATTCCTGCCAGCAATTAATGAGGGTTTCTGTTGCTCAACATCCTTACCATTATTTGGTGCTGTCAGTGTTTTGGATTTTGGCCTTTCTCATAGGTGTATAGTAGTGACTTATTTTAATTTGCCTTTTTCTGATGACATATGATGTGGAACATTTTTTTATATGCTCACATGTTTGCTTTTTGTTGATTCACTTAATCAAGAAATAGTTATTGAGCACTACACACACACACACATGCACATGCACACGCACGTGCACATCCCCAATATATACTTTTATAAAATAAATTTTACTTATGTAGGTGTGATTTTCTTGTAGGCAAGGAAATCACTTGCTAGTAGTATTTACAGGAAGGTCTTTTCGTTGTATGTATGTTTTGTATAAATGGTGACTTAATCTCGTATTTATCCTAATCTGTCGGTTTATAATTACACATACATATACTAGATGTAAAATATTATTTACAGTATGGGAAAAGCTATACAAATTATCTGTTAAAACTTGGTACGAAGATATGTGCTTAATAGATGTCTTCTTTTTGTTAATAAACATTTACTGTTTTTTTTAAAAAATGCAAATGATACAAGCTTATTTTAGGAAATTTGCAAAATACATATAAGAATAAAGAAAACAAAAAGGAACTACAATCTCAAAATTAAATCACTGATTAAATTTTGGTATCTGTTTTAATGTGTTTTTGCAGATATTTATCCATATATGTATGTTTTTATAAACATATTCCTCCTTCTACAAAATGGACTATGCTATATATATTTTATTGTGATTATTATTTATGATAGACTTTTGGACATTGTTATTTAAGTTTTCCCTCTGTTATAAACAATCTTTCAAAGCCTATCCTTATTTCTTATTAGGAGCACATATGTGATCCCTTTGCTTAAATTTCTAGAAGTGAAATTTCTTAATTTAAGGACATGTAGAATGTTAAGGAACACATAAAATGCCCTCCAAAAAAGACAGCATCAATTTCATTCTCAACAGCAATCTATTCGAGTTTTAAATCTCTGAACCTTATTTATACCAGGTATTTTATAAAGTACTTAGCCTTAAGATTCTTATTTTAACGTATGCCACTTAATTTTTTAAATTACAAGTTATTCGTGCTCTTTGAAATAGCCAAATGATGTATATGTATAAATAAAGAAAAAAAGTCTCCTTTTCAGTCTCTCCCCAACTTGATACCCCCTTTTAGATCTTATATAACAGGTGTTAAAAATTTGGTTTGATTCTTCACAAATTTATTTGTGCTCATATAGTTATACAAAGTGTGTGTTCAAATTTTAACAGGTATGACTTTTTGTATTCAATTTTTAAAAAATTTAGTTCCAATTTTATTTTAATGTGGGTAACTTCCTTAGGTTTTTCTTTCATTTTACTTATATTTTACAAATTTTTCTTCATCTAGGTCTAATTTAAATGATTATAAAGTTCTCTTCCCCTCCTTCATCTGCCTTTTTCAGAAGAGCTGTCTACTTCTGGGATGTTTAGTCCCTTCTTACATTCTTGAGTATTTAATGATACTTGTATTAGAGTCTGTTTCAGATTGTTCTATTATCTGAAATTCTTAACATTTTAGTCTTCTTTTCTGATGTGTCTAATGACCCTTGCTTACAGTGGATTGTTTTCTCCTGCTGATACTTTTGGACCATGAACTCATCTTCAGTGATACTTTATCTTTTGGAGTTCTTTGAGATCCGGGTTAGGGGAGTAGTTCTCTAAAGCAAGCTTGCCTAAACTCTTACCGAGGTAACCCAGTGACATCACGATTAGTTCTGTTGTTTAGGGACTCCTTTTCAGTCCATAGTTAAAATTTATGCCTTAACTCTGTGCTCGGCACAAGTATGATGTTTAATTTTTTCAGAGGATACTTCTTTTGCCCAGATTCAAGTATATTTGTTGTTTCATGTGAGCATGGGCACTTTTTTTCTGGTTCATGTTTTTACTGATAATGTAATTCTTTAAGGGCCCAAGTTTTAGAAAGAAAGCAATCTCACTGTTAATATTTCTCCTTGTGTTGGCTCAGGTAGGTTGTGCCCTAGGTTACCATGACTGTTTTCCTCCAAGGCAGCCATAGCTGCTTTTAATGCCACTGTGGTTTCCAATTCCCTCTTTTTTTTTTCTGATGCTTGAGAACCTTTTATCCAAGATTTTAGGTATTTGTAGCTGGAAATTTTGAAAATTAGTTTTTCATCTTCCATTTTGCTAGAACTGAGACACCAATTGCTGATTTTCTATATTAATTTCCTACACGTTGGTAATTGTGTTCCATAGACAAAAAGATTAATAATGATTGAATAAAATGTAGGATCCATTTTATTCATTATTATTAGTACTAATAAAATGATAACTAATATTTATTGGGCTTTTAGAGTGTGCTAGGTACCATGCTAAGTGCTTCAGATACATTATCTAATCTAATTATTAATATAGTGAGGTAGATAGTATTTAATATTATTGTCCCCTCATTACAGAGACAGAAACTGAGGTCAAGAGAGATGATGTAATTTGTTTCTGGCTAAGATCACCTGGCTAGTAAAATAGGAGGGATGGAATTTGTATCCAGTTTCTTGATTCTGGACCTGTGTTGGTTCTTTTTTCCCTTTTTTTGACATGGATTTTCGCTCTTGTTGCCAAGGCTGGAGTGTGCAATGGCGAGATCTTGGCTCACTGCAACCTCCACCTCCAGGGTTGAAGTGATTCTCCTGCCTCAGCCTCCCGAGTAGCAGGAACTACAGGCGTATGCCACCACACCCAGCTAATTTTTGTATTTTTAGTAGAGACAGAGTTTCAACATGTTGGCCAGGCTGGTCTCAAACTCCTGACCTCAGGTGATCTGCCTGCCTTGGCCTCCCAAAGTGCTGGGATTACAGGCATGAGCCACCATGCTTGGCCCTGTGTGGGTTCTTAATGCCCATGTAAAGAGACTGTTCTTATAAGAAATACTTGTTATTCACCTGCCTATTGTAGGCAATAGGGTTGCAGTGGAGAACAAAGCCTACCCAGTCTCATGGAGAGTAGAGTTAGCATACTGTGTGGATTAAAAACACTCTTCCTGTAAATGGAAACAAGTTGGTTTATTTCTACAACATTTAAAATATTAAAACATCAAATCTTATTTTGCATAGGTACCTTGTATTTAAGAGTCTTGTTTTTGATACATCATGTAACAATTATATCTTATCCATTTTCATACTATATGTCTGACACAGTATTGTTTTGCCAGAAAGATGTTTTACTATATTTTAATAAAGACATAATTTTATTTACTTAATTTTGTATGCCCTATATAAACTTGTGGCTCTTATTTAATTTAATATGTTCTTAGAAATTGGACCAATTCTTACTTACGGAAAAATAATTAGTTTTCAGTTCTTTGTAAATGTATTATTTAATGTCAAAGAGTTGAAGTCAGAGTATGATCCTCCTAAGACTACTGGCAGCACCTAGTAGAATGTATGTGGCATATTATTTAGTTCACTTCCTACATTCTTCGACTTTGTTTCTTCCTTCTTTCATTTTGTCTTTTAGATTGCTCCTGAAAGTCTGAATCTTAATTTCTACCTTCCTTTTCTATCCTCCCTTCTTTTTTTCCTCCTTCCTTTAGTGAGAAATACTTGAGCATAATCCGTGTTCTAGTTTTCTGATAAAGTAGCTATGACCTTCTCCTTTGATAACTCTCATTCTATGTGATTTGGTGTCTTTTTTGATACCTGTTTATTGACAGCCTGTTTTTGGTTCTGCTTTTGTTTCAGTGAAATATTGGGTTATCTTATAGTTTTTTCTGTGTTATCTAACCTCAATTAGTTACTCATGTTTTAACTTTCTGAGTGATAACACATTAAAGGAATTATTTGTTGTTTGTGCTTATTTGGTATAACTTTTCTTCTTGTGTGGAAAATGAAGAGTTCACTACAGTTTTCTGTTTGATTTAGGAGATTATTCTATCCAGGAAAGAGAAAATAGTTGTCATAATTGCATATAGTCACCCATATGTTTAAACCTACACAGTGACAAACTGAAGATTGCTAATGCATGGGGTGGATTTGGTGAATAATGACTAATCTAAATTTCACAATTGTATTAATGTTTCACCTGGCAAAGTTAGTTTTGTTTTGTCTTTTAATGACATGGGTCCACTGCATAATTGTTATTGCTTTCTCTAAAAATTTGATCACTTACTCTGACCCCACCCCTGACTTGAAGTGTTTCTAAGATGTAGAAAGCAATCTGAATAGTAATTTTTTACATGGATGAAAGTAGGTCATATGAAGACAGAATGGAGATTTTTGTGTGCCAGATTTTAAGGACTATGCTTTTCCAAAGACACAAATTTTTAAAAGGCAAGATAATATCTGTTATTCTTTGCAGGCTGATCAGTTGATGTTCGCTTTGCATTTTGTTCGAGGCATGCATCCTGAACTTTTTCAAGAAAATGTAAGTCAAATTAAAGGAGAGAAATTTTACAGTAACATAGAAATTTGTTAATGGGTAGATTTATGTTTACATTAGAAGTTACTTTAGGCTAGAAATTATGTATCAACCTATTAATCTTTTACTAAGTTAGAAATGTAGTATAAAATGGTGATTTCTAGTTCTACTTCCCTGTGGATGAGCCTAACATTCCAGAGTGATGGTAAGGCAAGGAAAGAAATCTCCCAAGCTGCCTACATTTTTCTGAACCCAGGTTCACTTACTTAGGGCAACAGAAGAGTCAGCCTTCTTATTTTCCTGGCCTAGGTAGTAGAGCTCATAAATAGAAAAAGTGAGATAATATTGGCACAAAACTACATTATTTATTGCTTCCACTGAACTGTCAAGAGGCAGCAGGTGAGGCATGAGGATGGGCAGTTCTCAGAAGTTTGCCTGAACCTACAGGTTTATGTTCATCTTTTTATGTATAATTTATCTTCCTTGTTTATGATCTCATTTCTAGTCTGCCATGTAACCCCTTCTCAAACTTCAAAAGGACCTCCCTTGAGCTGGAGCTAATGAAACCACTTCTTGTCTGCTTACAATTTAAAAAAAAGTTATTTGCAAGTAATTTTTCTCATTATGATTCTGTTATCATAAAGCGAGATTCCAGTAGCCAGGGTGCCAAGGGATGTTATATGGACAGTGCAGTTTTGACCTACTTTACTCTACTTGGTCAAATTCTAACTATTTTCTGGTTCCCTTCATTTGAATATAATAGTTAAAAGAATGCAGACCATTCACAGTTCTTCCTATGTTCTCTCTTTGTTTTTCTCTGACTCCACATGCACTGGCTAACTTGTATAGTTTCTCCTGAATTTATTCATTTGGTCCCGTTAACTCCTGCTGATAACTTTGATGTCTTTTCTTCTTCCTATATAATGTTTTTCACTATGATCAGTAGGTTCATGAAATATATATATTTCCTCTTTTTCTCTCCTAAAGTATAAATAAACTGTCATTGGGGAAGGAGAACATTTTTCTCTGACTCACATAATGTAGTGGTAATCATTCATATTTTGCTTATTTGTGGCTGCATAATTCTAATAGGAAGAGTGTGTGGCCAAGGTGAGTGAAGGCAGAAAATACATTGCTTTGGTAGTTTTTCCACATTGCTCTCGAATTTTCATTTATTTTGCTTATTTACTGGCCAGTGTATGACAATAGTATGGTAGTACCTATTATTGTCTAACTTGGGGATGCCATGGGGAAGGCATAGATTTTCTTAGCACTAGATTCTAGAACACTTGATTAATCTTAATGCTATGGCAAAAAAAAAAAAAAAAAAAAAGGATTAATGGCATCTTCTCTCAATCAGTGAGAAAAAATATGTTAATGGAATTACTTTTCTCAATATTTCCTACCAGATACCATTTTTAAATTTTTGGGTGCACCTTACTGCTTACTCATTAGCAACAAATAGCCTGTGGAAAAACAATTAACAGGTAGTGACAAATGTTAATTGAACATGACATTTAAATTTTTAGACATTGAGACTCATATATATAATGGAGTTATTGTTTTGTTTTACTAAAATTATTCTTAGTAGATTTCATATTAGTATTTTATGTTATCACATTAATACATTCTTGATAATGTTAACGTACTAAAAGAAGTGGTAAGATGAAAATGAACTTTTTTTTCCCTATCTCCGTAGAGAACTGCATTTTAAGCCATCTTATAGGGAAAGTTAGACAATTTTGTTGGCTGGTTATCATCTTTATATTTTTGTGTCCCTATATTTTTATTCAATAGGAATGGGATACGTTTACAGGTGTGGTTGTTGGAGACATGTTACGTAAAGCTGTAAGTTAAAATAACAATCTATTTTGCTGTTAGAGAAAATATTTCTGGCTTTTTGTTGATGAAGTATAATTTGCTTCAGAGGTGTTCTAAATTATTGTTGAAGTTATACTTTGATTAGAAGAATGTATTCTGGCCTCTTAAGTATTTCCTATAATATAGACCTAAGTATATTTGTTTATTTTAAAGACATATATTCTGAGAATAATATGTAATACTAACAAATTAATGCAGTTTCTTTTTCTCAGTATATGTAATTTATTCCAAGGATAATTTTATATAATCTTTAAGAAAAACAAATCTTATAACTTGAAAATTTTTCTTATATAATGAGAGTCTTAAAATTACATTTTAGAACTTTTAATAACTTCACTCAAATTTAGCTTTTTTCCTAGTAATTTCCTATTTGAATATATAATAAATAATAGTCTTCTAGCAGTATACCCAAAATATAACATGGAACCTAGATAATGTCTGAAATGTAACATATAATTAAAAATAATGTAACTTTTATGACAGTTCCTCATGACATTTGAGTTTTTCTGAAGTTTCATGAAAGATTAAGCACAATGAAAAAATGATTGCAACATTTGCCTAAATGGTTCTCTGTCCCTTATATTACATAGAATTTTACCATGGTGACTTGTAAAATACATTAAAAAAAAGAAATAATGTATAGAATGAACTTTTTTTTTTCAAAATAATAAAATAGCTAATCAATTGCTATTTTTCAAACTCTGAATTTTACCAAGTATACTAAGGAAAATAATTGCTTTTATTAAAGGACTCTCAACAAAAAATACGTGATCAGCTTCCGTCTTGGATAGATCAGGAACGAAGCTGGGCCGTGGCAACATTAAAGGTATTCCTTTTCTACTATGAGACATATTTTAATTTCTTCTATATTTGCGTTGTTTCTGTTGATACTTTGTGCTCCTTATTCATAATTAGCGTTAATATTTTCATAGGATGTAAGTTCTCCCAGTAAAAAGTTACCGAAGAATTATTGTGATGAGTCCTTTAATCAGTAATTACTAAACCTTTTGTTTATGAAATAGCATGCCTTCCAAATACAATATTTTCTTTCTCTTTCTCCGAATCCCAGCCCCCAAGGTAAGTTAGGCTATGAGAATGGTGACATGGGAGAAGAAAAAGCAGTTTAGAAGCCTGACTCTCAACAGTTCTGTGCTCTTCAACTACTCAGGCTAAAAATGTTGTTTTTGTGGGAAATGAAAGACAAATCTATGCATATATATGTTTCCATCCTTCCCTTCCTTCCCCTGCTTTTCTTCACAACTGTTATAACATAATAATAGCACATGATAAAAACAGTTAGAATAGCTAGCATTTACTGATGGCTTACTATGTTCAAGGCATTATACAGAATTTGAAAATGGATTATCTCACTAAATATTTTCAATGACATTATGAGGTAGAATAGCTAGCATTTACTGATGGCTTACTATGTTCAAGGCATTATACAGAATTTGAAAATGGATTATCTCACTAAATATTTTCAATAACATTATGAGGTAGCTATTGTAATTATCCTTGTGTCACAGATGAGGAAATTAAGGCACAGCAAGATACAGTAACTTGTTTATGGTCACTTAGGAAGTAGAGCCAGGATTTAAAACTGTGTTTCTTGCTGCATAGTCTGGGCTCTTCAGCACTACTCTTTACTGCCTTCATTTCATGAATATTGGTTGAGTAAAATAAATGAAAAAAAGAGGGGGGGACGATTTTGTTTTATATCCTCCATTTTTTTCATTTATCATTTGTTTGGTGCTTACTACCAGTTGGCATAATGCTAGTGACAGTCTTTACTTGACCAAACTTTAGTCAGCCTCTTGAACCTTCTTCTAGGCCCACCTGTGCACTTCCTTGTAAAATCTACTTTTAACAGGAACCCTGCAAAGTTGGTTTAGTGAGAATTTATTAATCTTCCATATCTGATTACCCTTGATATCTAATCAGATTCCTCATTCCCCACCGTTCCCCAGGTGATTCTAATGACTTTGGCCTGTCTTCAGTAAGAATCCTATTAGATTGGTTTAGCCAGAAATCCCTGTACCCGATATTTCCTCTTAGTAATTTTCCATCCACTGACCTCACTTTGCTCCTTGGTTAAAAATTTCCACTTGCCCATGCTGTATTCAAAATTGAGCCCTGCTCTGTGCTGAAGTCTTTTTCCCCCTATTGCTTCTTCTGTTGTAATAGTCCTGAAAAAAAATCTGTTTTAATGCTTTAACTACTGACAAGCTCTGGTGTTTTTTGTTTATACCAGTAGAATGACAGGTGTCTATTTTATAATATTAAGAGACTCGGCCATGAACAAACTTACACTGTAGAGAGCATATCAAATCATTACCTTGTCATAATGGTTGGCAGTGTACAAGGTAGCCAAATACATGAGGATAATAGAATGTGTAGCACACCTAAATTAGTAATGATGGGGCCTTGTATACTAAATGTCACTAAAGTTAACAGACTACCATCAAGTGTTACTTTAGTAGGCTTAGATCATTTATTAAAAAGTAATTAAATTGAAATGTAATTAATTTTCTGCTGTTTAATTTTAGTTAAGTTACATAATGAAATTTGGGCAATATAATGGATTATTTTTATATGAGTATAGATGTTTGGATAAAGCATTTTTATATACTTGATTTATGTTTATATTATATGAAGTTCTATACTGAAGATATAGATCTTCTAAATTTCTCATTTGTTTTCAGTGAAAATTCTTCACCTTTACAGATTTACATTTCTGATCTTACACCCCACTCTTGAAAAATTGGGGAAAAGAGAACACTGTTTGAGGTAGAGGGAATTAATATGTTTGGGAAAACCTCTGAAAGATGATTTTGTTTAAAGTGAATATTGAACATGGAATAGAAATTTATGAGGTCGCAAAGAGGGTTAGAACATTTAGAGACAACAGAAGCAACATGTTTACAAATAGAGACATAAACAGGGTTTAGGAAAACATTCTTTTTTATTGAATTTGATACTGTTTTAGAAAAACAGAGCTTGACAGAATTTAAAACTGTGAAGGTAAGTTTTATTCAAAAGAACTATTGCCATAGGGGAAAAGAGATCTCAGTATAGTACTGGGCTCAATTCTGAATATAGCATGGACAAGTGGGAATTTGTACCCAAGAAGCAGGGTAAGGATTAGTGTTGGGGGTCAGTGGATAGAAAAAAGTGGAAATGTCAGCGGCAAGTGGGGATTCTGGCTAAACTGATTTATCTGGTGAAGGCAGATCAAGATGATCAGATACCAACAGATAACAAGGGTGGAAGAGGAGAAATTTTTTTTTTTTTTTTTTTGAGATAGAGTTTTGCTCTGTGGCCCAGGCTGGAGTGCAGTGGTGTGATCTCGCCTCACTGCAGCCTCTGCCTCCTGGGTTCAAGTGATTCTTCTGCCTCAGCCTCCGGAGTAGCTGGGATTACAGGCGCTCACCACCAGCCTGGCTAATTTTTTTGTATTTTTAATAGAGATGGGGTTTCACCATGTTGTCCAGGCCGGTGTCAAACTCCTGACCTCAGGTGATACACCCAACTTGGCCTCCCAAAGTTCTGGGATTACAGGCGTGAGCCACTGCACCCAACTGAGAGGAGGAATTCGATTGGATATTAAAGATAGGGAATATTGTTAAAGTTACTTAGCAAAATTCTTGTTAAAATAGGATACTACAAGGCATGACATGAAGCCCCTGATTGAGGCCTAGTCAAAGAGAACTCAGAGGAGCCTGACCAAGGTTTTGATAAAGAGAGTCTTTGTCAATATTAATATGAAATTTGACATATTTAACATGACAATCCTTAGAATTTACACTTGAGGCCAGGCGCGGTGGCTCACGCCTGTAATCCCAACGCTTTGGGAGGCTTAGGCGGGCAGATCATGAGGTTAGGAAATCGAGACCATCCAGGCTAACACGGTGAAACCCCATCTCTACTAAAAACACAAAACATTAGCTACTTGGGCATGGTGGCTGAGCCTGTGGTCCCAGCTACTCAGGAAGGCGAGGCAGGAGAATGGCGTGAACCCAGGAGGCAGGAGCTTGCAGTGAGGCGAGATACGCTTCCCCTTTCACTCCAGCCTGGGTGAGAGTGAACTCTGTCTCAAAAAAAAAAAAAAAAAAAAAAAAAAAAAAAAGAATTTACACTTGATCTTAATGACCGCATTTGTTTTCTTCATAAGGTAGAGATAGCTAGATACAAATGTTTTTACATAGAGAAAAGATTTAACTCGTGAGCACTGGTTTAGTACTACGTTGGAAGTTTATTTTAATTCTGGCTTTAATATTAGGTGAGTTTACCATAGTGTTGCTGACCTAGAAATAATTAGACAAGCCAACACAAAGTGGAAAATGAACAATAAACATCAACTAATAATTGGTTCTCACTTTTAGTTTTTTAAAAAATAAATATATGTGCTTATATTTGTTTATAGCTCACTGTATATGGCCATTTTTATTTTTTAGATTGCTCTCCCCAGTCTTTATCAGACCCTCTGCTTTGAAGATGCAGCTCTGTGGCGTACTTATTATCATAATTCAATGTGTGAGCAAGAGTTTCCATCTATTCTTGCAAAGAAAGTTTCCTTATTTCAGCAGGTAAAATTTAGTGTTATCTAAATGCAAAAAAAAAGTGTTTAATGTTTATCTTATTATTCAGAAGCCATTTAAAGGAAAGCTTTGCTTTTAGAGTGTTACTTTACCTTTAATGGCATATTTAGGGAAGGGCTTGATGCTTTTGCCACTTTATTGACAATTAAATCATGCCAAAGTTTCTGGGCCGGGTTTCTCTCTCACTGTGGCTTTGTTATTCCCTTTGCCTGAGACCCCAGGGGGATTTTGTAATAGGAAAAATCTATTTCAGAAAGAAACTAAGGTACAAATTGTACAAGTTTTACAATCATTTCCTGGAGTTATTTTTAAGGAAAAGACCTAATAGTGAGTAACAGGGGATTTTTCCCATTCTATTTTAAAATAGAATGATGAAACCTACTGGCAGGTTCCACTCAAATTTTTTTGCTAGTCAAAAAGATTAGAGTGGGAGAGCTTTTCAGAAGTTGATTCTCCAGGAAATGACCTTTCCATTTATCTCTTCTCTTGATCTGACCCCTTTGTGTCTCCATATACAGTGAATTCTATTTCCCCAAGAGTGCTTAACCAAAAGGAAAATGACTAAGAAAAAATTGATTTGAAAACTTAAAACATCTAGGAATATCATAGATATATATGAATCAGTAGTCCCAGCTACTTGGGAGGCTGCGGCGCAAAGATCACATGAGCTCAGGATTCGAGGCAGCAGTGAGATGTGATTGTACCACTGCACTCCAGCCTGGGTGACAGGGCGAGACACTGTTTCTTTCCTGTTTTTTTTTAAAGGTAAAAATAGTGATTTGAACATTTTAGGGAGGATTTCTGGGTCTCTGTTTGCTGTCAACAGAAATGCCTCACCTACATACCATGATTTTCACCTGCCATTTAGCCTTTTATTAGATCCGGAAGACGCTGCTAACCCTATGTTTACTTTTGATGATAGACTTGAGGAAGTAAATGGATTTCAGTAACATTTTTGATATATACTTGCTATATACCTATAGTGACAGTTTAAAGCACAGTAAATATTATGAAACAATGATAAATGTTCCCATATTTAGTAAACATTTGTTTAATTAGTTAACATTAATTATTGTTTAAAGTAATTGCACAACTTTATTCTTTAAAAATATTCTGCATTTTATTTTAAGATTCTCGTAGTGCAGGCGCTAAGACCGGACAGATTGCAAAGTGCCATGGCTCTTTTTGCATGTAAAACTCTGGGTAAGTGTGATGCTTTTCAAGAACTAGACCACTGACCTGAATTATTTGTTTTTAATTTACCTTTCATTTTATGTTAGCTTTAGATTAGAAATGTTATGATATCTCTTTTATTCATTCTGTTTATTTATCTTCCAGTCTCTACCTGTTTTAGAAAAATAATTCTCATCTGGGCATGGTGGCTCATCCTGTAACTGCCCAACAGGTTCACCTTGCCTGCTGCCTAGACAGAGCTGATTTGGCAAGACAGAATTGCCATGGAGAAAGAGTAATTCACACAGAGCCGGCTGTACGGGAGACCGGAGTTTTATTACTACTCAAATCAGTCTCCCTGAGCACTGGGGGTTGGAGTTTTTAAAGATGATTTGGTGGGTAGGGGCTTGGGAAGTGGGGAGTGCTGACTGGTCAGGTTGGAGATGGAATCATAGGGGGTTTCAAGTGAGGTTTTCTTGCTGTCTTCTGTTTCTAGGTGGGATCACAGAAATGGTTAGGTTTTACAATAGTGATGTTATCCCCAGGAGCCATTTGGAGATGTTCAGACTTTTGCAGCCAGAGGCTGCATTACCCCTAAACCATAATTTCTGATTTTGTAGCTAATTTGTTAGTCTGTAAAGGCAGACTGGCCCCCAGGCAAGAAAGGGGGTCTTTTTGAAAAAGGGCTATTATGAATTTTGTTTCAGAGTCAAACCGAAACCACCTTTGCAAAAAATAAAACTGAGGAAATTATGAGTGAAAGAGCTCAGACCAAACTGACTCCATCTTGCTTCTAACCTTTAAGCTATCCTTGTTCATTCTTGGGCATAGGCAGAACTAACCTTGGGAAGGAATTTAGTTTATGGTTTGACTCTGAAACAAGATTGATAATAGCCCTTGCGCAAAAAGACCTGCTTTTTGCCTGGGGATAAGTCTGCCTTCAAGGGACTAATAGGTTAGCTATAGAAATTATGGTTTAGGCACTGGGCATGGTGGCTCACGTCTGTAATCCCAGCACTTCGGGAAGCCAAGACGGGTGGATCACTTGAGGTCAGGAGTTTAAGACCAACCTGCCCTACTTGGTGAAACCCCGTCTTTCCTAAAAAAAAAAAAAAAAAAAGACGGAAAGAAAAATTAGCCAGGCATGGTGGCGGGTGCCTGTAATCCCAGCTACTCGGGAGACTGAGGCGGGAGAATCTCCGGAACCCAGGAAGTGGAGTTTGCAGTGAGGAGATATCATACCACTGCACTCCAGCCTGGGTGACAGAGCAAGACTCAATTCCCCGCCCAAAAAAAGAAATTATGGTTTAGGGGTCATGCAGCCTCTGGCTGCAAGAGTCTGAACGTCTTCAAATGGCTCCTGGGTATAATATCACTATTGTAAAAACTAACATCAGTGCTTGAGATATTTTGCAGACCCTGCATTAGGTGGATCAGCTGACACCACCTAGTCTGGTAATCTGGCTCAACCAGTTCTATGATCCCACCCAGGAATAGAAGACAGCAAGAAGACCTCACTTCAGCCCCACTGTGAGTCCATCTCCAACCTGACCAATCAGCACTCCCCACTTCCTAAGCCCCTACTCACCAAATCATCTTTACAAACTCTGATCCCGAATGCTTAGGGAGACTGATTTGAGTAATAAAACTCTGGTCTCCTGCACAGCCAGCTCTGTCTTGGTAAATCAACTCTGTCTAGGCAACGGGCAAGGTGAACCCATTGGGCACTACAAAACCATCAACTAAATTCCTTCCCAAGGTTAGTTCAGCCTACACGCAGGAATAAACAAGGTCAGCTTAAAGGTTAGAAGCAAGGTGGAGTCGGTTAGGTCTGATCTCTTTCACTGTCATAATTTCCTGAATTACAACATTTGCACAGGTGGTTTTAATACCTGTAATCCCAGCACATTTGGAGGCTGATGGGGGAGGATTGCTTGAGCCCAGTAGTTTGAGACCAGTCTGGGCAGCATAGTAAGACCTTGTCTTTAGTAAATATTAAAAAATGAGCCAGGCACGGTGGCATATGCCTGTAGTTCTAGCTACTCAGGAGGCTGAAGTGGGAGGATTTCTTGAACTCAGGAGTTCAAGGTTGCAGTGAGCTGTGATTCTGTCACCGCACCCCAATGTGGACAGCCGAGCAAGACCTTGTCTCAAAAAAAGAAAAAAAGAAAAATAATTCTCTTTGTTGGATATAACCCATATATAATGTTGAATTAACTCTGACATCCTATATTTAGTAAAGGTATTTGGACTAGAGTGTTCCTCAATCCAATATGATTGGTGTCCTTACAAGAAGACATCCATGTAAAGACAGACACATAAGGAGAACATAATGTGATTACGAAGCCACAGATTCAAGTTGTACAACTACAAGCCAAGGAACACAGAAGATTTCTAGGCAACCACAAGAACCTAGGAAGAGATATGGATGTGTTCTTGTAGGGACACCAGTCATATTGAATTGAGGCACACTCTCGTCCAGTATGACCTCATTTGAAGTTAACTAATTCTGCTTGCAATGGCCCTATTTTCAAAAAGGTGAACATTTTGAGGGACAGGGGTTAGACTTCAACATATCTTTTTTGGGGGGTGGGGAGGGACACAGTTTAACCCATAACACCTACCAACCAAGCTTTTCGCATAATGCCTGTCTTCTGCCTCACCCATACACACACAAATACTTTGAGTCACTTTTTAGACTGGTCACCTGGTTGGTTAACGGTAAGTATATGGAAATAGTCTAGATATGCCCTGTGCTTTTGTTTACTTATGCAGGGGGAGGAAATGGTCACTGTTTATTCAACTCTGATAGAATGTTTATGTACCAGATAATTTTTACTCATGTCTGGCAGAATAATTATCCACCTTTCTTTTGGTTGCAAGTGACAGATACTATATTAAACTCACTTAAATGAATAAAGGAAATTTATTAGTTTAAGTATTCAATACTCAGGAAAGAAGAGATAGGGCTGGTCTTCGGGTTAACTGGACTTATGCAACATCATGACTCAGACAATATCAGGAAACTCTGTCTTTGTCTCAGCCTTGAGTTTGTCTCTGTGTTTCTCTGCCCCCCTACTCCCATCTCTCTGTTTCTCCCTTTTTCTTTGTGTCTTTATCTCTCTCTTCCTCTCTTGTTGCTTTTAGACTCTCATTTTAATTTCTGCTTGTGTATTATCCTTAGTCTCAAGGGTTCGTAATATTCTGGTTGATAAAACTGCTAACTTCCTGGGTTATATTTTAAAGCTTATGATGAAAGAAGAAAGATAACTTTTCCTTCCCAACTTCACCATCAAAAATCCTAGAGAAGGACTCTGATTTGCTCAACTTAGGTTACATATCCACCTCTGCAACTAATCACATCAGAAATATATGGAATTACATTTCTCCAAAAGCAGCCATGCATGGGGGAGTGGTTATTACCAGAAGTGAAGGAGGGGATGCTGGTACAAAACAATAGATATGCATGATAATCAGGCTACATATAACCTGTTTTAATTTTTATATTTATTGATAGTTTGATACCTGACCTATTAATTTGTCAAGTGCAGCTGGGCATGGTGGCTCACGCCTATAATCCCAGCACTTCGGGAGACCAAGGTGGGCAGATCACCTGAGGTCAGGAGTTCAAGACAAGCCTGGACAACGTGGTGAAACCCCATCTCTACTAAAAGTACAAAAATTATCTGGGTGTGGTGGCAAGTGCCTGTAATCCCAGCTACTCAGGAGGCTGAGGTGGGACAATTGCTTGAGCCCATGAGGTGAAGGATTGCAGTGAGCTGAGTGTCACTGCACTGCAGCCTGGGCTAAAGAGCAAGCCTCTGTCTCATAAATAAATAAATAATTTTTTAAAGTTCATTTTGGGAATCTACCTCCTTTAAGAGTTATAAGTATATAACTCGATTCTGTAGCTGTTGGTGGAAATGTTCTGTAAATGTCTGTTAGGTCTATTTGGTCTAGTGTAGATTAAGTCTAATGTTTCTTTGTTGATTTTCTATCTGGATGATCTGTCTAATGCTTATAGTGGAGTGTTGAAGTCGCCTGCTATTATTGTATTAGAGTCTATCTCTCTCTTCAGCTCTAATAATATTTACTTTATATCTGGATATTCCAGTGTTAGGTATATAGATACTTACAATTCTTAAATTCTCCTGCTGAATTGACTTCTTTATCATTATATAATGACTTTTTTGGTCTCTTTCTATAGTTTTTGTCTTGAAATCTATTTTATCTGATATAAGTACAGCTACTCCTGCTCTTTTTTGGTTTCCATTTGCATGGAATATCTTTTTCCATCTCTCTATTTTCAGTCTATATCAGTCTTCATATATGAACTGAGTTTCTTGTAGGCAGCATACAGTTGGGTCTTATTTTTAATCTATTCAACCACTGTTTCTCTTTTACGTGGAGAATTTAGTCCATTTATATTCAGAGTTATTATTGATAGGGAAGGACTCTGGCTATTTTAGAAAAGGACTAACTACGGCTATTTTGTTATTTGTTTTCTGGTTGTTTTTGTTAGTCTCTCTCTCTTTTTTTTTTTTCTTTCTTCCTGTCTTCCTTTGTGTGTAAGGGATCTTCTCTGGTAGTATATTTTAACTTCTTTCTTTTGTGTGTGTGTGTGTGTATCCATTATAAGTTTTTTCCTTTGTGGTTACTATGGGGCTTGAAGAAAACATAACCAGTGGATTTTAAACTGATGACAACTTAACTCTGATTACAAAGAAAAGAAGAGTAAAACAAACCAAACAAACAAAAAAAAATTTACACTAAAACTCAATTCCCCTTCCCCCATTTTGAGGATTTTTTTGGTCTCAATCTATATCTTTCTATATTGTCTATCTCTTAACAATTTATTGTGGTTATTATTTTTGATAGGTATCTTTTAGACTTCATAATAAAGACATGAGTGGTTATATAGTTTGAATATACGTCCCCAGCAAATCTCACGTTGAATTGTAATCTCCAGTGTTGGAGATGGGGCCTGGTGGGAGGTATTTGAGTCATGGGGGCAGATCCCTTGTGGCTTGGTGTTGTCCTCACAATAGTGAGTGAGTTCTCTCAAGACCTGGTTGTTTAAGCATGTGGCACCACCCTCCCCAACTCTCTCTTGCTCCTGCTTTTGCCATGTGACTTGCAAGCTGCTGTTCTTACCATGTGAGACACTTACTCCTCCTTTGCTTTCTGCCGTCAGTAACAGCTCTCTTGAGGCCCCCACAGAAGCCTAGCAGATGCTGGTACCATGCTGGCAGAATTGTGAGTGAATCAAATCTCTTGTCTTTATAAATTAGCCTATCTCAGATATTTCTTAATAGCAACACAAGAATGCCTAACACAAGTGATTTACACACCACAGTTACAGTGTTAGCATTTTCTGTATTTGTCTGTAGACTTACTTTTACCAGTGACTTTTATACCTTCAGATGATTTCTTATTGCTTAAGAATCCTTTTCTTTTAAATTGAAGAATTCCCTTTAGCATTTCTTATAAGATAGTTCTGGTGTTGGTGACATTTTTTAGCTTTAGTCTGCCTAGGGAAGTTTTTATTTCTTTTTTATGTTTGAAGGATGATGTTGCTGGATATAATATTCTAAGTTGGAAGCTTTGTTTTGCCTTTAGCACTCTGAATATGCCATCCCCCTCCCTCCTGGCATGTGAGGGTTCCGCTGAGAAATGTGCTTCCAGACACATGGAGCTTCTTTATATGTTATTTGCATCTTTTGTCTTGCTGCTTTTAGAATCTTTTCTTTGTCCTTGGCCTCTAAGAGTGATTATTATATGCCTTGAAATAGTCTTATTTAGATAGAATCTGTCGGTGATTTTGACTGTCTTGTACCTGAATATTCTTACCTTTCTCTATGCTAGGCAAGTTCTCTGTTACTATTTCTTTGAATAAACTTTATATCCTGAGCTCTTTCTTTACATCTTCTTCAAAGCCAATAACTTATAGATTTGTCCTTTTGAAGTTATTTTTTTAGATCTTGTAGACATACTTCATCCTTTTTATTCTTCTTTCTTTTTTCTCCTCTATATTTTCATGTTTTCAAACTCACTAATGTATTCTTCTGTTTGATAAATTCTGCTATTGAGACACTGATGCATTTTTCAGTTTGTCAATTGTATTTTTCAGCTCTAGGATTTGATTTGTTTTATAAAATTATTTGAATCTCTTTGTTAAATTTCTCTGATATAGGCCAGGTGCAGTGGCTCACACCTATAATCTCAGCACTTTGGGAGGCCAAGTTGGGCGGATCACTTGAAGTCAGTAATTCAACACCAGCCTGGACAACATGGTGAAACCCCATGTAAAAATACAAAAATTAGCCAGGCATGGTGGCAGGCACCTGTAATCCCAGCTACTCAGGAGGCTGAGGCAGGAGAATTGCTTGAATCTGGGAGAGGCGGAGGTTGCGCTGAGCTGAGATTACACCACTGCACTCCGGCCTGGGCCAGTGAGACTGTCTCAAAAAAATTTTTTTCTCTGATATAATTCTGATTCATTCTCTGTGTTATCTTGAAGTTCATTGCGTTTCCTCAAGACAGCTATTTTGAATTTCTTGATGGAGAGGTTACATATCTCTGTTACTTCAAGATTGGTCACTGGTGCCTTATTTAGTTCATTTGCTGAGGTCATGTTTTCTTGGATGTTTCTGATGCTTGTGGACTTTCATCATTGTCTGGACATTGAAGAGTTAGATATTTATTCCAGTCTTCAGAGTCTGGACTTGTTTTTACCTGTTCTTCTTGAGAGAGCTTTCTAGGAATCCAAAGGAGACTGAGTGTTGTTACCTAAGCCCGTTTTCACTAAAGCTGTTTTAGTACTATTGGGAACCCTAAGCCCAAGAACTCTATGACTCTTGCAGACTCCTAGAAACACAGCCTTGGTGGACTTGAGGAAGATAAGGGAGAATTTTCTGGGTTCCTAGACAAAATCTTTTGCTCTCTTTCCTCTCTTTCCTCCAAGCAAAAGGATTCTCTCTCTATGCTGGGTTGCCTAGAGTTTGGGGAGAGTTGATATGGGCTCTGCCTTGACCACCACAGCTGGTACCATGCTGAGTCATACCTGAAGCCTCAAGCCTTCCAGACCAGCACAGTACTGAGGCTTGCCCAAGGCCTGTGACAACTACTGCTTGGCTGTCACTGATGTTCATTCAAGGCCTGAGGCTACCTTAGTCAGCAAGTTGTAAGCCAGCAGATTCCTTTCTGGCCCAGAATGGATCTTGAAACATCAACTAAGGAGCAAAGGCCTGGAATCATAGGCTTCAGGAATCTTCCTGGTGCTTTATTTTCCTGTGACTGGGCTTTTGTCCAATTTGCAAGACATAGTCCTCTGTACTATTCTCTCACCTTCCGCCGAAGAGAAGGAACCTGTCCGTGTGCTGCATTGCCTGGAGTTGAGGGAGTGGTGATGCAAGTACTCTTGTGGGCTGCTGCAATTGGTATTACACAGAGTCACACCCCAAGCCCACTGCTATGGACACCAGAATAGCACCAAGGCTTGCCCAAGGACTGCAGTCACTGTGTCCTGACTGCTACTCAGATTTATTTGGGCCCTCAGGCCATTTAATTAGCTAGTGGTAAAGATGACTGGAACTTGGTTTCTTCCTGCTGAAGCAGAGGACTTCCCTCTGGCCCAGGGCTGCTTTATATGCTCCTTCCATGGGCACTGGTAGAATTCTGCCTGGTAATGAGGAGAAAATTAAAGAAAGAAAAAGAAAAAGGAAAAGAAATAAGCTTTTCTGTATTAGGCTGACTTATCCCAGAGGCAGCAACAAGCACAGCCCAGACTCAGGAAAAGCCTCGATAAACACTATCTGAGAAACTAGGACACAAAGGAATGTGCTCTGGAGACTCTCCCAGTTCTCCCTCAACATAGGAAGGAGAAAAACAAAATTTCCTTTCTCTTATGGTATGAGTTTATAGATTCCTGTTCTCTGTAACTAGTAGCTTCAAGTATTCTGTTTTATCTAAGCAGTACAATGAAGCTCATGAACCATCTGAGCAGACCTGAGCTACAGCCACCTGGGCACCGTAGTGAAGGTTAT
Source organism: Papio anubis (assembly GCF_008728515.1). Classification (NCBI taxonomy): domain Eukaryota; kingdom Metazoa; phylum Chordata; class Mammalia; order Primates; family Cercopithecidae; genus Papio; species Papio anubis. The sequence goes on along the minus strand of NC_044987.1, from coordinate 30,954,827 downwards.
GAGATAAGCCCATGCAAGACACTTGAGCAAAACCTAGGTAACAGCCATCTGGGCTGAATAGCAAGGGTCATGTGTAATTCTGGGTTATGCACCTGTCACAATTTGATTAACTGGCTTCGTTCTGCCTCTGTATCCTTGCTTTCACATCACTGCAATCCTGCTTCAAGCTAGCCCACTCCCTTTTTGAAGTGTGTATAAAGGTCAAGAGCTGTCTTTTTTCTGGGCTCAGTCTCAGGATTTTAATCCAGTGGGTCTGAGTGCACCCAATAAAATCCTCCTGCTTTACTCCGAGGTCTCTCTTGTCCCCCGATTCCTGCAACAGTATTGTGTTCTGCTCAGTGACTGGACCACACTGAATTCCAATGTAAAGTCACACTCACTTCACTTTCCTCCCCTATGCACACAGATTCTCTCTGTGCTGTGCTGCCTGTGGTTGGGGAAGGAGTGGTATAGGCAATCCAAGACTATTTTTCCTACTCTCTTCAATGCCTCTTTCCTTGTGATTCTATTGAAATCAGCTGCTGTGATCACTCACTAGATTTTTGGTTCATATGAAGGTGTTTTCTTATGTGGATAGTTATTCAGTTTGATGTTCCTGCAGGGGACAATTGCTGGAAGATTCTATTTGTCCATCTTGCTCTGCCTTCTTCTTAACTGTTGATCCTAAAGACTACAGTAGTTGGAAAAAAAGATACTGGTGTCCATGTTTGGAAATGCTTTTGAATATGCTTTATCTTGTTACTGTAACAATTAACAGGTTCACAAATTTGGATACACATGGTGAGTAATCACTGTGTAATACACATCTAAGAATATGGAAAACAGTTGTCCCTGTATTTAGCATTAAGATTAGTTGAAGTAGCCTTTTACTAGCATTTTTGAGAAAATAGAAGCAGTAAGACAAAAATTCTTCATTTCCCATCAACACATCTACCATTTGCATTAGTACTCATTCTCATTCTGCTTTCCTTTCTCTTACTATGAAAGAATATCTTAGCTGTAATCAAAGGTCAACTCATTTACTGTTTTCTTCTTCATTTCTGCCATTATCATCTTCTCCCACATCATGAATTTCACCATCTTTGCTGGATCATTTTTTTCAGCATACAAATATATTTTAGTATCATCTGTCTTAAAAATACTTCCCTTGGTCTCAGACCCTTTTCTAGCCAGTATCCTATTTTTCACTTCTTTCTAAACTCAAAGTTGTCCATTTCTTTCTTTATAGAACACATTCTTCTCTTGATTGTTATGTTTCTTTTTTCATTCCCCAACCCTCTTAGGCTGTTCCTTTTTACTTTCCTTTACTGGCTTCTTGTCTGCATGTCTTCTAAGTGTTAGAGTACTTTTCTTTTTTACTATAGTTTTGCCCTGGGTTTTATTCTTTCATTATTACATATTCTCCCTGTAGGCGACCTTACCCAATCCCTGGATTTAAATATCATTCTTAAATTATTGACTCTTGTATCTCTTATTTCCAGCCCTGAAATTCTAGGCTTGTGTATTTAATGCTTATGTGATGTTTTTGTATTAAAAACATCAAAAATAAATATCTCAAATTTAATGTGATCAGTACAGAACTTTTGATTTGTTTATACTATCATCCACTCAATTGTTTAATCCAAAACCCCAAAAGTACAGTCATGTGTTGTTAAAACAGTTGTTTAACAGTTTAACAGTGTTGTTTAACAAAAGTACAGTCATGTGTTGTTTAACAGTGGGGATGCATTCTGAGAAATGTGTCATTAGGCAGTTTCATTGTGTGAATATCATAGAGTGTACATAAACCTTGATTGTACACCCTCATACACACCTAGGCTATATAGTATAACCTATTGCTCTTAGGCTACAAACCTGTGCAGCACATTCATGTACTGAATGCTATAGGCAATTGTAACACAGTGGTAGGTATTTGTGTCTCTAAACATAGAAAAGATACAGTAAAAATACAGCATTATAATCTTATGGAATGACCATTGTATACATGGTCCATCGTTGATTGAAAAGTCATTGTGCAGCTCATGCAATTCTTTCCTCTCTTTTCTTTCTTTCTATACCCAACCTACCATCAAATTCTTTTGGTTTCAACCCTAAAACTTATTCTGAATTCATTTTATTTGCTTTATTAGTACCAACCTAATACAAGCTATCATCAGCTCTCAATTACTGCCATACCTTTTATTTGTTGTCTCTATCTTCAGAATATATCCAGAATCCAGTCACTTCTCAGACCTTTAGGACTTTCTACCACTTTGTTTAAGCCATTTTTACATAAGCAAGATTATTACCATTCAGGCATCTATCCTTCCCCACTTGAAGTCTATCCTCAACATAGCAGCTTTTTGAAATATAAATTAGATCATATCATTCCTCTGCTCCAACTCTTCTGATGGAATGTGACATCTCATCTTCTTCAGAATCCTTACAATGTCCTACAAGGTCTTACCCTCAGATCTTATCTCCTAACCACTCTTGACCCTTGCTCAGTTCTTTACCCACATAATTGTCTTTTTCTTGCTTTTTTACTGCTCTAAGTATGTTTCTGAAATGTCAGAACCTTTGTACTTGCTGTTACTATTGCTCAAATGCATGTCAAAATAAAACAGGACACTTTTCAGAGAGGTTCTTAAGAGTTTTTTTCCTACTACCCATTTAGTCTTTAATAATATGGTCTTTGTGCCACATTGCACATGACCTTTCCTACTGATTTTATAGTTTGACTATCAACTCTTTGAAATACTTATGATACTATTTCATCTCCAGGTCAAGTGACATTTAAGGTTTAATGGCATTAATTAAAAACCTCATGTTATTTATATATTCAGATGCTTTGAAAGTTTAATACACTTCTAAAATCATACTCTTTCTAAGCAAAAATTATGTTTACTATTTTATGGCTGTATGACTTTGTATTTGGTCAAGTAGCTTTATTAAATTGTTTTCATGTAAAATTGGAGTTTTTATTTCATGAATAAGTTTTAAAAATTCAAATCACTGGAGAACAACAGGCACTTACCTCTTTTTAATCAAATTTTAGAGCTTTGATTTTAAATGTAATTTCTCAAGCATCATTCATATGGAAAGATCCTTATTAAGTTTTAGCAACTGTTTTAATAATCTATAAACCTTAAAAAAGTAAATTAAAAAGATGTATTTATGGAAGTAGTTTTGATTTGAAGATTTAAATTAGTATAGCAATCCTCAAAGCTTTTAGGGATGCCTGTTTAATAAGATTCTACAAAGCAAGACTTATGTGCTGGCAAAATCTACTACATTACTTTTTAAAAATGGTACTGACCAGATGAAAGTATTCTTACTTCTGTAATTCTGATGTAATTTTGACTTAAAAAAAACTATTATGAGGAGTATATTATGCTATGTGTATTGAGAATGTATTGAGGTATTGGGAATGTAAAGAGACATGTCCCCATACAGTGCTGCAATAACTACAGGAACCAGAAATTTTTAAAGGTTCTTCATCCAAAAGTTTTTTTTGAACTATGCATCCTTCCTAGTTTTACAGTTCTGTACCTCTCTTATGGCATCATCCCATCCCATGTACCTTGCTTTCATAGCTCAATCTGTCTTATCAAGTCTGTGTCTAAAAGAAAGAAAGACTTAAGAATATTTGCATTCATTTTCTATTGCTACTAGAAATTTATCAGGTTTAAACAATGCCCAGTTATCATCTTCTGCAGGTCAGAAACCTGATGGGCTCACCAGGTTTCTTTGTTCCAAGTTTTGGAAGCCCTGGGGTAAATCCACTTCCAAACTCATTAAGGTTCACAGCCCTATTCAGTTTTAGGACTGAGGTCTCCATTTTCTTTCTGTCTTTTGGTGTCATTCTCAGCTTTTAGATGCCAGTTGTTATCTAGCCCCCTTCCTCCGTCTTTAAAGCCAGCATTTGCAGATTGATTCCTCTGCATGCTTCATGTCTCTCCTGTTTCTCTTTTCTGCTACACTTCTTTGACTCTAACTAGAGAAACTGCTCCCCTTTTAAGGGGTCAATTGATTAGCTTGGCCCACGTGAATAACACAGGATAATCTTCTTACTTTTAGGTTCATGACCTTAGTTACATTTGCAAAGTCCCTTCACAGCAATACTTAGTTTAGTTTTTGATCGAATAACCAGGGCTTAGGATTCTTGAAAGAGATATCTTTAGAATTCTGCCTACCACAACATATTTCACTTTTTTACTTGTCTCTAGGGTTGAGTACTATTCCATTTCTAAAGCGTAGTTTCCCATTTAATTGGTTCACATATATTGGGTTAGGTAGTGGCTGCTGATTTTCCTCTTTTTACTGATGGTTGTGATACATTTTTACAATTGTTTTTTTCTCATAAAAGAAAGGTAATTTTATACATCTGATACTTATTAGCTCTTTGTTACCGAGGATGAGAGGAATGAAAAAGAATGAATCTATTATACTTACTATGTATAATAGTTTTGATAATTTGCCACTTTCTTTACTCAGGTACCTGCAAAGTACAGGAGTCAATTTGTCCTTTTTCAACTGCAAGTTATTTCTTTTTTATTATATCAATATTTTATTTGCATAAAATGCAATAAAGGTTTAAGTTATTGCTCTGTCTTATTCTTATTTTTTTGAAAGAAATGCTGTATTTATTTTTAAACTTATGGTCAGAATATCAAGTTCCAGTGATTTCCAAATAGTTTTGGAATCACAGTGCAATTTTTCATGCACAGTGCACATAATTCACAGTGCAATTATTATTTTTGGCTCTCTAACTTTATTAAATAGTTTTGAATGATTCGTATTGAGGAGTCTGATGGTATCATGAATCAGAATTATTTGGACTGATAAAACCAGTATACTCAGTTCACTTAAAGTGCAACAGAAATTTTGCTGGAGTTTTTTGGGCAGGATGGCTAACATCTAATTCCAAGTAATATGAATGTCACCTGTGTTACATTAAATGGCAAGGTATTTTTCATGATTTTTTTCTCCAACTCAAAATGTTTTATTGCTTTGAAATATTGTGTAAAATGAATTAATGGAGATATATTTATATCCTGTGGGATTTTAAAATTAAAAGTTATAATTGAATTTGCTAGTCTCTGGATATAAAGTAGTGAAAGATTCAGTATGATTCTTGCCCACATGAAGTTTACAGTGTACATTGGTTAAATAAACAAGTGGTATGGTAATCTGCATTTTAGCTTTTTTAGACAGTTTTTGTATTGGCATATATTTTCCAAATAAAGCACACTTAAGTCAGCAAGTAGTTATTTTAAATGAAAATATTTTATATATTTTGACATTTTTATTGTATAATATATAGTAATTAGAGGAGTATCAGGAAATGCATAGACATGAAAAGAAAATGAGAAACACCTGCTATTCCATCATTAGCACTAATCATTGTTAACTTTTCTATGTATGCCTTTGCTTTCTTTTTATGCACGTAGAAGTGTATATATTACAATTTGGCATTATTGCCAAATCTCTTGAATAATCTTATTTCTCTGTATATTATCTTTGACCTCAACATGTTTGTAACTTCAGTTTCAATGTATGGCTATCAGAAATTACTCAGACTCCTGTTAGAAACTCAATTTCTTTCTACCAGTTTTTAGCTAGTATCAACAGCTACAATGAAAAGTCCTCGTACATGCTTCTGCATCCATATCCTGAATTGTTTCTTAAATTATTATAATTTTAATTACTGATCAAGGCCATGTACATTTTAAAGACTTTTGATACACTTTATTAAATCAGACAATATATTTAATTGGCCTAGATATTTATTGAATTTATGAATAAATAAGTGAATGCAAAATGAATGGAAATATTTCTTACGGCATTGCAAGTACATAAGAATTCTTTATTGCTAAATTTAAATTGCTAACAATTGAATAGTTGTTAGCAATTTAAAGTTAGTTAAAAAGAAAATTTATAAAATATGCCTCTAAAAACAATTCATCAATTTTAAGTGGCTCTTGGAGTAAATTTCACCTGTTATTAGGAATATTTCTGACTTTGGAAATGCTTAGCATTATGGGTTGCTGTTGTGAAGAATAGACAAGGGTGCTGCTTTATGCATGAAATGTACCTTTTCAGGTTGGTTACCTAGAAATGTCTCTTTTGACCCATCATGATAACATTGAATTTATATTTTAAAGTGTTTACTATTCTTAATTCTTTAAAGATGTCCATATCTGAGGTGCAGTCTTGTCTATTCACTTCTACTTTTGAGAATATATGGAAGCCCTTCTTGCCCATGTACTCACTCAGTTACATACTCCTAATTTTTTCTTAATTTTTAAGTCCTGTGTAACACTCATTTTTACTCAATTCAAATAAGTATATTTTAAGTTATTAATTGACATGAGCCTTTTCAGTTTGGCTTTTATGAAATACATTAATAATGGCAACATTCAAGTTTTAGCAGAAGAGAGAGTATTAGTTTTCTTCCCCATAAAATTAATGTAATGATATTTGTTTTTCAGGATCATTGTATGGTTTAGATATCATTTAAATAAACTACCTGATATAATGCTTAGCATTCAGTAGGTGATGAATAAATGGCATTTGTTACAATTATTATACTTATTTTGCTTCCAAAGGACCTGTGGATTGCTTTATCCTTGTTTTACAATTGAGGAAACTGGGGCACAGTGCATTTTAATGATTTGCATAGGGTCATTTGGCTAACAAATATAAACTGACAGCTATGTATTTCTGTCTTAAGCATTCTTTTCACTACCCATACAGCCTTTTTTCCCCATGGGCATAAGAAATAACTTTTTGGCATGAAATCATTTACCCATATCATGAGAAATCTGATTCCCCATATGCATGACACAGAGTAGGCACTCAGCTATCATTAATGAATTGTATTGGACTAATGAGATATATAGATTGATGGTTGGGTTTACTCTTCTCTTGCATTGTGGTCTCAATTTACAATACACCTACAGGCCTGTATTGTGGTCTCAATTTACAATACAGATGTTAAATGTGGTAATCAGGGTACCTACCTCATAGCATTGTAATAATAAGATGATGCCATACATAGAAAACATTTAGAAAAATGCCTGGCATCTTAAGCATAAAACAGACGTTAACTCTTACTAGTATATGATTTTAGAGTGGAAAAACTTTAATATATGATGAGATTATAACTCACCTGGGTATTCTCTATTATATATCATATAATTAGATTTAATAAACTTTTTAACAATGCATACTGCTTTTATTTTTAATTTTTAAAATATATCTTTTAGGACTGAAAGAGGTGTCCCCACTGCCTCTAAATCTCAAACGTTTATACAAAGAGACACTGGAAATTGAACCCATCTTGATAATTATTTCTCCGGGTGCCGATCCTTCTCAGGAACTTCAAGAACTTGCTAATACTGAAAGAAGCGGCGAGTGTTATCACCAGGTAAGTACATATTGTCCCGCTGTTTTTGTCTTTGCTATTGCTGTTCCAGCACTTGATGATATTGGTCAAATGAACATTTTTGGTTGTGATAAGCCAAATAATGCCCCGAAAAATGTCTATGTCCTAATCCTCAGAACTGTGGATATGTTATTTTCCATAGCAAAAGGAACTTTGCTGATATAATTAAGGATCTTCAGATGGGACGAGTAGCCTGAATTAGCCAGGTGGACCCAATATAAAATCACAAAGGTTTTTTTTAATAAGAGGGAGACAGGTGAGTCAAGAGCGAAGATAGGAGATACGATGATCCAAGTAGAGGTCAGAGAAGAGAGAATATGCTGTGCTACTGGCTTTGAAGATGGAGGAACGGGCCATAAGCAAAGAAATGTAGGTGGCTTCCAGAAACTGGAAAAAACAAGGGAAGAATTATCTTTTAGAGCCTTTAGAAAGAACATAGCCTTATAGTAGTACCTTTATTTTCAAACCCAGAACCTTGATTTTAGGCCGGTGAGAAACTTCTGGCCTCCAGACATTTAATGATAATTTAAGGCACTAAATCTGTTGTAATTTCTTAAAGCAGCTATAGGAAATTCATACATTTGCTTTCATTTTGAGAATTACTTTTAAAATTTTACTTGGATGCTTTTACGATAAATCACAGTAATGTTCATTTACACTTTATTTACCTGAACTGAAAGAAATACATAAAACTTTGAGTAAAATGTATTCATTGTAATGCAATTTTTTTTCCCTGAGGTAGGAACTTTTGTTTGTTCCGGGTGTCTCCTTTTTTTCAGTTTGCATGTAAATTTGAAAATGAAATGTATTAGTTCACCCTCAATGTTTAACAAGTGAATACATCTTTTTCACCGGGAAAATAATTAATAATGATTTTTTAAACAACTGAATACTTCATAGCAACCCAAAATTGAACAGTAAAAATTTTACAAAGAAAAATATAAATGAAATATAGCAAAATAGTAGCGCTGTTAGGCTCAGGTGTGCAGGTTTTGCACTAATAGAGAGTTCTGGTCAATCATAGTAGATTAGGTCTATATTAGGTCAATATTCAGGTATCAGTGAGGTGTCTTAGGAAGGGGAGGTCTACAGATTGTACCTGTTACTAGTGATTCTGGCAGGAAACTTAAACTATTCATATAAGCTTTTAATTATTTAAAGAAGATTAATTTCTGGTATTAGTTTGATTCTTCTTCCAAATTTATTATTAAAGCCAGTTAGGAAGGTTTGGGGATTACTATTATTGAATCTCATACCGTTATATTATAACATGTTAGCAGATCTGTTTTTTAAATTTTGTTTGTTTTTTTGCTTTTGCAGGTTGCCATGGGTCAAGGTCAAGCTGATTTAGCAATTCAAATGCTAAAAGAATGTGCCCGCAATGGAGACTGGCTCTGTTTGAAGAACTTACATCTTGTGGTATCTTGGCTGCCAGTTCTGGAAAAGGTAGATTCAGATAAATGTGGTACAGATAATATCTATTGTACTCAACTTAGTAATCTCCAAGGGACATCAGTATTAAAATGTCATGCATTATTTATGATGATTTAAAAAGTAGTATTTGAGAAATTTTAGATTTAAATATTTCCTAAATATGTACAATTATGCAAAATAAGATATTAATAGGAAGTCTATAAAAATCTTTTTTTAAGGGCATATAAGAGAAGCCAAGACATTTTTAATGAAGACTGACAGGGAAGCTTGGAAGAAATATGTATACCATTAGTTTCTTTTTATGCTCCTGTTCTCTTGGTCTGTATTGGGAGAAGAGACATAATAGGGTGTCAGAGGGAACTGCCTCACTTCCTATGGCTAATGAAGCTAGAGAGTAAACTGAAGCAAATGTTTCATTTATCTCAAATGGACTCAGGAGAAAAATAGTCTTAAGACCAGACAAGTCACTGGATAGGCTTTACATGCAAACCTAGATTTTATTCTGGTGCTTATTTAAGAAAGATGAGTAGGGTCTTGGGTAGTTAGAGATGATTCTGAAGAGATATTCCTTGAAAGCCAAATGGGATTTTGCCAAGTATAGGCAAAGAAAGGATATCATGATTTTAATTCCATCAGCAAAAGCAGAGATAGTGCTGGGGATGTCCATCCCTAGTACAAGGAATGAAGAGATGTCCTTGATAGTGCTAGAGGGGCAGGCCAGGCAGGGAAGTGTGGGGAAATTGAGTTAGATGACTAGGAAAGAGCTAGGTTATGGAATACACTGAGAACCATGCAGAAGATTTTGGAATTTTTGTCCTGGGACTTAGAGAGCCAAAGGAGGTCCTTAACAGAGAAGTTTATTTATTCTGGCAGTAGTATATAGTATAGAAGCAAACAGAATAGAGTAAATTGAGGGAGGTCCTGCCCTAGTTGTGAGGTATTAAAAATTTCTGCAGTCCTAATTAATTGGCAACTACACACTTCCACAAATAGAGTCAATAAATTTTTGATGAATAAGTTAATGAGTAAGTAAATGAACTGATGGACCATGGTGATTCATGATTCATTACCTGTAATCAAGAGGAGATACAGATTTTAGACTATGAATATTCATGTAATTATATTATGGCTTTCTGTAAAAATTACTAGGTGTAAAAATATAATTTTTTTTTTTTTTTGAGACAGAGTCTCACTCTGTCCAGCCCAGTCGCCCAGGCTGGAGTGCAGTGGTGCGATCTCGGCTCACTGCAAGCTCCACCTCCTGGGTTCACACCATTCTCCTGCCTCAGCCTCCTGAGTAGCTAGGACTACAGGTGCCCGCCACCACGCCTGGCCAATTTTTTTGTAGTTTTTGTAGAGATGGGGTTTCACCGTGTTAGCCAGGATGGTCTTGATCTCCTGACCTTGTGATCCGCCCACTTCGGCCTCCCAAAGTGCTGGGATTACAGGCGTGAGCCACCGTGCCCAGCCAAAAATATAAAATTTATGTCTGATAAATCATATATGTTTTGTTTTGTTTTGTTTTTGAGACAGAATCTTGCTCTATTGCCCGGACTGGAGTTCAGTGACACAGTTTTGGCTCACTGCAACCTCCACCTCCCGAATTCAAACGATTTTCGTACCTCAGCCTCTGAAGTAGCTGCAATTACAGGCATATATCACTATGCCTGGCTGATTTTTGTATTTTTAGTAGAGACAGGGTTTTGCCATGTTGGCCAGGCTGATCTCGAACTCCTGGCCTCAAGTGATCTCCTGCCTCAGCCTCCCAAAGTACTGGGATTGCAGGTGTGAGCCACCGCCCCTGACCTGATAAATCATACATGTTTTAAGATATATGAAGAAGACTGGTGAATACTTGTACTGCTTTCTGTGTCAAACAGTTGATTGATAGCTACTAATCTATGTAAAATATAGTTATTATCTTGAAAGCACATCTTAATTAGAACTCTTAGAAACAGTACATAATATTATATAATTTTTAAAATAACTGATTATTATTTGCTTTTCTATTAGTTTGAATGAATTGATTGGATATAAATTTATAAATTTATTGTAAATCCAACTATATCCAGCTATAAATCCAACTATATCACAATGTATTGTTTTACCTTTTAAATTTTTTTAGATGTACTAACCCAAAGCAAAGGTTTATATACATTTTCCTTTTTAAAGTTATGAGGTGTAAATACATTTTGTCCTTTATAATTTTAAGCAAGCACAATGTTTTTGTGGCCATTCTTTTGTCATTTTTTTTCATCATCTTAACTCTACATTTCATGTGATATTAAATGAATGTTAGTGTTTGACATCAATTATATTAAAATAATTTTTAGACTTCATTCTCTTTTAGAGCTATCAAAATTTCTTCTGTCATTTATTCATTTATTAAATTTACAGATACTTGCTGAGTACAAGAAAAAGCCAGAAATTGTGCCAGGTTCTGGTTACCTACAGAATTTGTACCTGCTCTCTGGGAACTTAATTTAGAAGAGACAGATCACATTAAGAACTATATTGTGGGATGAGGAATACTAAGGGAAAAATTTACAAAATGACATGGGTGATTAAACCTGCTTTGGATTGTGGTAGTGAAGAGTTGGAGAAGATATTCCCCTAAGACACGATATTTAAATTATATTTTGACAGATAAGTAATAATTTGTCAGATTACAAAGAGAATAATAGGCAGAGAAAATATGATGAGTATAGATAGTCATAAGAGTCTGGATAAATGACTAAAGCCCACCGTATGAGAAAGCATGGGCAGATTAATTTGTATGGTGAAGTTTTGAATTTATATTACAGGTGATAAGGTGCTACTAAAAATTGTAAATAAGGGAATTAATATCATTATATAACTCTGTAGAAGCAAGAATTAAAGCAGTGAGAATCTAAAAACTTTAAGAAGGCTGGTAGTGCCGGGGGCTGTGGCTCACGCCTGTGATCCCAGCACTCTGGGAGGCCGAGGTGGGCGGATCACGAGGTCAGGAGATCGAGACCATCTTGGCTCACACGGTGAAACCCCGACTCTACTAAAAAATACCAAAAAAAATTAGCCGGGCTTGGTGGCAGGCGCCTGTAGTCCCAGCTACTCGGGAGGCTGAGGCAGGAGAATGGTGTGAACTCGAGAGGTGGAGCTTGCAGTGAGCCAGAGATCGTGCGACTGCACTCCAGCCTGGGTGACAGAGCGAGACTCCGTCTTTGTGGGGGGAGGGAAAAAAGAAGGCTGGTACTTTAGGCATAGCAATTATAGCTAACACTTATTTTGAACTTACTATGTATCAGGTACTGTTTTGGTACTTACACAATTCTATGTGATAGGTACTATTATTATCCTTGTTTAGAGATGGAATAAGTCAAAGAGCCCAAGGTCACCTAGCAGGTTAGTGACAAGGTTCAAATTTCAACCCAGTCAACATGACTTTAGATGCAGTTTCTTATTCATTACACTGAGCTAGTAATAGAGAAAAGATAAAAATTTAAAGGAAATGTAACCAGAGCATAAGAAATATATCAGAAGGTTACAGAAGTTTTAATTACAAATAGTTATTAATAGTATAATGATAAAAGAGAAATATTTGTGTGTATTTAAGTAAATTTTTATCATTGATTTTGTAAACAAGGAATTGAATACTCTTCAACCTAAAGATACCTTTCGTCTTTGGCTCACTGCAGAAGTTCATCCCAACTTTACTCCTATTTTACTACAGTCAAGTTTGAAAATAACATATGAGGTAAGAAGATTTAAAATTTGGATCTCTAGTCATATGAAAGCAGTAATCTATACATGACTTCTAAAACTTTGTAAACGACTATTACATAGAACACACAATTTCTTTTTACATTTAGATGAGGTATAATATACATAAATAGCATAAGATGATATAAAATACATTTAAATCTTTTCAAATTTTATTTCATACTTATGTTTTTGTTTTTATTGTGGTAAGAAACACATAACATGACATTTACTATTGTAACCATTTTCAAGTGTTTAGTGCAATATGCACCTTGTTGTGCAATAGATCTCTAGAACTTTTTTTATCTTGCAAAACTGAAACTCTGTGACCACTGAAGAGCAACTCTTCATTTTGCCCTATCCTCTGGCAACCACCATTTTACTTTCTGAGAGTTTGACCACTTTAGCTACTTCATTTAGTAAAATCATGGATTATCTTTTTGTTATTTCACTTAACATAATGTCCTCAAGGTTCATCCATGTTTTAGCATATGACAGGATTTCCTTTCTTAAGATAAAATAATATTTCATTGTATGTATATACCGTATTTTCTTTATCCATTAATCCATCAGTGGACATTTAGGTCTTTTACTTCTTGGCTGTTGTGAATAATACAGTGAACACAGGTGAGCACGTATCTCTTCACGATTCTACTTTCAATTGTTTTGGATATGTAGCCAGAAGTGGGATTGCTGGATCATATGGTGATTCTATTTTTAAGTTTTTGATGGAACTTCATACTGTTTTTCATAGTGGCTACATCATTTTACATTCCCACTAGCACTGAACAGTTTCTCCACATCTTCACCAACAGTTTTCTCTGAGTGTGTGTGTTTAATAGTGGCCATCTGAGTGGGTCTAAGGCGATATCTGATTGTGGTTTTGATTTGCATTTCCCTGGTGATGAGTAATGTTGAGCATCTTTCATTTGTTTGGACGTTTATATGTCTTCGGAGAAATGTCTTTTCAAATTCTTTGTCCATTTAAAAAATTTTTTTTTGCTGTTGAGTAGTATTAATAGTTAGTTATATATTCTGGATACTAATTGCTTAGTATCTTATCAGATGTATGCAAATATTCTCTCCCATTCTGTAGATTGCTTTTCACTCTGTTGATTGTTCCCAACCTCCCTGCCTTCCTTCTGTCCTTATGTCCATCCATTCTTGTATCTCTCTAACATGTAATGCTAGGTAGATCCAACCCAAACCTTATATAGCTAAAATTGTGTTTGTAATGATATTTTATGACTTGTCAAAGTCATAAATAAAATAGCAAACTATTAAAATTTTCATTTTATTAGTGTTTGTAACTACATGCTATTTTATTTTATTTTATTTTTGAGATAGGGTCTCGCTTTGTCACCCAGGCTGGAGTACAGTGATGCTATCACAGCTCACTGCAACCTCAACCTCCTGGGCTCAAGCAATCCTCCCATCTCAGCTTCCCGAGTAGCTGGAACTACGGGTGCTTCACCATGCCTGGCTAATTTTTAAATTTCTTTCTTTTTTTTTTTTTTTTTGAGAGACAAGGCCTCACTATGTTGCCCAGGCTGGTCCTGAACTCCTAGGCTCAAGCAATTCTCTTGTCTTGGCTTCCCAAAATGCTGGGATTACAGGCATGAGCCACCGTGCCTGGTTCTACCTGTTGTTTTAGATCGGTACTGCTCTTTTTCATCTGAAGGTGTTAGTTTCATTTAAGGAAGAAAAAGGATAAGCATTAATCCAGGAATGCAAAGATGATTTAATACAGGAAATATTTTAATTGAATGATTATAAGGTCTAGTAAGAAAGAACTTTCCCAGAATCTTCTCCAGCTACAATCCCGCTATACACTTCTACTCATCTATATCCTAGAACTGGATTGAATGAGCCGTGAGGGCGGGGGTATTTGTTTTGCTTGCATTTTTGAACTTAGCATATAATTCAAGGCCAAGTAAGAGGAATTCAGTACATATTTCAATAAGGGGGTATTATTATACCAGGTAAACTGTTCCTTGAATGTTTTAACGTGTGACCTTTTCTGGGATCTTTAAGAGATAATTTGATTACATTTTTATGGAAATTTTCAGTTTGATTTCAATTATCAGTGAACTTTTTTTTTTTATTTCTTGAATCACTATAGGAAATTTTAACTATCTTAGCTTAGACTATTTGTGTAGTTCATTGAGATGTTCAAAATGATTATATGTATGTGCATATATATAATATAGACATATATTATCATTTTTTAAAATTGTTAAATTCACTTCATTATTTTTTTCTTTTTTCGATTAGTTGTCAGAGTTGTTTAAAAAATTTGTTTTCCAAAGAAGCGATCCTTTACTTATGAATTTGCTTTTCCTGATTCTTTTCATTTCACTGAATTTTCTTTTTTCTGTTTTTCTTTCTAATGCTGTCTTTAGATTTTTTTCTACTTTTATTTTTCCTGATTTCTTGAGTTGAATGCTTGTTTTGTATTTACTTGCATTCATACTGAAATTGTTCTAAGTCTGAATTTGCAGCTTAATATGTCTTTGGCTTTATTTCACAATTTTGGCATATTAGTGTTTTTGTTTCATTTTTCAGTCTGTATTTATATGTGATTTTCTCTTTAAGTGTATAGGATTTATTAATTTGCATGCTCTTTCGTGTAGTGCCTTTTTAAAATCTCTAAGTAGTTTGGTTTCCTATTAATGTCATGTTTTATTGAATAGTGTGCAGAAATTTGGCCTTATCTATGATAGTTTTTATAAATGTTTCATAAACATAAAAAGCTTTCATTTAAAAAGTGTAAATTTGCTAGGTACTTAATACTTCAGTAGTATATTTTCTTTTTTTTTTTTTTTTTTTTTTTTTGAGATGGAGTCTTGCTCTGTGGCCCAGGCTGGAGAATAGTGGTGTAATCTTGGCTCATTGCAACCTCTGCCTCCTGGGTTCAGACAATTATCCTGCCTCAGCCTCCCAAAAAGCTGGGACTACAAGTGTGTGCCACCACACCTGGCTAAAATTTTTTATTTTTACAAAATAAATATATTTTATTTTTATTTTGTATTTTTAGTAGAGGCGGGTTTCACCATATTGGCCAGGCCGGTCTTGAACTCCTGACCTCAAGTGATCCACCCGCCTCAGCCTCCCAAAGTGCTGGGATTACACCATGCCCAGCCGCCTTTTAAACAAGAAAGTCATTTTACTTATGAAATAACAATGAAAAGGATTTCAAAGGGGATGACTAATTTTTGGCATTCTGAAAGTATTGACCTGAATTTATTATTTTTATGTTAGAAACCATTTTGGAAGAACTATTTTACTTTTAGAACAAGCTAGTTAGAATAACTTGGGCAGAAAAACCCACATTATATATATTTTTAATATTAGAATTCTTTCTTGAGGGTGTTATTTTGCTATTTTTCCACGAACTTGAAACGTTATCATTTTGATAATTTGAAAAATAATGACAGATATGATGCATATGGATGAACATTTTTAAAAATTTTATACTACTCTGATATACAATTTCAGTTCCTGGATTTTTATTTGGGTTATGAACCTAGCAATGTTACATAATACTTTAAATTTGGACTAATGCACCAGGAAGATTAGTTGACATTCTATGTAAATGGTATTCGAATTCCTCATGGAAATTCAAATAGCAACTAGTGTGGGAAAACTGGCATATTAAACTCAAACACCTGTCCCATAACAATCAATATCACATTAGTATTGTAAGTGGTGATTTAGTGTCAATGAAAAAAAAAATCTCTCAATCATCATATAAAACTTATTTGGTTATTTTGAATATTATCGTATATAGTTTTTAGTTTGAAAAATTATTCTGAATTTATATTTGGATGAACTGTTAGATATAAGCAATTTAAAACTAGTTTTACGTACATTTTGAAGTAACATAATAGTTTAACTCAAACCTGGTAATCAGTGAACATTTTTCTTTAAATTATGTTCTTAAATATGTTAAAATCTAATATATTTTACTTGTAGGATTTTAGCAATAGGATGTCCGTTGATTTTTTTCTTTAGTCACCTCCAGGTTTAAAGAAGAATTTAATGCGTACTTACGAGTCTTGGACTCCTGAGCAAATTAGCAAAAAAGATAATATACATCGAGCTCATGCTCTCTTCAGTCTTGCATGGTTTCATGCTGCATGTCAAGAAAGAAGAAATTATATTCCTCAGGTAAGTAAGATCATGTCTTGGATACATTCTAAGCTTTATATTTTTGTATGTTAAAATATTTTTGTGGCCAGCCCTCATGCCTGTAATCCCAGCACTTGGGGAGGCAGGCAGATCACCTGAGGTCGGGCGTTCGAGACCAGCCTGACCAACATGGAGAAACCCCATCTCTCCTAAAAATACAAAATTAGCTGGGCATAGTGGTACATTCCTATAAGCCCAGCTACTCTGGAGGCTCAGGCAGGAGAATTGTTTGAACGCAGGAGGTGGAGGTTGTGGTGAACCAAGATTGTGCCATTGCACTCCAGCCTGGGTGACAAGAGTGAAACTCCACCTCCAAAAATATATATGTGTGTGTGTGTGTGTGCGTGCGCGCATATTTATGTGTGTATATATGTGTGTGTGTAAATTGCATCACTCTTCCATCTTTAAATTTTTCCCATCCTCTTTTTTCAACTTTGTCCACTTCTGTTGAGGAAAATCTCTCCTCAAACTGCCCTCCTCACTCTGCTCCCCTTTTAACCTCTCTATTTCAGTGCCATGTCAAACAAGAGCATAGATTTTGGAGCTAGACAGACTTGCATTTGAATCCTGACTCGAGAGTTTCTTGCAGCGGTACCTCGGGTAAACTGTTTTAACTCCCAATAAGCATCAGTTTCCTCAACCGTAGAATGAGAATAACCATCATATTTACCTTTATTGTGGGCATTAAATGAAATAGTGTATGTGTGTGTATATATAGGTGTATACATAGGTGTATATATGTGTGTATATATGTGTCTGTATATACGTGTGTATATATGTGTATGTGTGTGTGTATATGTGTGTGTATGTGTGTATATATGTGTACATATGTGTGTGTATATATAGGTGTATACATAGGTGTATATATGTGTATATATGTGTATATACGTGTGTATATATGTGTATGTGTGTGTATATGTGTGTGTATATATGTGTGTGTGTGTGTGTATATATATGTGTACGTGTGTGTGTGTATATATGTGTACATATGTGTGTGTGTATATATGTGTGTATGTGTGTGTGTGTGTGTGTGTATAGTGGCACACGCCTGTAGTTCCAGCTACTTGGGAGGCTGAGACAGGAGAATCACTTGAACCCAGGAGGCAGAGGTTGCAGTGAGCCGAGATCGCACCATTGCACTCCAGCCTGGGCGACAGATCAAGACTCTGTCTCAAAAAAAAAAAAAAAATTTGTAATGTAGTATTAATAGCTAGGTTTACATATTTACATAATAATTTGGTTCATGACTTAAATTTATATCCTTAGTCTGATCTTTTCTGCTAATCTTCTAGACTGTATATAGTTAACTACTTCACATCTCATTGTATTAAAGTATTAAGAACAATTTGTGACCCATCATAAGCCCTCAGTGAGTGTTAGGTATCATTTTTATAGTTTATATTGCATAGATATCTCAAACTTCAAAACCTGAATTCCCCATACCCGTCAGTTCTTCCCAGTAAAAGCCATTGGTATCTGTCTACTTCCTCAGTCTACAAACTCAGGAGCTGTTCTTGATATGTTGTGTTTCATAGCTTTCCTATCCAATCCATCATCAAGTCTTATTAATTCTACTTCCAAAATATAATTTAAATATGAGGACTTCACCATTTTTTAAGCCTCATCACCTCTCACCTGTACTACTTCCTGAATTAGTTTTCCAACTATTCTTCCTACTTTTTGCATTTAGCAACCAGAATTATCTTTCTAATATATGAATTTGGTTATTACTTTGCTTAAAATTTATCAAGTGGCTTTTTATCATACTTAGGGGAAAGATATGCAAATACCTTACCACAGCCCAGAAGAAAAGACCCATCTATCTCTTCAGCCTCCTCTCAGACACTTTATTTTTTATTTTTATTTATTTTTTATTTTTTTGAGACGAAGTCTCTCTCTGTCACCCAGGCTGGAGTGCAGTGGCCAGATCTCAGCTCACTGCAAGCTCCGCCTCCCAGGTTCATGCCATTCTCCTGCCTCAGCCTCCCTAGTAGCTGGGACTACAGGCGGCCGCCACCTTGCCCGGCTAGTTTTTTGTATTTTTTAGTAGAGACAGGGTTTCACCGTGTTAGCCAGGATGGTCTCGATCTCCTGACCTCGTGATCTGCCCGCCTCAGCCTCCCAAAGTGCTGGGATTACAGGCTTGAGCCACCGCGCCCGGCCTCAGACACTTTATGTCATTTGCATTCTACACTTCAGTCATGCTGGGCTTCTTTAAGGTCTTGAATCTATCTAGCTCTTTCTCACCAAAGGCTCTCTGTTACTGTCATCACAATCAATCAACTGCATTTTTTCCATTGCCATGGCAGTCGTATCTGGTACTAATGGTCAATTCTTGTTGCCAAATGTTTCTCTCAGCTGTAAATTACGTCACTCTTCCATCTTTAAATTTTTCCCATCTTTTTTTCAACTTTGTCCACTTCTGTTGAGGAAAATCTCTCCTCAAACCGCCCTCCTCACCCTGCTCCCCTTTTAACCTCTCTATTTCAGTGCCATGTCAAACAAGAGCATAGGTTCTGGAGCTAGACAGACTTGCATTTGAGTCTTGACTCGAGAGTTTCTTGCAGCGATACCTTGGGTAAACTGTTGTAACTCCCAATAAGCATCAGTTTCCTCAACTGTAGAATGAGAATAACCATCATATTTACCTTTATTGTGGGCATCAAATGAAATAGTGTATGTTTAGTGCTTAACACAGTGACTGGCTTGTAGCCTGTCAATAAACATTTGTCAAACAGATGAAATGGTAAATAATAATAGCATTGTGTTGTTTCTTATAGTATGTATACCACACTTATGGGGAGGACTCATTGATCAGAGTTAACTTGCTCAAATAATCACACCTAAAAAGTTTAGAGTTCCAAAATGGGTAGGCACATCTCCCTGTAAATCTTTTTTTTCCTAACTTCTCTGACCTCTGTCCTTAGCCTAATATATCAATTAATCCTGACTGATAGATGAACAATACTGATAGTGATTTACCTTTATTGAGAAAAGTTACATTAAAAATTTAGATTGTATTGTTTTTATATAGGCACATAGTATAAATAAAAACGATATAAAATGGTTTGTAATGAAGAGTTACGTTCCTCCCTACTTACTTCCCTGCCATCCACTTTCTATTCTCAGAGGGTCCACTATTAACCATCTCTTGTTTGTGCTTCAGAGAGTTTGTATGAATTTACAAACATTTTATTAATTTATATATGCATTTATGTTCTTTATAACTCAAACAGTAGGTGGTGTATTACAAACACAGCTCTGTACCTTGCTTTTTAAAACAATATATTTGACATTGTTAAGTGACAGTGTCTATTTAATGCCTAATTTAAAAATATTTTTTGTATTACATAATATTGCTATACTTTTTTAGCAGTTTTGTATTGTTGGATGGGCATATACATTCTTTTCAACTCTTGCGATTATAAAAAAAGTTGCAATGGATATCCCTATGCATGCTTCATTTAACATCTATTCATAGCTGTCAGTTTTTAAATGTGGAATATTTGGGTCAAAGAATATATATATTTTTAGAAATCTATAAATATTACCAAACTTTTATCCATAGAGGATACAGCAATTCACTTTCCCACACAAAAAAGTTTGAGAATGTCACTTTTTTTCATACCATACTTTTGTTCTCATAAAAATCATAACACTGGAGGTAAATGTAGACAAAATATATATACCTATGACATGGTCTCTAACAATAGAATTGTTAGAGACAATTTTTATTGTTAAAGACCATGTCATAGGTATATATATTAAGCAATATTGATAGCAACAGTTTTCTAATTTGGGGGTTTTAAAAATATTGATCTTCAAGGTATTAAACATTTTTAAAAAATAAACTTTCACATATAAGGTCTAACAGAATGATATAAGAAATTTTATTAAGACTTTCGAATTGTTAGAAAGTTTAGATAAATATTAGAGGAATTTTGTTAATGGTTGATGGATACATATCCTTTACAGATCTTTAATTCTTAAATCTGCTAACTGAGCAAAATTTAAATCTTTTGTTTTCATAATATCCATAACATTCTTTTTAAAAAAAAAAAAAAAAAAAGTATCCAAATGCTATTAACTCCAAATTTACACATACAGCTCAGATAAACTTTCTAGGCTCTATGTTTGCCTATCTAACAGTTGACATATCCAGTTGGATGTCTCAAACATGTCTGAAAATTCACATATTCTGGATCAAGCACTAGAATTTAAGCTTCCCAAGTGCACAGATATTTGTCTCTTGTTCATTGCTATATTTTAATTGAACAAAACACGGCCTGGTGTATAGCAGTCCAAAACTTTGTGTTTTTGTTTGATGTGTTTGTTTAAATGCTTTGTTAAACTTTCGTTTGGTGATCTCATGATATTCCTTCCCAAATCTTGTATTCTTTCAGTGTTTCACTTATTAAGAATTACATCATCCATCATCAATTTGAATGAGCAATAAGCTGAGAAGTCATTCTTAACAGCCCTCTTTTTGGTGTTTTCATACTCCATTGCAATCCAATACAAAAATTCTGTTAGTTTTATTTTCCTAACGAGTTCTTAAATCTGTCTACTTTTATCTTTGTATGCCACCGCTCTCCCTATTAGGGTGACTTTCCCTCTCCTCTAGATTAGGTCAGATCTCTTTCATATGTGTGAAACATCCTAAATGTTTCTCTCCATCAGTTATTATCATTTTACAGTTGTCTATGTATTTGAGTGATTGTCTCCACCCCACCCTTTCCCATGTTTTACTGAAAGCTACATGAGGGCAGGGATAACTTTTTGTTCATTATTATATTCCCAGAGCCTGACATATAATACATATTTTTACAATATTTTTTGAGTGTTGAATGAATGAATGAAATTTGTGTCAGTATTCCTAAATAATATCCAAGTCTAAATATATTTTAGCTTGAACTTATTTTATTACATAGAACTAGTCAATAGAAGCCATGTATAAATTATTTTATGTTTCAATTTATTGTCTATACAATATAGAGCTCTCTGAATATTCATTTTATACAAACATTTTAGCTATTATAGATATATAATTTTAGTTCTAATATGAATGCTTTGTGGGTTCAATATGAATGAATATACTGCTATGTGCTTTTGGGCTTTTTTTGGTGCAATATTTTTTTGTATGTTTGTGGAGAAAATCCACAATTCTGAAGGATAAAATTATAGGAAATATCCCAATTATATATAGTAATCAGAATAAAACATTTAGTATACCAATTTGTTCTCTATGACTATGTTGCTACATAAATCACTAAAATTAGTATTGTATTATAAAGTACTTTTCGTGCTATGGCCAGTAAATTTTTTTTTAAATTTACTGTTATTTTAGATTTATTATGTGTTGGATTTTTAAAAAAATTCTCAGGAGTTATATATTTTTTAAGTCTATATTGATCATTTTGTTTAAGGACAGTGATACATACGTATATCTCTCTGAGTACTGTTTAGTTGCTTACTTAAAAAAGTTGTTTTTTGACAGGGTTGGACCAAGTTTTATGAATTTTCTTTATCAGATCTTCGGGCTGGGTACAACATTATTGACAGACTTTTTGATGGTAAGTTCTAACAAAAATTTTAATCTCATATTAATAAAACATTTTATCTGAGGTCTTATTAACTATTTGTTTTCTTCCGAAGTGGCTTAACTTCCTATCACAAAATTTGCTTTTGCTTTTTATTTTATTTTTTATTTGACTGCTATACCTGTGTTATCTCAGAGTTCTTATATGAATCTGTTCTTACATGGGTTTTTCTTTCTGGAAGCAGAAAGCTAGAAAGACCTTGTTTTCACTTTGTGGCCTTCAAAAGTTTTAAGCATTAACTGAATTTTTCAGATGTCTTTCAAGGGAACTGTTAAAATTCAGGAGTATAGCAGATTAAGATTAGTAACAAGGATTTGTGGAGTCATAATTGAATTACTAAGTAGGATTCAGGAAACAAGGTACAAATAATACATTGAAACAGAGCAATAAATAAAGCCATGTAATCTGATCCCCTAAGTCCATCTAGCTATCAGCCTCCTTGAAAACAGGAACAGTTTAATCTCTAAAGTTTATTGTGCAGGGCCAAGGGAGGAGGACACTAGAGTTTAGACCAATGATGGATTAGAGAATAGAATATGATGATAGTAATCTCAAACTTAAAAATATCACAAACAGATCTTTCAATTCCTGTCTCCTCCCCACCCCCAACCCTGCAACCCTGCCAAAGACTTTTTCCTGATTCTGCCCCCGTTTCAGTAGATGGCCCTGTTCAAGGCTAAAGCCTGTGAGTCACCCTGGATTCTTTTTTTTTTTTTTCTCATCCTCAGACATCCAGTGCTTTGGCAATTTCTGTCCTTTGCAAATCACATCATGATTCTATTCACTTATTTTCCAAAGTGTTGGCAGTCCAAGCAATAATTTCTTACCTGGTCTTCCACTTTAGCACCCTTGCAAACATTCTTCATACCATAAAAAACTTTAGTTTTTAGAAATGCAAACCAAAGCGTATAATTTTCCTGTTTAAAACTTATATCCATATTTGGCATCTTTATGTTCCTCAGACAAGCCAGACTTGTTCTTACTTGAAGGTTTTAATAGGTGTTCTTCCTTCTGTCTGAAATGCTTTCCTCCCAAATTTTCCTATGGCCACCTTCTTCCTATTGTTCACTTCTCAGCTTAGAGGTATCCTCTTGAGAAGAGAATTGCTTCTGGAGATTGATTTCTTACTGCTGAATCTGAAGTAATCTAATCATTCTGTATCCCTTTGTCTTGTCATATTGTCTTAATACATTAGTACTACCTGAATATCTTCTTGTTTATTCATTTTTTTCTTATTTTGTTTCTCTCTTCCCACTAGAGCATAATCTGTTTTAAAGTAAGATCTTTGTCTTGTTTACTGTGTATATCCTTGAGGTTTATAACAGTGCCTAGCCCATCATAGGTACTCAATTATTATTTGAGTTAATAGCATCAGAAATTTTTTCTATAACTTGTCCTTGGCAAAAGGATAAGGATGGACAGCTAGGATGTGACCAAGTCCCATTTTAATTTATATATTTTTGAAGTTTAAAAAAACCTATTTAATGAACTATATGGACAAAAAGTACTTAAAAGATTATGGCTCAATGAAATTTCCACAAACTGAATTCCCCCACGTGGCCAGCACCTTAATTAAGAAACAGAACATTATAAGTGCCACTGAATCTACTCATGTAATGTTGCCTTTCAGCCTCTACCATCCCCCAACTTTACCTTCCCCTGTTCCTGAGGTAGACACCAGACACTTAACTATATAGATTAGTTATGCCTGTTTTTGTGAAACTGGAAACATACAGCATGTATGTTCTAGTGTTTGGGTTCCTGTAGTTAACATTACATTTGATAAATTCAGCTATATGGTTGCATTTAGTTGTAGTCCATTTATTCTCAATGCTATACAGTATGCCTTTGTGTAATTATATGCATATCTGTTGATGGACATGTTGGTAGTTTTGAGTTTGGGATGATTATGGGTAATGCTGCTATACCTTTAGGTGAATATATAGATGTATTTCTGTTGAGTATATATGTAGGAATAGAATTGCTAGGCCATAGGGTATGCATTTGTTCACCATTACTAGTTGATGCCAAATAGTATTCCAAGAGAATTTAATTTTACATCAGAAAAGTACACATAAATGTAGAATTCAATAAATTTCCCATAAATTGAACCTATGTAACTTGCACACCCCCCCCAAAAAATAAAAACAGCTTTATCAGTATTTTAGAGGTGCCTTTTTTCTACTCCTTTCTACATACGACCCAACATTCCCCACCTCATACATGGGTAACTACTTTCCTGACCCCCGTGAACTGTTGTTTTTAACATTTGACACTGATTTTTTTTTTTTTTGGAGAATATAGACTAATACTTTTTTCAGCTTGCCTAAAAGCTTGGTAATTTTCCAAAATGCTTTTGAATATTTATTTGACTTTTATAATACCACTATGAGGCTATTAGTGTTAGTGCCCCTTCACAAAAGAGAAAAAACAGAACTTGAATGATTTATCATTCTGTTTCAAGTTTGTGATAGAATTAATTAATAGCATTCTAAGACATGTATAGATATTTTACACCATTATGTTTTAAATAAAAGGCAGATCCTTTAAAATGATATTGAATCTCGGAGTAAAAATCTGTTAAATCTTGTGATTACAGAATTTTCTGATATGAAGGAACTTCCACATGTATAGAATTCAATGCTAAAAAAGAGAAAAAGTTCTAAATCTTGGGAACAATTGGTATTGAGAGTAATAGCCATGCGACCTAGAGCAAGTTTCCTAATCTTTAAGCCTGAGTTTCCTGATCTTTAAATTAGGAATAATAGTAGACACAACCTCAGTTTATTTGAATATCCAGAAGTTTAAATTACAAAAGCCATATGAAGCATTTAACAGTTAGTACATTTAATGTATGGAGTTAAGCTATCAGTAATGGTTGACTGTAATTATTGCTATTGTTGTAATTTGAGTTCTATTCATTTTATTTTATCCTGAACAACATAAAATTTGTTTTGAGAAAAATAGGTAGAAGAAAAATAATATTTTCTTATAAAAATTCTATAAAATATTTCACATAATGACTGCTGTTTCTATTTTATAAGTTGAAAGATACACTAATACGTCTGTATTCCTTACTGACTTATCAATGACTGGCTAACTTATCAGTGACTAAATGATAAAGGTATCATTTAGTGAGTATCAGGACAACTAGAAATTCGAGTCCTGGTGAAGTCCTTTGTTTAGTCACTGTTGACAATAAGATGTAGGCAGATAACAACTTTATTCTTCCACTGTGGAGGTCCCCTTATCCTGCAGCAGGCAACCTAAATCACTTATGTTCCAAGGCATGTAGATAATCAATTTTTGTCATATCTCTAAATTTTATAGTAATGAAATAGAACTATGCTAGTAATGCTAACAATAAAGTTAGCTAGTTTAAATATAGTTATGTGTCTCCTGTATTTACTGTAGATCTGAGATTTAATTCTTACATTTTAACATTACCACAAAATTGTGATGACAAGGATATTTCTGTTGCAAAATGAAATAATACCTTATACAAGAAGTTCCTGACCAACATGGTGAAACCTTGTCTCTACTAAAAATACAAAAAAATTAGCCAGGCATGGTGGCACACACCTGTAATCCCAGCTACTCAGGAGGCTGAGGCAGGAGAATCGCTTGAACCCGGGAGGTGGAAGAAGCAGTGAGCTGAGATCGTGTCATTGCACTCCAGCCTGGGTGACAGAGCAAGACACCATCTCAAAAAAAACAAAAACAAAAAGTTCTATTGTGGTTTTTTAATATTACATTTCTCTTCTATTAAAATAGAAAGTAGATAGTTGACTATGTAAAATCATGACATTTAGAAGAGTGTAATGTGTGAAGGTGTTTTGTAGAGTTTCCCTGTTAATCAGATTATTTTATAAACTGACAGTTTCATCAAATGTGTAAAATTATATTTTGGATAGGTCCGCTTAAGGAATTTCCAATTTAAGTAACCAGGATTGTGTGGCAGTTAATTTAGATAATCTGACTGGATTCAGAGTACCTCATTTCTATTTCAGATCTTTGTGTAACTTTCTCATTTTGGTGCCTTAGCCTTCCTATCCCTTAGGAAGGTTTCTCCATATGTATAATTGTATTAATACTTCTATCTTTGCTATGAGGATTAAGTGAATTTATACATGTAAAATATTTGGAAGATTTTACTTGATTAAAAAATCTCAAATATTATTTACTACTATTAATATTAATGGTCATTTGAATAAATGATTTAGTTGTATTAAATTTATTTTGCTGTATGTTATAAATATAACTCAAGCCAGGAATTTAGTTAATGTTTTAAAAATGAAATTAATAAAAGTGTTTTTTTTAAATTATAGGTGCCAAAGATATACAATGGGAATTTGTACATGGTTTACTTGAAAATGCTATTTATGGAGGACGTATAGATAACTATTTTGACCTTAGAGTTCTTCAGTCATACCTGAAGCAGTTTTTTAATTCTTCAGTTATTGATGTATTCAACCAAAGGAACAAGAAAAGCATTTTTCCATATTCCGTATCTCTACCACAATCCTGCAGCATTTTGGTAGGTAAAATGAATGATTTTCAATCTATTTCCAGGTAGATACATGAATCATTTCTTACATTGTTAAATATATGTTACTTCTTTTCTAATGCACAAGTAATTATTCACAGTTTGGATTATTTGTTATGACAATATATGGCTTGATTCTCTCAACTTTAGTAAGGCATCCTAAAAACTTTTGAGTACTTACCGAAAGTTGGGTGGTTGATCATAATAATAGGCTGGTCTGTAGACAGATCTTGAAGGGAGTGGCCAAAGAAAATTCCAAGAAGGTAGGACTGCTGTGAAAAACTGCAGTGGGAGAATATGCACTTCATAGTAGTCATGAGTGTACTCTCATATATTGAAAAATAGGAAAGAAGACAAATACTATTTAATATGTGTCTTTAGTTTCTGGCTTGTACACTTAAAGCTTGTCTAAATATATAAAAGAAATTTACTTTGTTTTTCACAGGAACTTTTTGTGTATCTATTTCAGCCAACTGTAGCTTTTTGCTTTGAACCATCACATGAAAGCCTCCTAGAATGCACTCATCTTTTCCAGAAAATAGTAATAAGTATAGCTGAAAGATTTCAATTCTAATTTATTTTGCCACAAACCTATATGTGTATCCATGTGCAAATAATGCTTTATTAGAGTACTATAATTATACATTTCTTCTTGAATTACAAAGGCACGTATCTATTCAATTATGTAGTTCTCTCAGTTTTGTGCTGTTTTCTTTCATGCAAATATTTTTCAAGAAAAATCCTTCATTTGGCACATAATTGTCAAAAAACAAAAGTTAAAAAAACTATTAAATATATTACTCTTATTGACTATCTTATAACCTTAAGTATCCTGTTTTATTTCTAGTATCTTTAATTTACTCATTCATTCAATAATATGCATTGAACATCTGCTTAGTGATAGTTCTGCTCTAGGCATTGTGGATATAGTAATGCATCTGTGGAGTTTGCCTTCTAGCAGAACCTTAGAGTGAATGAGTAAATACAGAATATCGCATAATTATTATACATTTATTTCAGATAGTGAACCCCAACAAGTCTTCCAACTCTATTGTTAGAAGCTTACATTGAAAAATACAATTCATACAGAAATGTATACATTATAAATGCACAATTCCATGAATTTTTATACCTAGACCACATGAGTGTAGCCAGTTCTGGGGTCAAGAAACAGAACATTATTAGCTTCCCAGAAGTTTTCCTTATGTTCCCTTCTAGTTACTACCTCTCCCACAAAGGGTACATTATCCTTACTCTAACAGCCTAGTTTTCCTGTTTTTGTGCTGTTTATATAAATTTTGTCACATGGTATATATATATTTTTATGTACAAATAAGGATAAATCGGTCTGAATATGTAACTGCCAATTATTAGTCAGCGTATCACTGTATAGTTCTAGATAGATGGAAGACTCTAGCCAGTCTAGACAAGAAGATTTCGTAGCTATTTTGAAATGAGCAAAGTGTATACATCTACAAAGAGTAAATATTTTTAAATTTATAGGATGACTTACGAGAATCACTGTTTAGCTTTCTAATTGAGTTAGACGAAAGACACTGAATGTTTCCCAGGATAACACATGCACACATACATGCAAACATACACTCATGTACATGTACATATACATTTATACATATATATTGTGATTGAATACCTCGAGGAAGTTTACAAATGCTAAGCTAAAGGATTGGAAGAATTTCAGAGAACAGCATGACTTTCCAAAATGTGACATCTTTACAGGTCCTGGACTTCCTGGAGTCCAACTGTCTCCTTGGAAATACTTCAGGGTCAGCTGCCAAGGATAAGAAAGGGTGAGGGGAAGTCAGAGGCCAAGTCTCCCCATGCCTACTTCAGCAAACACAGTTTAGATGCACGTGCAGTACTTGCCTTAAAATAACTTCTCTTCATGAAAACAAAACAGTTTCCATGTTTAGGCCAAACTGAATAAGTCTTTTTGTCTGCACTTAGTTTTGATTTAAAGTCATGAGTGAGTAACTGTTGAGATGAGTGCTCAACAAGCCAAGCTTATTCAATGCGTAGGGTAGTTCTTAGGATGAAATGATAGGATTATTAATGCATTTTATCACACCTCACCAGCAAACTGAAGACTAACTGGAATTGCTCTGTTATAAAGTAATTTACAAAGCAGTGCTTGCATACTAGTGTGTGTCTACACGTTTACAAGTTTTCTCTAAGTTAAAAAGAAACAAAAGTAGATTGCTTGAATATTTGTCTTAATTTAACATGAGCAGAACTGCACTCTGCAGATTGGTCTTTGGTAAGTTACAGGAAAAAAATTATAGAGCTTTCCTAAAAATATCTAACATAGTAGCTTATATATCGTAGGCATAATCACTCAAATATGTTTAAAATAATTCAGGGTCCCTTTGTATGTGGGAGTTAGGATAAGAAAATATAATATCAAATAATCAAAGTGTGAAGAAGTATTAATGATAATACTTTCCATAGATAACTGAGTTAATATGCAAAGTGAGATTTATCTAGAAAATAAAAATACAAATAATAATTTAACATTTCAAAGTATTCTTTCTTATTTCAGTGATTGCAAGTTCAATTTTTATTTTTAAAAAGTAACTGTTTTTCACTTTTTTATATTTAGGACTATCGTGCTGTCATTGAGAAACTTCCAGAGGACGACAAACCTAGTTTCTTTGGTCTGCCTGCCAATATTGCTCGTTCATCTCAGCGCATGATCAGTTCTCAGGTAACCTAAAAAGAAGATCTACCTTCAAGAAAAGTTGCTAGTAAGCCTGAAGGAGACAAAATTAAATTTGATTTAGTACCGTAGACCCCACAAGCTTTATTGAAACATTTTATTTTATTTTCACAACACATTCCAGTTTTACTTTAAATATACTTTTTAAAATATTCAATTTTCTGATTTTTTTTTAACTTTTATTTTAGATTCAGGGGGAAATGTGCAGATTTGTTACATGGATAGATTGTGTGTCATAAGGGTTTGGTGTACAGATTATTTCATCACGTAGGTAATAAGCATAGTGCCCAATAGGTAATTTTTCGATCCTCCCTCTCCTCTCACCCTCCACCCTCAAGTAGACCCTGGTGTCTGTTGTTCCCTTCTTTGTATCCACGTATACTCAGTGTTTAGATCTCACTTATAAGTGAGAACATGTGGTATTTGGTTATCTGTTCCTGCATTAGTTTGTTTATGAAAATGATCTCCAGCTCCATCCATCCTTGCTGTGAAGGACATGGTCTTGCTCCAGCTCCTTCACTTCCTTGCTGCAAAGGACATGGTCTTGTTCTTTTCTTATGTTGCGTAGTATTCCATGTTGTCTGTGTATCCCATTTTCTTTATTCAGTCTACCGTTGATGGCCATTTAGGTTGACTCCATATCTTTGCCATTGTGAGTAGTGCTGCAGTGAACATTCACGTGCATATGTCTTTATGGTAGAACCATTTATATTCCTTTGAGTATATACCCAATAATGGGATTGCTGGGTCAAATGGTAGTTCTGTTTTAAGTTCTTTGAGAAATCGGCAAACTATTTTCCACAGTGGTTGAACTAATTTGCATTCCCACCAGTGGTGTATAAGCATTCCCTTTTCTCTGCAACCTTGACAGCACCTGTTATTTTTTTGACTTTTTAATAACAGCCAATCTGATGGATATGAGGTGGTATCTCATTGTGGTTTTGATTTGCATTTCTCTAATGATCACGATGTCAAACATTTTTTCATGTTTGTTGGCCACATGTATGTCTTCTTTTGAGAAGCATCTCTTTATGGTTTTTTTTTGCCCACTTTTCAATGGGCTTGTTTTTTGTTTGTTAATTTCTTTAAGTTCCTTATAGATTCTGGACATTGGATCTTTGTTGAGTACATACTTTGCAAACATTTTCTCCTATTCTGTAGGTTGTCTGTTTACTCTGTTGATAGTCTCTTTTGCTGTGCAGAAGCTCTTTAGTTAGGTCTCATTTGACAATTTTTGTTTGGGTTGCAATTGCTGTTGGCATCTTTGTCATGAAATTTTTGCCAGGGCCAATGTTCAGAATTGTATTTCCTAGGTTGTCTCCCAGGGTTTTTATAGTTTTGGCTTTTACATTTAAGTCTTTAATCCATCTTGAGTTGATTTGTGTATATGGTGAAAGGAATGGGTCCAGTTTCCATCTTCTGCACATGGCTAGGTAGTTAACCCAGCACCATTTATTGAATAGGAAGTTCTTTCCCCACTGCTTGTTTTGTTGACTTGTTAAAGATCGTCAGATTGTTGTAGGTGTGTAGCTTTATTTCTGGGCTCTCTATTCTGTTCTGTTGGTCTGTGTGTCTGTTTCTGTAGTTCTCTTTGTGGAGATCTTTCACCTGCATACTACTGTTAATACTTCTGATTTATATTATGAAATTCTCATAGTGAATTTTTCCATTCCAGAAGTTCAGTTTGGTTCTTCCTTAAAATGCCTGTTTCATTTTTCAGCTCTTGGATTGATTTACTGGATACTTTGGATTCCTTGGATTGGATTTCAACTTTCTCCTGAATTTTGTTGAGCTTTTTTGCCACATTATGCATTCTTTGTCATTTCAGACATTTCAATCTGATTAGGGACCATTGCTGGTGGGCGGGGGATGGGTATATAGTGGGCTCCTTTGAAGGTAAGGGGACACTGGCTTTTTGAATTGCCAGAGTTTTTTCTGATTCTAATCTGGTGGGGCTGGTGTTCCTTTAACTCTGATGCAAGTTGGGTGCACCCAGCTTGGTTTGGTTTTGGATGCTTTCAAAGGGCCAAGGCTCTGTACAATGTCTTTATTTGTGGGTAAATTCTTGCACCTGATTTTCAGCATCTATTAGCAGAATAATGTTTAGTGTTGTAGTTTGGGCTGCAATCCAATAGACGGCGCTTAGGAGTACTGGCTGGTAGGTAGGCTCTTAG
The DNA here is from genome assembly GCF_008728515.1 of Papio anubis. Taxonomy (NCBI): domain Eukaryota; kingdom Metazoa; phylum Chordata; class Mammalia; order Primates; family Cercopithecidae; genus Papio; species Papio anubis. Next base: position 30,922,978 of record NC_044987.1, on the reverse strand, counting down.
CCCTGTGGTTTTTTTGTATTTCCTTGATTTCGCAGGCATGTTCTTGGGGGCGAAGGGAGGGGCGGGGAATAAAACCATCTCACCAGGGCCCCCTCCTTGGCTTTGAGTCAGCCTCCTGTGATCATTGGCGCCTTGCCTAAGTTTCTTTTGCTACGTGTTCAGGGTGGTGGGGCTCCCTCTGACAGGCTGCAGCCGGGAGATAGGCTGGCCATACGCTTTCTGGACCAGCCCTGTGGAGGGAGGTACGAACCGCTTCTGTGCTGGCCCACAAACCTGCACGTCCCACCCCTCTCAGTGATCTGAGGGTGGGCGCTTCTCCCCAGCTCCAGTGCTGGCCGCAGATCTGGGCTTAGTACTCCTGAGCTGCATACGCATTCCAGGGACACTGGAGCAGCCCTTGGCTTGGGGTCAGTCTCTGGCTGCGCTTGGGGATCTGAAGTGCCCGTAGGTTACTTGGAAAATACTCAGATAGTGCAGAACACCCAGGCAGGGCTGTGGAGGCTGCATTGTACACACGATCCTGCGGGGTGGCTATGGAGGGGCTCGGGGGTGGGAGGGCCTGCAGAACAGATGTGCCCTAATCCTGTGGGGGAAGCCAGCCCTGCTGTCTCTTGGCCGGGCAGTCAGATGATGCTAGAGCCTCTCAGAGGGTGATGGGGGACCCCTGGGGAAATGGGCACTTATGACCTTACTCTACTGCAGTGCAGCTGTCCTGCACACAAAAGCTCCTGAGCTCCACACCAGCTGAAGCACTGTTTCTGCCTAGTCTCCAGGCAGATCCTCCAGCAGCTCACACGTCTCTGAGGGATGTGGAGTCCCCTGTAGCTAGGATCCCATAGATCCAAGGTGAGGGTGAGATGTCCCTCAGTCTCCTCACTCATCACTTCCTCAGGAGTTGCTTGGGGCTGGGAAAAGCCCCGAGCATCATGTTAAGGCACATAGGGTTCCAGCTTCCTCCCTCTTCACCCTGGGCATCAGCGTCACTTCTCCATCTACTCTCAGTAGTGTTTTCTTTCCAAAGATCTGCCCAAATTTTGTTGGATTACTTGATAATTTGGTATCTCTCAGTGGGAATGGTTCTTCCTGGCTGCATCTGGTCAGCCATCTTGTTCAGCTCTCTCTATTTTAATGTTTAAACTCAAGTTCTACCCATATACATACGTTCGTGTGTGTATAATACATATATTTGAATACTCAGATAAAATTTTACAATACTTAAGCAAATAAGGTTAATATAATTAAAGGTTATTAAAAGAATAAAAGGTTATTTCACAGACTCCAATGAAGTATTTGCTTTGGGAACCTTATCAATAGAAGTTCGAGAGCCTTCTCTTGAAAGTTCTATTATTAACAGAACATGGCTTCTGCAACTGCTAGTCTCAGTATCATTCAGGTTCTGGGGAACCTAATTTAGCATAGTTTGGATCAATTATCTAATGACAGTGATAGGGTAACATAGAGCAGATACAGCCTTACAGACTTAGAGATACAGGAGAAGACATGCAGAATATTCAGCATCTTCATCTTACAGGGAGGCCAAGCAGCTACCTATATACAGAACTTATTTTGCTCCTGGGCCGTTAACAAGAGCCAAGGGTGTGTGGGTCATCTTGGTACTTAGAAGCTGTAGCCTTAGTTTCCCACCAATCTTCTATTTCATGTTAGCTACAAAAGTCCAGTACTTGTATACCAACACACAGCTCCCCAGGCTAAGTGGAGTCCCAAGGAACAGGGATTACATGACAAACTAGGCAGATAAAACGTTCCACGCTTATCTTAACTATGTAGTTTCTAAGAAAATAGTACTATGAGAAGATAGACTCCAATGTTATTTCCCCAGACTGTCCTGACTCAACCCGCACTTCATTTTACTTTTTCTCACTCAAATATACCAAAAAATTATCCCAACTTTGTCATAATATGATCTAATTTCTACTAGTTTGTCTTGCCTTAGTATTCCAATTTTTATGAATACTTCTGGGATGAAATGAAGATAACATTCTTCCTAAGGTTTTTTGGTAACACATATTTTCTTATTTGTATTTAACTGTTAGTCTGTTTCACTACTTATTTACTTGAATACTTATTTTTTTAATTACCATTTTTTACTTAAAAGGGTTTCACAGTGTCTCAATTATTGTAACGTTTTATTTTTCAAATTATAAAGATGTATATGCAACTGAACTAATAAAATTTATATATTTAGAGATTTTTTTCATTCCAAGCCACATTTAAAATGCCCTCATTTGAAAGTAAATATTCAGATACTACAAAGTTTGATTCAACACCAAGCCTGTCAATGTACTTGACAAGAAGTAGATTAGAAAACATTATTTATCGTGCACACATTCAGGGATATAAGAACAGATATTGCATCAGGTATTTGATGATTTGGGCTTTTAAGGACAGGCTAATGCCAAAGTTGTATAGCCAATTTTGTACAAATATGAAGGCCGAAAATGAGTACATACATTCAAGGCAGTGACCACAAGTTGTGTCTATCTACTGCAAATTGTTGATGATACTTATGTACAGATGCTGTGTGTCAGTAGTTAGGAGCTTTTTTTCTTTTTGTAACCTGCTGCAGTATACACACCACATGGCGTTCTCAACCACATCAGCTAATACAGTCTTTTCCTCAACTTTTTCACTGTTATAATTACTCTAGGGATGTTACATTAACCAAAATGTGAAAGTCAAAAGCAAGAGACTTTGGGTATTGTTTTTGATGGTGAGGAGGGGGAGAGATAAATTTCATATATTAATTTGAATTGCCCATGCAATAACATTTATTTGAGTTGCCATAAAATATCTATTTGGAAATGTCTAGTAGGAACATAAATAAACATAGGGAGGCTTCAGATGTAGATATGATAAAAAAAGATTTGACAAGAAAGCAGTACATCTATGAGAGAGAAAGCTGTGGAAATTAGAGATTGATTGCTAGGGAGGATGAAGCAGAAAAGAAAGATGCCTGAAGGTAGAATCCTGGGAAATATCTATAATTAACACATATTTGGAGATGGGAAAATCTTTGAAAGAATTTAGCAAGAGTGGTCTGCATTCAGAAAACAAGACAAGCAGAAGAGCTTTAAAAGACAGTCTTCAGGTGATGGAAGGGGGTGATGCTGGTTGTTCAGGGAGTGGAAGAGGAAGGCTAAGTTATAAAGAATTGGGCATTATTCAGTATTTCAAAATCTTTTCTAGAGTCATCTCTGTAGAATGCTGGAGGATAGAAATCTAATTGCAATAGTTTGGGAGGGAAAGTGGGTGAAAAAGTGATGCCAATGAATATAGGTGATTAATTTAGGAAGTTTGGCACTGACCAGATCTATATCTCTACCAATAAAAGTTAAAGGCAAAATGTAGGTAATCTAATGTGAATACAAGATTCAGGGAGAAATTGTTACTATTGATGTTGGAAGAAACTGAAGCATGTTTTTTCTGTACTCTCTTACAGGATTCTGAGTTATTCAAGGGTAGAACGTGTATTTTTCTTTTTCTTTTTGTTTTCTTTTTTTGTTGGGGGTTGGTGTGCCAGTACCTGTTTATGGATTGTACCCTTAGTATCGTTAGTACTTCCTATTAATGAATATTGTTTTGTTTTAAAGATGTATTTTCCATTTAAAGCAACTATAAATATCATTTGAGTTGATTCAAAAAAATTGTTAAATATTTTTGGTATTAGCATTTTTGGCTATAGGCATTTCAAGATTTCTTTATATCTTTTCTAGAATTACTCTTGCCACTGCTTTTGCTTGTTTAAATTCTTCATTCAATACCCAGTCCAAAGCTTATCCTCTCCTGAAGTATTTGTATTGATCCTCTGGTATTTTTTACTTTTATTTATCTCAGCTATCCAACATTATTTGCCGCTAATATAATATTAGATTAGGTTTTGGAATGTAAAGGTGAATAAAAATAGTCCCTGTTTTGAAGGAATTCAGTTTAGTGGGGAGAGAAATGTGTAGAAAAAGTCCCACTGCCACATAAGTGGTAAAATAGAAACGTGTTCTACTAAGTATGTATCTTGTGAATTTATATCTGAATAAATATATGTACTTTTCATTTCATTGCTGAAGAAAAACTTTTTGCATGAATTAGATCATTTGTATTATGTTTGTACAAATTTCTGCAATCAAGACAGTTTGAGTAAATGAGAAACACTTTAAAATTAAGCTAAATTAAGTTCTTCTGAGGAAATCTTTAAAGCAGAAATTATACTTCTCTTATAACTTCAGACTTAGCAATGTTTGAAATTTTGCTTCTTTTAAATTAAAAAAGTAATTGTAGTTTATACAGCTTTTTGTTCGGTTAAAACATACTTTTGTTTCAGAAAATGAAAACTAAACAATAAATTTTTAAATAACTAAAAACTCTAACCTATTATGATTAATATATATCTTTACCCAGATAGGATAATATCTTCTATGTGTTATGTATATTAACTTTTGTCTCCCCAGATAAATAAAACAGTTAAAATAGCACTTAGTAAATAGTAGGTCCCTTTATGACAATGCTATTCTCTTCATCTCCTTCATGTCCCTCCTTCTCTTGTACCAAAACTGGCCAGTCGCAGTACTTTTATCTCTCGAATTAAGCAGCATATGGCACCAGCAGACTCAGACACTGAGACAAAAATGATACTTCTTTCACTGGATTTCATACACTGGAATGTTAGTAGTTTTTACTTGCTGGTGATCATACTTGGAGTGAAAGAAGGAAGGCTGTTGTAGTCAATAATAAGTAAACCTCGATGATGTGTAGAGAGCTTGAGAGAGCATTGTTTCTATTCTTTCAACAATGGAAGCCAGACAAACTGCAAATTTACAACTTTCTTTGAACCTCTCAGAGATGAAATTGCAGGGCAAAAACTCTAGGAAATCTAAGGAGATGCTGCAGTTGCCTAAAAAGTGACACGACACAAACATTTGCTTACCTGGGGCATATGCACCCAGGCACTGTTAAGAATTCAGCTAGAATAGTTAATAAATTGGTCAAGGCCAAGTGTAGGCTGCTAGTGTATGAGGGCAACTGATATAGGTGTTCTTACCCCCTCACGGGCTTTTTCTCCATGGCCTCTTACCTGATGAGAGTATTCAGGAGTTATTTTGTGTGTGTGACAGAAACCTGAGGGAGAGATACACAGCTATTTTGTGGGGAGGGGTCCATAAAACTCTGCCCCTACCCTAAATAAAACGAATCTGTAGACCCCCATTTTATATAAAAGGTATCTTCAGAGGAGTTTGAAACCTGCACTGCAAAAATCACCCTCAAATCCAGCCCAACTCCTCATTTAACACAAATCCCTAAAGGCCTATCAGAAAGAAAGTTACATGCATTTGTAAGCTTTAAAAGTTCCTTAGTCTTTACTGCTCTAGACAAAATTTCAGCTTCCAAGAAAACATTACAGAGTATATGAAAATGCAAGAAAAGGTACCACTCCAAGAGACAGAACAATCCAGAGAACCAGAAAAAGATAAGACACAGATGTTGGAACTACCTAACAGAAAATTTTAAATAATTACAATTTTTATGTTAAAAGTTCTGATGAGGCCAGGTGCAGTGGCTCACGCCTTGTAATCCCAACATTTTGGGAGGCCAAGGCGAGCAGATCACGAGGTCAGGAGATCGAGACCATCCTGGCTAACATGGTGAAACCCTGCCTCTACTAAAAATACAAAAAATTAGCCGGGCGTGGTAGCATGTGCCTGTAGTCACAGCTACTCGGGAAGGTGAGGCAGGAGAATTGCTTGAACCCGGGAGGCAGAGGTTACAGTGAGCCGAGATCGCAACACTGCACTCCAGCCTGAGTCACAGAGCGAGACTCCGTCTCAAAAAAAAAAAAAAAAAGTTTGATGAAAAAGCATGATATGCAAGATTGGATGTTTAATTTTAGCAGAGATATGGAAACTATAAGAATGAATAAAATGAAAGTGCTAGAAATAAAAAGCACAGTAACAGAGATGCAGACTGTCTTCAACAAGTTTATAGACTTGATATAGCCAAGGAAAGAATCAGTGAAATTGAAGATAGAGCAATAGAAGTTACCCAAACTGAAACATAAGGAGAAAAAAATGGAAAAAAAAAAAAAATAGAACAAAGCATCCATGAATTGTGAGACAAAATCAAACAAACTAACCATTGTGTAATTAGTATTCACAAATCCACAAAGCTTAAAGGATGCCACGCTGGATAAATTTCCACCACCTCACCCTCTCTTAAAAAACAAACACACATAGGCATAAAATACTAAAACTGAAAAAGACTGAAATAATGAAGCTAGCAGCAGGGTAGAGAAAGTGTTGTGGGGGAAACACACACCACATACAAAGAAACAAATACTAGAGCAGCCTTTTCCTCAGAAGCCATTCAAGTCAGAAGATAATGGAATTGTGGTAACTTTAAATTGCTCAATGAAAAAACTGGAAACCACAAATTCTAACTTAGCAAAGTATCTTTCAAAATGAAATAAAGTCTTTCTTGGCTGGGCATGGTGGCTTATGCCTGTAATCCCAGCACTTTGGGAGGGCAAGGTGGGCAGATCACTTGATGTCAGGAGTTCGAGACCACCCTGGCCAACATGGTGAAACCCCATCTCTACCAAAAATATAAAAAATTAGCTGGGTGTGGTGGCATGCACCTGTAATCGCAGCTACTCAGGAGGCTGTGGCAGTAGAATCACTTGAACCCAGCAGGCAGAGGTTGCAGTGAGCCGAGATCACGCCACTACACTCCAGCCTGGGCGACAGAGGGAGACTCCAACTCAAAAAAAAAAAAAAAAAACTTTCTTAAATAAAACAATTTATTGCCAGCAAACTTACTCTATAAGATTGTTACAGGAAGTTCTTCAAACAGAAGAGCTACGTTTCCAGGCAGAATATAAATATAATTACATATTAACACACATTTGAATGTTTACAAGCCAAATAACTTTGTTTATAATTTAATACATAGCAACTATAAAAGTATTTCCATATTTTTGAATTCAAAGTCGAATTGTTATAAAATTGTGTCTGTAAAAAATGTAGAATTATTATAAGGTTTATGTGTTTTTTTCTGTTTTTTTGTTTTTGAGATGGAGTCTCGCTCTGTCGCCCAGGCTGGAGTGCAGTGGCGCGATCTCGGCTCACTGCAAGCTCTGCCTGCCGGGTTCACGCCATTCTCCTGCCTCAGCCTTCCGAATAGCTGGGACTGCAGGTGCCTGCCACTTCGCCAGGCTAACTTTTTGTATTTTTAGTAGAGATCGGGTTTCACCTTGTTAGCCAGGATGGTCTCAATCTCCTGATCTTGTGATCTGCCTGCCTCAGCCTCCTTATGTGTTTTTAAAAAGGAGGCTTCTGAAAACCTTGATGTGTCATTGAAACTCAGTTCTACTATACTGGCCTCCCAACAGGAAAGCCTATATTATTCATGGGAGGGAGTGAATGCGTGGTTGTGGATATGGGTACACGCGACTATTTTTTAATGGGATGTGTATTTGGTGGATTTTACCAATAAGTTGTTTCTAAGGATATATTTTAATTCTAATGTATCTTATCTGTCAAAAATCCACTACATAGAAGAAAGTTAATAGAAAATTTTATCATCATCATCATTTAAAGACCATAGAAAATTAACTTTAATGTAGAAATTTCTTTTTCTCTTTTAGTGGAAATTAGATTTTGAAAACATCTCTAAGTTCAACTGTAGGAGGTTTCTTTTATTCAGTAATATCATGGTTTTATTTAACTGTTTTATCTTTTTCTTTTATATTCTTATTTTTCCTTTAGATGTTTGCATTTGTTAATAACAAATCAGTGATGGCACATTCTCTAGGCTAAGAACAGTTGCAGCATGTTGCCTAGAAAGAAACGGTGTAAAATTTGTTATTTTTGAACAGAAGTCAGAAAAATATGAGCCAACTTTACCTTTGAAAATATCGTAATTTAATGATTTGAATGAAATCGAGATACAATAAAATCTTAATTTAAAATTTTTCCATCTCTGTTAATTCCTGAGGCAAACACAGTAATCTATTCTAGTCTCTTCACCAGGTAGCTATGTAGCTAGTAAAACATTGAGGATTCTACTGGTAAAGAAAAAAAGCAAGCAAGGATAGTGGGGTAAATTTGGTATTTCTGGCACAGGTAGGGTAGAAGAGAATTTGGCTACAAGGAATATCTATTTTAAATCCATGATAAATTGTAAATTGGATAAATCAGTTTGTAAATTTAAATATCAAATGTAAAATTTGGTTTTCATTCTAACAATTCCATGTAATGAAGTTTTTTTTTTTCAATTACAAAAACCATTTTTAGTTACCAAAAAGTTTTAGTTGGCATTTTATTACTTTTTAAAATAAATTCAAAGTTTAGTATCAGTATCTAATATGTAATATCAATATAAATAGCCTATAAATACTTGTCTTAAATTTGAAGATTTTGATATACTCCAGCAATTGAAGACATTAAGTACCCAAGAAATGTCCATTTAAATTTGAAAATGTTCTGGTAAGCAAATTTCTTAAATAATTAAGGTAGAGAGGATTTTTGTTTCATGGTAGAATTGGCTGCTTGTAGAGCAAAGACCACAGTAGACTACTACAGTATGATCGTTTTGCAGAATATAAAGATTGCTGTGGAATAATCTTTCCACATGCTGCAGAGAGAAGGGTATTTTCTAGTAATCTTCTCTGCAACTTTCAGCTGTAAAATGAACCTTGTTAAACAAACAGACACCAGAGAAAGGAAATGTTCCTTAATTATTCACCTTGAAGAATTTGAAATTATTTCTTCAGTTTAGCAAAATATCTTGCCCATAATTACCATATGTATTAGGGCTTTCATGGATTAAAATACCATGTTTGGAAAATGGCTTCAAGAGGTATTTTTCAATGTCCCTTGTTTTGTCATGGCATTTCTTTGATTTAGCATCCAATAGTGCATTTTAAAGGCATCTATCAGCATTTTAAAATTTGTTTCTGTAGGTCAGTGTTGACATTTCCCTTTGAAAAAAAAGAAATGAGGGAATGGAAGGAATAAGCAACATGCAAGTTGATAGACTAATAAACATATTTCTAACCTCTTTAATGACTATACAGTTATTGGTCCTTTAAGTTTTTACATAACAGAGCTGCCTGCCCTGGTTTATATGGAATGTTTCAATCAGAGGCTTCTACTAGTTTCAAAAGTAGAAATATGGAAAAGTTAGAAGCTGTACGAAAATTATGATCTAGGAATGAAGGAGAAAAATAGGATGTTTGGTGGCGGAAAAACATAGCTCTGGCCATGAGATTAGCAGAGAGGAGAAAAATATGCTTTTGAAAATTGTTTTTTAAAATGGGAACCTTATAAGGAATCTCTCTAAGCCTAAGAACAGTGCTATAATTTTTATATTGCTAGAATTATATGAAATACCATTACTGACCCAGCCATCATGTATTACAAACCAAACTATGCCAATCAGATAGCTTTACTTAAACCTCTTTTAAAATTGTGATTTTATCTTTTCCCATATACAGTTTGTTAGTTTTTAGTGTATATGTGGTATCCTTTTAACCTGTGTTTATGATGATGATAATGATGATGATAATGATTTTTATACTTCTTGTGCTCCCTGTAATAGGTTTTGTGGTAAGCATTTTATATGAATTACCTCACTTAACTCTCAGAATAAGAGAGGTTACTGTCAAACTCATTCTATACTTGAGGATATTGAGGCCCAGGGAGATTTTTATTTTTCCCAAGATCACACCTTTAGAAAGCTCCTAAACTGGAACTTAAATGTGTTACTGAATACTGGTTCATGCCTGTATGACACACTCATAGAGCAAGGGTAAATAACTTGTGTTATGAGATTCAGTCGCTTTTCTCCATAAAGGTTTCACTTACCACATAACCTTATATGGGGAAAGAAAAAAGATCTCTTGCTTCGCAAAAGTAATTGGCAAAATATTCTTTTCTTGTTTTGTATTTTTTATGACTACATAGTTGTACATATTTATGGGGTACATATGATATTTGATAAAAGCATACACTGTGTAATGATCAAATCAGGGAATTGCAATATCCGTCACCTCAAACATTTGTCACCTTTTTGCATTGAGAACATTCCAAATCCACTTCTGTAGTTATTTTGGAATATACAATAAATTATTATTAACTATAGTTTCCCTGTTGTGCCACCAAACACTAGGTCTTATTACTACTATAAAACTGTATTTTTGTACCCATTAACCAAGTCCGTTTTTATCCTACTCTCCCTCCCAACCCCTATACATACCCTACCCAATTTCTGGTAACTGTTATTCTACTCTCTATCTCCGTGAGATCAACTTTTTTAGCTCCCAGGTATGAGAACATGCAGTATTTGTCTCTCTGTACCTGGCTTATTTCACTTAATATAATGTCTTCCAGTACTATCCATGTTTCACAAGTGACAATATTTTATTCTTTGTTATGGTGAAGTAATATTCCATTGTTTATTTGTACCATACTTTTTCTTTATCCATTCATCTGTTGATGGGCACTTAGGTCATATCTTGACTATTGTGAATACTGCCCTAATAAACACAGGAGTGCAGATACCTTTCCAATATACTGATTTCTTTTCTTTTGGATATACACCCAGCAGTGAGATTGCTGGACTTTTGGGAACAGGCCCCCAAATCTGGCCATAAACTGGCCCCAAAACTGGCCATAAACAAAATCTCTGCCATACTGTGACATGTTCATGATGGCCATGACGCCCACACTGAAGGTTGCAGGTTTACTGGAATGAGGGCAAGGAACACCTGGCCCACTCAGGGTGGAAAACCGCTTAAAGGCATTCCTAAGTCACAATAGCATGAGTAATCTGTGCCTTAAGGCATGTTCCTGCTGCAGATAACTAACCAGAGCCCAGCCCTTTATTTCGGCTCATCCCTTTGTTTCCTCTAAGAAATACTTTTAGTTAATCTATAGTCTGTAGAAACAAGGCTTATCACTGGCTTGCTGTCAGTAAATATGTGGGTAAATCTCTGTTCAAAGCTCTCAGCTCTGAAGGCTGTGAGACCCCTGATTTCCCACTCCACACACTGTATTTCTGTGTGTGTGTCTTTAATTCCTCTAGCGCCGCTAGTTTAGGGTCTCCATGACCAAGCTGGTCTTGGCACTGGACAATATAGTATTTCTATTTTTGGTTTTTTAAGGAACATCCATACTGTTTCCATAGTAGCTTACTAATTTACCTTCCAACTGTGTATGAAGATTCTCCTTTCTCTACATCCTCCCCAGCATCCATTATTTTTTTGTCTTTTTGATAAAAGCTCTTTTAACTGGGGTGAGATGATATCTCACTGTGGTTTTGATTTGCATTTCTCTGATGAGTAGTGATGTTGAGGATTTTTTTCTCTACCTGTTGGTCATGTGTATGTCTTCTTTTGAGAAATCTCTGTTGAGATCTTTTGCCTGTTTTTTAATCCGATTATTTGTTACTTTGCCATTGAATTGTTTGAATTGCTTATATATTCTTGTTACTAATCTCTTGTCAGTTGAATAGTGTGTGTATATTTTCCCCTGCTCTTCAGATTATCTCTTTGCTGATTGTTTTCTTTGCTGCGCAGAAGCTTTTAAGCTTGACATGATCCCATTTGTCCATTTTTGCTTTGGTTTCTTGTGCTTTTGAAGTCTTATTCAAGAAATCTTTGTCCAGATTAGTGCCCTGAAGCATTTCCCCAGTGTTTTCTTCTAGTAGTTTCACAGTTTCAGGTATTATATTTAAGTCTTTAATCCATTTTGATTTGATTTTTGTATATGGTGAGAGACAGCTGTCTAGTTTAATTCCTCTGCATAAGGATATCCCGTTTTCCCAGCACCATTTGTAGTTCTTTCCTCAACGTGTTGGCACTTATTGAAGGTGAGTTGGTTGTAAATGTGTAGATTTATAACTGGGTTCCTTGCTCTCTTTCATTGCTCTGTGTGTCTGTTTTTACTCCCCTACCATGCTATTTTGGCTGCTCTAGGTTTCTAGTATAATTTGGAGTCAGGAAGTATGATTCCTCTAGTTTTGTTCTTTTTGCTCATGATTGCTTTAGGTATTCTGGATCTTTTATAGTTCCATATAAATGTTAGGGTTTTTTTTTCTATTTCTGTGAAGAATGTCCTTGATATTTTGGTAGGGATTGCACTGAATTTGGGTGATATGGTCATTTTTACAATATTAATTCTTTCAAGCTATGCACATAAGATATCTTTCCATGTTTTTGTGTACTCTTCAATTTCTCTGTGTATTTTCATATAGCCTCTTTTCAAGCTCACCAATTCTTCTTCTGCTTGATCACGTCTGCTGTTTAGACACTGATGTATTTTTCAGCTTGTCAACTGAATTTTTTTAGCCAGGAATTTTATTTATTTTAAAAATTATTGTAATCTCTTTCTTAAAGTTGTCTGATAGAAATCCTTCTCTGTGTTATCCTGAAGTTTGTTGAGCTTCATGAAGACAGCTGTTTTGAATTTCTTGCCTGAGGTCACATGTCTTCATCACTCCAGGATTGGTCACAGGTGCCCTATTTAGTCTGTTTGGTGAGGTCATGTTTTCCTAGTTGTTCTTGATGCTTATGGACATTCATCATTGTCTGGGCATTGAAGTGTTAGATATTTATTTCCATCTTTGTGTTATGGCCTTGTTTGTACCTGTCCTTCTTGAGTGGGCTTTGAAGATTTCAAATATAATTGAGTGTTGTTACCAAAGCCTGTAGCTACTACAGCCATTTTAGCATTACCAGGTGCCCTAACCCAGGTATGCTGTGACCCCTACAGACCCCTAGATATATAGCCTTGGTGGAGTTGGGCAAGGTAAGGCAGAATTCCTTGTGTTCCCAGGCAGAGTCTCTTGCTCTTCCCACTCTTTCCCCCAAGTGGAAGGGGTCTTTATGCTTGGCTGCCTTGAGTTGGGTGAGGAGTGATACCTGCACTCCTGTGCTCGGCACAGTTGACTGCATTAGAACACCATGAAAGCCAGAGGCCTCCCAGATCAGTGCAGCTTCTACCAGGGGTCACCCAAGGCCCAAGGCCAACACCATGTAGCTGCTACTGATGTGTTTATTCAAGGCTGGAGGCCACTTATCAAGTGGTGAGTTCTGCTAGGAGTCAGTTTATCCCACCACAGTTGTAGCTTCCCTTCTGGCCCTGGGTAGGTCAAGAAACACCATTCAAGAGCAAAGACCTGCAATTGAAGGCTTTAGGATTCTATTTGTGTTTGGGTTTTTGTGTTTTCCTGTGGCTGAGCTTGTATTCATTTGCAAGACAAAGTCTTCTGTATTCTTTCCCCGCTTTCCCACAAGTGGAAAGAGTCTCTGCGTTGCATTGCCTGGAGTTGGGGGCGAGGCCATCACTGGAGCCAGCGTCATGCTGGATTGCACTCCAAGCCCTGTCTCTGATGCCAGTGCAGCACTGGGGCTTGCGCAAGTACTATAGTTGCTCTGGCCCAACTGCCCCTCAAATTTATTAGAGGCCCAGGCCACTTTATTCTGCAGATGTTGAAGTAGGCTGAGACTTGGCTTTCTCTTTCTGATGATAGAGGCCTTCCCTCTGGCCCAGGGATGGTCTGTATGCCTCCTCTATGAGCACTGGCAGAATTCTGCCTAGTGTTGTATTCCATTGTGATAGGGCAGTACTGAGTTCCAGTGCAGCATCCCACACTCACTTCACTCTCCCTCTTCCAAACACATAGATTATCAGTGCTATGCCGCCTGGGTTTGGGGGAGGGATGTTGTAGATAATGCAAGGTTACCTAGGTTATCCTTCCCACCCTTTTAAATGCCTCTCCCTTTGTTATTAAAGTTAGATACTGTGATTGCACACCTGATTTTTTTGTTTTTATAAGAGTGTTTGCTTGTGTTGATAGTTGTTTAATTTGGTGTTCCTGCACGGGGCATGATTACTGGAGGGTTCTGTTTGGTCGTCTTGTTTTGTCCTTGTCTAAAGTCAGATCTTAATTACAAATGTATTTTTTTTCTTTTTTCTTTTTTTTTTTTTGCATTCTACAGATAGGGAAGCCTGAATAAAATTTGACATTTTGACGTTAAGAAAATCTTGACATTAAAATCAATATTTTGCATTTACGTCATCTGCCTATGAAGCCTTATCTTTAGCTTCTATCCTCAGTAATTCTTCACAGCAGTAAACTTTATTGCTAAAGTATTTATGTGCAAGTAAAATATTGGATAAAAATAATTAGGTAATTTGGTATTTAATGAAGTTGTTCACTTCTTCAGTATTATTTAAAGTCCTGTCACATTTTATGGTAAATATTGATTTAAAGACTAAGTAGAATTTATGTTCATTGCTCATCTTAATACCCTGGTACCTGGATATCTGAAACTCATGATAGTATATTAAACACTTGGATTCTGAGGCTGTGTTTTAGTACAACTATCATAACTACTGTCTGGCCAGCAATTTCAAAATGTAATAGCTGCACTGGCCATTGATACTGGTGGAGGTGAGGTAGTTGCTTCACTCTGCCAAGAACAAACAAAGTAATGGCATAAAAAACAAATTATAGTTTTAAAGCAAGTCAGTATGACCATATGAATGATTAAGAAAGCTCGTAATAGTTACAAAGGTTAGAGATTTAAAACTGTAAGCAGAATTTGGGCATTAAGTATATAAAATCAATAAGGAACACAAAGCTTTAACATGATTGGTGAAACCATTTTTTAAAGCCAGAGTTATACAGTCAAAGAAGTGACAAGGCTGTCTGCTTGATTATTTTGAAAGCTGCTGTGTCCCATAACTATGCTGTTAAATTTAACAGTAGCACCCAGCTGCTATCTGTATACTTCACTTCTTTATGGAATCAATTCATTCAAAATCTTGGCAGGAGATCCATAAGTGCTAAACTATTCAAATAATTCTCTTGCTTTCTATTTCTCTTTCCTAGATTTGTTTCCATAAGATTGTAAAAGCAAAACTCAGATCACTTAACAGCTTTTTTCTTTTCTTCCCCCCTCTTTTAAAATTTAACAGTTGTTAAATCCACAGTTGCAGATTGAGATTATTTAAAGTAATCCTTAAGCTATCATAACTGCCTTTCCAGTTAAATTAAAATATGGGCAATTTCTCTTAGTGTAGTGTGGTTGGCTACTTATATAAGTATTATCTGGGAAGTTAGTTTACAAGGTAGATTCCTAAGTTCTATCCCACATCTGTAAAATTAGACTATCTTGAAGTGGGGCTCAGGAATCTATATTTTTTTTACAAACTTTTGGGGCAATTCTTAGGCACCCTTAATTTTAGGAGTATCTGTACTTCGAAGAAACTGTAAAGAATTGCTAATTTCGGTATCCTAAATGTCATCAAATCTGTATATCTGATTCTTTTCTAAAATCTGGCCCAAATAGAGTCACATTTCTCATTTGACTATAGGTTCAGAATTTTAAAAACTTAGTAAAGTACTCCTGGAACGAACTTTAGAAATAATTGATTCCAAATTTAGATACTGAGTTCCTAATGTTGTACACTTGTAAACAATAAGCTCTGCAGTATAACCCAGGTTTCTTGAATTATTTCAGTTCTTGCTATTGTAGGCTATTTCCAGGAATTCAGTTCTTTGAAACATTTTTATTTCAACCTGGGCAACATAGTGCGAAACCCTTCTCTACAAAAAATAAAAAAGCTGCGTGTGGTGGCATATGCCTATAGTCTCAGGTGCTTGGGATACTGAGGTGGGAGGAACACTTGAGCCTGGGAGGTTGAGGGTGAAGTGATCTGTGATCATGCTGAGAGGTGAAGCCAGCTGGACTTCCTGGGTGGAGTGGGGACTTGGAAAACTTTTCTGTCTTACAAGAGTTTTGTAAAATGCACCAATCAGTGCTGTGTAAAAACGCACCAATCAACACTCTGTAGCTAGCTAGAAGTTTGTAAAATGCACCAATCCACACCCTCTAAAATGGACCAATCAGCACCCTGTAAAATGGACCAATCAGCACCCTGTAAAATGGACCAATCAGCACTCTGTATTATGGACCAATCAGCAGGACATGGGTGGGGACAAATGAGGGAATGAAAGCTGGCCACCCAGCCAGCAGTGGCAACTTTCTCTGGTCCCTTTCCACACTGTGGAAGCTTCGTTCTTTCACTCTTCACAATAAATCTTGCTGCTACTCACTCTTTGGGTCAGCGCCACGTTTAAGAGCTGTAACACCGCAAAGGTCCACGACTTGATTCTTGAAGTCAGTGAGACCACGAACCCACCAGAAGGAACCAACTCCAGACACGTCTTGGGGGCTTGTCTGGGATATTGCCAGATGGATAAGCAGTGAATACCATCGGACCCCTTTCGCTTGCTATTCTGTTCTGTTTTTCCTTATAATTCGGGGACTAAACGCCAGGCACCTGTCGGCCAGTTAAAAGCGACTAGCGCGGCCACTGGACTAAAAACATGGGTGTCAGGCTTTCTGGGAAAAGGCTCTCTAATAACCCCTGACTGTTGGAGTTGGGAGTGTTGGTTTGCCTGGAACCAGCTTCTGGCTTTTCCTGTACTTAAGGGCTGAGCCAAGGGTCGACAGAGAGGAAAGCCACTCAGCTCCAGGGTCCCAACAAAAAGTTTGTTGACCCTGTAGCCATGAGCAGAGCTCTCAAAGTTACATTGACCAAGCGTGACTCGCCCATCTATCCTATCTATTCTGACCCTTACCTCCTGGGTCCTAATGCCTGTCAGACAAACTTCCTCCCACCTCTCTTCTCTAAGGCTAGTCCCACTTCTAAAAACCATTCCCTGTCTCTGGTGCTTTTTAAAATTTCTCCTATAAGAATTATTTCTAATATAAATTTCAGGACTCTGTTCCTTTCTTTAGATACCTGGGGTCACCAATCAGAAAGACACAATTTTTGCCCAAAGCCCCATTGGGGGCGGAGACTATCTGGAATTATAGGATCCTTCCTCATGCAAGCAGGCCTAACAAAAGCTATTCCCAAAGCTAGGATGTGGGGAGCCTCAGAAATGATATCCTTCCTATTCATATGACGAGAAGTGAGGACAAAAGGCATCATTTCCAGAATCAACTCCGGACACAATGCCCCTGCATTCCTGTCCAGGCAACAGACCAAGACCTTGTCAATAAAATAAAATAAAATAAAACTTTGTTTTCTTCAAATGAGTGTTTTGAACTTAGGACTTTCTGGAATTTGGTAACTGCCAGTTTTGTGCTTCCATTTAGATGAACAAATCTCCCCAAAAAGTGCTTTTTCTATATTGAGTTTGTGATTTGGTTTCATGGCTATAAGAAAAAAGTGTCATATTATTCCATATCTTACTTAAGACTGTACACTTCAACAATTTCTAGCTGTGATTTATGGAATTAATAAATTCAGGGAAATGATTAAGTATAGTTCTTAGAATAGTCTTCAGCAAAACTACTCCGTCACTTTTAGGAGTCAATGAATTTCTGGAGCAATCTGAGATAAACAGTGTGAAACTTTGGTGCAGACCCTTTTGACTTTTGTGCATCTCGTCAGTACCCTATGTAACCCAGAAAAATGTTTTAAAAGTCATTTGAATCAGCATTTACATAAACACGAAATCTTTCTGTAGAGATTTTTGATAGAGGCAAATAAGGCTGAGTCTCTGGGCTGACTTCCTTATAATCTTAAACCAGTGCAACTCTATCCATGAAATAAGATATTCTAATAATAGGATAGACATTTTCGTATTCTATAGATGGTAACAGAAATCGTCGTTTTTCCTCCAGTCACTTCCCATCTAATTCAGAATAAATGCATTCATTATAGAGACTTATGAGATCCTCCATCCTTAGGCCTTCTGCTCCCTTATTGCCTTTGTCCTCTGATCTTCCTCTTGCTCACTTTGTTGCAGCCACACCTGCTATACTTCCCTTGGGTTTCTGCCTTAGAGCCTTCATACCCTCTGTTCCTTTTGTCTGAACATTCATACCCTAAATATCTGAATGGCTTAGTCTATTACTCCCTCTGGTCTCTGAATGTTACCTTACCAAACAGACCTTTTTTGAGCGTTTATATAATATAGCAAACTCCCCCAACTCTTAGTTCCACTTATTCTCCTTAACGTGCTTTGTTTTTGAAAGACTTCTTAGTACATTTATATATTCTTCTGATTTTGAATTTTTACTATCATTTCAAAATATAACCATTATATATATAAAAGAACAGGCCCGGTGCGGTGGCTCACGTCTGTAATCCCAGCACTTTGGGAGGCCGAGGTGGGCAGATCACGAGGTCAGGAGATCGAGACCATTCTGGCTAACACAGTGAAACCCAATCTCTATTAAAAATACAAAAAATTAGCCAGGCGTGGTGGCAGGTGCCTGTAGTCCCAGCTACTTGGGAGGCTGAGGCAGGAGAATGGTGTGAACCCAGGAGGCAGAACTTGCAGTGAGCCAAGATCATGACACTGCACTCCAGCCTGGGTGACAGAGTGAGACTCTGTCTCAAAATATATATATATGTAACATTAATATATTAATAAGTAATTAAAACACTAAAAGCATGAGGATATAATGAAACCCATGAACCAATAACTTCACCCAAGAGTTAAGGTATTACCATAACTTGCATCAACTTATGTGATTTTCTTTTATCCAATCCCCCTCCTATTCTGCTGAAGGACCCACCATTCTGACTGTTTTGTTTAAAACTCTTTTTGTTGTTTTACATATTTTTTTAATAGTTCTATTATGTGCATACATTCTTTCAATCTCTCACACATGCATTTGTGCCTAAAAACATAGTTTGTTTTGCTTATTTTTTGAACATTATAAAGCAGTATTGTGAGGGATATCCTAGGACTTGCTTTCTTCCTTCACCTCTGTCTGAGATTCATTATTGTGGTTGGTTTGGCTGTTTCATTCTTTATTCTTATTGTACAATGTTTCATTATGTAAATATAGCACAATTTGTGTATCCATTCCCCTATTGACGGACATTTGTGTTACTCCAGGTTTTTTGGGTTTTTTTTTACTATTGACACAGTGCTACTAGGAACATTTGTGGCTATGTCTCCCTACTGCATAAGCTCAAGAGTTTCTCTAGAGTATATGCTTAGGAATAGAATTGTTATGTCAAATTGTTTTTAGTGGTTGTACTAATTCACTCTTGTGTGAACAGTATGTAGTATCTTCATTCTTTTAATCCTATGAGTACTTGGTATTTTGGGATGCCTTTATTGTTGCCAGTCTGGTGGGTTAAAATGGTACTTCATTGTGATCTTGATTCACATTTTTTATTGCTATGGAGACAGTATGCATCTTTCCATATGTTCTTCAGCCACTCCTGCTTTTTCTATTGGAAAAACAGCAATGAGGCTGATGTGGCTTAAGCACAGTGAGGGACAAGGGGAGTGGTGGGACATGAGGATGGGAGGTAGCTGGGGTGGAGGTGGACTAGGTCATGAGTCTTGTGAGCCATGAAAATAACTAGATTACTCTGGCAAAGTTTGTTTTCTAGAGAATAGACTACTGGGGAGTAAGACTTAAAGCAAAGAGAGATGTTAGAAAACAGTTGCAGTAAGCTAATGCTGTTGCTCAAAATGGTAGCAGATTTGGGTAGGCAATTGTTATTAATAAAATTTCTGATTAGCTTTAGTTCTGTAAAAGTTATATATGGTTTTGTATAAGAGCTACCTATTTCTATGTGCTAGCTACATATTCACTTATTTTCTCCTAAACATACTTTGAAGCTCCAGAACTTTATTATTTTTTTCATAGTTTCAATAGCAATTTCATGGCAAAATTTTAAAAACCTGTTACCTTTATTCTTAAAATGTAATGACTTTTCTATTGCCAAAGATGTGAAGATTAATTGCTAGTGTAATAATTTTAGCATCATTGCATCGAATGGCTTTTATGAACCCAGCAGCTGTGGTTACTCATATTCAGCAGCTGTGGTTATCCTGACTCAAATGGTTTTTCATCAGTTATTAGAAAAGTCACAAGTTCCTGGAAAATTCATTTTTGAAATTGGAAAGCTTAAGTTCCCATTTTTTCTCAGATATACTCTATTTGAATATATTATCCCATATTTCAAGAGCATATTTTTAGCCACAACTTAGCCAATAGCACCATCAGCAAGAAGAGATCATGTATTTGTACCTTTATACACAGTGTAATAACTTCTGATTTCTAATTGTAGGCAAATCTGAATTTGAATACTTTTCATATTTTGAGTTCTAAGACCATTAGACAAAAGCAAGTTTACTGAAGGATATCACCAGTCCATTTCATTTTGTAAAATACGTAATGATGTTACATTTTTCCTTTTGGATATTTATGTAGAAATAATATATTTACTAATATCATAGACTTGATTTTCAAACTTGTATTAGGTTATCATTCAGTAAGATATAAAAGTGTCTCTTTGAAAATGCAGTTAAAGGGAAAGAACTATGTACTTATCTTTCCTTTGTGAATTATATTTCAAGATAACAAAAGAAAAGTTGATAAAACTCTTCCTTATTGAATAATTCTAGATAATAAATATGGCAGTAATGATGAAATTTGAAAAGTCATTATTTCACAAACTCTAATAAAATAATTGGTTCAGACAGTGATTATCAGAGGTTGAACCCATTAGATGGAAGGTTTACGGGGGTGTTTGCAAGAGAAGGATAAGCTGTCACCACCTGTACCCTGTGATCAATCTTTGCGTCAGAAAGAGGAGGCATTCAGACATTATGCGCCTCCGAATGTGATAAAATATGAAGTACAATTTCCAAAAATATTCTTTCAAAAAGAGTAAACCTGAGCCTAATCAAGTTTTAGAACCAATTTACCATTAACAGGAAACAGGTGTAAAAGAACAAGGTAAATGACAACACTGGAATCAGAATGTGGGACAGTTTGCAAGATAACAAACTCAGTTTAATCAACAGGTTAATGGCAGGCAAAACAGGCAAGCGAGAAGGACTTCGCTATATTAATAAGACTTATAATACATAACAATTTATGACCTTTCTGTGAATCCTGATTTAAACAATTCAATTAAAACAAACGTTGAGACTGTCAGAGAAATTTAAATATGGGCTGGGTGCCATTAATGTGATGCCAATTAATTTTTTGTTTCTTGGGAGAAGTAATGGCATTATAGTAGTTATATCATTTTTTTTCTTTAGAGATACATACTGAGTATGTAGGAGTTAAATAACATGTGGTCTGGGATGTGTTTTAAAACACCTTAGGAATAATAACAAAAGGGAGATGAATGAAGCAAGTGCAGGAAAGTGTTGACAGTTGTTGAATCTACATTATGGGTATCTTTGGGTTTCTTTGAAAGTGTTCATAATAAAAATCAATTTTTGTGTATCTTTGGAAATATTCATAGCAAAATTAATATTTAAAGTTTTTAAAATGTCATGTATATTTACATGTATGTTCCTGACCTTGTCACCCACCTTTTAGTACTTTCTTTTACACAGCTATTAGCACTTTTCTCCAAAAAAGTCTTGGGTGGGAGGTAGCATCCCCTGTTACTGCAATGTTGAAAATGGCAAACACTTTTCAAGTCGCCCTCATAGCTAAACAGTCATGCCAGGCACCAACCCCAGTTTCTGAACAGGGAACTAGTGAATCGAAGAGGCAGTTTCTTTGCTCTCTTGAAAGGCAGTGGCGAACTAACCTACACCAAGTAAAAGGAAGTCAGTGATTGCCTAGTGATAGGCGAGGAAAGATTAGACGGGGGAGGGATTGTAAAGTACCAAGAGATAATTTTCGAGGTGATGAAAATGTTTGTTACTTAACACTAATTAGCAAGTTCTAATTCCTGGTAACATCCAGAACTGAAGGCAAAGGTGATGGAAAAGCCATGGCTTCTATGTTCAGTGGCACTATCAGGTTTTCCTTTCCTTTTTCCACCAGAATAACCAGTGCTTAACTGGCCCTAGCCCAATTTTTAACTTACCTGATAATTCTGAAAACTACCTAACATTGTTTTAATAATTATCTTTTTTTACTTTTTACAGCTTTATTGAGGTTAATTAGCATTCAGTAAACAGCACATATTTAGAGTGTCTCTTTTGGTAATTTTTGAAATATGTATATACGTTTGAGGCTATCATTACATCAAGATAATGAACATCCCCATTACCCCCAAAAGTTTTCTGTTAGCACTCCCTCCTGTTTCTTCTCCCCTATTCCCAGGCAACCACTGATTTCTTTTTTTATCAGTATAGATTAGTTTGCATTGTCTAGAGTTTTATATAAAAGAACAATACAGTTTACCATTTTCTTTATGGCTTCTTTCTCAGCACGATTATCATAAGATTCATCTATATTATATATATTAGGAGCTCTTCCTGTTTATTGCTAAATAGTATTCCATTGTATGAATATACCACAATTTGTTTATTCATTCAGTCATTGAAGATATTAGTTTGTTTTTGGCTCTGATATGGTTTGGCTGTGCCCTCATCCAAATCTCATCTTGAATTGTAGTTCCCATATCTCCCATGTGTGAAGGGAGGGACCTCATGGGAGTGATTAGATTATGGGAGGCAGTTTCCCCCAGGCTGTTCTCATGATCGTGAGTGAGTTCTCATGACATCTGATGGTTTTATGAGGGGCTTTCCCCCCACATTGCTCTACACTTCTCTCTCCTGTTCCATGTGAAGGACATGTTTGCTTCCCTTCCACCATGATTGTAAGTTTCCTGAGGCCTCCTCAGTCATGCAAAACTGTGAGTCAATTATATCTCTTTCCTTTATAAATTACCCAGTCTGGGGTATTTCTTTGTAGCAGCATGAGAGTGGATTAATGCAGGCTCCTACATTAAGCTGCTATGAATATTTAAACATTGATTTTATATCTTCATATGAACATATTCTTTTATTTCCCTTGACCAAATACCCAGTAGTGGAACGGCTAGATTATGTGACAGTCATATGTTTAGTCTTTTAATTAACTGTAAAACTGTTTTCAAATGTGGTATATAATAGATACTATTTTAATAAATAGATGAATGTATTAGGAGAGATGAGGTCTTACACGTATTTGGTTGTGTATACACATGATATAGTGCATTTGTACGTTCCATGTGTCTTATTTGTATTTTGATAAATAACGTAAGTATATTTTTACTATCAGTAAGTAGGATTGTTAGAGCTGCGAATTATTCAGAGTGTGACAAAGTATCATCTCAAAGCAGATACAGCATTGCATATAATTTAGTAATTAATACCAGATCTTATTTAGTATTAACCAGTTATACACAAAATAGGAATATATATGATTTATAATGAAGTGTTCTGCCTAGTACACCAAATAATATAGCTCAGTATTTGAAAACTGATATATTCATTGTGTGAGTATGAATTTATAATAAATATCCTTCGATAACAGGTTCATTCTCAATTTGCTTACGTTAAAATTGCACTAACTAGCGGATCTTCTGAGATTTATTTCCAGGCTTTTAATGTCGTATTATCTTGAAAAATGATGATATGAGTTCTTAACATGGTAGAGTGCCTGTACATTTCACTTTTGATCTTGAGTGAAATCTCATCTCACACAGCACCAACATAAATTACAATTTGGTCTTGTGTGTGACTGGCGTAAATATATTTTAGAGACATGAGAAATACAAAGAAAAGTTTTCCCGCCTCCCTCTTTATCCTGCATATGTTAACATTAGAAAGATAAACCACTGCATATTCTCCTGTCTCATGTTAGTATATGGTTTTTTGGGAGGGGTATGCATTTTTATGTAAGCAGGGAAATTTTATATGGTTTGATACATCCTGATGTATTTGGTAACACAGTTAAACATCATCATTGTATGTGGCCAAGCATGCACAGGGAGCATGAAACTATCAAGGGTTTCTGAGGCCCCAAAATCATTAAAATAGAATATTTGGGCTGAAATTTAAAAATGTAATATTGTTTAATGAATTTCTATTCATTTCAAAAACAGAAGATACATATTGTAAACATAAAAGTATTCTAAATTTTTTTTTCTGCAAATTATAATATTATCTGAGAAAACTGATTTAGTGTTTTTCCTTTATAATTCTTAGTCATTTAATTGTCTTTATTTGTCTTCTTGGGATAGGTAGGTCCTTATGTGCAGTGTTGAATAAACGTAGTGAGAGTTGGCATCCTTACCTTGCTATAAGTTTAAAGGGAATGGTTTTTAACATTTTATTATTATGATATTTGCTTCATTTTATAGATACCATTTATCAGGTTGTATTAGTTGGCTTGGCCTGCTATAACAAAATACCACAAATTGGGTGGCTTAAACAACAGAAATTTATTTTCTCACACTTTTGGAGGCTAGAAGTCTGAAATCAGGGTACAGCATACTCAGTTTCTGGTGAGGCTGCTCTTCCAGGCTTGTAGACAGCTGTCTTCTTTCTGGGTCCTCATGCGTCCTTTCATTTGTACATGTGTGCAGAGAGAGAGTGAGTAAGGTCTCCAGTGTCTCTTCTTCCAGGGACTCAAATCCTATCAGATCAGGCCCCAACCCCTATGACCTCATTTAACCTGAATTACCTCCTTAGAGGCCACTTGTCAAAACACAGCCATAATGGGAGTTAGGGCTTCAACAGATGGATTTTAGGGGGAACACAAACATTTAGTCCATAAATTTAAAATGTTTTCTAATATTCCCAGTGCTTCTCTTAGTCTTCACTCTACAGCAAACTATCTCAAAACTTAGTGACTTGAAGTAATAATGTTTTCTGATTTTTAAATGATTCTGTGGGTTGGCTGGATTATTCCTTTTTAGTTTCACTTGAGCTTACATGTAAGGTTGACTTTATTTGGAAAGTTTAGCTGGAAGGTTCAAAATGGTCTTACTCATGTTTGTAGACGGTGCTGGCTATTAGCTAGGGTGACTTGGTTCTTGATGTGGCCTTTTGTCTACAGTATGCTAGGATGGTATATCAGGGTTTCAAGTCCAGAAAGTACACTGCATGTCCTTTTGAAGTCTAGGCTTTGTAAATTACACATTGCTTTTGCTGTATTCTGTTAATCAAAGCAAATCCAGCCCAGATTCAAGATGGTGGAGAAGTAGATATGTCTTGAAATGGGAGGAGAAGAACATTACATTGCAAAGGATGTGATTGTAGGAATGCATCATTTATCGAAGGCTATTATTATAACAATCTCCCAAATCTTTGCCAAGTTTGCTAGAGGTAATTTGTTAAGAATATATTGATGAATTTTATTGTCCGTGTTTCCTCTAAATATTGAGAAGATTATATACTTTTTTCTCCTTAATTTATGTGAATTATAGTTTCTATGATTGAACCATATATTCAGTGTCATCCTGTATATCTTTTTTAAAATGTTGTTTGATGTTTATTTATTTACTTGAATCTGTGTTCAGGAGTAAGACTGGTCTTTGAATTTACATTTTCTTTGGTATTAAATTTTTACTAGCCTTTATAACATTATTTGGAAAATGTTGCCTCATATTTCTAGTCTCTGAAAAAGTAAGTGCAAAAAGTATTTGTTTTAAAGAATGCTAATATAACTTACATATAAACTATTAGTGCCTGAGATTTACTTTGAGATAGTATTTTTAACTTCTAATTTAATTTTTTGACCAACTCTAGCCCAACTTAGAGAAACTCCACCATTCTTGAGATTGTTTTATTAATTTGCATATTCCTAAGAATTTCTCTATTAGCCAAATTTGCAACTTTTTATGGTATAAAGTTTAAAATAATCTCATGGCATCTTTTAGTATTTTCTGTATCTGTAATTTCCTTTAAAAGTTGAATTTTAAAATAAAATTTTTCCATTTTTAATTTTACCAGTAGCTATCTACCATTCAATCTGGTAAGAAGTCTCTTATTAGTGTTTTCAGTGAACCAACTTTTGGCTTTTTAAAACCTCTGATCTCTTTTGTATCTGTTTTCTATTTAAATTTTGTTTGCCCTTATTGTTATAGATAACTTTCATCTATATTCTTAACTGTGTAATTTATAAATTTTACTCAATTTTTAGCATTGCTTCTTTTTAACATAAGATTTGCTACTATAATTTTCCTCCAGAATCTCATTAACTGCCCATTCACTATTGTATAAACTTTGATATGTGGTTTTTTCATGAACACAGTATTTTAAAATTTTATTAAAATTACTTACTTGACCTTGAGTTATTTAGAAATGTGTTTTGTATTTCCAAGTGTAGGGGGGTAATTTTGGTAACATTTTACCAATTTCTAACAATTACACTGTTGTCAGATATGATCTGTGTGATATCAACTCTTAAATTTGCTAAGACTAGCTTTATGGTCTAATATGTGGCTGATGTTCTTAAATGTTCTCTGTGTGCTTGAAAGAATGTTCTTGCTTTTACACTGTTGGTGAAAATGTAAATTAGTTTTACCATTGTGGAAGACAGTGTGGCGATTCCTTAAAGATCTAGGACCAGAAATATCATTCGACCCAGCAATCCCATTACTGGGTATATACCCAAAGGATAATAAATCATTCCATTATAAAGATACATGCATGCAGATAATTATTGTAGCACTGTTCACAATAGCGGAAACATGGAATCAACCCAATACCCATCAATGATAGACTGAATAAAGAAAATGTGGTACATATACACCATGGAATACTATACAGCCATAAAAAGAAATGAGATCATGTCCTTTGCAGGGACATGGATGAAACTAGAAGTCATCATCCTCAGCAAACTAACACAGGAACAGAGAACCAAATACCATATGTTCTCCTTCATAAGTGGGAGTTGATCAATGAGAACACATGGACACAGGGAGAGGAACAACACACACACGGCCTGTCAGGGTGTGGGCATCAGGATAAATGGCTAATGCATCCGGGCTTAATACCTAGGTAATGAATGGGTTGATAGCTGCAGCAAACCACCATGGCATACATTTTCCTATGTAACAAACCTGCACGTTCTGCACATGTATTCGAAACTTAAGTTTTTTTTAAAAAAAATGATTGTTTGTTCTCCAGATATTGGGTGTATTATATGTCCTTTGGTCATGCTTGTTGATTGTGTTCAAATTTTCCATATGTGTTCCGTATGTGATCTACCAATTGCTGAGAAACCCACGTTAAGTGTCCTACATAATGCTAGATTTCTATTTCTCTGTATCTTCTGGTAATTTTATCATCTACAACATCTGTGTTTTTAAGTATTAGGTTGTGCAAAAGTAATTGCGGTTTTTGCCATTACTTTTAATGACAAAGTATCTATCTGTGTGTGTGTGTGTGTATATATATATATATACACAAAGATACTTAGAATTATGTCAATAGATAGTGATGCTTTTATCCCTTGTAATACTTTTTGCTTTAAATTTTCTTGAGGTTTACTAAAAAAGGGTTACCTTTTAACTTTGAAATCTATTACCTTTTAACGTCGAATGTCCTTATGTTTTAGGTACCCACTTTTAAATATATATACATAATGTTTAACCATTAACATATAAACATATTTTTAGTTGTTTTAAAGTAATGTTTAGCAATTTTTTTAAAGTAATAAATTACTGCAATTATTGATTTATTTGAATTCATTAATATCATTTTTTAAAAATCTCCTCTTTGGGCCAGGTGTGGTGGCTCACGCCTGTAATCCCAGCACTTTGGGAGGCCGAGGCTGGCAGATCGCGAGGTCAGGAGACCAAGACCATCCTGGCCAACATGGGGAAACTCTGTCTCTACTAAAAATACAAAAATTGGCAGCGTGGTGATGCGTGACTGTAATCCCAGCTACTCGGGAGGCTGAGGCAGGAGAATCGCTTGAACCAGGGAGTTGGAGGTTGCGGTGAGCTGAGATAGCACCACTGCATTCCAGCCTGGCGACACAGCCAGGCTCTGTCTCAAAAAAAAAAAAAAAAAAAAAATCTCCTGTTTGGCCTGCTGTTTTTTGTGACCAAGGGCCTTCTACTGTACCCTTGTTTGCATTCTTTTAGATTCATTTTCCCTTTTTAAAAAAAATTCTGTTTTTTTTTTTCTATTTTGGAAAATTTATTCTATACTTATTTTTTCCCTCAATGGTTATACTAAATTTTAATGTACCATCCTTCCATACAATACGATGATTTAGAATGCTTTAACTCTGCTCACTTTATCCCAACTTAAATATGATTATTTTTCAGTGTTTTATTTCTGTTGTATATTGGGATCATACTTCAATAGATTTATAAATTTCTTAAACATTTTCTTTGCTTACTATTCCTTTTTACTTATTAGACTCTCTTTTTTTTGATGATTTCCTTCTAGCTAGTGTCCATGGTTTA
Source organism: Papio anubis (assembly GCF_008728515.1). NCBI lineage: Eukaryota > Metazoa > Chordata > Mammalia > Primates > Cercopithecidae > Papio > Papio anubis. The sequence goes on along the minus strand of NC_044987.1, from coordinate 30,894,758 downwards.
AATAGTGAAGCTGCACTCTCAGCTTTGTCTCAAAATACTCATATTTTATATTTTCTCAAAAAATAATTTTGCTAAATTTATAACAATTCTAGGTTGACAGTCTTTTTGTCAACATGTTTTGTCTTCTGTTGTTGCAGTTGGGAAGTATTTGTTTGGAATAATCTATTATTTCTTTCTAGCTTCTTGTAATATCTTTTTTTTTTTTTCTCAATGTTCTGCAATTACATTGGGCAGTACCAGCTGATTTCATTTATTCTGGTTGGGATTCTTTGACTTTTCTGAATATGAGAAGTATTGTCTTTCACTAGTTCTGGAAAATTCACATAACGTTTCTTTTTAAAAATTGCCTCTGTCTCCTTTTATTAGCTCTTCGTATAGTAATAACGCTGAGTAGGCATATATTAAGCCTTTTTATTTTCTTCTCCATGTTTAAAAAATCTTATTTATTATTTTGTGTCTTTGTATTTTTTCTCCTTTTTGGCTTTAGCCTTTAAGATTTTCATTATTTTCTTTGACAATTCTGTCATAAATTTTAAGTCATTTTGTTGATGTTCTTGCTTATTCATAATTTTGAAATGTGCTTTATCATAAAATTTTCTCCAGAAATCTAGTCTGCGTATTCCCTGTAACAAAAATGTAAATTATTTAATTTCTTTGACATCTATAAAATGAGAATTAGTGTTTATATTCCTTCTTATTCCAAAGAAGAATTACTGGCAGTGACTAACAAAAACGTAAATAATCTACTAGTATAAAATCAGTAGTTGAGGAAATTAGTGTAAGAGAAAATTAGCATGGGAAAATAAAATAAAACTAAGGAAACAGTTTATGCCAAACAAGACAAAACAAACAAAAAAGGTTGTACTTTCTATAAAGTTGGTATTGTTTGATCAAAAATTATTTGGGGTGCTTCATGATATCCAACGGAAAATACAATTATATATAAAATTTAGTGTCTTACAACAAAACATACCAATTGCTCAGAAAAGGTAGGTGTTCCTGAAATGTCTCTCACTGGTCTTTGAAATGACAACAGGTGAAGTAGGAGTGGCAAAATCTTCTGTGGTTTTCCTATAATTTCTTCATTTTGAAATATTATTTTCTGAATGTTTTATTTTTTAGAGATGGGGTCTTGCTTTGTCATGTAGACTTGAGTTACAGTGGCATGATGGTAGCACACTGCAGCTTGGAATTCCTGGGCTCAAGCAGTCTTTCTAGCTCCTCCTCAGTAGTTACAGGTGCATACCACCATACCTGGCTAATGTGTTTTTAAAATTTTTTAAGAGAAGAGGTCCCAATATGTTGCCCAGGTTAGTCTCAAACTCTTAGCCTCAAGTGATCCCCCCACCTCAGGCTCCTGAGTTGCTAGCATTGCAGGTGTGAACCACTGTGCCTGGCTCCTTTACAATTCTTACAGATCGCCCAAAGCATGCCAGTGGCATAATTCATGCTGTTAATTATGGGTAGAAAGTGGAAGAATTGATGTAAATATGTTGTTAATGAATGAAATTTTATCCCTTTTGATACCATTTTAAAGTAGTATTATGAAAAAATTATATTTAACTGGTTTAAAATATGAAAAATAGATATTTTATTATCTATGCTTTATAAAAAAGATAAGTGTATGTGTTAGATTTTGTAAAAACAGATAGTTCATTGATACAAGTTATAGCCCTGTCCTTGTTAATAAAAATGTTATTATACATTTGAACTCCCTTTCTTATTACTACCTGTTATTTAAAAATTATAATATGATAGTATTATTTAAAAAGAAATCCTCACGTTATTTTTCTTAGACAGAAGACATCTTTTTTTGGTTGGTGTACATTTTATTCTTAAAACAGGTCTTAACATCATGCATAAAAAAATTTGCACTCTTTTTCCTTTAGACATCTCTTTGCATTCTTATTTGTTTTCTGTCATGTTTGACAAATTTAAAACACAAATAAGTAATAGCAAAACTTGAGTTAAAATAGCACTTCTTCTGACTACCAACTAGTTGTGTTTTGTAGTGTAGCAAAGCTGATAAATTAGGTGCTATTTTACGGTTCAGCTAGAGCAAATGAAAATAATTTATCAGAAAACCAAAAAAAAAAAAAATCAAACACTGAATCACAGGTTTTTAAAAATCAGTGAAACACTCTGGAAGTAACTTGAGTTTAACAGCATGATTATTGATGTTTAACAGTTAAGTTGTACATTCATTCCGAAGGATTTATGGCCCTGATTTTATTATGAACTTTACTAATGTAAGAATCTAACGAAATATGAAATATAGTTCAATATGTTACAAAAGGAAAAACAAATCACATTTCTCCCAAAGTGAAAACAGAAGTCGTCAACATGCTATAAATGTTGAAGTTTAAAATACTGACTTAGGAAGACATATCTGGTTTTTTGGATTTATTTTGTTTGTTTTAGACAAACAATGAGATAAAACAATCTTAATATTTAGGTATAATATGAAAAACAAGATATACATCATTGATTTTATATATGTAAACACACATATATCACAATATCTGTAACCTAATATTTAGCATAGTTGGTAATATTCTGGATCATTAACAAATGATTAATAGGGTTCGTTAATGTTCTTAAAATGGGAATCATTAAGTATTATTTTAGAAAAAAAGTGAGTGTCATAGGTGGGAACTGAACAATGAGATCACTTGGACTCGGGAAGGGGAACATCACACATCGGGGCCTATCATGGGGAGGGGGGAGGGATTGCATTGGGAGTTATACCTGATGTAAATGACGAGTTGATGGGTGCTGACGAGTTGATGGGTGCAGCACACCAACATGGCACAAGTATACATATGTAACAAACCTGCACGTTATGCACATGTACCCTAGAACTTAAAGTATAATAATAATAATAATAATAAAGAAAAAAAGTGAGTGAATTGATTTTGATGAGAATAATGATAAAGAAACTGGTAATAAGGACATTATAGAAGTGAAAGCCCTAAATAGGGAATATTTACCTTACCTTGTTTGATTTGATTGACCCATTGTTTTTTCACTGGAGCCTTGTATATAGTACAACTTAAAGTTAATGTAGAGCATTAAAACATTTGTAAATAATTTATCAACCAGTAATTATTGCTTTACGATTTTATAGGGTTTATTATGCTATTGTTTTTCCATTCATTTCATATTTTTAAGGAAACTATCTTTGTCAGCATTTTGACATTATGAAATTTAAATCAAAACAATTCCAGATTTCAGAAATGAACAAATAGAGACACCAAGTGGTTATTAATTATGGGTAATTAGAGCTTTCTGGGTAAAGAGGCAGCTTTAGGCCAGGACTGGTGGCTCACGCCTATAATCCCAGCATTTTGGAAGGCCGAAGTAGGAGGATCGCTTGTACCCAGGAGTTCAAGACTAGCCTGGACAACATACTGAGACATAGTCTCTGCCAAAAATAAAATTAGCTAGGCATGGTGGCACACACCTGTAATCCCAGCTAGTAGGGAGGCTGAGATGGGAGGATTGCTGGAGCCCAGGGATTTGAAGCTGCAGTGAGCTATGAATTGCACCATTGCACTCTGTCCTCGGTGACTGAGTGAGACCCTGTCTCAAAAAAATCCAAATAACAACAACAAATGAAGCATCTTTCAAATACAAGCCATTGCAGTATGTAATTTTAAAATCATTTTTCTCCAGCTTTAAGTTCTTTTATTTTTTTTAACTGCTTAAACAGTAAAATATTAAGCCAGTTGAAGAAAGATAATATGATTATAAACTGTTGACAACATTTTTTCTCTCTATTTTTATAAAACAAAATATGTCTGTTTTTGTACCTATGCTCTTTCTTCCTGTTCGACTGAAATTATTTTTATTTGTTGATACTTATTATTTTCTTCATTCAGGTTATTTCACAGTTGAGGATTTTGGGCAGATCCATAACAGCTGGTTCCAAATTTGATAGAGAAATCTGGTCTAATGAACTTTCTCCTGTCCTCAATCTCTGGAAGAAACTAAACCAGGTTAGTAGTGGAATATTCTTCCGATTCTTTTGCTTTTTTCTCCCTGTCATTTTTTCCAGCATCATAACCATGTGCTCCCCATTTCTGCCTGAGTCATACAAGTAATCACATTGCACAGGTTCCTAACTGTGAAGTCATGGCCCAGGACCTCCTTTCTCCATACCAGTGCACATCAAAGTTAGTATTCTTTACTCTCTCTTTTATGAAATCGATCTTTCCTTATCTTTAAATAAGTAATCAAATTCACATAATTTCAGTTTTCCCCTTTAGCAGTTCATTCCTTGTCTCGATGTTTGATAATTTTCTTCCCTTAGGACTATGCTTCTTGTAACAGTTTCTGAGCCCAGTTTCCAACTTTTTTTCAATGACATTGGCAGTTTTGTATTTCCTAGTGATTTTCCCAATTCGTGCAGTTCTTAAAATGTATATACATATACAACCATGTAGGTATTCATATTATATATATTATTATGTAATATAGCTATTTATTCTGAGAATAATGTATGATTATTTTCAGTTTTTACTTAGTAATAATATGGAAATGGGATTATTTGCATAATTGACTAAGTTTACCTCTTATTAAACAGAAAACCAATGGCAAAAGTAACCTTAATTATTGCAAAGATCTCATCTTACATTTTGGAGACATAATCCAGGTATTCGTTGGAAAGTTTCCTTCTCCGTGAAATATAGTTAACTTGTTTGACTCAATTTCCAGAGTTTGGGGGAAGATTAGAGTCCACTCTATAGTTTTGGCACCTTAGTCCCCTATAATTTTTCTCTGCCTACTTCTAAATTTGTACTGTCCATGTTGTTTTTATTCCAAATTCGATTTAACCTTAAAGCACAACTTACCTATCTGTTTTTTATAAGAAATCCGGTCATGTGATTTTGTAGCTTTAGTGATCATTAATGAAGTGCGAGGAACAGCTCATATTGCTAAGTGTGCTGTCTTCTACTAAGTCACTTTTCTTTGAACTACATTCTTTGAAGTTTTAGCACTTCTTAAAGTTTCCACAGTTGACTCTTCCATCTGTGCGAAATTTACTTGGATGTGTCGTTTAGACTTCCTTGCACTACCTGCTTCTCTTCATCAGGCACATCTGATTTTATTGCTAGTCTCTCTCCCTCACTGCCAGCACACATACATACCTTCTTCATCATTCTGAGAAAACTTTTTTCGATTATTACATAAAGAAGACTATATGAATGACTTCAAAGGCTTATATGTAGATTATTTGCCTCCTATGACCCAACTCAAGATTAGAAACTCAATGTATTCTCTGCTATTCCCCAAACCCTCATTTTCTTTTTTTTTCTTTTTCTTTTCTTTTTTTCTGTTTTTTGTTTTTTGTTTTTTGAGATGGAGTCTCACTCTGTCACCAAGTTTGGAAGGCAGTGGCACCGTCTCTGCTCACTGCAGCCTCCGCCTGCCCAGTTCAAGCGATTCTCTTGCCTCAGCCACCCAAGTAGCTAGGACTACAGGCGCATGCTACTGCAACCAGCTAATTTTTATATTTTTAGTAGAGATGCATTTTCAGCATATTAGCCAGGCCGGTCTCAAACTCCTGACCTCAGGTGGTCCACCTGCCTCAGCCTCCCATAGTGCTGGGATTACAGGCGTGAACCACCACGCCCAGCCCAAACCCTCATTTAGAATGCAGATATAGCCCATTACTAGTTCTCTGATGTTGGATTTCTGCCACAACGGACCCCCTAATTACCTGATTCCTACATACAAAGGAAACAGGCTAGAATCTGGGTTTTGAATTAGCATTCAAAAATCATAACTTTATTTTAAATTATGATTTCCCCTAAAATAAAATTATGATTTTTGAATGCTAATTAATAGTGCAGTTAAGTATTTTGAATTCTCGTGACTTATGTAACAGAGATAAAAATGTAACTTCTAGAACCAGACTGGTGGGGTTCAAATTTCAGCTCCAGAACTTTCTAATTGTATAACTTAGGAAACTTACTTGACTTTTCTGTAAAATGGGTATAGTGATAGTACTTACTATCATTACTTACTATCATCACCAGCAGTGTTATTACTCATGAGGATTAAATGCATTAATATATGTAAAGCTTTTATAATAGTGTCTGGCATATGTAAGCGCTCTCTTTTAACTATTCATTTAACATTTATTGAAGGTACTTTTATTATGAATGGTCATTTATAATACATGACCATTCGTTTTACCCTTTTTCAAGCAAATTATTTTTATTTATATAATCATATTATTGGTCAGTTGTTCATTCAAATATTTTAATGAGTACATAATGTGTTTCAGTGATTTTTATGCCAGGGACTAAATAGAGAAACTTGTGGACAGAACAGTCATGGTACCTACCTTGTGGAGTTTACAGTTAGTTCATAAGAGAGATATTAAAAGATGAAGCAAGTAAATAAATTATTACAAATTATTGCAGATGCTGTGGATGGAAAGGACAAGTGCTGTTATAATAAGGGAGAAGACCTATTTTGGCCTGGATAGTTAGGGAGTATCTTGTTTGAGAAGTGAAATTGAATCCAAGATATGAGCAATGAGAAGCTAGCCAGACAGAGTTGGAGGGGAAGACTACTTTAAGCCAAGGTGACAACATACACACATTCCCTGAGAAGAGAAAATGCTTGGCGCATTCAATAAAACTGAAAGGATGTCAGTGTGATTGGAGTATAGAGACTAAAGGATAGAGTAGATGAGGTAAGGGGGTGCTATGATCTGAATGTTTGTTTGCCTCTTGAAATTCATATGTTGAAGTCTTAACTCTCAAAGTGATGGTATTTGTAGATGGGGCCTTTGGGAGGTATGATTAGGTCATAAGAATAGAGCCCTCACAAATGGGATTAGTGCCCTTATTAAAGAGGTTCCAGAGAGATCCCTTACCCCTTCCTGCACGTGAGGACACATCAAAAAGACAGTCATCTCTGAATCAGGAAGCAGGTGCTCACCAAACACAGAATCTGTGACGTCTTGATCTCAGATTTCTCAGACTCCAGAACTGTAAGAAATACATTTCTGTTGTTTATAAGCTACCTAGTTTATGGTGTTTTGTTATACCAACCAGAGCAGACTAAGACAGGGGAAGGAATTTTATTCCAAGTCCAATGGAAAACCATGAAAGTTATAGGTAGAGTTACAGGTAGAACTTTCTTCAAAAAGTTTTTGAAGAAAGCTGTTGTGTAGAAGATGGTGAGAAAGTAAGGAGAACATTCAGGAGACTCTTGCAGTAGTCCAGGTAAGAGCAGTTGATGCCCTTGAGTAATGCCAAAATGTGGAGTTATTATCAGAAGAAGAGTGGCTGGAGTATCAGTGAGGGAAACAAACAAAAACAAAAAAGCCAAAAAAGAACAGAAGACTGTGTTATCATGGAAACCTTGAGGAATCTTTAGTTAGGAATGAAATTGTTAACTAGGCCAAATAGCTTCTGAGAGGTTAAACAAAATGAGGACAGATTTAACCATTGGATTTTCAGAATAAAAGTTGTCGCTGGTGACCCTGACAAGAAAAGTTTAGGTGGGATAAGGAGACTAGAAGTTAGATTTAAAGGCCAACTAGAAACACGAGATGAGGAAGTAGAGTCAATGTGTCTAGACAATTCTTTTTTTAAATGTGCTATAAAGGACAATAGCGAAATACAGGGCCCAGTGTGTTTTTTTCTTAGAGAGGGAAAGTAAGTATTAGGTTGGTTTTAGGCTAATGAGAAAGATTCAGTAGAGGAAGTAGCTGAAGATGCTGAAAAATTAATTAAAGCTCTTAAACCATTTAGGAAAACAAAAACAATAATTTTTGCTAAACAAGGGATCAGTAATAAATATAGACGCTCTTGCTTCTTAAATATGTTAATTTTTTTTTTTTTTTCTTTAGAGATGGAATCTTGATGTAACTATTTCTCTCAATGTGAAACCACTGAAGTTTAATCTTGCCGTGCTTTTCTGTCCTTGCTTCTGGCCACATAGAATTCCATTGTTCCAGCATTTACAAGATTGTTTGGTTTCTGTGTTTGTTTTTAATTATTGGCTCAATCAGGATACATGAAATATTTTTCCCACTTTTTACAAATGTTGATATAATCCCAGGTATTCCTTTAAGCTCTTCTCAATGTCACATTTCAAACCAATTCAATTAATCGTTTCATCTTTCTGTCCCTTTGTTTTCTTTGACTTGGCTTAGTTGACAAAATAGAGTGCTACAAAGTTCCTAAACATCCTTGTTCCCAATTTGATCTTTGTATATCTACTCTTTAAATGATTTAATAGGTGGCCAGGCGCAGTGGCTCACGCCTGTAATCCCAGCACTTTGGGAGGCCAAAGTGGGAGGATCACCTGAAGTCAGGAGTTCAAGAACAACCTGGCCAACATGGTGAAACCTCCATCTCTACTAAAAATACAAAAATTAGCCAGGCATGGTGGTACACGCCTGTAGTCCCAGCTACTTGGGAGGCTGAGGCAGGAGAATCACCTGAACCCGGGAGACGGAGGTTGCAGTGAGCCAAGATTGCACCACTGCACTCCAGCCTGGGTGACAGAGCAAGACTCTGTCTCTAAATAAATAAATAAATAAATAAATAATGATATGATAGGCATTTCATTTAAGTACACTGACAACTGGTCTAGGTTTAGCTTGATTTTTATCCTGTTATTTTGCACGAGATGCCTTAGTAATACTACAGTTCCAAGAAACTGTTCCAACCTGTTTTTCTTAACACAAGAGGTAAATGTGCAAGAATACTTTAATTGTTTTGAAGTAATTTTCTCCAAAACTCAGCTTCTCTTGTCTCTCCACTGCTTTTTTTCTTAATTAGAACTATGAGTTTATGAGAAAATCAGTTTAGGATATGTTTATAAGTGAGCTGGAGAGGAGATCTACTAGTGTGTTATTTCAACTGAGAGAGAATGTTTATCCAGCTGCTCTAAAGATTCTAGAATTTAGCAATTTCAAAATTGCTATTAGGGGTTTTGATTAATACTCAATTTAAAATCTTGCCACAAGACACACACTTATTCCAAAACAAAATATTTTCCGAGTTTGTTCTTTCCCAAACTTGAGCTCCTTTAAAGGAAATAGTGATAGATATGGAATTAATCTGTGTATCTTTTAACAGCTAGAATTTTAGAGTTTTCCTGTTGGGGATCATTAGAAAAAGCTACCATCATGTTGAAACTGGAATATGGAGATCCTGAAATGTTTCTAGTGATTAAAGGGATTGGAAAACATAAATTAAGTCTACATTACCAATTGTGACTAATAATTTAAGGCATCCCAAAATGTTATTGTAGCTGATTTAGCATGCATTCTCTGCTGCTTTATGTTTAAGGGGAAAAAAACCCTAGTATATAAAAGGGAAAGACCAGCTAGGCTTATTTTGACAGTAGACATTATTTTATTTTCATGAAGCCAAGGACTCACAAAAACTCATGACAGATAGCATGATGACTTCCCAATGTAATAGGAGTCTTTTTTCCATATGAGGACCTTGAAGCTCCATAAGGCAAGCAAGAAAATGCTGTTAATAAAAAATATGCAAATGTCTGGCCATTCTAGATACTTGACGGAGAATGATGAAAAGGAAATGACTAAAGAAAACCAAATATATAGTACAGTTTTACTAAAATATTAACATTTTACATGTTCATGCTGTTAACAATATGTGTAAAGAATCTAACTCAGTACATGCATTTGACTTTTAAAAGCTCAAAATATTAACAACTTCAGTAGATTCTAAGAATTTAAGAATCTGAACAAATTATGAGCAAAAGGGCTAGATAAAACAGGGGTTGCACTGACAAAATAAAGGAGATAGGAGGCTTTAGTGAGAAGCCGTTTCCTTTCGATTATAATTTTTTTAAAGGGCTGGCATTTTATTCCTGAGTTTATTTGTTTGAATAGTTTTATAACTGATCCTTGGAACATTTTTATGATGGCTGCTTTACAGTCTTTGTTCAATAATCCCAACTTCTGTGTCATGTTGTTGTTTGCGTCTGTTGATAATCTTTCTTTTTAAATTTAAATTGAAGTTTTACTGGTTCTTGATATAATGAATAACTTTGTGCTATATCCTGAACATTTTAAATATTTGTAAGATTATGGTTCCTATTTAAATCTTTTTTTTTTTTTTTAAGTAGGTAGTCAACCTATTTAAGTTCAGAATGCATGTCTTGATTCACTTCTATAGGCTGTGCTTCCAATATCAATTTAATTTATACAATCCCTGCAGTGCTATTCTGGTCTGCCTCACTTGTGTCTTCTGTGACAGGACTTTACCATCACCACAACCATCACTGCCTCCTCCCCACAGTCTCCACAGAGCCCGCTGTGAGAGGGAGGGCGTGTCCTCTTGTTACTTCAGTAGTGAGGTGGAGCCCAGAATTCCATCCACAGGCACTGCAGGGGAGGAGCAATGCCCCTTACTTCAGGGAGCAGGCAGAAGCAAGTCAGAGTACTGCCCAGCAACCTGGCATCTCTCCTACTGCAGGCCGGGGATGACTCATGACTTTTAAAAAAATAATTATTGATTTCTTCTTCTTTTTTAATTTGTAGAATATTTTACATTGGTAAGTTAGAAATGTGCATTGGTGCCCGGGCACGGTGGCTCATGCCTGTAATCCTAGCACTTTGGAAGGCCGAGGCAGGCAGATGATTTGAGACTGGGAGTTCGAGACCAGCCTGACCATCATGGAGAAACCCCGTCTCTACTAAAAATACAAAATTAGCTGGGCATGGTGGCACATGCCTATAATCCCAGCTACTCAGGAGGCTGAGGCAGGAGAAGCGCTTGAACCCGGGAGGCAGAGGTCACGGTGAGCCGAGATCGTACCACTGCACTCCAGCCTGGGCAACAGGAGCGAAACTCCATCTCAGGAAAAAAATAAAAGAAATGTGTATTGGCCTTTTGTAATTAAATTAGTAATAGAAGGTTGCTGGAGATTTCTAAAAATAAATTATGTGAAGCCCAGAAATTGTAACTTTAATTCCTGTTGGGCTGAATAAGATAGGAACTCACAAGAATACTGTAAGTACTTATATTCAGGCAAGGGTCCAAAATACATTTTTTGATCAGATTGAAACTGGGAAAAGGTGTCATTTTAACTCATTGTTTAGATCTGGGCTATTTCTAACCTTCAACCTTGTTGAATAGCCAAAGGAGAGAACTGAGAAGGCAAAGCTAAGTAGATATAGCACTATAATTCTTTATTGTACAGGGAAATTTTACCCTATTTCCCCTTCAAAAGGTTTGAACATGCAAAGAAATTATATTTTGCAATTTTTAAAACCTATATTATCTTTGGCTTTATGTGTTTGAGCTATGTTCAGATTGGTTGAAACTAAAGGAAGAAGTAGAGCTTATGCATTTTGGATTAATCTGTAGCTTTTGTGCATCATAAACTAGTTCAACCATCTTTAATAGACACAGATAAGAACAAATGCCCCTTTTTTGTGAAGTAGTTTTGAATGCAGGGCAATAGAACTGGGAATAGAATTTATATCTTAAGAGAGAAGAATATTTAAAATTGTGTAGGCATTAAATATGTTTAAACTTCCTTTTCTGTAAAATGTAGTCATGGAACCAAGGACAATTGAATAGCCAGTGTCTCCTTAGGTGGTACAACAAAAATGATGGATTTGGAAGAAATGATGGAACTCTGGGTTTCATCTTTTGGTTGGGACATTTCCTTAATGTCTTGTTGGATTGAATGTAACAGTCACTTTTCAATACAGAAGTAAAGCAGTATGTCAGGCATTTACAGGGCAAATGCCAATTTCTTGAGCATGTGTGTGCATATATGAATGTGTGTGTCACGTGTGTGAGAGAGAAAGCAAGAGAGTCAAGGTTAAAGTCTTTGTAGTCTATTATATTCATGCATTTTAAAGTAAAACACTAGAAAATAAAGCAAAAGGGATCAGGACTCAAATCAAGGTTTATTTGTAAATGAACCTTTAATAAGAAAAAATGTTTTTCATATAATTTTTAGTTTAATATAGTTTATCATTATTTTTTATAAAATCTTATTGGTAAGATAATATAAAATGTTAAAATAGAACAGAAATGAGATATTTTTACCATTCATTCTTTGTTTTTGAGATGGAGTCTCGCTCTGTTGCCCAGGCTAGAGTACAGTGGCGCAATCTCAGCTCACTGCCAGCTCCGCCTCCTGGGTTCACGCCATTCTCCTGCCTCAGCCTCCCAAGTAGCTGGGACTACAGACACCCACCACCATGCCCGGCTAATTTTTTGTAATTTTTTTTTTTTTTTAATTTAGTAGAGACGGGGTTTCACCGTGTTAGCCAGGATGGTCTGTATCTCCTGACCTCGTGATCCGCCTGCCTCGGCCTCCCAAAGTGCTGGGATTACAGGTGTGAGCCACCGCGCCTGGCCACCATTCATTCTTAATGCAGTTTAATGTCGTAAAGCATGGAGTATGAAACTTCACTGGTTGGTTTAAAATTCCATATCTGCCACTTACAGATGTAATTCTGCCCATTTTATTTACTTGCTTTGCCTAGTTGACTGCTCTGTGAAATGGGGATAATAGGTTGTCATAATGAATAGATTAGTTAATACTTGTAAAGCACTTAGAACTGTGCCTAGCCCAATGTTAAGTGCCCAATAAACATAAACTATTACTAATACAGATTTTAAAGATAATAGTAGGAATGTAATTGCTCTGTAATCTCTCTGTGTTCTTGAAATTTGATATCCCTTTGATCACTAAACAATTTAGAAGAGTGGCATAATTTTTCCAGCATTTATTTTTAAAATGTAATTAACAGAGAAGCTTATCCTAATAAGGTAACAAAAAATAGGTCTGTAGAAAAATGTAGCTTAGTTTAATATAATGGGTCATTTTAGAATCCTAATTAAATTGCATATTAAGCAAGTTTTCAATCAACTGCTAATGAAATTGTTCTAAAAGAATTACTTCTCTGGGAAGAATAATCATTTTTAATGAATGATTAATATATGAGTTGTGGCTAAATGTTATTACTTATTGGGTTTCAGATGTACACATTTGTATGTGTCTGAGTGTGGGTGTGTTTTATCTGTTTTATCTGATACTGCTTTATCAGATGAGTTTTTTTAAAAACATATTTCATTATTCCAATAATTATTGCTAGAATGCTTTTTCATCATTTTTCCACTAAATCAAAGATTCTGAAAGGAAATCTTAAGTAATTCTTTATATGTAATTATGAAAAGTTTTAAAATCATCTAGGACACCTACTCACATTTTTATCAGGTCACTTTTGTCTTTTTTAAAATTTGTTTTATTATTATTATTATACTTTAAGTTCTAGGGTACATGTGCACAACATGCATGTTTGTTACATATTGCCATGTTGGTGTGCTGCACCCATTAACTCGTCATTTACATTAGGTGTATCTCCTAATGCTATCCCTGCCCCCTCCCCCCTCCCCACAATAGACCCCATGTGTGATGTTCCCCTTCCTGTGTCCAAGTGATCTCATTGTTCAATTCCCACCTATGAGTGAGAACATGCGGTGTTTGATTTTCTGTTCTTGCGATAGTTTGCTGAGAATGATGGTTTCCAGCTGCATCCATGTCCCTACCAAGGACACGAACTCATCCTTTTTTATGGCCGCATAGTATTCCATGGTGTATATGTGCTACATTTTCTTCAGTCTGTCACTGATGGACATTTGGGTTGATTCCAAGTCTTTGCTATTGTGAATAGTGCTGCAATAAATATACATGTGCATGTGTCTTTATAGCAGCATGATTTATAATCCTTTGGGTATACACCCAGTAATGGGATGGCTGGGTCAAATGGTATTTCTAGTTCTAGATCCCTCTTATTTATAAAGTAGAAACCCAGGTTTTTCTTTAGTTTTAAAAATTTGTTGTCACCTTTATACTCTACACGTTATAATTGTACATATTTTGGGGGTTCTATTTGATGTTTAAATTACATATATGTTGTATAGTGATCAAAGTAGGGTATTTAGCATATCCGTCAACTAATGCATTTATCATTTCTTTGCGGTGAGAATATGGAAAGCCTCTCTTCTAGCTATTTTGTACTATGCTTTACTCACCCGATAGCTATAGGGTACTGTAGCTATAGTCACCCTGCTGGGCAATAGAACACCAAAACTTATTCCTTATATCTAATTATAACTCTGCACTTGTTGAACAACCTCTTTTTATCTTCCCTTTATATATCCCCTCCACAGTCTCTAGTAACCGCTGTTCTACTCTCTGCTCCTATGTTACCAACTTTTTTCCTAAGATTCCTCATGAGTAAGATTATGTGGTATTTGACTTTCTGTGTTTGGCTTATTTCACTTAATGTAATATCTTCCAAGTTCCTCCATGTTGTCACAACTGACAGGATTTCATTCTTTTTTTTTTTTTTTTTCTATAGCTGAACAGTATTCCATGGTGTATATATACCGTATTTTCTTTATCCATTCATTGTTGTACACTTAGGTTAATTCTGTATGTTGTCTCTTGTAGTGTTACAATAAACGTGGGAGTTCAAATGTCTTTTATACTGATTTCATTTCCTTTGGATATATACTCAGTAGTGAGAGTGTGGGTAATTCTATTTTTAGTTTTTTGAGAAACCTCCATACTTTTAAAATAATAACTATACTAATTTACAATTCCTCCAGTAGTATGTAAGTGTTCCCTTTTCTCAGTATCTTTACTAACACTTGTTTTCTTTTGTCTTCTTGATAATAGCTTTTCTAACTGGAATGAGGCAACACCTCATTGTGGTTTTGATTTGCATTTCTCTGATTAATGATGTACATTGTTTCATACACCTCTTGGCCATTTGTGTGTCTTCAAAAATGCTGGCTAAGGTCTTTTGCCAATTTTTGAATCACATTGGGTGTTTTTTTTTTTTAACCATTGAGGTAATTTCCTTTTACATTCTGGATATTAACCCCTATTCAGGTGTATTGTTTGCAAATATTTTCTCCCATTCGGTAGGTTAACTCTTCACTCTATTAATTGTTTCTTTTGCTGTGCAAAAGCTTTTTAGTTTGATATAATCCCATTTGTCTCTTTCTGCTTTTGTCGCTTGTGCATTGGAAGTCTTGTTTAAAAAATCCTTGCCCAGCCCAATGTACTGAAGTTCTTCCTGCATATTTTCTTCTAGTAGTTTCATAGTTTGGGTTTTACATTGAAATCTTTAATTTATTTTGATTTTCTTTTTGTATATAATGAGAGGTAGGGGTCTAGTCTCATTATTCTCCTTGTGGATATCTAATTGTGCTGTTTATTGACAATACTGTCTTTCCCCAATGTGTGTTCTTTGGACCTTTGTCAAAAAACCAGTTGGCTGACTTTGGACTGGAACAAGATGGCAGAATAGAAGGCTCCACCAGTCACCCTCCCCCTACCAACCCTGCAAGGATACCAATTTAACAACTATCTGCACACACAAAAACCACCTTTATAAGCACTAAAAATCAGGTGAGCACTCACAATACCTGATTTTAACTTCATATTGCTGAAAGAGGCATTGAAGAGGTAGGAAAAACAGCTTTGAATTGCAGACACCACCCCTCCCCTCTCCCCAAGCAGCAGTGGCATGGCATGGAGAGCTTTTTGGTGTGCTGGGGAGAGGGAGATCACAGCATTTGTGAGGCACTGAACCCAGTTCTGCCCTATTATAACAGAAAACAATGGGACCGAAATAGCTGACACCCACCCATAGAAGGATAATTAAACCAGCCTAACCAGAGAGGATTACAGATGCCAGCGGCAGGAACCTGAGTTCTTGCAAACCTCACCACAGCAGGCTAAAGTACTCTGAGGCTCTAAATTATCTTGAAAAGTAGTCCAGGCCACAAGGATTTCAATTCCTGTGTGAGTAATGCTGCTGAACTAGGCCCAGAGACAGTGGACTGGAAGAAGCACATGACCTACTGAGGCAACTGCTGGGGCAGCTAAGGGAATGCTGGCATCACCCCTCCCCTAACCCCAGGATACGCAGCTCACATCTCCAAAAGAGACTGTCCTTCTGCTTGAGGAGAGGAGGGGAAAAAGTGAGGAGGACTTTGTCTTGCATCTTGGATACCAGCTCAACCACAACAGGATGGGGCACCAGTCAGAGTTGTGAGCCCTTTTTCTGGGCCTTAGCTCCCGGGCAACGTTTGTAGACCCTCACTGCATCAGAAAGCAACCTGCTGCCTTGAAGGGAAGGATCCAATCCTGGCAAGATTCATCACCTGCTAACTGAAGATCCCTTGTGTGCTGCATAACCAGCAGCAATACCCAGGTGTACTACATTGAGGGCCTTGGGTAAGATTCTGAAGCTTACTGGCTTCAGGTGAGACTCAGCCCATTCCCGACTGTGGTGGTTGTGGAGCCTTTCACTTGAGAAAAGCAGAGAGAAATGCAAAGGGGACATACGTTAGGTAGCAGTTTGGCTACAAAGAGACAGGGCATCGAAGAGGCTCTTGGACCCCCAATTTCAGGACTTGGCTCTTAGACGGCATTGCTGGACCTGTCCTGGGCCAGAGGGGAGCCCACTGCCCTGAAGGGTGAGTCCCAGGTCAGGCAGCATTCACTGCAAGTGGACTGAAGAACCTTTGCGCCTTAAGGGAATATCGGTGGTAGTCTCAGAGGCTCCTCATGAGCCTGTTGTGGCAGTGGCCATGAGTGAGGCTCCTCTGTCTTTGGAAAGGGGAGGGAAGAATGGAGAAGGACTGAATCTTGTGGTTTGAGTGCCACAATACTCAGCTGCAGTACAATAAAATACCAGGTAGAGTTCTAAGATTTTTGACTCTAGTTCTTAGCTGCCGGACAGTACCTCTGGACACACCCACGGCTTGGGGAAACTCACCAACCTGAAGGGAAGGACACAGGCCTGGCTGACTTTGCCACCTGCTGATTGTAAAACCCCAGGGCCTTGAGTGAACATAGGCCATAGCCAAGGAGTGGTTACTGCAGGCCTTGGGCAAGACCTAGCGCTGTGCCGGCTTCAGGTCTGACACACGCAGTACTAGTGGTGGTAGCCACAGGAGTGCTTGTGTCACACCACCCCCTGCTCCAGGTGACTCAGAACAGAGAGAGGTTCCTTTCATTGGGGTGAGAGTAAAGGAAGAGAACAAGAGTCCCTGCCTGATAATCCAGAAAATTCTTCCAGATCTAGTCCAAGACCATCAAGGTGGTACTTCTATGAAGATGCAAGAACCACAATATGACTGGGCTTGGAGTACACCCTAAAGCAGATAGAGCTTAGATCACAACACCCAAGTCCTTTAAAATATCTGGAAAGCCTTCCTAAGAAGGTACAAACAATCCCAGACTGAGAAAACTATAATAAATACCTAACTCTTCAATGCCGAGACATCAAGGAACATCTGGAAGTATTAACACCAACCAGGAAAACATGACCTCACAAAATTAACTAAGGCACCAGGGACCAATCCTGGAGACACAGAAAATGGAACCTTTCAGACAGAGAATGTGAAATAGCTGTTTTGAGAAAACTCAGAGAAACTCAAGATAACACAGAGAAGGAGCTCAGAATTCTATCAGATAAATTTTAACAGAGATTGAAATAATTGAAAAGAATCAGGCAGAAATTCTTGAGCTGAAAAGTGCAACTGGCATACTGAAGAATGCATTCGAGCCTTTTGATAACAGACTTGATCAAGCAGAAGAAAGTGAGCTTGAAGACAGACTATTTGAAAATACACAGTCAGAGAAGACAAAAGAAAAAAGAATTAAAAACGATGAAGCACACTTACAGGTTCTAGAAAGTAGACTGAAAAGGGCAAATCTAAAAGTTGTTGGTCTTGGAGGTAGAGAAAGAGATAGAGGTAGAAAGTTTATTCACAAGGATAATAGCAGAGAGCTTCTCAAATCTGAAGAAAGATATCAATATTCACATATAAGAAGGTTGTAGAATACCAAGCAGATTTAATCGAAGGAAGAGTACCTCAAGGCACTTACTTATCAGACTCCCAAAGATCAAGGAAAAAGAAAGGATCCTAAAAGCATTAAGAGAAAAGAAACAACATACAATGGAGCTTCAACACATCTGGCAGCAGACTTTTCAGTGGAAGCCTTACAGGAGAGAGTGGCATGACATTTAAAGTGCTGAATGAAAAAAATATTTTACCCTAGAATAGTATATCCAGTGAAAATAGCCTTCAAACATGAAGTAGAAATTTTCTTGATTTTATTTGCAGATAGCTCACTATTAGTGGATAGTAAGACTACTGGTTTTTGTATGTTACTTTTGTATCATGAAACTATACTGAATTTGTTGATTAGTTCTCACAGTTTTTGGTGGAGACTTTAGAGTTTTCTATATGTAAGATCATGTTGTCAGCAAATAGGAACAGTTTGGTTTCTTCCTTTCCCATTTGTATTTTTTTTTTTTTTTTTGGCTAGAACTTTCATTCCTGTTTTGAATAAAAGTAGTGAAAGTGGGCAACTTTGTCTTGTTCTTTTTTTTTTTTTTTTTTGAGACAGGGTCTCACTCTGTCGTCCAGGCTGGAGTGCAGTGGCACGATCTTGCTCACTGCAACCTCTACCTCCTGGTCTCAAGCAATTCTCATGCTTCAGCATCCCAGTAGCTGGGATTACGGGCATGCACCACCATGCCCGGCTAATTTTTGTATTACTAGTTTGACCATGTTGCCTAGGCTAGTCTCGAACTCCTAAGCTCAAGTGATCTGCCTGCCGAGGCCTCCCAAAGTGCTGGGATTATAGGCGTGAACCTCCATGCCCAGCCTTTGTCTTATTCTTGATCTTAACATTCAGTATGATGTTGTTATGCATTTGTCAAGTATAGCCTTTATTTGTGTTGAGGTAGATATCTTCTGTTTCAATTTGTTGATACTTTTTGTCAGGAAGGGATGTTGAATTTTGTCAAATGCCTTTTTTGTGTCTGTTGAAATGATCATGTAGCTTTTGTCCTTCTCTTAACGTGTGTGACTTTTATTTATTTGTATATGTTAAACCATCCTTTCATCCCTGGGGTGAATCCCACTTTAGTATACTGAATGATATTTTTAATGTATTTTTGAATTTGGTTGGCTAGTATCTTTTTGAGAGTTTTCACATCTATATGTTTTAGGGATATTGGCCTATAGTTTGCTTTTTCTCTGCTGTATCCTTCTCTGGTTTTGGAATCACAATAATGCTGGCTTTGTAAAATGAGTTTAGAATTGTTTCTTCCTCTTTATTTTTTTGGAATAGTTTGAAGAGCATTGGTATTAGTTCTTTAAATGTTTGGTAGAGTGCAGCAGTGAAGTCATCCGGTCCTGAGCTTTTCTTTGAAGGCTTCTGTTACAGATTCAGTTTTCACACTTGTTATTGGTTTGTTCAATTGTGTGTGTGCGCACGTGTGTGTGTGTGTGTGTGTGTGTTTAGAGATAGGGCCTCGCTCTGTCACTCAGGTTGGAGTGCAGTGGTGCGATTTTGACTCACTGCAGCCCCGACTTCCTGGGCTCAGGCAATCCCCATGCCTCAGCCCCCCAGGTAGCTGGGACTACATTCGTGCACCACCATATTTGGCTAAGTTTTGTAGAGATGGGGTTTTCCCATGTTGTCCAGGCTGCTCTCAAACTCCTGAGCTCAGGCACTCCACCCATCTTGGCCTCCCAAAGTGCTGGGATTACAGGCATGAGTGACCATGCCTGACCCCATTTTTTAACTGATAATTTATCTGGGTAAATTGTATGTGTCTAGGAATTTATGCACTTTTTTCTGTTATCAATTTGTCAGCATATAGTTGTTCATAATTGTCTCTTATGATGCTTTGTATTTCTGTGGTATCAGTAGTAATGTCCTCTTTTTTGACTCTGATTTTGAGTCTTCTCTCTTTTTTTCTTAGTCTAACTAAAAATGCTTGTTGAGTTTCATTGACCCATTGGTTATTAGGAGCATGTTGTTTTGTTTCCATGTATTTTTACAATTTCCTAAATTTTTCTTGATTTCTAGTTTTATATGATTGTGGTCATAAAAGTTACTTGATATGATCTCTATCTTCCTAAATCTCTTAAGACTTATTTTGTGACCTAACATATCCTTGAGAATGTTGCATGGGCAGTTGAGAAGAATGTGTATTCTGTAGCTGTTGGATAGAATGTTCTGTAAATGTCTGTTAGGTCCATTTGGTCTATGGTGCAATTTTAGTCCAATGTTTTTTTTATTTTTTGTCTAGATGATCTGTTCATTGTTGAAAGTGGGGTCTTAGAATCCCCTACTATTACTATACTGCAGTGTCTGTTTCCTTGTAGATCTAATAATATATGCTTTTTATATTTTGGTGCTCTTCTGTTGGGTGCATCTATATTTACAGTTGTTATATCTCTTTTTTGAATTTACTCCTTTAGCATTAATATAATGAGCTCCATAGTCTTTTAAAAGTATTTGTGACTAAAAATCTATTTTATTTTATATAATATGGTTATTCCTGTTCACTTTTGGTTTTTATTTATAAGGAATATCTTTTTCCATCTCTTTTCGGTCCATTTGTCTTTAATGAGTAGGCAACATATAGTAGGGTCTTGTTTATTGATTCAGCCACACTATATCTTTTAATTGGAGAATGATACGGTTTGACCATGTCCCCACACAAATCTCATCTTGAATTGTAATCCCCATAATCCCCGTGTGTCATGGGAGGGACCCAGTGACAGGTAATTGAATCACGGGGGTGGTTTTCTCATGCTGTTCTCATGATAGCAAGCGAGTTCTCATGAGAGCTGATGGTTTTATAAGCTTCTGGCATTTCCCCTGCTGGCACTTACTCTCTCTCTTTTCTTTACATATTACCCCATCTAAGGTGTTTTCTCATAGCAATGTGAGAACAGACTAATACAGTAAATTGGTACCAGGAGTGGGGCATTGCTATAAGATACCCAAGAACGTGGAAGCAACTTTGGAACTGGGTAATGGGCGGAGGTTGGAACAGTTTGGAGGACTCAGAAGACAGGAACGTGTGGGAAAGCTTGGACCTTCCTAGAGACTTGTTGAATGGCTTTGACCAGAATGCTCATAGTGATATGGACAATGAAGTCCAGGCTGAGGTGGTCTCAGATGGAGATGAAACACTTTTTGGGAACTGAAGCAAAGGTCACTCTGGCTCTGCTTTAGTAAAGAGACTGGTGGTTTTTTGCCCCTGCCCTAGAGAACTGTGGAACTTTGAACTTGAGGGAGATGATTTAGGGTATGTGGCAGGAGAAATTTCTAAACAGCAAAGGATTCAAGAGGAAGCAGAGCATAAAAGTTTGGAACATTTGCAGTCTGACGATGCAATAGAAAACAAAAACTCATTTTCTGGGGAGAAATTCAAGCCAGCTATGGAAAGTTGTATAATGAAGAACCAAACACTAATTGCCAAGACAATGGGGAAAATATCTCCAGGGCATGTCAGAGAGACCTTCATGGCAGCCGTTCCCATCATAGGCCCAGAGGCCTAGGAGAGACAAATGGTTTTTTGGGCCAGGTCTAGGGCCCCCCCGCTGTGTGCAGCATTGAGATTTGGTGCCCTGCATTCCACCTGCTCCAGCATGGCTAAAAGGGGTCAAGGTACAGCTCAGACTGTTGCTTCAGAGGGTGCAAGCCCCAAGCCTTGGCAGCTTCCACGTGGTTTGGGCCTGTGGGTGCACAGAAAACAAGAATTGAGGTTTGGAAACCTCTGCCTAGATTTCAGAGGCTGTATGATAATAGATGGATGTTCAGGAAGAAGTCTGCTGTAGGGTTGGAGCCCTCAGGGAAAACCTCTGCTAGGGAAGTGTAGAGAAATATGGGGTCGTAGCCTCCACAAAGAGTCCCTACTGGGGCACTGCCTAGTGGAGCTGTGAAAAAAAGGCCACCATCCTCCAACCCCAGAATGGTAGATCCACCAACAGCTTGCACTGTGCTTCTGGAAAAGCCACAGACACAGAAAAACAGCTGTGAAAGCAGCCAGGAGAGGGGAGTTGTACCCTGCAAAACCACAGAGGCAGAGCTGCTCAGGGCCGTGGGAGTCTGTCTCTTGCATCAGCATGGCTTAGATTTGAGACATGAAGTCAAAGGAGATCGTTTTGGAATTTTAATGACTGCCCTGTTGGATTTTGGACTTGCATGGGGCCTATAACCCCTTTGTTTTGGCCAATTTCTCCCATTTACAATGGGTGTATTAGCCAATGTCTGTACCCCCATTGTATCTAGGTAGTAACTAACTTGCTTTTGGTTTTAAATGCTCATAGGCAGAAGGGACTTGCCTTGTCTCACATGAGACTTTGGTCTTGGACTTTTGGGTAATGCTGGAATGACTTAAGACTTTGGGGGACTGTTGAGAAGGCATGATTGTGTTTTGAAATGTGAGGATATGAGATTTTGGAGGGGCCGGGGGGGACATAATGATATGGTTTGGCAGTGTCTTTACACAAATCTCATCTTGAATTGTAATCCCCATAATCCCCACGTATTATTTGAGGGACCCAGTTGGAGGCAATTGAATAATGGGGGCAGGTTTCCCCATGCTGTTCTGATGATAGTGAGTGAGTTCTCATATGATCTGATGGTTTTATAAGCATCTGGCTTTTCCCCTGCTGGCACTCATTCTCTCTCCTGCTGTCCTGTGAAGAGGTGCCTTTGGTCATGATTGTAAATTTCCTGAGGCCTCCCCAGCCAGGTAGAGATGCATGTCAATTAAAACTCTTTTCTTTGTAAATTACCCAGTCTCAGGTATTTCCTTGTAGCAATGTGAGAACAGACTAATACAGAGAATTTAACCCATTAATATTTAAGGTTATCAATATGTAAGGACTTCAGCCATTTTGCTAAATGTTTTCTGGTTGTTTTTTAGATCTTTGGTCTTTTCTTCTCTTGTTTAAATCTGGTTTGGTTGTTTCAGTGTTGCCAAGCCTTGTTTACTTTTTTTTTCTTATTTGTGTATCTGTTGTAATTTCTTTCTTTGTTTTCACCGTAGGGCTAACATAAAGAATCCTGTAGTTGTAATAGAGTATTTTAAACTGATAACGTAACTTTGGTTGCATAACACTACTACACGCCTTTCTCTCTCCCATTTGTGTTTGTATTATCTTGATATACATCTTTGTGTATGATGGGTTCCTTAGCCACTATTTGTAGCTGCTGTTTTTTCCACCATTTTGACTTTAAATCTTCATACTAAAGAATTGAAAGATTTACATAGCATGATTAGAGCAATTCAGTATTCTTAGTTTGTTATAAATTAACATCTACTGGTGGGTTTTATACTTTCATGTGCTTTTATGATCATTTTTTGTTAGGCCACTCTAGTAGTGACGAATTACCTCAGCTTTTAATTATCTGGAAAGGTCTTTATTTCTCCTTCATTTCTGGAAGATAGCTTTTGCTGGATTTTACATTGTTGACTGATTTTTTTTTTTCTTCTCAGTACTTTCTCATCCTATTCTCTGCTGACCTGCAAGGTTTCTGCTGCAAAGTCTGACTGTCTAGTGGGGATTCCCTTATGTGTGACTTCACATTTTTCTCTTGCAGCTTTTAGAATTCTGTCTTTGTCCTTGACTTTTGACAATTTGATTGAAATGTGGAACTTTTGGCGTTGAATATAACTGGGACCTTTTGAGTTTCTTGGTTCTAGATGTTCATATCTCTCCCAAGACTTGGGAAGTTTTCAGCTATTATTTTGTGAAATAGATTTTCTGTGACATTCTCTGTCTCTTCTCCCTTTTGCACTCATGTAGTGCAAATATTTTTTCACTTAATGGTGTACCATAAGACCTATAGGCTTTCTTCATTCTTTTTTTCCTCTTATTTTTTCCCCCTTGGACTGGGTTATTTCAAAAGACCTGACTTCAAGTTCAGAGACTCTTTTTTTGTGCTTGTCCTAGTCTGTTTTTGAAGCACTCAATTGTATTTTTTAGTTTATTTTCAATAAAGTAACATCGTATGAGATCAGACTATCATACATAATATTTACTAAAATTTAATATTCTTATTAAATAAGTACTTTTTAGTCTTTTGATTATACTTATAGATATTGGTGGAAAACTAACCATTTAGTTATATAATCCTGTTTTTAAATGTCTAAATTAAAAATGAAACTAATCTTCTACATTCTTATACATTTAATTCTAGTATGAATATGCAAAATACAAATAATTTTTTCTTCTCCATATCTTGGTGCAAGAGTTACTTTTATAGAATTTGAAGTTACTTTTTACATTTACATAGGGTGAAGATTGCTTCTTTTGAGACAGTCTTGCTCTGTTGCCCAGGCTGGAGTGCAGTGGCACAATCTCAGCTCATTATATCCTCCACTTCCCAGGTTCAAGAGATTCTCATGCCTCAGCCTTCCAGTTAGCTGGGATTACAGGCATGTGCCACCACACTTGGCTAATTTTTGTATTTTTAGTAGAGACAGGGTTTCACCATGTTGGCCCAGCTGGTCTCGAACTCCTGGCTTCATGTGATTCCTCCAGCCTTGGCCTCCCAAAGTAATGGGATTACAGGTGTGAGCCACCATGCCAGGCTGAAGGCTGCTTTTTACATTTTCTTGCAAAGATGTGCGCATGCAGTCCAAAAAGTTATTTTAACTCCATTAATACTGAGCATAAACTTAAAAAAAATTAGGATCCAAATATTTATAATTGTCATTAAGAATTGTACATCTCTGTCCCGATTTTACCCTACTGTCTCCCAAATCCCTTCATTTCACACAGACAACAGAGTATATTTATGAGCCTTATTTGTTAGTGGCATGCTAGAAGTCACTTTGCTCTTTCATTTTCTTGTGATAATTTATCATATATATTTCAAGTTCTCTGCTTTGAGTTCTAACATTGTAGGACTGGCTGCCTTACTTTGCTCTGATTAAGAAAAGAGCTCTTACCATTTGTTTAAAGAGAAATCAATTCACTTACTCAAAATGAGCTAATTAGGGTAAGCCCTTGGGAGACTGCAAATAGCGAGTAGATTTTCAGGCCACTGTGATGGCTGGGACTGCTTAGATACTTCAGGTTTTTAATTTCAGGAGGTTAAAATCAAATATCGTTTAGAGATTGCTTATAATGCTTACATTTGCATCTCACTGAAATAAAAATAATCAGTGGTGTCTGGCTCAGAGAGAGTAACCTCTAATTCCAAGGCAATTCCAAAATATTATTTTAAAATGTTTCTCTTTGTGCAATAAACATTTCTGAGGATTTTTACATCTGACAATATCTTCATTTCATCTTCACGTTTCTCTAGTAGACTGATAGTATAGCTGCAGATCAATTTTTAGCTTTCCAATTGTTTTCCTACAACTCTTAGAAAATAATACTCATTGGTCTTTTACTGAAAAAATTAACCTGATTCTTATTTCTTTGACAGTGACTATTTCTTTCCTTCAGAGTATTCTTTGTCTCTGATATTAAGACTTGGGAAGTTTTCAGCTATCATTTTGTGAAATAGATTTTCTGTGACCTTCTCTGTCTCTTCTCCTTCTTGCACTCATAATATGTTCAAGTGTATGTTTTTGTTTTTGTTTGCATCTATTCTTTTTGATACTCCAAAGCCAACCTTTCCACCTATTCCTGGTAACTCAAACCAGCTGGATTGCATGCTATGGTATATTAGGTTCGCTGCTGCCTATATCTAGTTGTTGATATTGCTCTTTTTTAGCTCTGAAATAGTGACACAGTAGATAATGATGCAATGAAGACAATGTGAAAAGAAAAGTTTGCAACCAAAATCTCTCTGTAGGCTGGTTTGCCCCAGCCATGGCAGTTACCATGTTCTCTCCTCCCACTTACAAGTGCCCCAACACTTTCTTTCTTCCAGATGTTTCCCCCTCCTGTTGTGCCATCTTCTGTGTTCAGTATCCTTTTGTCAAACACAAGATTTGGAAGTGGGAGATAGTTTTCCATTTTGTGTATAAACCAGGGTAACTTTTAAAACTCCATTTTAATTCATTTGTAAAATAAAGTTTTCCAAAATTTTTATATTACATTCATGATAACCAAATTTATCAAATATTTTCCTCTTCATTCTGCTATAATTTTCCCCCTCCCATTTTCTTCCCAAAATCATTACCATGATTGAGGCTTCTATTCCTTATTAACTAAGGCAGAAAACTCCAAATTTTGACTCTTAATTCCTTTCAAATCATCCTTTATTAATATAAAATTTGTTTTTCTAAGGAAAATCTTTTTTTCCTCCTCCATAACTTGGTTCTGTAGCCAGCCTTACTCCTAAGCTGCTTCTATAGTAAAGCAGATCTTACTGTTGCAGGAACAAACTGTGACAGATTCTGTGAGGACTTTCTAAATGCTCTTTCCTTCTCCTGGAATCTCCTAGCTATGCTTAACCAATAAAAATCAGGTAATGTTCCAGCATGTTCCAGAAGCCCTCTCAGTTGTTACTGATTTCCCCTTCTGTATTTCTAGTACCAATATATAACTTAAATAATAATTTCCATAAAAGTTATGTTTTAAACTAGGCAAGTTAAGATCTGGCACTTGAATAAAAAGGAATTCTCTTATTTGGGGGAGAATTTTAAAGTTTATACATATAAATGATTCCAATGAAAGAACTTAGGACTACATTTTAGTTTTAGAGTTTGTCATCATTTTTATCAGGTTATAGTTAATTACTAGCTAAACTTAATAGAATAATTACACTTTAGCAAAAATAAGTCAATTTATGATGAAAAGTAAAGAGCAGTGAGTTATCCAGGTTCTAATCTTTTCCCATTAAGTATTTACAGGAATTTAGCTGAATCATTTCTGTAACTGACTGTAAACAGTCGAGATAACTCACTCGATAAGGGTAGAAACTCACTACCTTTGGACTGGTCTGAATCACTTCTGACGTTTTTCTTAGGTTTCTCATGGGTAAAAGAACATAATAACCTCTTCCCTCTCTAGTCATTTGTTTTCTCATTTGTTCATTTATTTATTAAATATCTGTTGAGGGACTACTATGCAATAGGTACTATATTAGATGCTAGTGATTTACACTAGAAATTATGCTAAAGATTATACCAATACACACATGAAAAAGAGTACAGGTATTACAATCTTCTTTGGGAGCCCAGAAGAGGGAATGATTAATTCTGCTGATAGGAAAGTCAGGGAAGACTTTTTTTTTGGAGGTTACGGGATGAGGAATTTTTTTTGTTTTTTTGAGATGGGGTCTCCCTCTGTCACCCAGGCTGGAGTACAGTGGTGCGATTTCAGCTCACTGGAACCTCTGCCTCTCAGGCTCGAGCAGTCCTTCCAACCTCAGCCTCTCTAGTAGCTGGGACCACAGGTGCACGGCACCAGCCTGGCTAATCTTTTGAATTTTTGGTAGAGATGGGGTTTCACCTTGTTACCCAGTCTGGTCTCAAACTCCTGAGCTCAGGCGATCCACCTGCCTCAGCCTCCCAAAGTGCTGGGATTCCAGACCTGAGCTAACATGCCCAGCCAAGGAATTCTTTAGACAAAAAAAGGTGGAATGGTATTCCAGGGAAAAGGAAATACCTGCCATGTTTGTTATTCTAACCTAGCCAGTAGAACTAGGTTGGAAAGGGGTTAATATCATGCTGGAGTGCTTATGCTTTATCCTTTAGACAAGGAGGATATAACAGAACTAATAAGAAGCGGGCATGGAGGTAATATAAAAGGTTTGTGTTTTATAGAGGCAACATTGATGAGGATGTAAATAGTAGATTAGATTAAGAAGATTGAGGCCTGAAAACCAATTAAGAAGTTATAATGTTCTAAGAGCAAGGTGGGTGGGGACTTTAGTATTGTGGCAGTGTGAATATAAACTAAGAAGAGTACAAAGATGCTTCAAAAGTAGAATCAGTCTTCACAGAAATCCTATATGGATCTAATAACAAACAGATGTGATCACAGTTTTTGAAACGTGGACTCTTCATAGATTAAATATTATCATCCTTATTTCTTTAAGGATATGTGCATTTATAAAAGCTTGGCATAACAAGCACTAGTAGTGTTTATGACACTGCCATATTCAGTATCTTTTATTTATTTACTTATTTATTTATTTATTTATTTGAAACGGAGTCTTGCTCTGTCATCTGGACTGGAGTACAATGGCGCAATCTGGGCTCCCTGCAACCTCTGCCTCCCGGGTTCAAGCAATTCTTCTGCCTCAGCCTCCAGAGTAGCTGGGATTACAGGCACCTGCTACCACACCTGGCTAATTTTTGTATTTTTAGTAGAGATGGTGTTTCATCATCTTGGCCAAGCTGGTCTTGAACCTCGTGATCCACCCACCTCAGCCTCCCAAAGTGTTGGAATTACAGGCGTGAGCCACCATGCCCAATCTTTTATTAATTTAGACGTTCAGGCTTGAAGAGTAAGACTGTGTCTTTAAATTTGTAGTGATGTTAGTGACTATATTTTTTGGTAAAATATATATTTAAATATATAACTTTTAACATGACTTTGTGTTAATGGTTAACTCATTATTGTGTAAATTGTTCAAATACACAATTTAACATCTTTTTGTGTAATTTTTCCTGGTATTCTGAAAAATTCAGTAAGTTTGAAAACAATCATTTGAAAAGCAAAATACTGAAAAGTATAACACCCAAAGAATCTAATCTTCTTTAGTATTCTCCATGTATGCTTTTGAAAGGTCAGTTCTTGCTTTAAAATTTTTATTACATACCAGCTACCACCCAGCAATTTTTATTACCTGGTTGATGGTGATATCTATTGAGAATTACTGACATTCTAACCAATTTACATCTACTTTATATAGCTTCAGAACTCCCATTAATTCTCATTTAAATTACCCATATAAGAGGTGCACATAAAACAATCTCTTTTGGGCTGGTAGAATTTGTTGAGAGAAAAATAGGTGATAGACTTTTTTCTGAACAAGAGTTGAATCAGTAACTATATTTTTGTCCAGAATATTCCCTAGATTTATGTATCTGCCAAATTAAACTTGTAGATTTGGAATAGCTTAATTTCTAAAGAATATGCTGAAGTTAAATAAAATTAAGAAAGTAAAAATAGTACCTTCTTCTGTTGTCGAACTAAAAATATCTTTAAAATTGATAATTTCTTCCTCTCAGAGTCTTGTCCAATTTTCTTTACTATTAATCAAGGTCAGTCATAAAATGATTGCTATATACTATTTTTTAAAACTTTGTGGTAGGATACTTATTTGTAATACATACCTTTGTTGGATGAAAGCATTTCTCAGTTGTGCTTAGAGCTTTCTTTTTGCTAACACTTTTGAAACTCCACAAACAAATTCACTGTTTTGTATGTCCCAGGTGAAAGAGTTCCCTTTGAATTTAGTTCTTAGTAAAACTTTATCTATGCCCCTCCTCCTAAACTGATATGTTTCATTCCTTTTGATAATAAAAATTATGTCATTTACTTACAGAGCTTCAGTCAACAAAGTAGAACAAATACTAGGTATTTTAATGGATAATTTAATATAGAGAATTGGTAACATATTGGAGAGCTCGAAAAGCAAAAAGGGAAGAGTAGAATAACTGAGATATTTGCAGGAAGCAGCTACCTCACCTAGAGCTATAGGAACAAAGGGAATCAAAGAATCTGAGGTAATCTGACTGTAGAATTGGAGAAAGACCCCTCGGAGCCAGACTTAGACCTCTGAGGAAAGAGTGCTGCTATTCAGAAGTACTGATGTGTTTAAGGGGGGATCCTTTGACTGATGCTGAGGGTGCCAAAATAAGCTGGACACTGGAGCCAACTGCTGTTGTTGGAAGGATACTGAAAAGAATCTCAAGTGAACAGGAAGAAGGAAGTTTCTTTTCCTCTATTCCAGCTTCCCATTCTTCTGTAGAAATCCAACTGGCAGAACCTAACAGGATATCATCTGTAAAGGAGAACTTCCGTTTGCAGTTAGCCCCAGCTTCACAAACATATATGCTATGCTGAGAGACAATACCTCCTACATAATAGAATATGCCTTTTCATTTGCACATCCTTTAATTTTATTGGGTTTTTTCTCAATGTTTTGCTTCTTGATTTGGGTGGCTAGTTTGGTCATTCTTTCTCCTTTTAAAAATCTTTTTTTTTTTTTTTTTTGAGACGGAGTCTCACTTTGTCTCCCAGGCTAGAGTGCAGTGGCACAATCTTCACTCACTGCAAGCTCCGCCTCCCAGGTTCACACCATTCTCCTGCCTCAGCCTTCCAAGTAGCTGGGACCACAGACGCCCGCCACTACGCCCGGCTAATTTTTTTGTATTTTTAGTAGAGATGGGGTTTCACCGTGTTAGCCAGGATGGTCTTGATCTCTTGACCTCGTGATCCACCCGCCTCAGGCTCCTAACGTGCTGGGATTACAGGCGTGAGCCACTGCACCCGGCCTCTCCTTTTAAAAATCTTAATGAAAGCACTGAAGGCTATATTACTGAGCACTATTTTAACTATAACCCACAGCTTGATAGGTATGTTTTCATTATTGTTCAGTTTTAAATATTTTCTGAATTTCATTGTAACTTCATCTTCTGTGCTCCATTTTTTTACTCATTCTTTATCTTGATTACCTTTTAGATATAGATTTCTATTATGTATAACTACATTATGACTAGAGAATATGGTCTTATGACAGTAATCTTTTGAAATTTGTTGGGATTTGTTTTATGGCTTACTATGCAATAACATTTTGTTATGTTTGAAAAGAATGAATATTCTGCTATTGTTGACTGCTGTCCTCCCATTTTATCCTTTAGTGTAAAATATTTTAATTCAAAGCTTATACTATTACACATAAACAAAATGGTATTTTGTTCATTTGTTTTATACAGGTTCGGAATGTTGTCTCTTCTTGATATATTGAACATTTATCATCGTAAAGTGATTCTCTTTAGTGCTTATGTTTTTCCTATTTTTCTGATATTGATAAATGTATATCAATTTTCTTTTGGTTATTTTTTGCTAGATATATCCTAATTTATACTTTTAATGTTAACTTTCTCAAGTTCTTACGGGTGCCTCTTATAAAGAGCCTATAGCTGGATTATGCCTGATCTATAACTGGAATATTTAGTCTATTTACATTAATTTGGATTAATTATACATTTTATATTTTTTCTACTTTTTTTTTTTTTTACTCCTCATCTTCCTTTGGACTGATTATTTTCTAATGTTTCTTTTTCCTAGTTTACAACTTATATGCATTTTTTACTTTTTAGTTGGTATTCTATATATTGTTTGTACATACATAGTTTATCAAAGTTAAACTCAGTATATTTGCGTAATTCCCAGAGAGTTTAAGAAGCTTAGTATATTGTACTCAATTCCCACTTTATATGCAGTTATAATTTTATATTTTAGTCCCTCTTTCTTG
Source organism: Papio anubis (assembly GCF_008728515.1). NCBI lineage: Eukaryota > Metazoa > Chordata > Mammalia > Primates > Cercopithecidae > Papio > Papio anubis. Next base: position 30,863,498 of record NC_044987.1, on the reverse strand, counting down.
TTGTTGTTGTCATCATGTACATAATGCTTATTTGGTGTTGTCGTCATGTACATAATGTTTATTTGGATTTGCCCCATGTTTATCACTTGTGTTGTTCTTTATTTCTTCCTGCATCTCAGGCATTCTGTTTGGTTTCATTTTGCATCTGCTTGTAGTGTAGAAAGTATCTTTTGATTGTAAATTCTTGAGTTCTTATTTATCTGAAAATGCCTTTAATTTGCCCTCTGTCTTAAAGGGTATGTTATTCTGTATTAACATCTAATGTCTCATTATACTGAAGGGAGAGTTGAGGTAGAATTCTATCTTTTCTGGTTTCTGTTGTTGAGAAGTCAATTTTTGCTTCTTTGATCTATCTTTTCTTGCTGCTTTTAAGATCTCTTTACTTTGATTTTTGGCAGTTATACTTTGTTGAGATTGAGTATGGAATTGTGTTCTTTTTCTCTTTAATTCCTTTTTTTTAAAGAATTTGTAAGATTTAATGGGCTTTTTGAATTTTTATTGGTGGTGTTGATCAGTACTATCAACGTCTGAGTTATTCTTTAAATTTTGACTGCTTCACTATGTCTCTTCTCTGGAACTCTGATTGGATATATATTAGACCTTTTTCTCTCTGTTCATCATGTGTCTTATTTCTCATATTTCCCATCTTTTTTTTTTTTTTACATGATACATTCTGAATTAATTCTACAAAACTGTCTTCCAGTTCACTCATTGTTTTTTCAGCTGAATCTGATCTGTCAAAATGTTACATTCTTAGTGTTTCTGTGTAAAAAATCCCAGTCTTATGACTCTTCATCTACCATAGAATTAAATTTGTGGCCATTTGCCTGGTTTATTGGTCTGATCAGAAAGGAGAATAAAACTTATATTAGCTTCCAGAAAAGGGCAAAAGGGCCTAAATTCCTATATTAAATCCAGAGTCCTTGAGGGACTATAGCATTATCTCCTTAAATATTTACATATCAAAAGGAATAAAGCTCTAAAAATTGGAATCATCTCTAGGTCATCTGGCTCCCGGAGAGATTGTATTTATGTACCACAGTGTCGTTTAGATTTCAGTCACATTACATTTCCTAGACATACCCTTTCAAAGGAAAGAAGATAGCTGCCTTCTTCCTCTTTATAAACTGAGAAAAACAATTTTCTCTACCCCTTGTACCCAGCCAGTGGAAGATCTGTCTACTTGAATAGGATAATTTATCTGGTTTTCATGTGGCTGCCCGAGAAATAAGACCTGGGACAAGAAGGTAGGGGCAACACACTTAGTTACTGTGAAAGAATTAATAAGAAATTGGTGATCTAGAATACCTCTATTCACATTCAAGACGAGGTAAATAAAGATGAAGATTAAAAACTCAACACTTAGCTTTCTGAATAGTCATGCCTTACTTCTGAACTCACAGTTACATTTGGGTGCATTTAAGAATATGCTTTAATGTGTTGTTCAACATTTTTAGTTGTTTTCAGCAGTAGCTAGCCCTACTTGAAATAGAAGCTGAGATAATCTTTTTATTTTGAGCAACTGTGAAATAAGTCATATGTGTATTAAGTGATTATGCTTTGTAGACTTCCTTTTTTAGTTCAGTGGTGATGTTATGTGGTGTTGGAATTACTGTTTTCTCATTGAGTCTGTACAGTAGCTGTTGAAATGCTAACTCTTCCTTTTAGCCATAAAGTTATGAACCAACTGGCTTACTCTTTGAGAGCAGTTGGGCTCTTCTCATACTTTAAAACACCACACACACACACACACACACACACACACAATATTTTGGGCTATCTTATTGACTTTCTAAGAATCAGTCATGCACATAAAGCACACCAAAAGGCATTTCATGGAAAAATATACATCATTTGATTTTTAGGTGGGCATGGAAGAAAAGATAAACTTTTCAATGTAAGTCAATTTTGGGAAAAAAAAAAAAGGTCTTCCTATTGGTTTCCTTTAAGCAGGTACAAAAATCTCAAATGTATGATTTTCTATGTTATTATTCATAACCCACCCTTCTCTCATACTCTTATATTCCCGAAACTCTTTTTTTTTTTCTCTTTTTTTTTTTTTTTTGAACCAAGGTTTAACTCTTGTCACCCAGGCTGGAGTGCAATGGTGCAATCTCAGCTCACTGCAACCTCCATCTCCCAGGTTCAAGTGATTCTCCTGCCTCAGCCTCCTAAGTAGCTGGGATTACAGGTGTGCACCACCACGCCCAGCTAATTTTTGTATTTTAGTACAGATGGGGTTCCTGTGTTGGCCAGGTTGCTCTTGAACTTCTGACCTCAGGTGATCCACCCATCTCAGCCTCCCAAAGTGCTGGGATTACAGGCGTGAGCCACAGTGCCCAGACAAAACTTAAAATGTAACAAAATAACTTTGCACTGAAAGGCGTATGCCAGACACATAGTCAGTACTCCATGAAAATTAGCCATTCTTCCTCTTAAATATCATGGTCTATGTTAGGCCTCTTAATGTGAGATTTTATTGTTACTCTATTATTCTACTAGGTTGCCTCTTTACTTGATAGCTTCACAGAGCAGAATCATTCCTCAGGCCAAATTATGGAGCAGATATCATATTAAAAATACTTTCCTAGAAATAAAAATTTTTATTAATGTGCCATCTTTTCTATTAATAGACTACTTTTAAAAATAATTTGCTTTAAAATTATTTGCTAATTTCATATGCCGTGAGAGTTTCATAGTTTTTATTAAAATGGCAAAATCACAATTACTTTTGCACCAACCTTATTTCAAACAAAAGTTCCTTTGTATTAGTGCTCTGTAGGTTCCTCCTGATTTTTCTTTTAGAAATACGTAATAGCTTATAGCATTAGCTTCCATGCCTCAGATCTTTCAGAATACTCATGTATTAGTCCATTTTCACGCTGCTGATAACGACACACCAGGACTGGGCAATTTACAAAAGAAAGAGGTTTAATGGACTTACGGTTCCACATGGCTGGGGAGGCCTCACAATCATGGCAGAAGGCAAGGAGGAGTAAGTCAGTTCTCACGTGGATGCGGGCAGGCAAAGAGAGAGAGCTTGTGCAGGGGAACTCCTCTTTATAAGACCATCAGATTTCATGAGACTTATTCACTATCACGAGTACAGCATGGGAAAAACCTACCCCCATTATTCAATTACCTCCCACTGGGTCCCTCCCACAACACGTGGGAATTCAAGATGAGATTTGGGTGGGGACACAGCCAAACCGTATCAACTCCCCTTCTCTTTCAGCCTTGGCTTTACTTCATCTACTAATTTCCTGCGTTTTTGCCTTTTATTTCAGCTCTTCAACACTTGTGATTTAAACAATTTATTGAGTATTATATACTTTCCCTGGTTGAATTCTGATTGCTCATTTAAATAACATATCTTTAATTGCAACTAAAACATGACTGTTTGGGTTTTATTTGATCCACTTGATAATCTGGTGTGAAAAGGAGTGTGCATCTCCGAATCTGTAGGTTCCACATCTGCAAATTCAACTAACCACAGATTGAAAATATTCTGAAATAAAAAACACAATACAGTATAACAACTACTTACATAATGCTTACTTATATTGTATTAGGTGTTATAAGTAACCCAGAGATTATTTAAAGTATACAGGATTATGTGTGCAGTTTATGTGCAAATACTACCCCATTTTAGATAAGGGATTTGAGCATCCATGGATTTTGGTATTGAGGGAGGCTCAATACCAAGAGGAGGATAGGGAAGGGGATAAAAAAGGAAAGAAAATAGCACTATGACTTTAGTGAGTTTAAAGAGTTGAATGATTATACAATTTCTGGCCATCTATTTTACAGGATAGCCATCTGCCTTACTGTACCAAAAGCCAGTTATTAGTAGACAAACAGAGCTAATACAAAGGAGCTTTTGTTTGAAATAAGGTCAGTGGAAAAGTAATTGCGATGTGGATACCCTGTGCTATGGGAGGAGGGGGGATCCAATCCCCTGGTATGACTATAGTTGTTACTAGGTATGAAAGGTTTAGAAATCTAAGCTCTGTCCACTAATAACTGGCTGTTGGTATAGTAAGGCAGCCAGCTAGCCTATGAAATGGGTGGCCAGAAATTCTATAATCTTTCAACTCTTTGAACTCACCAAACTCATAATGCTATTTTCTTTCCTTTTTTATTCCCTTCCCTACCCTCTTCTTTCCACAGTTTTGCCAGTAATCTACTTGTGGATTTAATTTAATGCAGATATGTACATAATATGCAGATATGCAGATATGGGCATAATTTAATGCAGATATGTAATATTTTGACCTTTCTGATTGTAGATGCTTGGGAAAGTTGTCTGTTGAACTTGCATTAATCAGTTAAGATATTTTATATTGCAAGTAATTGGAAAACTCAGGTCAAACTGACTTATGTGAAAAATGGAAATTTGTGGTGTACATGACTGAAAAGGTGTTAAAATGGTTTTTTTCATAGCTGATTTCAAGAAACTTGAAAGAATGTCATGAGGACACAGTGATTTCTATATACATATATATCTTATGTATTATATATATCCTCATATATATATTCTGAAAGATCTGATGAGCTGAAATATATACATATGGATGATCATGTATATTACATATCATTGTATCACTGATATACATATATATCATGCATATTTATATATATGTACAAACACACAGTTTGTTTTCTATGTTGACACCATTTTTCATACAACCTTTCTTTATTATCACAGAATTATTGCAGCTATTCTGTAACTTGTGATCCCTCAGATTCAAGTCTAGTAGAAAGAAACAGTTACCTATTTTTCAGAATACCCAGCAGAATTCTTACCACATTTCATTGTCTCTGTTTGGTCATGCTACCGTCCCTGAACCAGTCACTGTGGTCAGGAGAATGGAACACTCTCATTAGTTAAGCCCCAATTCAAGTTACAAATTAATTTGTGGAACTGAGTTGAATCAACTCTTCCGGAACTATGTGGACTAAGATTTGGGAAAGGCTTCTGCCCAGATGTTAGGAAATGATTATCTAAAGAGGAATGAAGGGTTACTGGAGGGCAAAGGTAGAATTTCCATTACATGGAAGTGAAGGTATTTCTCCCTTTTCTATAACCCTTACAGAGCCACTCCAACTTTGTTTTTACTTCTAATTGCCTTTTTTGCTTTTTAAAGTGACTGTTCATCAAGTCTTTTGTTATCTTTATCTTCCTTATCATAGAAAACATACATTGAACTAAGACATGATCATATTATCTGGAAAAAAATACCTTTGTCCATTTGTTGATTACTGTTTTATAAGCTATGGATAAATACACACAGTGGAGGCTACATTTTACATCTTACGAATTTCATTGAGTCACATATCTGAGGACTCTGATGTTATCTAGACTCTATATCAATCCCTGTAACACCTTGCACAAGCAATAATCTAGTTGAGAGGTTGGCAAACTGCAGCTCAGGAATAGGCCAAATCCAGCCTGCTGCTAGTTTTTGTAAATACAGTTCTATTAAAACCCAGTTGTGCCTATTTGTTTGTATTGTCTGTGACTATTTTCATCCTACAACAGCAGAATTGAGTCCTTGCAACAGAGACCTTATGGCCCACAAAGCCTGACATGTTTATTGTCTGGACTTTTACAGAAAAACATGCTAAACTCTTGTCTAGCTGTTGCTTGAGCGTACTCTGGTGAAAAAAATTCTTTCTGAGAGAGAATCATTTCTAAAAGCTCAATTATCAACAAACAAAAAGAATACTACTTTCATGTGTCATCCATTCACTTAGGTCTAAAATAGTATCCCACCTAGGAAATTATTTCAGTTAAAACACAAACAACCTGGTTTCACACCTAAATTGTACCAAATTAGACACATTTTTGTTGCCTAAAGGATTTTCCTTAAGAGTTAAGTTTTAAAATATTGATAACCTGTATACACACACACACCATGGAGTACCACTCAGCCATAAAAAAGAATGAAATTATGTCTTCTGTAACAATGTGGATGGAGCTGGAGGCCATTATGCTCAGTGAAATAACTCAGAAACAAAGTCAAATATCACATGCTCTGACTTATAAATGGGAGCTAAACAATGGGTACCCACGGACATACAAAGTGGAATAATAGATATGGGGCACTGTAAAAGGTGGGAGGTGGGTAAGGGTTGAAAAAATACCTGAATAGTGAACATTGTACTTCATAGGTGATGAGTACTTTGAAAGCGTGGACTTCACCACTATGCATTATATACATGTAAGAAACCTGCACTTGTATCCTCTAAATCAATAAAAATAGAGAAAGAGACAGAATGAGAGAAAGAAAGGCAGACAGAAAGGAATTAAGAAAAGCAAACCTTATTCCCTCCTAGCAGCTCCATGATCAGATAATGATTTTGTCTGTATACACTGAGCTTTTTAAGGACAAGATGAACTTTAAAATGTCGGAAGCAAGCCTTCAAAAACATACAATTCAATCAATTGTACTTACTCATGAACAAAATCCCTAGTAATCAATTGAGTAAACATATGGCTGTCACTTGCTAGTTTCATCAAAAAGCATACTGCATAGTTGTTGTAACATACTCATTTTGTGATTGTTAGCTGTATTTGAATTATAAATATTGAGTTTATTTTCCAGACTACGTAACATACAATTTAACATGTTGCTACTGCATAAATATGCTCCATTCATCTTTTGAGAATGCTTAAAGCAGCTGTATTTATTTTTAGAATTATTTTCAGCTTGGATATTGTGGGGATTGCTAAATGAACCTTTTAAAAAGTTTAGGCTGGACATGGTGGCTCATGCCTGTAATCCTAGCATTTTGGGAGGTCAAGACAGGTTGATCACTTGAGTGCCGGAGTTTGAGACCAGCCTGGGCAACATGGCAAAACCCTGTCTCTACAAAAAAATACAAAAGTTAGCTGGGTGTGGTGACGGGTGCCTGTATTCCTAGCTACTCAGGAGGCTGAGGTGGGAGGATCACCTGAGTCCAGGAGGTCGAGGCTGCAGTGAGCCACTCCAGCCTTGGTGACAGAGTAAGACCCTCTCAAAAAAAAGTAAATAAATAAAAAATAAAATGTTTAATACATTTAGCTACCTATTTTCTCATATTGTACATAAATGGAATCTTGCTTCAGTGATCTAAGTTTGAGTGTTTTTGTTCTATTAAGTGACAGTGCAAACAGTGCTATCAACCTAATAAAATGGATTAAAATCCACAAAATATACTTTGAAACAAACTAAATTAGTACTTGTTAATCTTGCTTAGTATATGATTGATAAATATTTAAATACCACATATTATTTACTTCTAGGAACCCTGTTTTAATATAAAGGATTACAGAAGATCTATAACTCAAATTTTATTTGAATTTTATTACTTAGTTGATTTAGGATGGAGATGTGCTAAATATTACTTATTGCATGCTCTGACAAGTAGTTAATTCTAATTAACTTTTTATAATATTAGACTTTTTTCCCCCTCTGGATTCAGTATGTGTGTATCTCAAAAATGATTTCAGAGTATTGATAATGTAAATATAGCGGTGATAGGAATAAAAATGTCAATATTTAAGCTCATAGGCTGAATCTGCTTTTAGGAATGATTTTATGCTAATAAAATTTACTTAATGTTGATTTATTTAATGGCAATAACCATGGTAGGTTAAATTACTTATTATGCTACATAGATGAAAAAGCAACAGTGCCACTATAGACTCGTCAATGTGGCAACTAGTAAAATGAGGAGAAGGGATCCTTAATGAAGGTTGTAAGCAGAATACATAGAGAAAATTAAGATAATGAGTAGTAGGTAAGAGAATAGCACTTTCCACAATTATTTCTTGGCAGCTCTTTGACACTTTTAGGTTATTTTTGAAAGTGATCTTTTTCTTTTAATTATTGAAAGTGATTTTTTTCTCTTAATCACATAAGCTATTTTGAAACAAATGGGATTCCTTCAGTTTTTCTTAAGAAACCCCAGAACTGTCATATATCACAGCCTCTGTTAAAGTATATATATAGAAATAAATACTAAGATATAATGTTCAGTGATCTTGAGCACAAGATTTTGTTTTTGGTTTTACTCTGGTTTGGTGTTGTAATTTTCAAATTGAAATAAATGCCCATTCACATTTTATTTTAAAACCGTGATCTCTTCTGCTCTCTTTGTAGTGGTTGAGTAGTATTGCAGCTGTTCTGATCTCTTTGCATTGACTTACAAGATGCCATTTTTTCTATTTTCTTTTCTTACCATACTATTACTTAATGTGGTTTCCCTTTCACTATTCCTAATTCTTATTTCCCACATTCTTTTTTCTTTTTTGAGATGGAGTCTCACTCTGTCGCCCAGGCTGGAGTGCAGTGGCATGATCTTGGCTCACTGCAACCTCCCTCTCCTGGGTTCCAGCAATTCTCCTGCCTCAGCCTCTTGAGTAGCTGTGGTTATAGGTGCATGCCACCATATTCGGCTAATTTTTTTATTTTTTTTTATTTTTAGTCGAGGCAGGGTTTCACCATGTTGACCAGACTGGTCTCAAATTCCTTACCTCAAATGCTGCACCTGCGTCGGCCCCCTCAAAGTGCTGGGATTGCAGATGCGAGCCACCGTGCCTGGTCCACACACCACTTTAAATGTTGATGAACTCCAGAATTCCCTTCCTGTGTATTTGCTGACTTAATACATTTGACCATTTATAAAATAAAAGCATTTCAAAACAATTTTTAAAACAGAATAGAACAAAGGGTTTAAATAAGTTTCAAAGCATTTTATATATCAGTGATCTGTGTTACTATTCAGTAAATATTATAACATTTTTCTTTTAGAATTCAAACCTGATACATCAGAAAGTGCCTCCTCCTAATGATCGACAAGGATCTCCAATATTGTCATTCATCATTCTTGAACAATTTAATGCTATTCGTTTAGTACAAAGTGTTCACCAGTCTCTTGCTGCTCTCAGCAAAGTCATCAGAGGAACTACTTTATTGAGTTCAGAAGTACAAAAATTGGCAAGTGCTTTATTAAACCAAAAGGTAAGCGAGTACTAACTGTATGTATTTTTATTTCATTTTTATAAGTGACTCCTCCATCACATATATATTTGTTAGGAATATATAGTTAATAGTAGCAGAAGACCCAAGTCACACTGGCTTAAGCCATATAAAAATTAATTGGCCGATGTAACTGAAGAATCCAGTGGTATCTAGCATTATGCCAGCTTATGTAAGAACTTAAATTGTCATTAGGGCGTCAGCTTACGTAGTTGACTAGTAGCTATCTAGTGTTGTATATATAATGAAATCTATGTTGATTTCACTTTGGGGCAGGTCCCCTATACATGAGCTTGAGTTTTATATTCTGAGCTCCAAGTCCAACAGAAAGAACCTGTTTTCTAGTAATGGACACAAAAATCTTAGGATTTGCTTTGATTAAAACCAGTTGGCTCATGTGTCATGCCTATTCCCATACTAGTTCAGTGGGCAGTGTATGCAAAGCTCTCACTGACCACAGCTTCCACCAAATGCCTCTTCTTAGAGCTGGGGATGGATTTATCTTTGCCTGTAACCCATATACTGAGAGTAGGAAAACGATGGTTACCAGTGAAAAGTCTAGATACTTTTAGAAGAAAGGGAAATCAACACTTCTTGTGCTGAAAAATTGGACCTTTTTAAATGATAGTAAAATCCATGTATTTTATAGCTATTTGATAGAAACAAAAATATGGGATGTTCTGCATATATTTATTTTAGCTGTTTGGAGAATAGAAACTGCAGAAGTTGGTATCTGGAAAATACTTCACTGGAGTACTATAGGAATTCAGTTTTCTTCCCCCCCTCCTTGCTGTTTATACTCAATATAGGCAATCCTCTGATAGTCAACCTAAAAGTCCTCTCTGTTTATATTCTGTTTGAATATAAAATAATAGCCTTCCTGGAACTTCCTACATTCATATATATAGTAACATTAAAATATCCAGTGCTTTTCTACATATAAAGAAAGGTCTACTCTGGCATCCTTACCTTCTTTTTTACCTTGAAAAATAATCTGTTTTGCATTGCTTTTTCTTTGCGCATAGATCACCATTTCTGTTAATCAACTGTGATTATGAAAATACTATAGTTTTGATTTGTACCACAGATTATAACTAATTTGTTTTTAATTTGGGGTAGATATATTGTCAGTCATGGAAGATTCTTGGCACAGTGAAGGAACCAGTTGGAAAGGATTCTAAACTTTCTAAGAACTTTACTTAATTAACTCATTTAACACCACAATAACATTCTGAGTGACATACTATTATCTCTATTTTACTGTGATGAATTTGAGGCAGTGGGGTGTTACATAACCAGAGTCACATAGCAAAGAGTTCCAGAATCACGATTTGAATCTGGGTATGTCCTGTTGTTATAATAAATGTAAATGCTTCAAATTTATATATCAAAATATAAATGCCCTTGAGAGTAAATTTCTTTATCCAACTATATGCTGTAAAGAACAAAATGTATCAGTAAGACAAATTACTGTTGAATTAGAAGAGAAAATAATAACAAGGAAGATGACATGTAGAAGAGAACAGTAAGTCTAGTAGGACTTGTACACAATGAAGTATAATTAGGATTGGATTAGATTTTGAGGTCTTTAAAGCCAAAGAAAGGAACTTGGATTAAATGCTGTAGGCAATAATTATATTTATATGTAGAAATAATATAGCAAAATGGCTAAGAATGTGGCCTCTGGAATATGTCTGCCTGTTTGAGTTCTATTCTACCACATAGCAACTGTGTAACCTTGGGTAGGTTAATTAAGCATCTCTAAACTTCGCTTTTCTCATTGTAAAATGAGGGTAATAATGGTACCTCATTATTATGAGGTACCTCATGGGATTATTACAAGAATTAAAACATCAGTAAAGTGCTTGGCACATAGCAAGCACCCTACAAATGTTGTTCTTGTTATTGTTATTTTAGGATAATTTTACTATGAAAAGCTCTTCAAGTATTTATCTGGTATCATTGTGCAAAATAAGTTTATAGAAATAGGAATACCATGTAGGTTACTGTAATTCTCATCTCAGGAAGAGGTAGTTAAGTTAGGGCCTGGAATAAGATATTTCAAGATGGTTCTATGTGATATTAATAAAAAATGTAAGAGGTAATTGGTAACCCATCAGAGATAGTGAAGAGGTAAGAGGTGCCCCATCAGAGATAGTGAAGGAGGTTTCAAAATATTCTGAGATTTATAGGAGGGTGAAGTAAATACCTGAAGTAATTGTGATGGATAGTGCTTGAATTATCTGTTTTTAACTACCTTCTATTAGGCTGTGGTGAGCTCAAGTAATTGAAACTCCTGATGCAAGTAATACGGATGTATTCAGGAGGGGTACTTCTAAGGGGTTGAGGGGAAAAATGCCTGTCGAGGGTCAGTGTCCCCCTCATTCTGGTATAGGAGCTAGACTAGAGTGGTAAAATGTCCAGAAGAAACCAGCACAGAATACTTCTGAGATAATAAATGGGATTATTCCATATCGGAGGCCTTTTTGGACAATGGTTGTATGGTGGCCTTGAAATGTACTTTCTTGGATAATATCACATCATCAGTGGTATATAGTTAGTGTACTGGATAATAGGCTTAGGGTTAAAAGAGTTGTAGAGTTGAAGTGAAATCACATGGCCAGGCCAGATGTTATTAGAAGAGCTGAGAGGGCCCCTGTTAATGGTCAGGGGCTGGGGTTGACTATATGGTGCGCATGTGTTTGGTGGGTCATTATGTATTGTCATGTAGATAGAGGCTTAAGGGCTAGGGCGAATTCGAGAATGGTTAGTAGGATTAAAATAATGAAAGCAATTGAAGCTGTGGGAAGACTAATAGTTGATAGTACTAGTGTGGCTCCTCCGATTAAGTATATTAGTAGGTGGCCGGCTGTAATGTTGGCTGTTAATCGTTCAACTAGTGCTATCAGTTGGATGAATAGGCTAATAATCTCAATGATTACCAATACAGGAATAAGTGGTATGGGTCTGCCTTGTGGTAAAGAGTGGGCTAAGGAGATTTTCTCTTTTAAACCAGAAGCCTGTAATGACTGTGCCTGCTCATAAGGGGACTGCTATACCTAAATTTATTGATAATTGGGTAATTGGTGTAAATGAATGGGGTAGAAGCCCAAGGAGATTGGTCGAGGCAATGAAGAAAACTAGGGATATCAGTATTAGGGATCAGGTTTGTCCTTTAATGTTATGAGCAATTATTATTTGTTTTAGTACAAGTTGAACTATTCATTGTTGACTGGAGATCAGTCGATTACTAATAAGATGATTGGAGGTTAGATAGTACGGTGGGAAATAAAATGATTAATACTACTGCGGGTAGACCTAGAAATGTCAGGGTAATAAAAGAGGTGAATAAATTTTCATTCATTTTAATTCTCAAGAGGTTAAATGTTCTTGCGTTTTGATTATTTTTTGTGTAGGGGGTGTGTAATAAATGAGAATAAAGTTATGATTAGTGACAAGATAACAATAGATCATGTGGAAATAATCTAGTCGAGGCATTCACTGCAGAGAGGTGCAGACCTCTCAATCTTTAACTTAAAAGGTTAAAGCTAAGTAGCTTTACAGTGATATTATAGTGTGGTTGTGGATCAGGTTTCAAAATTTTTTAAGGGAATTGATTCTAGCATTATAGGTATAAAACTGTGGTTAGACCCACAAATTTTTGAGCACTGTCCATAGTAGAGGCCTGGTCGTGTAGCAGTCAAGGTAGTTTAAGCATTCAGGAATTGCATCTCTTTTGATGCCTAATGAGGGAATAGTTCATGAGTGTAAGATGTCTTTTGATAAGACTAATATACAGATGGGTATCTCTATTGGGAGAACTGTTAGGTTATCAACTTCAAGGAGTCAAAGCTCTCCTGGCTTTAAGTCTGCTGTTGGGGTTACATAAGAATCAAAGCCTAACTCTTCATATTCTGTACACTCATAGCTTCAGTATCAGTGGTGACCAATTGTTTTGATGGTAATAGAAGGGTTGTGAACCTCATCTGTTTTATATAGAATATGTAGGGATGGAAGGGCAATTAAAATTAAGATAATGGCAGGTAAGATAGTTCAGACAGTCTTGATTTCTTGGGCATCTATGGTGTTAGTATGAATTGATTTTGTTGTGAGTATTAGGGAAATAATATATAGGACCAGAGAACTAATTAGGAAAATAATTATAAGAGTGTGGTCATGGAAAGTGAGTAATGCTTCCATAATAGTAGCTCCATAATAGTAGCGCCTCAAAGGCCTAACTAAACTGTCATAATGGATGAGCCATTATGACATACAGGGTTTGACCTATAAATTTGACAAAGTTATGTAATGATTTTACTAATATCTTATCAAGAAAGCCATAGAGGTTATGGGATTGGCTAGAAACCAGTTTCTGGAGGTTTGATTCCTTCCTTTTTTGCTTAGGTTTTCACATAGGTTGGTTCTTCGAATGTGTGGTAAGGTGGTGGACAGCCGTAACGTCACTCTAAATTAGTAGATGATTGTTCAGTTGTTAGAACTTTTCATTTTGAAGCAAAGGCTTCTCAGCTCATAAAAATTATTAGTATAACCGCTGTTAGTGAGATAAATGAGCCTACTGATGAGATAATATTTCATGTGGTATACGCATCGGGATAATCGGAGTAACGTTGGAGCATACCGGATAGGCTGAGGAAGTGCTGTGGGGAAAAAGTTAAATTAACACCTATAAATATAATGGTGAAGTGGATTTTAGCCTAAGTCTGATTAATTGTATAACCTGAAAATAAGGGGAATCAGTGGACAAGGCACTGTATCATGGTGAATACTGCTCCTATTGATAGGACGTAGTGGAAACGGGCTACAACATAATGTGTGTCATGTAAGATAATGTATAGTGATGAATTAGCTAGTACAATGCCGGTTAGACCTCCTACTGTGAATAGGAAAATGAATCCTAGGGCTCAGAATATTGCGGGAGATCATTTGATATTACCGCCGTGCACTGTAGCTAATCAGCTAAAGACTTTGACACCAGTAGGGATAGCAATAATTATAGTAGTGGCAGTGAAGTATGTCCGTGTGTCTACGTCTATTCCTACTGTAAATATATGGTGAGCTCATACGATAATCCCTAGGAAGCCAATTGATGTTATAGCTCATACTATGTTCCCATATACCCAAATGGTACCCTTTTTTTCAGAATAATGTTACGATATGGGCGACTATTCCAAAGCCTGGTAGAATAAGGATATAGACTTCAGGGTGACCAAAGAATCAGAATAAATGTTGATACAAGATAGCGTTGCCTCCCCCAATAGAATCAAAAAAAGTAGTATAAGGTTACAGTCAGTTAATAATATGGTAATGCCGGCAGCTAGAACTGGGAGAGAAAGGAGGAGAAGGACTGCTGTAATGATGACTGATCAGACGAAAAGGGATATTTGATATTGGGATAAGGCTGGGGGTTTTATATTAAATTGTGGTAATAAAGTTAGTGGCTCCTAAAATAGAATAAACACCAGCCAAGTGGAGTGAGAAGATGGTTAGACCTACAGAGGTTCCTGCATGAGTTAGGTTCGCTGCTAAAGGGGGATAAACGCGTTCTAGCGCCAGCTTCTACCATTGAGGATGCAAGCAGGAAAGGGGAGGAGAAGTCAGAAGTTCATATTATTTATCCAGGGAAATGCTATGTTGGGTGTCCCAATTATCAGAGGGAATAGTCAGTTACCAAAACCCCCAATTATGATTGCTATGACCATAAAGAAGATTAATACAAATGCGTGGGTTGTAACAATAACGTTATAAATCTGATAATCTCCTAGCAGAGTTCCTGGTTGGCCTAATTCTGCTCGAATTAGGAGGCTTAAGGCAGTGCCCACTATTCCCACTCATGCACCAAATAACAGATATAGTGTTCTGATGTCTTTGTGGTTAGTTGAAAACAATCAATGATTGATAAACATAAGTGAAAAAAAGGTAAAATGGCTGAGTAAGCATTAGACTGTAAATCTAAACACAGAGGTCAAGGCCTCTTTTTACCAGCCCTGAGGTGATTTCTCATGTTGAGTTGCAAATTCAAAGGAGCAGCTTCAATCCTGCCGGGGCTTCTCCTGCCTTTCCCCGACAATGGCAGGAGAAGTAGATTGAAGTCAGTTGATTAGGGTGTTTAGCTGTTAACTAAATTGGTGGCTTGAATTCCACCAATCTAGCAAGAGCTTAGTTTAATTAAAGTGATTGATTTGCATTCAACTGATGCAGAATAGTCTTGCAGTCCTTAGATCTGTTACAGAAATTAAGTGTAATTTACTTACTAAGGGCTTTGAAGGTTCTTGGTCTTATTTAACCTACATTTCTAAGTTATGATTAGTATTATTGGAGAGATGGGTAAAAGGAAGGTAGAAGACATAAGTGAGAGGAGGAGTAGTATGAGTTTTGTGCTTTCGAATTGTCATTTTATTTTCATATTATATGTGGGGAATATTATTACTGCGATAGAATAAATTAGGCATATATAAAAGTATAGGTAGAGTAGGGTTATGGAGGAGCTATAATGGTTGGGGTAATAAGACAATTGTTTTTTGTAAATTCTCGAATGATGGCTCATTTGGGCAGAAATCCTGTTAGTGGAGGTAAACCTCCTAGGGATAATAGAATTAGTGGGATTATAGGTGTTAACCATGTTAGCTTCAGGCATGAGATAGTGACAGGGTTGTAGTGCTTATGCTCAGGTTGAGTGAGTGCTAGGAATGCCGTGATTGTTAAAATAAATAATCAGGTTAAGAATAGTAATGCTTGGGTTATAAATTAGTACTGCTATTATTCAACCTATATGACTAATTGAGGAGTAGGCTAGGATTTTGCACAATTGTGTTTGATTAAGTCCCCCTCAACTGCCCACCATAATGGATAAAATTGTGATAGAATATTTGTGTTTATTGATGGGAAAATTTGAAATATAATTAAGATAGGGGCTAGTTTTTGCCATATGAGGAGAAGTATGCCAGACATTAGAGAGGTTCCTTGAGTCACTTTTGGGACTCAGAAATGAAGAGGGCTCTTTCTAGTTTTATTACTAGGGCTGTTATTAAGGATGAAAATTGATTAATAGTATTTATTGTCCATGTCCAGAGTACAGGTTATTGGAAAGGATACCTGTCATACGAATTATAGATGGCAGTTGCTTGTGTAAGGAAATATTTGGTGGCTGCTTCTCCAGGGTGGGGATTTATTTTTTTCAATTAAGATTGGAGTAAGAGCTAATATGTTTATTTCTAGGCCTGTCCAGATGAGAAATTAGTGTGAGCCTAGTATTGTGATAAGAGTTCCTGTGAAAATACTTAAAGAAATAATAAGTTGGGCTAGTGGATTAATTAGTACGAGAAGGATATAACCAACAGTTTCGGGGTGTGGGCCCGCTAGCTTATTTAGCTGACCTTACTTTAGGACGTGGCATAATAAGTAGCACGGAGAATTTTGGATTCTCAGGGGTACGTTCAATTCTTATATTTCTAGAAATAAGAGGATTTAAACCTCTATTGTTTATCAAAGTAATTCTTTTATCAGACATCTATGTTTGGGATAGAATGCTGGAAATTAGAATAGGCATTGAGATATATGCAGAATGCTAGTGTAAGTGGTAGAAAATTTTTTCAGGGAAGATATATGAGTTGGTCGTAGCAGAAACGGGGGTATGCTGTTCGAATTCATAAAAACAGTAGTTAAAAGGAGTGTCTTTAGATAATGAAATTTGTGGTATAGAGTTCTGGTGAATGTATGCTGTGTAGTGCTCTTAGAAATTATGATAATATTCATATATTATGCTATGAAGAAGAGGGCAAATGAACCTGCAGCATATTCGATGTTGAAGCCTGAGGCTCTGATTCTTCTTCTGTTAGCTCAAAAGGAGCCCAGTTAGTTTCTGCTAGTGTGGAGATAAATCAGATTATGGCTAGGGGCCATCGTGGTAGGAATAGTCAGAGGAATTCTTGTGTTGTGATGAGTGCGTGTAAGTAAAATGAGCCACTTATCACAACTGATAATGGGATAATGGCTAGGGTGACTTCATATGAAATTTGTCTGGGCTACAGCTTGTAATGTGCTGATTAGTACATAATTTGAATTAGATGCTCATACTGATCATAGAATACATGGCTAGGCTTGATGTGGCTAGTATAAATAGGAGGCCTTTATTAAAATTAATTAGAGGATCTGCTATAGGGAGGTAAGTTCACAAGAGGAGAGCGATAGAAAGGGCCAGGAGCAATAATATAAAGGGTGACAGTAGATGCTGAGGGTCATAAGGGTTCTGTGGGGAAAAGTTTTATTGCATCAGCGAATGGTTGAAGCAGTCCATAGGGGCCTACAATGTTAGGTCCTTTGCATAGTTGTATATAGCCTAAGATTTTTCATTCAATGAATGTAAGGAATGCTATAGCAATTGTAGTGGGAATAATAAGTAGGAGGTGGTTAATTATAGGCATATTGTTAAGAAGAGGAGTTGAACCTCTGATTTATAGTTTTAAGTTTTATGCAATTGCCGGGCTCTGCCATCTTAAACCCTGTTCTCAGGTCAGATGTGTGATGATTTGTTAGATTGAGATAGCATCATCTGTGAGGTGAGGGTGCTTTATGAAGTGGGCCCTATTTCTCTTGTCCTTTCGTACTAGGAGAAATATTAAATAGCTAGAAACCGACCTGTATTATTCCAGTCTGAACTCAGATCACGTAGACTTTATTGTTGAACAAACGAACTCTTAATAGCAGCTACACCATTAGGATAGCCTGATCCAGCATCAAGGTTTTAACCCCTATTGTCAATGTGGACTCTAGAATAGAATTGCACTGTTATCCCTAGGGCAACTTATTCCATTGATTAAATTATTGGGTCAATATATGTTGACTTGCTTAGACTAGTGCAGTCTTAGTTTAGGTTGTTCAGAGGTTGAATTATGCTCCGAGACCCCAGCCAAAAATTTTAATGCAGTGGTATGGGTTAGGGCGAGTTTCTATTTGCATTAATGAAATAAAGCTCCATAGGGTCTTTTCATTTTATTTGTTTGTATCCCACCGAATAATTTCACTGATTTAAAGTAAGAGACAGCTGAAGCTTTGTGTGGCCATTTATACAAGTTCCTATTTAGGAAACAAGTGATTATGCTACCTTTGCACAGTCAGGACACCATGGCCGTGGAACATATATCACTGGGCAGGTAGTGCCTCTAGTACTGGTAATGCTAGAGGTGATGTTTTTGGTAAACAGGCAGAGTAAGATTGGCTGAGTTCCTTTTACTTTTTGTAAACTTTCCTTCGAGAATACCTGTGTTGGATTAGCAGTATAAATAATAGGGTCCTTATTATATCACTTATTAATATTAGGCTGTTAACTGTCAGTGAGTTCTTTCGGTCTGATGTAAGCTTATGCAATAGAGAATATCTTCATGTTACTTATATTAACATTATTGCTTCTGTTAAGTAATAGATTAAGTCCAATGTAATATTGGGATTCAGTAGAGTGGTTAGGATTTAAAATAGTTAGATGTTGAGCTTGAACGCTTTCTTAATTGGTGGCTGCTTTGGGGCCAACAATGGTGGTAATAATTTTTACTCTCTGGAGGAAGGTTATTTCCTAGGGTATAAAGATCTGTCCCTCTTTAGACTAGCAGTTAAACTTACAGGAGGACTAAGTAGTTCTGTGGGTAAGTAGATGGCTATGCTTGATGTGGCTAGTATAAATAGGAGACCTTTATTAAAATTAGAGGATCTGCTATGGGAGTTGTCTAAGATTCTATCTTGGACAACCAGCTATCACCAGGCTCAGTAGGTTTGTCACTGCTACTCATGAATCTTCCCACTATTTTGCCACATAGGTGAGTATGCTCTTCCGCTGTTCTTGGGTAGCTCATCTGGTTTTGGGGGCTTGACTATGGGTCTCTCTGTAAAGTTATTTCTAGTTATTACATTATGCAGAAGTTATAAGGGTTTGTCTTTGCTTTTTATGCCGGATTCAGTTCTTTCATCTTTCCCTTATGGTACTATGTCTATTGTGCCAGGATGAAATTTGCGTCACCTATACTTTTACATAAGATAAATGGTTTAAGATTATTTGATGACATCTTTAGTGAGGTTTGGGGTGAGATTTGGCTCAAAGTGATCAGGTCGTAATGAAATCTTCTGGGTATAAGCCAGATACTTTGGATTAAGCTGTACTTTGGTTTGTCCAAGTGCACTTTCCAGTATGCTTACCACGTTATGACTTATCTCCTCTATACATGTGTAGAGAGTTTTTAGTACTAGGGATTTCTAGAATAGTATTTGAAAAGGTGACAGGCAGTGTATGTGTGCTTCATGGCCTTATTCAACCAAGCACTCTACTCTTGGTTTACTGCTAAATCCTCCTTGAGTCTTTAGATTTCATAAAATTTTTTGTGAGATTTTCTGGGTATAGAAAATGTAGCCCATTTCTTGCCACCTCATGAGCTACACCTTGACCTAACGTTTTTATGTGTATTACTTGTACTTACTCTATAACCTTTTTAGGTTTGCTAAGATGGTGGTATATACGCTGGGGGCGTGAGGTGGTGAGGTAGATTGGGGTTTATCGATTATAGAACAGGCTCCTCTAGAGGGACATAAAGCACCACCAAGTCCTTTGAGTTTTAAGCTATTGCTTGTAGTATTCTGGTTAATGGTTTTGTTAATGTAACTATTACAGTTTAGGGCTAAGCATAGTGGGGTATCTAATCCCAGTTTGGATCTTAGCTGTCGTGTCTTCAGGATATTAAAGCTACTTTCGTAGTATATTTTATTTCAGCCTAAGTATTTTACAACTTAAATGGAGTTTAGCTTTATTGAGGGCAGATCTTAAACACTCTTTACGCCGAGTTCTATTGGCTTGGGTCAATGGTATGGCCACGGTGGCTGGCCCGAAAGTGACCAACCCTATATATCAGTATAGCTTAAACTTTTGTTTATTACTAAATATTTATCATTGCTGTTTCCCGTGGGGGTGTGGTTGAGCAAACTATTTTGAGCTGCATTTGTGCATGCTTGATACTTGCTCCTTTTGATCTGGGTAATATAGAGGGCATTTTTCACTGGGGTGGGGATGCTTGCATGTGTAATCTTACTAAGAGCCAATGGAAAGACCAGGATCAAATCTATCTGTTTATAGGGTTGTGTAATCCCATCTAGACATTTTCAGTGTCTTGCTGTAAATAATTAAGCTACATTAACTGCATAAATCCTTGAGTATAAAGTTAGAATACAAGGAAAGAAGAAATAAGTATACATAGTCATTTACAGTTCTAGAAATCCAGTGGTTTAAAGTTGAGTTGGCAGAGGTTTAGTTGGGGGTTACTCATAATTAGGGTGTAATTGATTTAGGCTATGATATATAGGGTAGCACTTTCAGAAGGGTATATTCAAGGTATCATATCAGTATTAGGGTGGGAAATTAGTTGTGCTTATTGTATAAAATGGAGGCTTAGTTTAGTAGGGTTTTACGATTGTTAGGAAAATTACATCAATCGAGGGATAGCTGTTGAGGTACTTGTGATTAAAATATGATTTCTGGGCAAATTTGGTTTCTTGTTTTGTTTCTGCTATTAATTATCTCACTGACTTGTGGCATAAACACTTGAAAAACAAGGATAATTTAAGTCATTTTCTATGATTATAATATGTGGCTTAGATTATGTTGAAAGATAAAGAACAATAAGGGCTTAATTATATGAAACAATTCTTTCATTAAAGACCAAAATATTTTAGAAAGGGGTCATAAATTTTTAATTTTTATATTTTTTTCTTTGAACCAAGATCTAAAAGTATTTCATTATCTCACATAGCAACAAAACTGGATGGCTTATTTCTTAAAGTGTATTTATGTAAGATGCAGATAATTTTAATATATAAAGTATTCTATATTATACTTTGAATTGAGAAATGCAACCTCAGAAAATATCACTACTTGTGAAATATTTGTATTATTTGTATGAAAATGAATTTGTTAAAATTCTTTCAAAGAATGAAAAATGTGTTTTACAAAGCATGTTTAAATTCTGTCACAGATGGTATTCTTAGAAATAGTTTAGGCTATTTGATGAAATTCAAATGAGACTAGTCTGAATTTCACTAAGATCAGATCAGTAAAACACTTTCTGACATCTACTTTCTAATGAGTTTTAACAAAAACTGATAATTCAGTACTACTCCATTTATTTCAAAATAAAAGTTAATTTTTTTATTACATTTGAATGTGACAAGTTATGTATGATGCCATATGATTTAATGTGCTTTAGGAAAGAGTTCAGTACTTGACATTTTCTTTACTATGTGTGACATGATTGGAGTAGGAAATTTCCTAGAGAGAATAATGACTTATTTCTTTAATAACTTATGATTATCAGCTAAAACTTTTCTTTTAAATACACAATATTTATAATTTGTTAAAGAAAACAATATTGTAAAATAGTTATCTTCTACATGTTAGAACATAAGCTTTAAAACATAATTTAAAATATATGGCAAAAATTGCAAAGGTTCAAATGCCAAATTGCTTTATCTTGCTGAATAATCACTGAGAATGTACCATTTTAGTAGAAATTAATAGGTTGTATTGATTAATTGAACCCCTTTTAAAGCCAACATGTCTATTGGTTATACATTTCTATGTATTCTAACATGCAAGTTGGTAACACTAAATGGCTTTTTAATTTTTTAAACCAGGGAGTCCCTCAATAATATAGCAAAAATGTGCTAGTGGATCCTGTGTCTTTTGATAATTTTCAAAACTGTTTAATCATTTTGAAATCATTTTTTGATCACTGACCACCTTAAAAATTGAAGCGAAGAATGTAGTTTCTTAAAATATGTTCATACATATACAGACAGAACTTTATGATATAATTTTGAGATTTATAAAATTAAGATCTTCTTTGCTAGCCTGGTTATTCCTTTCACTTTCACTCCTTTCTCTACCATGGCCCTCTTTATAGGAGTGGTTCTCCAAGTATGGTCTCCAGACCAGTATCATTAGCATCACATGAGAACTTGGCAGAAATATGAATTCTTGTACCACCCCCAACCTACTCCAGGCTACTGAATCAGAAATTCTCAGTGTGTTTCCTTGCAATCTGTTTTATGAAGCCCTTGAGATGCGTGCCAACTTTGGGGAAATACTGTAGTCAGAATTCACGTCAAAGAAGGCAATACCTGCTATGTCACCTTTCCATCTGTCTCCACTCCACGTTGTAAACATTTATGACTATGTCCACCATTGATCTTTATAAAGTGGTTGGGGACCTTATTTTTTGTTAAAAGCCTCTTTTTATTGTTTATCTACTTGCATGCAAATTAGTTCTTAGGAAAGTTCTACTCCAACTATTTTGACAAATAATTGTAAACGTTGAATAATTTGTATATTTTTCATTTAAGGTAACACCTCATATTTTAAAATGTAATGTTTATATTAAATAACACTTTACTATTTATACAGAACTTTTGTAGCCCTTATGAAATTTGCTATTCTCATCCTCCTTTTACTTAGGAAGACTGTGAAGGAGTTACATCCTGGTAAAGCATTAAAGCCCGTACTGTAATTCTAATGTTGTGATTCCTAGATCAGCTTTCCACTTTATTGCTCATTAAACATTTTGTTAGATCAAGCAGCTAAATTACAGTGTTTGTTATAAGATGCAGTTATCAGCTTTGTTTGAACTGAACTCCATATACTCATCTTCAAAGGCCTATCAAATACTGGGATGGAACTCTGCCTACCCCCTCTTCCATAGCTTTACTTAGCAACATTTTATTATATATACTTATAATGTAAATCAATTTTTATTGATTTAAGAAAAAAAGGGGCCTGCATATAACAAGAATCTCTAATCTTTTGATATTTTCCTTTAGTATCCCTAACTTAATACTATCATCATCCCAAGATAATAGAATATACTTTCTCTTTTTCAGCAAGACATTTTAACTTCCAGAGTTTGTCCTTTTTCATTCATTTAGCAAATGAAAACAGAAGTACTTTATTTTAAGGACTTTATGCCATGCTAAAGTTTTATCATTATTATTCGAAGGTAAACTGTGGTAAGTTAAAGTTGTGTACATAAGTCATAACACAATGATAAAAATGAAAGTACCAAAGAATTATGCATAATGAGCCAAAATAGGACATAAGATGGAAACATAACCTTTATCAATTAATACAAAAGTGAGATCAGGAAATAAAAAGTCAGAAATTACAAGTATCAGGAATTAGACGGAACATCACTACAGTTCCTATAGACATTAAGGGAATGTTACTAATAATTTTATGCCTACAAATTCAACAACTTAGGTGAAATGTACAAATTCCTTGAAAGAAATTCACCACTGCCGGGCGCGGTGGCTCACGCATGTAATCCTAGCACTTTGGGAGGCCGAGATGGGTGGATCACCTGAGGTCAGGAGTTCAAGAGCAACATGGCCAACATGGTGAAATCCCATCTCTACTAAAAATACAAAAATTAGCTGGGCATGGTGGTGCACACTTGTAATCTCAGCTACTCGGGAGGCTAAGGCAGAAGAACTGTTTGAACCCAGGAGGCGGAGATTGCAGTGAGCCAAGATTCTGCCACTGCACTATAGCCTGGGAGGCAGAGCAAGACTCCATCTCAAAAAAGAAAAAAAAAGGAAATTAACCACCAAAGCATGTTCAAGAAGAAATGCATACGCTTAACAGCCTATATCAAAGAAGCTGAATTTTTTAAAACCTCACAATGAGAGCTTCTAGAATTCACTGGTAAAATCTAACTAATATTTAAGGAAGACATACTGCCAACTTTGTGCAAGCTCTTCCACAAAATAGAAGAGATGGGATTCTATTCCTAACTTTTCTGAGACCAGCATTGCCTGATATCAAAACCTAACAAAGGATACAAAGTTTGACACGCAAGATGAATAAGTTCTACTGTACAACATAGAACTTAGAGTTAACAATACCGTATTGTATACTTAAACGTTACAAAAGTAACTTACAAACGTTGTTGTTACAACAAAGGAAAAGATTATTTGACACCCTCACATCACAATTAAAAGAACTAGAGAAGCAAGAGCAAACAAATTTAAAAGCTAGCAGAAGACAAGAAATAACTAAGATCAGACCAGAAGTGAAGGAGATACGGACATGAAAAACCCTTCAAAAAACGTTTCAAAAAATCAATGAATACAGGAGCTGGTTTTTTTTTAGAGACTAAAAAATAGACCATTAGCTAGACTAAAAGAAGAAAAGAGAGAAGAATCAAATAGATAAAACAAAAAATGATAAAGGGGATATCACCACTGATCCCACAGAAATACAAACTACCATCAGAGAATACTATAAATACCTCTATGCAAATAAACTAGAAAATCTAGAAGAAATTGATAAATACTTGGACACATACACCCTCCCAAGACTAAACCAGGAAGAAGTAGAATCCCTGATTAGACCAATAACGAGTTCTGAAAATGAGGCAGTAATTAATAGCCTACCAACCAAAAAAAGCCCAGGACCAGATGGATTCACAGTGAATTCTACAAGAGTTACAAAGAAAAGCTATTACCATTCCTTCTGAAACTATTCCAAACAATAGAAAAAGAGGGACTCCTCCCTAACTCATTTTATGAGGCCAGCATCATCCTGATACCAAAGCGTGGCAGAGACACACACACAAAAAATTTCAGGCCAGTATCCCTGATGAACATCAATGCAAAAATTCTCAACAAAATACTGGTAATCCAAATCAAGCAGCACATTAAAAACCATGATGAATTTGGCTTCATCCCTGGGATGCAAGGCTGGTTCAACATACGTAAACCAATAAATATAATCCATCACATAAACAGAAGCAATGACAAAAAACACATGATTATCTCAATAGATGCAGAAAAGGCCTTTGACAAAATTCAACACCCTTCATGCTAAAAACTCTCAATAAACTAGGTATTGATGGAACATCTCAAAATAATAAGAGCTATTTACAGCAAACCCATAGCCAATATCATACTGAATGAGCAAAAACTAGAAGCATTCCCTTTGAAAACTGGCACAAGACAAGGATGCCCTCTCTCACAACTCCTATTCAACATAGTATCAGAAGTTCTGGCCAGTGCAAAGATGCAAGAGAAAGAAATAAAGGATCTTCAGCTAGGAATGGAGGAAGTCAAATTGTCTCTGTTTGCAGACAACATGGTTTTGGAAAAGCCCATTGTCTCAGCCCAAAAACTCCTTAAACTAATAAGCAACTTCAGCAAAATCTCAGGATATAAAACTGTGTGCAAAAATCACAAGCATTCCTATACATCAATAATAGAAAAGCAAAGAGCCAAATCATGAGTGAACTCCCATTCACAACTGCTAGAAAGGGAATAAAATACCTAAGAATACAACTTACAAGGGATGTGAAGGACCACTTCAAGAAGAACTATAGACCACTGCTCAAGGAAATAAGACAGGACATAAACAAATGGAAAAAAAAATCTATGTGTATGTACCACCATAGAACCAATATCATGAAAATGGCCATACTGCCCAAAGTAATTTATAGATTCAGTGCTATTCCCATCAAGCTACCATTGACTTTCTTCACAGAATTAGAAAAAAACTTTGACTAACCTGACAAAAACAAGCAATGGGGAAAGGATTCCCTATTTAATCAATGATGCTGGGAAAACTGGCTAGCCATATGTAGAAAACTGAAACTGGATCCTTTCCTTACACCTTATACAAAAAATTAATTCAAAATGGATTGAAGACTTAAATGTTAGACCTAAAACCATAAACCCTAGAAGAAAACCTAGGCAATACCATTCAGGACATAGGCATGGGCAAAGACTTCATGATAAAACACCAAAAGCAATGACAACAAAAGCCAAAATTGACAAATGGGATCTAATTAAACTAAAGAGCTTCTGCACAGCAAAAGAAACTACCATCAGAGTGAACAGGCAACCTACAGAATGGGAGAAAATTTTTTCAATCTGCCCATCTGACAAAGGGCTAATATCTAGAATCTACAAAGAACTTTAACAAATTTACAAGAAAAAAAAAACCATCAAAAAGTGGGCAAAGGTTATGAACAGACACTTCTCAAAAGAAGACATTTATGCAGCCAACAGACACATGAAAAAATGCTCATCACTGGTCATCAGAGAAATGCAAATCAAAACCACAATGAGATACCATCTCATGCCAGTTAGAATGGCGATCATTAAAAAGTCAGGAAAAAACATCATTAAAAAGTCAGAAAAATCCTGGAAAGGATGTGGAGAAATAGGAACACTTGTACACTGTTGGTGGGAGTGTAAATTAGTTCAACCATTGTGGAAGACAGTGTGGCAATTCCTCAAGGATCTAGAACTGGAATTACCATTTGACCCAGCTATCCCATTACTGGGTATATATCCAAAAGATTATAAATCATAGTACTATAAAGACACATGCACATGTATGTTTATTATGGCACCATTCATAATAGCAAAGACTTGGAACCGTCCCAGATGTCCATGAATGATAGACTGGATTAAGAAAATGTGGTACATATACACAATGGAATACTATGCAGCCATAAAAAAGGATGAGTTCATGTCCTCTACAGGGACATGAATGTCTCTGCAGGGACATGGATGAAGCTGGAAACTATCATTCTCAGCAAACTATCACAAGGACAGAAAACCAAACACCACATGTTCTCACTCTTAGGTGGGAATTGAACATTGAGATCACATGGACACAGGGTGGGTAACATCACACACTGCGGCCTGGTGGGGACTGGTGGGGCCTGGGCGGCGGGGGAGGGATAGCATTAGGAGAAATACCTAATGTAAATGATGGGTTGATGGGTGCGTCTCAAGGCCTTGATAAAACATTGCAAGGAAACACACTAAGAATTTCTGATTCAGTAGTCTGGAGGGTAGGTGGGGGGTGGTACAAGAATTCATATTTCTGCCAAGTTCTCAGGTGATGCTAATGATACTGGTCTGGAGACCACACTTTGAGAACCACTCCTATAAAGAGGGCCATGGTAGAGAAAGGAGTGAAAGTGAAAGGAATAACCAGGCTAGCAAAGAAGATCTTAACTTTATACATCTCAAAATTATATCATAAAGAATTAGAGAACCAAGAGCAAACAAACCCCAAAGCTAGCAGAAGACAAGAAATAACCAAGATCAGAGCTGAACTTAAGGAGATAGAGACGTGGAAAGCCTTTCAAAAAAATCAAAGAATCCAAGAGCCATTTTTTAAAATAATAAAATAGACCACTAGCTAGAATCATAAAGAAGAAAAGAGAGAAGGATCTAATAAACACAGTCAGAAATGATAAGGGAGATACTACCATTGATGCCACAGAAAAACACAAATGACTATCACAGAATACTGTAAACACCTCTATAGACATAAACCAGAACATCTAGAAGAAATGGATAAATTCCTGGACACATATACCCTCCCAAGACTGAAGCAGGAAGAAATTGAATCCCTGAATAGACCAATAATGAGTTCTGAAATTGAGGCTGTAATAAATAGCCTACCACCAAAAGAGGCCCAAGACCAGATGGGTTCACAGCTGAATTCTACCAGAGGTACAAAGAAGAGCTTGTACCATTTCTACTGCAACTATTCCAAAAAATTGAAAAGAAAAGACTGTTCCCTAACTTATTCTATAAAGCCAACGTCATCCTGACACCAAAACTTGGCAGAGATACAACAAAAAAAGAAAATTTTAGGCCAATATCTTTGATGAACATCCATGTAAAAATTCTCAATAAAATACTGGCAAACTGAATCCCACAGCTCATCAAAAAGCTTATCCACCGCAATCAAGTTGGCTTCATCCCTGGGATGCAAGGTTTGTTCAACATATGCAAATCAATAAATGTGTTTTATTGCATAAACAGAATGAAAGACAAAAAACACGTGATTATCTCAATAGATGCACAAAAGGCGTTCTGTAAAATTCAACATCCTTTTATGTTAAAAACTCTCAATAAACTAGGTTCTGAAGGAACGTGTCTCAAAATAGCCATATATGACAAACCCATAGCGATATAATAATGAATGGGCAGAAGCTGGAAGCACTCCACTTGAAAACTGGCACAAGAATGCCCTCTCTCACCACTCCTATTCAACATAGTATTGAAAGTTCTGGCCAGGGCAATTGGGCAAGAGAAAGAGATAAACGGTACTCAAATAGGAAGAGAGGAAATCAAATTATTTTTGTTTGCAGATGACATGATCCTATATCTAGAAAACTCCATAATCTCAACCCAACAGCTAGGAATACCTCTCTGCAGGATTTTTTCATAAGTATTGGCAATTTGAGTCTATTTTTTTTTCTTTTTGCAAAAATGCAAAGGATCTACTGTATACCCTTTTGTGAAAACAGGAGAAAAAATGAAAGGTCTTACACTTTGTGATTTCAAACATTATGAAGAGATTGTTATGAAAATACTGTGGCATTGGCATAAAGACAGATACAAAGATCAATGGAATGGAAGAGAGATCAATGGAATGAAGATCAGTGGAATGGAATCCACTAATCAATGGATTGGAATGGATCAATGGAATGGAAGGAATCAGTGAAGATCAGTGAAATGGAATAAGAATCCAGATAGACCCAGAAATATATATTCAATTGATTTTCACCAATAGGCTAAGGTAATTAAATAAGAAAAGGAAAATCTCTTTAACAAATGGTGCTAGAGTAACTGAATAGCCAAAAGCCAAAAAGAAAAAAAAAAAAAAAAAAACCCTGTAACTGTGTCTCCAAAGATATACAAAAATTATCCCCAAAGTAATCATAAACATTAATAAAACTTAACAAAAAACATATAGGAGAAAATTTTAGTGATTTTGTGTTTGGCAGTGATTTCTTAAATAAGACACCAAAAACGAACTATAAAAAGAAAAAAAACGATACATTGGACGTTATCAAAATTTTAACCTTCTCTTTAGAAGACACTTACAGAAATGAAAAGTGAGTCACAGAATAGGAGAAAATAATTTCAAGACATATACCTAACAAAGGAACCTACATCTAGAATAGATTTTGTTTAAAAACTCAATAATGAAAAGGCAAACATCTCAATTATAAAAATGCAAAAAAAAAATTCTATAGATATTAGGACTTGTGGATGGGAAAGAAGCACATAAAAATGTAGGTGTCATTATGAATATCAGAACTGCAGTAAGAATATCAATATATAAAGATCAGTTGTATTTCTATATAATAGCAATGAATCCTAGTATATGGCACTCACAGTATCCAAAATGAAATTAAGATCTTAATTCCACTTATAATAGCATTGAAAAAAATGAAATGGATGGGAATAAATTTAACAAAAGGAGATCAAGACTTGTGCACTGAGAGCTACACAACATCACTGAAAGAAATTAAATGGAATTTAATGGAAATTTAATTTAATGGAAAACCATCCTTTGTTCATGGGGAAATGGAGAGTGACTGCATGGATCCAGAGTATTTTGGGAGATTGATAAAAATATTCTGGAATTAATGGTTATGCTCGTACACCCTTGTGAATATATTAAAACCCACTAAATCATACACTATAGAGAGGTGGGTTTGATGGTATGTTAATTATATATCAGTAAAAACAATTTTTTAAAATCACAATGAGACAGCCCTGCACACTAGCTTGATTGGTTTATAGCTTAAATTAAAAAGCCAAATGGTACCAAGTGTTGTTATGGATCTGGAACAGATTGAATTTTCAGATACTGCTGATAGTTTAGCTTTTTCTTATAAGGTTAAACATATACTTAACATATTAGCTTATATTAACATATCACTCGTGAATATTTACCCAAGAGAAATGAAAGCATATGCCATACAAATACTTATTTGTGAACAACTCAACATTCAAGAGGTGAAATGATACGTTTTTGTTATATCCATAAAATTGGAATACTACTCAGAAATACAAACAATGACTATTTGATTTATGCAACTGCGTGGATACACCCAGTGTTCTGCCGGCAAATGTTTTAAAACTGGCTCTTAAAAAAAGAAAGAAAGAGGAGGAAGCCTTGATCTATAGCATTTCTCATTTCCATGGTACCAATGCTGCTACCATGGCTGGTTTCAAGTTACCAATATAAGGTCAATGAATGTGGAGTGAGGAAGAGATGCCTAGTAGCAAACTATTTTATAGTATTTCTTCTATCCATGTCTTCTATCCAGTATTTCTTCTATCTTATATCCAATAGACATAATCTTGAACACAGTTTTTGTTTGTTTTTGTAGAGACAGGGTCTCACTCTGTCACCTAGGCTGGAATGCAGTGGTACAATCCTAGCTCACTGCAACCTCCAACTCCTGAGCTCAATAGATCCTCCCACCTCAGCCTCCTGAGTAGCTAGGAGTACAGGCGCATGCCTTCACACCAGGCTAATTTTTTAAATTTTCTGTAGCGATAGTTTCTATGTTGACCAGGCTGTTTTTGAACTCCTGTGGTCAAGTGATCCTCTTGCCTCAGCCTCTCAAAGGGCTGGGATTACAGGTGTACGCCACCTGGCCCAGCTTAAATAAACATCATTCTTTATTCAGGTTGCTATAACAAATTTTAATAGACTGGGTGGCTTAAACATGTATTTCTTACAGTTCTGAAGGCTGAGAAATCTAAGATCGGTGCCAGCATGGTTGGGTTCTGATGACAGCGGCCAACTTTTCCTTGTATCCTCATATGGTGGAAAGAGTGCAGGCTAGCTCTCTAACCTCTTCCTATAAGAGCATTAATCCCATTTATGAGGGTGAAGCCTCATAACCTTCACCCTCATAACCTAATTCCTTCCAAAGGCCCCACCTCCCTAGTACCATTAGTGACTAGCTTTCAACAAGATGTCTGAGGGGACATAACATAATAAAAATTGTAAAATAATTACGAAGAGATGAGGTTTGAGAATATTTGTTAACTGTTTTAAAATAACATTTAATTGTAAATTCATAAAACTTTTTAAATAATGGCTATTTAACAATGAACTTACATCATTTGTAAAATTTTAAGACTTGGCTCTCACTAGCCTTTGTGAGCTGGTTCAATCACATTACTGGATAAAACTCAAAATAATTGTACATAGCAAAAAAAAAAAAGGAAGGTTAAAAGTTTAATATTTATAATACTATATATATATAAATTTAATTATATACATAATTCTAGAAAATTCAAACTAGTATGTTGTTGGGAACAGGCCCCCAAATCTGGTCATAAACTGGCCATAAACAAAATCTCTGCAGTACTGTGACATGTTCGTGATGGCCATGACGCCCACACTGAAGGTTGTGGGTTTACCGGAATGAGGGCAAGGAACACCTGGCCCACCCAGAGCGGAAAACCACTTAAGGCGCTCTTAAACCACAAACAATAGCATGAGTGATTGTGCCTTAAGGACATGTTCCTGCTGCAGATAACTAGCCAGAGCCCAGCCCTTTGTTTCTCGTAAGGAATACTTTTAGTTAACCTATAATCTGTAGGAACAATGTTTATCACTGGCTTGCTGTGAATAAATATGTGGGTAAAACTCTGTTTGAGGCTCTCAGCTCTGAAGGCTGTCAGCCCCCTGATTTCCCACTCCACACTCTGTGTTTCTGTGCATGTGTCTTTAATTCCTCTAGCACTGCTGGGTTAGGGTCTCCGTGATGCAGCTGGTCTCGGAGGTACGTATTAACATACCAGCAATTGTCTGTTAATTAGTTGGTGGAGGGAGGACTGATGAATTACAAATGGAAACAAAGAAACTTTTGAGAGTGAAAATATTGTCAATAATTTTTAGTTATATTTTGATTTTACTCTATACAAGTTTAGATACTATTTAGACCCTAAAATTCCATTTAATTTAGAATTTACTGAACTTTTGTGTTAGCTTGGAAGACTATATGCAAGATTTTTCAACATCCATGCACGTAAACACACAAAATCTGTGGCTAAACTGATAATTGTTATCTAGTTTGTGCTTCAATTAATAGCTGGCTAATTTAGTATCAAAGATAAAACAAACTAATGGGCTTGAACTCAAGTTTGTTTCATCTCAAGCATTTGATTGATTGGTTGCATTAATGCACAGAAATTAGTGCGACTGGCTCAGTAATTGTTTTGTGTTCTAATTTATATTAATAGCCACTCATACTAAATGAAATGAACAATTACTATTGAAATATTTTTGTGCCATTTTGCATTAGTAGTCATTTTAAAATAAATTCTATATAAAAATTCATAAATGTGTTGATTTTTTTTTCTTGTTATGGCTCATTTAACGTGGTTAGTGTGCTAAATTGTGGAAATCAAAACTCAATACTATTAGCTTTACAATGTTTATAGATCAAATTTTAGTGTAAACCCACAGAGCCCATTTAACTCTATTCTTGATGTATGTTTGGTTAAAATCTTTGAGAAAATATTAATAGAAATTATAACCCCAACATGCCTACATATGTACATACTTTTAACTATGGCAACATAATATTGGCCTAAATGAGTATATCACAGAAAACAATGTGGAAATAATCCACAATTTTTTGAACTCTCAAGGAATGTAAAAGCATGAAGACATCTTATTAAATACTATTTTGGTAAATTTCATGAAGTAAATATACATTCAGTGTAGTTTTACTATATGAAAGAAATGTTACAGATTATAATTTTACTTGCTGAACGTACTTAATGATAAACTTACCTTCATCTCTCCCAGAGCTAAGCTTCACTGTAAGTATTCTTAATATATGCCATGCTGTAGATAGTACAATCTGTTCATATTTTAAAAGACAAATACTGTCTTAGACAAATTGTCACAACAAAATACTATAGACTAGGTGGCTTAAATAATAGACATTTCTCACAGTTCTGAAAGCTGGGAAGTCCAAGATCAAGGGGCTGGCAGATCTGGTTTACAGATGGCCATCTTTTCCTTGTATCTTCACACTGTGGAGGGAAGAAAGAGAAAGCAAGCCCTCTCTCTTTTTACAAGGGCACTAATCCCACCATGAGGGGCTGCTCCACTCTCGTGAGCTTATTACTTCTCGAAGACCTCGCCTCCTATTATCATCACACTGGGACTTAAGATTTCAACATATGCATCTTGTGGGGACACATTCAGTCCATAGCAATATTAACTAGATTTTTTTAAAGTGCACAATTTGGAATAGAATTTATCATTCTCCACTGTACTAGAGTTCTTCCAAGAAACAGAACCAGATTATAATATGAATATATATAAATAAAAAGCATACATAAATATATATATAAAATTCAGTCTCAAATACTAATCTCTTCTGTAAACACCCTCACAGACACACCCAGAAATAACCTTTAATTGGAGGACCCTGTTAGAGTAAAACAGCCTGCTACCTGAATGGAACTCTGGGACAACAGGCATCATTAGTCAAATGGGTATATGGTCTCTCTATAACATGAGCTATATATTTTTTTCAGAATATCTGAAAAAGAGGAGGAAGGGGGAGTTTGGTTAAGAAAAAGCTTACAGTTGGATGATGTAATAAGTAATATTTAGCAAATATTTATTGCCCATCTACGATGGGTTCTCTATATTATACCAGGCTCTGGAGATAGGAAAAATGAAGAGTATATAGTCTATATTCAGTGAACTCAATATAAATAACAAAAACTAACATACAGTGATGGCTAGCAAAAAATCACAAAAGGAAATTAGTAGTCTTTCTTAACCTTTTCCCAATGAAGTTTTTATTTTACTGTGGCAAAATAAACACGACACAAAATTTACTATGTTAACCATTTTTAAGTACAGTTAAGTACATTGACATTGCTGTACAGCTGATTGCCAGAACTCTTCATCTTGAAAACCTGAAACTCTGTCCCATTAAACAACAGCTCCCGTTCACCCCTTCCCCAGCCCCTGGCAACCACCATCTGCTTTCTGTCTCTATGAATCTTGGTACTTTTGGTATCTCATTTAAGTGGAATCATAACAGTATTTGTCTTTGTGTTTCTGACTTATTATGTAAAATGTCCTCAAGGAACATTCATGCTGTAGTATATATCAAAATGTTTTTTCTTTTTTAAGGTGAGTAATATTCCATTGTATGTATATGCCACATTTTGTTCATCCATTCATCCATGGATTAATGTGGATTGCTTCCACCTTCCTTTTTTTTTAACAGTGTAAACTCTTAAGATAACAAGCATTTTATTTTTTTAATTGAAAAAACCTGGCTGGGCGCAGTAGCTCATACCTGTAATCCTAGCACTTTGGGAGGCCAGGGCATGCGGATCACTTGAGCCTAGGAGTTCAAGACCAGCCTGGGCAACATGGCAAAACCCCGCCTCTACAAAAAATACAAAAATTAGCCAGGTATGGTGGTGGGTGCCTGTAGTTCCACGTACTCAGGAGGCTGAGGTAGAAGGATCACCTGAGTCTGGGAAGTCTAAGCTGCAGTGAGCCATGAGTGATGACCACTGTACTCAAAAAAAAAACAAAAACAAAAACAAAAAACAGGTTGACGTTTATCATAGAAAGCAAGTAATAGAAGATCTTCTTTGAGAAGGAAAAACATAAAATAGATTCAAAAAATGATTTATGTTTTAAAAGAGAATCATTCAATTAAATCTTTTAGATCTGAAAGTCCTTAGTTTGCTCACGTGCCATTTCATAATCCTTTTTCTGTACCGATAAAAAAAAAAAATTGAATGCTACAGAAATACTGTGATGTGCCCATGGAGCTGAACAAAGGTCTTAAGATTAAACTGGGATCTGCTGTAACTTTTATCACAAATTACTCATTGTCTGTGTTGTACTTCCTCTTAAGCATAGATAGATGGTAAGGGCTCTCGTTAAATTGTTTCGCTCTGAAACTTGTCTTTATCCTTCTGAAATACAAATTTCTAATTATGTATGTTTGTGAAATAGATTTTAGTTATTTCAATTAATTGAGTAGAGTTGTAAATTATGGCAAGTGTAGGAATTAGTGATAATCTTAAATTGTATCTATTATTAATCATTGCATATGAAATTGAAATTGCAGTGACCTCTCTGCATTTCTTTTTTTTAAATTGTAAACTGAATCTGTTTTCACACATCATAAAAACCTTGTGCAACTGCTAGTGTTTGAAATAAATTACAATTACAGTGCTGTCTCCCTATTTCAGGCACTGCAATAAGCTAGAATCAAATGAAAGTTCTTCTGACATTTTCAAAACCTAAAATCCAATGTTGGTTTAACTTCAACAGTATGCAGATAATGGATTACTGGTATTGCACTCCTATCTGAGAAACAAGCTATTATTTTTACCAGTGGGATAGTGATATTTGTTAGTAGTACAAATAATTCCATCATTAAATACAGAAGGGAGGAAAATTCCTACAAGTGGCCATTTTTTAAGGTTCATACAATAAACATATTAAGATTGTAGAGTGGAAATTAAAACATCCAAGATTATACTAGAGTGTTTTTTTTGTGTGTGTGTGTGCAAGTCACTTAACCTTTCTCTACATAAGTTTCCAGATATTTGAAATGGTAATAATTATACCCACTTCAGAGGGTTGTCATAAAAGTCTCAACGTAGATAAAATATGTATAACAGTGCCTGTAAGTGCTATAAAAGTGTTTGCTATTGTTATTCTTCTTATTCTCATTTTCACATGATTCTTCATTGACTCACGTTTAGAATATTACCGTGCATTCTTAACTCACTTCCATGATTGCAGTTTCATCTTCCTAATGTTGTTCTTCCCATCTCTACTAGGGTAATCTTTAAAAAATCCAAATTTGTTGTGTCACTTCCTCGCTTAAAGGTTAATTTAGTTTTATCATTGCTTTCCAGATAAAATTTAAATTCCTTAGTATAAACAACCACAAATTTTATGATGTCATCCTTAATTCATCAGCCCATTTCTCTCGTCTTATTAATGCTTATTCCTTTCCTTGCTGTGTTTACCTATTACAGATACTCAGGAAAAGACCGACTATTCGTTTACCTTTTGAGACTCATATCAAGCATGATCTCTACCAGAAAGCCTTTCCTAACTCTTGCCATTCCACGCAGTTTGAATTTGATATACTCTACCTTCGTGTTCACAATCACTGTGCTTATTGCTATTGGGGAGCTCAATTTATTGTCCATAGCCATCTCTTTTATTGTCGATTTCCCTCTCTATCATAAGCTTTTATAGACAAGAATTGTGTTGTGACTTAGTATCCTCAGCAGTTAACAGATGATGGGCAGATAGCAGCTATTTACTCATACTTGCTGCATAATGACTTAATTGATATTTGAGAGAGAGTGACTTAACAAATGAACACCCTGGTTACAACTGGTTCTGCTTTTGTGACATCTTTCATGAAACGCATGGGATGGTGAAAAGAGGTTACATTTACGGTTAGACCTGGATTCAACTTCTCTATCACTTAGTTTAAAAACAAACAAACAAAAAAAAAAAACTTTAAGATTAGTTAAATAAACTAAGTCTTAGTGTCTCCATCATTATAAATTTAATTCCCAATACATAATTATCTTATATTGAATCTCAAATGGTTTAATATATATAAATCATTATAGAAAAATCTATGAAGACAGTATTGGTGCTGATATGGACTCTAGAGCCTAGTTACCCGGGGGTTTACATCCTGGATCTGCCATTTGCTAGCTCTGTGATTTTTGAACATGCTATTCTCTTTGTGTCTACATTTTCTCCTCTGTAAAATGGAAATTATAATATTAAGTTGGTGCAAAGGTAATTGTGGTTTTGGATCATGAATTTTAAGTTTTTATATTAATAACTAGGCTCAAAGATATATTTATTAATCAAAATAGGAACCATTACAATCAACACATTTTGCCAATAAGAAATGCATTGGTTTATTCCTGTAACATAAAAATCTATCCTTTGGGATTCGAGAAACTCTTGGAAAGCATTTTCTGCATCCAGCTGGTTGTGGAAGTATTTTCCTTGCAAAATGTTGAGATGCTTAAAGAAATGGTAGTCAGCTGGTGAGAGGTCAGGTGAATATGGCGAATGAGGCACAACTTTGTAGTTCAATTCATTCAAATTTGAAGTACTGATTGTGCAACTTGTGGTTGGGCACTGTCATGGAGAAGAATTGGGTCCTTTCTGTTGACCAATACTGGCTGCAGATATTGCAGTTTTTGGTGCATCTCAGCTATTTGCTGAGCATACTTCTCAGATGTAATAGTTAAGCCAGGATTCAGAATGCTGTAGTGGATCAGACCAGCAGAGCACTAAACAGCAACCGTGACCTTTTTTTGGTGGAAGTTGGCTTTGGGAGATGCTTTGAAGTTTCTTCTCGATCCAGCCACTGAGCTGATCATTGCTGGTTGTCATATAAAATCCACTTTTGATTGTACATCACAATCCGATTGAGAAATGGTTCATTATTGTTACGTAGAATGAGAGAAAACAAGACCTCAAAACAATTTTCCGTTAGCTCATGAGGCATCCTCTTATCAAGCTTTTATCACCTCTCCAATTCGAATCAAATGCTGAATGACTATAGAATGGTTGATGTTGAGTTCTTCTGCAGCTTCTCCTGTAGTTGTAAGAGGATCAGCTTGGATGATTGCTCTCAGTTGGTCGTTGTCAACTTCCGATAGCTGGCCACTATGTCCTCATCTTCAAGGATCTCCTTTGCAAAACTTCTTGAACCACCACTGCACTGTACGTTCGTTAGTAGTTCCTGGGCCAAATGTGTTGTTCATGTTGCCAGTTGTCTCCACTGATTTACAACCCATTTTGAACTCAAATAAGGAAATCACTTGAATTTGCTTTTTGCCTAACATCATTTCCATGGTCTACAATAAACATAAACAGCAAGCAATAAGTCATTAGCAAAAAAAAAAAAAAAAAGTGAGAAATGCTCATTAAAATGATGTATAACATAAGTACATTTAAGAATGCATTTCAATATCAAACAGCAAATTCTAACAATGTAAAAACTGCAGTTACTTTTGCACTTACCTAATAGTACACTTCTGAGGATTATTTTGAGGAATATATGAGATGGTGTCTATCAAGCACTCACCATAGTTACTAACACATAGTAAGCACCCAATAAATATTAGCTTAAAAAAATTTCCTGCAACTCAAGGCATAGCTTAATAGCTGCCTCTTTTTAAAGACTTCCTTGATTGAATCATTTTTTCCCTCTAAACTCTAATAACATGATACATAATTTATTCATAAAGCACCACAAGAAACTTCAGCTTTGTATCTCCTTT
This sequence comes from Papio anubis, assembly GCF_008728515.1. NCBI lineage: Eukaryota > Metazoa > Chordata > Mammalia > Primates > Cercopithecidae > Papio > Papio anubis. The sequence continues at coordinate 30,825,264 of NC_044987.1, read as the reverse complement.
ATTGGTTTTTAATTTTCTTTAAATACTATATTTATTTCATTCATCTCATGTATCACTATCATTATCATTTCTATTATATCACCTATTATGTCTTAATTCTCTACATATTTAATGCTATTAAATATTTTTTATATAGATAAATATTATCTATCACGCTATAAAATGTAAGCTCCATAATAGCAAGGACCTTATGTTAATAGTATCTGCACATTATAGATAGTAAATAATTGCTGAATGGATGAATAATGACTTAAACATTTATTGAATTAATGTATTACACTTGGCAATAAAATTGGTAACTCTCTTAACCATCTATAGATGACTAATAAATTGTCCTAAGGCTTAGTGGCATAAAACAATAGAAATGTATAATATCACAGTTTTTGTGGGTCTAGAATCCAAGTGTGGTTTAGCTGAGTATTCTGGCTCAGGGTTTCTCACAAGGCTCAGCTTCCAAAGTGGGCTCATGGCCGGCTCTTGTGAGTGAGAGGAGTGTCAAATAATTTAGGAGTCATGTTTAAAAACTGCCACAGTCTGCCCTCTAGGCACAAATTATTTACGTTTCCCCACATGCAAAATACAACCGTCTCCTCCCAAACTCCTCCACATGTTTCATTTCGTTACAGGATCAGGCTAAGGCTAAAGGGAAAAAATTGTCATTTAAATCAGGTGAAAGTATGGATGAGGCTTTTTGGGTTTTATTCCTCAAAAATAGCTGCTTAAATATTGTTCCCATCTAAAGACCAGTGAACTACAGTGACAAGTTACCTATTCCCTTTAAAACCAATATAAAATGGTAGGACAGGCATAGGATAACTGCAGACATTCCTATTCAAAAAGGGTGGAGGAAGATTGGGAGGCTAACATGTCCTTAGCAATTCTGAAATCCAAGCAAGTTCATGTTTCCAGTTCCTTTATTAGAATGTTGTATTGTTTCCTAGGAATGATTAATTGCTGTTGGCTTTACCCTTCGAGCTCTTGATTCTAACCTCTGAATTATCCATACATTTCAGTAAGATATAGCTCATGTTTGCAGCTGAGTGGTTTTCTCAGTCTGCACCCTGCCCATAGAAGCCCTGGAGCCAAGTTCTCTTTGAATTGCACCCTCTCCTAACCCTGTAATCCTAAACTGATAGTTTACACCAGAACAGTTTCTCTAAAACTGGGAGTTTGCTATGAATCTCATTGAGATTCACTCCATTAGACAAAAACCACAACCACAAATCTTTTCAAGATAAGCCTTTCTTTCTATCCTAGGCTGCTTTTGCATCAGCTGTAGGACAACACCCTTAAGATTTATTGAAGCCCTGTTGTTTAACAGAGGTTTGTCTGAGATTTTTCCTTCCTTTTTTTTTTTAAGTCCTCAAAGCTCCATAGGCTTCCTCTAGTAGTCTCCTAGAAGTCCTCTAAGTTTTCACTTACATTCTCCTAAAGATCCCTCCAGCTTCAACCCACCACACCTAGTCTCAAGTCCAATGCCATATGATTCAGGATTTTGTTAAGGCAGCACCCCACCTCTGGTGTATCAAAATTGTTATCGGTTGTCTTGCTGCAGAACAAATCTCACCAAAACTTACTGGCTTAAAATATTATTTTTAAAAAATCATTAATTTTTAGCTTAAAAGTCTGGAATTTACTAGGGCTTGGTAGAGAAAGCTTGTCTCCTTCACACAGCTCACTCAGATGGTTGGCAAGTTGGTGCCAGCTGAGAGCTGGGGGTCTCTGTTTATCTCCACATGGGCCTCTCCAAAGACAGTTTGGGCTCTGCAGCATGGTGACTGGCTTCTGAGATGAAAAGTCTCAAAAGGCAGGAAATATAAGCAACCAATTTTTTTATAGCCTAGACTTGGAAACTGGCATAGTATCACTTCCTTTGTATTGGAAGAGAGGAGCACAGACCTCAAGTCTCAAGAGGCAAAGTGCCAAAGGATTTGCAGTTGTGTTTCAAAATCACTACACCTGTTTTAGATCAAAGCACAGTTCTGGCACTTATCTATCACATTCCTAAGAAGGCTTACTTTATTCCTGTAAAGTAAAGGGATTCAGTGTTTTCTAAGGTCCTTTTCTACTCGAAATTTGGTCATCTTACAATTCCCATTTTCTATACATTATTGATATATTCTAGCCCATAGTTTCTTAACTATGTAATCAGACAGTGTTTGGGGTATAAAATTGATGTTCTCTCCTTATTACCACACTTCAGAAAAATAATATGTTGAGAAGGTTGTGTGATATTTATAAAATATTTAGAAAATCAGGAAAATCTTCACCAAAAAGGTATATTATAATCAACATGAACTTACAAGAATACTTGTGCAGTGAAGAGTCTGTGTTAACAGAGAATGCCTTTATTGGAAGGTCAAATATTAGAAATATAACTTTTGTAAGGCAGCTATTCTTAGAGAGGTTTTATTTTATTTGTTTTTAATTTAATGCACTCCTTTTTATTTTTTTCTGTTTGTTTCATATGTCTCAATGTGGTTTGGGGAATAAAGTTTCCATTTGCTCTATTTATAGTTTTAAAAAATACTGTAGGGACCAAAGCTGATTGTTTTATAATCTTCACCACTTATAAAGTGAATTTGTCAAATTTGTGTTTCATTATGCAATAAATATTGTTTAAGAAAACATGGTTGACTATTTTTTATATGTTAGTTTAAGTTCATCTATTTATTCTTTCAGGAACTTGTACTTTTCTTCCTTTTAGAGAAATATTAATTCTTGCTGTCTCTACTATTCAATGTAGTGAGATCATAGAAAAACAGACATATCTTAATGAATTTCATATGTATATGTGAATTATGCCAAAATTTTTCTCCATCACACTACTGTTAGTCTTTTATATGTAGTATCATATACACAAACTCAATTTTGACCCTTTTTAAATTGCAGTGTCCTCTCGCATGGCAGAGCAAGTGGGAAGGCCCAGAAGATCCCTTACAATACCTGAGAGGTCTTGTTGCCCGTGCCCTTGCAATACAGGTAAGCCTAAATTATTTACTAAGTGGGTTGTCCAACTGTGTGACTATTGTATTATAGAGATAACCATTGTGCTAATCACTAGTGAGAATTACATGATGATTTTGCACATAAAACACCATATATTCATTATTCTGCCGTTTGTTATTTTTGTATAGCACTATTTTTTTTTAACAAAAAATGTGTTTTCTGCTTTACTGTGGCTTGTCATCATTTTTGAGAATTTAGAGAACAATTTACAATTTTAGTAGAGATGGATCTCATAGACGGTAACTGAAACTGAATCATCACTGTGATTAGTTTGCCTTAGGGAGCTCTCTATGGGGAGCTGCTTTAAAAAAGTTTATTTCAAATTGATAAATTTTTTTCAGAATAAACCAGTCAGGTAACTTCAGGAAAACAGAAGAATAGTATAGACAGAGAAAGAGTGTATTTTTTAAGGAATAGTAGATGATACAGGTTAGTTGATGCAAACAAGGTACCTTTGTGGATTTTCCACTGTCTTCCTCTGCTTGTTGCACCAGCTTCACAAAAGAGCCTTTCATTTTAACCACATTAACTTCTACTATCACATGAATAACTTGATCTGTGTCCTCAATGCAGCACTCTTCATCCATGCTTTAAAAAAAAAAAAATCCACAAACCTGTTCACATCTTTAACCTTGTTATCACTCATCTCTGCTCCACCTTTGAACCCCTAAGCATACATGTTATTCTTTGACAACAGCCACATTTCATTCTCAAGTTTGTATTCTCTAGACTTTCCAGTCTCTTCCTGCTCAGTATTCTCTCATTCTGTCACTTTCTTTCCTGATTCTGGCCAATTCATCCTGCAATTTGTGGCATATAACTGTATTCTCTTTCTAGCACCTTCGGTACCCTAACTCACTTTTCTTTATGCTTCATCCTTTCCAAAAACCATTTAACTTGGATTAGTAGCTGTCCATATGCAGGCTGCTGAGCTCTGCTGCCAACACTTCAGATACAGTGTACCTCCAGGTACAGTTCAGATACAGTGGATGGGCCCTGAGCACTGCTCCTGTATTCCACAGTGATGTTTCAAACCTTCACTCTTTCTTGAAGATTCCATTCTGTCACTGACTCCCCTCTTCCTTAGCAGAACACCTTATGTTTTACTTCACAGAGAAAATTCAAGCTGTGAGATATGACCACTTAAATTCCTGCCCTTCTCTCTCATCTACAAATTTGTCTGAAGCCATCTTCATCATCTTTGTTCTAACATAAAAGTTGACCTTATGAAATTGAAGGCTCATCCCTAGACCTGTGTATTGATTCTGTCTGTTCTTTACTCTTTAGAGACCTCCTCCAGGGGGTCTTCCCTTGTTCTTCTGTCTTTTCATCTTTTCATCTCTTCTTACTCTGTTTGCCGGCCTACAATTGGGACTCCTTTGAAGGTACCAGGACCGATCTGAGCAATAGTTTGGCTTCTATTATAACCAGTTCTCCAGTCTGTAGGATTGTTGAAGGAAGAAAAAGTACTAGATCTGGAAATGGGTTAAAATTAGCAGGCAGAGAAGAATCTGTCAGGGACTCTGATTTAGTCATCTTTCTATCTATCTGTTGTGCATATGCCTGGACACAATCTATCACTAAATGCTGGAAGGAAGGAAGAAAGGGAGAAAGTCTATTAGTGATCTTAGAAAAGTATAGAAATGCTCTGAAGTTTGTTGTATAATTGCATGGCTATGATAATTTACCACTTCATGTACTTTTCAGTACTGTTTCCTTTAAATTATTTTTAAAAGGACAGGGACTTTTAACTTGCCATGAATGGTAGCCTATATTACACTATGTAAGTACACTTAATAATTATGCTGTGTATTTATAATGATAAATATATTGGTGGTACTATAATATTCTTTAAAACAATTTTACAGGAATTATTGCAATTTCTTGCATGGTTATTCATATATTAATAACTGGTCATCAAAACTGAACACTTTTCTACTGTGTAATTTTCTTAAAAGCTTTGTAAGGCATTTAGCATTAATTGTAGTGATAAAATACCCTCCTAACCCTCAAGATAATGTCCAGGACTGACCATAGCTTACCTTTCACCCTTCCAACCAGGGAATATGCACTATTTCTTCCACAACCACTTGGGGATACTTTTTATGTTGTTTTATTTTCCTGGCTTAATATTTTTTAAATTTTAAATATATATAGATATCCATCTTCCTGAGGTAACCTTTAATATTTGGGATTTGCTTTTCATCTATTCAAGGGCTTGATAGATCCCTTGTTTTCATCTGTGCTTCTGTTTCACAGGTACATATCCAGAGCAGCTTGTGATACTTGGAGAACAATGTAACCACCTAGTTGGAAAACAAAGGATGGGAAACTGGGTGGGCAGGGAAAATTAGAAGCACTATTTGCAAGGAACTGTGAAAATGGTACCTTTTGGTTTCTTAAGAAAGCATAATGATCACCAGGTATACAGCAGGTTGAGCCCAGATCCAGCTATAGTTTAAGATTTTAGGATCTTGCATTTTGAGGCATAGTTTATGGGAAAAGAGAACAAACTATTGAGGGTGTCATATATTGTGCCAGTTTATTACAGGAGTTTTATGCAAATAAGGTAAGACTGACTTGGGTCAAAGGTAGCATTCATTCATTCATTCAGTCAGTCAAAAATATAATAAGCAGCTACTTTATTCTAGGCCCTGTGTGAAGTACTGGGGATATAATGGTTAGTAAGTAGATACAATAGCTGCCTCACAGATCTTATATTCATTCATCATTTTATCAATAAAAGTTCTATAAATGTAAGCTGGGCACAGTGGCACGTGCCTGTAGTTCCAGTGACTCAGGAGGCTGAGGCAGGAGGCTCACTTGAGCCCAAGAGTTCAAGTCCAGCCTGGGCAACAATGAGACCTCGCCTCTTAAAAAAGATAATTCCACAAATGTGATTAATACTTTCCTGGCGCCAAACACTGTGTGAGGTTGCTGAATATGGAGTGGTAAACAAAATAGACCTACATCTTGTTCTCCAGGAATTATCCTTACAACTTGTTAGAAAGATAGAACTGAATAAACAACAGTAAGAGAAGAGTGATAAAGGAAGTACAGTATTATGGAAGCAAATAGCACTACTTAACCTAGAAGGGGTCAGAGAAGTGATGTCTAAGCTGAGAACTTAGTAGGAATAAACCAAATGAGGATGAGAGGAAAGAATTTATCAGACAGAAGGCAGACCAGAGTCTGATATCAAGAGTAAGTATTGTGTTATACCAAAGTTATTGAAATTTTGTAAAAAAAAAAAAAAATTAATAAAAAGTAAGCATTGTGGTTTCAAGTAACTAAAAGCAGAGCATAGATTGCAAGGAGGGGTGTTCAAGCTGGAGAGCAAGAGGGGCCAAATCATGATAATGTATTAAGGAATTATATTTTATCCTAAGGACAAAAGGTAACCATTGCAGGATTTTAAGGAGGAAAGTCAGATTATGTTTTAAAGGGATTATTTTAGCTGCAGTATGGAGAGAGTCTTAGTCTACTTTGTGGCAAAAGGTTTAAGACTCTCCTCTGAATATGCTTAATTTAGAGAGAGCTATAGATCCCCTAGGTATCTAAGGAACCTGAGCCACAGAGTCTTGCAGCCAGCCTGGCATTCACTCTCTGGTTTCTATAAGATCCTTTAGAGCAAAGATCTTTTTAAAAAAAAAATTCCACTGTATTTCCAATACCTATATACTGTCTGCTGAATGAATGAATGAACAAAGGATTTAACAAATGAATGGACTAGACAGATTATTCTCTTTGGGGAATTTAGAATTATTTCCCTGGCTTCAAATTTTTCTGCCTTTTCTTCAGAAATGACATCTTCAAAGATTTTCTTGTGTTCTTGATTTCCACTTCGTGTTTTCCCTTTGACTTGTAGCATATCCCTTATAGCAGGATATTTTGATTCTTTTGTGATGATCATTCTAAATTCTAGCATGTTCTCTACCATGTTTGTAAATCTTACATTGTCAGCCTTTGTTTTGGTTCCTTTGTCCTAGTTTTCTCAACTGCTCACAGTTGGATCCCTTGACTGTGCACCTGCAATTTTTATTCCAGCCCTGCTCATGTGTTGATTTCTATATCGAAGCCAGGATATAGAGAGAGATCTTTATCACCATGACCTAGTTATACTTGGTTATGCTTAATAGACCCAATATTCTGGAAATGTTTAATGGACTCCTAAATATCTCCCCCATTATGCTTCCTTTGAAAAGCAAACTTAGAGTGCTGTGTGTTAAATTAGCATTAAGGTTTGCCATTAATACTTACAGTTCATTTCAAACTTCTGCTTCAGTTTCATGTCTTTAGTTTTAAGATCCACAGTGACTTCTTGAACTCCACTCAAATTTTTTTTGGCAAGGTCAAGCCAGTGGCTGGTACATTGCTCTACTACAAAATCCTGCCACCCTTCCTTCTTATGACAGAATTTTGTTGTTTATATCAACTATTAGGCACCTTGAAGTTTGGCATGATCTAAGCAATAGATAAATAGCATTAATTATTGTTATTAGTAAATACCACTTAGCATGACATATAGACTATCCTTAAAGCTTATCAGGAAAATAGATAACTAAATAAGCAACAAAACAAATAATTAAAGGAAGTATTTGAGCAAATAGCAGAAGTACTACAATCTAGAACCACTTAGTGCTATCCCCTGTTCCCCAGGGGGTAGTTCAGCCTAAAACTTTTGGAATCATTGTTGACTTCTCTCCTCTCACACTTTACATCCAGTCTACCAGAAAGTCATATTTTCTCTGCATTCAAAATACATTCAGAGGTACCTTTTGCCATCTGTACTACCACTACCTTGATGGAAGTCATTGTGAATGCAGCTACTATCTAACTAGCGTTCTGCTTCCACCCTTGTTCCCATTCTTATTGGTTCTCAACCACACAATCTCAAATGTTCCTGTGTGAAAGCACAGCTCAGATTATATCACTCCTGTCTTGGAAATATCCCCATGACTAGTCGTCTCATCTCGAGTATCAATATCCTTACAACAACCTACAAGTTTCTTTAAGGTCAAGCCCCATTATCTCTCTGCTTTCCTTTCCTGGTTTTCTACTTTATTTACTCTGTTCTAACCATACTGGTCTTGCTTTTCAGTGAACAAACCCAGCACGCTCCCTCTCATGGCCTTTACCCTTGCTGCTTCCTCTCCTTGGAATTTTCTCCCCCCAGGAAGCGTCCTTATCTCCTTCAGGTCTTCGCTCAGATGTCACCTTTTCAGTGAGGCCTTCCCTGACCATCCTGTTTCAAATTGTAACCTCCACCCCATCCCCAATACTTCTTACTCTCTTTTCCTTCTTTGTTTTTCTCTATGGCCTATATCTTCATCTAATACTCTATATATTATAACCCATTCATTTTCAAAAGTTTCTATGTATTCTTCCACTAAAAAGGAAGCTTCATAAGGGCAGAGAGTTTTGTCTGTTTACTCCCCTATCCAAGCATGTAGACAGTAACCGGTACAAATAGGCTTTTCAGTAAATATTTGTTGAATAAATAAATGACTCCAATCATAAGGTTATTTATTCTCAAGCAAATTGGCATAAATCTCTTTTTTCCAATCATCATGATTTAGCTTCCTGGGATATATTCTGTAGTATTTCGTTACATATTTTGAGATTTTTGGCTTCTATCTAAATCTTCCCATAAATGTAGTGGTTTAACTTTATCCTTTACTGCCACAATCTAACATTTGAAGTGTTTTATTTCTCTTAAGATCTCAAATGTAAAAAGCAATTTATTATAATTACATTGTTAGATTTTCACTCATTTTTTTGAGGTGTCTTACTGTATTTTGGGAAGGTTCTGCTACCATATTCTGCATTCCTGGAAGAGTATGTTATTTTCCTAACTCATCTTAGTAACACTCCTAGTCCTTAGTATGGTATTTCACACACAGTAAGTACTCAGTAAAATTATTCATAGAAGACTTATCAATAAACAAAGTTGAAAATGTCTATATGTGGCTTTAAAACCTCCAGCATCCCCATTTTTGTATATTATACCCATAAGAGAAACCTGTGGATGCTTTGTATTCATATATATGAATATATATTTATTCATTCAGTGAATATTTACTGAGCTTCTATTTTATGCCAGCCACTGTTCTTAAGTGCTAGAAACACACCATAGTGAGGAAACATGAAATTCCTGTCAACAGGAATTACTACATGTTAGTGAAGGAGATAGATAGCAAACAAATAAATATGTTAATATTAGAATTATATCAAAATAATTTGGTCAAAATCTTGAAATTAAAGATTAATATACAGCCAAGCTTTAAATTGGATTATCACCATCACAGAATGAACTTAGGGTATATATCTGAAATTGTATTCAGAAAAATAAAGCTTTTACTATAGCAATAGTATTACAAAATGTTGAGTCAAATTTTGCACAGGGACAGTAATTTCTCAGCAGTAACAGCTGATAAATCCTTCGTATGGCCAACTATCTTGCACATTTGGAATACTAAACAGTACTCTATGGTCTACAATGATATGCAGTTTTATAGAAGCAATCTTACAAAACATGCTATTTGTACTGCTTGCAGAAGATAAATCTTGGTTCTAGAAATTTGACAATGTAGCAACATAATTGGCTTTTCAAGATAACAAAATCTTTCCTGAATTTCTATCTGCATTGCACCTTTCATCACATGCATACCAAGCTTAGCAGCTTCCTGGGGTAGCATAATAAGAGGATCTTTAGAGCAGAAAACATGCAGAGAATACTTAAACTCTTATGACAAATTTGGTTTCTTGAAGAACCAGCAAGGTCTAGCAAATGGCTTTTCATGCAAGTAACCAATGATTGTTAGTAATATCTCCTGTGCTGGTACCCTTACTCGCAAAGTATTGTTCCAACGCTTCCCTTGATTTATGAGCCTTTTTTTTTGCCATTTAAAGGCTTCTCTTAATCTTATTTGAACATATGTTATTAATATATAACAAGAGAGTTTCTAAATGTCTTGTATGCCATATACTTTTGTTTTTGGTAAAGAAGAAGAATAGAAATGATTAACAGTTTTTCTGCTGTTGTCAACAAATCCCACCTATCAAAATGTTTTATTTCTGAAGATGCAATGGAAGGTTGTGAACAAAACATTGTGTGCTTGTGATTCCTAAATCAATCATAGCCGTCACCACATTTATTCCATGGTCAATAATTGCATTATGCTTTACTTGCTGCTTTTCCATTCCATAGTATATTATCTATCAGCTTTACTTTGTTGTTAGCTATTTGCAACTGGAAATCTCTTCACAAGCAAGGAAAGTAGTGATTGGTTTTATTGTTGATTTATATGTTATCACACTTTAAAAGGACTTTAGGCTGTATATTGTTTATCTGTGTGTCTGTTGTACATAATATTGAAGTCAAGTATTTGGCTTAACACTATCAATAATACTAACTTTTGTACACAATAAAAATAATTTAAGAAAATATTTTTAGTAATATATATTCTGGAAAGAATCTTGAACATAAGATTTATAGCTTAGCAAACCTCAGAACTCCTTTTACTTCGTCTCCTGAAAATTATTCGTAATCTATGTCAGTGATTTTGACAAACTTTTTTTTAACCTCCATAGAATCAAAACCTCCACAAGAAATTGTTCCTAAATATATATTATTTTTGATGTCTACAGCTCTGAAATTTGATAAGTGAGAAAATAAATATTACGTGTACCTAGTTTTTATTTTTTTCTCATCTTTTATTTTTATATCTGGATTGAAGATGATTTATATTGGATATTTTTTAATATTTGACTTTTTTTCCTTGAGAAATTTTGAGATAGCAAAGTTGATATTCCATTATTATTTAGTCCTCACAAAATGGGAAATATTTCCACATAACTCTTCCTCTTAAAAGACTCATGGTTAAATAGAACTAAGTAACTTACGATTAAATTTTGTTACATGTTATTTAATTTTGAAAATGTCAGTATATTGAATAATTTAAAGATCTGGATTTCAGGACTGTCCGATACATATATTTTTGAATTAGTTAAATTTTTATTAATATTTCTTGACTAAAATATTTCCAACATTTTAATATTTATCTTGCTATTTTAGTCTAATATTTGTATTAATTACCAATCTATTTCTTGAACCATAGTTTTGAAATCTTTAACACAAAATTAACAATTTTTATTATAATTATTCTTTAAATTATTCTCTTGCTACACTAAGTACATAGTAACGATTCAGACTAAGATAATTTCAACCTATAGAGCACATAAGGGGTTTTCATTCAAGTAGCATATAGTGAATATTTTTAAATAAATCTAAATGTCATGCCTTGTTGACAGTCTAACATTGTTACACTTATGAAATAGGGTGGTAACATCTGTCCTTATACAAACATTAATATTATATATTTCTGGAATGTCAGAACAGTGTTAAAGTAAGCATCTGTTTGTTAAGCCTACCAGAAGGTAAAACTCAAATAACAGATCCTGGTCAATATTGAAACTGAATTAAACTTTATTTCTAATAAATATAAGGATGCTATAAAGAAAAATGATGTAGATTAAGGGGGCTAGAGACAAGTGGGTTGGGGAAGATAACACTTTAGTATGAATGGTCAGGGAAAGCCTCTCTTTGGAGGTGATATTTAAACAGAGACTTGAATGAAGTTAGAGAGCAAATCTTAAAATGTATCTGAGGGAAAAACAAATCCAGGCAGAGGGATCGGTAAGTACAGAATCTCTGACACAGGAAGTGCTTTGTTTGCTCAAGGAACAAGAGTGGCTAGGCATTGCCAAGGACCATGATGTATGAGCCCATGTAGGCTTGGTATGAAATTTAAATTTAGTTTGAGTACATGGGAGGTCAGTAGAAGATTGAGAGCAAAAAATTAAAAGGTTATTCTGCTGGTATATGAATAAGCTATAGGGAGGGAAAATAGGAGCAGGCTGACCAGTTAAGAGGTTACTGCTTTCAAAAAGCACATAAGTAGTTGCATCTCTTCTAAAATACCAAATGAATAAATACATTTTGTACATTCAAATAAATAATGCCAATAAAATTCACTTTCTGCTTTCAGATATCTTGTTGGAATTTAATGATTTCATAAAAATGAAATGCTTGAGGAAATTGTCTTCAGGATTATGGACAGTCACATAAATATTTGAAAGACTTTTTATTTTTCATTCTGCAGATGTTTCAGCATTTAGTATATGAAACTATCTTTGTATAGACCTATATTTGCTATATCTATGGACATTTGGGGCTCCTTTCTATGCCCATCTTAAAGTATGATTTTATTCTGAGATTATCTTTATATATTCTTTTTAATCTCTTTTTGCTTATGTAGAGATTTGAATATTAATGTGAGTAAACAACTGACTTGCTTCAAAAAAAAAAAGAGGTTATTGCAGTAATCCAAGTGAGGTCATGATGGACTAGGGTGGTGGCTGTGGAGGTGGAGGCTTCTCAAAGAAGTGGTAATATTTTGATATTAAACTTGTGGATTTGGCTGTGGGGCATGGGAGACAGATATCAAACGTGATTTCAAAGTTTTGACCTAAGCAGTTGGTTAAGTGGTTCAGTGACTTGAAGGATATTGATAATAAGGTAATAGAGCAGAGTTTTGTTGTTGTTTAGGGAGGAGGGGAGTGGTCTTGCAAATTAAAAGTTCTAATTTGAACATAAGTTGAGATGCCTTTTAGACATCTTGGTGGAAATGTCAGAGAAGGAATTGATGAGGGAGCTGTTGGAATTGGAAATAGAAAATGAGCAGTTATCAGCATCTTAAGATAGTGTTTAAAACCGAAGGAATGACCAAGTATTTGGCATTCCTTTGAGATGCTTAGAAAAGGAAAAATTGTCAATCATTGAAACCAAGAATTAGTAGTTAGGTATATAGAAGAAAGCCTGGGAGGCTGTAGTGATCAAGAAGCCAAGAGAATAAAGAGTTGATCATTCTGACCTTTTAAAAACAGTGCCAAATGCCGTAAATGAGATAGAGAAGAATCGTGTTTGGCAACATGGAGGACACTGGTGATCTTGAGGAGTTGTTTGGTGAAGAAGTTCTAAAGAATGAAAGCCTGGTCATATGAGTTTAAAAAAGAATAAAGGGTGAAGTTGAGAGTTTTTTCAGGGAGTTGTGTTATAAAGTAACACAGATGAATAGAGTGATACTGTTAGGGAGAAGAGCCAAAGGAATTTTTTTGGTTTGGTTTCGTTTTTTAATATAGGGGATTTTTGACCATATCTATGTTCACTATAAATTTTAAAATTGATAGTACAATAAAAAGGAAGCAATTTTAAGAGTAAAGTTCTTGAAAAGGTTAAGAGGAAATAGGGCCCAATGCACATGTGGAAAGATTGGCCTTAAATAGGAGCTTGAACTATTCACAAAATAAGTTATACTTACAAATTATTATTAATAATTAAGAGGAGACCTATAAGTAGGTGGACATTATAAATTCCTGCTTTGCCACACTAAAAATTAAATACTGTGCCAAAAAGTAATTTTTAATAACCTTGTTTCTCACAGTGGTTCAGGTTCTGCATGAACACCATAGGGTTTTTAGCCCATGTAACTCAACTCATTTCTCTATTTTGAAAAGTCGGGGAAATGGTAAATAAAAAACAAAGAATGAAATTTTATTACCCGAGATTTTCTCCACAGAGTGATAAAAATATATCACAAAGTTCTACTGAAAAATGGTACTTTTTTATATCAAATATCGAGCCTAGAAACCCAGGTTTATAACTTTAATTTAAAAAACACCAAATCTATGGATGAAACCTCTAGTACTCTAATAGGTGGCTATATTAAGGATGGAGAAGAGTAAGATTTCCTTTTTACAGTAAAAAAAGATTTACAGTAAAGTAGGGTATGTTCTCTTTCTAGACAAGACTGTATCTATTAACGTAATAAACTTAAACAAGGTAGCAAAATCAATCCAGTGGAGATAGAGCTGTGGAACCTAAAATCTTCCTCAGATCCTTTGTGCAGCTTTAGACTTTTCAGTAAGCTATACAATGAGGGGAACCATTAACATAACCCTGTCAAAAAGTGGTTACGATTTTAAAAGTTAGAGTCATTGACTTCAATTTACAGACTTGGAAGAAGCAAGCCTTCCAAGTATCCATCATGCCATTACCACATTCGTCCAATTCATAGAAGTTACTTTGTCCCAGAATCTGCATCCATCACTAGACAGCATGGCTAAACTTTGTTCTTTTTGAAAGGTCTATTATAACTAAGTTTTTTAAGGCAATGGAAATGTGTCACATGCTTTAAATTTTATAAGCACTTGGGTTTACTACTAATGTTTTGTTTCTTGTGGGTATCTCATTAATTCGGGTAAAGTTTTTGTGTTCCTGTTTTGTTAAATCAAGATTTGAGTTTGTTTTTTTTTTTTAATGTTTTGTCCAATGTTTTTACCAGATATTGTTGACATCCAAATAATAACCAACAAGGTGGGACCCAAAATACTGGGATTTTTTAATATTATTTGCAACTATGATAAATATTGAAAGAAAAAGGCTTAGTCTTTTAAGATACCTAAGACATAATTATAAAGGATGATTAACAAGTGGCAGATCCCTTATAGAATTTGAAAACTCTTCAGAAATTTTTTTCACCTTATTGGATGCAGGTTCTATGCTTACTATGCCACAGGTTAAAGGGGGAAGAAAATAATAACTTTCTGTAGAAAAAATAGGATATTAAGTTTAAAGATAATAATAAGCAAATCTGGGGAGATTGGGGAGGAGCTTACTACATTATCTACAGTGCTTTTTACTAGAATGAATGGGGGTGATCATGTGTGTGTATGTTCTTCCACAATACTGTTTAACAACATCATGTTCTGCGTATAAATTAGCGTGTGGAAAGATTTCCTATTTAACTTAAAGCTATTTCTAAAAAGATACCTCTTCCACAGGAAAATATTATCCCATTTCTCTGTGGCTCCAGATCTGCTAATTCTGACATTTATATTCTACAAAATGGTTAGAATCTTCAGGGAAATTTAGAATAAGTAAAGGTTAAAATACCATAAAAACAAAGTCCCAAGTCAAACTATTTCTGTGTCTTAGGAGGGGAAATGCAAATAGTTAAGAAGTGGTATCCAGCCTGCAAGGGAACTCAATCCACGGTAGGAGAGAGAAGGGCCGAGAGAGATTTCTTATAGTCAGCTTTCAGCAATATCTTTAAATCTGGAGATAAGAAATGCCAGAAACATCAGAATTTCTTTATAAGTTTATCATGTTAAAGCCCTTCTCAAAACCAATACTTACCTGTTTCTTGCAAAGTTGTTTGGTTGAGATTACTTAAAAACATGAACGTGGGGACATGAAAATTTAAGTTTTTTAGAAGTTTTACTTTGAAAAGCTCTCAGAAAAACACCACAATGAAGTCATTACTTTAGGAAAATGTTAACCACATTCCAGGTGTAAAACTACAGCTATTGATTTAAATTGATCGAAGATTCTTTTATTTTTCCTTTGTTTCTTAATTCCCACTAGTAACATGTAGAGCTGTAGATATAAAGGTAAAATATATAAAAATTTGTTGTGTTAAAACTGGTAGGAATAAGAAAGACATTTCTGATATGGTGGCATGTGAAGAGACCTAAAGGAGGTAAGGGAATAGCCTATGCAGGTAAATGTCTGGTAGAAGAGAGTTTCAGGCAGAGGGAACAGCAAGTGCCATGGCCTGAGGCAAAAAGAGTTTTTTGAGAAGGGGTGGCAAATGTGCCTGAAGGAAACAAGACAGAAAAAGGTGTCCAGAGAAGTCAGAAGTTAGGTAGTAAGAGGCAATGGGTTTAGAATTCAGGCAGGAGCAGACGATGCAGACCTTGTCTGCTATGAAAAGGACACTGACTTCTGTGAGTGAGACGGGTTAACTCTGGGCAGCTTTATGAACACTAGACTGTAGGCAGAAAGGAAAGGCAACAGTTAGGATTTATATTTGTATTGCCTTTAGATCTTCAAAATATCTTTCTCAAATTATTTTAACCCATGTATTAATTGTATTTAACTATTCATGGAAGCTCAGCAATGCCATCTAGTTTTCAAATTGATCCATTGTTTAAAGAATGAGGTTAAGAATTGTCTTACACTCAGTCATGTAATCAATAAACCAAGAGTGTTATTCATACCAAGTCACACACTGAACTTTATATTAAGCAGATCTTCTCTACACATGTGGTAATTATTACGTTTAGAAATTATTCGTTGTCATTGTTCTTCATTAGAATATTGTTTAATTAAAAAGTAATGATCTTACCAAAAGCATATTAGAGCCATAATTTTACTAATTGAATTCCATTTTGCTCTGCCTAAAACACTGAAATGTTTTCCTACAAAATATGCCAATTTATAAGCTAATTTTTCTTCTAAATGCTTCTATCTAATACATAATTAGGTAGCATTTTTACAAATTCATATTTTTAAGTCACCAATTAAAAGGCAAAATTTGTCAGATTGGATAAAACAAGACCCAACTATGATGGCTATAAGGCATCATGGCATTGCACTTTAAATATAAATACACAAGTAAGTTAACAGGAAAATGATAGAAAAAGATGTATTATGCTAACACTAGCCAAAAGAAAGCTGGCGTAGCTATATTAAATATTGAGCGAAATAGGTGTCCCAGCAAAGTTTCTAGCCAGAGATAACAAAGATGATTTTATAATGATAAAGAGATCAAGTCATCAAAAGGACATAACAAAACCAAACTTTTACACACCTAATAACAGAGTTTCAAAATAAATGAAGCAAAAAACTGAGAACTGCAAAGAGAAATAGAGAAATCCAGAATTAAAGTTGGAGGTTTCAACATACGCCTCTCAATAACTGAAAGGATAGACAGCAGATCAGTAAAGATGTAAAAGACCTGAGTGACACTATTAGCTAAATTAATATTTATAGAACATTATCTAACAAAAGCAGAACGCACATTCTTTTCAAGTGCGCACAGGATGTTTGTGGTGGTAGATCTCATTCTGTGCCATAAAGCTAGTCTAAATCAATCTGACAGAATTCAAACCACACTAAGTATGCTTTCTCGCCACAATGGAATTAAGTTAGAAATCAATAACAAAGATTTATGGAAAATCCTAAAATATTTGGAAATAAAATACATACTTGTAAATAACCCATGGGTCAAAGAAGATACCAGAAATAAAGCTGGAAATTAATTTAATTGAATAAAAATTAAAATACAATACATTAAAATGTGGACATGGCACACTTGAGAAGAATGATTGCTTAAATTACTTATTTGCATTAAACACTTTTGCCAAGGAACACAGTGCATTAAAACAAAGTGAAATGGCATCAGTTTATAAATGCGTTGCCTTTTACAATATAGAATTGCAATTCTATGTGAATGAAGATAGTCATTAATAGGCTATAGGCTAAACAGACCCACTGGAATATTTTGAAATTTTTCCCATATATTTTCTATGTTTTTATATAATTAAGTTCATACTATGTATACATTTTTGCATTCTGATAAATACATTAAGTCCTAAACATTTTCCAATGATATTTAATATTTTTCCAATACCAGTTTTTATCGGCTGTGTAATTTTGTAGTGATATGCCATAATTTAATCAGCTAATTTCTATTTATGCTTCTAATTTGTTATAATTTTACATGAGCAAGCCATGTATAATAATGTCTGGATTATTCCCTTAATTTGTTAATTTGCATTCCAAGAAAGGAATTACTGAGTAAAAGGGCTTGTATTTTTTTTTTTTTTCCTCAGACGGAGTCTTGCTCTGTCACCAGGCTGGAGTGCAGTGGCACGATCTTGGCTCACTGCAACCTCCGCCTCCCAGGTTCAAGCGATTCTCCTGCCTCAGTCTCCCAAGTAGCAGGGACTACAGGCGCATGACACCACACCCAGCTAATTTTTGTATTTTTAGTAGAGACGTGGTTTTGCCATGTTGGCCAGGATGGTCTCGATCTGTTGACCTCATGATCTACTAACCTTCGCTTCCCAGAGTGCTGGGATTACAGGCATGAGCCATGGCGCCCGGCCAGTGCTCGTATATTTTAAAGCTTTGACACATTTTATTACATTGTTTTATCACA
The DNA here is from genome assembly GCF_008728515.1 of Papio anubis. Classification (NCBI taxonomy): domain Eukaryota; kingdom Metazoa; phylum Chordata; class Mammalia; order Primates; family Cercopithecidae; genus Papio; species Papio anubis. Next base: position 30,807,187 of record NC_044987.1, on the reverse strand, counting down.
GTGTACCAGTATATACTCCTACCAAACTTTTATCCATGTTGCAACCCTTAGCAACATTTAATCATTATCATTTCTCCTGCTATTCTGTTGGGCTAAAAACCTATCTCAGTTTTACGTAACTATTGAAGATGACATCCTGTTTCTATAAATATGTAAACAAATTGTTTACATAATTTTGTTAATGTTATTAATCGTTTTCATATTTGTGGTAAATGTGTTTTTCCTATTTAGTTTTAATGGTGTATATATATATAGATATAAAATCTTGCATAATATAACCTATATTTCTTTTATCTTTTTAATGAAAGTCCACCATTCTCTAATCAGATGTATAATCTCACCCCTTTTTTTCATGTGAATTTTTTTTCCTCCATTAATTTATGGAATAAAATTTTACTCTGAATGGTAAGTAGCACAGTTTTAGGTTAGAATGCGAATTGAAGATTGAATTTTTTTCCAAACAATAATTTTCCCCAGCATAATTGATTGAATAATGTTTTTATTCCTCAGTGACCTTATAATATGTTAAATTCTAACAGTTTTACTCGATTATGATCAGAGACTCAGTTTCTTCCTGGTATGTGGATACACATTTCATAAATGTGTACATGGAAAAACTGGAAAGGAATTTTTCCTCCATAGGGTATCACTGATACATTGGAATCACTTAATTTTTTTTTTTTTTTAATCTCATGCTTTTGGCCCTTTGGGATTTTCATAAAATTGTTTTCATGCGCGTTTAATTTTGTCACAATAATTATATAGATTTAATTCTATATTTAACTGATTTCATTGCTTATAGCCAATAGGATTAGCCTCTGATTTCTATATCCCTAAAAATATTGGTGTTAATTCATATGTAAAAGATATGGAAAACATTGTTTTTTTTTTTTAGAAAGAGATACAGACGTGTATGTTTTCTGAACTCTTGCCTATGTAAAAATGATACCTGCTTGTATTACAATTTACTGATAAGTTACCTAGATAATATTCTAGAAGGATAGCCTTTTACCTTCAAAATTCTGTATATTTTGGTCCATAAAGGAGTGGAACTCTCATGACATACTATTTATTTCTTACATAGTTTTCCAGTTATTATCATTTTTCACAGCTATCTTTGTATGTCTCATCTCCTCTAACTAAATAAGCTGTTTGCATTCAGTAAATGCTTCTGAGTAAATGAATGTAATTTGAATTCATAAATCCTACTACATAATCAACATTTTAAAAATAAAATATTGCAATATCATATCACCTTTGAAAATCATTTATGTTATAATAATGGAGGTAAACTAGATAATCTTTATCATTCATTCTAGTTTAGAAGTTTTACTGCCTGTGATTCTAAGTGTTTGTGCGTGTATAATATTTGATAAAGTGCCTGGCCCATTTAGCTGTTCAATTCTATTAGCTATTTATTCACTTATTTCCATGTTACATCCGTTATATGCCATTTGAAGAATTATGGGTATATAGTCTCATAATCATAGAAGGGACTAGAGGTTTTATGTTTAATCTCAAACCTAATCCTTTAAAAGGTTCATGGCCCATAACTTAGAGTGAAGTAAAGAACATTTATGAAAAATATTTGCCAGCTAGTATACTTACAACTTTGTTCAAAGCCCAAGTTATGTGTGCATATTTCTGGTTATTAAAGATAATGCTACTTCTTTATTTTCATGCTTATGAGTATAAAGGTGGTTAAGAGAAAAAAATGTGCTTATCGTTTCTGCACTGTGAAGTTTGCTGTTCAAAGATATTATACATGCTAAAATAATATTTGTTATTTAAACTTTCTCTCATTAAATAACGCCTTTGCATTAGTCTACCTTTAAGCTTAATAGATTAACAAGTTATTTTTTCCTTGGATTAATAACATTTTTACTAAAAGAGCTTTCCCTTCTTGACTAATTATATTATTCAAACAAGTGAAAATCTGATTGTCAGTCATGTTAGTTTGAACATATATATTATATATACATATATACATTCATTACTGGCAACAACTCTTCAGGACATTTGAATTCAAAATTAATTTTACAGCATTAATGAAATAGTAGTATAGTTGGAAATACTTATTAAATGACTGTTTTAAAATAACTGTTATAAAATAACAGAAACAAATATTAACTATAATAAAGATACAGTTAAGTATAATTTGTTATGTTTAGCTAATGAAAGAAATTAGCAGATAATTTAATAAAAAATATTTGATAGGGAATAAATATGCTATGCATAATATTATTTAATTGAAAATAGATACTTTATGAATGCTATCATTGTAAAGGATATATCCAAGAGAAATAATTATGCTTTGCTAAGAAGATCTTTTAAAAGTCTTTTCTGTTTATACAAAACATATTATTCATTGGTGGAGGAACATAGGAACATTTCTGAGTACTATTCAAATGCATTAAGATGTTAATGCAAACACAGCTTTAGAGGTTTTAATTTCTTCTAGACCTGGCTAAGAGATGTAAATGCTTGGGTAAATAATAGGGTGTTACAGTATATGAAAAACATCCTTTCTATGACAGTAATAAATTAAATCAACACAAACTTTTCCTCGGCTGTTTGTAAATCATGGAAAATGAATTACTGAGTAAATGAGGATTCTCTAAGTTTGTAATAGCTGACATTACTGTACTACCATCTCTGTGCACCAGCTGAACTAATAGACTGATTCAGAAATCATTAGTAAGCTATCTGTTAAAGGATATTATCACTTGCAGGAAATATTAGAGAGAAACAAGTCACTTAAAACTACTGAGTTTACTTCCTGGTTCCAGCACCTTATTTGACCTTGGGCAAGACCCTTAACCTCACTGTGCCTCCACTTCCTCATTTGTAAAGTGGAGATACTAATAACGACTTGCAGGGTCATGGGAGGTGTAAACTTGGTTGATACATGGAAAGCATATAGTAGGTGTTACACAGACTTTCTGTTGTTTTTGTTATTTGTCCCAAATGGCAATTTAAAAAAATACTTATGAAATGTACTTTCTATTGATATGTATTTCTCCAAATGGAGTATGAATTGATTATTTAAAAACATCTTTTAACACAAAATTATTTCTTCCTGGACATTGCCCTCCACTGTAATACTTGATTCAGTAAGATGGCAAATTCATCATCAAATTTGGAACTGGAACCCTAATTCAGTTTGCATTGTCAAGAGAACTTTTTAGTTAGGCCTGGATGCTCAGTATTTCGTCAGCACACTAGAAGTGCTGGCCCAAAATGGGATGCCGTACATTAGGTTAATTTTCACCTTTTGGACTTTTTATTTTGAGCAGATTTTTTACCAACAAACAGTTGTGCAAGGAATCTAAGATGGATGGATATTATGCCAAATTACAATGCCAGACTTTACAATGTAAAATGGAAATATTTTATGTATATTTTCTAGATACCATTTCAGAGCATTTGGAAACTGAATAACTTTCTCATTGAAAATGACTTAAGTCTTTAGTTGACTTATCTTTTAAGTGTGTGTATATTTATATGTTTATGTTTCCCCCCCTCTAGAACTGGGTAGATAAAGCTGAAAAACAGGCTCTTCTCTCTGAAACGCTTGACCTGTCAGAACTTTTCCATCCAGACACATTTCTTAATGCGCTTCGCCAGGAAACTGCAAGGTAATTAAAATGAAATACTTTATTTGTCGCTGCGGGTAATTAATTTTGCTTTATTGACTTCCTATTACACTGCCCTTGATTGTCAAGAAATAAATTTACGATTGAAACACAGACAGTTCTGTTATTTTCTTATACTCTACTTTAAAATCATACAGTTAACCTTTAGCTTAAAAAAGTATTGCTTTTAATGATGTGTTTTATTTGAATTTTAAAAGATAAAATGTAACTTTTATAATTTTGATCATTTATCTAAACCTGTGCTGTCCACTATGGTAGCCAGAAGTCACATGGACCTATGTAAATGAATTAAAGTAAGAATCAGATTTAAAATTCAGTTTTTCAGTAACTCTAACCACATTTAAAGTGCTCAGTATCCACATGGCTTGTGGCTACCATTTTGGACTGCATGAAAATATTTTTATCTTTGCAGAAAATTCTACTGGACAGTGCTGACCAGGCTCCTTGGTGGAGAACAGGACTTGATGATTAAGATCAAGCTCCTTTTCCTACCACACTCAGATTATCATATCATATATAATTTTTAATAAGTTAGAATATAATAAAAGGGACATTGTTAAAAATATCCTCAACAAAATTTAGTTGTTTAGTAACTCTCAGGGATATTTCAGTTTGTATTGCTTCAGGATATTATAAACATCAAATTTCAGTTTGGCTAATAAACATTTATTGAACCCCCATCCTGTGCCTGCATTTGAGGGTAATGGTCAAAACAGGATTTAAAAATGAAAAAAAGAAAGACCTTATCTATCCTTAAGGAACTTATAGCATCTAAGAGGAGACTGACATATAACAGTTAACTTTGAAAATTTAGTGTGAACTCTAACATATTATGCATAGTTTAATGGTATTATTATTTACATGTGATAAATATTTTAATTTTAAATAAATAGGACTATATCTTCAGTTACTCTTCATATTTTAATTCTAAGGATTATTGATTTGTGACGTTGATGCTTTACCTTTACAGAGCAGTGGGTCGTTCTGTGGATAGCCTTAAATTTGTAGCCTCATGGAAAGGTCGACTACCAGAAGCAAAGCTACAAATTAAGGTACTAGACTAATTTTAGATCTTGGAATCTAAACCTTATCAGCACCTGATATAAGAGATTCTGAAATTTTCATCTCAAAGTGACCTATCTTTATAGTTTAAGATCAGTAGAGTTAGATTGTATTATCTATGTGAAAAATCAAAATAAGATTTGGCATGAAACAACTTGTAATAGAAAATACAGACTCTTCTTATGCAGACATAAGAATCTTAGGGATACAGTATTTGAAAGTATAACTTTTAGCACAAATGTATACAAACCATGCAGTTCTTTTACCTTGTCTGTTCTAAAATTGAACCTCATATTTATTGTACAATAAACGACATACAGGTTGAGCATCCAAACATCCCTAATCCAAAAATCCAAAACACCCCCATATCTGAACCTTTTTGATTTTCAATATGATACCACATATTGTCATATTTTGGTCCACATGGGTGGCCAAGATAGTGACACCTTTGCCTTCTGATGGTTCAGTGTGTGCAAACTTTGCTTCATGCACAAAATTCTTTAAAATATTATATAAAACTACCTTCAGGGTATTTGTATAAAATGTATATGAAACATAAGTGAATTTGGAGTTTCGACTTGGGTCCCATCCCCAAGAGAGTTCATCTCTGTATGTGCAAATAGTCATGCACTGCATAATGATGTTTCTATCAATGACAGATTGCACATACTAGTGGTTCCATAAGATTATAACAGGGCTGAAAAAGTCATATTGCCTGATGACATCTTTTGTTCCGTGTAACATTTTAGCACACACATTATTTGTGTGTTTGTAGTGATGCTAGTGTAAACAAATCTGCACTGCCAGTTACATAAAAGTAAAGCACATATAATTATATATAGCACATAATACTTGATAAGGATAACTGTTCATGCTTTATTTACTATATAATACCTTTTATCATTATTTCAGAGTGTACTCCTTCTAATTATATTCTTCAAAAAGTTAACTGTTAGCCTCAGGCAGGTCCTTCAGGAGGTATTCCAGAAGAAGGCATTGTAACCATAGGAGATAACAGCTCCATGCCTGTTATTGCCCCTAAAGACCTTCCAGTGGCATAAGATAGGCCTAGGCTAATGCGTGCATTTGTGTCTTCATTTTTAACAAAAAAGTTTAAATTGTAAAAATTAAAATAAATTTTAAAAAGAAAAAACTTAAAAAATAATGATATAGAAATATTTTTATACTTTTTGACTCTTGTAAATAACACTTAGCTTAAGACAAACACATTATACAGATGTGTAAAAATTCAAAAGTATAAAGTAAAAAGTGTTTATGTTTAAAACGCCTGGGCTCAAGTGATCCTCTTGCCTCGGCCTCCCAAAGTGCTAGGATTACAGGCATGAGCTATTGCACTTGACCTGACTATAGTTCTTTAATGCAGTTAACTATATGCAACTAGCTTTTCAGAAATTCCATTCATATAGTTCTAGTTCGCTGCTCAAAACACTTTTTACTTTATACTTTAAATTTTTACGTATCTTGTGTTTATATTTTAAGCTAAGAGCTATTTATAAAAGTCAAAAAGTTAAAAAAATTAAAAATATAAAGTGAAAAGTTACAGTAAGCTAAGGTTAATTTATTATTGAAGAAAATTATTTTTAACAAATTTAGTGAAGCCTAAGTGTACAATGTTTATTAAGTCTACAGTAATATATAATAGTGTCCTAGGCCTTCACATTCATTCACCACTTATTCACTGACTCACCCAGAGCAACTTACATTCTTTCAAGCTCCATTCATGGTAAGTGCCCTAAACAGGTATAGGATTTTTAAAATCTTTTATACTCTCTTTACTGTATATTTTCTATACATAGATCTGTTTAGGTCTATAAACACTTACCATGTGTTCCAGTTGCCTACAGTATTCAGCACAATTACATGCTGTACAGATTTGTTTCCTAGGAACAATAGGCTATACCATCTAGCCTAGGTATGTAGTAGGCTATGCCATCTAGCTTAGGTATGTAGTAGGCTATACCATCTAGGTTTGCGTAAGTACACTCTCATGTTCACACAGTGATGAAGTCACCTAATGATCCATTTCTCAGAATGTATTCCCATCATTAAGTGATGCATGACTGTATTTCAAAATTTAAAAAAAAAAATTCAAAATCAAAAACACTTTGTTCCTGAGCATTTTAAGGGATACTCAACCTGTATAAAGTGTAGTATATAAAAAATCAGTATATAAAAAATCTTGTCCTCAGGGAGCTTATAATTTGTGAGTACATTAGTTAACTGTTTTGTTTTTTTTAAAAAAAAAAAAAAAAAAAAAGCCACCATGATGATCTATTTCTTTTGCAGTACAAATTTTTGTTAGCTCTTTTTCCTGTTAAAATCTATTATTTTTACAATAACAGGTAATCATTCAAACATTAACAAAAATAATTTAAAAGTCTGTGATGGAAACTTTTTTCCCCAACAACCCCAACCTTCTTTCATATCGCTAGCCTGTCTTCCACTATCATTCCTTGCCATTCCTCTTTCCCATTTCCTTACATAGAATTGCCCTCTTAACATTTTTTTTCACTTTAAAACTTTAAGCTGGTCTCAAACTTCTGGGCTCAAGTGATCCACCTCCCTCTGCCTCCCAAAGCGACGAGATTACAGGCGTGAGCCATTGCATTTGGCCTGGCTATAGTTCTTTAACGCAGTTAACTTTATGCAACTAACTTTTCAGAAATTCCATTCATATAGTTGGTTCCCTGCTCAAAAAATTTGTTTTCATATTACTACTGTTTTCTAACATACTCTATCATTTATATTTGTTGTCTTATTCTAGTGGAATGTAAGTCCCATGAGAGTAGTAACAATAGCCGTTACATAATAAGCACTCGATCAAACCCTTTCTGAATGGTTGAGGGCCTACAATAGGAGAGGCACTGTAGTAGGTGTTTCCAGCATCGGCTGTAAGGGTATAGTGTGCCAGAAATCTGATCATTACCAACAAGCTAGATCTTCCCCTTTTGGCTCTATAGACTGCCATAAAATTCTCACTTAAAGCTGGAGGAGTTAGAAAAGTTTTCTTTCATTTCTTTGCATTTAATTTTGTTGTTTTGTTTTGTTGAGATGGGGTTTTGCTACGTGGCCCAGGGTGAATTTGAACTCTTGAGCTCAAGCAATCCTCCTGCCTCAGCTGCTTGAGTAGCTGGGATTACAGGCACGCACCACCACACTCAGCTTCTTTACATTTTATGTTAACGGTAGCCCCTAGCTGATGAGAAATACCTTGGCTATTACCGATGGGTCATACACTGCTGTCCAATTGTCAGGAGCGGGAAGGAACATGAAACATGTATATTTAGTGTCTGGCAGCTGTGAACCATGCATGTAATTATAGCATCATTATGTAATTTCGGAGTATAATAAGCAAGGGAAACCGGTTTTATTGCGTCAAAATGTGTTCATATTTCCCAAAGTATGTTGCCCGTGCTTTCAGAATGGGAATAAAGTCATGGACAACCAGAGAATCCCAAGCTTCTATAATTGTTTTGTACACTGGGGCAGGGGGTGGGCTGCGCTGACAGTAAAATAAGATTAGTGTCTAAAAAAGAGCTATGTGACATTTTTAAGCAATTAATGGGGCAGTCTGAGCATTGGCCATCACAGTTATCAGTAAATAATAACTTCATTGACATGTTTATTATGAGGATCTCTGAATATATATGTATAATCTGTGTATATATAATGAATATATATTATATATATATTCAGATTCTATATATGATTAAGATTTATATAGGTAGGAAATATTTTTCTTAGAAAACCAAGTATATTTTCATATAAAGTTCCCTATATCTAGTAAGCAAAATTCTTTTATTTTTCATTTGGGATTCATTAAAAGATACCTTATTGTTAAAAATTAAAATACTCACTTGTAAATATTTAGTAACCTAAATAAGCATGGTATAATGACTAGAAAATAATTGCCATTTTTGTTACTAATGTATTTCCACACATATTTACAACTTTAATTTTAAAAGCCATCTCTACACATGAGATTCAAGATAATTTGACAGAACTTTTCTTCTCTCTGGTCCATTCATGTGAGCTATAAAAGCACATTTGCTAACTTTCTCACCTGCAGTTTCCAGTAATATTATCAGGGAAGAAGTCTTTGTAAGGCTCTCACTGTTAGCACTTGACAAAATTAGTAAGTTCATTTGTCCACTGAGGCTCCTTTTAATTATGTTTTTCAACAAAGGGGATTGTTTCAATAGGAGAACTTTGGATTTGAATTATACTTGAATTTTACTATCACTATAATTTTATTAGTTTTTTAAAAAATCTCTATCGCCGTAGACTGAATTAAACAGTGAGGCTGTAGTTCTCCAAACCAATCAATATCTTAAACCCTCTAGACCTACTTGAGAGAACACGTTTATATACTGATTTTCAGTTCCTGAACATGGCCCTCTAAAATTTCTGCCATATTGATCTATTATGTGTTAAATAGTACTTGAAAACTTGATATGGCAAAATACGTAAATCAAGCTCCTGTTCATCCTACATGTTACATCTTCCTCCAAGGCCGAGAGAGGATTGCCCTAGCAGCACTTCAAGTGCTCAGTAGCCATATGTGGTATAGTATATACAGTAACCACGCATGGCTGCTGGGCACATATGGGTACTATACTGTAGCTCTGCATGGAACAGTCAGTTCCCTAGGAAAATTTAAACAGCCTTTGGTCTTCAAGGATTTTTTCAATAATGTTTAATAATTTCTATTAAACATTTTAAACAAATACAGAAGAGAGAATAGTAAAATGAGTCTGCATATTCCAAGGTTTTAAGATTTAGAAACATTCCCCCTTTTTCTCTTTTTATTGTTAAAACACATTTCAGCTATCATTTTATTTTACCCATGGTTCTGAATGTGTTTCTTTAAAACTATACATTTTCTTAAATGTAATGTATTATCACAAATATCAAAATTAAAATTCCTTGGAATCGGTCCAAAACAATATTGACCAGTCTCCAAAAGAACTCTTTCCAATGGTTTGAATCAGGGTCAAAATAATGAAACGAGACGTAACATTGCATTTGGTTATATGCCTTAAGTCTTTTTATATCTAAATCAGGTTCCATCTTTCATTTAATACCACTGTTTGTTACAGGAGTGGGGTCATTTCTCCTATAGAATGATGTACATTCTGTATTCATCTGCTTGCTTCCTTATGATAGTAAGCTTTTGTTCCTCTATCTCTCATTCCTTATAAATAAAATTAATTCCAAAGATCTAATTACATTCTTTTTTTTTTTTTTTTTTTTTTGTGGAGGGGCAACAAAAATACTTCATAAGTGGCACTGTGTTCTTCATTTTACATTGTATGATGAGGCACACACGTGTTGTTTTCTTGTTTTTAGGGAAGCTAACATTGATTCATGTGTACAGGCAGTGACAGCCTCATTCCTCATATAACGTTTCTCATCAGTATTTCATCTAATAGTTTTAACCATTGATGATCATTGCTTGGATAACTAGGGATGCATACTGATTCTTCTAAATCTGTTATTCCTTCCACATTTATTAGCTAAAATTCTTCTACAAAGAGGCTTCAATTAGGTCTGTGTAGTTACCTGGATACTATGAAATACATTTTTTGTTGAAAATAAAGAATGCTTAATTTTTTCATTTAAACTGGGAAAATTCATTCTTTCTTTCAAAAGATGCTGTTGATACATAGTTTGCAGCAGTGTCCAGTGACATTTTCTCTTTAAGTATCATTGTGAGTTTCTTGTATGTCTAATGTTTCAGTAAATTGCATTTATTATTCTTTTTCATTTGCAGTTGTCTCTGGTCTTTGGCATATATGTGATGCCTCTTAATGTTGACCTGTATATCTTTCTTTTTTCTTTTTAGAGGAGGGGGTAAACCTTAATAGTGAAGTGTAGCATCATACACAAAAATGCACAAATTTTCAGAGTACAGTTTATGAATTTTCAGTAAGTGAATAAACCTATGAAACCATCATGAAAATCAGTATTAATATTTTATGGTGATTCTTTCTCAAAAATTCTGTTTACAATTAAATGGACCTAACACATATAGTACAAACCTTATTTTTCTTTCAATATATTGTAAACAACTGAAAACCACTAAAGATGGCCCAGGGAGATTATGATTCATCCACTCTTATCTAAATGCATACTAACGATAGGTAAAATATAAAAAAAGGAAATCACAAACCTTAGCTGGCTTGAAATACAAGATAAGTATTACATTGTGTCAGAAACAGGACAGAAAATAAAATTGTAAGTAAGGCCAAAAATACAGATAGATTGAGCTATAAGTCCAGAATTAGGAAGCAATGAAGTATGGCTTTTTTAGAGTAAAAGGAATTAGTAGTGCTAAATGTTACATAGGACTATAACCAGGCTCGTTGCTTGTTGAATCCAGTTCTGAGGTTAGGCTCTCCATATCCCCAGTAAAAGGAGACTGAATAAAGCTGTTGCAGGCCTGGCGCAGTGGCTCCCAGCACGTTAGGAGGCTGAGGCAAGCGGATCGCTTGAGCCCAGTAGTTTAAGACCAGCCTGGGCAACATGGAAGAACCCTGTTTCTACTACAAATACAAAATATTAGCCAGGCCTGGTGGTGCATGCCTGTCATTTCAGCTACTCAAGAGGCTGAGGTGAGAGAATCATCTGAACCCAGGAGATCAAGGCTGCAGTGAGCTGTGATCATGCCACTGTATTCCAGCCTGGTCAATGGGAGTGAAACCCTGCCTCAAATAACTAAACAAACAAAATAAAGCTGTTGCAGAATCACTGATTGAGTTTATGGCATTACAAAAATCTGTAGGCTTAAGAAAACTGAAAGACAAAGAAATAGCCTGACTCCTTAGATGCTGAATCTCACTGCCTATCCACAAGATCTGCAGTATCCCAACATCGCCAGAACAGAACCCCCAAACTGGCATTATAAATACCGTATGTACGTAGATATGGAAGGGACAGTACAGAGGTCTATGGAGGGAAAATACAGCTCAAGATGAACCTAGAATCCAAAATCCAAAATAAATGGGGAAAAATAACTAATCCAAAAAAGAAAACTAACAAAATCATCAGATGAAACAGTCAAGTTTGTTGTTAATTTTATAGAAAAAGCTGACAAAAAAGTTAAACTATTTTAGTTTCCTTGTAGTTTCCTTGAACAGATAGATACATGAAGGAATAACGTTCAGTACAAAATAAGAACTTCCGGCGGAGAAACAGGGAGAGATAATACAGTTATAGTTGAAATTAATGTCAGAAATGAAAAATGTAGTCTTTAAATGAAAAAATTGATAGACAAAATATACATTAGATATGATTGAAGAAGACATGATACATTGGTTATGTTAGCAGACATAGACAATAGTTTCAGATACTCTATCCTATTTCTAAAAGGATTTCTAGAAGTATAAAACAGAATGACAGAGAAGTGAAATTTGAAAAACTAATTCAGGAATATTCTAGAATTGGAGAATGATGAGTTCTTGGATGCAGAACATCTGCAAAGTACCAAAAATAATAAACAAAAGTGAATTCAGTTTCACACCTAATCGCACTATAGCAAAGCTAGTCAATATCCACATTAAAGAGGAAAATCTTCAAAGTTACCAGATAAAACATCAGATTTTCTACCAAAATAATCACCATGTTGACAGCAGACTTCTCATTCACAACACTAGATGTCAGAAGACAGTAAAATAATATATTCGAATTGATGAGGAAAAATAATTGTTAAACTCAAACTTTATTGCCATCTAAAATATTCAATAATGAAAGCAATAAAAAGATACTTCAGGAACCCAAAGACCACCAGAATTCACCACTCACACACAGCCTCAATAAAAGCAATATTGAAACATGTACTTCTGTAAAAAGTAAAGCCAGAGAGAAAGTAATGAACACCTAAAACAATAGTGAACCCCAAATTAACAAATAATTTTAGTGTGAAATTTAACTTAAATTTAAGTAACTTAAATATTGACTGTAAAATGTTCTGTTTAAGCTGAAAATCTAAACAGCAATAATTCAATTAGATATGATGTGTTAAAATTCATACTGTGTTCAGTACTGAATAAGAATTTATTAGAAAGTTTTACACTTAATTATGCATTTAAATATAGATGGTAAAACACTAAAATACATATACAATCCACAGCAGAAATGGAGAAAAAGTAAACAAAAAAGGTAAAGAGAAAAAAATGTAAAATAATAGAAATAACACCAAATATATGACTATTGTAAACATATTAATCCTACCAATTAAGAGATAGAGATGATCAGACTGAGGAAAAAATAAAATCCAGTTAAATGGTACTTAAATGTACTTAATGTATATTTAAGTCATGATCACACAGATAATTTGAGAAGTGGAAAAATACATGAAAGAAGAACTTAATGGTGAAATGTCAGACTTTCCAAAATCAAATTTTAAAATTTAATGCAATTTCAACCAATATTCCAAAGTGTGTGTGTGTTTTTTTTTTCAAATATGTGGTACATGAGTTTGAGTTAGCATTTGCTCAAACTAGCTCAAAACTTAGTGGCTTAGAATACCAATTTATTATTTTCTCACAATTCTGTGGTTTGCCTAGTAGGTCCTTTGCTGTTTACTCAGACCCACTCTGCATCTACGTTCAACTAGGTCAGTTAGAAGGGAAGGTCCATCCTGGCCTCATTCACATATATGGCAACTGGTGCTAGCTCGGTCCTTCATGTGCCCTCTCATACTCTAGGTACCTCATACTGAGGTACCTCAGTCCTTCACATGCCTTCTCATACTCTAGTAAACTAGGAGAGCTTCCTTATTTGGTGGTTTCAGTGCAGCATTTCTAGAAGGCAGAGCCTTTTAAAGCCTAGCTTCAGAAGTTGCTTAAAGCCCTTCTACCACATTCTATTGATCAAGGCAATTTAAAAGGCCAGCCCAAGTTCAAGGTGTAGAAAAGAAACTCCACCTCCTGATGGAAGCAGCAGCCAAGCTTACTTGGCAAAGGGGTGCATATTAGGAGGAGAGGAATTTGGGGCCATATTTTGCACTGTGTCACAATATTATTATTGTTATTATTAAACGATGGCAGTTGAGACAGCATGGTATTGGTTTAGGGAAAGACAGACTAATGAAACACAAAAGAAAGTCCAGAAACAAACTTATGCCAGTACGGAAACTTGACACATGACAAAAGTAGGGTTGGTTACAAATTAGGGGCTTGGAAGGACTATTTGATAAATAATTCTGAAACAATTGCTCACTCATTTAGAAAATGATAAAATTTGATCCATACTTTATATTATAAATAAAAATGGACTCTGAAGGTTTAAAAAGTTACAGAAACAAAACTGTTTGAAAGAGAAGACTTTTAGAAACAAAATACAGGAAAATACTCAGGATTTCTTCAGAAACAAAAGAAGTAAAAGTCTTAAAGGAAAAAGCTGATAAATTTGCTCCCCTGAAATTAAAAAGATACCACAGAAAGTGAAAACACAGGCCACAGACCAGGAGAAGATACTAGTATCTTGTATAACTGACAAAGGATTAGTACTTAAAACAGATAAAGGACATTTATAGATCATTCTTTTAAAGAAAATGTCCATAATAAAGAAAAGGTGGAGGTGGGCAAAGGATTTTAATAGGCAACTTACATGAAGAGGAAACCTAAATGGCTAATAAACATAAGGAAAAGTACTTGTTCTTACTAGTAACTAGGAATGAAATTAAGACCAAAATTTGATTCCATTTCATGCTCATCAGATTGGCAAAATTTTTAGGTCTCAACAGACCAAGTATTGGCAAGATTGTAGCATAATGTAAATTCTTACATATGACAAGTAAGAGTATAGATTGATAGAGTTACTTTGGGGAATAATTGGCCAATATTACGTAAAATTGAGATTGACCACACTCTTCAACCTAGTAATTTAATATATCTAGAGAAATTCATGCAAATGTGTATAAGGAAGTACACAGCATGGTTATTGCAGTGTTTTTTTAAATAATGGAAAGCAGTTGGAAATATTCACAAACAGAAAAATAGATAAATTGTTGTATATTAACAAATGAAATATTGTATAGCTATTGGAAATGAAAGAACAAAATGGATGCACCTTAAAACCAACAATGAAGGAAAAGAGTAGGTTGCATGTTACCCTTTACATAGAGATTGGAAACATGAAAAACAATACTATTTGTTGTTCATAGCTACAGATAAAACTAAATTCAGGCCAGAATATTTTTGCAACTCTTCAAGAGACCTGTATATCACATTAGTGGTATAGTAAGTAGAAAGAGTATTTAAGTTTTAAATAATTATATTATCATCCCAGCTCTTTTACTAACAACAAAGTTACTTATCTTTTCCTTGCAACAGCAACCTTACTGTAAAATTCAAGTAATGAAATCATTCAAAACTATTCGTTAAGGGATTCTCTCCTAGCACTTAAACCATTCCCTGACTATATGTCACTGAAAATTATCTTAACTCTTCCAACTTAGCATTCCCTTCATTCTAAATTCTATAGTTCTTTCATTTAGTATGTTAAAATTCCAAGGCACTGTGTGTATGTATGTATGTGTATATATCTATATATATAGATAGATTGATTTTTTTTTTTTTTTTTTTTTTTTTGAGGCGGAGTCTTGCTCTGTCGCCCAGGCTGGAGTGCAGTGGCACGATCTCGGCTCACTGCAAGCTCCGCCTCCCGGGTTCACGCCATTCTCCTGCCTCAGCCTCTCGAGTAGTTGGGACTACAGGCGCCCGCCACCACGCCCAGCTAATTTTTTGTATTTTTATCAGAGACGGGGTTTCACTGTGTTAGCCAGGATGGTCTGGATCTCCTGACCTCGTGATCCACCCGCCTCGGCCTCCCAAAGTGCTGGGATTACAGGTGTGAGCCACCGTGCCCAGCCGGCACTGTATATTTTAAGACTGTTTATATTTTGTACCAAGTTCCAATTATGATAATATATATGTGGCTCTTAAGGCAAAGTGCCAGAAGAGCTATAAATGCCAAATACTGACTCTACATTTGTTGCCTTTAGATAGTCAGGCTAGATTAACTGCAGAAACTAAAAGAATGAAGAGTTTCAAAGAAGAAATATGAAGCTAATAATAACAAAAGAACCATGTTTTCATTTTCAGGATTTCTTACATTTACATAGGTTACCTTAAAGACATGGATTCTTTCTTCTAATTCTTCTTTCATATCCATATTGCATGTCAGTTTTTTTCATTACACTTTCTGAACTTTATTCTGTTCCTTAAAAGGTGTCAGAATTCCAGGTTGGGAATACAACGTTTGCTGTCTAATTATGCTTTTCTCCCTTCCCTCGTGGAGAAAGAATAACTTTTTGGCTTTTGCCACTGTAATTCTATTACACTAATATCAAGACACCTGAGGTTGCATAACTGATGAGATTTATAAGTAATTTAAAAAATATATTTGCTAAAAATGAGAAATCAGTCTAAAAGAAGTTGACGGTGAACACTAGTCCAGGCCTTACCGACTTTATTCTCAAATACAGTACCATAATCTTTGTTTTCATATATTTGGAATCAGTGAACACAATGGAAAGCATTGCTCTTAAGATAGAATAGAGTAACCTCTGGCGTTTGAGACTTTAATGCATATTTTCATGACTTATTTGTTTCCACGGCAGATCAGTGGCTTGTTACTAGAAGGATGTAGTTTTGATGGAAATCAACTTTCTGAAAATCAGCTTGATTCTCCTAGCGTGTCATCAGTGCTCCCTTGTTTTATGGGCTGGATTCCACAGGTAATACATTTTTAACATGCGTAAGTTTTAATAGTATCAGTTCACTCTTAGATTTTATCTTTGGAAGAAGACATTCTTGTGACCTGTGTATTTTTGTTTGCTTTCTAATCTCACTTGCATTTGAACAAATTTGCAGTCAAAATATTTTATCCTTTATCACGTTTAAGATGTACAAGACATTTGAAAACTTTGATTTTGATTGAAAAACTTTGGGCTTTGATTTTGTTATAGAAAGAATAACATAGTATTAATTTCTAGAGAGTTTATAGCCTGGTAATAAAAAGGCCTTTAATGATAATAAGAACTACCATGAGTTGCATTCCTGTTATTTTCAGCAATGTGCACTAGGTACTTTATATGCTTTACCTAAAATCCTCCTCAGAGCAGCCATGCAAGGCAGATATTATTATTCCTACTTTCAAATGAGGAAACATGCTCATGTAGGTTAAATGACTTCTCGTAGTTAGCTACACAGAGAGTGATAGAATTAAGGTGTTAATAGATGTATGGCTTTGTATCACACAATGTCATTTGGCAGCTGATAGGTGGATGAAGAAAACAATCTTAAAGACTTATTTAGTTAACTTTTTTCCTTTCAAAACAGTTATTGAAAGAACTTTCAACAGTAGAACTTGGGGTATACATGTCTTTAAAATAGGACATAGTTGTAAATGAAGCACATAACTTTTTCTTAATAAAGTTTAAGAATGCACATATGACTACATGTGAATAAACTTTAAAGTTCTGATTCTGTATCTAATGAGCAACAAAACTATTTCACGTATTGCTTACTAGAAGAAAAATGAGCTTTCTCATTGAGAAATAATGTGTTGAATTTTCCAGTTATTGTCATTCTCCTTATAAAATAAAAATTAAATGCACCAGAGTATTTATTTATGTATTTTTTTTTTTGAGACGGAGTCTCGCTCTGTCGCCCAGGCTGGAGTGCAGTGGCTGGATCTCAGCTCACTGCAAGCTCCGCCTCCCGGGTTCATGCCATTCTCCTGCCTCAGCCTCCCGAGTAGCTGGGACTACAGGCGCCCGTCACCTCACCCGGCTAGTTTTTTGTATTTTTTAATAGAGACGGAGTTTCACCATGTTAGCCAGGATGGTCTCGATCTCCTGACCTTGTGATCCGTCCATCTCGGCCTCCCAAAGTGCTGGGATTACAGGCTTGAGCCACCGCGCCCGGCCCAGAGTATTTATTTAAGGAAAATCTTAAAAAACGATAGCAATTAGCAACATTGCCAAGAGTTACGAGAGTATCCTCTGACCTCAAAGAGCATTTGTTTCTGTCAAAATTCCCTATCTTTCCCCCATATCAGCTTCATTTTCTCCAAAATTAGAGTGACTATGAGATAAAGGAGAGAGAAGAGATTGAAAGAATCATTGTTTACTTCAATCTTGCTGTTAATTCCTATAAGAATTTTCTACAAAAATTTGGTAAATTATGAATGACACATTTTTATCTTAGGTGTGTAAATCAAGTTGAAAGTTACATACAAAAGGTTGGAATTTGTCAAGGGTTGTGAATATAACATACAAAATTGTTTAGGATGACAGAGATAAATTCCAATGAATTTAAATTATATAAACTACTAATTCGCTGGAAAATAAAATCCATATGATGATCATGAGGAGGCGGAAAAAAAGTAGGGCAAGTATAAACAGGTTCCCTTGAGGAAAAACCCAAACAATAAAAACAGAGCTTGGAGAGCAACTAAGAATAAATATAGGAGAAAATGACCTGGAGCAATACCCACGTAATTGACCACAAACTGAACACAAATCAGGAATGCAGTGCTGTCATGGACAAAGCCAGTCTGTTACTGGGTTATATGAAAAGTGATGTGACTTTACAAGACTGGGAATTGATAGCTTGGCAATATTTCACTTTGTGTGTTATTCCTCTCTAGTTTTATTTGTCATACTTCTAAAATGTCAGGATTGGAATAAAAAGCTAAAAATAATTTAATTTCAAAAATAGCTCATATAAAGAGAGGTAAAATGAATTGAGCATTTATCCTATAGAAGACATGACTAAAAGGTAATGTGAACTTTTTACTCTTTTTCTATAAGATTTTCTTCTGGGCCTTTGCACTTGTACATGACATGAAATAGAAGAATTTGTTAGTGCTTCCCCACCTCCTTTTTCCCCTTCTTTCTTTACAGTGAGCTTCCTCCTTTTGCTATGATCGTACTACTTTTCAGAATGTATCTCCCATATCAGCTAAGAAGGAAAGAACATGAGATCTACTACTAAGTGTTTCAGAACACAAAGTTCTCTAGCGCAGCAGACCTAAATTGTAGTCCAAGTTCCCAAGCTTATGAATTAGGTGATTTAAGCAAGGTACCTAACTTCACTGAGTCAGTTTCCTCATTTGAAAATGGAGGTAATAATGTTTCTGTAGGATCATGTTGAGGATTAAATATGTTTGTGTATGTGTAAAGTACCTAGCATACTGCTTCATACACGGTAAGTCAAGTTTATCCTATTGTCAATATTTTAAACTGTTTATAATGCTATAATGTTTTATCTCATTTCATATGGTACTTTTTAGTTTACCAGTACTTTCACTCATTATTAAGTTATTGTTGAGTTTTTATATACCAGATGTTATGCTGAACCCTGGGGTTACAAAGATAAACAGATTTCTCCTGCAGAGTCTTCCGCCAACTGGGGGAGCAAATAAGCAAAGAGACTACTACAGTTCAGAATCATTAGAGAGGTTTATATAAAGTGCTTTGACAGATGAGGGAGGCTTCAACTCTACCATGTGTGAACAAATGAGGGAAAGTCAGATGACCTCGCTGAGAGAGGTGGCAGCTTCTCTTGAACTGTTACTTGAATTTTAGTAAGAAGAGTTTAAGGACAAATTCAAAAAAGATAGGGTAACAAGGCATTCCAGACAGAAGGAGCAGCATACGTAAATATATGCAGGTAGAAAAGAGCTTAGGATATTCTGGGAACTGCAAGTGTCGTACATCTGGAGCATATAGTTCATATGGAAGAATGGTGGGGGACGCGGCCAGAAAGAAAGGCCAAGACCAAGTATGATAACCTGAGTAGCCATGCCAAGGAGTTTAGACCACCTTATGGTCAGTAGGAAGCCATCAAGAATTTAGAACAGGGCCAGGCATGGTGGCTCACACCTGTAATCCCAGCATTTTGGGAGGCCAAGGCAGGAGAATCACTTGAGCCCAGGAGTTAGAGCCTGGCTTGGGCAACATAGCAAGACCTCATCTTTATTAAATAAAAAGAGAATTTAAAAAAATTTTTTTAAAGAATTGAGAACAGGGGTATGGTAAGATCAGATTTGTAGTTTTAGA
Source organism: Papio anubis (assembly GCF_008728515.1). Lineage (NCBI taxonomy): Eukaryota > Metazoa > Chordata > Mammalia > Primates > Cercopithecidae > Papio > Papio anubis. The sequence continues at coordinate 30,787,375 of NC_044987.1, read as the reverse complement.
AAATCAGTCTAGCAGTGAGTGGGTGGATAGTAGATTAGCACACTGTGAGATACAATTATACCTGAGTCTCATAACAATCCTATGGGTTTGGTACAGCAAATTTTCTATCTTTCTGATGGAAAGACTGAGAATCAGGTAAGTTAAATGATTTATGAGTTCCACAGTGGTAGCATTAGTGTTTGGACAATCATAATGAACATTTATTTGCACTGATTACATACCAAGCACTATGCAAGGTGTTTCAAATACAAGATATTTAAGCTTTTAAAAAAATTTTGAAATAGGAATTGTAATCTCCATTTTAAAGTAGAAAATGGAGGTTTAAAAGATTATGTAACTTGCGCAAGATCACATAGTTAATAGGTAGGCAACTAAGATTCAAATTCAGGTGTCTCTCTTAAACTTTAGACCTAATACTGAGACACCCTAACAGTATAAATTAGGGTTTGGAAAACCATGGCCTATAGGCCAAATCCAGCCTACTTATTTTTACAGAGCCCATGAACAGTGAATGGTTTTTACCTTTTTTAAAAAAGTTGAAAAATGCAGAAGAAAGTATTTCATGGCATATAAAAACTTCATTGTCCATAAATGAAGCTTTATTTGGAAAACAGTCGTGCCCATTGTGTACATATTGTCCATGCTGCTTTCAGGCTATAATGGCAAAGTTTAGTAGTTGTGTCAGAGTCCACATGGCCCACAAATCCTAGAATATTTACTGTCTGGCCTTTTATTAAAAAAATTTGCTGACCCTGTAGAAACTATTAAATTCTCCACCTTCTGCTTTGATTAAGCATTCTTTTAAGAAAGAAAGGTGTTTTTTTTTTTTTAAGCAACTATGTCTGTAATAAGTTTCACATAATTTGCAGTGGAAAAATATCAACATGTTAATGCATTTTTAGTAGGAAGGAAGGAACCAGTGTACAGTCAAAGGAAGCATCAACATCAATTTATATAAGCCAGTAAAAAGATTTACTTTTGCCATTTACTCCTACAGCTGTTTTGTAGCAGAAAGCCCAGTGTTCTTTTATGAGCTTGGATGAAATAATATAATTCAGAACTTTGGTAACTAAACTTTTTTTTAGACCAGAAGGAAGTTATTTTACAAATTATTTTCACAATATTATCTGACACCCAGTATCCCTGAATAGCTTCATTTCAACAGAAACTTGCCCACTAACCCAGTCATTTGCACCACATTGCTTTGAGTTAGGCTGCACCTCCATTTTTCAAAGAACATTTTAGGTTGCAGAAGATTGAAGAACTTCAACATTGTTTTAGTATGTGGTGATACTTAAAAAGGGGTATCATCAACAAATTCTAAGACTTTTATTGGGGCAGGAGGAGGAAGCTCTATCATTGCCTCTCCTTGAAATGCAGTGTACTTTGTGAATTAACAAGATTGGAATGACAAATTCAAGGAAAAATGAAAATAAATAAAATGCTGGTGAAATATTTTTCTAGTAATTCTGTTTACCATTATCTATGTACTAGGATAATATAACTGACACTCACACTATTCGTTCATGAAACAGATTCTTTTTTTTTTTTTTGAGACAGAGTCTCACTCTGTCTCCCAGGCTGGAGTGCAGTGGCTCCATAATACAGATTCTTAAAGTTATTCCAATTCCAGCTCAATGCAGTGTTTTTGGTTAAATTAATATTGGTTCAAATTAAGATACAGCTAGAGGATTTTAACCAGAAAGTATTAGCTTTTTCCAATGCATTTCTTAACATGTTTCCATGTATCATTTCATGATAATTCTCTATAAAAAATGATTCAGTAAACAAACTTAAACATAATATTCCCTCCCTTGGAAAGTCTTATATTAACAGCTCTGAGGAGTCCCAAAGATTACTTGCCATACAACCTTCTCATGCACCTACACCCTATGCTCCATCAGGATCTAATATTCCACGCAGTATGATTTGGTCAACAGTGCTTTATAATGAAGACCAGTCTCAGTGATGCGCTTCTGGCATTCCACAGGAAGTCAGTTTGCCTTTGTTCTATCTTCCTGTAAATAATGCTACTTAGAGTTTATCAGTCCCACAGTAACATAGTAATCCTGAGGCAGCCTGAACCCCATGAGGCTGGATCTTCTGATAGGCACCACAATAGACAATTTAGCCTCAGAAAAAAAAAAAAAATTATTCTCAGAGAAAATAGAACTATAAAATATTTACACAAGCTACTCAGGAAAACAATCGTTACTTTATATTTTGTATAGATGTTAAAATATCACATGTATCAGAAGATATGTGTTGAAAGCTCTGCCTTGTATACACTCTGGTTTGAAAAATAACAAATATTTGACTAACATTTTGTATGTGATTTTTTTTTTCTTCAAGGACTTATTATGAAAGTCATGATGTTAACACTATATTATTGAAAAATCAGGAAAATATATCTTTACCAATATACATTTTAAAACGTAGCTAGACATTTTTTTTTTTTTTTTTTTTTTGAGACGGAGTCTCGCTCTGTAGCCCAGGCTGGAGTGCAGTGGCCGGATCTCAGCTCACTGCAAGCTCCGCCTCCCGGGTTCACGCCATTCTCCGGCCTCAGCCTCCCGAGTAGCTGGGACTACAGGCGCCCACCACCTCGCCCGGCTATTTTTTGTATTTCTTAGTAGAGACGGGGTTTCACCGTGTTAGCCAGGATGGTCTCGATCTCCTGACCTCGTGATCCGCCCATCTCGGCCTCCCAAAGTGCTGGGATTACAGGCTTGAGCCACCGCGCCCGGCCAACATTCTTAACAGAACAAAGTCAGAGTATTCACTGGTGGCATGCTGTTTTGTTTCCTATTTTGAGATTTTTTTCCCAGAATTGCATCACTAAATTGTGCTACTTGTACATACATTAGAACTCTGATTTCCTATCATTTCCTCTTCTAAAAAAGAACTGTTCATTGACTTGATTCATAAACATTCAGAAAGCATGTGCTAAAATAAGTTGGACTGTGCATAAACTGATGCATATGTTTTGTTTTGTCTTCATATGTGTTTTGTTATGAAATTTAATTGAAATTGGCCAAATAGCTAATATGAATAACCTAATAATTTTGTTTTCATTGTTTGGTTTTGCTTTTCCTTGCTTTCTTTGGTTTGCTAACTAAGTGATATCTAATACGGTAGTCCCTCTGTATCTGCAGTTTCAGTTACCCACAGTCAGCAAATAAATGAATATAGTACAGTAGGTATTTTGAGAGGGAGACCATATTTACATAACTTTATTATTACAGTATATTGTTATAATTATTCTATGTTTTTATTATTCATGTTAGTATCTTACTATACCTAATTTAGAAATTAAACCTTATCCTAGATATGTATGTTTAGGAAGAAACATAGTATATATAGGGTTTGGCGCCATCCACAGTTTCAGGCATCCATTGGGGCCTTGGAATATATTCCCCACGGATAAGACGGGACTACTGAGTCACCATTTTGCCTTTGAAAATTGCATTATCTTCTTTCAAATAGTAGTGTATTGCTTGCTATTTGTAGAATGTATGCTTTTAAGTCATTTTGCCCAAGGCATGGGCAAATTTTGTCGTGAGACATTCAGGCTTTTCTTGGACACTTTAGGAAAGCAGGAAAATTGTGCAAGATGTTTATTCACACAAAACAATTTTTATTTATGAAAAGCTAATTGATTCAAATGAATGTAAAATTTCAAATTTTAGCCTCATTATTGAACAGAGATAACTGGACTGGTTTGTTTTAATAAAGATATGGTTTATGAACACATCAACCCTTTTAGAGTAATCAGTCACAATTTATAGATTTTGAATTATTGTAATTGCACAAAACTTTGTTTAGAAGAAATAATAATGTGAATTATTTGAAGTCTTCCTAATATATCTCCTTTCTTGCATTAATTGAACACAGGGTGTTTGTTCATAGTTACTAATAAAATTTTAGTTTCATCCAAATACTTCAGCCCAACAGTGTCTTATGTTTTGCCTGTTAAACATATTAAAGAGGGAATTGGGTCATAATAATTTAATTCAGTTAAGGAGTATTCAAAGAACTTCTATATACACAAAATACTGTGCTAATATAATAGAATACCAAAAATACTTGCCCCTGCTTCTACTGTGAGCATTTGCTTATTGGAAACTTAAGAGCAAGTGTATTTAACTTTTTTACAGAAGTAACATTTACCACTTAAGAGATTTTGAGAAGTGACAAAATATCAAGAAGCCACTGTATTGCTTTGCTTTAAAACACTGTAGGTTTTGAAAGAAAGATTTGTACCCTGGCTGTAAGACAAACAAAGCCTACAACTAAACGGTTTGGAAGAATTTGGAAATATATACAAAAACTAGTAAACTGTTAGTGAATATGCAAAAAATCAACTTGAAGTTGATAATAATGAGCATTATTAAGTTCCTAATTTAAAGAGAAATTTTCTTTACATCGATATATATATAGAGAGAGAAAATCTCCTGACTAGAAAGGAATAACATCGTAAAACATTTCATTGTGATGTTTCTATTTCAGTTTTGATCATAGAAGTAATGGAAAACAAAGCAAATATCAGGTGTCAGGAAAAGATAATTTAAGACCTTTCCCAGGATTAAAAATAGGCAATCATAGATTCAGATCACTTCAGTCTAACAAATACGTGATTTTTGTCTGCTCTTTGCCAAAGAATGTAAAGGAATGCTTGCACTGGGCTTTACCTTTTAAGATTGGCTAAGGAGTCATTGCAATTACAGTTTTTGATTCCTAAAGCTTTGCCATTTAAGCAGAATTGAACAAGAGGGAAGAGATTAGTTGGTGACTGATAAAAGTTGAAAATTCTCTTTATTCCAAATCCCACTTTTTTGTTTTCTGAAGTTCAACTAAGGATTTACTCTCTCCATGAATCACTGTTAGGTTAACATATCCCAGCATAGCATTTTCTTTATTTTGATCTTCTAAAGTATATATTTTCCCAAAACTTATATTCTAGATATTTGATATGTGTATACTTTTTTTCCTAAAGTAAAAATTCAAAGGGGATTATTTTCTCTATTTGTGTATGTACTGAAATGCTTAGCCTTTACAATTCTAGGCACAATATTAGCATATAAAATGCTATTAAATGAATGGCTGAAAAACTAACAAGATCATCAGTGCAAACAGATAATTAAAAAAATATAGGACAGATGGTGTTTTTATCTATTTGGGAATGATTCTACCTAGAGAATATGTTTTGTTATATGTAAATCAGGTTAAGATTTAAGAATGTTAGGAATGAATAATTTTTCAGGGGACATACTGATTTATATCAAGGGCCAGAAGAGTCAGAACAGTTGTTGGTGTGTGGGTGGGGGGAGAGGGACAGAGAGAGGAGCAGGATTGGAAAAGATAATATAAAGTTCATGTAATGCCCACTTAGGCTTAAAAGTAGAATGTCTTAATTTTCTATGAAAGAAAATTATTTTATTTCTATCATAACACCATTTAAGAGATGTATAGCTGCCAAAAAGCTGATTTTTTTTTCTAGTCAATTTGAGAATTAGTAGGGAATAAGGAAAAGGCAGTCCAAATAATTAGAGATATGTGGATAAATAATACTTATATCTGGAGCTCTTATGCCATCTGATTCTTTCCACATCCTGTGAGGTGGGCAAGTGTCATTTGTCTTTCTATAATAGGGAAACTGATGTTCGGAGAGTAACCTCTACAGGGTCAGGAGCTCCTAGACAAGTACTCCAGAGCCTGAAAATAATTTATTTCCATAAATGCTATTGTGTTCTATTTTGAAAGTAACAGAATAAGAGACATTAGCTGCTAACATTCATATACTAGAGTGTTTTGTCAACTGTAATATCTGTGACAACCTTGCCACTTCCTAACTAGGTCACCATGGGTAAATTCTCTGTAGGCTTCTCATCTGTCAGTCACTTTTGTAATATTTTAAAACGGGTCTAGCTTGCCTCTGAAGTTCCATTCCAACTCGGCAAAGTAATAATTAATTGAATAAAATTATATAAATTCAGTAAAAATGCTAATCCTAAATTTGAAATGGAAATACAATTATGAACTCATGATGTTTTTCTTTTAAAACTACATGATTTCTAAGCTCCAGTCACTAAAACATCCTAGAATTAAAATGATCAATTGGTCGGATATGGTGGCTCACGCCTGTAATCCCAGCACTTTGGGAGGCCGAGGCAGGCGGATCACAAGGTCTGGAGATCGAGACCATCCTGGCTAACAGTGAAACCCCATCTCTACTAAAAATACAAAAAATTAGCCGGACGTGGTGGCAGGCGCCTGTGGTACCAGCTACTCGAGAGGCTGAGGCAGGAGAATGGTGTGAACGCGGGAGGTGGAGCTTGCAGTGAGCCGAGACTACTGCACTCCAGCCTGGGTGACAGAGCAAGACTCCCTCTCAAAAAAAAAAAAGATCAATTATTCCTAACACCTAAATTATGGTCTCTAATACCATTTCTCTTGAAAGAAACTAGGAATCATCAGATTAATGACTAATTTCTAAGGCAGGAAATATAAAAGATGAGCTTGTATAATAATACTTGTCATACTAGAAAGGCAATGAAACTATTGAAGAGACAACCGGGACGTATCAAAACCCAGGACCCAACTTAAAAAGCTCCCCCTGAGCAAAGACTGACAGTTTGAACACCAGTGCAATAGCGATTGCATTGCATTAAAGCACATCACATATGTTTAAATCCACCAGTTCATAATGCTATTTTTTAAAAAGAAGCGGTGGTCATTGATCACCTTTGGAGTATGCTAGGAAACATTCATTGTTTGAGGGAAATAAGCATTTATCCAGTTTTTCCTATATGAACTGCACGTCATGGTAATAAAAAAAATTGATAAGTGGAGGTTTCTCTTTATAGATATATTCCTGCTTGGAAGAAGGAAAGATAGATTACCCCTTGTGTAATATTGAATGAAAAATTATTATGAATGGCCTCTAATAGCCAAAAAAGAGAGAGAACCCGACATATGCTGCTTGATGGAAACATCTAGTACCACCTTTGCAGTATTTTCCAAACATTGAGTCTGAGCTCACCTATGGATCCAGTTTATAGGAATACAAGGAACAGACAGACTGACGTGATACCATGGGAATGTAATCCAAAAAAGAATGTGGGCAACTATTGGGTATAGTTTCTTCTGCAAACAAATTGCTAGGAAAAGAGGAGGAAAAACTTACAAATTTAGGAGACTTGAGAGACTTTTCAACAAACTGCAAAGCATAGTTTTTATTTAAATTATGCTTCTAACAGAAAAACTCTTTAAACAAGAGATAATGAGATAACGGATGTGTGATGATATTAAGGAATTATTGATTATTTTCTACTGTGTGATAATACATAGTTACATTTATAGAGATATATATGTAAATATTTATAGGTGAAATTTTGTAATTATAAGGTGCTGTTCAAAATACTCCAATATTGGGCTAGGGAGAGGTTGTAAATAAAACACGATAGGCCATGTGTTTCATTTTGTTGCAGGGGGATGATAGGGGCTTATCATATTAATCTTTATTTGAAACATTTCATAATATTGATATGTTTGTTTCCTTGGTTATCTAATAATCTGTTTCCAAATAGTGTATTGCTGTGTTTTAAAACAAGTTATTTTTTAAACAGGATGCATGTGGTCCATATTCCCCAGATGAGTACATCTCTTTGCCTGTTTACACAAGTGCTGAAAGGGATCGTGTGGTTACCAATATTGATGTTCCATGTGGGGGCAACCAAGACCAGTGGATTCAGTGTGGAGCAGCTCTATTCCTAAAAACTCAGTAGAATCTAATGACAACAAAAGCCATCTTCACAAAAGGGAACACTGATTCTTTAAGCTTTAAATCAAACATGTGGTCAGTCTACATTTGAAATGTTAGTTCAAAATATTAACATATAGTTACCTTACAAAATTGATCTCATTGAAATTTTAATGTGTAAAAGCAGCACTGTGCATCTTTTAAAGTAATTAATGGAGTTATTGTTAAAACAGAGTATTCTTTTGATAACATTAAATATTTCTGTGAGGAACTTCACTTTTCCAGTGGCTCAAAAATTTGTTTTAGGTCAGAGATTTTAAGTGGTATATTAAAGTAATCCATAATAAATATTTTGGCTGTCATTTGTGTCATGATTATTTAATAAAATATAAGAGCATTCATAATTTTTTCAGTCTTCCCATGACTTTTTACATACTGAAGAATGTATTATAAAGTTATGAATGTATAAAAGTATCAATATGAATATAATTATACTATACTAATTATAATGTACAAATATATAATTGTCATTGTAACTATATACTTACAACTAATAACTTAAGGTAATTCAAATAGGAATAATTCAGCTGTTTTGTGTTTTGTTATTGTTTTTTGAGACAGAGTCTCACTCTGTTGCCCAGGATAGAGTGCCGTGGGGCGATCACGGCTCACTGCAGCCTCAACCTCATAGACTCAATCTATCCTCCTGTCTCAGCCTCCTGAGTAACTGGGACTACAGGATGCACCACCGTGCCCAGCTAATTCCTTTATGTTTTGTAGAGATGGGGTTTTGCCACATTTCCCAGGCTGGTCTCAAACTCCTGCACTCAAGCAATCCACCTGCCTTAGCCTCCCAAAGTGCTAGGATTACAAGTGTGAGCCACAACACCTGGCCTGTATTTTTTATAGGAGCTATTATTTTAGCTCTGCAAGATTCCCTGAAATCTAAGGAACCAAAACTACTGTTCAGTTGAGTGATAGACATTTTAGTATCCTATGAAGTTATTTGCAGCTCTATCCTTGCAGCAAACAAATTCTAAGAGCTGAGGCTTATATTTTTGATAGTTGTTTAAAACGAGTCATAGCAATGAAAAGTTATGTACTTAGAGGAGAAACTAAACATAAAATGCAAAACATACTTTTAAAAGAATATATGTAAATATATATTTTACAGGAATATATTTAAAAATATGTATTTATTCCATGTGTATTCGTCCATGCTTTTCCCTTTCTAGCTGATTGTAATATCAACATCAAGCCCTGAAAAACATATTTTTAAAAGAATATATTTAAATATATATAATAAATAATATATTTTATATTTAATATATATTTAATAAATATATATTACATATTAAATAAATATATAAATTAAAATATATAAATATATATTTTTAAAAGAATATATTTAGATATATTCTTTTAAAAGTATGTTTTTCAGGGCTTGATGTTGACATAACAATCAGCTATGAAAGGGAAAAGCATGGACGAATACACATGGAACATTTTTGTGGGCCATGTCTGGAAATGTCACACATCATTATGTTTACATTCCATTAGAGAGAACTTAATTACATGGGTATACATAATGTCTAGCGTGTCTGGAAAATGTAGACAGCTGGGTGCTCAAAAAGAGAAGAGCATGGAGGGCTACCTAGCTCTTTCTACCACATCCCCATCCAGTGAAAAATTTTAACTCATTATAGAAATGCATTCAGTACAATGACATAAAATTACTTAATAAAGCAGCATAGGTCTTTAATCGATATGATGCCAAACCTCATGCTTATGAATTTTTGCATTAATATCCAGCAAAATAATATAAGCCAGCTATTGGCCAGATTCCAGAAATATAAAGATAGATAATATAGTCTCTGCTCTTGAGAGATGTAAAAGCTGATCAGACAGTGAAACATGTAAAAACAGTCTCCACACTGTAAATTTTTAAATCTGATATTAATATTGCTATACCAGCTTTTTTGGTTAAATTTGGGAAACAATATATTAAAAATGCCCATATAGAGAAAACTCATAGCACAATGAAATAAGAGTTATGTGGCACAGTAGCAAAGGGCTGTGGGATTCCAGGGGAAGGAGTAACTAATTTAATCAAAAATGATTAGTAACAGTAGGCTTGTTTCTTTTTCTCTTTTTAAAAACACTTACTTTGAAAATATTTTACAAAGAATAAATAAATGTATTGCCTTCCTCAAATGAACAAATATTAGATGTTATGGTGTTTGCTTTAGATTTTTTTTTAAATGTCAAATTTTAAAAATTGTTTCAAAATCAGAGGCCTTCACATTCCCTTCAGCAGAACTTTCACTTCTTCCTCCAAAGAGACACCCACTAACCTGTATTTGTTACCTACACAGTACATGTTTTTAATATATAACCGAAAATAAGGGGATTTTTTTTTAATGTCAGCTGCAAGGAACCTTTCTAAAGCTTCAGAAGGACACAGTATTTGAGGTTCTCAATCCATTAGAAGCAACAAACAACAGTTTTCAGTCCTCAGACACCACAGATGTTGGAATGGCCCCAAACAAAATACATCATAGCCATGTATTTGGTAAATTTAATATGATAATTTTCAAAATAAAAATCTTGGCTAGCCAGGAATTGAAGGGACTTTCACAAATAATGGATATCTATGAAAAACCTATAGCAAAGATCATTTTTAATGAGGAAACAGGGCATTCACTTTAAAATGAACAAGACAAAGCTCATCACTTCTACACTGTTTGGAGGTCCTAGACAGCACAGAATGACAAGAAAAAGGCAGAATTGAATAGGCAAAGACAAATAGAACAAAATACGTTCAAGGAGAAAAAAATATTAGCATTCACATACTTCTTCCCATCAGCCCTTTGTGCAGCTTTTGCTTTTGGCAAGCTCACACGTGTATACATCAAAATGAAAATGTTAAAGGGAAGAAGTTGAAATTTAACTCCTTGTGTTAAGTATTCCTAACCAATAATTATTTGGGGGTTTTATTTTTTATTCTGAGACCTTCTGCTATAATTTCTGAAAGAGATATGGAGACTAAAGAAAACAAAATTCACTCCAGTTACTTGGGGCATCTTCTTCCACATTATTTCTATGTATTTACTTCCATTATGTCAAAGTCTGGATGAGTTATCATTTCCCACCTATCTTAGGAAGCTGTGAGCACAAAGGAGCCCTGCCAGGAAGGCGGCTGCAGAGCACACAAAGTGCGAGACTGCATTGGGCCTTTGGGAGACACACAAAAAAATAGAAAACAAAGTACTACAATACGAAGAATATTTAATTCAAGAAAATCAGTCATTTCACCTCAATTTTGACCCTCTTGCACACTAAGCATCTTAAGAGCAGGAAGTATATGTTTCATGTTTTTGTTTATGGCACTTGCTTTTATTGGAGCTCAACACACATTTATTGAATCAGTGACTAAAAACTGTTTCCAGACAACTTAATCATCAGATTTGTCTCCAAGTGATTTTAGATTGCTCCCAGAATCAAGCCCATCCTTAAAGAATGAGTACATTTTCATCATTGAGGATAGTTGGAGAAGGCTTTCTTCAAAGGTTCTCACAGAAACTTGAAAAAGAAATTTCAAACATCTCAGCAAGGTTGACATCATTGGACTGTGCCTCCATGTGATCACTTTGAAGAAAACAAATCCTTTGGTTATATAGTCCTTCAATCAAAAAATCTTTGGGGGCTGGGCATGGTGGTTCACACCTGTAATCCCAGCACTTTGGGAGGCCAAGGTGGGCGGATCACAAGGTCAAGAGATCGAGACCATCCTGGCTAACACGGTGAAATCCAATCTCTACTAAAAATACAAAAAAGTCAGGTGTGGTGGCACATGCCTGTACTCCCAGCTACTCAGGAGGCTGAGGCAGGATAACTGCTTGAATCTGGGAGGCGGAGGGTACAGTGAGCCAAGATCATGCCACTGCACTCCAACCTGGGCAATAGAGCAAGACTCTGTCTCAAAAAAAAAAAAAAAAAATTCTTTGGAAATGGAAAGGATCCTAGAGATTGGCTGGGTTTCTGTTTTATTTTTACTTTACAGTCATGCCTTCCTAAATGCTCACAAGTCATGCCTTGTAAACTTAACATTTTAACTAGGAGAAAAATCAATTATCAGAGAAAGTTTCCTGGAAGAGTTGGATTTCATGCTGGACAATCAGGCAATCTATAAGAAGTAGACGTACACCTACCAGGGTCCAAAAGCTCAAACCAATCCACCTCAGTACATCTGCTACCGTATACTAAGACTGCAAATTGCACACTGAAAAATAAATGTACTCCAACAGTTAAGTTATCAATGGAAGGACAGGAAAAATAAACCCAATCTGAGTGGGGAGAAAAAGTAAGCTTCTTGAGAACAACTGTCTTTACCTACAGTGATATTTTCCATGTATGTAAACATGGCTATCAGCTATTTTTTTTTCAAAAATAAAGGGAAAAACAAGTATCAACCAAAATATTATGCATAACCATTATAAATTCTGATTATGCTGTGCCTAAATTTTGCTTCCCCTTTTTTAGTTCCTGAACACTGTTTCAGAAGGGATTAAGGCGATAGAAACCTAATAAGGTAAAAGCAGAGACAAGAAGGTGGAAGGGGTTAAGATTCAACACAATAGATAAAAAGATGGTCTTCAATTTCTCCCTGTTTTCAAAAGTGTATTACTTATTGTTTAGCAAAGTAGGAATAAAGAATAAAACCATGTTTAAGTTTTGTGGGAAAATTACGAAGTAATGAACGTACCAACTTAAACCACATAGAAAAAAACAATGGAATCAAATTATATAGCCTAAATACAAAATTTGATTATTAAAGTCAGTGACACCTGACTTTTCGAAGTTAGCTTCGTTTCTATTTGACATTAATCATTATTAAAATAGGAATTTATTTGAACGTCACTGATTCTACTAGCAGTGGCGATATGCTTAACAACGGGGTGGCTGCTCACAGGTTTTTAATTTTAAAGATGCTTCCCTGCATGTAAAGCACAACTCTTTCTATGTTAGTTACTGCTGCTTGTCTCCCAGTACCCATTCTCCCCTACTACTGTAGTAAGAAAACTTCAGAGTGTTTAACTGAACTAATGCATACTCAGAATAAAAACTGAAATTCCTTATCTCCCTTACATTCAAGTGTGGCCATGTGACCCACTTCTGCCAAAGAATGTGAGTATAAATATCCTATGGCAGCTTCCAGGGTCATGCTTTATAGGATGTGGACCATATACCATTTTCTTTCATCTTCATCTCCTCTCCTCTGCTGCCTGCAATGCTACCATCTTGGACCTCAATCTCTGAGGACTTTGTCAAACACAGATACCACCCCTGGACTATTTAACTCTGAATTTCATTTATACAAGAGAGATTTTTCAACCTTAGATGGGGTGGATAAATGCCAGCTAGCTGGTGGTGTGGACAGACAAGATCTACTGCCCTCAGAGAGTCCCTCCTAAACCAAAGACGAGACCCAAATACTCCAACTGAACTAGGAACCCTAAGTTGGAGACACTTTCAACCTGTGCTCTCTGACTAATACAAGTCCCACTTGGCAAGAGAAGCAATAATTGTAAACAAAACGGTCTCTCCAGAGACACCGTGTGCACCTTTGGGATGGTACTTTTTACACTGAAACCAGTCATTAACCTGCCTCCCTCCCAAAACACTTGCACCTTCTGGATGGTCATAAGAGAGCTCCAAGTGTTTAAAGTACCACCAGAAGGTCATTTATCCCTTAGACAATTTCAGAGATCTCTCCAAAATGATGCTACCCTTGGTTACTTAGTAGAGGTTCGCAAAATGATAACTGCTTCATTATTTATGTGCCCCTTGTGAGCAGCTTTCCCTGTAACTAGCCATCCAATTCAAATAGATGCTATGAAATTTGTTCTTGATTTCAGCTGAAGTGATCAGTGACACCACCTCAGCCCTGGAAGGCACTCGGGTCAGTTCCAACTCACTGTCTGTGGTTGTTTTGCTATATTTGTGTTTCTGGTATAAGCATCTCTGAAATTCTATTTGGTCTTAATATGATAATTTAGGCCGGGCATGGTGGCTCAATCCCAGCACTTTGGAAGGCCTAGGTGGGTGGATCACGAGGTCAGGAGATGGAGACCATCCTGGTTAACATGGTGAAACCCCTTCTCTACTAAAAATACAAAAAATTAGCTGGGCGTGGTGGCGGGCACCTGTAGTCCCAGCTACTCAGGAGGCCAAGGCAGGAGAATGGAGTGAACCCGGGAGGCGGAACTTGCAGTGAGCCGAGATTGTGCCACTGCACTCCAGTCTGGACAACAGAGAGAGACTCCATCTCAAAAAAAAAAAAAAAAAAAAAAGACAATTTAAAAATGAAATGTTTATAACAAAATGTTAGAAAAAAAGAAAATATTTTGTACTATATAATACAATATTATATTTGTGAATATAAGTATGTAGTATGTATCTCAAATTAGAAAGTGGTACTTTAAAATACTAAATGTTCATTATTTCTGAGTAGAGAGATGATAGGTAATTTCTTATTTTGGGTAAATGTTTACATTTTTCAAATGCTGTAATGAGGATGTATTGCTTTTATAACCCAAACAAAACACTAGTTGTTAAAAATTCAAGTAAAAGTAAGCTTAAAAAGAGTCCATCAAAGTTAGCTTTTCACATTTCAAGACAATTCCCTTCAGAACTTCTTTATTTGCAAACTTTTCAATGTATTTGTAGCTTGAATTGCTATTGAAGATGTTAATATACCTCAGCTCTTTGTAACTTCAAGTAAGGGTTTATTGGCATTTATACATAAGAGACATTTGATACAATTATCTTAGACCAAAAGCAAACATGGCATTTCTAACTTGGCATGTAGCTGCAATCAGAAATGTTTGCAATTTCAAAGTTTAATATCTATAATAATGAGGAAACTGGTGAGTCAGCTCTTACATTGAGGCAAGAACCCTAGACTTGGAGTTAGGCCAGCAGCCTGCCAGTTTTAGGCTAGGCCCATCACTTTTGCTGTTCCTTCTGCATTTCATTTTGTTTATCTATAAAATGTGGATTATAATTCCCGTTTCCAAGTGCGATTTGAAGAGCACATGAAATTTAAGGTATTGTTATATATTCATCATGGGACTGACATAAATTTAAAAGCTAAGATTTAAAAAAATTATAAATCACAATTTTGTATAAAATACTATTTAGAAATAAAAATTTAAGTTGAGAATTTTTAAATTGTCATGTTTCAAGTCTTACATTATCTAGTTTATGATGTTTCTAGTGTTAAAGATCCACTTTGTTTTCATAAGATGAACTACAGTTTATTCAAATAGCTGCCATTTGTAGAATTTTGTTCAAAATCAATACTCTGTATATGACCAATAATAATAATATAGTTCTGACTGCATGCTGACATTGGCATTGCTGCAAGCAATTAATAGTTAGATACATACATACGTGTTTATCACCACTCACCTCGTTATGTCCATTCCATTGATGAGAAAACTCAGACGGATTATGTAGCTAATGAATTGGCAAGGTGGCAAGAAAGAAAACTCTCTTTCAGCCCCCACCCCCAGGAAAGAGCAAAACCAGCAAAATGGAATTTTCTAACATATATCATTTTGGAAGTCAGTATGCTAAAAGGAATGAGCAGGATTATTCCAGAACCACAAGTTGATCAATTCTTCATCTTGACAAATATTTACTACAGCAGTGCTTCCGGCAAGAAGATAAAATGAATTGACAGTGCTAGTCAAAATACTTGTTACACTACGGATTTCCACTGAAGAGTCACCTCTATAAAAATGAGGAAGCGAATATGGGGGAGAAATGCTTTGAACTGTGAACTTAGCTCTCAGAACTGTCAACTTAGCTTCCTTTACTGCACACACTCAGTGCTCTCTGCATGCACAGGACTCTTCCAGGGGCCTTGAGGGCTCTCAGATACCCTCATTCTTCACTGCATTACTTATAAAGAACACTGTAAAATATGTCAGACAGACAGATATGTGTAGTGAATATATATACTATAAAGAATAATAGAATGAACACTTGTACCTAGCGTACTGCTGAAGAAAGAGAGTTTTACCAACAAATACCATTTCAACTGCCTGATGTATTTTCAGTATCTCATTTCCCATTCTCCACCCAGAGGCAACCATTACCCTGAATTTGGTTTGCTTAATTCCCATGGTTTGGTGATTATTTTTATGTGTCAGCTCAACTGGGCTAATGGATACCCAGATAGCTGGTAAAACATCATTTCTGGGTTTGTCTGTGAGGGTATGTCTGGAAGAGATTAACATTTGAATCAGTAAACTAAATAAAGATCTGCCTCTACTAGCATGAGTGGCCTCATTTAATTTGTTAAGGGCGCAAGCAGTACAGGAAGGCAGAGGGAGGGTGAATTTTCTTTCTTTTTCGGAGCTGGGCCATTCATCTTTTCCTGCCCTTGAACACTGGAGCTTCCTTGGTTCTCAGGACTTCAAACTCCAGGACTTAAACTAGTCTGTTCTTCCTCTTCCCCTAGTTTTTGACCTTGGACTGAATTATACCACGGGCTTTCCTGGTTCTCCAACTTGCAGATGGCATATTGTAGGATTTCTTGGGGTCCATAATGTCATGAGTCAATTCCCATAATAATCCTCTCATATCTCTCTCTCTATATATATACATCCCGTTGGTTCTGTTTCTCTACAGAACCCTAATACACCTGGGGGTGGGTTCTTCCTAGTTTTTCTGAACATGAATGAATCCCTAGACCATATTCTTCTACTTGACAAATATTTGCTTTTAATCTTAGACTGGCCCCATTGAGACAGGAATAATACAGGGTGTTTGTGCCTAGAATATTGTAGGCAGCAGTTTCACATGACTAGCAAAAAGGAAACAGTTGAAGTAGCTGCATAAGCTAGGAACTAATAAGACCCTGAAAAACAGGATGTGGGCCAAGCTGGCTAAGACCAACTGGGCCCAACACGGCACTGGATTTGACCTAGGTTTCACCTAGGACATAATTATACACTAATTAACATACTCATCCACACATCCATCAGCACTATGACAGTTTCAGGAACACTCATATTTGGTGTAAAAATGTGTGACACTACAGTTCTGAGAAATCTTTACCTTCTTCCAGAAATCTTCATGAATATTCCACTCCTTGGTTAAAGAAACCCATAGACAGAAACCTCAAACCCCATAGACAGAAACCTCAAACCCCATTGTGCATGACTCACTCTCCTGAGTACACCCACAATCCCCTTTCTTGAGTGTGTACTTTAACTTGGCAATAAATCTCCATATTTTCACCATTTTCTGACTAGTCCTTAAATTCCTTCTTGAGACAGTGTCAAGATCCTGGACACCAGCCAGGGTTGAGGTCCTACCAGCATTTGGGGACCTCCTCTAGCCCACTGGTATCACCATCATGATTGTATGGTTTTTATTTATATGTAAATTATGTCTTGCTGTACGTATTTTATGACCCTTATTTTTTTTCAGTATGAACATATGAATTGACCACAATTTATCCAGTTTCCTCTTGATGAATATTTGAATTGTTCTAGTTTCTTACTACTATAAACTATGCTGCTATAAGTAAGTCTCCTGATGTGCATTTACAAGACTTCCTGCAGGGGTCCCCAACTCGCGGACCATGGACCCATACAGGTCTGTTAGGAGCCAGGCTACACAGCAAGAGGTGAGCAGCAGGTTAGTGAGCATTACCACCTGAGCTCTGCCTCCTGTGGGATCAGCTGCAACATTAGGTTCTCATAGGAGCATGAACCCTACTGTGAACTGCACCTGTGAGAGGTCTAGGTTGTGTGCTCCTTATGAGAATCTAATTCCTGATGATCTGAGGTGGAACAGTTTCCTCTCAAAACCACCATTCCATCCCCCACCCCTGACCCCCGATCCATGGAAAAATTGTCTTCCTCAAAGCTGGTTCCTGGTGCCAAAAAGTTTGGGGACCACTGCTCTAGGGTATATACCTAGTAGTGAAATTGCGGAACCGTCAACTTAATTATATTACAACAAAAATTTTCCATGTGGTTAAATGAGTTAACATATATAAAGTATTTGAAAGAGTACCTAGCACTGTAATCATAACAAGATTTGAGTTTGAACCAATTCATAGTCCCACCAACAGTTTATATGAGTTCTTGTCATTCTGCATCCTCATGCATGAATACTTATATTTCTGCAAATATGGGGTATAAAATGGCATCACATTTAATTTGCATTTTCCCAATTAAAGATAAGCAATTTGTAATGTTCATTGTCCACGTGTGACTTTGTAGCCCCCCAGTGGGCTCTTCCTGTCCACTGCACAGATGAAACCAATTCACTGTGACCGTGGCATTGCAACAAAGAAAGAGGTAATTGACAGGAGGCTGGACATGCCACATGGAAAATGGTATTATTAATCAAATTAGTCTCCCCCAAAATTCAAAGGCTAGGGTTTTTCAAGGATAGTTTGATAGGCCAGGGAATCCACTTCTGGGTGGGGCCACAGGACTGATTTGGGGGTCCGGGTGGAACCACTGTTCACTAGAAATGTAAAATCCTGAAAAGGCCTCTAAAAACATCTCAAAAGGCCAATCTTACGTCCCATAGTAATGATGTCATCTGTAGGAGTAATTGGGGAAGATGCATATCTTCTGACCTCCAAAATAATGACTAGTGATTATTTATGTCTACACCTTAGCAGAATTCAAGCTCCTCCTCTCTCTAAACTTGTCATCTTTCATTAGTTTTACAAAGGCAGTTTAGTTTTGGACAAGGGCTATTATTTAAACTATAAACTAAATGTATCTTAAAGTTAGTTTGGCCTAAGCCCAGTAATGATTAAAGAAAGTTTAGAGGTTAAAGGCAAGATAGGGGTTGATTAGATCAGATCTCTTTCACTGTCCTAATTTTCTCACTGTCATAATTTTTGCAAAGGTGGTTTTAATTTTTGTCCGTGAAATGCTATTACCTTTTGCCTTATTTTTCTGTTATCTTTTCTGATTTTTAGGAATTAAACATCCTTATATATTTGTAGAGTAGGGCACTGTCAATTATATGTTTTATAAAATACACATTCCCAGTTTGGGGCTTGTCTTTTTTTATGTTGTCTTCTGATGAATAAAAGCTTTAAACTCAAATGCAGAATGTGCTAGCCTTTCCTCTATGGCTTGTGTTTTCCCAACAAATTTCATTACGATACGCATTTTTTTCTTACAGATTTAAAGTTTTAGAATGATTCTAAAAAGTAACCTTAAGTCAGATAAAGCCACATGTAAATCTAAAACTCAGTTGCATGTCATTGTTGATATCTGTAAAAGTTACATAGTCCAAGGAAATGAAAAAATTGACACTGGATTATTTAGTGCTGCTTCACTAGCTAGAGATCTCCACAACTGGCAATGCCCTTGCCCGGGCCTTGCTTGGCTCTGGGGTTGCCACTGGAGGTACCCCACCCACTCAACTCGGCAGGATGCACGATGCACTTGGCTTGCGCTCCATCCCAGATCCTGCTCTCACTGTGGGACTTGCACTCAGCCTCCAGCTGGGTTGGGTGTGCCATGACCTGCTTCTGCTTTGGGTGCTAACATCTGGATGAGGGGAACATGGTGGCTATCAAAAAACGTGGAGACACCAGCAACTCTGAAGCCCCAAAGAGGGTGTTAAGTGTGTTAACAGCTCTTTCAGTCCCGCTGTCTGCAGCCTGATGAATGGGGGCATGTGGCGCCCAGCAGCTCCCTCTCCCATTGCTTGGCAAGTGGGAGGGGAGTGCTACAGGGTTACAGCTCTGTTCACACTCACCATTCTGTGGGTCTTGAGTTCTTGTCCCATTTCTAAGAAGAATGAGGTTACCTGGGAGCTGGCGGGTGAGCAAGGCAAACAATTTTGAGTGATGAAGCAGCTCTCAGTAGAAAGGAGGACTCAAGTTTGGCAGTTCCCTACCTGAAGTCGGCTATCCTCCTCCTCCCAAAGGTGAGCAGTCCAAAAGTGTGGCTGAGTTTGGGGCTTTTGTGGGCTCAGAATGGGGGAGTGCATGCTGATTGGTTTGTGAGTATGCAAAAAAGGCTAAAAAAAAAAAAAAGGCACCACTGAAAGATGGGCACAACAGTGTTAAAAACCAATTAGGAAAGGGTAGGTCTATGTAAAATAGGTGAAGGGTGGGGATCAATCAGAGGAAAGCATGCCAAACGGGAAGAGAACTTCTCAGTCTGGTCTGTGGATTTATCCGAGACTTGTGGCTTGGTTTTCAGGCTTTAAACTGTGTTTGGCTTGAAAGTCAGGTTTCACTGGAGACCTGCCCTGTCTGCCTAGGATTTGTCTGTCTCCTGCCACTATCAGAATGAATAGTCCATTTTTGAGGGAAAACAATTTTTTTCTTCCTACTCGCACATTCAACACAGAACACTTCTTTGGTCAGATGTGTCAGGGGTTTTCTCCCCACACCAAGTAATTCTTTGTGGACATCAACTAGTTGTGTCCTATAATTTATTTCAACTCCACTTGATCTGATACTGTCTACCTAGAGAGTTCCAGGTTGTAACCTGTGCTTCTGACTAACCTGCTATAAGTTGGGGTTCCCATGACCCCCTTCTGCCCCCTGACTTTAATAATGTGCTAGGGTGGCTCCCAGAACTTGGAAACAGTTTACTTATAATTACCAGTTTATTATAAAGGATACAGATGAACAAGTCAAGGTATGAGGGGAGGGCACAGCGCTTCCCTGCCCTCTTTCTGTGCCACCCTCCCAGCACCTCCACGTGCTCAGCAACCTAAAGGCATGCCAAATCTTGTTGAAGAGTTTTTATAGAGCTCGTTTTTCAGTGCTGACCAACCTCCACTGAGTGGTGCTGAAAGTTTCAAGCCTCTAATCCTTCAGTCACTGTCTTTCTAAGTCACGTCATGAGCATCAACTCCAGGATGATCTGAAAGAAGCTCATTCTGAATAACAAAAGACATTCCTATCACTCAGGAAATTCTAAGGGTTTTAGGTACTTTGTGACAGGAACCTCAGACAAAGACCAAATATATTTCATATTACACTACACCATTAATTTCTGTTAAGTAGAAAAACTCTAATGAGCTCTAAGCAGAATTTTAAATGCCAGGCAGGAAACTTCATACTGAAGGGGAGAAAATATAATTTCTTTTTCAACCCTCATAATTTTTTTTTTTTTTCCCTGAGACGGACTCTCACTCTGTCACCCAGGCTGGAGTGCAGTGGCGCGATCTCAGCTCACTGCAAGCTCCCCCTCCCGGGTTCACGCCATTCTCCTGCCTCAGCCTCCCGAGTAGCTGGGACTACAGGCACACACCACCACACCCGGCTAATTTTTTGTATTTTTAGTAGAGACGGGGTTTCACCGTGTTAGCCAGGATGGCCTCCATCTCCTGACCTTGTGATCCGCCTGTCTCGGCCTCCCAAAGTGCTGGGATTACAGGCGTGAGCCACCATGCCCGGCCCTCAACCCTCATAAATTTTTAGTTGAGACACTCTCCTGAAAATGCGGATTAAAAAAAGAAAAACCAGCAGAGGCTGACTGACGTGTGCGGTGCACATGACATGGGAGAGGCCTCAGTTCAAAAGTATCTCTCAAGGTTTAAGGGGCTTGTTTAAATAGTATTTTAACAAAGAGCCACAAATCCTATGAAAACAAAACAAAGAGAATGCAGTTCCAGTCTTGTAAAAGGTGGGAAAATGTGGGAAGGTAGTAAAATCTGTCCCATTGTTAAAAAGTTGAGCCTAAAGCTGCCTCTTTATGAAGCTGCCATTGCAAAACTGTAACTGAGACAGTTAAAGAGATCTGACCTACCAGCCCTATCTTACTTCTAACTTCCAAAGCTGTCCTTGTTCATTCCTGGGTGTAGGCTGAACTATGGGAGAAACTTAGTTTATAGTTTAAAATGTAACCTCCCAATGGGCTCACCTTGCCTGCTGCCTAGACAGAATTGATTTATCAAGACAGGAGAATTGCAATAAAGAAAGAGTACTTCATGCAGAGCTGACTGTGCCGGAGACCAGAGTTTTATTATTACTCAAATCAGTCTTCTCGAGCATTCGGAGATCAGAGTTTTTAAAGATAATTTGGTGGGTAGGCGCTTGAGAAGTAAGGAGTGCTGATTGATCAGGTTGGAGATGGAATCATAGAGGGTCAAAGTCAGGTTTTCTTAATGTCTTCCGTTCCTGGGCACAATGGCAGAACTGGTTGGGCCAGATTACCGGTCTGCGTGGTATCGGCTGATCCATCAAGTGCAGGGTCTGCAAAATATCTCAATTACTGATGTTAGGTTTTACAAAGATGTTACCCTCAGGAGCAATTTGAGGTGGTTCAGACTCTTAGAGCTAGAGGCTGCATGACCCCTAAACTGTAATTTCTAACCTTGTAGCTAATTTGTTAGTCCTGCAAAGGCAGACTGGACCCCAGGTAAGAACCGAGTCTTTTGGGGACTAATTTTGTTTCAGAGTCAAACCATGAACTGAATTCCTTCCCAAAGTTCATTCAGCCTATGCCCAGGAATGAATAAGGACAGCTTAAGGGTTAGAAGCAAGATGTAGTCTGTTAGGTCTGATTTCTTTCATTGTCATAATTCCCTGAGTTACAATTTTGCACTGTCAGTTTCAAAAACAAAGATGACAACAGCCCTTTCCCATATCAAACCCCCTCTTGCCTGGGGACTAGACTGCCTTTGTGGAACTAACAAAGTAGCCAAAAGATTAGAAATTATGGTTTAGGAGTCATGAAACTGGAGGCTACCAGATTCTGATTGTACCACCCCCCACCCCCGCAAATTGCTCCCGGGGATAAAAGCACTATTGTAAAACCGAAGATCAGTGCTTGAAATATTTTGCAGACCCTGCACTTCATGCATCAGCTGGCACCACCTAGATCGTAAACTGGCTTACCTGAATCTGTGGCCCCCACCCAGGAACTGACTCAGCACAAGAAGACAACTTTAACTTCCGATGATTTCATCTCTGACCCAACCAACCAGCACTCTCGACTCACTAGTCTTCCTTCACCCACCAAATTATCCTTAAAAACTGATCCCCGAATGCTCAGGGAGACTGATTTGAGTAATAGTAAAACTCTGGTCTCCTGTACAGCCGGCTGTATATGAATTATGCTTCCTCTATTACAGTTCTCCTGTGTTGATAAATCGGCTGTCTAGGCAGTGAGCGAGGTAAACCCACTGGGCAATTACACTTACAAATTTGAGGGCTGGTCTAAAGATTGTTCCCTGCATAATAAACTGTTACCTAACTGGATGAGGAAATAGACTGTCACCTACTGTTGTGCCAGTCACTAAGTTTTGTCCCATCAAAGGTGGCCAACTCTTCAAGCCATTTTCAAATAAGGCAAACATCTAGCTGTAACCAATCTGGCGAGTTCTATATCTTACTTTTTGTTTTTTGTTGTTGTTGTTTTGTTTTTTTGAGGCAGGGTTTTACTGTGTCACTCAGGCTGGAGTGCAATGGCACATACTCGGCTCACTGCAACCTCGACTTCCTGGGCTTGAGTGATCCTCCCACCTCAGCCTGCCAAGTAGCTGGGACTAGTCCATGTAAGCCACCATCCCTGGCCTTACTTTTGTTTTCCTTACATTCTTTTTCTGCTCATAAATCTTCCACCACGTGGCTGCGCTGGAACCTCTCTGACCCTATTCTGGTTTGGGGGATACCCAATTTGCAAATTTTTCTTTGCTCAGTTAAACTTTGCTGAATATATCTAAGATTTTTCTCTTATCACCAGATTCCTCTGATGCCTGCTCACACCTTCCCTGGGCCAATAAGCAAGTGCCATTTTCCAGTAAGGAAGGCTTATGTTCTGCTATTGCTACAAAAGGGCTGGGCTCCCTGCTAAACTCTACCCTCAAGCCTGGAACTTTGGCCCTAACTGAAAACAAATGACCCCAGTTTTCCACCCAAATGATTGTCTTTTTGGCCTGCCATGCCCCTATCCTGTGCCCATAAAAATACTTCAGCTAGCAGCTGATACATGCAGCTGATGCAAATGATTAGGATTGCCAGCTGCTGAGCGTCAGGGCTGTAGGCTGCTGAGCAGCTAGCAGAGAAGCAGCATTGAGTGTCAGAGAACACAGACAGACATGGCTAACTTCAAATCATGTGGTGTCAAGGAAAGATCACCTTCTTCCTGCACCCCATCCCCTTTCCAACTCCCATCCCACTGAGAACCATCATCCAATAAAATCCTCTGCATATACCACCCTCCAATCCGTTTGTGTGACCTGATTCTTCCTGGATGCCAGACAAGAACCTGAGTGCCGAGAGGGCAGGCGCTTGGATGCTGTGGGGCCTGCACAGAGCCTGCTCCCACCAGAGAGGAGTGACTGGCCAGTTCCAGCATTCATTCCCTCTTGTTCCCACACTCACTTGTTTGCACATTCCCTATTGTGCGGAGTGGCCAGTGGCAGGTTGAGTGAGACGAGCCACTCCAGTTCCCGCCCATGAAGGGGGTCAAGGGAATGCTCCCATCTCACTATCAGGCATATTGAGGCAGGGTGTTCTCCTGTGTTTTCAGTGTCATTGACATAACAATCCTCAATATTTTGGAGAGAAATATTTTGGTTTTCTTCAATACAAACACACTTGGGATGTTTCTACGTGGATAGGCTTTGGGGGAAGATCACCAGGGCTTGGCTTGCAAAGCAAAAAACACAAATGCATTCAGGCTCACATTAGGCTTAGAATAAAGGACTATGTGTAGAAGGTATAGTGAAGTCACAGACTTTGAATAACCATAAATGCACTAAGTTTGTTTTGCTACTAGTCACTCCTCTATGAAATGATTGACTTCTGACTGCCAGCAATCTTGTCACATCTTATGTTACCTGTCTGTAGATGCTTTTTCTTTTTGTTAAGCACAAGATTTGTCAGTCAGTAACTGAGTACTCCACTTTAAAATTTTTCTTTCTTCCTTCCTTTTCCTTCCTTACTTAGTAATAAAATTATAACCTCTTCCCACTAGGCACCCCACCCCCTGTAGAATGTTTCCCTTATCTAATTATATGCTTGCTTAGAAGTTCCAGGAACTGAAACTTCAAACAATCTGGTGCCTACAGAATTCTCTTCCACCAGGAGATTACCTCAAGGCCGCAGTTAATTAACCTGATTGTGCCTGGGATGGCATGGGCTCATTCTTCAAATGAGACAATAAGGCATAAGTCATTAGAACAAGTCACATAGACCAGCACCTCCTCACCCCTCCTGCATGCCCCACATTCCAAGCTCCCCTTTTTAAGCCTTTGTGTGTTTTCGTCCAAAATTTAAAATGATTTAAGACAGGAGCCTGGACCATTTCCCCATTGCTAGCTTTCAAACACAGTTACTTTCCTTCCACTGTTCCTCCTTGTTATTTAGTTCTGCAAGCAGTGATCCGTTGGACCTGCATTCAGTTGCAAGTTAAAAGGTCATTGTTACGCAAATACATGAAATCATCCTAAATGCCTGTCAATGGTAGACTGGATAAGAAAATGTGGTACACATACTCCATGGAATACTACACAGCTGTAAGAAAGAACAAGATTATGTCCTCTGCAGGAACACTCATGGAGCTGGAAGCCATCATCCTCAGCAAACTAATGCAGAAACAGAAAACCAAATACCACATGCTCTCATAAGTGGGAGCTAAATGATGAGTACACATGGACACAAAGAAGGGAACAACAGACACTGGGGCCTACTTGAGAGTGGAGGGTGAGAACAGGGAGAGGATCAGAAAAAAGAAACTATTAGATACCAGGCTTAGTACCTGGGTGATGAAATAATTTTTTCAACAAACCCCCAGGACATGAGTTTACCTAGGTAACAAACCTAGACATGTACCCCCAAACCTAAAATAAAAGTTTCTTAAAAAACGAAAATGATTAGTTGGAGAAGAAAATGGGGGTAAAAAGGTCATTGTTGTTATTCATAGAAAAGTATTTGTATTTTTTAGGAGTTCACCAGTTTCAACTGATATTCATTTTTAATAGAAAATGTACATGTCCTGAGAGAGAGAGCAAGATGCGCTGGAATATCAAATTTTACCAACTATCTGCACACAGAAAAGCACCATCACAAGAACCAAAAATCAGGTGAGTAATCACACTACCTGGTTTTAACTTCGTATCACTGAAAAAGGCATTGAGGAAGGCAGAAGAGACCGTCTTGAATCTCCAAAGTGACCCACACCCCTTATTCCCCTATAGCAGCTGTGTGGCACAGAGAGAATCTGTGTACTTTGTAGAGTGAGAGCTCAGTAACAGGATCAATTGAACTCATTGCTGCCCTGTCACAGTGGAGAATAAAGCCATGCTGGTCTCAACCAGTACCCATGCGTGGAGGGAGCATTTGGACTAGCCTTAGCCAGAGGAAAATTGCCCATCCCAGTGGTCAGAGCTTGAGTTCCTTGGGAAGCCTCACTAACATTTGTTGAAGTGCTCTGGGGTGCAAGGTAAACTTGAAAGACAGTATAGACTGCAATTCCTAGGCAACTCCTAGTGCTAGGCTGGGCTTAGAGACAGTGAACTAAAGTGACATGTGACTTAGAGAAACACCAGCTGGCATAGCTAAGGGAGTGCTTGCACCATCCCTTCCCCAACTCCAGGCAGCACAGCTTGCAGCAATGAAAATGACTCCTTCTTTCTGCTTAAGGAGAGGAGAGAAAAGAGTAAAGAGGATTTTGTCTTGCATCTTGGATATCAGGTCAGCCACAGTAGGATGGCAAACCAGTCAGAGTCATGAGGCCTCCATTTCAGTCCCTAGCTCCTAAATGACAATCCCCTGTGCCAAAAGGAAACCTAATTCCTTGAAGGGAAGGACTCACTCCTGGCAAGATTCATCACCTGCTGACTACAGAGACCCTGGGCCCTGAATAACCAGCAGTAATACCTAGGGAGTGCACCATGGGCCTTGGGCACCAAGATGTGCTGGCTTCAGGGGTGACCCAGCACGCTCCCAGCTGTGGTAGCTATTGTGAAAGACTCCCGTTTCAGAAAAGCAGAGGAAAAAGTAAAAGGGACTTTGTCTTGTATCTTAGGTACCAGTTCAGCCACAGTGGAGTAGAGAAACAAGCAGGCTCTTGTGGTCCCTAAGTCCAGGCCTAGACACCTGGAAAGAATTTCTGGAAATTCCCTGGGTGAGAGGGGAGTGCACTGCCCTGAAGGGTGAGTCCCAGGCCTGGCAGCATTTACCACAAGCTGATGGAAGAGACCTTGGGCTTTAAGTGAACTTTGGTGGTGGACTGGCAGAACCCCCCACAGACCAGTAGTGTCAGTGGCCACAGGGTGAGGCTCCTCTGCTTGTGGAAAGGTGAGGGAAGAGTGGGAAGGACTTTGTATTGTGGCTTGAGTTCCAGCTAAGGTTTTTTATTCCAATTCCTGGCTCCCAGACAGCATCCTTGGACATACTTGGGGTCTGGGGGAACTTGCTGCCCTGAAGCAGAGAGTCTTGGGTAAGGTACAGTACTGTGCTGGCTTCAGGTCTGACCCAGTGCAGTCCCAGTGGTGGTGGCCACAGGGATGTGTGTATCACCACACCCCCAGTTCCTGGTGGCTCAACGCAGAGAGACTCTGAGAGAAAGTAAAGGGAAAGAACAAAAATTTCTGCCTTGTAATCCAGGGAAATTTTTCAGATCTTATCCAAGACCACTATGGTGGTATCTCTATCAGCACACAAAAACACAGCATTGTTGAGCTTGGGGCCCAAGTTTTTTTGAATACCTGGAAAACTTCTCAAGAAGGACAGGAACAAATAAGCGCAGACTGTGAAGACTACAATAAATACCTAGCTCTTCAATGCTCAGACACCAGCAATTATCTACAAGCATCAACACCATCCAGAAAAGCATGACCCCACCAAATAAACTAAATAAGGCATCAGGGACCAATCTTGCAAAAACAGAGATGTATGACCTATCAGACAGAGAATTTAAAATACTTTTTTTTTTTTTTTGAGGTAGCTCAAAGAAGTTCAAGATAACACAGAAGAAATTCCGAATTCTATCAAATTCAACAGGAGATTGAAATAATCAGAAATAATCAAGCAGGAATTTTGGAGCTAAAAATGCAACTGTCATACTGAATAATGCATCAGAGACTCTTAATAGCAGAACTGATCAAACAGAAGAAAGGATTAATGAGCTTAAAGACAGGCTATTTGAAAATACACAGTCAGAGGAGACAAAAGAAAACAGGTGAAAAAAACATGAAGCAGGCCTACAAGGTCTAGAAAATATCCTCAAAAGGGCAAATCTAAGAGTTACTGGCCTTAAAGAGAAGGTAGAGAAAAAGATAGGGTAGAAAGTTTATTCAAATGGATAATAACATAAATTCCCAAACCTAGAGAAAAAGGTCAATATCCAACTACAGGAAGGCTGTAGAACACCAAACAGATTTAACCCGAAGATTATCTTAAGACATTTAATAATCAAATTCCCAAAGGTAAGGATAAAATATCCTAAAAGCAGCAAGAGAAAGGGGACAAATAAACAATGGCACTCCAATACATCTGGCAGCAGACTGTTCAGTGGAAACCTTAAAGGCTAGGAGACAGTGGCATGACATATTTAAAGTGCTGAAGGAAAAAAATACCTTTTACCCTAGAATAGTATATCCAGTGAAAATATCCTTCAAACATGAAGTAGAAATAAAGACTTTCCCAGACAACGAAAAGAGGAGGGCTTTCATTAATACCAGATCTGTTCTACAAGAAATGCTAAAGTCAAGTTTTGAATCTGAAAGAAAAGGATGTTAATGAGCAAGAATAAATCATCATATGAAAGTACAAAACTCACTGGTATTAGTAAGCACACAGAAAAATAGAGTAGGATAACACTGTAATTGTGGTGTGTAAACTATTCTTGTCTTAAGCAGAAAGACTTAATGATAAGCCAATCAAATGTAATAACTACAACAACTATTCAAGGCATAGATGGTAAAATAAAACAAAGAGGCCAGGTGTGGTGGGTCATGCTTGTAATCCCAGCTCTCTGAGAGGCCAAGGTGGGTAGAATCCTTGAGCCCAGGAGTTCAAGACCAGCCTGGGCAACATAGTGAAATCCTGTCTCTTCAAAAAATACAATAATAATAATAAATTAACCAGGTGTGATATTGTGAGCTGAGGCTGCAGTGAGCTGTGATCATGCTACTGCTCTTCAGCCTGGATGACAAAGCAAGACCCTGTCATTAAATACATAAATAAACAAATAAATAAATAAATTAGACATGAAGAGAAAGTTAAAAAGCAGGAAGATGAAGTTAATGTGTAAAGTTTTTATTAGTTTTCCTTTTGCACATTTCTGCATGTTTATATAATTAGCTTGTCATCACTTTAAAATAATGGATTATAAGATGATATTTGCAAGCCTCTTGATAACCTCAAATCAAAAAAACAAACAAACATACAAAAAATAAAAAGCAAAAAATTAAATCATATCACCAGAGAAAATCACCTTCACTAAAAGAAAGACAGGAAGGAAGGAAAGAAGAAAGAAGACCACAAAGCATCCAGAAACAAATTTTTTAAATGGCAGGAGATAGTCCCTACTTATCAATAATAACATTGCATTTAAATGTACTAAATGCTCCAATAATAATACATAGAATGGCTCAATGGATGTAAAAAAACAAGACCCAGTGATCTTTTGCCTATAAGAAACACACTTCATCTATAAAGATACATATAGACTGAAAATAAATGGATGGAAAAAGATATTCCATGACAATGAAACTAAAAAGAGCAGGAGTAGCTACACTTATGTTAGTCAAAATAGATTTCAAGGAAAATATTGTAAGAAGAGACAAAGAAATCATTATATTAATGACAAAGGAGTCGATTAGGTAAGAAAATATAACAATTGTAAGTATACATGCGCCCAACACTGAAGCACCCAGATACATAAAGCAAATATATAAAGCAAATTATTAGAGCTAAAGAGAGTGATAGGCCCCTATACAATAATAGCTACACTACTTCAGTGCACTACTTTCAGCATCAAACTAACCTCCCAGACAGATAAATCAACAAAGAAACATCACACTTAATCTGCACTACAGAACAAATGGACCTGATAAATACTTACAGAACATTTCATTCAATAGCTGCAGAACACACATTCTTCTCCTTAGCATATGCATCATTCTCAAAGACAGACCTATGTTAGGTCATAAGACAAGTCTTAAAACATTCTAGAACACTGAAATAATATTAAGCACTTCTCTGACCACAACGGAATGAAACTAGGAATCAATAACAAGACAAATTTTGGAAACTATACAAATACACAGATATTAAATAATATGCTCCTGAATGACTAGGGGGTGAATGAGGAAGTTAAGAAGGAAATTGAAAAATTTTTTGAAACAAATAATAATGGAAACACAACATATCAAAACCTATGGAATATAGTTAAAGCAGTAATAAGCAGGAAATTTATAGCTATAAGTGCTATAAAGAAGAAAAACTTCAAATAACAGAAAGGAGCAGTATTAACATGAACAAAAAGGATGTCCACTCAGAGACCCCATCTGAAGGTCACTGACTTCGAACATCAAAGGTAGATAAATCCACGAAGATAGGGAGAAACCAGCACAAAAAGACTGAAAATTCCTAAAGCCAGAATGCCCCTTCTCCTCCAAAGGATCACAACTCCTTGCCAGCAAGGGAACAAAACTGGACGGAGAATGAGTTTGACAAAGTGACAGAAGTAGGCTTCAGAAGGTGGGTAATAACAAACTCCTCTGAGCTAAAGGAGTATGTTCTAGTGGAATGCAAGGAAGCCAAGAACCTTGAAAAAAGGTTAGATGAATTGATAACTAGAATAACCAGTTTAGAGAAAAACATACATGACCTGATGCAGCTGGAAAACACAGCAAGAGAACTCACAAGTATTAATAGCCAAATCGATCACACAGAAGAAAGGGTATCAGAGATTGAAGACCAACTCAATGAAATAAAGCAAGAACACAAGATTAGAGAAAAAAGAGTGAAAATAAACGAATGAAGCCTCCAAGAAACAAGGGACTATGTGAAAAGATCAAATCTACGTTTGATTGGTGTACCTGAAAGTGACAGGGAGAATGGAACCAAGTTGGAAAACACTCTGCAGGATATTACCCAGGAGAAATTCCCCAACCTAGCAAGGCAGGCCATCATTCAAATTCAGGAAATACAGAGAACACCACAAAGTTACTCCTGAAGAAGAGCAACCCCAAGACACATAATTGTCAGATTCACCAAGGTTGAAATGAAGAAAAAAATGTTAAGGGCAGCCAGAGAGAAAGGTCGGGTTACCCACAAAGGGAAGCCCGTCAGACTAACAGTGGATCTCTCTGCAGAAACCCTACAAGCCAGAAGAGAGTACGGGCCAATATTCAACATTCTTAAAGAAAAGAATTTTCAACCCGGAATTTCATATACAGCCAAACTAAGCCTCAGAAGTGAAGGAGAAATAAAATCCTTTACAAACAAGCAAATGTTGAGATATTTCATCACTACCAGGCCTGCCTTACAACAGCTCCTAAAGGAAGCACTAAACATGGAAAGGAACAATTGGTACCAGCCACTGTAAAAACATATCAAATTGTAAAGACCATGGACGCTATGAGGAAACTGCATCAGTTAATGGGCAAAATAACCAGCTAGCATCATAATGGCAGGATCAAATTTGCACATAACAATATTAACCTTAAATGTAAACAGGCTAAATGCCCCAATTAAAAGACACAGACTGGCAAATTGGATAAAGAATCAAGACCCATCAGTGTACTGTATTCAGGAGATCCATCTCATGTGCAAAGACACACATAGGCTCAAAATAAAGGGATGGAGGAATACTTGCCAAGTGTATGGAAAGAAAAAAAAGCAGGGGTTGCAATCCTAGTCTCGGATAAAACAGACTTTAAACCAACAAAGATCAAAAGAGAAAAAGAAGGCCATTACATAATGGTAAAGGGATCAATGCAACAAGAAGAGCTAACTCTCCTAAATATATATGCACCCAATACAGGAGCACTCAGATTCAAAAATCAAGTTCTTAGAGATCTACAAAGAGACTTAGACTCCCACACAATAATAGTGGAAGGATTTAACACCCTACTGTCAATATTAGACAGATCAATGAGACAGAAAATTAACAAGGATATCCAGAACCTGAACTTAGCTCTGGACCAAGCGGACCTACTAGACATCTACAGAACTCTCCACCTCAAATCAACAGAATATGCATTATTCTCATCACCACACTGCACTTATTCTAAAATTGACCACATAATTGGAAGTAAAACATTCCTTAGCAAATGCAAAAGAATGGAAATCATAACAAACTGTCTCTCAGACCACAGTGCAATCAAATTAGAACTCAGGATTAAAAAACTCAGTCAAAACCACACAACTATATGGAAACTGAACAACCTGCTCCTGAATATCTACTGGGTATATAACAATATTAAGGCAGAAATAAAGATGTTCTTTGAAACCAATGAGAAAAAGGACACAACGTACCAGAATCTCTGGGACAAATTTAAAGCAGTTTGTAGAAGGAAATTTACAGCACTAAATGCCCACAAGAGAAAGCAGGAAAGATCTAAAATTGACCGCCTAACATCACATTTAAAAGAACTAGAGAAGCAGGAGCAAACAAATTAAAAAGCTAGCAGAAGACAAGAAATAACTAAGATCAGAGCAGAACTAAAGGAGAGAGAGACAAAAAACCCTTCAAAAACATAAATAAATCCAGGAGCTGGATTTTTGAAAAGATCAACAAAATAGATAGACCACTAGCTAGACTAATAAAGACAAAAAGAGAGAAAAATCAAATAGATGCAATAAAAGATGATAAAGGGGATATCACCACCAATCCCACAGAAATAGAAACTGTCATCAGAGAATACTATAAACACCTCTACGTAAATCAACTAGAAAATCTAGAAGAAATGGATAAATTCCTGGACACATATACCCTCCCAAGAGTAAACCAGGAAGAAGTCAAATCTCTGAATAAACCAATAACAAGTTTTCGAATTGAGGCAGCAATTATTAGCCTACCAACCAAAAAAAGTCCAGGACCAGATGGATTCACAGCCAAATTTTACCAGAGGTACAAAGAGGAGCTGGTACCATACCATCTGAAATTATTCCCAACAATTGAAAAAGAAGGCATCCTCCCTAATATATTTTATGAGGCCAGCATCATCATGATACCAAAACCTGGCAGAAACACAACGAAAAAAGAAAATCTCAAGCCAATATCCCTGATGAACATTGATGTGAAAATCCTCAATAAAATACTGGCAAACAGAATCCAGTGGCACATCAAAAAGCTTATCCACCATGATCAAGTCAGCTTCATCCCTGGGATGCAAGGCTGGTTCAACATACACAAATCAATAAATGTAATCCATCACATAAACAGAACCAGTGACAAAAACCACATGATTATCTCAATAGATGCAGAAAAGGCCTTTGACAAAATTCAACAGCTCTTCATGCTAAAAAACTCTCAATAAACTAGGCACTGATGGAATGTATCTCAAAATAATAAGAGCTATTTATGACAAACCCACAGCCCATATCATACCAAATGGGCAAAAACTGGAAGCATTTCCTTTGAAAACAGGCACAAGACAAGGATGCCCTCTCTCACCACTCCTATTCAACATAGTATTGGAAGGTCTCGCCAGGGCAATCAGGCAAGAGAAAGAAATAAAATGTATTCAATTAGGAAAAGAGAAAGTCAAATTGACTGTTTGCAGATGACATGATTGTATATTAAGAAAATCCCATCACCTCAGCCCAAAATCTCCTTAAGCTGATAAGCAACTTGAGCAAAGTCTCAGGATACAAAAGTAATGTTAAAAAATCACAAGCATTTCTATACACCAATAACAGACTTAGAGTGCCAAATCATGAGTAAACTCCTATTCACAATTGCTACAAGGAGAATAAAATACCTAGGAATATAACTTACAAGGGATGTGAAAGACCTCTTCAAAAACTACAAACCACTGCTCAAGAAAATAAGAGAGGACACAAAAAAATGGAAAAACATTCCAAACTCATGGATAGGAAGAATCAATATCATGAAAATGGCCACACTGCCTAAAGTAATTTATAGATTCAATGCTATCTCCATCAAGTTACCAGTGATTTTCTTCACAGAATTGGAAAACCTGCTTAAAATTTCTTATGGAACCAAAAAAGAGCTTGCATGGCCAAAAAAATCCTAAGCAAAAAGAACAAAGCTGGAGGCATCACGCTACCTGAATTCAAACTATACTACAAGGCTACAGTAACAAAAACAGCATGGTACTGGTACAAAAACAAATATATAGACCAATGGAGCAGAACAGGGCCCTCAGCAATAACACCACACATCTACAACCATTTGATCTTTGACAAAGCTGACAAAAACAAGAAATGGGGAACGGATTCCCTATTTAATAAATGGTGTTGGGAAAACTGGCTAGCCATATGCAGAAAGCTGAAACTGGACCCCTTCCTTACACCTTATACAAAAATTAACTCAAGATGGATTACAGACTGAAACGTAAGACCTAAAAACACAAAAACCCTAAAAAAAACGTAGGTGATATCATTCAGGACAGAGGCATAGGAAACGACTTCATGACTAAAACACCAAAAGCAATGGCAACAAAAGCCAAAATTGACAAATGGGATCTAATTAAACTAAAGAGCTTCTGCACAGCAAAAGAAACTATCATCAGAGTGAACTGGCAACATACAGAATGGAGAAAAATTTTGCAATCTATCCATCTACAAAGGGCTAATATCCAGATCTACAAAGGACTTAAACAAATTTACAAGAAAAAACCCCATCAAAAAGTGGGTGAAGGATATGAACAAACACTTCTCAAAAGAGGACACTTATGCAGCTAACAAACATATGAAAAAATGCTCATCATCACTGGTCATTAGAGAAATGCAAATCAAAACCACAATGAGATACCATCTCACACCAGTTAGAATAGTGATCATTAAAAAGTCAGGAAACAACAGATACTGGAGAGGATGTAGAGAAATAGGAACGCTTTTACTATGTTGGTGGGAGTGTAAACTAGTTCAACCATTGTGGAAGACAGTGTGGCAATTCCTCAAGGGTCTAGAACTAGAAATACCATTTGATCTAGCAATCTCATTACTGGTTATACACGCAAAGGATTATAAATCATGCTACCACAAAGACACCTGCACATGTATGTTTACCGCAGCACTGTTAACAATGGCAAAGACTTGGAACCAACCCAAATATCCATCAGTGATAGACTGGATAAAGAAAATGTGGCACATGTTCACCATGGAATACTACGCAGTCATAAAAAAGGATGAGTTCATGTCCTTTGCAGGGGCATGGATAACACTGGAAACCATCATTCTCAGCAAACTATCACAAGAAGACAAAACCAAACACCACATGTTCTCACTCATAAGTGGGAGTTGAACAATGAGAACACATGGACACAGGGAGGGAAACATCACACACTGGGCCTGTCATGGGGTTGGGTGGCTATGGTAGGGATAGCATTAGGAGAAATAACTAATGTAGAAGACGGTTGGTGGGTGCAGCAAACCACAATGGTACATGTATACCTATGTAACAAACCTGCACGTTCTGCACATGCACCCAGAACTTAAAGTATAATAAAAATAAATAAATAAAATAATGATGCATCTTAACAACTAGAAAAGCAAGAACAACTGAACCCAAAATTAGTAGAAAAAAATAACAAAGATCAGGCCAGAAATAAATAAATCTGAACTTAATACAAAAAAAATCAATGAAAAAAAAGTTGGTTTTTTGAAAAGATAAAATTATTAAACCTTTAGCTAGACTAACAAACCAAAAAAGTAAAGGACCCAAGTAAATAAAATTAGAGATGAAAAACGAGACATTACAACAGATACTACCCAAATTCAAAGGATCATTAGTGGATACTGTGAGCAAGTATATGACAATAAATTGAAAAGTCTAGTAGAAATGGATACATTCCTAGACCCATACATCCTACTAAGATTGAACCATGAAGAAATCCAAAACCCATACAGACCAATGACAAGTAATGACATCAAGGCTGTTATAAAATGTTTTCCAGTAAAGAAAAGCCCAGGACCTGATGTCTTCACTGCTGAATTCTACCAGGCATTTAAAGAACTAAATCAAAATCTACTCAAACTCTTCCAACAAATATAGGAGAAAAGAATACTTCTAAACTAATTCTATTAGACAAGTATTACCCTAATACCAAAAACATACCAAGTCACATCAAAAAACAAAAACAAAAACAAAACAAATACAGGCCAACATATCTGATGAATGCTAATTTAACAATCCTCAACAAAATAATAGCAAATAGAATTTAAAAATATATTAAAAAGATTGTTCATCCTGACCAAGTGGGATTTATCCCAGGGAAGCAAAGATGGTTCAACATATGCAAAACAATGTGATACATTATATCAACAGAATGAAGGACAAAAACTATACGACCATTTCAATTGATACTGAAAAAGCATTTGATAAAATTCAACATACCTTTATACAAAAGCCCTCAGAAAACATCATAAAAGCCATATATGGCAGACCCACAGCTCATATCATACTGAATGGGTTTAATCTGAAAGTCTTTCCTCTTAGATCTGAAGATTTAAGGATATCTGCTTTTACTACTATTACTCAACATAGTACTGGAAGTCCTAGCTAGAGCAATCAGACAAGAGAAAGAAGTAAAGGACATCCAAATTGGAAAGAAAGAAGTCAAATTATCCTTGTTTGCAGATGATCTTATATTTGTATAAACCTAAAGACTCCACCAAAAAATATTAGAATTGATAAACGAATTTAGTAAACTTACAGGATATAAAAATCGACACTAACAAAATAAAATCAGTAGCATCTCTATATGCCAATAGTGAACAATCTGAAAAAATTCAAAAAAGTAATCTCATGTACAATAGTCACATATAAAATTAAATACCTACAATTAACCAAAGAAGTGAAAGATTTCTACATGAAAACTATGAAACACTGAGGAAAGAAATGGAAGAGGACACAAAAAAAGAAAAGTTATTCCATACTCATGGATTGGGAGAATCAATATTGTTAACATGTGCATATTACCCAAAGCAATCAATAGATTCAATGCAATCCCTATCAAAATACAAGTGACATTCTTTAAAGAAATAGAAAAAAATTCTAAAATGTATATGAAACCACAGAGGACCCAGAATAGCCAATGTTACCCTGAACAAAAGAACAAAAGTAAAAAAATCACATCACCTGACTTCAAATTACACTATAGAGCCATAATAACAAAGTCAGCACGGTATTGGCATATAAACACACATATAGACCAATAGAACAGAACAGATAACCCAGAAATGAATCCACATACCTACAGTGCACTCATTTTTGACAAAGGTGCCAAGAACATACACTGGGGAAAAGACAATGCCTTCAATAAATGGTGCTAGGAAAACTGGATATCCATATGCAGAAAAAATGAAACTTGACCCCCATCTCTTACCTTAAACAAAAATCAAGCAAGAATGGATTAAATACTTAAAATAAGATCTCAATCTATGAAAGCACTACAAGAAAACATTATGGAAACTCTCTAGGACATTGGGCCAGACAAAAATTTCTTAATACCCAACAAGTACAGGCAAACGAACCAAAAATAGGCAAATGGAATCACATCAAGTTAATAAAGCTTCTGCATAGCAAAGGACACAGTCAACAAAGTAAAGAGATAACCCACAGAATGGGGGAAAAATTGCAATCTACCCATCTGACGAAGGATGAATAACCAGATTATAGAAAGAGCTCAAACAATGTAGAAAAAATCTAATAATTCAATTAAAAAATGGGCAAAAGGTTTGAATAGAAAATTTTCAAAAGAAGACATTCAGATGGTAAACAGGCATATGAAAAGGTGCTTGACATCACTGATCAGAGAAATGAAAATCAAAACTAAAATGAGATAGCTGCTCAGCCCAGTTAATATGGCTTATATCCAAAAGACAGACAATAACAAATGCTGCTGAGGATGTGGAGAAAAGGGTGCACCCATACACTGTTGGTGGGACTGTAAATTAGTACAACCACTATGGAGAAGAGTTTGGAGGTTCCTCAAAAAACTAAAAATACATCTACCGTATGATCCCACAATCCCACTGTTGGGTATATGGCCAGAAGAATCTGCACTCCCACATTTGTTGCAACACTGTTCACAATAGCCAAGATTTGGAAGCACTCTAAGTATCTATCACCAGAGAAATGGATAAAGAAAACGTGGTATATTACACAATGGAGGACTATTCAGCCATTTAAAAAAGGAGGAGATCCTATCATTTTCCACAACATAGATGAAATTGGAGATCATTATGTTAAGGGAAATAAGCCTGGCACAGAAAGACAAATATCACATGTCCTCACTTATCTGTGGGATCTAAAAATCAAAACAATTGAACTCATGGACATAGGGGATAGAAGGACAGTTTCCAGAAGCTGGGAAGGATAGCGGCGGTGCGACAGGGAAGGTGGGGATGGTTAACGGGTACAGAAAAAAATAGTTACAAAGAATGAATAAGATCTAGTATTTGATAGCACAATAGGGTGACAATAGTCAATCGTAATTTAATTGTGCATTTAAAAATAACTAAAAGAGCGTAACTGGTTTGTAACACAAAGGATAAATGCTGAAGTGGGTGCCTATCCAATTTTTATTATGTAATTATACAATGCATGCCTGTACCAAAATATCTCATATACCCCATAAATATACCTATTACACACCCACAAAAATTTAAAAAAGAATTTAAAAAAAGAAAAATTATATATTTAATGATATTGAGTTCAAATATCTTTAGAGTTATACTGAAAAATACATATAGCTTTCTATCTCAGAGCCAAAGTAATGAAAAATTAAATTAAGTCAAAGAGGT
The DNA here is from genome assembly GCF_008728515.1 of Papio anubis. Taxonomy (NCBI): domain Eukaryota; kingdom Metazoa; phylum Chordata; class Mammalia; order Primates; family Cercopithecidae; genus Papio; species Papio anubis. The sequence continues at coordinate 30,748,646 of NC_044987.1, read as the reverse complement.
GAATTGGAGACTATTTTGAGTAGGTAACAAAGCAGATAATATGTATAACCTACACTCCTGAACAAGGGCTCTTTATTTAAAAGTTTTGAAGCTCATGATACAGTGACATTAAAAAAGGGCTTGGTATGACAGAAAAGACAGGGAGAGGAACCTTCTGATATCTACAGTCTAGGCTATCTGTGGCCCAAATCTACAGTCATCCAAAACTTCAAGGAGCTAGATGTGACTATTTTCCCTGGCATACACATATTTAACTCTGGGAAGATTTGAGATTATGTATAGAAAGTTTAAGTTTTATATTTACATAGTTGGTATTTTATGTATTTATAATTTTAAGTGAAATTAGGCTTATTAGAGCATATACTTCTAATTTAAAATGTAATATAGAATAACTGGATTCCAATTTATGATCTTAAAGTAAAATCTAAGTTTATAAACAATTTTGAAACAGCTAAGAGAACTTCCACTCAACATATTCATAACTTTAGTATTATTAGCTTGTGAGAGTTAACTTCAGTATCTAGGAAAACTTTGGTTGAACTCAGATAACAAATTTAGGAAGAAAATTAAAATTGATAGATGTATAAATGTAAATGCTTAAAATATTTGAAGGTGTTTACGTAGCTAAGCTTTTAACAGACCATTTTCTAATGACAACTTTAAAAAGTTGCTAACATTGGCTAGATTTAAACATTGAATAAGATTTTTAGGTTTAAGGAATACATGGGGTTTTAATTCATTATTTTAATGATTTGAATATCAACTTTTAACTCCAAATGAATCTCAGAAAAAATATTTCCTGGATTTAAAAGCCAACGCTAAAAGGCTATTCTACCAAAAACTATTCGCAATTAAACCTTGAATCTACATGATATTGAGCCCTCTGTATTGTGTAAGATATAGGTCCAAGTTCTTTTTCCCTGTATGGATAAATAATTGTCTCAAAACTATTAAGTAGTCTGTTCTTTCTTCAATGTCTGCTTCCCCATTTGGCCAGTGTTGAAACAATGCCTGACTAACGTAGTTACTTCAGAGTCATATAATGTTTATATATATGATGTAGCAAATTCTACACTTTTAACTTTTGTCATTTTGCTATCCCTCATCAAATTTAGAATCAACTTGTTAGGCTCTAAGGAAAATCCTATTGTAATTGCATTGAATTATACAATTTGGGGTAAGATTGACATGTCTACCACATTAACAGCACATTATATGTCTTTATTTAGGTCTTCTTAAGTGCCTCGCAGAATGTTTCTATAATTTTCTTCATTAAAGACAGGGAACTTGTTTGTTAGATTTGGTCCCAGGGGCTATTTTGTTATTGTTGTTGGTACTGCTATAATAGTTTATGGAAATTGGTTTCTAACTATTTGATATGTGTAAATCAAAACAAATGATTTTCGTACATTGATACTATGTTTGAAAATTTTGTAACTCTTCTTAAAGTTTTTATTTCAAAATAAACTTTATGAAGGAATAATTTACACATAAAAAGACATCCATTTCAGTATAGAGTTCCATGAGTTTGGAAAAATGTATATAGTCTCGTTACCACCATCATAATCAAGATATAGAACATTTCTATCATCCCAAACAATTTTTCACCTCTTTATCAGTCAGCGTCACCCCACTCTTTGGCCCAGAAAACCACAAATCTGCTTTCTGTAACTAAAGATTATGCTGTGTGTTCTAGAATTTCTCAAACATGAAAACATCCATGTTGTTCCATTAATATGGTTAACCTGTGTGTCCACCCCCCACCCCAGCCTAAATCTCTGCTTGAATTGTATACCCTGTAATCCCCGTGAGTCCTACATAGACTGGAGAGCTTCAGTAGGGTAAGCGCCAAATCCTAAAGACGACCTGTTCTCAAGAGGCTGTTGTATGGGGAGCCAAAGAAAGAGTGAGAAGCCACCAGTGGAGTAGGCAGAAAACTAAGAAAGCTTGTTTCTCAAAGGTGTTTGCAGGTTCAGATGTACTTGAGATGGGATGCTTACTGGATTCCTGGGCTCCAGCCCAGACCTTCAGAATCAGTCTTTGGAAGTGAGACCGGAGAATCTAATTTTTTGAAAAAGTTGTCATGTTATTCTTATGACTATCCCTACAGTACAGGTTGAGTATCCCTTATCTGAAATGCTTGGAACCAGAAGTGTTTCAGATTTCAGATTTTGGAATATTTGCATATATATATGCAATTATGTATATATACTATGTGATCATATATATTAATGTATTACAATATATTTATATATTATATGAAATATATAAAAATATATGTACAATGAGATATCTTGGGGATGGGACCCAAGTCGAAACCCAAAATTCATTGATGTTTGATATATACTTTATACACATAGTCTGAAGGTCATTTTACACAGTTTTAAATAATTTTATACATAAAGTTTTAACTGTGTTTTGACTTTGACCCTTCGCATGAGGTCAGGTGTGGAATTTTCCACTTTTGGTATCATATCAGCACTTCAAAATGTTCAGATCTTCTGGATTAAAGATTTAAATGTAAAACCTGAAACTATGAAACTATGAGATGAAAACATCAGGGAAATGCTTCAGAACATTGGTCTGGGCAAAGATTTTATGGGCAAAAATCAGAAGCAACAAAAGCAAAAATAGACAAATGGGGTTACATCAAGCTAAAAAGCTTCTGCACAGCAAGGAAACAATCAGAGTGAAGAGACAACTTATAGAATGAGAGTAAATATTTGCGAACTATCCATTTGACAAGGGATTACTAACCAGGATATATAAGGGACTCAAACGACACAATAGCAAAATAACAATCTGATTTTTTAAATGGGCAAATGATCTGAATAGATGTTTCTCAAAGAAGACATACAGATGGCCAACAGGTATATGAAAAAAAACTTCAACATCATTAATTATCAGAGAAATGCAAATCAAGACCACAGTGACATATCATCTCATGTCAGTTAATACAGCTATTATCAAATAGACAAAAAATAACAAATGCTGGTGAGAATGTAGAGAAAATGTAACTCTCGTACACTGTTGGTAGGAATGCAAATTAGCATAGCTATTATGGAAAACATTATGGAGATTCCTCAAAAAACTAAACATAGAATTACCATATGATACAGCAATTCCCACTGCTGGGTATATAGCCAAAAAAGAAAAAAGAAAGAAGAGAAGAGAAAAGGTATCAGTAGGTCAAAGAGACATCTGCATTCCCAAGTTCATTGCGAAACTATTCTCAACAGCCAAGGTATGAAATAAACCTAAGTGTACATCAACAAGTGAATGAATAAAGAAAATGTGCATATATGCACAATGGAATACTATTCAGCCATTAAAAAACCAAAATCCTGTTATTTGCAGTAACGTGGATGAACCTAGAAGACATTATGTTAACTGAAATAAACCAGGCAGAGAGAGACAAATATTGCATACTCTCACTCATGTGTGGGAACTAAAACAGTTGACCTTATAGAGGTAAAGAGTAGAATGGTAGTTACCATTTGGTATGTACCAGAGGCTGGGGAGGGTAAAGAAGATGGGAGGATGAAGGAAGGCTAGTTAATGGGTACAAAAATACAGTTAGATAGAAGGAATGAGTTCTAGTAGCACAGTAGGGTGATTATAGTTAACAATAATTTATTGTATATTTCAAAATAGCTCAAAGAAAAGATTTGGAATGTTTGCAACACAAAGAAATGATAAATGTTTGAGTTTCTGGATATCTCAATTGCCCTGATTTGATCATTTTACATTATATGCATGTATTACAATATCACATGTACCCCATAAATATGTACAATTATTATGTATCAAGTTAAAAATTCAAATTTTGGAGCATTTCAGAATTTTCAAGTTAGAGATGCTCAACCCATAGAGGGAAATGATGCAGAATCCAAGGCAGAAAATATTTTCAATGGAGAAGTGGGCAATATTTTTATTCCTATAGAAAGTTCAAAGTCCACAGCATAGTCAAATAAAATCTGTAGTAAAAACTGACCACTGGACTTTGCAACTAGATCCTGTGTAGTCCCTAGTGAGAACAAATCTTATAAAACAGTGGAGGGCAGTGCAGATAAACCAGAGATTTCTTTCTAGATTGCAACCTCCCTTTTTCTGCATAAAGAAAAATTGATGGTAAAAATCTGAGACTTTACAAATGTATGTCTTTCTTCCAATTTTCAATATGATTCATGATTTTTATTTCTATAGAACTGTGTGTGTCACTCTATCCCCTAAAAAATCAGTAATGCCAAATCTGGTTCTTCTAGCCATTTATACATCTTAAGGTATCCTTTTAAAAAATTTCTTTAGCAAACATCTTTTTTTTTCTTCCTTTTAGTTCAAATATAAGGATATTTTTCCCTTGATGATGAAATGTCATTAGAATGTATTCTGATGCTGAAGTCTGCTTATTATTTTTCTTCTAGAAACTAAATATCAATTTTTAGTTTTTAGGCTTTAAGTTCTGGAAAGTTTTCTTCAATTACACTCTTGATAAATTTCTACCTTTTGTTTCATATCCTCCTTTAGGAAATCTGATTAATCTTGTGTTGCTTCTTCATGTTCTGTCTTCTATAATTTTGCTATCCTCTCTTGAATTGTCATTTTTTATTATTTTCTTTTGCAGCTTGTATATGTATAGAGTCTGTTTTCTGTTCCATAATCTGTTTTTGAAACATTACTTCTACTACTCATGATTCTAATGAGTATTTGTCATAGAATTTGTCCTGATCTCGTTTCACAACTGCTGCTATTGTCTATCTCCCTGAAAACAGATTACAGATATTTCCAGAAGATTTGATGTTTCATTTTTCCTTTCTATAAGGAAAACCAAGCTGATGGATTAGAACTGGTGAAATAGAGTTGCTCTTCCATTTTTTGCATTGACACTTCCTTATGGAAGTCAGATTGCTTTCCTTTCTTGCCCACATTTTCTTTAGCTTACTTTGATAATTCTTAGTGATGTGGTAGGGCCATTGCCAATAAATAGTGGAATTCTCACAGTCCTACCAGTTGTTCTGGTTGGCCATATGAAAAACTGCTTTAAAATCTCATTCTAGTTATTTGCTTTCAGTGGAAAACTCTACACATCTGAGGTTGGGCTTACCTGTAAGCACTGTGGAAGATGAATGACTGTGAATGATAGCAGAGAGCCTTGTTCACTTCCAACCACTTGATCCACTCAACTGTCAATCAAGTGCGTCCTTGCAGACTTCAAATTACATGCTACTTTGAGGCCTCCTTTTTCACTGTGATCATCCATTTTAAGAAATTTGAAAGCATTAAAAAATAACATTGGCTGCTTCGTTAAATCTCCTTGAGATCAGCCTTGAAGATGGACAGTAATGACGCACCTATGAGTTATATGGTTGTGATCGCTCCTGTCCCATCTGTTGCCAGGACTGATTTGAGGAATCTGACCATTTAAGCAGGTTATTCTTTCTCTTATTCCTCTTATCTGGCTCCATGTGTTCCATAGACTCTGCATAATTACTTGGGGGATGACTTAAATTATTAAGGAGAAAAATATAATACCGATTTTGTAAAAGGGAGTTTGGGTTAGATTATTTTAATAATATCCCTTAACAAATTTGCTTCTTGGTGTCCAAGCCCTTTTGCAACATGACTGATGCCCCTTCCATCAAGAGGTGAAATCTGTTTTCTCAGACCTTGAATCTGGCCTGGCCTCATGACTTGTTTTGACCAATAGAATGCAACAGAAGCAATGTCATGCGTCCTCAAAGCTAAGCCTTCAGAGAACTTGCCTTGACTTTCACTCTTTTAGGTCATCATTGGCTTCTGAACAAACCTGGCTAGTTACTTTTCTCTGCAGAGAGGAAGAGAAATCACAGGGAGAGAAAGACCCAGAAGAGTGAGTGAGTCTCAGCTGTTTCAGTGCAACCACAGCATGTGTCACTTAATAACGATACATTCTGAGATGAGGCCTGGTGGGGGGTTGGGTGGAGGCATGAGGAGGGAGAGCATCAGGAAGACTAGCTAATGGATGCTGGGCTTAATACGAAGGTGATGGGTTGATCTGTGCAACAAACCACCATGGCACACATTTACCTATGTAACAAAACTGCACATCCCTCACGTGTACCCCAGAACTTAGAATAAAAGTTGAAGGAAAAAAAATACAGTCTGAGGAAGGTGTCATTAGGCAATTTCATCATTGTGCAAACCTAGATACAGCCTACTATACACCTAGGCTGTATGGTATAGCCCATTATACTAGGTCATAAACATGTATACTGTGTTACTGTACTGAATACTATAGGCAATTGGAACACAATAAGTATTTGTGAGTCTAACCATATCTAAACATAGAAAAGGTACCATACAGGCCGCGCGCGGTGGCTCAAGCCTGTAATCCCAGCACTTTGGGAGGCCGAGACGGGCGGATCACGAGGTCAGGAGATCGAGACCATCCTGGCTGACACGGTGAAACCCCGTCTCTACTAAAAAATACAAAAACTTAGCCGAGCGAGGTGGCGGGCGCCTGTAGTCCCAGCTACTCGGGGGGCTGAGGCAGGAGAATGGCGTAAACCCAGGAGGTGGAGCTTGCAGTGAGCTGAGATCCGGCCACTGCACTCCAGCCTGGGCGACAGAGCGAGACTCTGTCTCAAAAAAAAAAAAAAAAAAGAAAAGGTACCATACAATACAATATAATAATCTTATGGGACGACCACTGTATAAATGGTTCATACTCGACCAAGACATTGTTATACAGCACATGTCTTAGTTGGATCCAGTTTAACTATCAGCTGAATGTAACCTCATGGCTGGACCACCCAGCCAACCAGCAGAATCCTGAGATGTAATTGTTGTTTAGGAATAGTTTCTGACAAAAACACAGGAAACTAGGAAAGGATTTAGCCTAGAGTTTCACAGAAAGCAGAGAACCTGAGGCAAAAGCTTATTCATACCTACTTTCCAGGGAAGCAGGGAAGGAGAGAAAGAGACAATACAGGGGTGTGTTACTGAGAAAGTGATCAATTGGTTACATCATTTTGGGAAAACATCTTCTAAGAGGCCATTTGCATTGCTACATCACAGGATAGTGCACCCTGGGGAGAGGTAAGGGAGAAGGATTTATCTGCTGGCTCCTGTCTTCCATTAACCAATTAATTTTAAATTTATACCTTATAAAATGTAAATTGCTTCATTCTCCTAGTTTCCCATTTGCAAGAACTGAGTGGGTCCTGGAGAGTTTCACCTTTAGGTCCAATAGAGATATCTCAATGTGAGGGGAATTGCTCATTGCAAACTGCTATACAGTTATGCCATTTAAAATGAGTTGGAGCCTATTCAGAGTTGGTTCCTGTAGCAGAATCTGAGTGTGTGGGACAAGAGGCCAGAGCCCCAGGGTCAAGTAAGGCCAAATAGATCAGAGGTGGTACATGTGTCTGACATAGGATGCAACAGGTATTTGGTACATTAATACTGATTGAACCCATAATCAATCAGCAGTTCCTACCTGTATTAGTTTGTTCTCACATTGCTATAAAGAAATACCTAAGACTGGGTAATTTATACAGAAAAGAGGTTTAATTGGCTCATGGTTCTGCAGGTTGTACAGGAAGCACAGAGGCATCTACTCAGCTTCTGGGGAGGACTCAGTGTGCTTTTACCCATGGCAGAAGGCAAAGCCAGAGCAGGCATCTTACATGGCAGGAGCAGGAACAAGAAAAAGAGGGAGAAGGTGCTACACACTTTTAAAACAACCAGATCTTGTGATAACTCACTTACTATCGCAAGAACAGCACTGAGGGGATGGTGGTGAATCATTCATAAGAACTCTGCCCACATGATTTAATTATCTCCTATCAGGCTCCATCTCTAACAATGAGGATTACAATGCTACATGAGATTTGGTTGGGGATACAGATCCAAACCATATCACTACCTAATATAATCTAATATAAACCTATTGTATTAGTTCATTCTCACCCTTCTATAAAGACATACCTTAGATTGGGTAATTTATAAAGAAAAGAGGTTTAACCAGCTCATGGTTCTGCGGGCTGTACAGGCTTCTGCTTCTGGAGAGCCCTCAGGAAAGTTACAGTAATGGTGGAAGGTGAAGGGAAAGCAGGCACATCTTACATGGCCAGAGCAGGAGGGAGGGAGGGAGAGATGGGGAGAGGGAGAGACAGAGAAAGGGAGAGGGAGAGACAGAGAAAGGGAGAGGGAGAGAGAGAGGGAGAAAGCACAGAGGTACTACACAATTCAAACAACCAGATCTTGGGAGAACTCTATCACGAAAACAGCAAAGGGGAAGTCCACCCCCATGATTCAGTCACTTCCCACCAGGTCCCTCCTCCAACACTGAAGATTACAATTCAACATGAGATTTGGGTGGAGACACAAAGCCAAACCATATCGCCTATCTGATACAAGACTGTAGAAGCCTATAACAAAACTACACACATGCATACCCTATGCAAAAAACTCTTCGATTACAATGATATGACTTTCATCAATCTGTATTTAGATAATTTTTAAAGATGTTTTTCTCCCTTAAAAATATGGTGTTTCTATTTCATTGTAGAAGTAATGTCAGAAGACAAGATTACAACAAATGTAAAGATCAAATTGGCTTGTATTGTGGTTCTAGAATCAGGCAACGCCTTATTCTATAAAATTGAATGTTCTGTTGAGTTCAGCAGAAGAGGCTGGCTTTACAGGCAGGAAAAGGCTGAAAAAGCAAAAACAGAACAAAAAGTGGATTGGTTATTTCAAAGTTACTTTTCTTACAAGGCTAAAATAGAACTTTCTTCTTATGCTGACGGATTAACTAGAATTTTCTATTTTTGTTGTTTTGTTTTTAAACTGGCCTGTTTCAAAGTTTGGTATGCTCATGTGGCCCTTAGCACAAGACTTCTGGTTTGGTCTGCTGGTGCCTAGCGCAGAAGACTGGTCCAAAACAATGGCCTCCCATGTACTTTATTTAATAGTAATATATGCCCATTGTAACAATTCAAACCAGAAACACATCGCATCCCTTGATATAATTTATATTAACAGTGTGGTAGAATAACTTATGCTTTTCCAAGCTTTGTATATGTGTAGATTGATAGATACATGCATAAACCCACATGTACATGTGGTTTTAAAATTTTTTAAACAGGCCGGGTGCGGTGGCTCATGCCTGTAATCCCAGCACTTTGGGAGGCCGAGGCGGGCGGATCGGGAGGTCAGGAGATCAAGAACGTCCTGGCTAACATGGTGAAACCCCATCTCTACTAAAAATACCAAAAAAAATAAGCCGGGAGTGGTGGTGGGCGCCTGTAATCCCAGCTACTCGGGAGGCTGAGGCAGGAGAATGGCGTGAACCCGGGAGGCGGAGCTTGCAGTGAGCCAAGATCGCACCACTGCACTGCAGCCTGGGTGACAGAGCAAGACTCCATCTCAAAAAAGAAAAAAAATTTAAACAAAAATAGGGTTTGACTACTTATACAGTAACTTGCTTAATTCTATTAAAAAATGTATCATGATGAAACCACTTTGGAAGTCGGTGTGACAGTGATATGACTCAGTTACTGTACTGATATATACCCAATGTCATGCACGTCCATGTGAAGAGACCACCAAACAGGCTTTGTGTGAGCAATAAAGCTTTTTAATCACCTGGGTGCAGGCGGGCTGAGTCCGAAAGAGAGTCAGCAAAGGGAGATAAGGGTGTGGCCGTTTTATAGGATTTGGGTAGGTAAAGGAAAATTACAGTCAAAGGGGGATTGTTCTCTGGTGGGCAGGAGTGGGGGTCACAAGGTGCTCAGTGGGGGAGCTTTTTGAGCCAGGATGAGCCAGGAAGAGAATTTCACAAGATAATGTCATCGCTAAAGGCAAGGACTGGCCATTTTCACTTCTTTTGTGGTGGAATGTCATCAGTTAAGGCGGGGCAGGGTATTTGCACTTCTTTTGTGATTCTTCAGGTACTTCAGGCCATCTGGGCATATATGTGCAAGTCACAGGGGATACGATGGCTTGGCTTGGGCTCAGAGACCTGACACCCAAGAGAAATGAAAACAAATGTCCACATAAAAATTTGTACACAAATGTTCATGGCAGCACTATTCATAATTGCCAAAAAGTATTAATGTTATACCCAGACCGTTTGTTCCCCAAAGAAGACCACCAGAGTCCAGAGTCAAAGCCAAGTGTCAAGGATCTTTACTACAAGTTCGAACTTGGTCCCTCCATTCCACAGCATACAGGAGGGCCTCGAACAATGCGAGTGCTTGCTTTTTATACCCCGATGTAAACAGGATATGTAAACTTATAGGGAACAAGGTAATTCTCTCGGTTACAGCATTACAATTGGTTAACATTCTACATTTAGCATTCCTTATCGGAGATCTCCCAGGTGATGTTTTTCTGAAGTTTGAAAGAAATATGGAGGAATGTGTTTGTGCTGGGCTCAGGAAGTTGGGAGATATATGGGGGATGTGCCTCATTCCTTTCATTAACAACTTAATTTTCCATCAGCTGATGAATGGATTTCTTTTAAATGTGAAATATTCATACATTAAAATATTATTTGTCAATATAAAGGAACCAAGTACTGAAACATGGTACCGCTGTGAACCTTGAAGACATATGAAGTAAAAGAAGCCAGTCACAAAAGATCACATATAATTCCATTTATATAAGATGTTCAGAATTAGCAAACTCACATGTTATAGACTGGATGTTTGCATTCCCCAGAATTCAGATGTTGAAATCTAACCCCCAATTTGAGGTGGGGATTTGGAGAGGTGATTAGGTCATGATATAGCAGGATGAGCAGCAGACAAAACTCCTCAGACACCAAGTTACAGAAGGAAGGGGTTTATTCGGCCGGGGGCATCGGCAAGACTTCAGTCTCAAGAGCTGAGCTCCCTGAGTGAGCAATTCCTGTTCCTTTTAAGGGCTCACAACTCTAAGGGGGTGCACGTGAGAGGGTCGTGATTGATTGAGAAAGCAGGGGGTACGTGACTGGGGGCTGCATGCACTAGGAATTAGATCAGAACAAAACGAGATAGGAATTTTTACAGTGCATTTCTATACAATGTCTGCAATCTATAGATAACAGAACCAGTTAGGTCAGGGGTCGATCTTTAACTACCAGGCCCAGGGTACAGCGCCGGGCTGTCTGCCTGTGGATTTCATTTCTGCCTTTTAGTTTTTACTTCTTCTTTCTTTGGAGGCAGAAATTGGGCATAAGACAATATGAGGGGTGGTCTCCTCCCTTAATGAGGGCAGAGCCCTCATGAATGGGATTAGAGCCCCACTAAGAGAGGCCCCAGAGAGCCCCCTTGCCTCTTCTACCATAAGAGGATACAAGGCAAAGACCATTTATGAACCAGGAAGTGGACCCTCACCAGACACCAAATCTGCCAATATCTTGATCTCAGACTTCCGGTCCTAAAAAGCCATGAGAAATAAATTTCTGGTGTTTATAAGCCACCAATCCAAGGTATTTTGTTATAGCAGAATGGACTAAGACACCATGAGAGACAAAGTAGACTAATGGTTGCCTGGGGCTTGGTGGTGTTGGGAGGGTGAGAAAATGAGGAGTTTCTGCTAATGGATACAGGGCTTGTTCTTGAGGGATGAAAATATTCTGAGAGTAGCACACAGGTCTGTGAATATACTAAAAACCACTGAACTGTATACCTTAAAGGAGTGGATTTTATGGTATGTGAATTATATATCAATAAAGTTGTTAAAGATGTATCATGAACATTTCACAGCTCATTACATGCAAACTAGTGCATTCTTTTACGTAGTTGCAAAACAATATTCTGTATTCTGCATCTTTATGTTATTTCAGCATTTTTATGTTAATTGCATTCAATTTTGTTTTTCCAGTTTTTTGCTATTAACAATGCTCCAATAAAATACTACTGTAGGTAAATGTTTTTGCCTAAGTTAGATAAGTACCACTAAAATTGTTGAATTAAATTGTATGTACATATTTAATTTTAATAGATGCTGCTAGATTGATTTACAAAATGAAAAGAGCAATTCACCTTGATACCAATAGTAAATGAGACAGTCCACTTTCTTATACCCTAACCAGCACTGGATGTAATCAATCTTTTTAACTGTTGCAAATAGGCCAATAACAATGAGTCATTGTTGTTTTAATTTGCATTAAAAGAACTTTAGTGAGATTAGACATGTTTTAATATGTTAGATATTTGCATTTTTTCTTTTCTACATTTTCTTTTATAATATTTAGTCAGGTTTTACTAGATTTTCTTTGGTACATTTACTAATATGAAGGGTTTTCTAGTATAGTCATGCTATGAACCCTTTGCCTGCTATGTTTTCCAAATGCTTTTTCCCCAGTCTATCTTTTGGTTTTAGCTTTGCTCAGCATCTTTTACCATATGAAAAGTTTTATTTTTTATTTATTTATTTTTGAGACAGAGTTTCGCTCTTGTTGCCCAGGCTGGAGTGCAATGGCACGATCTTGGCTCACTGCAACCTCTGCCTCCCAGGTTCAACTGATTGTCCTGCCTCAGCCTCCCGAGTAGCTGGGATTACAGGCATGTTCCACCATGCCCAGGTAAAGAAAGTTTTATTTTTTATGAGGTAATGCTATCATTTTTAAAATGCCTTTTGTGTTACCTTTCTTGCTTAAAAATTACTCTCCCTCTCCACCTCAACCCTTACTAGGCTTTAAATGTGTCCCCCAGATTTCATGTGCTGGAAACATAATCCTCAAATTCATATGTTGATCAGAGGTGGGACCTTTGGGTGGTAATCAGAGTAAGATGAGGATGTCAGAGTAGAGTCCCTGTGATGGGACTGGTGGCTTTACAAGACAAGAGAGAAATCTGAGTTGATATGCACGCTTTTGCCCTCTTGCCACTTGATACCTTCTGATATGTTCTGAAGAAGCAGGAAGGCCCTCACTGGAAGCTGAGCAGATGTCAGCACATTGCTCTTGGACTTCGCAGACTCAAGAACCATAAGCAAAACAAACTGATTTTCTTTATAAACTACCCAGTCTCTGCTATTCTGATATAGCCAAAGAAAATGAACTAATACAACTCCCAATATTGTATTAATTTTTTAAAAAGTATATATTTTAGTTTCATTTTGAACAATCAGATCTTTAAATCAATTTTTTAATAAGATGTAGAATAGGAGTCATTTTGAAGTTTTCCAGTGAATAGACAATTGTGCCCTGAAAATCTATTCAATAGTTTATTCCTAACTTTAACTGTGTCTTAATCCCATTGCTTCTTGCCTACTCAAGGAATTTTTTCTTGTAATTTTTTTTTGCCATTAGTCATTTTTTCTTCTCTAATGGATTTCCACTAGTTGATGAATATGCTATAATATCTCCTATATTAAAACAAAACAAGCCACTTGGACTGCAAATCTCCCTCTAGTTATCATTTTGTTAGAGCAAAACTCCTAGATATAATTGCCTGTTTTCACGGTCAAAACTTCTTTACCCCATTCTTTCTAGAATCCACTCCAATTGGTTTCCTGCCCACCACTCCACTGAAACTCCTCTCATCAATGTCATTTACTTCACATTGCTGAGAGGCAACCTAGCCTCAACATGTATCTTGAACACTGAAAACCAAAACCATCCATCCCCCACAGCTTACTGTCTATGTTAACATGACTTTACTGTGCTATTGTCTTCATTAATATAGTTCTATCAGGTGACAGTTGCCCAGCAAATAACTTTATTAATTACAAGAATTTCCCCCAAAGACCCATCAACTCTTCAACAGTAAACATTAACCTGACTCTTCACACTTCTTACCTCAAAATCCTCATCTTGCTCTTTCCACAAATCCTAAACTATTATCTCATGATCGTTACCCACACCTAATCTAGCAGTTCCTGCATGGAAAGAACTGCCTTAAATCAAACTTCAAATTCTTAATAAAATTTGATCCTGCTTTCCCTGTTTTACCAATTCCCCTCTTCCAATTCACAAGATGTGGAGGTGGAAGACAGCAATATTGATAATCCTTGTCCCATGTAGTCCTAGGCTAATATGTATGGTTTATGTCTTAGGTGTTAAATAGAAGAGTAAAAACTTTTTTAAAAAGATAAAGGCTTATAGAATACAAAAACATTTTTTGTATAGTTGTACAATGTATTTTAAGCTAAGTGTTATTATGAGAGTCAAAAAGTTAAAAACATTACAAAGTAGAAAGTAGAAAATTACAGTAAGCTAATTATTGAAGAATTTCCAAAAATAAATTCAGTGTAGCTGAAGCATTCAATGTTTATAAAGCTTATAGTAATGTAATATCCCAGGCCTTCACATTTATTCACCATTCTCACTGACTTACTCAGAGCAACTTCTAGGACTGCAAGTTTATTCACATTCAGTGCCCTATACAGCTATACCATTTTTTTCATCTTTCATAGCATGTTTTTACTGTACTTTTTCTATGTTTAGATATGTTCAGATATACAAATACTTATCATTGTGTTATAATTGCCTACAGTATTGAGTAGTCACATACCATACAGGTTTGTAGCCTAGGAGCAATAGGCTATATACCACATAGTCTAGGTGTGTAGTAGGCTATACCATTTAGGTTTGTGTAAATACACTATGATGTTCACACAATAAAATCACCTAACGACCCATTTCTCAGAATGCATCCCCACAGATAAGCAACTTGTGACTGTCTTTGTATATTGTCTTGCTCATCTACTAAAATGAGCATTCCCTGAGGACAGATTTAGCCTGTCTTGTTCTCTATTGTATTCTAGTACGTGGCACTTAGTGTGCACTCTACAAATATTTTTTGAATTGACTCATTAAATTAACCAATTTTTGGATTGACTAACTAATAAGCCATTTCATTGAAATTTCATCTTTTTCATCCAATAAGTTACTTAGATCTGTTTTTGGACATTTGGATCTGTTCTACTGATCTATTTTTATCTATTTCTGGGTCATTTTTTTCATTACTAGAAGTTGCAAGTTTTAATATTTTCAAAACTGTCAATTCTTCCATATGGCTTATCAAATCTAATCTTTATTATCATTTTGTATAGTTATATAAAATACCCTTTTGGAATTAAATTTATATATTAATTGGAAAGGCTTAATCTTTTTTATATTAAATCTTACTCAGGAACATGCCATGATACCTCAGATATTCAGGTCTTTCCAGTTTTAGAGGTTTCATACTTTTTCTTGGATATTCCGTAGTTCTTATCACTAGTATATATTCTTTTTATTTTTATTTTATTGCTAATATTAATAAAAACTCTGGGTTTTTATATGCTCTACTTACCCTTGTATCCAGCGGCCTTAGAGTTTTAAAAAAATATTTCAAATAGGTTTTCTAAAACTAAACTTTATTTTGGAATAATTTTAGATTTCAGAAAATATACCCCACACGCAGTTAATCCTATTGTGAATCTTACATATTTGTTGTAACTCAGAAACTAACACTGGTACATTACTATTAACCAAAGTACAGACTTTTTATAGCATTCACTAGTTTTTCCACTAATGTCTTTTTCTGTTCCAGGACAGAATCCAAGAAAATACATTTAGTGTCCATGTTTTCTTAATCTTCTCTGGTCTATGATAGTTTCTTAATCTTTCATTGTTTTGAGGAGTCTATGATTAGGTGTTTTATAGAACATTCTTCAGTTTCTATTTGTCCAGTGTTTTCCCCATGATTAGGTTGTGGTTAGTGCTCTTTTTACTGCCTTGTATCAGGAAGTGCATGCCATTAACATGATTACTGATGTTAACCTTGATCATCTGGCCAAGCTAGTGTTTGTCAAGTTTCTCCACTGTACAGTGACTTTTTTCTTTCTATATTCCATTATTCAGAAGAGGGTCACTAAAACCAGCCCACACTCAAAGCAGGGGAAGATAATAAGCTCCAATTCTTAACAGAGAGAATATCTACGAGTCGCTTTTGGAATTGTTCTATAAGGAATATTGCCCTCTTCTATTTGATTGTAGTCATTTATTCAATTAATCATTTCCTTATATATGTACTCACAGATATTTAAGATTTGGTTATAATACAATGCTATGCTACTTATTTTGTTGCTTGAATTGTTCTGTTTTGGCCATTGGGAGTTCTTTCAGGTTGGCTCCTGTCTCCCTTTGATATATCGTCTCTAAGAGGTTTTTAGATGAACTGCTTGAATTTTGTTACATATACAGTCACATAAACAAGTAAAATTTGCCTTTTCTGGTTCTGATTTTAACGACTATCTCTGTCCTCGGCTGTCGTAAGTCTACATGTTCAATGGACTGTAGTTTCCTGTGTTGCAGAAGAGAATTTTGATGCTACTTGAATCCTCTTAACTTTTTAAGTAGTCAGTTCTCTTTCATTGGAAACTTGTAAAATATGCCTTTTATCTTTGGAGTTCAGGAATTTCACTAGCATATCTAGGTATGTGTCTTCTTTCATTAATTTTGTCTATGATTTAGGAGTCTGAAACCTCACAGTTGTTCAGGTCCAGAAGTTTCCCTTGAAACAGGGTCTCACTCTGTTGCCCAGTCTGGAGTACAGTGGTGTGTGATCATAGCTCCCTGCAGCCTCAAACTCCTGAGCGCAAGTGATCCTCTTGCCTTAGCCTTCTGAGTAGCTAGGACAACAGGCACACACCACATTTGGCTTTTTTTTTTTTTCTTTGTAGAAACAGTCTCATTATGTTGCCCAGGCTGGTCTCAAACTCCTGGCTTCAAGTGATCCTCCTGCCTTGGCCTCCCAAAGTACTAGGATTGTAGGTGTGAGCCACTGTGCCTGACGTTTTCTTGTATTTATTCTTCAAATATAACTTATATATGGTGTGTTTTTGCACCTTAAAACTTAGTTTTTCATATTGACTTTCTGAATCTATCTTTTACAGCCCTGATCTTTTTACTCATGCTTTCTATGATTTTATATTTATGCTCTCTTATGGTATATTTCTTCTGTTTTCCAGAACAATCAGGCAATTTTCAGCTGTGACCATTCCCCTATCTCTTGATTTTTTTTTCTTTTGGATGGAGTCTTGCTCTGTCGCCCAGGCTGGAGTGCAGTGGCACGATCTCGGCTCCCTGCAAGCTCTGCCTCCCGGGTTCATGCCATTCTCCTGCCTCAGCCTCCCGAGTAGCTGGGACTACAGGCGTCTGTCACCACGCCCGGCTAATTTTTTGTATTTTTAGTAGAGACGGGGTTTCACCATGTTAGCCAGGATGTTCTTGATCTCCTGACTGTGTGATCCGCCCACCTTGGCCTCCCAAAGTGCTGGGATTACAGGCGTGAGCCAGCACACCAGCCCTCTTGATTTTTTAATATCCGAAAATATGTTGAAACTTCAGAGAAACAATTTTATGTACTCTATTTATATCAACTTTTTTTTTTTTTTTTTTAACATTTTTGTTATAGTTACATTTATTCCTTTAATTCTGATATCACAGGAACCACTTACCCTCACTGGCTTAGTGTCCCTTGTGTTCATTTTTAACCTATTGTCTCCAGACTGTCTTAGTTCATTTGTGCTGCTGTAACAAAAATACCATAGGCTAGATAGCTTATAAACAACGAGTTTCTCACTGTTCTGGAGGCTGAAAAGTAAAAGATGAAGATGCCTACAGATTTGGTGTATAACAAGCACCCATTTCGTGATTCATAGAGCACCATTTCTTGCTGTGTCCTGGACGTGGCATAAAGGGTAAGGAAGCTCTCTGGGGTCTCTTTTATAAGAGAGTTGAGTTTTTAAAAAAAAATCCACTAGATCCATTTATGAGGGCTCCACCCCAATAACCCACTTGCCTGCCAAAAGCCCCGCCTCTTTATGCCATCATCTTGGGTGGTAGGATTTTAAAAACAAATTTCGTGAGTGGAGGGACATGAACATTCAGTCTATAGCAGGCTTCAGGCCCATGCTTCTATTTTCTGCTTATTGAAACTAGGCCTGAGCTTCTGCAAACCTTTTTCTGCTTTTCCAGCAAGGTCTCTGCTCAGTTTTGGAAAGGAAAGGACACGGAGGGAGACATGAGAGACACACATGTTCCTGTTTGCTTCCTGTTGTGTCAGCTCATCAATGTTTCTGTTTTCTGGCAGTGACAGGTGACTTCAGATCTCCCTTTTATTCATACTCCTGGAATCAGTCACAGGGACCCCACGGCACCAGCTAGCCAGCACCTTTCTCCTAGCATTTTGAGCTTCAGTTCCACACAACCCCTCTATAAGCTTTTATTATTTGCCATATAACATTGCTGGTAGGTGAACATCTTGATCTAAAAACAGAGACATTTCATATGATTCAAACTAGGACCAGTTTCATAACAGTGTGAAATGAAAATGAGGGTCCCTTGTTCAAAAATTGTGAATAAGACAGTGAAAGCAGAACATAAGCCAGACCATTCTGAGCACAGGGTGCTGTGTGACTGCATAGGTTGCACACCCATGAAGCTGGCTCTGGCTCGAACTAATAGATTCAAATAAGGTCAACCTCTTCCCTTAGTTCACCTGGCTCTATGGAATGGTAGCTGCCTTTGGTAGTCACTGTTTCTGTTCTGTCAGGTTTTTTTTTTTTTTTTTACTGTTTCAGTTCTCCAATACCTATTTAATCCGTTCTTTTTATTACATTATTTTTATTACAATAACTAATGTGATTTCTTTCTTTCCTGAGTGATCCCTCCTAGATGCTTATGATATTTGACTTCTCATGTCAGCCATTGTGCAAACAGACACCCTTTATGTTAAAATGGGGGTGCTGTGGGTTTTCAGGGGTATCAGGAAAGTCCAGTTTTTCAGTAAGAGGGTGTCAAAACATTTAAGCCAGAAACTTAAATATGGAGACATGTTCAAAACAGAACAAAACACACAACAGGTTAAACATATTTCTTTGCTCTCACCCAAGTTCAGATATTGGTATTCTGTTAGCGTGTCTTTCCTACAGAAATTGTTCTACCCAGATGTAGATTTGATGTTAAGTGGTATTGACATTAAATTCCAGCATATGTAAAGGACTAGCAATACTGCAAACTTTTTAAAGACCTTGCTAAAAATCTAGACTCCCCTAACCAAAAGTCTTTGTACATTAAACCAGCACAGTTATTCTAGAGAACAACAGTAGTACCTGTGGACGGTTAGATGCCTGTGGTCTGCAGAGCCAGCATACAGTATTTGATTTGGCTCTTAAAGAGAATGTTAATTTCCAGAGCATTAAATGGGGGCCTATGTTTGTTGCTAAACAATTAGACACGTTGGCTTGCATTCTCATGCAAGCCCTGCATTAATCAAAGCCTGTTGTAATCTAACTGCTGATTGTTTTGAAAGGCAAGGAGAGTGCATCTGTGTTCCAATGAATCCCATGCATTCAAATTGCCCTTAAAACAATGAAAGTTAAGTCACGGCAGCTGAAAAGCAGCAGCTTTGTACCTGGGAACACTAATAGGCATGAACATACCCCTCATATGGATGCGCTTGGTGGAGAAATGTTTTTATCTTGTTAGGGAACACGCATTAATGCAAATTTGAGAATAAGAAGTTATAATCATTAAAGGCAATTCCGTTTCTGAGCTACTTACAGAGACAGAAAATATTGCAGAGCTTTTATAAAACTGTAAATTACATCTGATTTGAACTTCATTTAAAACTCCAGAGTGAGAGAACTCTGCGTTTTCCGTTAAATACAAAAGCTTAAATGAGAATTCGGCACTCAGGAGACAGCTGACTGACAATACCCAGTCTCACTGACGCTTGAGTGGGTACACACCAGTACAGTTAATCAAAACTCCACTCAGCTGCCAGCTCTTTCGGCATTCTTCCGAGCCCAGCAGAGAGGATTCAGGACAGGGGATTCACCCGTCAAAGCTTCAGCTCTGCTTTCCTTGACATTCCAAGCAGATTAGTAAATGACAGATTTCTGCAGCCCAGTAACGGGTCCAGCATGATTCGACGGCAGAGATGACAAGCAAATCTGTAGTATCAAGTGTTCACGGCCTCTTGTTCCATCAGAACTGGCAAAGCTGCCACCAAGGTTATTGGAGTCATATGTTTGGGGGAGAAACACTTTGTTTCAAACCATGTGACAGGAAAGGAGAATGAGTCTACTCCTCACTGACACATACAGCAGAAAATCTATCAAGCTTTTACCACCCAGCACCATCTACTCCTCCCCGATGTCAGTCATACATAGATTCGTGTGTGTGTGTGTGTGTGTGTGTGTGTATTTTGGGAAAACAGAAAATATCATGGTCTGATTAAAGTTTACCCTGAGTAAAACTTTACTTACAAAAATGGTAAACATAGATACTTCTAATAATCTTGTCTAACACTCGCAAATATTTCATCTTCCTTGTAAAGTAAATGCATATTACCCTGTAAACATAGTCCTCACAATGCTTTTTTCAATTGCTTAAACATAATCCAATCAAAATTTAAAGTTATGGTTGAATATAGAAGGACTCAGATGAGGTATATGTGGATTCACCAGTAGTTTTACCCAGAAACTTTTGCTTTGCTTTGTAACCCACTTACGAACAAGTCCTGAGTGTCTTGACTGATGATAAACTCACCAAGGCTTTGTTTGTTTCAGATTATCTGTCCTGCTAATGCCTTCCTGGGCTTTAAAGAATTGCCTTCTTAGCCTCACTCCAAATTGATTTTCTGAGCACCTATTGTAGACAAGGAGCCTGAAAACTACTGAAGAACACATCAGTGAAAGTGCTCATGCTCTTTCTTCTCGGATAGCGGATATTAAATAGCAACTTTAAAGTACTGTTTCCACAGCAGGAAAACTATCTGAGAAAAGAGCCTATGTGGCAAACACTAAGGTACCTGAGATGGCTTTTGCCAAAGATGGTTTTATACAAGGAAAGTCCTCTCGAAGTGTCTCCACTTCTCTTATCTACTAGGAAATGTGAAAATGTGTGTAGCGTTTCCTCAGGATGTGAGCGTGCCATCGTATGCCCATGTGAGCTTGTGCTAGTTAATTCTTATTTAGACCCTTAACATCCATCTACTTCCTGCATCCCAATTTGTGGAAACAATGATGCCTGATTTGAATAGCATTTTATAGGTTTCAATGGTAGACTCACTCTCCAGGTAGACAATCTGGATTCAAATCGCGGCTCTGTCCCTTATCATCTTGTCACTTTGTACAAGTTACTGATCCTCTATGTACCTCAGTTTTCTTATCTACAAAATGGGGATAATAATAGTACCTATATGACAGGATTGTTTAAGGATCCAATTATTTGTGTGTACTTAGAACAGAGCCTGGCACAGAATAAGTTCTATATACATGTTCTATTGGTATTATTTTCTTAATAAACCTACGATGCATGATCAATTACCCCCTTTAAAACCAGGAGACTGAGGTTTGAAGATGTCAAATAAATGATTCTAAGCCAATTTCTAGAAAGTATCAGGACGAGGACCAGAATCTAGGCCCTCTCCCAGTCAAATGCTCATTCCACTTTTCCACTAGCATAGGATTTTTATAAGCTTTTCAAAGGCAGAGCCTATGTGGTCCCTGTCTTTTGTGTTGCCTCAATGCTGAGAATCTACCCCCTGTGGTTGGGAGCTTGCCTCGGGTATGGGGGAGGCATAATCTCTCAGGTAGGGTATCTGGTCATCAGAACTAGAAGAAAACAGAAGAGAGAATGTGGGCTGAGAAGCTGATACAGCAAGGTCCATGTTTTCAGCACATTATTCCATATCTCCTTCTCTGTCCATAACCCTTTGATCAAATATGACTTGGTGCAAAAACTGAGGTCCCTTTTATGGAAAAGTGTAGATACTGCACTGGATACCTGAGCTACAAGGCACAAGCCCAAAATTTTAGAAAGAGGTTTAAATGTCAAATCCTTGGGACTTCAGTTTCACATCAACATCATCCTCAGATCACTCACAGTCACCCAAGAGTGGGCAAGAATCTTTCCTGTCCTGGGGCTCAGGAACCCTCTGGTGTCTCCCTCCTGCTCTAAGCTAGCTCTCAATCCCTCCACGCTTGGTACTTTCTTCTCCTATCATGGCTGTAGCAGTCTTGGATCATCGCTTTTGCCTTTCCAGGGAATTGTGCCTGCAGGGTTGAGAACACACACTATTCATTCTGGTTGCCAGCCCTCTTCCTCTCTGCTGAGACCGCCTGGGCTCACCCAGGGCATCAGGATCAGGACCAGAAAGAGGTCCTGGATTATTATCAGGACCAGAAAGAGGTCCCAGATTATTCTTGGGTAGAATAATCTAGTTATCTCTCTGCTCCTGGTGAACTTTTGAGGGGAAGCTATTTTCAGCTAATCTGTCCTCTTTGACCCTCCAATTCTAGGAATAAAATATTCTTAATATTACATCAAAACTACAAAACCCCTATAAACCTCTTCGAGCCTCACATCCTCTTTCTATTTAAAAGAGATTAGGCTCAGGAAAATGGACTCTACAATAACCACAGGAGGGATAACTGTAGGGTGCTTTTAGGATTTTTAAATTTTTATATTTTGTTTTGTTTTAGTTATTAAAGTCTTGTACTAAAGCAATTGTAAGACATTCTCTTGCCCCATGTTACGCTATACTCGGAGGGGTGGGAGACTGTGGTGATAGAATAGAAAGGCAGCAAAACTAAAGGTCTACCTATCTTGGGGGATAAAATTTATAAGATAAATAATAGTAAGAGCCATTAAGCATTTTCACTTACTGTACAGCTTTTTAAAATGTAGAATGGGAAGATAACATCACCTAACCTAGGACCATGAGTCAGCATATGGATGGACAATACAGAACAGGGCTGGTGTGGGGAGTGATATTGGAAGTCTTGGTCAACTCACTTGTTTCCCTTAGAGCATCATTCTATTCTGTTCTCACAACAACTCTGCAAGGCAGGGGTTATTTACATTTTATAGAGGGGGAAAATAAGTGATGTATTCACACTTGCAAAACTACAAAAGTATCAGAGTCGAAGTTCTAGGTCTTTCCATTATATAATTCTGCAATCTGAGTAGCACTGGCTGGTAAATTCCATAGGAAAAACAATTCCTTTTTCTCTGAAGGTTTGGTCTTGGAATTTGGATAGGGAATAAAATTGGTGAATGTTGCATTCCACCAAGATTAGGAGTAGGCGGCTCTGACATCATCTTTGAAAAATGTTGGCCGGGCGCGGTGGCTCAAGCCTGTAATCCCAGCACTTTGGGAGGCCGAGATGGGCGGATCACGAGGTCAGGAGATCGAGACCATCCTGGCTAACACGGTGAAACCCCGTCTCTACTAAGAAATACAAAAAAAAAATAGCCGGGCGAGGTGGCAGCGCCTGTAGTCCCAGCTACTCGGGAGGCTGAGGCCGGAGAATGGCGTGAACCCGGGAGGCGGAGCTTGCAGTGAGCTGAGATCCGGCCACTGCACTCCAGCCTGGGCGACAGCCTGAGACTCCGTCTCAAAAAAAAAAAAAAAAAAAGAAAAAGAAAAATGCAGTAGATGCCACTGCAGAGTTTATAGGGATGATTTTTGAGTCATCATTTACAAGATTTTATTCGCTACTTATTACAAACCAAGTTCTGCATTTAGTGCACATGTGTACACACAAAAAAACACACATATTTTAAACAGGGATTGATGCAAGAAATTGCATGAACGTTTTCTTCCCTAGTATGTAGGAAAACTTCCATCCTAATTTTGAACTGTCCCATGTAACAGTTCACCACACATCTTACTACTTCTAGATACTATTTTTTCATGTTTTCCCCTCTTTTCCTCTTTTCTTCATTCAACAAACATTTGTTAAATACCTACTATTTCCCCAGCCGTGGACACATTCAGACAAATCGGCAGGATCCTTGCCCTCAGGCAGCCCTGGTTCCACCCATTCCTCCAGAACTTTACTCCCCTTCTCTATCCCCACATTTCTCACTGTGGTTCAGACCTTTTTCCTACTTTTCTAGATTCTTGCAATAACCTCCTAAATGGTCACTGGCCTCAACTTTCTGATCATGGCTTTTATCATGTTCTTTTCCCTCTTAGAAACTATTCATGACTTCCTGCTATCTAATGAGTTAAGTACAGACTTCTTTTTGGGGCATTCAAAGCCCTCCTCATTCTGGCTTCTGACTTTTCTTATGGATCATCTTCTACAACTGCCCCCTTTCATCCCTTTGCTGGATTCCAATAGAAATACTATCCCACCAAGCACATTTCCTCCCTCCCCTCTATGTGTGGTTGCATCTCAAGTGTTACTTTTTGTTTTCGTTTTTGTTTGTTTGTTTTTGAGATAGAGTCTCACTCTGTCACCCAAGCTGGAGAGCAGTGGTGTGATCTTGGCTGACTGCAACCTCTGCATCCTGGGTTCAAACCATTCTCATGCCTCAGACTCCCAAGTAGTTGGGATTACAGGCATGCACCACCCTGCCTGGCTAGTTTTTGTATTTTAGGTAGAGACAGGTTATCACCATGTTGGCCAGGCTGGTCTCAAACTCTTAGCCTCAAGTGATCCACCTGCCTTGGCCTCCCAAAGCACACAAGCGTGAGCCACTGTACCTGGCCAAATGTTACATTTTATCTCAGTCACATATCCATACCCACCTTTCTAACCTTATTATGTATCAATCAATGGAACAAAAACAGAGAGCCCAGAAATGAACCTACATATGTAGGCATGGTCAACAGATTTTCAACAACGATGCCAAGAATACACACTGAGAAACGAATAGGCTCTCCAGTAAATAGTGCTTGGAAAACTGGATATCCATGTGCAGAATGAAATAGGATCCTTGTCTCACTCCCTATACAAAAATCAACTCAAAATTTATTAAAGAGTTAAACATATTACCTGAAACTGTCAAACTATATGAAAAAAAATCAGAGGGAAAAATCTATACATTGGTCTAGTTAATGAATTTTTAGATTTGACACCAAAAGCACTGGCAATACAAGCAAAAATAGGCAAATGAGATTACATCAAAATAAAAAGCTTCTGCACAAAGGAAACAACAGGAAACAAACAACCTAATAGCTTGGGGGGAAATATTTTTAAGCCATACCCCTGATAAGGACTTAATATCCAAAACATATAAGGAACTCAGATTTTTGTCTAAAGAAAAATAATTTGATTAAAACATTGGCAGACGATTGAATATACATTTCTCAAAAGAAGACATCTAAATGACCAAAAGATATATGTAAAAAATGCTCAACATCACTAGTCATTAGGGAAATGTGAATTAAAGCCATAATAAGGAATCATCTCACACCTGTCAGATGGTTAGTATCAAAAAGAGGAAGATAACAAGTGTTAGTGAGGATGTGAATAAAAGGGAGCCTTTGTACACTGTTGCTGGAAATGTCAATTAGTACAGCTATAATGGAAAACTGTACAGAGGTTCCTCAAAAAAAACCCTAAAAAACAAAAGTGGCTTAGGATCCAGCAATCCCACCAAATTCTACTCAACAACAAAAAAGAAATTTTGTCATTTGTGAAAACATGGATGGAATTGGAGAACATGATGCTAAGTGAAATAAGCCAGATGTAGAAAGATAAACACATG
Source organism: Papio anubis (assembly GCF_008728515.1). Lineage (NCBI taxonomy): Eukaryota > Metazoa > Chordata > Mammalia > Primates > Cercopithecidae > Papio > Papio anubis. Next base: position 30,723,172 of record NC_044987.1, on the reverse strand, counting down.
TTCCCACTCATATGTGGAATCTAAATCGAACTCAAAGCAGCACAGAGTAGAATGGTGGTTACAGAGGCTGAGGGGGTGGAGGCAATGGGGAAATGATGGTCAAAGGGTACAAAGCCTCAGACTAGAGGAGTAGGTTTTTCTTTGAGCTATATTTTACAGCATGGTAAAGACAGTAAATAATAATGTCCTGAACATTTCAAAATCACTAAAATTGTAAATTTCCAATGTTCTCATCACAAAAAATGGTAAGTATTTGAGGTGATGGATATGTTAATTAGCTTGATGTAATTATTCTACATTGTACTTATAAATCATAACACCATACATATATGCAACTATAATACATGAACATATACAGTTATCCTTTGTTGATTTATAATTAGAAAATAAAAATTTAAAAATAACGAATGGATAAACAAATTGTGGTATACCTACATAATGGAATTATACTCAGCAGTAAACAGGAATGAACGACTGACACATGCAACAACATGGGTGATCCTTAAAATAATTATACTGATTGAAAATAGCTGGACCAAAGAAGGATACATATTTAGCTAGTATGATTCTATTTATATAACATTCTAGAAAATGCGAAGGAATCTACAGTTACATAAAGCAGACACTCCGGTTGCCCTTCAATGGAGGTGGATGTACCATGTATATTCATTACTTTGATTGTGTTGATGGTTCCATCAAGTATACCTATGTCAAAACTTATCAGGTTATAAACTTTAAACATGTGAAATTTATTGAAGCTCAATTGTTCCTAAATATAGCTTTAAATTTTTTTTAAAAATCAGAAAAAATTATTATAATGATACATCTTAGATGTAACCATGATGCTTGGGTGAACATTTGGCTTATACATACTTTCTGAGCCTTTTAAAACACAAATTTGCATTTACATAATATATTAGCATATTTTTCATTTTTCTCTAACACTATAAGACACTCCTAGTATTATTAGAAGTTCTTTCTAAACATTTACACTGGAAGATTCATACTGTGATAAACTATCAGCCATGTGCCATCACTGATATCAGTCTAGACAATATAACTTGGTCTGACTAATGAAATATGACTTTGCATATTTCAGAATTGCTAGAAGAGTAGCTTTTAAAAGTTTTTACCACAAAAAGAAACAAGTATGTGAGGTGATAAACTTTTAATTAGCCTGAATTATGCCATATTGTGAACTTATATCATATTGTACGCCCCTAAGTATGTTATTATTTGTCAATTAAGAATAGAAAAGAAATATGACTGGAAGGGATGTGTTATTTCCAGCAGGATTTCAAAGAATGGTATATACTTTGTCATCCTGATGTCTGTCTATAACACATCCTTTAAATTATGGTTACTTAATATGTTTAATATCTGGTAGTGCTTGTCCCAATCAAGCACTTTACGCTACTGTCGTGAAATAAAGATGGGAACTGGGGTGACGTCCAACATAGAGAATGCCTCTTACAATCATCTCTGTAGCTGTCTGTTGTAATTTTTATTGTTAAGGTCTCTTTCTAATTTAGGCTTGAGGCCTCTCTGTTGGGAGTTGCCATAAGACAAGGTAACCACTCTTCAGCAGAGTCCAGGCCAGGAAAAAAAATTAGCTTTCGGTATGCCGGTCAAGTGAGGTGTACCGAGGAGGTGAAGCCAAGATGCACGAAACAAAAAAAGAAGTTTGTATTACTTACAGATCCCAGAGAGGCTAGGGGTGCTGACGGGAAGCTGGGAAGTCCGGAATCAGCAGGGGGCTCAGCCAGCAGGGTGGGAGCCAGAGAGAGCCAGAGGACTTGTGGGACCATGCTTTATTAGGGCCCAAGGGCATTATCCCTTAGGCTTTGCTGGGGAAGGAGGGGGCGGGGTAGTTGTGGATTGGCTAGTTTAACAAAAACACGAACACCTGTGTGAAGTAGCGCTGGTATTAACCATCAGATTTGATCCTGGCCAGCAGCTGTTGGGTGTGCTGGGTTTGGGTCGGTAGGATGAGAAACAAATGAGTTTATATTGAAAACAGCTGGCTGGGTGGGGTGGCTCAAGCCTGTAATCCCAGCTACTCCGGAGGCTGAGGCAGGAGAATCGCTCGAACCCGGGAGGCAGAGGTTGCAGTGAGCTGAGACTGCGCCACTGCACTCCAGCCTGGGCGACAGAGTGACTCCGTATCAAAACAAAAACAAAAATAAAAACCAAAAAACAACTTCTTAGGGAGAGGAAGTTTTAACTAGGCCAAAGGTGACGAGGTACTACTACTCGGTTTCAAATAACTTATGTCAAGCCTAAAAATGGATGCTGAGACAGCAACTATACTACACAAATTATTGACACTGCCCATTTTTGTTTCTCTCTATCTCCTCTCAGACTCCAGCTCCTCCCACACAGTAAGAGGCCAAATATTCATGCGCCCTTCACAAGACTCTGGGCTAAAGCCCTGCTGTTTGCGTTTCTGTCTCAGCCTGGGTGAGCTGGCCCATCTTAGACTGGCAACTCTGTTCTGTGAACAGGTTGTTAGAGCCCAAGTGCAACAGGAAATGTAGAGAAGGTTTCAAATCATTATGTATACCTACAGGGAGGGAGAAGTAGATGCCATTTGAAAGGGGCCTGATTAGAGAACATGCTTGCTGACAGTGTATCTGATTGGCATCTGTGGCTTTGCAGCCAGACCATCTGTTTTTGCTAATGCAGCTTCAAGTACGGTGCATAATGAGGTTAGGGTCGGGACTATATTGTTCGTCTATGGCTTATGTGTGCCTCCTCCAGCTATGTGAACAGTAAAGACGCACTGCCAGGACCATGCAAGTGGAGAACGCTTCTCTGCCAAAATGTGTCGGAAAAAAAAAGGGATAATGGGCTCCCTTTGTGTGTATCTCTAGGGAGATCTTAAGTATGGAGGAACACAGAGCTGGAGTGGTATGTGAATAGAGAGAAAGGACAATGGTGTAAGATGTAGTGGTTAAAAATGGATGGTATCACAAGTAGGAAAAGAACTTTAAAAATAAGACAAAAATCAAGAGGGACAGGCAGGTAAAGAGAAAGAGGCATAAACATTTATGTCCCTGGGGTAATGTTTCAGCATTTACAAAATAGTCTCCCCAACTCTCAACCCACTCCCAGCTCATGTGCACTTTGTTTAGAGTGCACCACAACTGTACACTATTAGTCTAAAAATAAACAAAGCACCTATCAATTTGATAATGATTTCTTCTTATCTTTGTGCCTTCTGAAATTCCGTCCTCATTCCAAAGCCCAGGGAGCATTCCTTGTACATTTAAAGAATCTCTCTACTTAAGTTTGGGGACACACCAGTTTTAAAGTTGATTATTTGACAAATTACATGTTATACTTGCTTTTATGCGGTGTATTGCATAAAATTTGCCTACACCATTTTTACGGAACTCAGTAGCACCCCCTAAGGGTCACTGTTTGACAATAGAGATTTACATGGGAGTAGAGCACTGTTTCTCAACAGTTCTTAATTTATGATTTCTTTTGACAAACATAAAGTACACTCTTTATGGTGTTATTTGAAATTTATAAATTAATCTAAATTAATTAGATATTGTGACTAAAAACATAGCAAAACAAAGCAAACTTTAGAATTTACACTCTCAAACCACATCCTTGTGTTTTTGGAATGTTTCACTAAGTGGGTGCCCTTGATACCCACCTCAGCTGGCCCAAGGCTCCTGACCTGAGAATCTATAGATTAACAACTAAGGCATGAAATAACAGGTGCTTTAAAAAATGTATTTGTTAGGATTCCATACTATGTCAAGCCTTTCTATTCTCTGTTTTAATAAATTGTTTTGATAACTATATTATATGTACAGCTTTGATCTTATGCTTAAAGTATGTGCTTGTCATTCAGAATAATGACTGGGGGAGGTTTTCTCTATTGAAATGAAAATACCCAAAGTCCTCTGAATACTCCCTCAGCAGCAGAGATAAATACCTTATAGACTGATCTGCTGAAATAAGAATGAGATGGTGGAGTGGTTCTCTGGTTCCTCCTGTATTAGGCTATTCCCACACTGCTATAAAGAAATATCTGAGACTGGGAACTTTATAAAGAAAAGAGGTTTAATTGGTTCATAGTTCTGCAGGCTGTACAGGAATCATGGCAGCATCTGCTAGAGAAGTCTCTGGAAGCCTACAATCATGGTAGAAGGCGAAGTGGGAGCTTTCATGTCACATGGCAAGAGAAAGAGCAAGAGAGAGAAGGTGCCACACACTTTTAAACAGCCAGATCTCCTGAGAACTCACTCACTGTGATGAGAACAGTACCAAGGGGATGATGATAAATGATTCATGAGAAATGTATCCCCCCCCATGATCCAGTCACCTCCCACCAGGCTGTACCTCCATCGGGGACTACATTTCAACATGAGATTTGGTCAGGGTACAAATCCAAACTGTATCACTCCCTAATATAGACTTTTGAACACCTGTCCTTTCACACACTGTATATTGATACTCTACTGCCTTTTGTCAAAATTCAAACTTTGGTCCTGAGCTGATAAGCATTTTGAGCTATCACATGGCTGGGCATATTTATGTAGCAGTGTTTGTATAATTATCTGGATATTTCAATGACTTTTGCTCTTAAAATTTTACAAAAATGAGTAGATTGTGTAATAGGATCTATAAAAGTGTGAGCCTCAGCATTTAACAGCACATTTCTTATAAACTCAACTTAATTGAGATCATCATTAGATGAACTGAAGCAGTGACTTTTTAGCCTCAATTAGATGCTTAATGAATTAAACTGGCTGACTATATTAATTATGAAGAAAAGGAACAAAATTAAAATTTAGAAAGAAGTCAAATTCTGGAAATATGCCTTGAAGATTATTTTCAAAAGGCAAGATTTTATTAAGACTTTATAATGTTTTTGTTTCATGGGAATACCTCCCCAAACACACGTGTCTGCACACAGTGACACACGAAGTTAGTTCTTTGACTTTCAAAAAGTCACTTCTTGTTTACATTTTAAAGACACATAATATAACAAAAATGAGAATCATTGCATACCCTCCTCTTTAAAAGGGAGTCTAAGAGTCACAACCTATTGGTGTGGTTGGTATAGGGTATTATTTGCATGACACATTATAAATGAATAGATAATGCCCCCACTAGTGTTTTTCCACATGCTGAACATGATATTCAATGCATTTAACAACTGATATAGGCATACCAGTACTATTGGTCCTATTGAATTGGAGAAAAGAAATTCCTTGAGAAATAAAATGATGGTGTGTGAGTAACTTACAAATCTCCTTAAAGCAACAATATAATTTTTACTTTAAGCAAATGCTCAACAGAGGCTGTAAGAGGATGCTAAGTTTCTTGTGTTTGGATCTTCACCAGTATATTCCTGTACTACAGGAATTTATAATTCTTAATCTTGTCTCTGTCAATGTAATTGTGGTTATAGAACTTGAAAAGATTCTCTTCCCTTCGTGTAATTTGGCTTGTTTGAGGGGTTGATGATACTGCAGTAATTTCCTCTTTTTCTAGGGTCCTGGACTCCCTCTTCTGCTTGTCTCTCCATTGCCACAGACTTTTGCATGTCTCTAAGTCCTGGGCTCTTAGCTCTTCCTAGTTACAGTATTGATGCTGTTTGCTACACTAATTCTAATCAGAAATCAGATTTACAGAGGGTTTGCAATGGAAGAATTGCAGCCATGGCATTGACTAGACTGAAGAGCTTAGTTACCAGAAGTCACTTATCAAATGGGAAGGCTAGCTGGGATGGTTAGTTTTATGTGTCAATTTGACTGAGCTGTGGGGTGTCTGGATAGCTGGTCAAACATTATTCTAGGTATGTCTGTGAGGGTGTTTGTGGATGAATTTAACATTGAATAGACTGAGTGAAGCAGATTGTCCTCTCTAATGTGAATGGGCCTCATCCAATCAGTTGAAGGCCTGCATAGAACAAAAAGGCAGATCCTCCCCTGAATAAGAGGGAATTTCCTCCCGAATGACTTTCATGAGCTGGAACATTGGTTGGTTTTTTTCCTTCCTTCAGACTGCAACTGAAATAATAGCTCTCTTGGGATTCCAGCTTACCCACTGCAGATCTTTGGACTTGGCAACATTCATAATCACGTGAGCCAATTCCTTATAATACATCTGTCACATCAAGTGTCAGGTTCTAGCCCAAGCTGAGGTCCAAGGGGAGTGGGTGACAGATAGCTGGAAAAACACTAGAGGAATCATAGGCAGTTTTGACATGGCTTTGTTCTCTCTCTGGTAGCAAGCCTGGGCATGAGCTGTATGTACAGTGTTAGCACTGTAATTATACCTTTCACAGACAATAGTTGTTCCGAGCCAAGCATGAACTCACGTGAGTAGTTACCTAATGTGCCTCGTATGGTGTGGTTACATAATGTGTGGGGTTGTACACCTGTGCTCCAAACCTGCTGAGTCATGCTGTGCTGGAAGGCCACTTCGGCCTATTCCTGACTGAAGTACAGCTATTTCCCTTACACTCCAACCCCTAGGCTGAGGGCATCTTCTGGGTAGGGACATGTGCAAACAGGGCATAGCCCTAAATCCATAACCCACAACAACAATACAGAGAGCCACACCTCACTACTAAGATCTCAGCTATGCTACTTATGACTGTTAGGGCCCAGCATAGGCCAGAGCCCAGGGATGCCTACCATTTCTGCAGGAGATTGTCAGTAAGGCTCTCGACTACCTTAATCTCCCATGAGAGCCCTTGCAGGGCTGCTGTTAGGTACTGCTGATTGTCAGGGATAAAGGTACAACATTGTGTTCTTAAAAGGGCATAGATGCCTCCTTGGGCAGAAGTTACTATGTCTATGGCCATCCAGTTTTGCAACACCACCTTTCTGATCTGATCAACCTCATCTGTTAACAAGAGGAGGGCCACTTGGGTGTAATTCAAAGCCCGAGTGGTGTGCTCTGCATAAGCAGTAACCTGTGCTTCTACAATTATGACACCCGCTCCAGGGATAGTCACTGCCAAAGGGTAGAACTGCCACGGGGCTCATTGCACTCGCACAAACTGAGACTGTAGCATCTCCCAGTTATGTGGCCATCGGGGCAACATAGGGAGAACAGTGGCTGGTACATAAGGCCACCTCCAGGTACAATGTCCAGTCCAGTTCGCTGGTAGGTAAATCCACTGTGTCCTCACAGACCCATAAACTCCCAGGGGGCACAAAGTCCATCAGGGCCTGACCTTGGTAGTGACATGTGTTATGTTCGCAAAGGCTGTGATGGGTGCCCATTCCAGTGGTGTTACCCCAATGTTGTTCTACCCACTGTGGCATTTGGGCCAGGAGTACTACATGTTCCCCACTAGTCAGCCCCATCATAAATGCTATGGGCCAGCCAGTGGGTGGGCACACCATGGGTCTTGCAGCATCCTTTGTCCAAAGATGCCATGTTGCATTCCAGGCATCAGCCATGGGACCCCAAGTCTCCAACCATGTCCAGTTCTCTGCAAATGCAAGATGTATGTGCCAAAGCAAGCCATCCGCAGCCCTGCTGGAAGGGCATTGCATATCCAATAGTTGGAAACATTGGTCACCTAGTGTAGGTGTGGGCCCAGTTCACAGTGCAATTGGAGTATGTTAACCTCTGGTCAAAATGACAAAGCAGGCATAGGTACTAAAACAGGAGTAAATCATGCCCCTCAGGCAAAATACAAGTTAATTTTTTTCCCTAGATAACAATGCAGCTGCCAAGGGCTTCTGCCCTGGGTGATGGTTCCATACCTTCTCAGCTCCCCGTGGTTCCTTTGGGCCCTGTATCCATGCCAGAGTCATGGGGGAGCTCATAATAGGCCACATAGACAGTACATATGTTCCCTAAAGGAGGATTCCTTCCCTGGTCATTCCCCTACAAACAGTCAACTGCAGGGGTCATGTATTGAACACCCAAGGAGTTACATGCCAGTCATACTGTAGGCCCTCTCCCCAGGGAGCTATGATGCCCAACCACCGGCAGTCACAGGTCTGGAGGGTCCATGGCCACAGTCAGGTTTTCTGTTCCCCTGCCTTCAGAGGCATTGGGGCAGGCAACAACATGTTACCATTTGTCCTCATACCTGGTCAAAGGAGGTCATCCTTGTTGTGTATCTGTAACTGAATAGGGGTGGCGCCCCACTGTAACAAAGCCTTCACTGGGGCCAGGCTGCCTTTCCATGGCCGTTCATTCAAGGTTTGGAGCACCAGGTCGAGACTTGAACTTCAGCCTCGCAAAGATGAGGGTGTGACGTGCAAGCATAACCCATTCTTCAGTAGCCTGTTATATCGCTCAATTAGACCTGCAGCGTATGGGTTGTATGGCACATGGAATGTGACACTTTATATCCATTTGTTGTGCCCATTATTGTATCTGTTATCCAGTGAAATGTGTTCCCCTATCACTCTCAATGACCACAGGGCAACCATCCAGGGCACATAAATGTTGCAGGGTCCAGATGGTGTGCTGTTGGTTGGCCACCCTGCAAGCATAGGTGAACAACAGGTCTGTGGCCATGTCCACAGCTGTTAGCACATGTATATTCCCTTGTGACTTTGGCAGTGGCCTGATGTAGTCTACTTGCCACCTGGTCAAGGGCACTCGCCCTATCATCACTTGTTGTGTAACACTGGGCAGCTGCCTCCATTTAGGGTATGCCTGAGCATGTGCTGGGCATTTCTGACCAGCCTTGCAAATATCTTGTGTGGGCAGGGACAGACCCAAATGCATCTGCCTCATTGTTACCAGGGGTAGCCAAAGACTTATGGCCTCACACATGATAAATAGTTACATCTTTCTGATGACCCATTTCTTAGAGGTCATGCCACATGGCTTGGCCCCAAATGGGTTGGTGGCCAACTAGCCAATTCTGTATTTTCCAAGTAGTTAACCACAAGGTTAAGCCTAGACAGATCACCCAGCTATCGGTTCAGTGATACCATAGGTATCACTTCCTTTGTGATCACCATCCATACTGCTTTAAGTTCAGCCCATTGGCCACTTTGCCCACACCCAGTTTCAAACCATGTGGTGTCAGCACTAGGTTGGACTGCAACGGCGGTCCAGGTAGCAGCAGAATTGCAATGGCGGTCCAGGCAGCAGTAGTACCTCAGCTAGAGCCATCTGTGTACCATGCCTCTTTGAGGATTGGGGGATTCCATTCCTTAAACAGTGATGGTTTGGGTTCTAGGGGTGCATCAGGCCCCATGGCCTTCTCTTGCATTAGGACTACAGGTCCCAAGACCTCTTTCAGCTCTGCTAAGGGACTTGTACTCAGAGTACTCCACTGCTCTAAGTAGGCACCCCACTTTGCTAAAGTAGATATCTGTGCCATCCCAGTCCAGGGGTCATTACCCATAAATGCACCCATCCTGCTATCAGGTAAGTCATTTGCATGACGACTATAGCCCATCCTGTCACACTCTCACAAGCCTGAAGGGCAGCATTTGCAGCTGCTAGCTGTTTTTCTGTCAAGGAATACCAAAACTAGGCTCCCTTCTATATTTGGGACCAAAAGCCTCCTGGTATTCTCAAGCGCTCCGTGCACTGCCACAGGCCCCAACTGAAACCATCTGTGGTCAGATGCACATCCTGCTCAAACGGGCACCCCTGGTCAACTACCCATAGGGCTTGTGTCTGCTGAATAGCCCGCTTTGCTGCCAGGAAGGTGGTCTCAGCTGTATCTATCATCCCAATCCCAGGTAGCTCCCTTCTTTGTTAACCGATACAATGGTTTTATCATTTGAGCTAAATGGGGACACAAATGCCCGCCAATATCCCAGGAGGCCCAAAAAGTTTGCAGCGGCTTCACTGTGGTGGGCTGGGGATATGCCTGAATTTCGTCAACGATCCATCAAATCCATGATTGACAGAGCAGCTGCATACAAAGGGAGTGTTACTTTATTCAGTTCCTGATAGTCAAGCATCAACCACCAAATTCCATCAGGCTTTCTAACTGGCCACATTGGAGAATTGTAGGGGCTGTGGGTGCCATGCGCTAGCTGCACCTCATGCAGCTTTTTAATTGTCTCAGTTATGTCCATGTGCACCACAGGCACTCAGAGTCTGAATTCCCCAGCCATGGTTTGTAACGGCAGGTCATGTAAAATGTCCACCCCCAGAATCTATTCCAGTGTGGCAGAGACAAGCACAGTGTATAAGCAGGGAGCAAAGCAGACCTCCTGAATGATGTGCAGTCATTTCCCTTACAACATCTTTCTCTCTCTCTTCTCGCCCTCTTTTCTCTCGCTCTCTCTTCTCTCTCTCTCCTCCCCCTCACCTCTCTTTTTCTTATCTGTATTGGTTCTATTTCTCTAGAGAATCCTAATATCCTAACATTGACATTTTTTTGTGTGTATCAGAAACTGTCCACAAATCCACAGGGCAGACAACTTGAAAATGATGAAAATTATTTTATTTGCATTAAAGGTTATTTTTAAAGGGTTGATTGAACCTATTATGCCAGCTACTCAGGAGGCCAAGGACGGAACGATCACATGAGGCCAGGATTTCAAGACCAGCCTGAGCCTGGGCAACATCTCTAAAAATAAATATTTATTTTAAAAAGGTGTGTTTAGTTCCCCAGCCACTGCAGCCACTACTCTGGATATGGCTACATACCTCAATGTTTTATGCCACAAAAAATAACTATGAGCCTTCTACATGTGCAGAAGTTCCACGTAGTTTTATCGTGATGTCACAGAGGTCAATGCAATACAAAAGGGCACCTAAATTTAGTTGCTCTCATCTCTAAATCAGAAAGCCACATTCCTTGTCCTGATGGGTGAATCTGCTGGGTTCCAGGCTGGCGCTATCCTGGGAGCAATGGTGAAATCCATCATGAATTTTTTTCCCTACACCTGCTAACCCTCAGCTGGTTGTCATGACATTAATGCTATAGTTTTAGCAGAAAAGGAAGTCAGAACCATGTGAGAGAGCCATAAAGGCAGACAGTTGGAATTTTCAATGGGGAAGGATTGAATACATCAAATTTTAAGGTCCTAAGATAAAGTTCACATTCTTCAAATGTGTTGACCCTCCTATTTATATTTCCAGCTGCCCAACTTATACATTTTGTGTAACAATTGTGAGAGAATATGTTACAGATTCATAATACCCATGAACTATATTCTTCCCTAGCTTTTTAGGTCACTTATAAATACATATCACAGTGTTTAAGCTCAGTTTGAACATTTCAGCTTCAACTTTCATTCATCCTTTTCACTAATCTCTCAGATTATCAGTTCAATTAATTTGTGTTTTCTTCTAAACAACTCATGCAGATATCCCCTACTCTATTTCACTAATAAGTAATGATGGTGAAGTGGCTTAAAAACATCTGGACTAGCAGATCCTGAGGTTAGAGTGGTAAGGCCAAACAAAAACCACAATGTATGTGTGTGTGTGTGTTTCCCTGGTATCTCTCATATCACATTGATGGTTAATTATGCAATACTTTTTAAAAATTATTTTAGGGACTTATTCAAACAGCCAATAGACTCCCAATTATCTTAATGCTTTATGTGAGCATTAAGCTCAGATCTAATGAATCTGAAGTGAGGCCAGCCTGATTCTGAAGCAGGTGGCCTAAAAGCCACATGGAGAAACACCTGGTACACCCTCTAATTTGTATAGATTAGGCCCAATCAAGCTAAGTATTTTACATCTATAGGTTAATGAGAATAAGCAATGGTCAGTTTAAGATCACAAAGCACCCCTTAAGTAATTAAAAATGGATAAATTATATTTAATAGAGTTTTAAATTTAATTTCCTGTTTTATGAATTATAATTCTTATGAAATTAGAAACTGACAGCTTGCGTGGAATCACTCTGACAAAAGAATATTCATGAGTATCCCATTCTTAAAACTCTGAACACAATGAGGTTTATTGCAACTGATACGTTTTTATGCTTATCTACATCCTCTAGATTCTTATTAGTAAATAAGAACAAAGCTTTAAAATGACAAGTTGTGTTTTGCCTGCACCACCAGGGGCAGGTGGTGTGTCTCCGAACTTGGTGGCTCATGGCTGATCCCAGAGAGGCGAGACGGTCAGGCAGAGGAATTCACCTTCTTGTGTGAGGGTGATGGGTGCTGGCGAAGCTGTCCCAGCATCACAGGCTGCCAGTAGAGGCAGCAGGTGACATTAACAAGTTGTCAGGCCATTAACATGAGAAGCATATCCAAAAGGCAGAGACTGCCAAGAAAAGGATAGGCCCTGGGTCTTATCAAGGAGTTGGGGAACCAAGCATATACTTGAAGAGGAAATAACTCGAGATTGGAAGAAGAAACTCAATTATAGAACCAAGGCACATTGATGGGGGCCAGTGACAAGCCTCAACTGAGGCTCAGGTATGATTAGAGAGCTGCTAATAACAGTTACTATCTGTTGTGCAGTACCATGTACTAGGTACAGTGCAAAAAAGTTTATGCATATTAACTTCTCTAGCCCTTGCAAAAAGTCCATTATGGAGATGAGTAAACTGAGCTTCTGTGTGCTTAGCTTACCTGCCTAACTGAGGTCATATTCAGTAGATGACTTGGAGTTGGATCAAGCTTATGCTTCCAGAGCCCTGCAGGAGGGTGAGATGTGAGCACACATGTGTGTTTGCAGGTATGTGTGAGTGCATGTGTGTGAACTGGGTAAGCACGCATGCATGAGTGTGTGTGTTTGAGGGAGTGTGCGTGCAAATATGTGTACAGGGCAGAATGGGAAAGGAGCCTAGTATTTCCGTTCTGGTCATTGTGGCACTGAAATTCAGGAACAGAGTGGGGACCCATTGGCCCCTTCCTCTCAGGTCAGACTAAGGGCAAGAGTGGCCCAGTGCCCAGTAGATTGGGGTGATGAGGGGGAGAAGAGGACTCAACTATGCTTTACATCCTGTTTTAAGTCAGATGGACATGGAAAGTGAAGGATAGTGGGCCTAGCTAGCAATAGCTACAGCCAGGCTCATAGGCAGTTTCTCATTCTAGAATAATGTAAATAGGAAGACTAAAAGATTATAGCTTTTAGACTAATAATCAACACTGATTTTGTGTTTTCCCAAGTCACCTCCATCTCTCAGGGTTCTCTGAAATCTTAAAGATAGAAATCTAAAAGTGAAATGAAATCAAACATGGAAGTGCCATAATCTTATTTAAACCTAAAGATTTCTAGGGACTGAAATCACATATGTCCAGTACAACATCAAGCACAGGGTGGGACACACTTAAGACTCACTGTAAACTCTCTGTGTGTGCAGTTTTATATTCACCCTGTTTTCATTTTAGAGTGATGTAGGTCTGAGATTTTGTGCTCATGATTTTGTAGAACCCACTTCCAGGACTGATTTGTAATTTTTATGGAATGAAACTAAAAACATGAATATTCAACTGATTTAAAAAAGAAACAGCTCACAAACAGTCCTTTGATGTAAATTAAAAATTTATTCTTAAACCAGAAAAATGTCACTTGAGCTCTATATATGATTGCAATGAAGTTCAAAGCTCCATCAAGCACCCAAAGTTAACTTGTTAATATCTGAAACTGATAATGTGCCAAATATACTGATTAACTTGATTTTGTAAGCCAGGCTTGGACTATGAGTGATTCTCTTTGACAATCTCTGTAAAGATTGCAAAAAGAAGCCTAGCTTTGTGACCTGCCCTGTGTCAGAAGAGGTCCAGGTGAAACCCATTTTAATTGTGGTAGTGTGCACTGTCCCCCTCCCCCACTGAATTCTTCAAATTTACTCAGACAGAAATGGAATTTAGAAAGTTCAGGATCTATAAATTCTTTATTCTTATTCTTTCTCCTCTTGTTTGTACTTCAGATAATTCAAAACACTGAATTTAATTAAAAGTTTGACACAGGCTTGGTCATCAGTAGACAATGCAAATATCAATCATATGGAAATGGAATTTTCTCTGATGAATAAATAAGGCTAATATTAAAGCATTGGATGACTTTGCAAATTCCAGGGCTAGAGTTTTGCAGTGATCCATTCCCAAGTGGTACACATTCAATATCTTCAATTAAATACTAAGATAATGTGTATTAAAACAAACAGAAGAGCTAGAGGTGGCTGATGGAATCGTTTCTTTTGTCACTTATGTACTTTGAGAGAATTGTGGAAGCTCCAGAGACCAGAGTGCTTTCCAAGCTGGTTGGAAGGAATTGCGTACTTCATCTTAGCATATAATCTGGCTATATTCGTAGAGTCTGGAGGTAGAAGCATTACTGTAATTAAGATATGGGATTTTACTTAGGTGGTATTGTTTCAAAAAGCAATTACATTAGCATTTTTCCTACCACTGCTCTCAATGGGACTCTGTTCATCAGTAATTACACCAGCATTTTCAACCACTCCATGAGTCCTGCGTTCCAGTGTACCTCTCTCTGAGAAGTTACCTTAAACAACACTTGTTTCTCCATACATATCTACATATAAGCCCATACTGGGAAGCATTAAGCCCCCTGTTCTTCAATATCCCTCTGATGTGAATTTTGTATTCTGCATCTTTACTTACACTACAAATGTGTGGACTTTTCAAGTTATCCAGAAAATGTACATAAACCATTCACTCTTCTTTGCCTTCTTTATTTCCCAAAGATAAGAGGAAGACTCTGATTGCAAAATCCAAGGCAATGCATGTTAGGTGAAGCATTCTTTTATGTTTTGCTGCAAAAGAAACTGGGATGAAGATGTCAGGGGAAGCAGAAAAAAGAATAGCAGAAAATAGTTTGGGGAACGATGGTGGTGGTGGTTGGGTAGTTGTTAGAAATATGGCCTCCCTTAGGAATATAGAATTGTCCTTGCTAGCACTGGTCCATGTCATCACAGATAGATGACTTGTCCCTTCTCTGAGTCATAGTTTTTACCAGGAGACTTGAGAGGTGAAGGTGAAAGGAGGAGGGAATAGGTGAATGCTCCTCACTGTAGCAAAGTTTGATGGTGGATGCAAGAATCCTCCTCCTCCTCTGTGTGACCTGGGGATGCAGGAGCCTGACAGTTGGATTCATGGAAAGGTGACTCCTGTGATTTTTTTTTTCTAGAAGAGGGTTACAGGTTAGAAAGTAAAAAAGCAGGTTAATTATTAAGGTATAAACTTCCTGTCTGGTTCATGGTGATCTAGGATAGAGAGAAAAAGGATTCTTTCCCCTCTGGGGACTATTTGGTGTCTGTTTCTGCCCTAGGAAAGCTACCACCAGCCACCTGCATTGTTGTTGATCCCACCCACCCCATCTGGTGTTGGGGAGAATGGGGTCCTCCTAAGCCCATTAATTTTCAAAGTTTGCCTTACAGTCATGTTATGTGATAACATAAAAGTCACTCCCCAAATCAGATTTTCAAAAGAGAACATAATTAAATCACTTGCCTCTCTGCATTCTGTGCATCAATGGAGGCAGGGGTTAGGGGAGGGCTGGCTGTGGCCGGGAATAACAAATGACATTAGAAAATTGGTACCGCATACTAATGACCAAGAGGCAACATGCAAGTGGACAGCAAAGCTGTGGGGTGTTCAAGGATTTGTATCTGTGCACTGTTCTCTGGAAATATCCAGGAGTTCAAAAATGAGAATAAGGTGTTTTGTCTAGTCTGCTAATTTCAAAATAAGAACTTAGAAAAAGGAAGGAAAGAAGGAAGGAAGGAAGGGAGGGAGGGAGGGAGGGGAAAGAGAAAGAAAGAAAGGGAAAGACAAACAAAAGCAGATAATCAAATCTGTTCTTTCCTTAGCTGGTCTATATCATAGTCTCTAACCTTACATCTTTAGACAAAACCCCAAAGAGAAGTTAGAAACCACAGCTCCTCTGATTATAATCATTTCTCCATCTAGAATAAGAAGTAGTATGTCTCTATTTCCTACCGCACTCAACAATAATGGTACTATGCTAGCAGTGAGGCTTACTCCTGCAGCCCCAGCACATACAGCAGGACCCATAATTCTGGCATGATGAGTAAGATCAGCTTATAGGAAGACTTTCTGGGGAGATGTTTTTTATATGCAAAAAAATCTTTCATAGTTGGGGCATGGGGCTTCTGGCCCAGCTATTTATTTAACAATCTTCAAAAGAGGACACAAACAAATGGAAGAACATTCCATGCACATGGATAGGAAGAATCAATATTGTGAAAATGGCCATACTGCCCAAGGTAATTTATAGATTCAATGCCATCCCCATCAAGTTACCAATGACTTTCTTCACAGAATTGGAGAAAACTACTTTAAAGATCATATGGAAACAAAAAAGAGCCTGCATTGCCAAGACAATCCTAAGCCAAATGAACAAAGCTGGAAGCATCACGCTACCTGACTTCAGACTATACTGCAAGGCTACAGTAACCAAAACAGCTTGGTACTGGTACCAAAACAGAGATATAGACCAATAGAACAGATCAGAGCTCTCAGAAATAATACCACACATCTATAACCATCTGATCTTTGACAAACCTGACAAAAACAAGAAATGGGGAAAGGATTCCCTATTTAATAAATGGTGTTGGGAAAACTGGCTAGCCATATGTAGAAAGCTGAAACTGGATCCCTTCCTTACACCTTATTCAATATGGATGAAAGACTTAAATGTTAGACCTAAAACCATAACAACCCTAGAAGAAAACCTAGGCAATATCATTCAGGACATAGGCATGAGCAAGGACTTCATGACTAAAACACCAAAAGCAATGGCAACGAAAGCCAAAATTGATAAATGGGATCTAATTAAACTAAAGAGCTTCTGCACAGCAAAAGAAACTACCACTAGAGTGAACTGGCAACCTACAGAATGAGAGAAAATTTTTACAATCTACCCTTCTGACAAAGGGCTAATATCCAGAATCTACAAAGAACTTAAACAAATTTACAACAAAAATATCAAACAACCCCATCAAAAAGTAGGCAAAGGATATGAACAGACATTTCTCAAAAGAAGACATTTATGCAGCCAACAGATACATGAAAAAATGCTCATCATCACTGGCCATCAGAGAAATGCAAATCAAAACCACAATGGGATACCATCTCACACCAGTTAGAATGGCGATCATTGAAAAGTCAGGAAACAACAGGTGCTGGAGAGGATGTGGAGAAATGGGAATACTTTTACACTGTTAGTGGGACTGTAAACTAGTTCGACCATCGTGGAAGACAGTGTGGCAATTCCTCAAGGATCTAGAACTAGAAATACCATTTGACTCAGCCATCCCATTACTCAGCATATACCCAAAGGATTATAAATCATGCTGCTATAAAGACACATGTACATATATGTTTATTGCGGCACTATTCACAATAGCAAAAACTTGGAACCAACCCAAATGTCCATCAATGATAGCCTGGATTAAGAAAATGTGGCACATATACACCATGGAACACTGTGCAGCCACAGAAAACGATGAGTTCATGTCCTTTGTAGGGACATGGATGAAGCTGGAAACCACCATTCTGAGCAAATTATCACAAGGACAGAAAACCAAACACCGCATGTTCTCACTCATAGGTGGGAATTGAACAATGAGAACACTTGGACACAGGGTGGGGAACATCACACGCCAGGGCCTGTCATGGGGTTGGGGGAGTGGGGAAGGATAGCATTAGCAGATATACCTAATGTAAATGATGAGTTAACGGGTACAGCACACCAACATGGCACACGTATACATATGTAACAAACCTGCACGTTGTGCACACGTACCCTAGAACTTAAAGTATAATAATAAAAAAGAAAACCCAAATTAAAAAAATCTTCATTCAGTCAACATTTATTTTGAGCCAGCATGACAAATTTAGCGGAAAACAATATTTTTGTGTGGTTGACACTCATGGAGGAGGAAGGTAGATAAGAGATGAGATTGTCAAGGGAGATGAGGCAGGCTCTTACATGCTATGATAAGGAGTTGGCATATTATCTATAATCTTTCTTTCCACCTACCCATCCATACTTACTTCCACGAATTGCTTTCTGATACCCCATTACTGTGCCACCAAGATAACACGGCTCACAGATGGAGCTACTAAAGGATTAAACCATGGAGTTGACAGGATCCTGTAGTGATTTACAAAATAATATTCTGGAAACTGTGTGGTGATGAATAAGAGAAGGTAAGGATAGAATCAGCAAAACTACATAGCCAGCGGTGACAATGGCCAGATGGTCAAGAAGGGCCTGAAAGCAGTTGACAAAGTGTGTGTGCACGCACATGCGCATGTGTGTGAGAGACAGAGCTGGACACTTAGATTGAAGGGAAGAAAAAAGTCAATAACAATTTTGAAGTTTCTAACCTGAGAGTGTTCTCTTAGACTCTACTGTTTTCACCAAACATCTTCCTCATTATCACCCATTCACTGGCCAATAAAAGCAAATTTAAGGGACATTTAAGACACCGATGGACTCTCCTCACTCTTCCCCAACCTACTCTGGAACTAACCCCCTTCTTTCTGAACAGGAGGTCCTTTTGACTATGTGCCTTCATTCGGATGCTCCCTCCATCCATATGGACTAGGCCTTAAGATCTGGCAGACTGAGAACTCTCTGTCCTCCCTAAGGGCTGCTACTTAGGTATGCTTCCCATTCCACTCTTCTTTAGGTGGATTCCCTGCTCCAGCTTGAGCTTCTTGGAACCTAATTAATACTTCAAGAGGGAGTCTGGTGCCCTCTCCCCAGAAGGAAGTTTTTGTAGAGAAAAGAGAAAGAACACTTGAAGGAAAGGCAACCACGAGTTTCTTTTAGGTATGTTGGGTTTGACATGCTTTCTGGGCTACCCTGCAGGAGAAAGAGTTGAACTGGGGACACTGATTTGGGAATAGCTGACACCGTGGAAGTAGATGAGGCCAGCCTGGGAGAATGTGTGGCGTGAGAGGGAAAGCAGGCCCAGGAGGACAGCTGGGGATGCTAACAGAAGAGGGAATAGTAAAGAAGAGACAGAAGCAGCAGCCGGAAAGAGAAAGGAAGCCAAAGGAGAAGAAGAAAATTGTGAGAAGAGAGTGATTTGTGAACTAACAATAAAATTCCAAGCCCCCCACTGACTGAATGTGCCCTGTCTTGACCAAGGGGACCCCAGAAAAGCCTTAAAAACAGAATTCTCAGCTATGACAGGAAGGGAGCTTGGACACACCTTATTACACTCCCTCTTTTGGACTTTAGACACAACTGACCAGTATTAACGTTAAAATGGAGATCATAAGACTAAGAACATGGAATTTATCTCACAATAAAATACCAAATTATAAATAAAACCTAAGGCCATGTCCGACAAGGGTTAAGTCACACACCCCTGCAGGTCACTCTGACGCAGTGTGTTGGTTAACAGACCTCCTTGTCGTAAAACCTTTCCTTCTGCTGATTCCAAATTTTTAGACATAGCTTTACTTCTTTAACCAATTGCAAACTAAAGAATCTCTGAATCCACCTGTAACCTGTAAGTCCCTGCTTCAAGATATCACACCTTTTTGGGCCAAACCAAGGTATACCTTTGATGTATTGATTTATGTCTTTGCCTATAACTCTTGTCTCCCTAAAATGTATAAAACTAAACTTTAGTCAGACTGCTGTGAGCATATTTTCTCAGGATCTCTTGAGACCATTCCCCAGGACATGGGCACTCATATTGCCTCAGCATAAACCTTTTAAAAAAATATTTTACTGAGTCTGGTTTTTCCATTAACAGATCATTTGTGTTAAGTATCAGAGGTTTTTGTGGGAAAGGACCAAATAAAGTCTTGTGTTAGGTGTTGAACTCTAAAGCAGACAAGCGGTGGTTCTTGGAGGAAATTCTAATATTCCTCCTTCTAAATACAAATACTGGATTGTCTCACCTTTCACAGCAAGCTCAAGCCAAAGATCAAATTAAATTGAAACAGAGGGATAGTGCTGATGAGCATGGCTCGGAGAAGCTGCCAGAGGATGCTTAAACAAGACCACGTGGCCCTCTCAGCTTTCAGCACAGGGTTAAGGGCCAAAGAGAGTTTTACTAAACAGGCAGTATGTCTGCAATTAAGCCAAGATCCAGTTACCAACTGGTATACTTACAGTCAAATTTCAGGTATTAATTTACTTTTAAATTCCCCATTTATTAGAAATAATATAACTATAAACCCCAACTACAAAGTAGTTTTGAGCAATCCATTGATTTGCATTCTTTTTGTTAGCATAACCAATCATCATTCCAAGGCTCATTCTATAACTGAACACAGGCTCAGCTGCTCACTGCTTGCAAAATCAAATGAACAAAGATGAGATGCAGTGAAAGGAGAGTGGCTTTAACTGCAGAAGCTAGCAATTGAAGAAATGGCCAGGCTCATACCTTGAATAAACCATTTAAAATTTGGGGCTGAGTATAGAGGCTTAGAAAGGGAAACTTGGATTGAGGGGCATGCAGGAGTGGCAAGGAGGTGCTGGTCTATGTGACTAGTTCTGATGACCATCTTCAGTTTTTGTTCCATCTGGTGAATGAGCTGGCTAAGTCTTGGTTACAGCTGCGTTGTAAATTAACTCTAGACTTGAGGTAATTTCCAGGTAGGGGAAAAATCCACAATCAACTGGTTTGTTTCAAGATTTCATTCCTGGAACTTCTAAGCAATCACATAATTAGATAAAAAAGAAACAGTGTGCAAGGGAGTGACTGGTGGAAAGACAGGAGTAAAGGTTATTACAGTATTAAGAACAAAACAGGAAAGAAAAGGAAAGGACTTTAAATGGGGTACTCAGATTTCTATCTAGTAGCCTTTATTAGTTTGACTTTGAGTGTTTATTTTTTCACTATTGTATGTTTAGATATAGGTTAATTTTTTTTCTGCTCAAGTCTTTGCATGTTCCTTTAGTTTAAGTATTCATGTTTTCCCGTGAATTTTAGAATTTTTTATAAACTTATGTCTTTGAGTATCACCCTTGTTTCATTTTATCTATTTTTTAACTTCTATTTTAAGTTCAAGGGTACATGTGCAGGTCTGTTACATAGGTAAACTTGTGTCATGGGGGTTTATTGTACAGATTATTTCATCACCCATTAGTTATTTTTCCTGAACCTCTCTCTTATCCCACCCTCTACCCTCCGATAGGCCCCAGTGTGTGTTGTTCCCCTCTGTTTCCTTGTGTTCTCATCATTTAGCTCCCACTTATAAGTGAAAATACGTGGTATTTGGTTTTCTGTTCCTGTGTTAGTTTGCTAAGGATAATGACCTCTAGCTCCATCTATCTTTCTGCAAAAGACATGATCCCAGTTTTTTATGGCTGCATAGTTTTCCATGGTGCATGTACATTTTCTTTATCCAGTCTACCATTGATGGGCACTTAGGTTGATTCCATGTTTTTGCTATTGTGAATAGTGCTGCAATGAACATACGGGTGCGTGTGCCTTTATAGAATGATTTATATTCCTTTGGGTATATACCCAGCAATGGAATTGCTTAGTCAAATGGTATTTCTGTCTTTAGGTCTTTGAGGGATCATCACACTGTCTTCCACAATGGTTGAACTAATTTACACTCTTCCCAACAGTGTGTAAGTGTTCCTTTTTCTCTGCAACCTCATCAGAATCTGTTATTTTTTGACTTTTTAATACCAGCTATTCTGACTGGCGTGAGATGGTATCTCATTGTGGTTTTGATTTGCATTTCTCTAATAATCAGTGATCTTGAACTTATTTTCATGTGATTGTTAGCTGCATGTCATATATGTTTTCTTTTGAAAAGTGTTCATGTCTGTTGCCCGCTTTTAAAATATTTTTTTTTCTGTTAAATTTGTTTCTTTGTATTCGGTTGGTGCAAAAGTGTGTTTTTTTTAAAGTAAGTACTTCTAATGGGAAAAACTGCAATCATTTTTGCACCAACCTAATAGATGCTAGATATTAGACCTTTATTAGATGCATTGTTTGCAAACATTTTCTGTCATTCTATCAGTGGTCTGTTTACTCTGTTGATAATTTCTTTTGCTGTGCAGAAGCTCTTTAGTTTAATTGGGTCTCATTTGTCAATTTTTGCTTTTGTTGCAATTACTTTTGACATCTTTGTCATGAAATCTTTGCCCATGCCTATGTCCTGAATGGTATCACCTAGGTCTCATTTTCTCTATTTTCTTCTTCAGTTATTCCAATATATACATGTATGTGCTTTTGTATGGGAGGCGGGGGGACTGGGTGTGTGTAAGTGTGAATATAAGTACAGATACACATACTTTTTCCTTATATTTTCTCAATTTTTTAACTCTTCTTTCATCTTTTCCATCTTTATTTTATGCTGGACTCATATTCTTTAATTCTCTTGAATGGTACCACTGTAATTACCACTTGTGGGTTGTTATTTTTGATTTGTAAAACTTCTCTTTTGTTTTTTTTTAATAACTGCCTTCTCCTTTCATATATTTTCATTTCTTCCTTTGTCAGGACATTTCAAGTATTTATATTTTAGTCTATTTCACATAGTTTTACTATCTTCAGGTCTTGTGGTGATATTGCAATATAATAAGAAATACATATTTAGTCTTCATCTATAGTTCCTGGCACAGAGCTCCTAAACTCTTAGAATTTCCTGAGTGATTGGGGTGAGAGAAGCATTTTTTGTTATTTATCATAAGCCCCTTTCAACCATACTTGGGTTTATGCTATGAGTCTTGGAGGACAGGAACTGAGGTACCAACCATGTGATTAGAGGCTTGGAAATTTAAACCCTGTTCCCTGACCTCCTGGGAAGGGAGAGCTGATAAAGATTGACCTAATTGGCAGGGCCAGTGATGTAATCAATCATGACTACATAATGAAACCTCCATAAAAATTCTAAACAACAGGATTAGGAGAGCCTTTGAGTTGGTGAAAGTATCAAGGTGCTGGGAGGGCGGCATGCCCGCAAAAGGCGTGGAGGATCCACCCCCTTACACCTTGACCTACTCTTCTCTTCCATGCGGCTTTTCCTGAATTGTATCTTTGATAATAAACTGGTAAATATGTGATCTTCTGAGTTCTGTGAGTTGTTCTAGCAAATTATTAAACCTGAGAAGGAGGTTGAGGGAACCCCTGAATTATAGGCAGTCATTGAAAGTACAGGTGGAACCCTGGGTGTTGGAATTGCCATCTGAAGTGAGGGAAGTCTTGTGGGACTGAGCCTTTTTTATTTTTTTATTTTTTTATTTTTTATGTTTTTTTTTTTTTTGAGATGGAGTCTCGCTTTATCGCCCAGGCTAGAGTGCAGTGGCAATCTCGGCTCAATGCAAGCTCCGCCTCCCGGGTTCAGGCCATTCTCCTGCCTCAGCCTCCCAAGTAGCTGGGACTACAGGCACCCGCCACCGTGCCTGGCTAATTTTTTTTTTTTTTTTTTGTATTTTTAGTAGAGACGGGGTTTCACTGTGGTCTCAATCTCCTGACCTCGTGATCCACCCGCCTTAGCCTCCCAAAGTGCTGGGATTACAGGCGTGAGTCACTGTGCCCAGCCTAGGGACTGAGTCTTTAACTCCAAGGGTCTCCCCTAACTCTGGGCAGTCAGTATCTGAATTGAGTTCAACTGTGGGACACCCGGTTGGCATCTGGAGAGTTGGGTAATTGCTTAATGTGAGGGGAAAACCCACATATTTGGTGTCAGAAATGTTCTGTTGAGAGTGTAGCGAAATAGTAACATGCTTTATACGCAATATGCCATTTAATCCTCACTGTATCATCTTGCCTATGAGGTACAAATTCCTGTATCATGATAGTTGATTTTTTTTATGTTTCATAACTTTTTAAATCTGTGATCTTCTGTTTAGACTGATCATCTTCTCTGGAGTTGTGGATTTGTAGGCGTGTGCTCACAAAATGTTCTGGGTTTGCCTCAAACCCACAGTCTACAGACTATACCTGACCTGGATCATGCTTTCATCTTGTATCATAACAGGCATGTTAATTCAGACTGCCTATTCATGTATATTGATGCTAGGAAAGTGAGGCCTAAGCAGAATGCCTAAATTCATAAGCTCCCCTTTCCAAAGATATATTTTACAATATTGCAGGGGTAATTATTTTTTCTAGCAGGGCCCTGATTTGATAGCAAGCATCTGAGCTCCTTTCTAGGCTGGCAAATAGGAGTCTTCTAAAATCCATTTCACACATGGACCAGCCCTATAGAAACGCTAGACACAGATATTTCAGTTCCATGGCTCTACTTGGGTAGGCATTAGAGCTGTTTAGGCCAAAATCCTTTGTTAGTGTCTCAGATTTTAAGCTACTTACTTCTCTGGCTCTGAGTTTCTTCTTCATTTCTGGTACCTGCAAATTCTCATTATTTTGGTTGTGCCCTCAGTACTATATTTAAGTAGGGAGTGGGTTATATTTTATTAAGAATTATATGTTTTCATATTACTTCAGCCCCCCAAATTGACTTCTAATGATAGAATCCTTAGATACTAAAACATTGAAAATAAAATTGATGGCTGCTTTTATTTACCCAAGAAGCCCATCCACAATGTAAATAGACTAGTTTAGCATCTGAACCTTCATGGACTCTTCCTTCAACAATATGCTTCCACTTGTCATCAGGGAAAAAAAATAATAGAAAGGACCTGCATATGAATGAAGAATCTGTGTTCCTTACATGATAGTCCATAAATTGCTTTACTTGAGTCACTTTCAAAACCATTATTTCTTTGATTCTTAGAACAATCTGATCATGGAGATTGGCTGGGTAGTTTTACTCCCATCTGAATGGAAATGAAAATGGGACAGGGGATGGGGGGTAGTGTGCAGAATGAGAAAACATGGATGGTGGAAATGGGGTACTACCAACATTTACAGGATAAGAGAAGGACATCATGAGGATATTGAAGAAAGGCATTTCATGGGCGGGAGCAGAACTGTCAGAGAATGGCTGCTTAGAAGAGGGAGGAGTGTGGTCAACTAGGCCAATGGCTGAAAGGGTGAAAAAGGATGAAATACTAATTTTTAGCCACTCTAAAGCCATTGGTGACTTTGGAAGAACAATTGTAGCAGAATATTGAGGTCTTTTCAAGCAAAGTATGTTTAAGGATGAATGAAAAGTAAGAATGTGTATCTAGTGAATACAGACAAAGACTATACTATTAGGGATCATTTCAAAAGTTTATTACTACACGGTGGCTCATGCCTATAATCCCAGCACTTTGGGAGGCTGAGGCCAGAGAATCGCTTGAGGCCAGGAGTTTGGGACCAGTCCGGGCAACATAGTGAGACTCCTCTCCACAAACACAAAAAATTACCTGGGTGTGGTGGTGCACACCTGTAGTCCCAGCTACTCAGGAGGCATGAGGATTGCTTGAACAAGACCCTGTCTCAAATAAATGAAAGAAAAAAAATAAGGAAGATAGAAGAGACCTTGGTGTCAGCGTTTGTGGATAAAACAAAATTGTACTCTTTATTCCTTATTAGAGTTTTGAATTAATACTTGTGAATTGGACAAATGGAGATCAAATTTTAGCTTTAGCACTGAGAGTGCTATTGTGGAATGTGCCTTCAATGAGTGACAATCAAGCTTCATATTATTGAACACCTGATAAAACGACCTTACCACCATTTGCGGGGCAAGCCCTATGTGTGCCCCAGGGGCAGCTGCTTCCCAAATAAAGAAAGCAGAGCAGAATATCCCATTATTTTGTAATTTCAAAAATTAATTTGGTTGGAGAAAATAACCATACCATATTCAAAGCATTATGTAATATCTTACACTTAAAATATAATTGAAATATTTAGTTACTTTGTATTTCAGAATACTAATATTTCTGAAAACATGTTTGATTATTAAAACCTCTACTTCTAAGTGGAGTAAACACACTTAAAATCACTTCTGCATATCCTCAGTTTGAGTGCCAACAACAAGCAGATTAAATCTGGAGAGGCTCTTTTCTCTGCTTTAATTGAGTCTTTTTTTTGACCTGTTCACATAATTGAAAGTGAAGACTGATGAATCATGCCTTCTGATCAAGACCCATGTTGGAGATTGTTGCCCTGATCTTGGGAAAGTCTGAGTCTGTGTAAATTCAGATCTTAATGAAACAAAAATAAATGTAAAACATTTTCTAGGAAACAGAAAAGTTTTGCTTAATGAAATCTAGGATACCAGCCATCAAAAAGACAATTTTCAAATGCTTGATTTACAAACTTTTCTGCAAAGAATTTTAAATATGTTTTTCTTGTGGTAAGTAAAGAACATTAAAAATTCCCAGCTTTTTCTGGTGACACTAAGTGTATAGAAAGCACATAAAGTTTCCTGATTAATGCTGATGTGAATATGCTTTGAGACCATCTGCATCTCTCCCATGGAACCTGATGACATTAGAGCTTACAGCTTGAGAGTAAACAGAAAGATCAGTTTTCTTTTTATAAAGCTCTCGGCTTCAGATACATGGGATAGAGATTGATGGTAGGACTTGGCACCAGAATAGCAATTGAACAGTGTTCACTGCTTATTTGGGAATCAGGTCTCCCTAAGAAAAGCTGGGTTCTGATCTCACTTCTGACACCTTGTTAAGAAAAGGCCATTTGGTTCAGTCCAAGCTCCAAATTCCCATTGCCAGCCTGAGTTAACAATTTAACATATAGGGAAGATCCTATAATTAAAAAGTGATAATAATAAACATGTACTGAGTGATTATGTGCAAGCCACTGTTCTAGTGCTTTCCATTTAAAAACTCAGTTACTTCTCAGAATGACCAAAGCCATGATGTAAAAACTACACACCCACCAGAAAGACCATAAAATCGTAATACTTGTAGTACATTGAGTGCCTACCATGTGCTTAGTTTACACTTTAGGTAACATGCTTTATACACAATATGCCATTTAATCCTTACTGTATCAATCTAGTGTTTAGTTGCAAATTAAAGCATGTTAGTTGCTAACTCTAATTGACTTATCAGAAAAGAAGGTAAATAAAAAGAGGTCTATCTCTTTAGATAGACCACAGAGACATTTGGTGGGCTGGAGAATCAGGCCCAAGACTTTGCTACCTAGAGCAATACCTATACCACACAAATTGGTCTGATGAGAAAAATGAACACTCCTGCCCCCAAACTAGATTTTAGTATATCACTGGCAACTTCTATGTTAAAAAATAAACGTTAAAGCAGCCATTTGTATCATTAATGTGACTGCCATTTCTTCTTCAAGAAATTTCATCCACTGCTACTACTGCTGCATCACTAGGCCCTGAGAGAATGGCAAGGCGTTGGAGAGCTGATGTCTTTCGCCTCTACCCTCAGATGTTTAAACAAATAACTAGCGTTTTCAGTTCTGACCTGGGGAGACCATTTTTTTTCCCCTACTGATTTCTTAAATCTGGAAAGGAGTTCAGGGGAATGACAAATTTCTCCTCAGTGATTTTATAAGAAAGGGTTTATTATCTCTATTTTAATGGATCATGGGACTAAGATCCAGAGAGGCTAGATTAGGTTCTTGCAAACAAACTGTAAGATGGAAAATATTGTGCAGGTTTATTAAAGAGTGCTCTCAGGACATACATCTCTAGGAAATGAAGAGAAAAGAATTGGGCAGAGGGAAAAACTATCCTTCAATGCTGTCACAACTGAGACCTCAAACAATCCTACAGGACAACAGAATTGTCCCAAATTAGAGCAAAGGGACTAAGCCTTGTATCTCTGCAAAGAGCCAGTTTTTGATCACAAGATGCCCTTTGGATGGGGCAAAACCTTGGATGAGGCAGTTTTCTGTAGTTGAAAGAGAATGAGTTTCTGTTGTTTTTTTGGTAATGGCAATGAATTCCTCAATTTAATATAGACAAATTCCCACAGAAATGTTGATGGAATAGCAGTGGCATCTATCTCTCTTCCTATGATAGAATCTACATGAGCCATATTTAAGTATTGTAAAAATGGACAACATCAAGTGTTACTAAAGATTTAGTGAAATTGGAACCCTCATACTTTCCTGGTGTGAATGTGCAATGATGCAGTAGCTTTGGAAAACAGTGTGGTCGTTTCTCCAACTTGAATCCCAGTGGCATCTCTGTCACTTATTCCTCATCATCTGTAATGATTTTGTATTATGTAAGTCGCTTTCTATCTAAAATATCTAGGGTGATTTTAGTTTTATAATATTTGGTATTATACACTGATACCTGACTGGTGTAACCTGTAATAACTAGAAGAAGGGTGGTATTATTCCTTCTTCACCTAGATCACTTCATTTAGTCCTGGGTTGAGGACTAAATTCCCACCAGCAACGTATGATGATTCCAATTTCACCAAATCCTTAGTAGCACTTAATGTTGTTCATCTTTAGTTTTAATGTCATATTTTAAAAATATTTAAATATGGTTCATATAGATCCTACCATGGGAAGAGAGATGGATGCCACTGCTATTCTACCAACATTTCTGTGGGAATTAGTCTATATTAAATTGATGAATTCATTGCCATTACCAAAACAGAACTAAATGAAGTTATACACTGAGGAAAACAGATTACTGAATTCATCCTGATAAGAGTGTAATCAAGAAGGTAAGAAACTTGAAACCATGAGAGTTGTGCAAAGATCAAAGGTATCAGACAAAACTTATGAGGACCATAATGGATGCTTTTAAATATCTTAAGCACTCTATGTGAAAGAATTCGAGCACATAGGAAGAAGGAGGACAATTTGTAGGGACAAGTATGTGAAGAAAAGTTTCAGTGGTCAACTTGCCTTGTCAGGCATTAAGATTCTTGTCACAGGAGAAGTTAAAGCAGAAGGTGGGTACCCACTTAGTGAAAAAGTCACAGGGGAGATCCAAGGATTCTGAAGTGGGAAGTATGCAAGAGTGGAGGCAGATGATCTTAAAGTGGAGGTAGCAAACCAGCAGCTCATGGCCAAATATGGTCTACAAGATGCCATAACACAGATGAATTTAGTTATCAATATTTATGAATCAATAGATTCACATAAACTTCTGAAATTTCTTTTTTCTCAGGGAAAAATACGAAAATATGGTAGCACTGCATTCCCTTTTGGCAACAATTGGTGATGCTAAAAATAGATTGTTTCTTTTAAACAGACCAAGCAGCCTATAGTTCACCACAGTCCCAATATTCCCAACCATCTGGGCTCTAGATCACAGCTTTTATCTGTGCTACCTGTCTGGGATCTCAGTTTGCTACCACTGGATTCCCAAACCGAAGATTCTCTGATTCTTTCATGCCATGACTAAAAGTTCAATTCAAATGTTACCTCTGCTGGGAAGCTTTTCCTATTAATTCCAGCTAAACGTTCTTATTCTCCTCCCTGAATACCTCTGGCACATAAAACATTTACCACAACTTGTTTGAGTTTATTCTTGCAACTTTCCAATAAGATAGATGTTTGAGGTTGGGGTCTTACATAGAGGAGATATCCTTGGATATTTTAGCAACAAATATCCCACATTGACTTTTAATGATGCTCTTTAACAAGCTGATTAATTTCACTGTAACTTAGAAATAGCTTTTTCTACACAAGGGAAAGGCTTACCTGATTTCATTCTGGCTGTAAAGTTTATTTTTGAAATTGAGTTTTATTTCCCCCTTGGAATTCAGGAATCTTAAAACAAGTGTGAAGGAATAATTTAACTTTTAGACTATGCAACTTCCTAGTTTTTAGTCATTATACTAGGCACCAGTCAGAATGTACCTTTGTCATATAAACCTATGTTTCCTTCTTTCCTTCATTGAGAAATTAAGATGTAAGACTAATTCATTCCATGATGTCTAGAGTTTACATCTGAGTTTGTAACTGCAAATTAGTTTCATTGTTATTGTTCTAGACATTATTTTCTCAAACCACAATTTTTTCTCTTTTTTTTGAGATAGTCTGGCTTTGTTGCGCAGGCTGGAGTATAGTGGCACCTTCTCAGCTCACTGCAGCCTCCTAAGTTTAAGTGATTCTCATGCCTCAGCCTCTGGAGCAGCTGGAATTACAGGCGCATTTCACCATGCCCAGCTAATTTTTGTATTTTTAGTTGAGATGGGGTTTTACCATGTTGGCCAGGCTAGTCTCGAACTCCTGGCCTCAAGTGATTTGCCTCCCAAAGTGCTGGGATTACAGGCATGAGGCATCATGCCTGGCCTGAAATCACAATCATTTTTGTTGGGAGGGAGTAGGTGAGCAGTTTGCTACATTTGATCTAATCTGGACTATTGAGAATAACAGTATAATTTAATGCTTGGTAATTGTTTTTATATATAATAATTACATATTACATATATCAGCTTTTTAAAAATATATTCTATATAATACTGTTCAAAATGCTTCCCTAAGTACCCCATTTAATAAATAGGTTGCAAACTGATTAGATATCATACCCAACATAGACTGAATCACGATATTTTTTGAAGATACAGAGTTCCAAAAAAAGTTACCAGAATTTTGCTTCCAATATAGACTATCTCATTTATTCTGTAATAAATAAAAGAATAAATTATACCAGTGCTTTCACAAACTCTTCTGGAAAATAGAAGAAAAATTTCCTAACTCATTCTCTAAGGCCAGTATTACCCTGATAACAAAGCCAAACAGGACATCACAAGAGACCAATATCACTGATAAATATAGGTTAAAAATATTTAACAAAATATTAGTAAGTTGAATCCAGAAACATAGTGAAAACATTATACTCAGGACAGGCAAGGTGGCTTATGCCTACAATCCCAGCACTTTGGGACACTGAGGCAGGCATATTGCTTGAGCCCAGGAGTTCCAAATGAGCCTGGGTAACATGGTGAAATCCTATCTCTACTAAAAATACAAAAGTTAGCTGGGCATTGTGGTGCTTGCCTGTAGTCCCAACTACTCAAGAGGCTTAGGTAGGAGGATTGCTTGAGCCTGGGAGGCAAAGGTCGCGATGAGCCAAGATCGCACCACTGCGCTCCAACCTGGGCAACAAGAGAGAGACCCTGTTTCGAAAAAAAAAGAGAGAGCGATTATACTCCATGATTAAGCATGATTTATTTTAAGAAGGTAGGATTGGTTATTAGATATCTAATACTGTGTAATAATATTAATATTATTACAAATTTAGCAACTTAAAATAATATACAGTTATCCCACAGATTTTGTAGGTCAGGAATCAATGCATAGCTTAATTGGGTCTTCAGGTTAGTATTGTACAAGGTTCCAATCAAGATGTCATTTGGAGCTGCAGTTTCATCTGAGGCTCAGCTGAGGCTGGATATTCCTGTAAACTCACTCAGGTTTTTGGTAGTTTCTTATGATTATAGGGCTGAGAGCTTCACTTACTGGTTGTTGACTAGAGGCCACCTTCAGCTCCTAGAGGTTGCCTGTAATTCCTTGCCACTTGAAATTCCTCAACATGGGCAGTTGTTTCTTCAAAGGCAAGGGGGAAAGGGAGAGAGAGATTCCAGCAAAATATCCTTTTTTTTGGGAGGAGGGGGGAGACGGAGTTTTGCTCTGTTGCCCAGGCTGGAATACAATGGCATGATCTCAGTTCACTGTAAACTTCACCTCCCAGGTTCAAGCAATTCTCCTGCCTCAGCCTCCCAAGAAGCTAGGATTACAGGTGCCCACCACCATGTACCATGCCTGACAATTTTTGTATTTTTAGTACAGATGAGTTTTTACCATGTTGGCCAGGCTAGTCTCGAACTCCTGACCTCAGGTGATCCACCTGCCTCAACCTCCCAAAACAGGCATTAGCCACTGTACCCAGTCCAAAACACCCCATTCAATCTTATATAATGTATATAATGTAATCATGTAATCTTAGACATTGAGTCATATTTGCTGTGTTTGTTTTATTAGAGCAAGTCCCAGGTTCTCACCATACTCAAGGGAAGGGAATCACACAGTCCACCTAAATCAGCTTACTCTTTAAGTAGGTTTCCCAGAAGTCTTGTCCAGTGACTACCACTTATTTCCCTTGGACAAACCTGGGCTACATGGTTATTCGAGCAAAAAAGGGAGCTGGGAAATGTAGTTTCTTGTCCACTAGAGTGTAGTTGGGTTCTGTAAGAAAAGTGGAGAGTAACTATTGGGTGGGCAAATAGCAGTATTTCATTCAGGTGGAACCATATCACTGAGCCAGGAATATCAACTAGTGAGTCATACTGTGAATATCGAAAGCCAAAATGATTCTTTTTAGGACAAAATGAGTCCATTGGCATTTCATTAATGGAACATGAAAATTATTGTTCTATTTGTTTAAATGAAATACTTGGCTTCAATTCCAGTTTTAGAATGTGGGCCTTGAAATGCTTCAAATTAGCCAATTTAAAATTAATTCTGCTTTAGTAACATTTCATAAAAATGATTATAAATCAGAACAAAAACCTGTAGGGTATAGCAAGTTTCACAATTTCTTTACAAAAACAGCAATGCACCAGTAACCACAGAACAATAAAGAAAAATTACAGGGGTATATCACAAGGGAAGAAATAATGGAAACCATTAGAGACTCAAAGAGTGGAAAGGCACCAAGAGAAGATGGATGGCTCCATAAACTTTACCACAGTTTTTCAAAAGAAATACAACAATCTACCAGATAGTGAAACCATTAAGTGAAATTATTGATATAGACCAATTATGTCCCCCATGAAATGAGATAATCATTCCCCTCTTACTGGGTAAAAAAAAAAAAAAAAAAAAAAAAAAAAAAAAGCAATAGGAACAGAGACACATCCTGCCAATGAAAACTTTAAATGGTGATTATAAAATATTCTCAAGAATTGAGTAATAAGTATAATGAAAGTTGTACACAACAAAGTGAAACTGTATTGAGATTGCAGCTTTAGAAAATCACTACAGTCACTGTGACTGTGGACATTCTCTGTGCTTTGATTCAGTAAAAGCAGTTGATAGAGTGATGAATTGCTTCTTCAGATTCTCATGCAGATTGAGGGAGAGAAAATGACAATTATTGCCAAGATTATAGAGATATTATTGGACAAATTCATTGGCTATCTTCAGAAGTCCTCATGGTAAAGAGGGGAAGGAAGACTGGGTGATATTCTTACTGTGTATATAGACAAATATCCCAAACAAAACCCTAATCAACATATCCAGCCGTGGAGTGAGGAGTATCATCAGTGACCTTAGAGAGGTGCCTGTGAAGGGTAAGGGCCCAGACTCTCCACTTGCAAGACAGAGGATGTATTTCTGCTTCTCCATCAGACCAACTCATTTTCCTACTCATGTTTCCTCTACCTGGAATACATCTCCTCAACCCATAGATGACTAATGTGAAGTGTAGTCAGATGTGGTATGTGTTGATGTATTGCTTCTAGGTGGAAGTATTTACTTGCCAGTGTGAGAACTGTGACACCCTTTCTTCTTGGCAAGGTAATTGTGGAGTTTGGAGATAGCATCTCTCCCAGCCTGTCGCTGGATGACCACATGAGCAGAGCTCCTAAGCTAACCCACAATGTTCAAGTAACATGAGAAACAAATCTCTCTCTTTTGGGTAGGGGGAAGGGGGTGTTTGTTACTGCAGTATAATCTCCTAGCCTGTTCTCACTGATACTTCATATCACATCATTGTAATTACTTATTTATAGCACTGTTCATGATCCATACCATTCTTTATGTGTTTATTATTTTTGTCTGGCCTTGAAATGTAAACTGTATGTAGGCAAGGACCTTATCTCTCTTGTTCACTGACATATTCCCCAGAACTTAATGGATAATATGGAAAATAATAAATGTTCAGTAATATTTATTCAATAAATAGTCTTTAAATAAGAAGTACAATTCTCTTTAGCCAAAGAATGAAGCAACATTTCTTAAATGCCTTTCCTAGGCATCTAAGAAATAAGACACCTACATCCAAATTTCTAGCATGTACCAGCTGTGAGACCTTAGGGACATTACTTCATCTTTTTGTGTCTGATGCCTAAGTGTCTGCATCTGCAAAAACAGAAATAATCATATAAGGTTGTTGTGAGCATTAAATGAGTAATACAAATAACATAATAAAGCATAATAATATATATTTATTACTAAAAGTGATACAAAACATATCCAGGGCAATGTGCCTGAATGGCAAGCTATATTTTCTATCTTTCCTTGTAGCTAAATAGGGATATTATATTCTAGCTAATGAGATGTAAATTGAAATGTCGAGTGGGATATTTGGGAAGATGCCTTTCAAAGAAGGAAGAGAAATCCTCTTCTTCCTGCTGGTTAGAATGTGGATATAATGGATGATGTTCTAGCCGCTATCACATGAGATGAAGTGGAGGCTAGAAAACTACGCACAGTAGAATAAAAAATAGAAAAAACCTAAGTCACCGATGACTTGGTAGAACTGCTACACTAGCCGTGAACAGGCTGTCTTCAAACTGTATTTTTTTGGAAGAATAAACTTACTTTTT
Organism: Papio anubis; assembly: GCF_008728515.1. Taxonomy (NCBI): domain Eukaryota; kingdom Metazoa; phylum Chordata; class Mammalia; order Primates; family Cercopithecidae; genus Papio; species Papio anubis. The sequence continues at coordinate 30,688,906 of NC_044987.1, read as the reverse complement.
TATGCCACAAAGTACTCGTAGCTAGCAAAAATTAAGTCTCTGATACACTCCCATCATATGTTGATCATCTGTTTGTTTTTCCCAGTTAAGAGTCTATTTGTAGGGGTGTGTGTGCTTGTGTGTGTGCATGCATGTGTGCCTGCAAAAATGTGTATATATATGTCTACCTTCATGGTGAAACTTTTACAACAACATCCTTTTTTCACTATTGTGCCAAGTTCTCTGGTGAATGAAATAGCAATATGTCAGATGACAATGAGTAATGTAAACCTGGATATCTTCTTAATGCATTCTTTAAATGTTTTTATTTCAATAGGTTTCTGGGGAACAAATGGTGTTTGCTTACATGAGTAAGTTATTTAATGGTGATTTCTGAGATTTCAGTGCACCCATCACCCGAGCAGTGTACACTGTATGCACTGTGTAGTCTTTTATCCCTCGCCACCCACTACCCTTTCCCTGAGTCTCCGAAGTCCAGTGTGTTATCCTTATGCCTCTGTGTCCTCATAGCTTAGCTCCCACATTTGAGTAAGAACATATCATGTTTAGTTTTCCATTCCAGAGTTACTTTACTTAGAATAATAGTCTTCAATTCCATCCAGGTGGCTGCAAATGTCATTATTTCATTCCTTTTTATGGCTGAGTAGTACTCCATGGTGTGTGTGTGTGTGTGTGTGTCTGTGTGTTTGTATATAAATGTGATATATATACGTGTGTGTGTATGTGTATATATATATCACATTTTTTATCCACTTGTTGATTGATGGGCATTTGGGCTTGTTCCATATTTCTGCAACTGCAAAGTTTGCTGCTCTAAACATGCATGTGCAAGTATCTTTATCATATAATGGCTTCTTTTCCTCTGGGTAAATACCTAGTAGTGGGTTTGCTGGATCAAATGGTAAATCTACTTTTAGTTCTTTAAGGAATATCTACACTGTTTTCCATAGTGGTTGACTAGTTTACATTCCAACCAACAGTGTAAAAGTGTTCCCTTTTGACTGTATCCATGCCAACATCTATTTTTTTATTTTTCTATTATGGCCATTGTTACAGGGGGTATCACATTGTGATTTTGATTTGCATTTCCCTGATCAATGATGTTGAGCATTTTTCCATGTGCTTGTTGGCCATTTGTATATCTTCTTTTGAGAATTGTCTATTCATGTCCTTAAGCCCACTTTTTTGATGGGATTGTTTGTTTTGTTCTTGCTGATTTGAGTTCTTTGTAGATTCTGGATATTAGTCCTTTGTCAGGTGTATAGATTGTGAAGATTTTCTCTCATTCTGGGGATTGTCTGTTAACTCTGCTAATTATTTCTTTTGCTGTGCAGAAGCTTTTAGTTCAATAAGGTACCATCTATTTATCTTTTTTTGTTGTTGTTGCATTTGTTTTTGGCTTCTTGGTCATGAAGTCTTTACCTAAGCCAATATCTATAAGGGTTTTTCCAATGTTATCTTAAAGATTCATCATGATTTCAGGTGGCACTGGTATAAAAATAGGCTCATAGAATAGAAAACCCAAAAATAAACCAAAATACTTACAGTCAAACTAATCTTCGACAAAGCAAGCAACAACAAAGTGGGGAAAGGATGCCCTATTCAACAAATGGTGCTGGGATAATTGGCAAGCCACATGTAGAAGAATAAAACTGCATCCTCATATCTTACTTTATTAAAAAATCAACTCAAGATGGATCAAAGACTTAAACCTAAGACCTCAAACATCCCTATTTATCATTCCTAATGTTTGGATTAGTGATTTAAAATGAAAAACTCGGGCAAAGTCCAGGAATAGGTTAATATCAACTAGAGGGAAAAATAATAAACACATTCATGAACTGTTATGTACAAGTCAAACAAACAAGTTAATTGTTTGTTAGCAGAAGAGATTATGAGTGTATTTTAGGCCATTAGTGTATATTACTCAGTTAAATTGTGTTTATATTCTGTAAATCTTTAATATTTCACCAGAGGAAAGAAATTCAGCCCATATTTCTACTGGAAACTCCGAAAGAAGACTTAGAGCATGACTTAAATTAAAAATTAAAATTAAGCATAAGCAGTGGATCAGGTAATGAATTATTTGACATTTAAAGCTTTGGTTATTAGTCAGAATTAAGTCTTTAGTGACATAATGGGCTTGTTGGTTTGGTGGACTTTACAATTGTTTTTAAATAAAGAAGGTTTCATTCAAAAGTTGCGAACATATCTTTTGGGCACTGTTTCTAGAGTCATACGAGGGTGCTCTTCGTTATGCAAATATGAGACAAATAGGCTCTTCTTTCTAATACTCTTACTAAATTCTTGGGTAGGGAATAGGCAAACTGATATAGGTCCTTGAAACTTTCTGGAAGCTTTCTGAGAAATGCATTTAAGACCCCCAACATTTTTTACTTTAAAAATATTTGAAATGTTAATGTTAAACTCTCTGTAAAGTATAGAAGATGCCGATGAGATTCAACAGCAGAAAAACGAGTCCTACAAGAAAATTCTTCAGGGCACTAGGGCTAAATTTGGCCTTGGCGTCTTGGCTGATATTGCGATCACAGGAGACTTGGTTTTCACATTTGGTGACTGTACCTAAGAGCCCTTTGGGCCTAGCCATTCTAGTACAGTGACTGCCTTTGAGAAATGGATCTGAACATGTAAATGTAAACTAAAGAGCTAAAGTGGAGAGAGCCAGCAAGAGCCTAGCTGTGGACAGGTATGGAATTACTAAAGTTTCATGACTTAGTTTTACCAGTAACAACATATGAAAGTGGTAGAAGTAAAAGCAACGGGAAATAGTAGACTGGTTAGATTCTTTATTCCCCTGAAGCATTTGGAAGGTGACACAAAGATTAAGAAACTGTATTATTCAGGATTCTCTAGAGGAATAAAATAGGATAATATATATAGGAGGCCAAAAAGTCCCACTGTATGCCATTTGCAATCTGGAGAACCAGCAAAGCTGGTGGCGTAATTCCATCTGTAGTTGAAAAGACTGAGACCTGGGGGAGCCTATGATATAAGTTCCACTTAGAGGCCAAAGGCCTGAGAACCTGGAGTGAGGGTTGGTGTAAGTGCTGGAGTCTGAAGGACTGAGAACCAGGAGCTCTAATATTTGAGTGCAAGGAGAAGATGAATGTTTCAGTTCAAGAAAAGAATTTGCCCTTCTTCTGCCTTTTTGTTCTTTCTGGTCCCTCAAAGGATTGAATGATACCCACCTCCATCAGTGAGGGCAGAACTTTTTTACTTAGTTTTCTGATTTAAATGCTAATCTCTTCCAGGAACAAATGTTTTACCAGCTATCTGGGCATCCCTTAGTCCTGTGAAGTTGACACATAAAATTAACCATCACAGAGACCAAAGATTAAGTACTGAATAGAAAGGTATTTATTGTCCTGGTGGGAGTCCAATCCTGCACAGAATCTAAGTGAATAGAAGATGAAGTTAGGGGAGAAAATTTGGGTAGATCTTTTAAAGTCAAAAGATCATCAATCATCTTCCATGTGGTTGGGTTCCCCAGAAAACAGACTCTGAGATGAATATGTTTTCTAGTGGGTTACTGGGGAGTATACTCAGGAATAACACCCATGAAGGAGTAAGGCTTATGGGAAGAGAGTGACCACAATAACTCCACTGCCTTTGGATTCATGGCTTCATTGGTCAGATACCCATACATTTGACATATCTCTTTCCTACCATTTGGGAATGCTAGGAGACTTGTCACACAGTGTCAAGATGATTCAGAAAGACTCATTGAATTGAGAAGATGCCTGTAAGTTAGCTTTTGAGTCTTAAAAAATAGCCCTAAGCATATCATATAATTAATGTATAATATTTGATGTGACTCCATTAATTTCCCAAGATATTTACTCTTTCCTTGTCAGTTCCATTATCTTGCCAGGCACTGAAGTCTAATTACATGTTAGTAGTTTTATCTAATCAGTATCTCGTAGCAACTTTTTAACATGTGTCATGGGTTCCAATTTCCTGACACTTTTGGGGTTTGCCTAGATATCCCTACCCTCCTATGTTCATCAGACTAAATACTTCACAATTGACAAGCTGCTTTTATAAATTTCTCAGATTGTAAATTTACCTACCACTTTCAAATATGCAAAGAAAGCACAGCTTCTGTATTTTTCATAACTCACCTAATCATCTTAAGAAGTCCCCTCCTGGCCGGGCGCGGTGGCTCAAGCCTGTAATCCCAGCACTTTGGGAGGCCGAGGCGGGTGGATCACGAGGTCAGGAGATCGAGACCATCCTGGCTAACATGGTGAAACCCCGTCTCTACTAAAAATACAAAAAAATAGCCGGGCGAGGTGGCGGGCGCCTGTAGTCCCAGCTACTCGGAGGCTGAGGCGGGAGAATGGCGTGAACCCAGGAGGCGGAGCTTGCAGTGAGCCGAGATCGCGCCACCGCACTCCAGCCTGGGCGACACAGCGAGACTCCGTCTCAAAAAAAAAAAAAAAGAAGTCCCCTCCTTATTGGGTAGCATAGCGGGGAGGACACTAAAATTAGTCCAATTCAGTAAATTCGGTTGAATCCTATAATTTAAAGACAATCTGGTATGTAGTTTAGTCTCTTGGATAAGTCTTTGTTTTTATGCTTCCTCCATTTTTGATTCTCTCCAATATCAATCCAAGAATATAGGGAGGAGTCTTATGTTACCTCATGGCAGCAGGGAAGAGGAACAGCCCCTGAGCTATGTGTCCATGTTTTCTGAGCATCTTCTTGTCTCTTCTAGACCCAGGCAATGCCACTTTTCTTCTAGTCAGTGGGTTTCCTGTTGGTACCTAATGGCTCAGTCTGTTGCTTATGACATCGGGAGATTTTCTTTCTTGGTTCCATTAAATCCCAGTGGAGTCAGAGCCTTAGGATTCAGTCCTTGACCTTGACCCTTGTTTTAAGGGAAGAGACCACCCCTCATATTGTCTTATGCCCAATTTCTGCCTCCAAAGAAAGAAGAAGTAAAAACTAAAAGGCAGAAATGAAATCCACAGGCAGACAGCCCAGCACCATGCCCTGGTCCTGGTAGTTAAAGATTGACCCCTGGCCTAACTGGTTATGTTATCTATAGATTCCAGACATTGTATGGAAAAGCACTGTGAAAATCCCTGTCCTGTTCTGTTCTGTTCTGATTACTGGTGCATGCAGCCCCCAGTCACGTACCCGCTGCTTGCTCAATCAATCACGACCGTCTCACGTGGACCCCTGTAGGGTTGTAGGCCCTTAAAAGGGACAGGAATTGCTCACTTGGGGAGCTTGGCTTTTGAGACGCAAGTCTGCTGAAGTTCCTGGCCAAATAAAGTTCCTTCCTTCTTTAACCAGGTGTCTGAGGAGTTTTGTCTGTGGCTCATCCTGCTACACTTTGACTGGCTATCTCCCAGGTACCTGGCCATAGCTCTCACCTGGGCACCACATTGTTCCCAATGCAATTACTTCCCCTTACAGGATCACCAGTCAGCATCATTAACTACTCTCCATGTCTGCCCCACAGGATGCAGAAATTCTGGGACCTTTTCCACACCTCATAGGATTTAGGGAGATTTTAATTATATTATACCTTTTTTTTTCATTCGCTTTGGTTGCTTAACAAAGTTTGAGTCCTCAAACTTCTGTTGCTATTCTCTATTCACTCCTTAGGTTATCTCATTCAGTACTACAGCTTTAAATATCATCTATAAATGAATGACTCCCAAACCTGGATTTATATTGCAGATCTTTCCCCTAAACTGTAGACTCAGATACCAACTGCCTACTCAACAGCTCTGCTTAGGTGTCTAACAGGCCTCTCAAACATAAATGTCTAAAATGGAACGCCTTATCTTCTCCACAAATCTACTTCTTTTTCAGTCTTCCTCAACTCAGTAAGTGGTGCCTGTGCTTTTTTTAGATGCAAGAGCCCTAATACCTGATCCTAATACCAGTTATCCATGACTTTCTCACACCCACATTCAAGCCATTAGAAAATCCTTGTGGCTTTCTGGCATGATTTGGCTGTGTCCCCAACCAAGTCTCATGTTGAATTGTATCTCCCATAATTCCCACGTATTGTGGGAGGGACCTGGTGGGAGATAATTGAGCCATGGGGACGGTTTTCCCCATACTGTTCTTGTGGTAGAAAATAAGTCTCATGAGATCTGATGGTTTTATAAGGGGTTTCCCATTGGCTTGGATTTCATTTTCTCTCTTGCCTGGTGTCATGTAAAATGTGCCTTTTACCTTCCACCATGATTGTGAGTCCTCCCCAGCCACGTGGAACTATGAGTCCATGAAACCTCTTCTCCTTTATAAATTATCCAGTCTCAGGTACAGCTTTATCAACAGCGTGAAAATGGACTAATACACTCTCCTTCAAAATTCATCCAGATTCTGTGTATTTCTTACCACCTTTCTCACGCTGGACCATAACACCATCCCCTCTCTTCTGGATTAGCTTCCTCATCTCAAAATCTACCTTCAACATAGCCTCCAGAGGGATTTTTAAAAATTCACAGTTTTCTTCTGTTAAACATTTTCCAAAGGCATTTGCTATTTCCTATGCCTGATACCCTCTTCCCTCAGATATCCACATGACTTGTCCCTATTCCTTTAGCTCTCTACTCAAGTATCGCCTTTCAGTGGGATTTTCCTTGACTTTTTAACAATCATCTTAAAAGGCAACACCCAGGCAGGGCAGCAGTGGCTCATGCCTGTAATCCCAGCACTTTTGGAGACCAAGGCGGGCGAATCATGAGGTCAGAAGATTGAGACCATCCTGGCTAACATGGTGAAAACCCGTCTCTAATAAAAATGCAAAAAATTAGCTGGACATGGCGGCACGCACCTGTAATCCCAGCTAATCGGGAGGCTGAGGCAGGAGAATCACTTGAACCCAGGAGGCGGAGGTTGCAGTTAGCCGAGATTGTGCCATTGCACTTCAGCCTGTGCTACAGAGCGAGACTTCATCTCAAACAAACAAAAATATACAACAGCCACTGCCAACAATGGAAACTCCCTACCCCATTTTCCTGCTTTACTTCTCTGTAGCACTTAAATTCCCACATGTATGCATTTATATATTTATTATCTCATTCTCTTAATTGGAAAGCTTATAAGTTCAGTAACTTGATTCTGCTAATTATTTTATCCCCAGGGCCTAGAAAGGTTCCTGGCATGTAGTGGGTACTCCATAAATTTGGGATGATATAATGTCTATTAAATAGCTTACATCAGAATATAAGAAAAGTCCAAGAATCAGCATAGCTTTGCTTCAGTTCCCTAATCTGGCACTCTGTTTGATGGCACCAGCAAAATTCTTTTATGTCTCCCAGTGGTCTGTTGGGGGATTCTGTCCTTCTGTCTTCTACCTTATGGTCTATGGGTTTATTTGTTTACCATCTAATTTGTGAGGGAAGTAGGATGGTACCTTAACATTGAAAATCCAGCATTATGACATTTGGTATTTTTATAAAGATTTGACTAAAATTTATGTTTAGGACAATTCTCAATTTTTTATTTTATTTTGTTTTACAAATATACTCAGCTATAACTGAAGTGTAAGAGAACATAGTTTGTTACATGTAGGCACAGATTTTGGGGAAAGAAATGGGAGGTAATTAAACTACCAATAATGTTAAAAGCCACTATTTATTTCATGTCAACCTTGTGCCAAAAACTGTGTATACTACCTTCACAACAGCCCTAGAAAATAGATATTGCTACTTCTGGTTTACAGATGAGAAACCAGAGCCTGTCATTAATAACTTGATCCAAAGTCATGAGTTTAATGAGGGGCCGAGCTAGGGTTGTTGACTCTAAAGTCTTTCCATCATACTGTGTTGCATTCACAGTAGTCTCCAAAAAGATACCAGCAGCCTTCTTGTTTTTGAAAATTCTTTGAAATGCTGTTTTAAAATGATCTTAAACGCCTTTTAAAGAAACATAGCAGGATGGCTTCTTATACTGTAAACTAACCAAGCCCACAATTTTGTGACTATGCATGTCATCAAGCTTATTTATTTAAGATTACACGCTGGCTAATGATTAGATCGCTTTGCCAGTTTCCATGATTATAGAGAGATCTTTCATCTGGAACAGTGGAGATGGCCTTTGACAGTGCGGAGGAGTGAGAGTGGACAACACAGTACATCACAATGGTAAGTATGTGACCCGCCTCCACCCTGAGCTTCTGCAGAAGCAGCAGGACAATGAAGGGAGAGGAAAGGTAATTACCTATGTATGAGTGATGACTGCTGAAAACCATCCTCCCCACAGTGGTTAGACAGTGGGTTTTATGGCCTTAACATTAGCACAGCAGGACCTAATGCTGATAGCCTGGAGTGGGGAAAGTTATATCTTTCACTCTGGTGCTGTGCCTCCATGGTGTTTCTCATCGCCCCCCGTGTTTCTTAAAGGTCTCAGGGCAGTCGTCCATCAGGGGTGACACTGATCATGCCCACTCATAACTTATGCCGGTTACCTCAAGTCACATTGCATTGCTTCTCTGAAAGCACATAAATCCTTTGTCCCTTTTTCAGGAATTTTTTGGCTACTTCTGTGATTTCATATATGGCAACACTTTGGTAAAGTTAGGCTGCTTTTTCCTAAGGCTGCAGGTTCATGCCTGCCAAACCTGGGCTAGAAAGAAAATATGCCCTGTAAATCGCTCTGTGCAGTGATTTGAAAATAACGATGTGACTCATTAGTATTCACAGGTAGAAAATGGGACCTGCTGTTTGTGTTCAGTTATTAACCAGGGTAGATGTCTTCCTGTAAAAGAGGTAGAAGTGGCCTCTACAATCATTTTAGGTGTAAAATTCCTGCACACTACATTCTTTCCTAATTAATGTCAGTTGTATATTCTGCAGTATGTTCCCCCAGCACTTCTGGGCTGTGGATGTATTTATTATCATCTTGTTTGAGAAGGAGGGCAGTGATTGACAACGATTCTCTTTACAAATCCCAAGTGGTGTATAATTTGGTTTTCTAATTGTGCATGTTTGCACAATCTGCTTCCTACTCCAGCTAGATTACTATGAGTTGAAAATGCTCATGAGTGTGGAATTATATTTCTCAATAATATCTTGAGTCTGTTCTATGACTCGAGTGAGGACAAAATTTGAACATTCTCAGTATTAGTGGGCTCCCACGTGTATCAGCAGGTGATCGGAATGCACTATCATAGCTGCTACAGTAGATATACCAAGGAGGGCAGTGGAAGCACAGGTGCAAGCCAATAGAAGCTTCACTGAGAAAAATAACATTTGAGTTGGGTCCCGAAGGATAGATAGGAGTTTGACAAGCAACAGGAATGAGGGAGAAGGACATTTTAGACATCATAAATATGAAAAATCTTGGAACAGCAAGGCCTACTTGGGAAATGGCAGTTATAGCAATTAAGTTTTCTTATGCTATTCCCTCCCAAGTTGAAGCTTTTTGTTTCTTGAGTTATATGGAATTTAATATGTCTACTTAAATCCTAATGATAGGTTCATGGTCTTATGGCAGGGTGAGTACTAGGACAGAGGGAGCCATGAGGCTTACAAAGTGCAAGAGGTTTGAGTTTTGGGAAGGCTTCTCTCCTTGCTCTGTGACTCAATTTCCTCATTTACAAAACAAAGACATCAACTGCCCCTGGTCTAAAGGTAACTGAGTGAAATATGACAGGCATCCACAGTCAGTAGATTAATTCTGCTCCTTGGTGGCCAATGAATGTTTCTGGTGGATAGGGAGGCAGACAGAGGTGATGTGGAGCCCTTCTGAGATGTACAAGTCCAACATCACCAATGTGCACTTTGGAGTTATACTCACATGGGTACCTAAAGGCATTGGGAAACTAAAATGTACCTCTCACAAAAAATGTTGGGCATCCCCACATATGGAAAATGCTTGAAGTCTCTTGTTAGTCTAGGATATGCATATTATCCCTTACATATACTATCAGAGGATTTGGGGTGACTAATTTTAAGAAAAAAACTACCAGGAAAATACACTTATAAGTCGTCAGAGCATCTTTCAAACTGATAATCTACAAGCTATTATGAGCAAATTTTATGTTCAAGAATAAGAGCAATTTTCTAGAGGGGAAGAACAAGCCCTCACTGCAGTGGCGGAAGAGGAAGCTGAGCAGAAAGAATAAAACTGTGAAACCTTCTTTCCTGGGATCCAGCTGTGAGTTTAGCTTTTCCCTGGATTTTCTGTGACACTGGTATAAAGACTGATATTTTCCACCATGTTTTCCCTGCCATAAGTAATTTAAGTATTCCAAAAGCTCTAACAAGGTAACTCATAGAGACCCATGGGTCCTCAACAATGCTCCTGGACACAGACTCTAAGGAAGCAAGAAGCCTGAAGCCCCTTCATTAAATCAGAAGATAGGACAGAAAAGAATCCTTTCTTCTTCCCTTCTCCTTAAACATCCCAAAGTGCTGAGCTTTGCGTGTCACACAAGAAGAATGCCTAAGACTCACTCTCCAAGGAAAGACTCAGTTCTTTCTCTGACTCCCGTGGTGCTGTGGATAGTTCTCAGCCTGGACAGAGGGAGATGTTAAGTGGGCTGAGCTCTTTGCCTTCCTTTTCTCTGCAAAGAGAAGGCAAGGCCTCACTTTCTTCCTTGGATGAGAGGCAACATAAATTGACCACAAAACCATTGAAGAAGAAAAAATAGTAAGAAAAAAATAACCAATTTACCTGATTTATGAAGGTCATTAACAAACTACTAGGATGTTTTGATTCAGTTGAGACAGTAAATTTTATGTGACAAAGATGACAATTGAGAAAAAGTAACTGAGAGAATGCAAAGGAACAAACATTTTGTTTTCCCCTTGCCCTCACATTACATCTTCCTTACTTCTTACTATGAAAAGTCTTACCCTTTTCTAGCACATATACCTGGACTCTTTCCCAGATTGAACACAAGTCATGCTATCTTGCCCTTCATTTGGACTGATGGGCCTAACTCAGTGCTTTTGGCAGTCTTGTGGTTTGGATTTTCAATTTTCTCACTGTAGCTAATAGTTTCTTTTATAGGCTGGCCAAAGCATTGACTTTGAGATTCGATAGAATCTTCCAAATTGGAAGACAACAATATGCTTGGTGTTGGCTCCTTTAACTGAAAATGAGAAAAATCATGCAGACATTGCAAGGCTAAAGGTTGTTTATCTCCATATTATTTCTTTCTTTTGTTTTTTCAGATACAGCATGACTAAGCCTGCAAATTGTAAGGGACCTCAGTGATCATCTATTCTAATGTTTCACAGAGTACAAAGTATGATTCTTGACTGTACATAATTATTTTTTAAATTTTAAAAATTATAAATAGGCAAACATTTTTTTTTTGTATGCACTACAAAAAATGTTAAATAGTACAAGAAAACCATGATTTCAAGGATATTGTTATATAGGGTGAATATACACATGGATATGGCAATAGTTGTAAGAGTTTTATGGTTGGCTAAAGCTTGGAAAGCACCGACCTATCTACATTTTTCTTTCAACAGCTGCGACAATTGAGACCCAGGAGACAAATGATTAGGTCAAGGTCACTCAGTGAATTTCTCATAAACCTGGGGCTTAAATCAGGATTTGGGACTCTTAATTCATTCATCATATTCTCTTTTTTCACAAATGTGTAACATTGTTCTTTGCATACTCACATATCAACAGTTTTTTATGTTGCTAAATCATGTACCTAATGTCTATGTATTAGATATAAAACTTTAATTTGGGAAAAACATTTAACAGAATAGTTAATGAATACAGAAAAGTGGTTTTAAAGGTAGTGCCTGTTGGGCTTGGCTATAAAATCTGAGCTTGTATATCAGCTGTCAGCCTTTCAGGTCTTCAGCATGCAAAGCATGCCTGCCATTCTCTTTGGATTGTATTCCATAGTTAAGCAAGAGCAGGAAACTTTAAAGACCTAATTAAGACACCACAGTGGGACTTTTTTTCAATGAAATCATATCTGTCATCCACTTTTCTGAATATTCAGTCTTTTTCTTCCATAATTTTGAAACTTATGTCCCTGTGACAAATGGACCACTGTATTGGTTCATTCTCACACAACTATAAAGAACTACCTGAGAATGGGTAATTTATTAAGAAAAGAGGTTTAATTGACTCACAGTTCCACAGGCTGTATGGGAAGCATGGTTGGAGAGCCTCAGGAAACTTACAATCATGGCGGGAAGGGTGAAGGGGAAGCAAGCACCTTCTCCACGTGGCAGAGCAGGAAGAAGAGAGACCGCAAAGGGGGACGTGCTGCCTACTTTTAAACAACCAGATCTCATGAGAACTTACTCATTATCATGAGACCAGTAAGGGGGAAATTTGCCCCATGATCCAATCACCTCCCATCAGGTCCCTCCCCCAACACTGGGGATTAAAGTTCAACATGAAATTTGGGTGGACACACAGAGCCAAACCACATCAACCACTAACAACAGTAATCACAGCTACCACTCATTAAGTTCTCACTATTTGCCAAGCACTATTCTAAGTACTTTTTACTTATCTAAGCCTCATAACAACCCTATAAGATAGGTCCTGTTATTATATCCAATTTAAAGATCAGAAAACTGAGGCACACAGAGGTTAATCAACTTGTACAATGTTAGAGAACTAGTCAGAGAGTTTTATCCCAGGGAGTCTGCTGCAAGGTTGTTGCAGCAACCTTGTCTCAAGTCTTTTTAAGATTTCTCTATAAATTTTTATTAGCTTGTATACTGTGATAGCACTGAAAACTCAATGTAGTATGTGTATAATTGGATGATAAAACTTGTTTAAAAACAGCTTTGTTTTTCTAATCTTCATGTTGTGTATAAAAATACTGTCACACATAATTTGACAAAGTCCCTTAAAGAGGATTATAGAGGGCTGGAAATTGGCAGGGTAATTAAAATGAATTTTATGCAAATTAATTTGAAAATTAGAGAAAGCAGAATAGATGAGGCAAGGAAGTGCAATGAGAATGGTGATTCAGAATGAAGATAACAATAATAGCATTTAACAATGGTAATAATAATTGTATCAGTTACAATGTGTTGAGAACTTAATATATGCCTAACACTGTGTTACATACTTATTTGCATATTGTCTAAATTCTTAGAACAACCCTTTGAGGTATTTATCATCACTCTAATTTTACAGGTGAAGAAACAGATTCAAAGAGGTTACATTATATGTCGCTGTGATCTAGCAAGTGATAGCAGAGCAGAGGTTTAAACTCAGGCCCAGCTGTGACATTCTATCCCTTTCCATTCCTGGGAGCTCATAGAACTCAGAGACCTGATATGTAATGCAATGTTTTTTGTTCTATTTTTAGTTTGAGTTATGAGTGAAGAACACACTGAATATTTTTCCTGCTTGGATGACCCTCCATTCTCCAAGTTAGTTAGTAGGGTTAAGGAGAACTTTGGGGGCTTCTCAGCAAGAATTGCTTTCAGAAACCTCTTAAGCAGCTCCATCTCAACATTTATAGTAACACCTTAATTTTGACTTTCTGATCCCTCAAAAGTATCCATCTACCTCTATTAATCATATTATTCATGAGCAAGATATGGGCCTGGATATCTGTTGACCTATTCAAAAATCTAATATTGTGGATTTGCCATTACAGAGGTATCCCAGGAGAAAATGGTCCATAAGCTGCAAAGGCTCGTCTCAAAAGGGTGTTCTAAAACTGCCAAGGGCAGCCTTTATGGAGTGAGTTTATAACCTTCTAGGGTGACAGTTTTGAAAGCAACATACTAATTTGGATATCAGACTCATTTGGTCAAAAAAATCCACAAATTTAATGTATAAAACTTCATATACACAAACAGTAAAAAAAAAAAAAAAAAAATTCAACTTTCTAAAAATAGCAACCCCCTTGGTTAAAAAAATTCTACCTTAGATTGGGTTGAGATCTGTCTCTGCAATTCTGAAATTCCAGCCCACATATTCCAACATGTCCTTTCAGAACAATAAAGATCAAGTGTGTTCCCTCTTCCACATGAAAGCCCCACACATATTTGAAGACAGTTTTCTGGTTTCCCTTGAATTGTCTCTTCATGAAGTTAATCAAAGTTTCCTTGAAACTTCCCTCCTCCATGAAAGACTAACAAGAGGATACTTCCTCTAGTGAGTTTTAGTGCCAGAGATAAGCACAGCCTAGTTCATTTCTAGTTTTAAAAATGGGATATGTGCAATGATAAAATGCCACTTGGCCTGTTTTCTCTTTGCAAGGCAGGCTTTAGGATGGTGATAAATATTTGTCTAAATTGTGCAGCTGAGTCATATGTAAATTTGCATAATGGCACTCCAGGTAATGTGCTGCATGGTAATTGTTACTTGTAACTTGATAAAGCTGGATTTTAGCAACACACTTATGACTGAATGCAATGTCAACAAACCAAGAGCCCTCAGCTTGTCTCCTTGTCACCTTAAATGGTGTTAAGGAAGAGGGATGAGGTGGCAAGAGCCAGTGAAAGACTGATGTGTTAGACTTCTCCAAGGCCACAAACAATTTCTAAGAATGGTACAAGATGTTTGTTAACAGTGCAAATGTTCTGATTTGATTGGTCCAAAATTTCAGTCTTTGTCAAGACCGATTCGGCCAGATGGATGAGTGAATTAGAGGAACAATGGGTATTACACACACATTATGTTTCATATCCTGCAGTGGTTGCATGAAAGAGGAATCCAGGCTGCAGTATTCATACTTCTTGCTCTTCTCAAGAGCATTTGTCTCCCTGGATAAACACTTCCTCTTAAGCAAAGATCCTGCACTGTCCTATAAAGATCTAAGGAAGTCAAATGAAATCAACAGATTTAACAATTCAAGTAAAAAGCATTGGGTTAGATACTTGGAAAAAGGAAATTAGTAACACATTCCTTGCTTTTGCTTTTTTTGATAATTTTGTTTTGATTTTGAAACGATTGCATTGCTATGATATAAATAAAAATTACTTAAATCTAGGTGATATGGCAATTGTTGATGATGCAGTGTCAAATATAAAAAGAACAGACTAAAAAGATTGGCTTGTGAAGATGTGTAGTGCAGTGGGTGATAAAACACAGCTTTAGAATCTGAATTCCTACCTCCACTTGACACATGATATAACCTACCTGATCCCAGGTCTCTTATCTTGGACATGGAAATGATGCATAGCTCTTACCTCATTACTAATGAGATAATGACTATAAAAAGCTTTGGAGAATGCCTGGCCCATAGCTCAAGTTCAATAAATATCAGCTATTAATGTGATATCTGTACTGTGCTAGAACATTGTGAAATTATGAAAACAAAGTGAGGTTAGAAACGCCAATGGAAAATACACAGTGGATTAATCAGTATGAGGGGATTTGAGGGACATATCTTTTGATTTATCCAGAAAGACTGTATGACAAGAACAGATTCTAAAACTAAAATTATTAAATGGAAATAATTTTAAGCAGAAATTGAAGACTCAGTCTCTCCTATCAGAGACCTCATAGTCTAGTGGGGGAGATATAATTGTGGGGACAAACTAAGTATAATTAGTAAATGCTAGAACAAAGGAGGGGAAGATGAACCCTATGAGGGTGGAAAGCAAATATTTAGAAGTACTTCCTGGAGTCAGTAATGTCTGAGATGTAGAGGGAGCAACAATGGTGGCACGGTCAGTAGGACAGGAAAAGAGGGAAACTATTTTGTGCAAATCCTCATGGCAGGTTCCAAAAGGTATAGATATGGATTAGTGTGATACATGTTGGTGATGAATCATGGAGGGTCTTAAACATCGAGTCAAGAAGTTAGGGCTTGGCTATTTATTCTGAGTTCACTGCCCAAATACTTTTCTTTTTATATGGCATGAGAATGCATTAGATCCTGCCATTTTCTTCCAATGATAAGCTTTTCAGCATATTAAAAAACTGAGAGTGATAACTACATGGACAGGAGACAGGTGGGTGAGGTCCCTGGCGAGGGCTCCACCTTCAAGCCTGGACCCACAGCCCTAAATGAGAACAGGCATTCCTGTTTTGCACCCAAATGTTGACTTTTGGCTCACTATGCCCCTCTATCCCGTGCCCATATAACCCCTGAACCCCAGGCTTCATAAGCAGAAGAGTGGCAGAGTGGCAGAGTGGCAGAGCCACATGGCAGAGAAGGAGAAGAGAGAAGTGTCTGAATGTTGAGAGGAGTCTGGCTGGGGGCAGTTGTGGTGGAGATCAGCCATGAAACGGCCAAACTCCAGGGGAAGATTATCTTCCTACTCCATCCCCTCTCCAGCTCCTCACTCCACTGAGCACCAGCTCCATCACTCAATAAAATCCCCGCATTCACCATCCTTCAGGTCCATGTGACCTGATTCTTCCTGGATGCTGGACAAGAATTTGGGACACACTGGGTGTGGAAACCCAAAAAGGCTGTCACACTGACTCTTCACTGAGCTGTTTAACACTTAAGCCATCCCTGGACAGCAGGGCTAAAAGAACACTGTAAGACCGCTAGACACTGCTGTGGGGCCGGAGCCCAAAAGTGCTTGTCCCAGCTCCTGCACCTGCTCACCTGCATACTTCCCTTCCTATAATGGATTTGAGCACATGGTGGCCGAATAAATGAGCCACACCCTTGTTACATTTCCCATGAGGGGATCAGGGAACTCTCCCATTTCAATAATGTTTTCACTGAGATGATTTGGGGGTAAAAAGACAATCAAAAATATGCCACCCAGGAATGGTAGTGTCTGAGCCACTAAAAGACATGCATTTTACCCATTTTATGTGGATTCTGGGAGTGAAAACAAGAAGCCATGATCTTCCTCAGCATCCCTTTCTACAGCATCCTCATGTGAAAATTGGCATAACTAGATAACCTTCAAACTTCTCGATAAAGTTGAGAATAAATGTATGACATTTGAAAACAGAGTTAAGTTTCTACCCCCAAAACAAATCAGTCTGCTTGTACTTATTGATATAAAAAAGGATCCAGGAGCCAACTAGAAGAAACCCTTGCTTTTGGAATGATTGACCTGGCTATGAATCCTGGCTCTGCCATCACAGTTCTGTGTTACGTTAGGTGGAGTCACGGGATTCTCTGAGCCTCAGCTTCACAGACGTGAATGAGGATTGAAATAAGGCCTCCTCAACATGGAAATTCTAGGAGACTGATGGAGAATTCCCCTGCTCCATGCTTTTAGAGATTAAGCTGAGGTCAGGTATTGGGCCTGGACCCAATCTGCCTCTTTCAGGATCATGAATATTTTTTATGTAGTGAACATCACACGGGAAGATTCTTCAGTTTTCCAAAGTAATATGCTTTCTTCTCCATGAAACACACACAGGGTTCTCTTGGTTCATCTTTTATTTTTTCATCAGAAGTGCATGATATTTACTCCATGCCAGATATTGCTTCAAACACTTTATATATATTAACTCATTTGATAAATCATACTTGTTTTTTTTTTTTTGAGACAGAATCTCACTGTGTCACCTAGGCTGGAGTGCAGTGGCATGATCTCAGCTCACTGCAACCTTTGCCTACCAGGTTCAAGGGATTCTCCTGCCTCAGCCTCCCAAGTAGCTGAGATTACAGGCACGTGCCACCATGCCCGGCTAATTTTTGTATTTTTAGTAGAGATGGGGTTTCACCATGTTGGTCAGGCTGGTCTTGAACTCCTGACCTCATGATCCGCCTGCCTCAGCCTCCCAAAGTGCTGGGATCACAGTGTAAACCACCATGCCCAGCCAATCATAAAAAATTTTGAGTGAATTTTATCATTACTCCCATTTTTAAAATGAGGTAACTAAGGCATAGAGAGATTAAGTATCTCTCAAGGTCATACAACTAGTAAATGTTTGATTTGGAGTTTAAATTTAAGCAGTTACCTCCTGAATCAATGGGCATAACTACTGTATTATATTGACTGTCTTAGATGGAGATGTGGGTTCTTTCATTTACCATAATCAAAGCAATAGCATAAGCTCTTAGTCTAAGTGTTGGAAAGTAATAGAGAGTAAGGGAAACTGGCAAACAGAAGAACACATGACTCATCTGAAGGTAACAGCTCTACTCACATCCAGCTGTTGGTTGCCATGGATGTCCCTGGACTAGTACTGCCAGCATAAATATTCTGATTTTTCAATGAAGGCCAAAGTTCAGAATTTTAAAATATATTCTACTGATTGTTAGTTGTTTCAGACTAATTACGAAATTTTAAGAATCCAACACAAGTCATCCATGGTTCACAGGACAATAGTGTGTGGTGTCAGTTGAGCACATTAATAGCTTCATGGTTATAAGAAAGTCTCTGAAGCCAGACTTATAGTTCAAATGCCCACCCCATTAACAATAAGAAAGTCAATAACCCTTTTTACCTTAGTTACCTTGTCTCTAAAATGGGGCTCATGACATAAGTGAGGATGCATCCTTCAAATTATTGGCATAAGGATAAAATGAGTTAACATAAGATTCCCGCACAGTGTCTAGCACATGGTAAACATTACATTAGTACTTTTCTTTCTTCTTATAATTCTGCTCCCTGACATGAAATCATTCACAATGAATGTAGAACTTGCATAGCTCTGGGTGGTAAGTAAAGTAACTTTTCTTCAAAAGAATGTTCTATGCAGACATCAAATGACTGACGTTGAAAAATTATTGATTTTATAATATTTTCTCCATTTCATCCTCAGTCTATATTCTACCTAAATTTCCATCAAGGGGTGGGGGGCACAGATAAAATGATTTCCTCTTAAAAATAACTGATTTCTCACTTTTATTTTTCCATCTTATTTGTTGTTGCTGTTTTTAGTAATATTTCCTCTTACTCCTTTTTCTGGGAATAATATAGCAGAAGAGGAATTACCACAACCCTATAACAGCATTTACAGGGTTCCCACAGCGCACAAAGAGAAGTGCTTCATTCTATAGGGAGTAAGAAAGAAACTAGATGACTTTTGCTGAAAAGAAAAAATAAAGGAAAAGAGAAAAAATTGATCAGTTTTTAAATATAACAGTAATTAAACAACTCCATTAAACATCTGCCAAGAACAATATTCTCTATAGATGGCATGAGGATATGAATTTGAATCAAATGAGGTCCCAAGGACTTCTGCAATGTGCTAAAAGATCACTTGGGGAGATTGTTAAAATGCAAGTTCCTGAACATTACTGTAGGGGGTCTGTTAATTTAGGTCTGAGTAGGGTCCAGGTATATGTTTCTGTTCATCAGAATACTAGCACTATACATAGATTGCACTTTGAGAAACACTGTTCAAAAATAAGAGTTTAGGGGATTAGAAAATAGGATTACCTACTCAAGAACCTCCTCTTCCCAACTGACTTTTTAACTAAAAGATTCTTGAATGTTATGTATTATGAGCCGTCCCCAGTTCAAGGAGTTGAATGTTGATTTGATTAAGTCATTAACTGTAATGCCAATCACTTGACAGCATTGGCATGAGAAGTTACACAGGCCTGTAAGAGAACATGATGGATGTTAGGGAAACTTTCTCACTCTGATTGGAAAGAGCAATGCACCAAACCGTTGCTAATTTTTTTTCTTTGCCCCTCGATGAAGCTGTATGGGAAGATAGTGTCTAGAGCTAGCAAAGCCATATCCTAGCATAGGCAGAGTAGCCAGTATACCGAGGATGATGGAGAAGAAAGAGGGAAGAAATATAGGTTCTTGATGACATTGCTAATGATTAAAATAACCTTTGAAATACCTTGCCACTGGACTTAAATACAAAAATAAGCCCTATATAATTTGAACTACTTTAAGTTAGATATCTTGCTATTTGAAGCTTATAGCATCTTATGATAGTTTTGTTCCAGAATGCTATAAGGAACAGACCATAAAATGTTGAACTTGTAAGTACAGTAAGTAGAATGGAAGACAGTGGCAACTGGACCACTCCAGGCTGGGAAGTTGGAGATACCCGTTATGCAGGTATTTGATCCAACTGCCACTTGTTTCTTGTGATGCAGATTATATTCTGATTTGACTCTGGGTTAGAGGAAATGAGAGGAAAAATTCAGTATATAAGGGATTTTTTGCTGTTTATAGATTCCTTCATGAGATTCTGTAAGAGACACATTCTCTGAATGTGGCCCATGTGAGAATGAAGTGAAAGAAAGCAAACT
Organism: Papio anubis; assembly: GCF_008728515.1. NCBI lineage: Eukaryota > Metazoa > Chordata > Mammalia > Primates > Cercopithecidae > Papio > Papio anubis. The sequence goes on along the minus strand of NC_044987.1, from coordinate 30,668,823 downwards.
GCTAAGAGAGGTGTTTTATACCCAGAGGCTGAAAACTGTGTTGACTGAGAATCTTTTAATTTGGAGCCTTGCAGTGTTGAAAAAGCCTTGCAGTGTTAACTGCCCCCCAAGCTAAAGCTCGTTTATGAAGCAGCAGGGAAACAGAGACTTATCAGAAGATAAAATTAAGTAGTTTGGTGCCTCGGGCCTCTTGCAAATACCCCATTATTAATTACTTCTAAATGAAAGAGCGGCAAGTCTACGAAGACTGAATAAAGATGGGAACTTTCTCAACAAAGGCCATACCTTTCAAAGGTCTTAAGGAAGGGGCCATTAAACCAATGGAGAGGGAGAAGGTCAGGATTCCAAGGTCAAAGGACAGACAGTGGGTAGGAAACAAGAATTTTGGAATTAGTGACCATGTCCAATCAAAAATTTTAGCTGTATTTAGTAACCCATGAAATTGACTGGAAGTAAATAGACCGCATCTGTGCCAAGTTTGTGTGATTACTGTATTGAAAAGAAACACTGATCCTGGCCCAGAACAGCTTATGAATTATAACCCCTGAGGCAAATTGCAGGCCTCTACACCTGAACACATATGCAGGGGGTAGCTACTGCTGTGCATCCTACAGGAATGCAGTCTCACATTGCTCATCTCAGAGGTAGCCAGAGGATCAGCCAACCCAAGAGCAGAACCAGGTTTCTGGAGGAGAGGACACAAAGGCAGATCTCCCTACAGTGCAGAACCAGGTATTCAGAGAACGGTGGACAAAAGCTATCTCCACCAGATAGCAGAACCAGGTCTACTGAGGACAGGGGACAAGGGCCATCTTCTTAAAAGGCAGAACCTAGGCTTCCAGACTGGTTGTCCTGAGAATTGACTGCACTGCCTGGGCTTAGAGTCCTCACGATTCCTGTCCAGCTGGGTAGGGATGAGTATACACCAGGGCCTCTGCATTGTTTCTTATTCTATTGCTGTTCAAATGTAAGTTTTCATGGCAGTGAGAACTGCCTTGCAGTGTTAACTTCCCCGTCCCCTCCCTCCCCAAGCTAAAGCTAGTTTATGAAGCAGCAGGGAATCAGAGACTTATAAGATAAAATTAAGCAGTTTGGTGCCTCGGGTCTCTTGCAAATACCCTATTATTACTTACTTCTAAATGAAAGAGAGGCAAGTCTGTCTGAGAAGATTGAATAAAGATGGGCACTTGGATCTGCTTGGCACCTGACTTCTTTTAAAGTTATCATTATCACCTGAAGTGAGATAATGAAGGCCTGGTGTTGAAACAGTTAATTGGATCCTGTTACTTACAGCATTACACATCCTAAATGAGTGATAGAGACAAGTCTTCCTTAAATATTACATAGAGGGTCTGTGTAACATTCATTTAGCACTCAGGTTCTTGAGTCGAATGAACATCTGAATTTGAAGCCAGACTCTGCCACTTAGTAGCTTAAACAAGTTACTTCACCTTCTTACCTCAGTTTCTTGGTCTATAAAAATGAAGATAATAGAAACCTATTAGATAAGATTACTGTGAGGCATGAGATAATGTACATGCAGTAAGCATTTAATAAATGTTAACTGCTTGTCGCAATTATGGTATTGATAAACAATATTTTAGTTTTACCCTGCAGGAGAAGCTATTGTTAGTGTAGCATAACAGCACTTGGATGTGAAGAGTGTTCTCCTTCATTTTAAGTAAAACAAAAATGCCACTTATTCCTGGCTTCGCTGCATCAGAATTAGGCTGCTAAAGATAAACAGAAGCAAGTTTATTTTGCTGCAGTGGAACATTTCAGCCCTTTCCTTCTTAGTAGATTCACTGGGTTAAACAAGCATAGATGCGTTCCACAATTATCCAGGTGGCTCTGTTGGAACGTGTGATTCTTGCTGATCTGGTAATTGATGGCGTGTAGGAGATGTCTGAATAGCGATGCTAAATTACTTTCACCATGGGAATAGATTGTGTTGGCACTACTGTTGCTATATTTATTTAAACCACACAATCATTGTTGCCATTCTCTCTGCTCCTGGAAATTGGATGTGGCTATTTATCCAGGATGGTAATTCATATATTCATGGACCACACTGGAAATTTGAGTCCAATCAAGGACCAGTGATGAAATGTATGTACGGAATGGCCCAAGCTGAGATAAAAGGAAAGGGTAACATTCTCACATAGTATACAATTTCTTAAAAATTAGATTATAAAATTACACAGTATATTTTTATAAGGAAGATTCACATGAATTCAGTAGAAGTTAATTTGTTCAACACAGTTCTCTGAAGCTGCCCTGTACCAGATCATGATGACATTTTATTTCAACCAGTACTTCTAGCCATGTTGCAAAAGTCAGCCTTCAACTAGCTTAAAATTGCCAGCTTCTTATCATAGACCTGTATCTAATCCTGGAAATGACAAACCCAATTTCTGCTTCAACTTCTATTTCAACTATGACCCTAAGTTTAGGGGATGCATTTGGAGGGTACTGGTGGTGGGAGTGGAGGAAGAAAACTGATTTTAATCACAAAAATCCCAGGGCATTACTTTGGACAAGTTGTTTAGTCTTGCTGAACTATAGTTTCCTCCTTGGTAAAATGGGGATATCGGTGCCTTTTACCAGGGATTGCTGTAGGAATCAAAACGACAGGAAGAAAACGAAGCTCATGTCAGTTGATCTGTTACTACCTCATGTATAACCAGTTAAGCAGATTGTACCCAAAGATGGATGGTATTTTCAGAAAATGTGTCCTCAATGTAAAAAACAATATGGAATGTGCAAAATTCACATTGACAGATCGAAGGAGTTGACTTTGCAGATACAGTTTTCTTTCAAAGTAGCTAAAACAGGTACACTGAGAGGCATATATATATATATACACACACACGCACACACATACACACATATATATACACATATATATATATAAAATAAATTAGTAGCCTAATCACCTGTTTCCTTCTGTCTACTCTGCTTAAATATGTATATTTAAAGAAGTAAAACAGGTGACAGAAGGAAACAGGTGATTTCAAATAGGAGCCCACATTGCAAATCTCAGGGACAGATGTTCTATTTCTGAGGTTCTATTTCTGGGACACGTATTCGCTTTAGGAAAACCTACTGTGAAACTTTCAAACATACACTAAAGAAGAATGTAATGAAACACCATATATCCATAATCCAAATTCAACAATGATAAATATAAAAATTGTACCATATTTGCTTCATCTTTCCTCTTCTGTAGTTTTTTGCAAAGCCCAAATCTCATATTTTTTTACACTTAAATATTTAGAATGCATCTCTAAAAACAGGGCCATATTCTTGTTTAACCGTGATGCCCTTATCACATTTAACAAAACATAATCAACAAACATTTTTTGTGTAACTATTGCCTAGTCAAGATCCGGATTTACCTGATTTTCTCAACTGTGAGCTTTTTATGATTGATTTATTCCAATTAGGGGAAAAATATCCCACATATCATTTAGTTGTTATGGTTTAAATTTCCTCCCATCACCTCTTTTGTTTCATGCTGTTGTCTTATTGAAGAACTAGATTTATTTTCCTGGATTTTGTCCCATAATTTGGATTTGTCTGTTTCCTTGGAGTGTCATTTAATTTGTTCCTTTAGCCCCATATTTCCTAGAAATTGAAAATTAGCTCTAACAAGGTGCAGATTCATCTATGTTTGGTAAGAATACTTCACAGGTGGTTCTGTGTAGTTCATGTTATATCATATCAGAAGCACACCATGTTTGAATGTCCCATAGTAGCATTTTGTGCAGATACCATGCTTATTCAACTAGTCCTCTATCGGTAGATGTTTATGGGTTTTTGCCAATTGTTTGTCACAAATAATGCCACAATGAATAGCCTTGTGCATAAGATGTATTTTGCTCACAGTGCATCTTTTATATAATTTCTGAGGAATGGGATTGTTACTTCTTTGATGCTCATTTATATTTTTTTCCATGGCTGCTTAAAAGTTTTTTCTATTTTTGTTTCAGCAATTTTACCATGATATGCCTTGATGTGTTTAATTTGCTTGTGTTCACACTGCTCGGGGATAGAAATGCTTTTTGAATTTGTGATTTGATGGCTTTTGTTGGTTTGGAAAATTGTCCATATCACATATTCAAATATTGCTATGCTCATTCTATCCTATCTGGATCTCTAATTACCTTTATGTTTGACCTCACTATATCCGCTATATCTCTTATGCTTTTTTTTTTTTTTTTTCATTTTCATTCATCAATTTCTGTGTGCTTCATTCAGGATACTTACATCTGACCCATATTCTAGTTCATTAAATCTCTATTCAACCATGTCTGATATCCTTTTAAATCCACCCACTATGTTTTTAATTTTAGTTATTGCATTTTTTCAGTTTAAAAATTTCCAATGAATATTTTTTAATAATCCCTGGTTTGCTGTCCCAATTCTCAATTTTTCTCTCTCACTTCCTTGAATAGATTAAGGATAGTTGTTTTAAAATGCTCATTAACTCTAAAATTTGGAGTTCCTGATGTGTTTCTGCTACTTATCATTTATCCAGGATTTTATTTACAATATCTTATCTCTGTGTGATTTGATATTTGATAGAGTGCTATCCATTTTCCATGGAAAAATATAGACATATTTTGAGGTTCTGGGTGACACCATTGTATTAGTCCATTTTCACACTGCTATGAAGATACTACCTGAGACTGGGTAATTTTTAAACAATAGAGATTTAATTGAGTCAATTCCACATGTCTGGGGAGGCCTCAGGAAACTTACAATCATGGCGGGGGGGATGTGGAAGCAGGCATCCTCACAGGGCTGTGAGAGGCGCGAGTGGCGCAAGCGAGCACAGGAAGAACTGCCAAGCACTTAAAACCACCAGATCTCATGAGAACTGACTATCACAAGAACAGCATGGGGGAAACTGTCCCTATGATCTGGTCACCTTCCACCAGGTTCCTCCTTTGACATGTAAGGATTACAATTTGAGATGAGATTTGGGTGGAAATACAGAGCCAAACCACATCAACCATCTTTCTCTATATGGGATATACATTTCCTTTGGTCAGGTAACTAGGGGTAGGTGTAAACTTGGATCACCTTAATATAACCTTAGGGCTCCGAGATGATTCAAAACCAGCTTTCAGTCACAACAGAGATTCATGTTTTTTTTCTTACTCTGAGGTAAAGCCATTCTGGTCTAAATCTAAATCCTAAAGATTTTACCAGAATCCTTTCTACCTGGTGGGCCGGGACTCCAAATTTACCGCATGCTCCCTTTGGCCATTTGAAATACTGCTTTGTTTATCAATCTCTCAACTACTTCCCATGGAGCTGACAGCACCCTCAATTGTAGGGCTTCCTTCTCCATATTTCCTTCTCTTCCCTAACCTTGCTACTGTCATTTTTGTCTGCTTTGCTATTCTCACTGTGGCAATAATTTAAAAATATTTTCTCCATATATTTCAGTTGTTCTTGGTGGCAGGGTTGGTCTAACCTGCCATTAAGGAGAGCAGAAGTGCTCTCACTGACTTTTAAAAAAGAAAATATTCTAATTTGTGAAATTCTAACTGTACTTTTGATATTCATTTCTTAAATTTAAAGTTTTAATTTTTTATATCTGCCATCCCTACAGTGAAATTGCCCACTTCTCATAGAAGTCTCCTGGAAGACCTTCTCATCAGTTCTAAGTGGCTGTGTGAGTTAAAAGCATTGCTGTTTCCCTGAGGAGAAGTTGGTTGGAAGTCCTTTCTAGGTCTGTGTTTGAAGATGCATTTTAAGAATTGTGGGGAAAAGGAAGAGAGATCAGCCTGTTACTGTGTCTATATAGAAAGAAGTAGACATAAGAGACTCCATTTTGTTCTGTATTTGAGATGCTGTTAATCTGTGACCCTACCCCCAACCTTGTCCTTTGCAAGAGACATGTGTTGCGGTGACTCAAGGTTTAATGGATTTTGGGCTGTGCAGGATGTGTCTTTGTTAAACAAATGCCTGAAGGTAGCTTGCTGGTTAAAAGTTATCACCATTCTCTTAATTTTAACTACCCAGAGACACGTACACGGCCAAAGGTCGCAGGGACCTCTGCCTAGGAAAGCTAGGTATTGTCTAAGGTTTCTCCCCCTGTGATAGGCTGAAGTAATGCTAAGAGGTTTATGGAGATGTTTGCATATGCATCTCAAGGCACAGCATTTTCCTTTAAACTTATTCATGTCACAGAGGTTTTTGTTCATATGTCTTACTGCCGATTTCCTCCCTACAATGATCCTATTGTCCTGCCACTCCCTTATCTTTAAGATGGTAAAGATAATTATCAATAAATACTATGGGAACTGAGAGACCGGGGCTGGCGTGGGTCCTCTGTAAGCTGAGCGCCGGTCCCCTGGGCCCCCGCTTTTCTTTCTCTATACTTTGTCTCTGTGTCTTATTTCTTTTCTCAAGTCTCTCGTTCCACCTAACGAGAAACACCCACAGGTGTGGAGGGGCAGGCCACCCCTTCAAAGAATCTAGTGCCAAGCTACACAGGTAAAATTTTTCTACTATTGTAAATGAAGCTTCTCATAATTAACTTATTGAAATTTTCTTCTATTTTAAATAAATGCAGATGAACCTGTCACTGTGACATACTTGATTAATAGCTTTGTGAAGCTTTAAAAATTCTCATACATACCAAAGTTCCCCCAAAGGACATACCCATTCCATTACCTGTACATCTGTGAATGGAACCATGCCCTACCTTACTTTATTAGGTATTCTGTAACTGTGTAGATAGCCAATTTTTCTATTTTTGTGTTATGTCTAAGCAATTATTGTTTTTATGCTTGAGAAATATTGTCTGGGGCCATGCATTCATTCAACACAAGAGAATGAAATTGCTCAAGGCAAAGGGTAGAGAAATGCCAAGCCACTCAGACTGTATCCTGGCAAGGCTGTGGCTGGAGTTGGTTTCCAAGGTTGGATTGTTAACCTAAGCATTCCCACTGTCTCCCTTCTGTGCTGTGCATTCTCAATCTCTCTCTCTCTCTTTCTTTTAACATCCATCAATGTCTAGTGAAGATTTTATGGCTTGGAAATAAGAAGGGCATAAACTCCCAACTCTACTTCCAGCCAATTGAAGATGGCATTGACTAAATCAATTGTAAAGACTGTGGTGCTCCAAAGAGCAGAGCATATCTCATCAATGGTTCATCTGCTTATACAAAGCTCTGCTGATATGCACCCTGTTTCCATTTGAACAGAGGATCTGCTTATACAGAGCTCTGCTGATATGCACCCTGTTTCCCTTTGAACAGAGGAAAAGAGACTTGGAGAAAGTTGGCAGGCAGGGAGAAAGGGCATCAGTAGGGCAATCTGCTCACCCTCTTACCATTTTGTGTGTATATGGGGTACCTGGAGAAGCACCTTTTTGCCAATAGCCCATCCAACAGATCTGACCTTGGGGCAAGAAGACCCCAACAGCCAAAGGCTGATGATTGCACTCTAGCGGTATCAAGCGAGTGAATTAGGAGGTTTGGAAGAGGTTAGGTTGGAACCAACTCTTCCACTTCTCTCTATATAGGGGGGAGGTCAGCTGAAGGGACTCCTCTTCCATATATACGCCTTCTCCAGACATGCCGTTGGGTTGCCTGCCACCTAGAGGACATCAGTGGCCAGTGCAGGAGAGAAAAGATTCCTTTTTCACCGATCACTAGGTTCATGGCAAGAGTAACAAGATAAAAGCATAACAAATTCATTTCATATAAATTTTATGTGATATGAAAGCCTTCAGAATTGAAACCCTCCAAAACAAGGAAGCCTATGTATTTTTGATAGTCATCCAGAAGTAGACTGGAAGACAGAAGATTATGGACTTAATGATAATAAACTGGGAAGAACTTAGTAATGCGTGATTTTTTTTTTTTTTTCAGATGCTTTTTGGCATTTCTGTATACTAATTCTTTTCCTCCAGGCATAGGGATGATCACTCTGGAATGGGAGTTTTTATGATATACTTCAGAGGAAGGTCAGATAATTCTTATGGTCTACAACACGGGAGAACAGCAGGAAAAAGCAAGACCTTCCTGTTTCTGCTGTTTTCTCAAATACCGAAGTGCCAAATTGTAGGGTAATGTGTCCTGAACCCTATCACCCATCAGTGTGAACATAGAGGACAATATCAGTAGCTTGTGAAATAATGAACACATGCTCTTTTTTTCCTCATCTTTAAAATTTTGTATGAGACCAGAAAGGAGCCCAAGTATGGATATTTTTTAAAGCTCTCTGCTGGCGCTAATAAGCAGCTAGAATTGAGAACTTCCAAAATTCTATAAAAAGGGGTGGAAGAGGTATTCCAGAAGCAGACTAAAATCTTTCCTGTACTTCAAGGTAGAGGTGAACAGGGAGGAATAAAGAACCAGGCCACGTCCCTTCACCAAATCAGGTCCTTCAAACCACAGGTCCGCCAAGTCAGGGAATGTTTCAATCAGTCATGTTTTTGAATTGAACCCAAAACAACATGGAAGTCAATGTTTTCCGCACAAGGTATTATTGGGAGATCTACCACCAAGCCAGGAAGAGGGATTCAACACAGTACTAGTGGGGACACTGATTAGAGAAAAATGTAATAGCTTCATGTTTGAATATCTCTGAGAACAAACCAGGTATAGAAACCTAACCTCTAGCACAGAGGAAAATTCCATAATGAAATTCTGACAAATTTTAATAGCTCAACTTGGGGAGCTTTATATGTTGTTCCCTCTGGAGTACCTCTCTCTCATCCCTGAAATATAAACTAATGAGTAACTAGAAAAAATTCAGGGACCGTCTTACATTTTGCTTTGGGTATAATCTCTATAATGGAATTTAGTAAGATCTAATAATGTCAGATACCCCCTAAGAATGGGGTTCATTAACTTTGCTGGACGCCTTCCTATATTTCCCAATGCCTCCTTTTACACTTGTAAAATAATGTGTACATCATCTGCCTTCCTTGTTCCACTACCATTTTTCTTTGTTTTTTGCATTCAGGTGAGGTGCTTATAGTTCACAAATGTCTCTCTCATGATAGGATAAGAACAAAACATTAGCCCCCAGAGATTCCTTTATCAGCAGAAAACTTGGCACCTTTGTCTAAAGAAAGCCTATCTTCTAGATGAGAAATATGTAATTATTCTTGCTTTAAATCCTTCACTCTTCTAAGATTACTTCTTAAACCTCGACTGTCTCAGCATGGTTATTCATATTCACAATGGACTTTATAACCTCTTGGGAATTTAAATTTCCTTTGCTAAGCCTCAATTTTTGTAAGCAGATCCTCAGCTTTTACATCACTGCCAGGTTCTGTCTAAGAGTAATACTTCATTTTAATAAACTTTAATTGCTACATTCATCTAGTTCATTATCCATGTGAATTGCCATTTACTGCTCTTTTAAAAATCTTTCCATCGGACTTTGCGTACACAGCCTGTAAACAAAGGCAGCTGCTGAATTTGTTCAGACTATTACCATTTGGGATGTGCCATCCACCTTTTGTTCCCAAATTAATTAGGGAAGATGAAACTGCTTACTTCCCAATTGACAGAACTGGCGTCTATGCAGGAGATGCCTTTACAGAAAGTAGATCATTTACTCCCAGAATTGCCAATCTAATGCAACTTCCTGTGTTTTCCAGGTGTGGTAGTGATCAATTATTCAGAGCCAATTGTTTCTAGGGGATGATAGATCAACTCTTGATGATATTGCCCACGCTATAAAATCTCTTTCTCCTCTGTATAGTAAACTTTAATCAGACACTGGGGATGGGGAATGTCAGGCAATTCTACCTGATTTGAAACATCCAAACTAAAAGCAACTACATATCTGCCTACTGAAGGGGATGGCAAATTTGTCCATTGAAAGTCATTAAGGACAACCAGCTCTCTGAACGGGATTGTAAATTGCATTTTGGACAGCAATCCTTATGAGAATGAAAATATTGTTTAATGAAATTGATTAAAAATAAAGGTATCCAGAAATAAAATCATGGCGAATAATAAAAGCTCCAGAGTAACATCTTTTTCTTGAGTCATGTTTAAGGGATAGCCTTAATCAGAAAAAATCAGAATCAGTATTCAGAGAGCATTTGTCTCTTTAAAGACCAATAACCTCCTTAACCATCACAGTACTCTATTATCACTCAGGGTTTTGATAAGATGTCAGAGGATTCTAACCATGGTTCCTTAAGTTACTATGGCTAGCTCTTACAATGTGTATGAAAATGTCATTTTATTGGCTCATAGCTTAGTTATAGAGATGAAATGCTAATATCCTTTTCTCTTTCCTTCTCCTATTAAAAAACAATCAGATCCAACCATGGGGGCTTGATGGATTATAATAGAAGGGGGACTCTAAGCATGTGCAGGGCAAGAAACAATACAAAAAGCAGGATAAGGTTATTGAAAAGAAATGACTATTTTCCTACTTTTTTTATTAGGTTGGCTGTATCATTCCAAAATCAAAACCTTTCTTGATGGAGAAGCACTAATACATGATGATTCTAAAACTTTCACCCAGCCCCCGAGGAGGCAGCCTAAAGCTCAACTGGCAATGTATGATACTTTCGTTTTTTCTTTACATTTTATTACCACAGTTGACTTTCTCTCTCCTTTTCTCTTTCTGGTTGTAATATATTGTGCAATATCATCACCTAGCAATAAAGAATACCAAAGAAATCTAAGTGTTATGTAACTGGCTGCTTGGTTGGCATTATGTTGCCAGAGCTCAGCTCAGTGTTATATATGGTAGAAATTACACACATTTTATCGCAAAAGACGTGAAAGGGTGACATTCAGCTTTTAATAAGTGCCGAGAACCCTGGGAAACTCATCAGCACTTGAAAACTGGGTAATAGCAAGAAAACACCTTGGACCAAAAAAGTAAACACTCTTCACGGTGGCCTCATCCCAGGAGAAATGACTAATAGCTTGTTATTTACTATCTATTTGGAATGACAAAAAGGTTTTTCCTTCTTTTCTCTGTCCAGGCAGTTGGTCATGGCTGTCGGAGTGCTGCTTTAAGAAAGGTGCTTGGGAAGGTCAGGGCTTAGCAAGAAATACTATCGTAATTGGTTAGTGATGTTTGTGATTGGCATCTGAAGAGAAGTAAGAAGTGTGTGTCAAGTGATTGCTATTAATAGATATCATGGCCTTAGCTTTCTTTTGTTTACCCATTAATCAACTTTATAATTCTTAGTCCTAGCCCCTCCTGAGAGCAAAATGCATCCCTTATGTGTCTTAAGTCTCCCTGAAGCTCTACAAAGTATAAACATCCCAGATACTGCAAAGGGAATGTTCTAGAACATTGATAAGACTTGGAAGGCAGACCTAGGTTGAAAATCGTTTGGACATATGTAAACAGCCAATGGGAACAGTATAATTGTAAAACTTGGGAGACGCACTAAAATGTAAAGAACAGAACCAAAAAGGATAGGGTATAGAAAAATGAGTATAGATGTTGGAAAGAGGTGAAGAATTTTGGTTAGGGTTGATGCTAATAAACATGGAAAGAAGGAGAAAAAAAAAAGGAAAAAAAATCCATGTTAAGTCTATTCTTTTTATGAGAACAAGAATAACAAATAAGTGGACATATGTGGAAAAGGGTTGGCTTATTAAACATTCACAGTGCAGTGTCAGAAAATGAAATTATATTAGGTTAGAGGCAAAGCACGTTTCTAATTGGTTTCTGTCCACAAGTGTAATCTAAACCTTAAGGGTTATTTGTTAAATTCCTGACAGCTTGCATGTATCACATTGTTCTATTATTATTCTAGAAGATGATAAAATTCTAGAAGTCTCTAAAACAATTTTCATAGTTTTTAAATCCTAGTAATCTCAGAATTTGTTTTCCTCTCATATAGTATTAGTCTATACTTTTTACATCTATATCTATTTGATTACTTATACAAAGAGTAAGACCACTGCAGAATATAATGTGTTTAATCACAATCATTATTTGTCCAAAGTGTACTCAATTGGTTTTCAATAAAAAATAAGCTCTAATGCCTTAAGGTGACCATTGTATGTAGTACAATGCACCTTGAATGACACTCTTTCTGTTTACCTTTGCTAATAACAAACCACTCGAAAACTTAGTGGCTTAAGACAGGGACATGTATTTCATCCATGAGTTTGCATTTGGCTGGTGCTCAGTGGAAACAGCTTGTTCCTGCTCTACTCAGTCAGCTAGGGTGGTTCCAAGGGTGGAGGATAGAATAATCTTAAAGCCTCACTGGCTATTGGCTGCGATCTCAGCTGGGAATGTGGCCAGATGCATACCCATGATCTTTTCGTGGCTCCCTCACAGCATGGTGATTGAGTTCCAAGGGCAAACTTCCATGAGGACTAGGAAGTGAACTGGAGAATGTTGAAGAATTTTTTAACGACTTAGCCTTGGGAGCCATATAGTGTCACTTCTGCTGTAGACACAGAGCCACCCAGATTCAAGCGGAGGGAATGTAATCCGCATCTCTCAATGGAGGAACACCAATGTCACATTGAAAGAAAAGCTAGTTGGGTGGGATAGATAGGTACCTCTATCTTTAGAAAATAAAATACGCTATAGTACTAATTATATACCACCTTTGGGAAGATGGATAAAATAATCACTCAATTTTCTTTCTTTTTTTTTTTTTTTGTATTTTATGGTTCATATGAGGAATCCAAAATGAGAAAGGTTAAACCAAGTGATTTGGATATTGGCTAAAAGTGATAACACAATGCCTAACACTCAGCAGGAACTCAATAAATTCTTCTCCTCCCAGTTAATAAAGTCATATCATTTTTATGGCATTACCCAGGGTTTTGTGAAACCAAAGAACTGAAATTAAATTTTAGTTATGTTTTAGACTTACATTAATTTCCTCAAAAATCTCTTTTAATGTGCTAACTTTATTATGTCTGGGAAATAGTTCGTTTATCATAGAATCTGACCTTATGGAATATGAAGTAGCATGGAGACATTAGCTTGTGTTTTATAACTGAAAACTCAAATGTCTCTTAGTGTATTAAGGCATAAGGTATTAGTTGGGAAATAATAGGGGAGAAAGAGCTGCATAGTAATTTTTTAAAAACCTAACATTTCCAAGTTCTCATAGTTTATCAAGATGATATAACTGAATCTATATGGTGTTTATTGTCAAAATCACCTAGATTTAAAACTTGACTGGCATTTTGTAGTTATGACATTAAAAATAATCACAATAATAGTAATAATAGTTAACATTTACTGAGTGTTCATTCCTAGCTAGATATTTTGCTAGGAACTTTGCATGTAAAATCTAATTTATTTCTTTTAGTAATTCTAAGGTAGAAACTATGGTTATTCCCACTTACAGATGTTACACAGTAATGGAATTGGTATTTGAACCTATTCTGTTTCATACAAACTTACCTTCTATGCAAATTCCTCAAATTTCTTGAGTGTCCTTATCTATACAATAAGGATATCATTATTAAAGAAATATAAATGAGATCATATATATGAAAATTATAGTACATAGTAAACACTTTATTGTTAATTTTATTTTCTCTTTAGGGACAAAGGAGTCAGTCATAGCCTAGGTGGCCTAGGTACTAACTCTAGTTACTTATGTTTGTGTCTTATATAGTTATAGATAGCCAGGGTTGAGAAAAGCCTTAGATGTCACTTTTTACCACCTGTTTTGAAGCTGAAGAAACCTGAGGTTTGGAAGGTCAGATGGATTACCCAGAGTCATAGAGTTAGCACATGGCAGAGCTGAGATCTAACTCTAACACTAGTGCTCTGCCAGTATATAATGCTGCCCTCTCGTTTCTTTGACAAGTAATTGTATTACAAGAACACAAAAAATAAGCTAATAACGAGATGCATGAAACTTGCCAATACTTTGTTTTATATTGATGCTTTTATAATTAAATTTAGTATTTTATTAAATGATTATTAGTAGTACATATTTATAAATATTTCCAAATCCCTAAAACTGAAATTTCATGTCATCCTCAATGACTGTTAAGTTACTAGGCAGTAACTCACCCCGCTAGGGTTAATTATTACACCTAATAACATTCATGCTGGAAACTCCTGCTTAGACTAATTACTCTCATAAATCTCTTTAGAGAAGTGTAAAATTCTCATTACTTAAATGATAAAACAACTAATCTACTAATCTTTGCTCCTTATCCCTTTGAGATAATAAGATTGCCAAGGTTGCTAGAGTTGAATGATGTTTTAAGGTAATTAAAAGTGTTGAAAGAACCAAGGGCCTAACGAGCTCACAATGATGTCTGGAAACTAAGGGAGAACAGAAATTGTAGAATAAAACGGAACGTGGAAAATTCACCCTTAAATTTATAAAGGGATTCTTTTCCATTTTAACCTGATTTTTAAACTTTTGTTGCAGAAGGAGGTCCTTGAACATGTGGTTAAATTTGCCATCATTTAAAACTACACTAAATACTTAAATTTTTCATTCATTTATTTATTCAACAAGTACACATGGGAACTGAAGATAAAACTATCAACAGGACTTCATCATTCACCTCACAGAGCTTGCAGTCTAGTATACAGGGAAGTCAACAATTTAAATATTGTATGCCTTGAAAGGCTTTTTTAAGGTGGTGTGACTCCATTTCACTGTAGCATTTTTCATCCACTGCCACTGCTGGTGACTCACAAGTACCACACGGCTTAGCAGAATCACCCAGCTCCAAAAAATGAGTTATTAACCTTTGGTACACCCCATGAATCTATTTGTTCATTGAAACGACCATTTCAGAGGTATATCAGTCTGGGTCCAAGCAGGAGAGAGAAACTACACCTGTTATTTGAACAGAGAAAATTTAATATAAAGAATGGATCTGGGCAACATAGTAAGACCCTGTCTCTACAAAAACTAAAAAAAAATTAGCTGCACATAGTGGCATGCACTTGTAGTGCTAGCTACTTCAGAGGCTGAGATAGGAGGATCTCTTGAGCTCAGGAGTTCCATGTGGCAGTGAACTATGATTGCAGCAGCCTGGCATGGGAGGGAGGGCTTTTACATATTATTAATAATCTATATTAACATTAAAAAACATTTACAAACACAACATTAATAAAACACAAAACATTAATAAACACAACATTTACAAAACATTACCACAAACATTATTAAAACACATAAAACATTTAATAAAACATACAAAACATATTAAACATAACACACTAAAACACAAAATTATTATAAAACACAAACAACACAGGCCCCATGATGACATGATGATGCATATGATGCATATTTTATTACATATGCACATTACATACATGCATTTACATGACACATATTTAATATTTTTACATATTACATATTTTTACATGACATATTTTATTATTTATTACATATATTTATTTACATACATATATACATTTAATATTATTTTTAATATTTAATATTTTATTATTTATTACATGACGTTATTTTTACATTTACTACATATTAAACATATTTTTATTTTATTTATTATTTACATATTATTTATTATTTACATGCATATTTACATATTATTTACATATATTTATTACTTACATGCATATTTATTATTTACATATTTTATTATTACTTTATTATTTTATTTATTACTATTTAATATTTTATTATTTACATTTATTTACTTCACACATTTTACATTTATTATTTACATATTTACACACACAAACACATTTACAAACATATTTACTAAAACACACATTTACTAAACACATTTATTTTTTACATGGACATAATATTTACATTTAATATTTACTATTTACACATTTGACATTTACACACATACTATTTACATTTATTTTACATGCATTATTTATTTACACATTTATTAAAACACATTAAAATTACATTATTTAATAAAACACATATTTACATGCACACACATTTAATATTTACATTTACACATTTACACATTATTTAAAACATATTTACATTTAATATTTTATTTTTTATTTACATTTTATTTACATTTACTAAAAAAAACATTTATTTACACATTTATTTACACATTTACATTTATTTACATTATTTATTATTATTTACATATTTACACATGACATTTACACATATTATTTACATTATTTAAGAGGAGAGAGGAGGAGGATAGGAGGAGGGAGGAGGGAGAGAGGAGGAGAGAGGGAGAGGAGGAGGAGAGGAGGAGGGAGAGGAGGAGAGGGAGGAGAGGGAGAGGAGAGGAGAGGAGAGAGGAGAGGGAGGAGGAAAGGAGAGGAGGAAGGAGGGAGGAGGAGAGAGAGAGGAGGAAAGAGAGGAAGGAGAAAGAGGAGAAGGAGAGAAAGAGAAAGAGAGGAGAAAGAGAGAGAGGAAAGAGAGGAAAGGGGGGAGAGAGAGAAGAGACAAAGAAAGAAAAGAATGGTGGAAGAATATAATGAAGGAAGAAAGAAAGAATAATGGAAGGAAAAGAACACAGGTAACAGGTTGGAACTATGAAAACTTCTAGACTTGAAGGAGGGACCCTGTAGTCCCAGATCTTCAAGGAGAGGGTATGACTTGGTTGGCACTGATGTCTGGAGGTTTTAGGGGGAGGCATGATGAAGCTTGTTCTATAAGTGTTGGAAAAAGGAAACACCAATTCACCTATTACTAGGAACTGTTGCTGCTGGGATGAAGAACATTCCTGAGGTGTTACTCACAGTAACAGGAAGACCACAGAAAACCAGAAACACACAGAAAAGAACATGTTCTCTTTCCTTCTCCAGCCTTGCAGTCCTCTGCAGTCCCCCTACTGGCAGAGTCTAACAGGACTAGCTGGCAAAACAGAACTGTGGTTTGTCTGAGTCCCAGCTCGCATCGAGAAGCAAAGTAGTAGTCCTGAATGAGTTTGGAACCAAAAGGCGATAATTTAATAACTAGGGCAAATGGGAAGCCAACAGAGTGGGCCCTGGACTCTGCTAGCCTCAAAACCTCTTATCCAGTGCCTGAGAAATACACCTTAAACTCCCTTCTGTGTAGTTCTGTGAGGATGAGTTCCCCTCGTATGTGGGGAGAAAGGCCACTAGGAGGGAATCTATGTGGACATGTTTATCCTCTAGCCTTTATTATTCCCTCTCTATTATGAGATAATACACACAATTATCATAATATCTACAGATGCATTTAGGATATCCTTCCTTTCTGGCCTCTTGGCCAATATCTCTTCATGGGGAAATAGTATAATATTTGGAGATGTTCCTAGACTCTACCAACTCCTTTGGTTTTGCCAACAGCATGGTAAGGGTTATTGTAGGTGATGTGGTTTGAATATGTGTGCCCAAATCTCAAGTTTAACTGTAATCCCCAGTGTTGGGGGTGGAGCCTGATGGAAGTGATTGGATCATGGGGGCAGAGTTCTCACGAATGGCGCAGCACTATCCCCTTGGTGCTGTTCTTATGATAGTGAGTGAGCTATCATAAGATCTTATTGTTTTAAAAGTGTGTAGCATCTCCTTTCGCCTTTCTCCTCCTCCAACCATGTGAAGTGCTTGCTCCCCCTTCACCTTCTGCCATAATAGAAAGTTCCCTGAGGCCTCACCAGGAGCTGATACTGCCAGGCTTCCTGTACAACCTGTGGAACCATAATCCAATGAAACATCTTTACTTTATAAATTACCCAGCCTCAGGTATTTATTTATAGCAATGTGAGAATGGACTAATACAGTAGGGATACATAGTACCTTTCCTTTCTACTAAGGGAGCCTCCAAAATCACTTTTTGCATGGTATTGACTGAGAAATTGGTCAGCTGCTGGCTGTTTTCTTTGGGAGAGATACAGTTCTGGGAATTAACTAGGATAGCTAAGAATGTGACTTTTAGAAGGAAGGATGAAAATAATGAATTAGGCTCAGAGAATGGCATAGAACGGTTCTTTAGGGGAAAATACAGACATTGTAGAGCAATGGTTTGCATTCATCTTTTTAAACTTTTATGTTTACATACTAAAATGTTGGTGGGTATGCTCAAGAGATCAAAATATTAAAGTACTCCAATACCACACATCAATAATCACAACTCTACAACTTCATAGCAGGGTTTCAAAATGTTTACAAAAGCATTTATAGTAAACCTGCTAGTCACGAATTGGCCCTTCAGCATCATGTAACTGTTTAGGTAAAATTATTTACTGCCTTGAGCACACTGTTGTAT
Source organism: Papio anubis (assembly GCF_008728515.1). Taxonomy (NCBI): domain Eukaryota; kingdom Metazoa; phylum Chordata; class Mammalia; order Primates; family Cercopithecidae; genus Papio; species Papio anubis. The sequence goes on along the minus strand of NC_044987.1, from coordinate 30,650,681 downwards.
TTTCCTGTATACTTCAGATAACTTGCCCCCTTCCCTTGGTGCCAGCTGGCTATGCCACACTTCTAATCTAGTCATATTAGGTTGTACCTTGCTTTACCTGCACTGCAGGTGGCATTCAGGCTAATGCTCCAGCTCACAGGCATCACCATTAGAGTTGTTTCCAAACATAAGACAGAGTCCAAGATGGCCGAATAGGAACAGCTCCGGTCTGCAGCTCCCAGCGAGATTGACACAGAAGACAGGTGATTTCTGCATTTCCAACTCAGGTACCTGGTTCATCTCATTGGGACTGGTTGGACAGTGGGTACAACTCACAGAGGGCAAGCTGAAGCAGAGTAGGGTGTTGCCTCACCCAGGAAGTGCAAGGGGTCAGGGTATTTCCCTTTCCTAGACAAGGGAAGCCATGACCAACTGTACCTGGAGGAATGGTACACCTCTGCCCAAATACTGTGCTTTTCCCACAGTCTTAGCAACTGGCAGACCAGGTGATTCCCTCCTGTGCCTGGCTCAGTGAGTCCCATGCCCATGGAGCCTTGCTCACTGCTAGCACAGCAGTCTGAGATTGACCTGTGGGGCTGCAGCCTGGCAGGGAGAGGGGTGTCCACCATTGCTGAGGCTTGAGTAGGTAAACAAAGTGGCTGGGAAGCTCGAAATGAGCAGTGCCCACCACAGCTCAGCAAGGCCTACTGCCTCTATAGATTCCACCTCTCTAGGCAGGGCATCGATGAACAAAGGCAGGAGACAACTTCTGCAGACTTAAACGTTGCTGTCTGACAGCTCTGAATAGACCAGTGGTTCTCCCAGCATGGCATTCAAGCCCTGAGAATGGACAGACTGCCTCCTCAAGCAGGTCCCTGACCCCTGTGTGGCCTGACTGGGAGACACTTCCCAGTAGGGGCCGACAGACGCCTCATACAGGCAGGTGCCCCTCTGGGTTGAAGCTTCCAGAGGAAGGATCAGGCAGCAATATTTTCCGTTCTGCAATATTTGCTGTTCTGCAATATTTGCTGTTCTGCAGCCTCTGCTGGTGATACCCAGGCAAACAGGGTCTGGAGTGGACCTCCAGCAAACTCCAACAGACCTGTAGCTGAGGGGCCTGACTGTTAGAAGGAAAACTAAAACAGAAAGGAACAGCATCAACATCAACAAAAAAGGACATCCACACCAAACCCCCATCTGTAGGTCACCAAAATCAAAGACCAAAGGTAGATAAAACCACAATGATGGGGAGAAACCAGAGCAGAAAAGCTGAAAATTCCAAAAACCAGAGTGCCTCTTCTCCCCCAAAGGATCGCAGCTCCTTGCTGGCAACAGAACAAAGCTAGATGGAGAATGAGTTTGACGAGTTAACAGAAGTAAGATTCAGAAGATCGGTAATAACAAACTTCTCTGAGCTAAAGGAGCATGTTCTAACCCATTGCAAGGAAGCAAACATCCTTGAAAAAAAGGTTAGATAATGGCTAACTAGAATAAACAGTGTAGAGAAGACATTAAATGACCTGATGGAGCTGAAAACCACAGCACAAGAACCTCATCATCCATGTACAAGCTTCAGTAGCTGATTTGATCAAGTGGAAGAAAGGATATTAGCGATTGAAGAAAAAATTAATGAAATAAAGCGAGAAGACAAGAGAAAAAAAACGGTGAAAAGAAATGAACAGAGCCTCCAAGAAATATGGGACTATGAAAAGACCAAATCTACATTTGATTGGCATACCTGAAAGTGATGGGAAGAATGGAACCAAGTTAGAAAACACTCTTCAGGATATTATCCAGGAGAACTCCCCCAACCTAGCAAAGCAGGCCAACATTCTGATTCAGGAAATACAGAGAACACCACAAGATACTACTTGAGAGGAACAACCCCAAGACACATAATTGTGAGATTCACAAGGTTGAAATGAAGGAAAAAATGTTAAGGGTAGCCAGAGAGAAAGTCAGATGGGCTTCCCTTTGTGGGTAACCTGACCTAACAGTGGATCTCTCGGCAGAAACTCTACAAGCCAGAAGAGAGTGGGAGCCAATATTCCATATTCTTAAAGAAAAGAATTTTCAACCTAGAATTTCACAGCCAGCAAAACTAAGCTTCATAAGTGAAGGAGACATAAAATCCTTTACAGACAAGCAAATGTTGAGAGATTTTATCACCACCAGGCCTGCCTTACAACAGCTCCTGAAGGAAGCACTAAACATGGAAAGGAACAACTGGTATCAGTCACTGTAAACATGCCAAATAGTAATGACTATCGATGCTATGAAGAAACTGCATCAACCAGGGGCAAAATAACCAGCTAACATCATAATGATAGGATCAAATTCACACATAACAATACTAACCTTAAATGTAAATGGGCTAAATGCCCCAATTAAAAGACACAGACTGGCAAATAGGATAGAGTCACGACCCATCAGTTTGCTGTATTCAGGAGACCCATCTCACATGCAGAGACACACATAGGCTCAAAATAAAGGGATGGAGGAAGATCTATCAAGCAAATGGAAAACAAAAAAAAGCAGAGGTTGTAATCCTAGTCTCTGATAAAACAGACTTTAAACCATCCAAGATCAAAACAGACAAAGAAGGCCATTACATAATGGTAAAGGGATCAATTCATCAGGAAGAGCTAACCATCCTAAATATATATGCACCCAATACAGGAGCACCCAGATTCATAAAGCAAGTCCTTAGAGACTTACAAAGAGACTTAGACTCCCATACAATAATAATGGGAGACTTTAACACCCCACTGTCAACATTAGACAGATTAACGAGACAGAACATTAACAAGGATATCCAGGAATTGAATTCAACTCTGCACCAAGTGGACCTAATAGACGTCTACCGAACTCTCCACCCCAAATCAACAGAATATACATTCTTCCCAGCACCACATCACACTTATTCCAAAATTGACCACATGGTTGGAAGTAAAGCACTCTTCAGCAAATGTAAAACAACAGAAATTATAACAAACTGTCTCTCAGACCACAGTGCAATCAAACTAGAACTCAGGACTAAGAAACTCAATCAAAACCGCTCAACTACATGGAAACTGAACAACCTGCTCCTGAATGACTACTGGGTACATAACGAAATGAAGGTAGAAATAAAGATGTTCTTTGAAACCAATAAGAACAAAGACACAACGTACCAGAATCTCTGGGACACATTATAGCAGTGTGTGGAGGGAAATTTATAGCACTAAATGCCCACAAGAGAAAGCAGGAAAGATCTAAAATTGACACCCTAAATCACAATTAAAAGAACTAGAGAAGCAAGAGCAAACAAATTCAAAAGCTAGCAGAAGGCAAGAAATAACTAAGATCAGAGAATAACTGAAGGAGATAGAGACACAAAAAACCCTTCAAAAAAAAAAAAAAAAAAAATCAATGAATCCAGGAGTTGGTTTTTTGAAAAGATCAACAAAATAGACAGACAGCTAGCCAGACTAATAAAGAAAAAAATAGAGAAGAGTCAAATAGACACAATAAAAAATGATAAAGGGGATATCACCACTGATCCCACAGAAATACAAGCGACCATCAGAGAATACTATAAACACCTCTATGCAAATAAACTAGAAAACCTAGAAGAAATGAATAATTTCCTGGACACTTACACCCTCCCAAGACTAAACCAGCAAGAAGTTGAATCGCTGAATAGACCAATAACAGGCTCTGAAATTGAGGCATTAATAGCCTACCAACCAAAAACAGCCCAGGACCAGACAGATTCATAGCTGAATTCTACCAGAGGTACAAAGAGGAGCTGGTACCATTCCTTCTGAAACATTCCAAAAAATAGAAAAAGAGGGAATCCTCCCTAACTCATTTTATGAGGTATCCTGATACCAAAGCATGGCAGAAACACAACAAAAAAAGAGGATTTTAGACAATATCTCTGACGAACACTGATGCAAAATCCTCAATTAAATACTGGCAAACCAAATCCAGCAGCACATCAAAAAGCTTATCCACCATGATCAAATCAGCTTCATACCTGGGATGCAAGGCTGGTTCAACATATGCAAATCAATAAATGTAACCCATCACATAAAGAAAGCCAGTGACAAAAACCGTATGATTATCTCAATAGATGCAGAAAAGGTATTTGACAAAATTCAACAGTGCTTCATGATAAAAACTCTCAATAAACTAGGTATTGATGGAATGTATCTCAAAGTAATATGAGCTATTTATGACAAACCCACAGCCAATATCATACTGAATGGGCAAATACTGGAAGCAGTCCCTTTAAAAACTGGCACAGGAAAAGGATGCCCTCTTCTCTGCACTCCTATTCAACATAGTGTTGCCAGGGCAATCAGGCAAGAGAAAGAAATAAAGGGTATTCAATTAGGAAAAGATGAAGTCAAAATGTCCCTGTTTGCAGATGACATGATTGTTTATTTAGAAAACCCATCATCTTAGCCCCAAACCCCTTTAAGCTGATAAGCAACTTCAGCAGTCTCAGGATACAAAATCAATGTGCAAAAATCACAAGCATTTGTATATACCAAAAACAGACAGAGAACCAAATCATGAGTGAACTCCCATTCACAATTGGTACAAAGAGAGTAAAATACCTAGGAATGCAACTTATGAGGGATGTGAAGGACCTCTTCAGGGAGAACTACAAACCACTGCTCAACGAAATAAAAGAGAACACAAACAAAATGGAAGAACATTCCATGCTCATGGATAGGAAGAATCAATATCATAAAAATGGCCATACTACCCAAGGTAATTTATAGATTCAATGCCATCCCCATCAAGCTACCAATGAGTTTCTTCACAGAATTGGAAAAAACTACTTGAAAGTTCATATGGAATCAAAAAAGACCCTGCATAGCCACGCCAATCCTAAGCAAAAAGAACAAAGCTGGAGGCATCATGCTACCTGACTTCAAACTATACTACAAGGCTACAGTAACCAAAAAAGCACGGTACTGGTACCAAAACAGAGATATAGACCAATGGAACAGAACAGAGGCCTCAGAAATAATGCCACACATCTACAACCATCTGATCTTTGATTAACTTGACAAAAACAAGCAATGGGGAAAGGATTCCCTATTTAATAAATGGTGCTGGGAAAACTGGCTAGTCATATGTAGAAAGCTGAAACTGGATCCTTCCCTTACACTTTATACAAAAATTAACTCAAAATGGATTAAATACTTAAATTGTAAGACCTAAAACCACAAAAACCCAGGCAATACCATTCAGGATATAGGCATTGGCAAAGACTTCATGACTAAAACACCAAAATCAATGACAACAAAAGCCATAATAGAAAAATAGGATCTAACTAAACTAAAGAGCTTCTGCACAACAAAAGAAACTATCATCAGAGTGAACCGGCAACCTACAGAATGGGAGAAAATTTTTGCAATCTATCCATCTGACAAAGGGCTAATATCCAGAATCTATAAAGAACTTAAATTTACAAGAAAAAAAAAACCATCAAAAAGTAGGCAAAGGATATGAACAGACACTTCTCAAAATAAGACATTTATGCAGCCCACAGACACATGAAAAAATGCTCATCATCACTGGTCATCAGAGAAATGCAAATCAAAACCATAATGAGATACTATCTCACGCCAGTTAGAATGGCGATCATTAAAAAGGAAACAACAGAGGCTGGAGAGGATGTGGAGAAATAGGAACGCTTTTACAATGTTGGTGGGAGTGTAAATTAGTTCAACTATTGTGGAAGACAGTGTGGCAACTCCTCAAGGATCTAGAACCAGAAATACCATTTGACCAAGCAAGCCCATCACTGGGTATACACCTAAAGGATTATAAATCATGCTACTATAAAGACACATGCACACGTATGTTTATTGTGGCACTATTCACAATAGCAAAGACTTGGAACCAACCCAAATGTCCATCAATGATAGACTGGATTAAGAAAATGTGACACATATACACCATGGAATACTATGCAGCAATAAAAAAGGATGAGTTCATGTCCTTTGCAGGGACATGGATGACACTGGAAACTATCATTCTGAGCAAACTATCACATGGATAGAAAATCAAACATTGCATGTTTTCACTCACAGGTGGGAGTTGAACAATGAGAACACAAGGACAGAGGGTGGGGAATATCACACACTGCGGCCTATCAGAGGGTGGGGGGCTGGGAGAGGGATAGTAGTTGGAGAAATACCTAATGTAAATGATGAGTTGATGGGTGCAGCCAACCAACATGGCACATGTATACCTATGTAACAAACCTGCACATTGTGCACATGTACCCTAGAGCTTAAAGTATATCTATAAAAGAGTGTCTCCTCAGTCATAGCAAAAATACATTTTTACACATCAGTAAAAATTAAAGTGCATTCTTTGTGCTCTCTCTCTCTTCCAACATGAATATGGGTAGGCCAGGTATTTGTTTTAGAACAGTCTCTTATCTTGTAAGTACTATATATGTGTTAGCTTAATAAAATATTGAGATAGTGAGTTATGGTTTAAGAAAAGACAATGGTAATTGTGTTGCGTCAGGAAATGGAAGAAGAGTAAGAATATATAACCCTCTTTCCAATTCAGTTCCTTGCACTCAGTGGTCTAAACATTAGTTGCTCCTATCAGCTAACATTTTCATTTGGAAGTGATTATACTGAAATGATTACAGTAAGTTTGGCTTTGAAATATTCATGACAAATATAACAAAAGTGGCACAATGATATGATCCTATGGGGATATTGATTATTAGAAATATGGCAATCGCAGTGAATAACTATATTTTATAAGCCCTTGAGGTCCAGCTACTTGGGATACCATTTAATAAATAAAAGTAGAAGCAATATATGGATTCTCTCAGTGTCATCTGTATTTCCTTCAGGTTTTCAATCATATATATGAAAATAAACCCAATCTACAGCCCCAATCTGCACATCCCATACAGTATACATCAGCCACACGTAGCTATGTAAATTAAGGAAAACCAAAAATTTAGTTCTTAATTGCACTTGCCACATTTCACATGTCAACAGTCACATATGGTGGCGACCATATTGGACAGCACAGGTATTAGAACACTCCAACATTGCAGAAAAATCTACTGGATAGTGACAGACTGTACCTACAGTTAGGAACTCTATTAGGGCTCAGTTTGGGGTTTAATTATATCTAAAATTCTTCTAACAGAGGCATGTGAATGCTAAACCAAAGAAGATAGGAAACAGAGGCAGTAATTAGTTTCTCTATTGCCACATTTGAAAGAGTTAAATTCTGCCATAAGGTGTATCGTTCTCCATTATCATTAGTTTTAGTTTGGTGGGGCGAGATGAGAAGGCTCATCCCAAATGCCTTTTGAATATATAGTACCCTTAGAGTAGGACGGATTCCAAGAGATCCACCCAGAATCATCTTATCTGAAGTTTATATAACTTTAAAAAGGTGTATTGAGAGTAACTTACAAAGATTTTGCAGGATTCATGACTCATTTATCTGTAGCATCTACTTAGGTAACCTTCATTTTTCAGGAGTTAAACACTCAGCAGGAATGTACTTATTAGAGACAATAACCACTGCTGCATCTCCAGGCAACATGGAAACACTTAACCTGACCTGCAGATGACAGAAGAATCGGCAGTCGCTTCTTTTGCCACGTCCACCACAGATGGTTCTCAGGAGCTGATTACTTGGTACTGATGATGTAGTTTGTGAGAGGAAGGCAACAGTTATCTAATGAACATCTTAAATGTCACAACAACATTTAAGACACAATAAGAAAGGTAAGTAATCTTATTCCTGTTTTACAGATGGGAAACTGAGGCTCATAAAGTTTCAGTAACATGGCCAGGGTCTCATAGGTAGAAAGTGATTGCAAAATTTTGGGGGAAAAAAAGAGCAGCAGGGGGGTGTTGCAGTGCCTCATGCCTGTAATCCTTGTGCTTTGAGAGGCTGAGGCAGGAGGATTGTTTGAGGCCAAGGGCTTAAGACTAGCCCGGGCAACATAGTGAGACCCCCCGCCCCGTCTATAAAAAATTTAAAAACTATAGCCAGGCATAGTGATGCATGCCTGTATTCCCAGACATAGGCTGGGGCAGGAAGATTGCTTGAATCCAGGAGGTCAAGGCTGCAGTGAGCTATAATTGCACCACCGCACTCCAGCCTAGATGACAGAGCTAGACTCAGACATACACACACCCACAGACCAAAAAAGAAAAGAAAAAAAAAAGGAAAAAAGGGAGGATTGGGGGAGGCTTTTTTCCTCCATACCACACTATCTCCCAGAGGGAGAAAAGGGGCAGATCCTGGGGAATTTTTCCTTAAGGATTCAGACCACCTCGTTCTGCCATCAGTTATGCTATTTTGGGGCATCTTGTGTCAACAGAGTGAGGATAAGTACCTTTTGAAAGCTGAAGAGATAATACACACAAAAATGTTTTTCTGCACCATCCTATCCCGTCAGCACTTGGCTCTAAACGGCAGAGTGTGCCAAACTGAAGCAGCTGGGTCGCTGTTGTTTGGCTTGTTCACAGACACCTGTGTAAAAAAAAAAAACTTGGAGAAACATTGTTACTTCTCATTCCATCTGCCTTTCCTAACCTACCTTTTCTTTTATTCATTATTTTATGTTTTTTTAATATTTAATTGACAAAGAATAATTGTATATGTTTATGGGGCGCAATGTGATGTTTCAATACACGAAAAGATCAAATCAGGCTAATTAGCATATTCATCACCTTTTCTTCTCTAAATTACAAATGAGTTGTCCAAGGTCAATGCTCAGCAGCTTTCTGCTCTTCCTCACAGGGCAAGCATCACATCTATGCCTGAGTTAGAGGAACTGCTAACTAGGGCTGCACAAAATCACAGAGACACAAGAAACAGAGGCGAACACAGTGACCTCATTTATGATGCTCACAAGCTCCACAAATACTCACATAGAGCAACCACTATAGACATCACAGGAGCAGAGGCTGCCTCCTTTTTGAAGCTTATTTTTTGAATCTCCTGTGGCAAGGATAATTTGACAGGCCTAACAGCAAGCACCAGCTCCTTTGTGTACTGGTCTATGCTTTTGTAACACACATTCTACCTCTAGATACTGAAGTCATTTTATTTGAACCAGAATAAGACACCAAACAGGCACGAGGCTGTCATAAATGTCAAAATTCGAGAAAGTCTTAGAAATTTTTTATGAGCTTAATTTTTGTCTCCTAGAGTCTGAGCCCAGAACTCTAGATATATATTTCATAAAACATGATTTTCCTTTCTGATTTGCATTTGAAAGTTTGCTTTTAATGGACTCCTGTACAATTGCACGGTTCAGTATTACCCATGGGGCATGTGTTTGAAAAATTTCTACTGAGCTGCAGCATGAGAAGATGTATTATTCAGTAGCCACTTGTTATAATTCAGGCAGCTTTGTACAGTGAAAAATAGGAAGACAGAATTAATGAAATGTGTAAATAAAACAATACATTATAATCTGTGCAAAAGCTAATTTGCTAATTTGCTATACAGTAAATGTAATATGTCTTGATCCTATTGAAGCATATTATGCAGTGTCTTGTGAAATCTTATTTGCAAAATTAATTTAAATGGTCTTGGAACAGAGATGAAGGACTGTAAACAATGGTAGCAATAAATGGCACACCTGTAAGTAAGGAGCAGCATTCAGCCAGTTGAGAGGGAAGGCTGTCAGTCTTGCCCGGCAGAGTGGAGAAGGTAGTGGGTGAGGAAATAGGTGGGAAGGGAGTGTTTGTGAGTTAACTGAAGGTCACCAAAAAGCCAACAGTGAGGTAGATTCTCAGCATTTCATTCTTTCCTATTCCCAAACACAACTGCCATTACTTTTTTTGTTTCTTTTTAGAACAGGGAGAATGAAAATCCTCTCTTTGCCTTTCTCAAGCATACTCTACATAGGCTTCCTCTGGCTGTCCTTCAGCCATTGGATCTCAGCCTTACCTAGAACCCAGTGTTGGGGTTTGGTACACAATTCCTTTGGTAATCACACAGCCTTGCTAAGGAATCTTTTTTTGCTTAGGATTGGGATTGTGATGGTTGTGATGGTTAATACTGGGTATCAACTGGATTGGATTGAGGGATACAAAGTATTAATCCTGGTTGTGTCTGTGTGGGTGTGGCCGAAAGAGATGAACATTTGAGTCAGTGAGCTGGGGAAGGCAGATCCACACTTAATATGATGGGCACAATCCAAGCAGCTTCCAGCTAATATAAAGCAGGCAGAAAAATGTGAAAAGGAGAGATGGGCCTAGCCTCCCAGCCTGCATCTTTCTCCCATGCTGGATGCTTCGTGCCCTTGAACATCGGACTCCAAGTTCTTCAACTTGGGGACAGACTGGCTCTCCTTGCTCCTCAGCTTGCAGACAGCCTATTGTGGGACCTTGTGATTGTGTAAGTTAATACTTAATAAACTTATATATATATCTCCATCCTATTAGTTCTGTCCCTCTAAGAGAACCCTAATACAGGTGTTAACTGGGACATTGGTTTTATGCTTTGGTTTGACAAATATTTATGAGTACTTTATATGTATTAGGCACTGTCTAGAGTCTAGGTTTACAACTGTCAACACAACACTCTCCCTGTTCCCCGGTGTAGGGGGAATTCAGGTGTTAACAATATACTCTAGGTTCCCTAGCCAAAAACTAGCCAGTCGTCTTGCAAATTCATGCTTTCAGAATCAAAAGTGAAACAAAGAGTTTCAAAGAGTCTTTTTGTGTGTGTGTGTGTGTGTGATTATGCCTCTGAGGGCAACAGGTAACCTAAGGCTGATACCTGGGGCCACTGCCATCCTGAGTTAGGCAAACCCAACATCACAGAATTAAGTAGATTAGAGTCTATTTGATAAGTGGAGATTTAGAAAACTGAGACATCGTCAAGACATGAAAATTCATAAATATTTATTTTGTATCTTAAGAGGTCGAGACCCCAAATATCCTCTATCTGTCCTGACATGATGGTCATGTACGTGACCATCTTCCTCTACTGGATCTGTTAAAGGGTGGCTGTGGTACATTCTAGAGCTCCAGGAAGGGAGACACACCAGAAATTCCAGACATCTAAGCAGCATGCATTAACAATTATTAAGCTTCATTAGAGAACTCTTGTTTTAAGCTCAGTCTACTCCAGTCATTTTGTAGCCAGAGCAGGGCCTCATGCCTTGTAAAAACATAACCCAAGAGACACAATCACCTCAGGCAATATTTTGAATTAAATTACTAGAGTTCACACAGCTCTAATTTGCCATAAACCATATGCCCTCTGTGCAGGAATTTTATGTGGTAAGGATTTATGCCTATCATTTACAAAGACAGTTTATGGATCTTTTTTAAACCTAATTGACATATAGTTCAGCCACACTGTAATCTACATTTTAACTTTTTGTAGTCAAAGCTAGTGAACAGCTAAAATAGCTAAGGTCCATTCATGAGCAATTGCTAAATAAATAAACCCATCACTTTCTCAGCAAATGCTTCAATGAGCACTAGTAGCGTACACACGATTTGGCATCTGGTAGAGATCCCTTCAAGGATCTATCTAAGCAGTAGGACTGCATTTTTTTTTTTTTTTTTTTTTTGGTCTATCACTGGTAGAAGGCTTTCATTAAAGGTTCATGTAACAAGTTTATTCTCCAGTCTTCATCAGAGAACTTCTCAGCAGCTACTAATGCTTCAGCACTTATGACTAGGTTCTTCTGAATGGAGAAGGTTGAGGTGGGCAAAGGCTGAAGCAGAATCTTCATCATTGTTCCCCTCACTTTGGTATCATCTCCTAAATAACCTTTACCTGGGATGACAGCCCCAGAGAAACCTGCACAAGATGGAGAACAGGCAATTGGATGGCTAACGTGGTGGGCTGCTCTGCTCCTGGACTAGGGAAATGGGCAAGGAGGTGAGCTTGAAATTCTTCCATTCCTCACCTAATCTCTGAGGGAATGCTTCAGGTAGATGTATAAGAATTGTGGAGATAAGGGAACCTTTGTACATGGTTGGTAGGAATGTAAATTCGTATAGCCACCATGGAAAACACTATGGCAGTTACTCAAAAATTAAAAACAGAACTACTATGTGATTTAGCAATCCTGCTTCTGGGTGTTTACACAAAAGACTTGAAATTGATATGTCAAAAAATGTATGTGCTCCCATGTTCACTGCAGCACTATTCATAATATCCAAGTTATGGAACCAACCTAAGTGTCCGTCAATAGATAGAAAAAATGTGGTATATACACACAAGGAAATACTATTTAGCTTTAAAGTGAAGGAAAGTCTGTCATTCGTGACAACATAAATGGAATTGGAGAACATTATGTTAATTAAAATAAGCCAAGGCATAGAAGGACAAATACACTTTCTCATATATGGAATGTAAAACAAACTCAAAGAAGCAGAGAGTAGAATGGTGGTTATAGAAGCTGAGGGGATGAGGGCAATGGGGAGATGATGGTCAGAAGGTAAAAAGCCTCAGTTAGAAAGGAAAAATAAGGTTTTTTTCCCTTTGTGACATATTACACAGTATGGTGAATGTAGTAAATAATATACATTTCAAAATTGCTAAGAAAAAATTGCAAATGTTCTCACCACAGGAAATATTTGAGGTGATAGATATGTTAATTAGCTTGATTTAATTATTCTACATTCTATTCATAAATTGTAACATCACTTTGTATCCCAAAATATATAAAACTATAATTTGTCAATTTACAACTAAAAATGAAAAATTTAAAACTAATTAAAAACTCCTGCTACTTTTTACAAAGTTTCAGTTACACAAGATGAATAAGTTCTAGAGAGCTAATGCACAGCATGGTGACTATGGTTAACACTGTATTGTATACTTGAAATATATTGGGGGAACTCGCCCACGACGGTTAACGGGGGTTCTTTTCTATTTCCCTAAGTGTCAGCTGGTCTGAGAAATAAAGGGAAAGAGTACAAAAGAGAGAAATTTTAAAGCTGGGTGTCCGGGGGAGACATCACATGTCGACAGGTTCTGTGATGCTCTGAGCCATAAAACCAGCAAGTTTTTATTAGCGATTTTCAAAAACAGAGGCAGTGCACGAATAGGGTGTGGGTCACAGAGATCATATGCTTCACAAGGTAATAAAATATCACAAAGCAAATGGAGGCAGGGCAAGATCACAGGACCATACGATGGGGCGAAATTAAAATTGCTAATGAAGTTTTGGGAACGCATTGTGATTGATAACATCTTATCAGGAGACAGGATTTGAGAGAAGACAACCTGTCTGACCAAAATTTATTAGGTGTGAGTCCTTCCTTGTCCTAATAAGCCTGGGAGTGCTACAGGAGACCAGGACTTATTTCCTCCCTTCGGCTTCAACCGTAAAAGACAGCTGCCCCTAAAGGGGCTGTTCATAGGCCTACCCTCAGGGGTGCATTCTCTTTCTCAGGGATGTTCCTTGCTGAGAAAAAGAATTCAGCGATATTTCTCCTATTTGCTTTTGAAAGAAGAGAAGTATGGCTGTGTTCTGCTTGGCTTACCAGCAGTCAGAGTTTAAGGTTATCTCTCTTGTTCCCTGAACATTGCTGTTATCCTGTTCTTTTTTTCAAGGTGCCCAGATTTCATATTGTTCAAACACACATGCCCTACAAACAATTTGTGCAGTTAGCACAATCATCACAGGGTCCTGAGGTGACATACATCCTCCTCAGTTTACGAAGATGACGGGATTAAGAGATTAAAGTAAAGACAGGCATAGGAAATCACAAGGGTATTGACTGGGGAAGTGATAAGTGTCCATGAAAACTTCACAATTTGTGTTCAGAGATTGCAGTAAAGACAGGCATAAGAAATTATAAAAATATTAATTTGTGGAACTAATAAATGTCCATGAAATCTTTACAATTTATGTTCTTCTGCCATGGCTTCAGCCTGTCCCTCTGTTCGGGGTCCCTGACTTCCTGCAACAGAAATATGCTAAGGGGGTAGAGCTTAAGAGTCCTCACCCCCCACCTCCCTGCACACAGAGAGAGAAAGAAAAGATGGTAACTATGTGAGGTGATTGGTATGGTAATTAGCTTGACTGTGGTTTTAATTTCACAATGTACACATATACAAAACAACAAGTTGTATACCTTAAATACAATTTCTATTTGTCAATTATACCTCAATAAAACTGAAAAAAAAATTACTCTAATTCATGCAGTAAATAAAAAGACTCAATGACACATCACTTTCATATCCGTGTTCTCCATCTCTACACTTGTTGTTGTCATTATAAAATAGAAGACTAAAAAAAGGGGCCAGGCACAGTGGCTCACGCCTGTAATCTCAGCACGTTGGGAGGCTCAGACTGGTGGATCACTTAAGGCCAGGGGTTCATGACGTCTGGCCAGCATGGCGAAACCCCCTCTCTACTACAAATACAAAAATTAGCTGGGCCTGTGCCTGTAGTCCCAGCTATTCAGAAGGTTGAGGCAGGAGAATCACTCGACCCTGGGAGGTGGAGGTTGCAGTTAGCCAAAATCATGCCACTGCACTCCAACCTGGGCAACAGAGTGACACTCCACCTCAAAAAAAAAAAAGAAGATTATTAAAAGAATTGGAAATCAGAACTGAATTTCCACCTGATTAAATAGAGACCTTTTTTTCTGATCAAAAACATTTTCTCTATAGGAAATACAGTTTCTCTGTTATGTTAATCTTACCCAGTCTGATCAGTCTTAGTGCTGGAAACCCCCTACACATGTGGAATACCTCCTAAAGACTTTTCACACAGAAAATATAATACTGAACTATTAATAGAAAGGAAACTCAGACTTCCAGTTTTAGCTCTAATATGTAAAAAAAACTTGGAAGTTGTATTAAAGAAAAAATTATTCAGTGATATTTGTTAAAGCATATTAAAGAAGACCTTATTTAAGACCATTGAGATAGGCATGGGGCCACTGCAACATGGTCTTGCAGTGGAGGAAAGAGATTGGACTCAACTGTGAACACAGCATGGGCAAAGTGGAAATTTGTAGGCAGGGAGCAGGGTAGGGGCTAGTGGATGGAAATTACTAATAGGAAACATCTGTGATAAGGGGGACTCTGGCCAAACCAACCGAAAAGTATCCTTACAGGGTTAATAAGAATTACACACCAGAGTCTGGACAGAAATATAGTTATAATTAAGCATTAATCAGGCTGCACTTTGGCCCATTTCCTTGTAACTGAATCACGTCGCACTTTATACTGACCACTTACATCTCCAGTGTTCCTACAGATAGGAATTCTGATGTTAGAATCATAGGCTTTTGTTTAAGAATTGCTTAGATGTTCTTTAGATCTGGAATTCCAATGGAATGACTGAAGTCAACCAGTTTGAGGACCTCCACAGAGAAACTGAATCAGCATGAGAATGTAGTTTTTTCATCTCTCAACCCATGACTTCACCCTGCACTCTGCAAACTGTGCCACTCTGCCACACTTTGGCCCACCTAAAATTCCTATCCCAAATTTTTTTTAGGGAGGCACTTTTGAGGTTTCCTACTGTCTCTTCATTTGGCTGCCCTGTGATTATGAAGCTCTTTCTCTGCTGCAGTCCCCAGTGTCTCAGTATATTCACTTGCTGTGCATCAGGCAAATGAGCCTATTATATGACCTAATAGGATTCTTGCTGAAGATATCCAGCATGATCAGATATTGGGGTTGGGGGATTCTTGTTAAATTGACTTAACAAGGATGGCTAAAACTGGATTTCACCAGGAAGTGCACAGACGGGCAAAGGTTCAGATGGCTGAGTAAATTTGGCCATCTAGGATTAAAGAATCGTTACCAGTTGTCAATTCATCCTTACTACAAGAAAAAGCTGGACAAGTTAAAAACAAATGACTTACCTTGGACACATCAGAGAACTGAATTTGCAGAGAAGACAGCCACCCTGAAATCTGTTGAGACAGGCATATCCAGAACATCACAGGAGAGGTCTGCTTACCTGGGGCAGAAGCAGCTAGAGGTGAAACACAGGTGGGTGCACTTTAAATGGTAATTTTGGTGAATTGCTAAAGGCTGAGTATGGATTACCTTGAGAGTAAGAAACACTTGGAGGCTTCAGTCTCACGTTTATAGGGTTGCCTTTCAGGAAACCCACCAGGTTCTCCTAATAATGATTTGAGAGAATTTCCCTGCACACCCTGCAGGGGGAGGGGAAGAGTAACCCTTGTGAAACAAGCCCAGAGTGTTCTTATAACAAAATCCTACTCTCCCGGAGAAAGGACTTCAGTCAGATCTATTTCTCTGTGATGACTTTCCCAGTTCTGCTCTTCTCAGTATATTGGCTTAATTCTCAAGCCAGCTCTTTTCATAATGACAAAGTAACTGCTGCAGTTCCAGCATTCACATCCGCATCCTATGCAGACCAGAGGAAGAGTGTCTTCTCCACTAGCGCTCTCAAAGAGCAACAGATTTTCTCCCTAATTAGCCCCCTGAAACTCTCCCTTATGTTTTATTGCAACAAATTGGATCCTACACTCATTTGGAACCAATCCTTCTGCCTGAGGGAATGCCATGCATTGAGTTTGTTAGTTTGGGCTTCTGGGAATTAGGCAAGAGTTGGGGAATTACTTTCAAGGTGAGGGAAATATTTGAGCAAATGTTCAGAAGCTTGCTCAAATTATTTCCCTCACCTTGAAAGTAATTCCCCAACTCTGGATGGGCACGGTGGCCCACTCCTATAATCCCAGCACTTTGGGAGGCTGAGGCAGGCAGCCCACCTGAGGTAAGTAGTTCAAGACCAGCCTGGCCAACATGGTGAAACCCCAGCTCTACTAATAATACAAAAAATTAGCCAGGCACGATGGCAGGCACCTGTAATCTCAGCTACTGGGGATGATGAGGCAGGAGAATCACTTGAGCCCGGGAGGTGAAGGTTGCAGTGAGCTGAGATCACACTACTGCACTCCAGCCTGGGTAACAGAGGGAGACCCAGTGTCAAAAAAGAGAAAATATAATTCCCCAACTCCTTCACTCACCTCTTCTCTCCATCACCACATTCTCTTGCTCTCTTTTTTTTTTGTTTTAGGTTTTTCCAAGAATATGTAAAATGAAACTTGGAGTTTAATTAAAATCAGAACAGGGATACATTAAACAAACAAAAAATACTTTTCTGATTATCAATTCTTGAGACTCAAAGCATGCTCCAAAACATTGGCTAGCCAGCTTATTCCCGAGAGACATCAACCATCACAAAATGTTTTCACTCTGAACTATTCATATTTTTGTAGCAGAAAACAGAACAAAGTTCTGTAGACATCCTTTCTCTCTTCTTTCTAAAATGTATTCACAAACAGGGTCTTTTCATAGTTCAAAAGAAAAACAAACAGGTTTCTTTCTTAGCCAAATGGCCTGATACTCTCACCCTGGGATCTGACTTCTTCATAAGAAAGTTCAGAGCACCAAATCCAACCGGAAATTCCCAGGACAACAGTGGCTACTTAGCTATGAAGGAATGGATGCTTTAGTCTTTCTACGGGGGCAGTCATTCTCCATGGATTATTATGACGGTCAATAGTCCCTGGAGAGGTAGGTGGGAAGGAGGATGAATGCAAAAGCTAAAGGGTCAGAGAAAACAATGAGGCTTTTATGAACAACTCATAGCAAGACAGAATGGTCCAGTTTTACAAACCACCCACTGCAGACTCCAAACATGCACACCCAAAAACTAGAGGGGAAAGGAAAGAGCTCCTGGGAGATGAGGGGACACAAAACATGGTGACACAGAACAGCAGGCTTGCCTATGAACATTTTTCACCTTGCTAACACTGGAAGATATTTAACTAAAAAGTTGCTGTTCAAAATTGTACTGAAAACACATCTAAAAATAGGTCTGTAGTCATCTTAAAAATAAAAGGTCACTTCTCAGATAAGAGGAGTGACAGATATTCTCAGATACCAACACGTGAGGTATCTTTGATGTAAATTTGAAAAATGGCCTGGTAGAGAAAAAGAAAGGAAAGGAAGGAAAGAGGAAGACAATGAGGAAGGTAGGGAGGGAAATTCAGAGTACAATAGGAAAGGCAAAAAAACTGGGAGGAACACATATTTTAAGCCCATGTTTATCTATCCCAGCAGCCAAACAAAGCAGATTCACAAAGGAAAAAAATGCAGTTTTTTCCTAAGAACATTCTGAAAATCAACTTCAAACTCAAAACGTAAGAAACTGCAATCTGAGAACAACTATCACACTGCTAACAGGACTTAAACATGACTACTGAGACTGGGCCCTCAAATGGGTCAATGCTCTTCAGAGGTCATTCTTAGGCATTATCTGACACAACACTATGATCAGGCCTTACCCACCAAGTAAAGGCTAAAGTGCCTCTGTTACTTTGTATGGACCTGCTCTAGGAGCAGAAAAAATCACTTCCCTTTCTTGAAGTACAAGAGGACTCTGCCAGCAACAAGATGCAAGCAGGAAGGAGTGGCACAAGAAGAGCAAAACTGGTTACCAAGGGCTCTCTTCTGATGTACAGTGTTAAACATATCCGCACACGGCCGGGCGCAGTGGCTCACACCTGTAATCCCAGCACTTTGGGAGGCCAAGGTGGGTGGATCACGAGGTCAGGAGATCGAGATCATTCTGGCTAACACGGTGAAACCCCATCTCTACTAAAAAAAAAAAAAAAAAATACAAAAAATTAGCTGGGGGTTGTGGCGGGCGCCTGTAGTCCCAGCTACTTGGGAGGCATGAATCCGGGGGGCGGAGCTTGCAGTGAGCCGAGATCACACGACTGCACTCCAGCCTGGGCGATAGAGTGAGACTCCGTCTCAAAGTAAATAAATAAATCTGCACAAATGCGCTCAGTAAAAGAATGGGAAGATGAACCATAATACCAAAGACAGAAGACATTCCTCCTAGAGGAAAGAAGGGAAGGGGACCTCAAAACAGTGTCACAGGGTAAGGCTACCAGAGTTGCACAAACTGTGCTCTGTTCCGAGGGACAGACACCTCAAGGTAAAAGGGAAAGCAGCTCTCTTTTTATCATTTCCCCTTGCTGGTTTTAAAGACCCCAGGAACATGAATAGTGTTAGGCCCGCCAAGCTTCTGTATCCCTTCCCCAGACTTCCCAGCCAGGCAGTTGTTGGTAGTTGATATTTGATTTGGGACAAAATTGTAAGGTCTGAGGGTGGCTCTCAAAAAAAAAAAAAAAACAACTAGGAAAGCCAGAGTTAAACTGTTTTCCTCTAAGGGCTGCTTAGCTCTACAGAAATACACCAAGAGCCTTCAATCTAACCTGTTTAAGTGGGAAGGGGAACAGGAGACAGTTAAAGGCTTAGCTCTAGAATCACCTCCTTCAGGATTATTTCCCCAACACACAGATTGCTTCAGGTGCTCTTCTCCTTCCTGTTCCTCCATCATAGCACTTGACGGTGTTACATGGTTGGTGGCTTGTGTGTCTCTTTTTCTCCTAGTTGCTGAGATTGTTTATGCTACTGAATCAGCAGCATGTAGTGCAGCCACACTTAGTAAATGCTCCACATGTATGAGTTGAAGAAAATTGGTGAAATGAAATAACTTTAGCTTTAATGGTTGCAGCCTTGCTTGAGGCTTACTGGAAATATTGTGTCTGATCAGAAGCAGCCATTGACTCAGAATTGTTTTATATAAATCCTTCCCATTCCTCTCTTTCTTTTGTCTTCCACCTCCCCTTCCTCCTCTAGTACATGCAATGTATATCGGAAAATTCTAAGCACATCTGACTACTGATATTCAAGAGATTTGACAATAGAATTTTGGAAATAAATTGCTTCATTTTGGAGTCACGTTGAATGTGAAAACCTGAGAATGCATATTTTTGGGCTGGCACCTAATCATTAATAGCTGTGCCTTTTCTCAAGCACTTCAGATTTCTGAATGAATACATGATTTATATATATTTGAATTGTAACTAGTGTAAAAGAGCCTCATCTGTTTTGGTTCAAATTGCAGCCCTAACTCTGATCAGCTGTATGAATTTGAGTAATTTACTTAACTTCTTAATGCTGTTTCTTCATCCATAACAGAGTTGTTGTAAAGATTTAATGAGATAATAAAAATACAGCGTTGGGGATGATGCTGTGTGTAGTAAGTGCTCAATAAACCTGAACTTTTAATTCTATTATTATAGAGTAAAATAACGAATTCCACCATACACTCAAGGTGTCATGTTTTTAAATGACGTTTGTATATTAATTTGTTATGTATCCTAAAACTTGAATCATTTATGCCTTCATGCTTTTAAAAATTCTTATCATTTTCATCTTGGTCTTTTCTCCATACATGCACCTATTAGATATTTTTAAATTTTATTTTTTCATGCATTTATTCATCCATGGCAAGGCTATATACCAAAGTCTTCACTCTTAATTTTCTGTAAGTCTCTCACCCTCTCTGCTATCTCACTGGTATCCTGAGGGCTGGTGGTCACTACCACCTTCCCAGCTCCCACAAAACAGAAAAAAAAAAAAAAAAAAAAAAAAAAGATTCAAAGAAGCCCTGGTTAAAAGAACAAGACAGAAAAATTTGGAGGCTTGCCAGCAAAGTTGGATACATATTAGCTCATTTGATCCATTCAATAATCCTATGAATTTGACACTATTATTATCCCGACTTTACATATAAGGAAACTGAGTCAAAGAGCAGTTAGGTAGCTTGACCAAAGTCAAACAGAAAGTGGAAAAGAGAGAAATGAACTCCAGGTTGTCTGGCTCCTCACTTGTACAAAAATCATCTCATCCTTTTTCTGGAATGACTCATTATTCAGTTCAAGGGAGAGGCAGAAAAATAGATATAACATAGGTAAGTATTAAAAATATGGATTAATGAAAAATGCTCAGAAAGCAGAGAGGAAGGAATGGCCAACTGTCAGGGACATCCTGTCCTATCCTGAAGGATAAATGGATTTTCTAGGTGGAGAGGGGTGTGCAGATACTGTGGGCTGCAGAAACAATGGGTGCAGAGACCAGGCAGGTAGAAGAGCCTGATTCAGTTTAGGGAATGCCAGAGAGCTGTTTGGATGTCTACACAGAAGGAGACATTGGAGACATGACAGTGGACACATACCCCAAAATATGCAACATTGGCATTTAAAAAAACAGTAGAATTAGGAAGGTCATCCCCACTTTACCCTCACACTTCTTCTCTGAAGTAGGTCAGAAGTCCATTATAGAGGTGCCCTCCTTAAACTCAGAATAAAGAAACATTCTTATCTCCGAAGACACAGGGACACAGAGAAGAGGCAGAACAAACAAGTCTTGCTAATGTCGAGACTCAGAAAATAATACCCCAAAAGTCTGGTGCTTTGACATGCTGAATACTTTGTTTATTTATGTATTTATTTTTGAGACAGAGTCTCACTCTGTTGCCCAGGCTGGAGAGCAGTGGCATGATCCCAGCTCACCACAATCTCCGCTTCCTGGGTTCAAGCAATTCTCATGTCTCAGCCTCCCAAGTAGCTGGGATTACAGGCATGTGCCACCACACCTGGCTAATTTGTTGTATTTTTAGGAGAGATGGGGTTTTTAGGAGAGATAGGGCCTGTTATCTGTCATGTGATGTTATACCAGAGTCAGGCTGGACTTGGTATCTCATTGCTACAAAGAGTTTATTCTGTGAGTCTAAGGATCTCTATTTTAATGTTAATGCTGCCTCAAAAAAAAAAAAAAAAAAAAAAAAGACATTTAGTATCTACTCTCTCTGAAGTCTGCTTACCTGGAGACGTCATCTATATAACAAGAACTTTGGCTTCCATAAGCCCCCTATTTTAGTCCCAAGCATTTCTTTTTGCTGATTTTAACTCTCTAGGCAAAGCTTAACTCATTCAAGCAATTGAAAATCAGGAAATCCTTAAATCCAGCTAAGACCTGGAAGCTCCTGCTTCAAGATGTTCCAGCTTTCTGGGCCAAACCAATGTATTACTTACATTTATTGATGTATGTCTTTGCCTGTAACTTCTGTTTCCCTAAAATGTATAAAATCAAGCCATAACCCAACCACTTTGGGCCCATGTTCTCAAGGCCAACTGAGGCTGTGTCACAGGTCATGGCCCTTACATTTGGCTCAGAATAAACCTTTTCAAATGTTTTATGGTTTGGCTTTTTTCATCAACACTGGGGCGAAGGCTAAACACACTTTATATTGTACCACAAGGGCTATAAATCCTGATAAGTAATCTATTGTCTGAAGAGGAAGCTGGTTGTGCAGTCTGTTGCTCAGATAAATGTATTTTTAGGAAGCTTCTTTGTCAATCAATAACATTATTTGTAACTTAACCTCACTGGGTGAGAATTTTCTAGTAAAGTGATGTTACTATAGACATTTCTAATTATTAATCCTATTAAGCTGTGTTGTTGATACAGGTTAATATAGGAAGGGTCCCTCCTACCCCTAGATTTTTTTTTTTTAACTAAGAAAATATATTTAAAGCATTAGCAAAAAGTAAAATTTCTAACACTTAGCAATGTAAGTTTAAAGTAGGGAAAGGTGAAAATTAAGAAACAATTGCTAGTACATTCAAGAACAAGGTTCATGGCAACAGGAATAGACAGGAAAGATGTAGTCAAGTATTGTTCAGAATATAAAACTTAGAGGACTTTATAGATTGAATGGGGAGGGTGAGGAGAGGGAAAGCGTGACCACCACAGCCAACTGGATGAGTGATAAAGCTACTTACCAAGATACAGAATGGAGAAGATGAAGCAGATTTTGAGGAATGAACTTAATTTTGGATATACTGCTGTTGTTTGAAGAGACAGAAATGAAAAGGCGCTCTCTCTTTATATATATATATGTGTGTATACACACACACACACACACACACACATATATATATATTTTTGTTTTTGAGATGGAGTTTCGCTCTTGTTGCCCAGGCTGGAGTGCAATGGTGTGCAGTCTTGGCTCACTGCAAGCTCCACCTCCTGGGTTCAAGTGATTCTCCTGCCTTAGCCTCCCGAGTAGCTGGGAATACAGGCATGTGCCACCACACCCGGCTAATTTTGTAATTTTAGTAGAGACGGGGTTTCTCCATGTTGGTCAGGCTGGTCTCGAACTCCTAACCTCAGGTGATCCACCTGCCTCGGCCTCCCAAAGTATGGGGATTACAGGCCTGAGCCACCGCACTCAGCCTATATTTTTTACATTAATAAAAAATTAAGTGTAGTCGTTGCTGGGAGACATTTAATTGAGGAGGCAGTTGGGAACACATGTCTGGAGCTCAGGATAGTAGTAAAGCCTGGTGGTCAAAGCAGAATAAAGATCAATGCTATGGCTCAGTGGATGGTAGCATCTGTCCTTGGCCTGCCCTTGCAGGACCATAATGTAGTGTCTGTGTATTAAAGTTGCTAAAGCATTGAGACTTGTTCATTTTATTAATTCAATGAAACTAATCAGGCATCACCATGGTTAATAACCCTCCTTGTAAACCGCAGCAGGAGATTTTCTGATTCTAGGCAGAACACAATGGCTATAAATTTTGCACTATGAATTATAGAAGAATGCAGAAATCCTATGCCAGCCCTTAACTGAGCAACCACAGGAAGCCTAATTGTCTGCAATCCTGTTTCTTCCTCATGCTCGAGGTCTAGGAACTAATTTCAATTGCTGATTAAAATGGTCGTTTCCTCCCTTGTATTCCAGTGTTCATAACTACATCCTTAGAATTCCACAAATTCCATCCAGTATTAGGAGTGATGGAACTGCATAGTCAGGATAAGCCTTTCACCCAGTACTGAGGACACAGAGCTAATAATGAATAGGAAAGGATGCAAGGGGCATGCTGAAAAGTTAGAGGCTACAGTGGCTAGGCCAGTTTCACCATGACGTAGTAACTGTTGGAGTTCAGAAAGTAATACCCCAAAGTATCACGATATGGCATGCTGGACACTTTGAAGTACAGTGAATTATAAGAACTTAGAAGCAGTGCCAGAACCAAGGGCTTTTCAATCTTCTGTATTTCCCCCTAAGTACAGGGTGGAAATCTCTCTCTCTTAAGTTCCAATATCTGAAGTTTGGAATACAATTGCCTTCAGCCCCCTCCCTGAAATTGTATTACTCAGAGAATATTAGATTCATGTCTCATAAAGGAAGACTGAGGAATGTCACCACACCTAGACACTTTGACACAGGCTATTGTTTTCCAGTCCCATTCAATTTCCAAACAGTGTTACTTTACAAACTATAATTTATTCTTTGGGCTCAATCAATTCTCCTGAAATAATTTACTGCAATTCAAAATTGCTTATATTCCCCCATTTCCCTATCCCCTGTAAAGACCGTATTTAAGCATCAACCATTTGGCCCTTCTTTGAGTATCATACCTTGCTTGGCTCTTGTGCACACATTAATACATTTATGTGTCCTTTCTCCTGTTAATTTATTGCCAGTCTATTGCAGCAGACTTGAACCTTCAGACAGAGAAAAAAGTTTCCTTTGCCTCTAACATAACCAATATTCTAGCCAAGGGAAAAAAAAATTCTTCATTTTTCTTTAATGCTTACTTTAAGATAAAAGCCAGGAAGCTCCTAACACTTTTATGAACCTTAGAATCAAGTAAAAGAAGATCTTAAATTAAAGACTTCTGAAAAACTGAAGTTAAGTCCAGATGATTTATTTGACTCAGAGTCTTGAATAAAGCAACTAGTGGCAACTTTCAAAATTCAGACTCTTTCTGAATACTGTTACACATCCAAGGTCAAAGGAAAGGGCTTTAGTATGGATTTTCATTTCTTTCTCTCTATGAAACTGGATTTGTTACTTGTGATCAAAATTAAAGAGGTGTTTACACTTGAAGGCCTAGAGGCCTTCTAAAAATATTGTCTGCAAGATTTTTATTTAACTCATTTTTAAACGTATTCATTATTGTTAAAATAGTAGAAAACGGATTAGATTAAAGGCAGATAAACTGAATTCTAACTTTAGCATTTATTCATTCATCTAAGCAACATGTTTGCAAATCTATGTGATACTGGGCAAGTGATGGAACTTCCAGTGTGCCTCAATTCTTCCTTCGCAAAATGAGTGAGTGAGATTAGATGATGTCTAAGTTCATTCTAGCACCAATATTCTTTTTATTTATTTATTTATTTATTTATTTATTTATTTATTTATTTTGAGACGGAGTCTCGCTCTGTCGCCCAGGCTGGAGTGCAGTGGCGCGATCTCGGCTCACTGCAAGCTCCGCCTCCCAGGTTCCCACCATTCTCCTGCCTCAGCCTCCCGAGTAGCTGGGAGTACAGGCACCCACCACCTCGTCCGGCTCGTTTTTTCTATTTTTTAGTAGAGACGGGGTTTCACTGTGTTAGCCAGGATGGTCTCGATCTCCTGACCTTGTGATCCGCCCATCTCGGCCTCCCAAAGTGCTGGGATTACAGGCTTGAGCCACCGTGCCCGGCCAGCACCAATATTCTTTTATAAAATTAAAGATGAGCTCTATTGGGAAAATAATAGTCCTACTGAATTATATTTATCTCTTAAAAAATCCAAATGTCACATAAATAAATAAAAAATGGTGTAATGGTGAAACATTAATAAAGATACCAAGTCAGAAAGAACTGAGCTTGTCAATAAAACCTAAAAAGTGGCAGATGCCATACCTGTAATCCCAGCACTTTGAGAGGCTGAGGTGGGTGGATCATTTGAAGTAAGGAATTTGAGACCAGCCTGGCCAACATGATGAAACCTCATCTCTACTAAAAATACAAAAAATTAGCCCAGCGTGGTGGTGCACATCTGTAATCCCAGCTACTCAGGAAGCTGAGGCAGGAGAATTGCTTGAACCTGGAAGCAGAGGTTGCAGAGAGCCAAGATCACACCATTGTACTTTTGCTTGGGCAACAGTGTGAGACTCGGTCTCAAAAAAAAAAAAAAAAAAAAAAAAATGGCAGACTCAAGGTAGGGCCATGAGAATTCCAAAGCTTTTAGTCTGAAAGATGCTTAATTCATATGTCTTACAGTTGGAATTCTATTAGAAAAATAGAGGGGATTTTTGTATAGATTTTCTAACCCTACCAAATTCTTAATTCTTAATAATAAAACAGGAGAAAATTAAAACAGAACCAGGGCTGAGACGAACATCAGAAATACCGTTTTGCTTAACCATGTATTTTCTTTTCTCAACAATATTTCTATTCCACTGCACATTGTATTGTCATCTAGGTTATAACAATAACAAAAATCACAAACACTGTTTAGCACAGCTATGTGCCAAAGAGTCTATTAAATGCTGTACACAGTTTCACACTGGATTTTCACAGAAATTCTATAAAATAACCATTACAATTACCCCCACTTAACAGAGCAAGAAATGGAGACTTTGAAGTCCTTTTTTTTTTTTTGTTAGACGGAGTCTCATTCTTTCGCCCAGGCTGGAGTGTCAGTGGAGTGATCTCGGCTCACTGCAAGCTCTGCCTCCCAGGTTCACACCATTCTCCTGCCTCAGCCTCCCGAGTAGCTGGGACTACAGGCGCCCACCACCACACCTGGCTAACTTTTTTGTGTGTATTTTTTAGTAGAGATAGGGTTTCACCGTGTTAGCCAGGATGGTCTTGATCTCCTGACCTTGTGATTCACCCGCCTCAGCCTCCCAAAGTGCTGGGATTACAGATGTGAGCCACCATGCCCAACCTGAAGTCCTTTTAAGTGACTTGCCTAGGGACACTATACAGAGCTAGTAAGCATCAGAGATATAATTCAAATCCAAGCCTCTCTGTGCTTAAAGTCAGAGTTCTTGTCTCTATGTCATATTTCCTACTTTCTTTTCCTCGTCTCTACACAACAGTGGTTGCCATAATGATTAGTGCTGACTCAAAGGGAAAAGAGAGTTGTTCTAGGTGTGAATTGTAGGCACATGGTGTCCTTAAGAGAACCTTGTGGCCAGGCACAGTGGCTCAAGCCTGTAATTCCCAGCACTTTGGGAGGCCGAGGTGGGCGGATCACGAGGTCAGGAGGTCAAGACCATCCTGGCTAACACAGTGAAACCCCGTCTCTACTGAAAATATAAAAAGTTAGCCTGGTGAAGTGGTAGGCGCCTGTAGTCCCAGCTACTTGGAAGGCTGAGGCAGGAGAATGGCGTGAACTTGGAAAGTGGAGTGTGCAGTGAGCTGAGATGGTGCAACTGCACTCCAGCCTGGGCGACAGAGTGAGACTCCATCTCAAAAAAAAAAAAGAAAAAAGAAAAAAAAAAAAGAGAACCTCATAAACAGTTGTTGGCTTGTCTGTGTAAATTGACTTCACCACAGAGCAATTCTGGAGATAAATTTACTGACTAGAATTTTACCAGTTATTTAATCCAATATAAAATACTACATCATTTCACATAATGAACAACACATGGGTAATGAGGTTCAGAACATAACACCCCAATATGTGACTATAGGAGACAAGAATACGCCACTCTGAAATATGCCTCTCTGGCATATTGATTATTTTGAGCTGGTTGTTTTGAGAAACTACAGACACATAAGCTCTGAAAGGCTATCCTTTTGTAAAGAAATGTACATTCATAGAGGAAATTTTCATTAGTAAAGTTATCTATATCAGGAAGAAAGCTACTCTGAGACAACTTTGATCACCTGAGAGATATTTATCTGAATAACAAGGCAACTTTTATTCATTATACATTTCCCTACTTTACCCTCCCAGAATTTGTCTCTATCAGCCCCTAGAAACCACAAAATCCTATTTGTTTTTGCAGCTCAGAATGATGTATAAAACTCAATCATCTGTGTGTTTCTTTGAGCCTCATGTTTTTGTGGAACTCCTGTGTGTATGTTTGCAATTAAAATTGTTTTTCTGCTCTTAAGCTGTCTTTTGTCAACTTTATTTGTAGACCGACCAAAAACTTCAAAGTCATTTGCAGAAACAAGGCAGAAATCTGGTCCATCATTTGGCCACATGGTCTTTTAGACCTGTCATTCTTCTGGGAAAGTAAAAGGTGATACATTTCTCACTATTATTTTTTTCTGTGTGATCCAGCCTTTCATGTGTAAATTAGAGACTCCTGCATGTGAATAGGTGTGGTGGGAAATAGACTGTCAGCTGTGTCTCCTGATCTGTAAGATTTGGATAACTTTTCCATAAACCACCATTTGAGAATATAATTCCACGCTTACTACTACAAAAATCTGAAAAGTCTTGAAGTACTCACAGCCTTATGGTCACCCATAGCTCTGAACCTCAGTGTCCAGGGACTTAGGGATGTTTATCTCAACATCATGCTTCTCCTGGCTTTGTTTGATACCTCATTAGCCAAAAACATCAACTTCAGACCTTTCTTCATGTTCAACTTTAAAAAAGATCTTCTCTCAAAGGCTTTATGTAAAGCCGATTATGCTAAAAATTTGGACAGGGGCTGACATTCGTGTTCATAAAATTTCATCAGCCACTTTGCTGCAGGGGATGTGAATTCACTGTTTTAAAATGCATAGTTCCTGCTTGGGTGGTTTCTCCATTTCTCCATTCCAGTTTTTTATCCTTCTCTCCTCTGATCCTGAAATCCCTATTCTTTTCTCATGTAAATACCATATCAGTGCATACAGTCCTGAACTCAACCATAACACCTGTGTCTCTTTGCCTGAGCGTTTTGTCTGGTCATCTTAGTCAGCCTCATGCATATGATTATGTATGTCTTAAGCCAAAATTACTGGACAATATCCCCTCCTCAGATAATTCTTAACCAATGATGGATGGATACCCATGCATAGATACCCCAGGTCCCTCACCCTTGGTTTAGGTGACTCTGGGCCTATGTTCTGCAGGGAGTCTTACAGTCCTTCGGCGTGTTCAAGCTCTCATTGCTAATACATGTTTGACTGATTTATTTCTCTTCTCAGTCCCTCACTCCCCTACCAGTGTTTTACGAATTCACCTCCCATATAAGCCAACTGTTCTTAGATCTCTGTTTCAGGGTCTGCTTCTGGGGGAATCAAAAATAAGAAATGCCCATCTGAAAGACTTGTGAGTTATTTCCCCAAACATGGTTTTCTCCCTAAAAGGAATTATGATGCAGACTGTTAAGATAAAATATTGATTTTTCCCTTCTGCTCTAAGTATACTTGTCAGAAAGGTTTCCTAATATAATCAACTTGCTATTTGAGGGGTTAAAACAGCAGTGACTCTGAAAGTGTGAGGTAACCAAGGCATGCTGATTTATCCTGATCTTCCCATAAAAATGGCATTTTATTTAGAGTATCAGTACTCTTATGCTGGAGAATCACATGTCTGGCAAGAGATATCAAGGCTTAAGTTGAAAATGCCAGTAAAAGTATACCTCATATGTGCTTCTCAAGGAAATCCATTTTAATTCCAAGGTGAAGTTTGAGAGTCACGATTCTTCTCAGCTTTATGATAATTTAGGAAATAGTAATTCAGCATTTACTATGTGTTCAACACCATGCGAGACCTAGGAAATACAGAGATAAAAGTAACATATTAGGTGCCCTGCAGGTGTTCATATTCTAATGGAGCAGACAGGCTTTAATCGCTATGTTAATTCAGTGTGGTAAGGGCTCTACTGGAAGGATGCATAAACACCATGTTCGCAGGGTGCTTAGTCTTTGCATGAAACACATACTTAACAGTGGCTTGCTAGATACATGGAAGAACAAAATGAAGCCTTTCTAGGTGAGACATGGAGTTTCTGTACTTTCTTAGATACTTCTGAAATTGTCCTGGAAAACTTGTGCCAATAATCTTTGTGCACAGATATCAAAATTCAGGTTTCAACTTTAATCAAGGATGTTTTAAGAGCGTCAGAACCAGGAATGACCTAGAGATCATCTAATTCATTTAGTGAAAAAAATATAAAAGCTAAGGGAATATTCCAAGGACAAATAGAAAAATCATCCAGTTCCATCCTATCATGTTTTACTTAAAGACTTTTCCATATAACTAACACACACACACGCGCGCACACACACACACACAGTCATACTCGTCTACTCAACCAAGTGAAAATTTGAATTAGAAAAAAATAAAGCACCACATTTAGCTAAAGTTTTCTCCAATGTTTTCCAGGGAAAGGGGAAATTAGTACAATTGAACCATTTCAAATAGTATAAGACCAGTGTATGACACAATGGAATTGGATTTAGAATAATAGCCTAGGTTGCTTACAAAAGTCCACAGATTACTCTTTCGAGGACAACCTCAAGATTGCCTTTATGTTGAAGAAGATACTGGTTTATATCTTCTGTTTTTCAGGAAATGTACTGTTTATCTATTTTTCAGGGAATTTCCCATCATTGAATCTCTAAAAGAGAAAACAAACCCTTTTGGAATTCTATTTTGCTGTTAATTTAAAAGTGAGAGAAAGAGAATGCAGTAAAAATTTTAATTAAAACTATAGCATTTAGAAGTGCATGGGTTAAGGTTACACTGCATTTATGTTACAGGAAAGCTCTTTCCGGCTTTGAAAAAGGAGAAATAATTGCATTGCCAGATTATGAAGACATGTATTGACAGTAGTGTGAGATGCTCTTG
Source organism: Papio anubis (assembly GCF_008728515.1). NCBI lineage: Eukaryota > Metazoa > Chordata > Mammalia > Primates > Cercopithecidae > Papio > Papio anubis. Next base: position 30,620,224 of record NC_044987.1, on the reverse strand, counting down.
ATATAGATTGTCATCTACTTGAATAACTGGCATTTTGCTTAAAAAATGTGATGGAACATTGACCAGACAAATGCAGGAAGAAAAATGGGACTAGAGAAATGGTTTAATTATGCTTTAAAAAATTATTAGCAGGTTGAAGAAGAAGCAAAAGTTTTTCTTCATTTATGTAGCAAGAAGACAAGAGTTAGAGTTTCTTAAGGTGGCCCAAAAGTTTTTGTATTAAGTTGTTTGAATGATATACATAGGACTGGAAAAGAATGCTCTTTTCAGAAGTTTTTACAAGTAAGTCCAAATGGAATGGAAGTGACTGGCCTGATGAGCATTAGGTGAAAGATGAATGTGTGAGTCCGACAGTAGAGAAGCCAAAGGGTTCATATACTGATGAAGTATCTGATTTTAGCAGAGAGGAATGAGCATTTTTTTTTTTTGTCTAGAAGTAGTTTTGAATGATGGCTTAAAAGGTTTTGCTTGCTAGTTTGAAGTGATAGCAGTTTAATAAATAACATCTCCCCAAATCAGAATTATATTGAGCAATCAAATAGCAAATCTTGAGTTTGAAAGTTCATGCAACCAAGTAGAGGTCAATACATAGATACAGACTACAAATACCCAGAAGGTCAGAATCAGACCTTATCTATCCTTTTATTTTCACTAAGCTGGGCCTGTATAAGTAGGCAATAGCCATTTTGCTAAATCCGTATTGAGTGCCAACCATGTGCTAGACTCTGTGCCGGGCTGAGGATACAAAAGAGTTTATATTCTGGTAAAGGAAGACATTTAAGATGAACTAATACATTAGATGCACTGAAAAAGTGCAATATCGAGGTACTGTGACTGGTGCAACTAGAAAGAATATTAGTAAAAGAATGATCTGAACAGGTGGATCAGAGAAGCCTTCACAGAAAAGAAAACGGTAGATTAGTTTCTTGAAGAAACAGTAGGAGATCACTAGGTGAATGAATAGTGTCAGGGTCAGCCAGGCAGAAAGAACAGGCTTTGTAAAGACACAGTGGCATGATATAGTATCTCATATTCAGAGAATTACAATAAATTCTATATTGCTGAAGAGAAGGATGCAAGGGCAGGAGAGTGGGTAGGGGAGTAATTTTGACAAGAGATATGTCTGGAAAGTTAGGTAAGAGCTAGATCACGGAATTTCCTTGCTAGACAAAGTTTGTTGCTAAAGTTTAACAAACTAACTTGCTTTGCTGCACTGTGAAAGTCTCAATACAATTTACATGACTGGTTGTGTTTTGATGGGTCATCTTACGAATGTGGAGCTATCAGGTTGTCTAGAAAACAATTCAGATGGTGGAAACAAAGGATTGATGAGCTCTGGGCTACAGAGCTCTTGAAGGAGACCTTCACACATAATGAACTTATTTGAAGTAAAAAAAAAATTGACAGTGTGAACCGTGCTTGACGTTATGAAATAGAGGGAAGTGATGTTAGGCCAGTAAGTATGTTTTGGTATGATACAATGTGTATTTGTTTCTCTGGGTTACCTGGGAGCTTTATCTTCAGGAGAAAGCTCAAGGTGGTTTAAAGGATTGAATGGTGTTCCCCCAAAATTCATGTCCACCTGGAAGCTCAGAATGTGATGTTTGGAAATAGTTTTTGCTGGTATATTTAGTTAATGTGAAATGAAGTCATTCTTTTGTTAGATAAATAGAGAAATAAAGATGAGATCACACTGGATTAGGGTGGACTTTAAATCTAATAATTGGTTTCTTTATAAGAAGAGGAGGGGACACACAGAGACAGATAGCACTATATAAAGACAAAGGCTAAGATTGGAGTGAAGTAACATCAAGCACCACCAAAGATCGTCAGGGGTCGCCATAAGCTAGAGGAGAGACATGGAACTAATTTTTCCCTTGGCATTTCTTGAAGGAACCAACCCTGCTCATGGCTTGATTTTGAACTTCTAGCCTCCTGAACTATTGGGGTATAAATTTCTGTTGTTTTAAGCTAAGTTCATGATAATTTATTACTAAAACCCTAGGAAACTAATATGATAGCAAAATATTTTGATAAGTTGAAAAATTAATAATTAGTCATCAGGGACTCCAGCAGATTTGGCATTTCATGAATTCTGCCTGAGATTTTGTCATGAAATCTAGATTGTAATTCAAATTCCAGATAATGGTTTTGGGAAATAAAAGGGCTTAGAAACATACTTAAAGTTTGAACCTGTCATATTTAGGTTTCCTTGATGTCTGTTTCTAGTGTATCACAGTCTGATATGCTAAACAACGTAGTCACTGACAACAACTAAAAATGAGTAACATATTAAAACTACGCATTAGTGAGCTAACAACATGGTAAGGCATCCTGAGAGTCCAATGACATGAACATGGGGCTCCAGAAAGATGAGCCAGTTCTGATGTCAGCTTTTGCCCATCTACTGGGCCTTCATGAACTTCACTTCCTAGTTTGAAGGCTATGCAGGAAACAGGGGAACAGAAGAAAACATATAGAGCCCAACCAAGGTGATGAGTCTAAATATGACCCCCTCTTGATACTGGGACCAAAGGACCACAATTACAGTGCAAGGGTGAAAAATAAATTACTCCTAAAAAGAAATATCAAGAAAACTTATCTGTTACTATCTTGGTTTTGAGTAGAAGTGGGAAAAATATATCTCTAGTGAAATGCCTTAGCTATGAACCTATTTTCTGGCCACTTTGTAGCCTAAGTTTATATTACTTGTGCAGGTTCAAAAAACTTCAAGCCAAGGTTTAATTTTAAAGTGACTCCAGGTTGAGACAAAGGCAAGTCCCCTCTAAATAAATTCACCTTCAAGCAGGCCTTGAAAAATTTGGACTGATAAGGTTTATCAGCATAACAAAGCCAGACAAAGACACATGATGCCAGAGAGTAGGAGCAGATATGAAGTATCTGCAGATACTAGAATGACAAAGTGAAGAATATAAACTTTGCATGTTTAACTTGTTACAATAAATAAAACATAGGATTAACATAAGTTTAGATGACAATAAAATATGATAAAAATGCCTGAAAATAAATCAAACATCTTCTAGATATAAATCTTCTAGACATAAATAAGTAAATTGAATTTAAAACCATAATAAATGGTTAAAGAGCAAATAGTATACAGATGAAAAAAGTCAATGAACTGAAAAATAGATATGAAAAAATTACCCAAAAGCTACACAAACAGATACAGAGGCAGAGGCAGACAATTGCAAAGAAGAGAGTTTTAACATGTTAGAACGAGAAGGTCTAACATGCATCTAATTGGAATTATTAGGAATTATTTAGAATTCCAAAATAACATAATGGAATGTGTGAGAGGCAAAATTAGAAGGAATTATGCCTCAGTATTTAAAAAATTAAATAATTTGAAATAATACAAATAATTTAAAAATATAAAAAATCTTAAAAGACTTAATGAATTCTTAATTTCAGGAACCCTAAAATGTTTCTAAGCAGCTAAATAAAAATAAATATACCTCTAGATATTTGCTAGTGGAACTGCAGAAAACCAAAGAAAAAGAGATGATCATAAATGCAGTCAGAGAGAAAAGACAGATTATCTGAAAAAAAAAAAAAAACAAAAAAAAACCAAGTAGACTAATAGCAAACTTCTCAACAGCAGTGAAAGAAGGGAGAAGCCAGTGAAATAACTTTTTGTTTTTGTTTTTGTTTTTGTTTTTGTTTTTGTTTTGAGACGGAGTCTCGCTCTGTCGCCCAGGCTGGAGTGCAGTGGCCAGATCTTAGCTCACTGCAAGCTTCGCCTCCCGGGTTCACGCCATTCTCCTGCCTCAGCCTCCCGAGTAGCTGGGACTACAGGTGCCTGCCACCTTGCCCGGCTAGTTTTTTGTATTTTTTAGTAGAGACGGGGTTTCACTGTGTTAGCCAGGATGGTCTCGATCTCCTGACCTCGTGATCCACCCGTCTCAGCCTCCCAAAGTGCTGGGATTACAGGCTTGAGCACCGCGCCTGCCGTGAAATATGTTTTAAAGTAACTGAGAGAAAATAGCTGCCAACCTAGAAGTTTATATCCAAATAAACCTATATTTCAAGGATAAATGTAAAACTATTTTTAAGGTAAAAACAGAGGCATTTTTCCAACAACAAATCTTTACCAAAGGAACTATTTCAAGTAGAAAGAAAAAAAAATCCTAGATGGAAAGTCTTAAGTGAAAGATGTGTTGATGAGTAGAGGAAGACTTTAATATGATGCTACATCTGAACAAACACTATATAAAAACAATCACAGTGTTTTGTAAGCTTGAAAGAAGATAGAATTAAAATACATAGAAATATGAATGTATATTTTGGGAGGAGGTGACTAGAGTTAACTTTGATTAATTTTTTAAATTATGTCTATTAAAATTGCTGGCATAACCACTAAAAGACTAGAAAATCACTTATATAAGCTGCATGGTATTTGAGGGCAAAAGAGAATGATTCAAATAAAAAACTCAATTAATAGAAGTCAAAGTAAAGAAAAGTTAGCAAAAAACAGCACACATAGCATAAGATACAGTGGTGACAACAGCTTTAAAAATATTACAAATCACAATAAATGCAAAGGGCTAAACTCTTTAAGAGACAAAGATAGTGAATGCAATATGGTATCCTGAATTAGATGCTGGAATAGAAAAGGAGCATTAGTGAAAAAGCTAATGAAATACAAAAAGTCTGTAGTTTACTTGTAATCTATTAATGTTCATTTTTCGGTTTTGACAAATGTATTGTTAATGCTGGGTCTTTGTTCTTAGAGCTCCCAAAATGGTGGCAGGCTGCTCCCAAGATGGCAGCAAGCCTTTGTTCTCTGACCTGGGGTTCTTGGCCTCACGGATTCCAAGGAATGGAGCCTTGGGTCATGAGGTGAGTGTTATAGCTCTATTAGAAGCCGTCCGTCATGGAAGAGAACCGTGGAACTCAGTGACTAGTGTTCAGCTCGATTAGGACCAGCCTGGGCACTTAGCTGTGCAGGAACAATGGTGAGCCTCTAACCCTATCGGGAGGGTCAATGGGCGCCTCACTGGATCAGAAGCTCAACAGACACCCTGCCTGATCTGGAGGGGTGAAAGTCAAAGGCAGGTCTGTGACGGCAGCGTTCAGCAGTGGTGGACGGCAAGTGAAAGCTCAGCCCCAGCCGGAACAAACATGGACCAGAAGAGTGTGCAGCTGCAAGATTTAATCGAGTGAAAACAGCTCCCATACAATGGGAGGGAACCCAAAGGGGGTTGCCACTGCTGGCTCAAATGCCCTGGGTTTATATCCCGATCATTGTCCCTCCCCCTGTGCTCTCAGGCAATAGATCATTTGATTATTTCTTTACCTCCTGCTTTTAGCCTAATTTGTATTTTAGTGAGCCCTCTTACTACCTGATTGGTCAGGTGTGAGCTGAGTTATAAGCCCCATGTTTAAAGGTGAGTGCAGTCACCTTCCCCAGCTAGGCTTAGGAATTCTTAGTCGGCCTAGGAAATCCAGCTAGTCCTGTCTCTCAGTATCAAGGTTATATAATATGTTAATATGAGAAGGAGCGAGATAAAGGGTATATAGAAACTATTATATTTGCAACTTTTCTGTAAATTTAAAATTCAAAAAAGTTTATTTAAAAAGTCAAAGGTAGTTCTAATGGACTTTTAAAAAAATAGCTGTTTCATTTATCAGAGAGATAACTAAAATGAATCAGACTAGTTGAAAGTGACAGAATAAAAATTATATGTCATCAAATCCCAATAAGCATAAATATGGGTGCTGGGCATTGTGGCTTACATCTGTAACGCCAGCACTTTGAAAGGCCAAGGTGTGAAGACCATTTGAGGCCAGGAGAGCAAGACTAGTTTAGGCAACATATTGAGGTGCCTCTACAAAAAATAATGAAAAAAATTAGCCAGTTGTGGTGGTGGCAAACACCTATAGTCCAAGCTACTTGGGAGGCTGAAATGGGAGGATTGCTTGAGCCCAGGAGTTCGAGGTTGCAGTGAGCTATAATCATGCCACTGCACTCCAGCCTGGATGACAAAGCAAGACCATGTCTCAGGAAAACAAAACAAAACATACATATAGTATTGCTGTTATATCACATCAGACAAAATAGGCTTTAAAGCAGAAAGCTAGGTACACATAAACATAAAGATGGAAAAAGTCCGGGTCTAGTTCCTCACGCCTGTAATCCCAGCACTTTGGGAGGCTGAGACAGGTGGATCAATTGAGGCCAGGAGTTTGAGACCACCCTGGACAACATGGCAAAACCCTTTCTCTATCAAAAATATAAAAATTAGCCAGGTGTGGTGGCACACATCTGTAATCTCAGCTACTCGAGAGGCTGAGGCAGGGGAATTGCTCGAACCTGGGAGGTGGAGGTTGCAGTGAGTTGAAATCATGCCACTGCACTCCAGCCTGGGTGACAAAGCAAGACTCCATCTCAAAAAAAAAAAAAAAAAAAAAAGAAAGATAAAAATGATAATGTTCATTGCAAAAGAGAGGAAGGTGCAAGGGGAACAGGAGTTGAAAAATTGCTTATCAGGTACAATGTTCACTATTTGGGTGATGAGTGCACTAAAAACTCAATCCCCACCAGTAAGCAAAATATCCGTGTAATAAATAAGCACAGGTACCCCTTGAGTCTAAATTTAAAAAAATAATAATACTTCAGCAGCTTTCTCTGTGGGGAAAAAAGAGTAGTGGTAAGCATGTCATGGCTTGTGTGACCTAATGTTTAGCTTCTGGGAATGCTTCTTACCCCATCCCTACCTCACAATCCAAAGGATCACATTATATACTCCCATCAACTAAAAATGCCATGTTTGATGCAGAAAAAAAGTACTTGCTCATCTTAGATGAGTGAGTTTTCTTTATTAAAAGCAATATTTGATAGATGAAGAGAGAGCAATTTCTCTGTAACATCGCTGGCTACATGATGGGGCTATGAAGGTTCTGAATAAAGAGACAGGGAATTCCTAAACCTAACTTTACTTGGCATAAGACAACATTTTTCAGAGTGTATATTTGGAAAACATTTGATCTAAGACATATTTATAAAAAAGAAAAAGGTTTATAATCAATTGAGTTTAGAAAAGAAACTCAGGGAGCATTACTAGAAATAAAGAGGGTTACTTCATATTTATAAAACAATCAACTCTCAATGTTGATAAAACAATTAAAAACATAGGTATGTTGTATTAGTCCATTCTCACATTGCTGTACAGAACTACCTGAGACCGGGCAATTTATAAAGAAAATAGGTTTAACTGATTCACAGTTCTGCAGGCTGTATAGGAAGCATGGCAAGGGAGCCTCAGGAAACTTACAATCATGGCGGAAGGGTGAAGGAGAAGCAAGCACATCTTACCATGGTGGAGTAGTAGAGAAAGCGTGAAGTGGAAAGTGCTATATACTTTTAAATAACCAGATCTTGTGATAAGTCACTCACTATCACGAGAACAGCAAGGGGAAATGCACCCTCATGATCCAGTCACTTCCCACCAGGTCCCTCCCCCAACATTGGGAATTACGGTTTGACATGAGATTTGGGTGGGAACACAGAGCCAAACCATATCATCTGTAGTAACATAGCCTCACAATAAATCAATAAAAGACTGACAAAACTATTAGGAGAAAAAAAATGACATATCCATCTTCACAGTTAGAAATTTTAATATTTCCCTCTCAGTACTTGATGGATAAAGCAGACAACAGTCAGAACAAATATTGATTATTTGGTCAATTCAATAGCAACCTTGATCTTAATCTGCTCTATATAGGACATTATGTTTAGCAATTGGAAAATACACTTGAGTATTTTTGAAATTTTGAAATATTAGAGGTTGTTCTAATGACCTATTACTGATCTCTACCTTAATTGTGTTATGGTTAAAAATGAAGTCTTTCTACTAAACCATGGTGAATTTCAAACTTGGTGAATTTCAAAGTCAATTTTCATGTCCTTCATAAGCTTGAAAAGAAGGTCAGTATAGAATATTTATAGCCAGCTTTGAGAGAAATGTATAGTTAGAAACTTTTATATTAGAAGCAAAGGATGAATGTTACTGTGCTAACATCCATTTTAAGGGGCTAGAAAAAGAAGAGTAGAATAAAAAATTAGGCATTTTTCTTTCCCTTAATGTCAGTGATTACAGAATCACTGTAATTCTTTGTTGAAATGTCATAAGAGGAAAGACCCTGAAAATATGATGTGATAATATGACCTGCTCCAAAGAGTCTCCCAGTGAGCTATAGTGGTTTCAATAATACTGCTTGTTCTTTCAGAAGACTATGGGAATGTAAGGGTGGGCAGGACCAAGCTAGGCTAAAGGTCGGGGAAAAGACCTCTCTAAAGAAAAAGGATTTAAACTGAACTCTCAAGGGCAAGCAGGATTAATCTAGCAAAGAACCCTTACTGTACAACTCTGAAGAAGACAATCTTTCTGCTGAGAAGTTTGGTTCCTCTTTTCTGGATTCAATGAAGTCTGACACAGAGCTCAGAGAGAACCTTGCCCGGCAGGGACATGGAAGAACTGACCAGCACTAACCTCTCTTTCTCAGGAACAAGGTCTTTTCTGCCTCTTACTGCTCAGAATTCATGAGTCAAAGATGTTTGTCTCATTAACCTCATGTTAGGGAGAAGAGGATGAAAATGAGTTGATCAATCAGGACTTTGTTTCCTAGTAGCTGATTATAATCATCCAGATACATATGCCTGATTGAAATTGTTCATGATTGAAGATTGGATAGCTGAAGTCTGCTGGTCTCGTGGAAGTTTAATCAAATGTTTGATGCTGTGAAAAATGTACTGGACTGGGAGGCAGGGGACTCCAGTTCTTGTTTCTAGTTCGTCTACAACCAGCTATGCGATTTGGAGAATTTCCTTTTATCTCTGTATTGCCAGTCTACTAATTTGAAATGAAGGGTTGGGGTTTCATAATCTATGAGACCCTGTTAAGCTGACAAACATCTCTACTTACCTTTACTAGAGGGTGAACAAGACCTCCTGTGCTTAGGGTATTGGGTTTTGGGCAATCGAATGGCAGTGGTGATAATGATAATAGCAGTAAAAGTAGTGAAACATATTCTGAGGGCTACACATTTCACATGCCTGACTTCATTTAGTACTCACAGTAACCCTGTGAGGTGAAAAATACTCTTGGCTTCATCTTACAGTCAGGAACCTGAAACAAAAGGAAGTGAAGTAACTTGTCCAAGGTCTTGTGCTCGTAAAGCATGGAGTCAGGGGTGGACCAATCAATCACACAGGCGGAGTGCACATAGCAACCACATACACACTACCTTGCCATCTGAGAAGGTGCTTGGGGTGGGAGGAGGGGGCAACATGAGAGGGACCACCACCAAGTGAAAGAAGGAAATAGAGTAAAAGGTAGGTTGGGGCTATGACACACTTCATCTGTTTCCTAATTTGGTTTAAGACAGGCCATGACAAGCTAGCCACATTGCACATCTCCAAGGGTATTAGTCACATCCACACAGAGTATGTTCTGCATTGGGCAGGTATGTGCAAACCTACCCCCAAACTCCCAGGAAGTTGAGAGGCTGAAGAAAGAGGCTGACATATTTAGTGTCTCACAAAGAAACATTTAATAGGGACTTACAAACAGAAGCCATGTCAGTGTCTCAGGTGTAGGTAAGACAGGATGGTGGATCCCACGCCATTACTCTCCAGACCCACGGCTTATATACCATAGAGAAAGGTGACTCAGAATGGATGTGTAGGATGACTGAAGTATAAACGCATCAAGATTGTTTGACCTAAGGACAGGATTTATGGTAAGTACCTACTCTTACACAAGGAACAATAGATAAACTGGAAATCTTAGAGGCCTTCCCAGAACAGGGGTTAATTGAAGTCAGCGTGGTAGATTAGCCCCCAAGATGGGGTTGCTTTGGCCTCCAAAGAGTGCAATGTGAATGGCACACTCTGGAGTTGTCCAACATGTAGCCCTGGGCCCAGGCAAAGTACAACAAGAGGGGCGGCATCTAGCTCACCCTCTCAAAATCACTTCACTCCTTTCCTCTCACTGCTGGGGTGAGACTCACCTACTCTAAATTTATGTGAGGTAGATGTAGGAGGTGGGAGGTGGAAATCAGCCTTCAAAAAGATAAAATTTTGATATGCTTAATATAGACCAGAAAGTTTTCTAAATTTAAAGCTCGTTTATTCAGGAAAAGATATTCATATGAATACACAGACACACATATGAATCTGATTGTTTCAGACCTACTAGCAGAGAGAATCTTCTTTCTGACCCTTTCTTTTTTGCTGTAGCTCAGGATATTTGGAAGATGTATGCAAACTTTTGGCTTTATTTGGCTTCTTTCCCCAAGAAAATGTTGGTCTTGCAAGGTAAACTCTTAGAGGACAATAGACTTTTCCCTTTGTTTGCTGTCTGAGTAGAGGATAGAAATGTACACAGGGATTCTAAATTAGAGTAGATGATAGAAATGGACACAGGGATTCTAAATTAGAGTAGATGATAGAAATGGACACAGGGATTCTAAATTAGTATATAGCGGGGATTTGAGTTGAAGGAGAGGTGATTAGTAACAGGAGCCTGGAGTTCTGAGATGATTGTGTGCTTGTCAAGAGGAGTATTTATTTCTTGCTTCTGCTCAAAAACAGGAGGGACCTATTACCTAGAATCTTTGAGGCCCTTGAGAAACCAGTGGCCTTTGACAAGCTATGCTGGTTTAATTGGAGTCAATATTCTTGTGGTTATGTTGATTTGATTGTATTAGCATGCCTGCTACATCATGATCCTGTTGAAGGAACAGCCTTAGGTAGTTAACTTTGTAACAGGAAAAAATAAATGTAATTTACCAAATTAGACTTTCATAAGAATCTTGTCATTCAAAAAAGAGAATAGGTCATATCAGAATTTTTCATTCATTCATTTACAAAATGGTGGACAGAAGGCAGGTCTAACTTGTAGCTCCCACTGGGATGGACAGAGCAGTGTGTGGAAACTCACATAGCGAATTTTTGCTCCAAGAACTACTGCAGGAACATACCAGGAAAGCTGAGAGATTCCACAGACCCTTTGAAAGAAGCAGATTGCTGTTGCAGGCCTCTGGAGACAGCTGAAAAACTGTCCAAAGTGTGAAAGTGTGAAAGTGTGAAAGGGGGATTGTCTGCACCCAAACACATACCCTCACTGGGGAACCTGAAGGTCCAGATCATGAGAGAAGAATTTGATTTTACCTGGAGCTGAGACAAATTTAGTGAGCTGAGCAAAATACAGGAGTAGAAGAAGCAGAGGGATGAGCCTTGTGGGGTCTTTATGTCCCAAGGGCAGTCATTTCTGACTTTGTCTCACAGAGGTCTTTGGGGAGGGCTGCCAGAGGAACTGGGAAAAGATCACAGGGAGAAGGAAACTTCTAGCTGAACTTTGTAACAATTTTCACTGAACACAAAGTTTCCTGGACAGAATCTGTGTGTGTGTGTGTGTGTGTGTGTGCGCGTGTGGAAGGGGGTGAATTTGGAATGCAGACACAGCACAGAACCTGTAGCAGATAGGGAGATGGGAAACCTGAAAACCCTGCTTGCTTTCTCAGCTGTGAGACTGGTAGCCCGGGGCAAGTTCTCAGCCCTGTTCACCTGCTGCCTGGAAATAAACTTGGTGCTGTTGGGACGGGGGCACAATGGGAGTGAGACACGCCTTTTGGGCTGCAAGGGAGCTGCGTGAAGCCTGTAACTGCCGGCTTTCCCCCTCTTCCCTGGTGACCTGGATGATGCAGCCGAGGCAGCCATAATCCTCCTGGGAACATAACTCCATTGGCTTGAGAACCACACGCCTATCCCCCACAGTAGCTGCAGGAAGCCCCACCTAAGGAGAGTCTGAGCTCATGTGTTTATTTATTCATTTGTTGATAGTTCTACTAGTGGAGTGCAGTGATTAAAGGTATTAAGTTTGGAATTTAACAGCTGGACTTAAATCCCAGCCTGCAACTTTCTAGCTGTGTGATCTTGGGCAAATTATTTAATCTCTTGAGTCCAGGTTTTCTTAACTGTAAATGGGATTAATAGCAGTACCTATCTGAACCCACCTTTGCAAAGACATAACAGTGAGAGAAATCTAACATGGCTTACTCCTTCTTACCTCTAGCGTCATAGGCTAGCTGTTTTCACTCATTTCTGGGCATAGACCAAGCTATCCATGGGAGGAATTTAGTTTATAGTTAACTTGGAAGAAGGGTGATAATAGTCCCTCTCTAAAACTCACCCCCTTCTTGCTCAGGGACCAAAAACTAATGAAAAGCCATGAGATTAGGATTATGGAAGGAGCCTGAACTCTGCTAAAATGTTGGCATAGTTTCTATAATCCCTTACAGCTCAGGAGTCGTGTGGCCAGAGGTTACAAGATTTGTGACTTCCCCAATTTCTTCTATAGATAACATCACTATTGTAGAACCTAAGGTTGATCTTTTGAGATGCTTTTTAGATTTTTGCATCTGGCAACAGGCCTGGACCTGTGACTCATGACTCATAACTTACCCGGTCCTGTGGCCCATACCCAGAGATGGACTTAGTGTATGAGGACCATTTTTCACACCCCTATGATTTCATCCTCATCTAATCAGCAGTACTCATTCCTTAGCCCCCTGCTCACCAATTATCCATAAAAACCCTAGCCTGTGAGTTCTTAGGGAGACTGATTTGAGTGATAACTTCTGTCCTTCTGCTTGGCTGCCTTGTGTTAATTAAATTCTTTCTTTACTGCAATATCATAGTTTCAGTGAATTTTTTTTTCTGTGCAACAGGGAGGGAGAACCCATTGGGTGATTACTCATCTCCTAGATCCATTATGAGGATCATATCAGATAATTATATAGTAAAAACTCAATAAATGTAATCAATTCATATTAATAAAATAATATCTTTAACCCAGAGAAAAAAGCTCAGTGAATAATATAGAATTTCAAAAATAAAATAAATATGTTTTATTTCTATCAAGGTTTATTTCTTACTTGTTTGGGATTCTGACAAGATTAGGGCTTTGAAGCTTAAAAGTAAACATAAACACACATACACACATACACACACACACATATATATACATACACACATACGTATAATATGCCACCCCTAAATAAAACTTACTTTTTCACCACAAATGAAGTATTTCCCTACTTCTGCCTAAAAGAATACCAAATGATCTCTTTGTTTACAGAAGAGAGAATACATACTTCTCAACCACCTTCACTATAGAATACTCTTCTAGAAGAACTAAAACCTTCTCTTTGTTATCGACCTAGGTATAGTGTGTCAAGAGGTCAGATGACAGCATGTGTCTGGCCCCTTATTTGATTGTGTACTTATGCTGAAAAGATGTACAAAAATAGCATCTTCCAAAGTTATAGAGATGGGAAGAGAGATTAAAGGAGACTCTCACTGATTCATACAGAGGCTTCCATATTGATTTCAATTTTGAGTAGTGATTTTTTTCAGTTCATATTGAATCTTACTTTAAACACAAGCACATGCACCAATATTACAATAAACACTAGCTTAGATAAATTGAGTTCTTATTGTGTTCTGTGCACTATTCCAATATCTCTACAGGAATTTCCTCATTTAATCCTCATATAGAGACACCTAGAAAACACTATTATTATCCCTATTTAATGGATGAGAAACAGACTTAGTGGAGTTAAGACTTGTTTAAATCACACTGCTTGTTGTCCTATTCATCAAATTTATTGAGTACCTAATCTGTGAAGTGCTCTGTGGAATATGAAGATAGGAGAGGTGGGGCTTTTGTCCCCTTGGAGCTTGTAGTCTAATGGCAAGAAGTGAGGCACACACAGTATACACTCTACGTGACAGATGGATGCCATGGAAAGAAAGCTTATTCTTTGTTATTCTTTTTCTCTTTCGATAAGTTTTAAGTCTCCAAATAAAACATCATCTTTCATGTACATAGGCCTTTAAATATGTCATTGCCTCTGCTTACACTGTGTCTTCCACTAGTCCTCTTCTCCCTTCCCCATGCTTTATTCCTTTAGTAACCCCTACATGTGCTTTGAGACTCAGTTCGGAGGTTATGTCTTTCAGGGAGGCACTCTTCAATCTGGATTAGTTGCTCCTTTCTGCATTCCCACAATGGTTTTGGAAACCCTACAAAGTAAAAGTGCTGAGCGTTCACCCAGGGTGACACAAGTACCAAGACCTTTCAGGGTTAGACCATCTTGTACATAGGCTTTGAGTGGCCTTGAGGTATGAATAGAGTGCCCTATTGGAAGAAGTGAAGGTTAAACACTAAGCCCAGTTTTACCACTAGAACCAACTTTGTAACCTTGAACTAATTTCATTTAACTTCTTTGGACATTATAAAATGGGAACAAAAATGGTAACCTTATCTTTAGCTGTTTTACAATACAGCTGTAATTTTTTAAATGAGATAATATATACATGGCTTGTTAGTATAACTTTAAGAAAATTTTAAGATAATTGGGAGCCATTCCTGATTATCATGACTATTATTTTCAGATCTTGACTTTGAAGGGATGAATCTAAATTATAAAGTAGGCAGCTGCAGATGAACAAAAGAACAAATAGAATACTCTGCACATTCCGCTCTACCTATCGTGTCTTCCTTTATTACAAATTATTTCAGAAGTGCTCTGTGCAATCTTGTTTCAAATACCTCAGGTAATAATTCCCCCATCACTTGTGTGTGAGGGTCATCTCAGAGGAATATTAACTGCACGGAGGAGGACATCACTTTTATATTTTTGTTTTATGAACAAATTCAGTGAAGTTGACAAAATCCTCCCCTTTTCCTTTTACATGTTTGTGAAGGACAGTACGCAGGAGATGTGACAATTTTGGAGGCACAGAGTGAGGTTCCAAAATGACTCATCACCTCTTAGCCCTCTGTGAAGACTGCTGCATCAGGAACCTGTGTAAACAGATATACTTGGGGAAACACCGCCTTTTCTCTGCCAGTTAATCGCATTGTTACTGACTTAATTGGCATCCACATTTTTTCTTCGTTGTTCATTGAACCTTTTTTTTTTTCTGTAAGATTTTCTAAAGAAAATGAAATGGAAAATAGTAAGGTAAGATTCCCAAGTGATAATGACTTTAACTTTAATAATATTTTCATATCATCAATCAGGGCAGATGAAGAAATAAAATAATCAGTCGTTTATATAAAAGTGCTTTCTATAGTGATCACCTGAGATGCCAAAATTGTTAAACTCTCAAAGTGTGCAAGCAGCCACTACAATGACCTATATTTGAAAATTTGGGGATCTTTGAACAATTCAACCAACATTCTCTGCTTGGCTATTGCTATATCAATAAAAATAATGCATTACATGGATTTTAAGTTTGTGTTTAAAACCTTTGCCTTCATAGATTTCAGGAAGTGAATGAATTTGCCTAAAACGTTCTGTGTTTATCACAGAGAACATGCAGTGTGAATCCCACATGTTGTAGACGAGAAAACGACAAACTCACAGTGCAGAATAGAAATGAAGAAGAAAATGATACAAAAGTGTGGCTGCAGGTAACCCCCTTTTCCTGGGAAACTACTATGGTTCTCTCGTATTTATAAGCCATCTCTTAGGAGGAGATATGCAGGATGAAATAGTTATTAATTCTTATGCTCTAACAAAGAGAGGAAAAAAATCTCATAGGGCTTGAAAGAAATATCCTAGTAACTTACTGTGGAATTGGATTTGAGATAAGGTGAGTGTGTCTCAGATGCCATGCACAGATGTTATTATTTTTTCTTCTGAACTACTAAAATAATTTTTTGTAAGTTGGCCTTGAAGCACAGAGTCCAAAGAAAGCATTAGATTTAACCACTGTGCATAAAGAAGGGGTTGTGCCAAAGACATTGTGATGGATTTGAAAAACACACAAAAATGTCATTTTATCTCCCTTGTCTTTCACCAGACAAGGTTATATTTCTCAATCTTGTCTGTCCACATCCAACTAGATGACTTACATGAAACGCTAATGAGATCCTGAAAGAAATAAACAGTGCAATTTCATAGTCAGTGCCAAAAATTGGTGAATTTTAAATTCTCTCCTTATCATTGAACAATGACCTTGGATAAATTGCATCTCACAGTTCATTTTTGAAACACAATATAATGTGGAGTCCAGATTTCAAAGGTGCATGCCTCATTCTCCTCCACGGCATGGCTCTCTTCTCAGAGACAGAAGTGCAAACATTGCTCATCAACAAAAGGGACTGGAGTTGGCACAGGCATCAGGCCTTATTTTCTATTCATGATATACAGTAAAGAAATGTGCTTTGAAGCAAGACAGAGTCTTAGGTTCAAATTCCTGTAGTTTACTGGCTGTTTATTCCAGATAAGGTGCCCAGCTTCTTTGAGTATCAGTTTCTGATTTAGGAAATAGTAATTCCTGATCTGCAGAGTTGTTATAAGAATATGAAACAGTATACATACAATGCCAATGATTGGAGTCACTCAAAAAAAATGACAGCCATTCTTATTTCTGTCTATGAAAGTGATTTAGTCTAACAATTATTCATTGTGTGCCTACTCTGTACAAGGCACTGGGGCAGGCACTGAAGCTAGTAACAGTAGAATAGAACATAATAACCATCCATGGCCTAGGAAAGGAAAATTTTCATAGGGTACACCTCCTATTACCTTATGATATGTGCTATAGTGGTTAGTATTATATGTCAACTTGGCTATGTCACGGCACTAAGATATTTGGTCATTCTACATGTTTTTGTGAAGGTATTTTTAGATGAGATTAACATTTAAATCAGTAGACTGTGTGTAAAGCAGATTATTGGCCATAACATGGGTGGGTCTTATCCAATCAGTTGAAGGTCTTAATAGAAAGAAGACTGACTGTCCTCGGGCAAGAAGAAATTTGGCCAGAAGACTGCAACAGCAACTCTTCCCCATGTCTGTGGCCTATCCTGCAAGTTTTGGACTTGCCAGCCTCTGTAGTCACACGAGCCAGTTCCTTAAAATGAATCTCTATCCATTCATCTAGAGATACGTATTTCCATATATCCGTATCTATGTGTGTGTGACTTATACATGTACTTTGATGTTTTGTATTCTAACTTATTAAAATTTTAAAATTTTTTTGGAAAAATAATTGCTGATTGAGATCCACTAAATTTGGGTTTTATGATCCACTAATAAGATGTGACTTGCAGTGTGGAAAAATACTTTGAAAAATGATGCCTTTCCATTTAAATATTGTGCTTACTTCCCACCCCAATTTTGTTGCATTTTATTCTTAGTGCCATAAAATACAGTTTTAATCTACTACTTTGAATAAATAATTCTAGAAAAATGTGCAACATATCCCCAGAAGTTTTATTATAACTTTGTCCCAATTTGAATAATTATCACAGATAAAATAGCCAAGGGTTCATTTGACTCTGCGTGTTAATTATGGAAACATAAAGCTAAAAAATAAATTACCCTGGTTTTATCTGTTGGTCATGATGACTCCATAAGTTGCATTTCCAATAAAGCAAAAATTGTCCATTTTTCTGTTACTTCTAAAAATGAAACATTGGGACTTTTCTAGCCTTCAAAAGTATTTATTAACAGAAATGTACATTTGAAAAGTAAAGTGAGTACAATTAGCTTTCTGTATCTATGGGTTCCACATCCATGGATTCCATAAACCATGGATCAAAAATTTTCAGGAGAAAAAGGGATAGTTTCATCTGTACTGAACATGTATATAGAACTTTTGTTGGTCATTATTCCCTAAACAATGCAATATAACAACTACTTACATATCATTTACATTGTAGTAGGTATTATAAGTAATCTAAAGGTGATTTAGATTATACGGGATAATGTGTGTAAGTTATATAGAAATACCACACCATTTTATATAAGGGATTTTAGCATTCATAGATTTTGGTATCTGCAGTGGTTCTAGAACCAATTCCTTGTGGATATTGAGGGATTATTGTACTCCCAATGGCCAAAGCTGGAATGATTTTAGCAACAAAGTGAGTGTATTGGGCTATAATTTAAAGCACAAAATAAATAGCCATGAGTCCATGATGCTATAAAAATGATTGGATACATACATAAATGAGAGAGAAGAGAATCTTCTTTACAAATGAATTCCAAATAATGTATGTATAATAATTTATCAGGAAGTAGAGCTTAGTTCCTCTTCACCTCTTCTTACCCCTCTCTTCAGCCCCCATTGAGTGTGGGCTGCACTTACTAACTTACTTTCAAAGAGTAGAAAGTGGGAAGAGCTAGGTCATAGGGTAAAATCACAGTAGTGAGACCTGGCAAATACTGTCTCATCAAGGTCATCGAAGTTATCATCAGCAATAAGTCATATTGATAGTGTGCATTCTTGACATGCTATACTGAGAATGGCACTTCATTTCCGTGTTCTTTCTCCCAAAACTCATGACTCCAGGATAGCCATGAGAAAGATATTGATCAAACCCAAATTGAGTGACATTCTGCAAAAACTTTGATCAGTGCTCCTTAAAACTGTCAGGTCATCAATAACAAGAAAACTTGTTGTTTCTGAGAAACTGTCACAGATCAGAGGAGGCTAGGGAGATATTGACTCAATGTAACCTGGTACCCTGGATGAGAACCTGGACCATAAAAAATATCAATGAGGAAAAAATTGATGACATCTGAATACAGTGTTAAGTTAATAGTATGATGACATCTGAATAAACTGTTAATAGTAATGTACTAATGTTGATTTCTTACTTGTGACAAAGGGGTCCTGGTGGCCTAGAACAATAACAATAGGGGAAACTGTGTAGGGCTATATATAAATACTTTGTACAAACGTTGCCACTTTTCTGTAAATTTAAAACACTTCTAAAATAAAAATGTGTTCTTAAAATAAAATAAATACGGTTACATGAGCCACAAGGAAATGTACTAAATGCAAATAAAAGAATGTAATTTGAAAGTGTCAGAAAGTAGTGGTTGAACATATTTGAATTTCTCTTGTTCTCCTTGTGCTCCTAGGGGAGGAGTTCTTTGAGGTTTAATTGCCTTTAAACACTTATGAATTATATATTTAAAGACTATTGCATATCAGAGTTTATGCCACAGAAACATTTTATTGAATAAAATTGCTTATTCTTTTAAAATTAAATCATTTTATGGATGATATTTTTTAAAATCTTTTTTGAGATAAAAGGGAAACATTCAACAAGCAATGATGGTGTGTTATTCCAAAAAAGTACCTGTGATTTTGACTCAAAATAACAGGTGCTAATTTTCATCATATTTTAAATTTCATTTGAATATTACTCTTCTATTGTAAACTTGTGCTGAATTCCTGTTGCATTTTTTTCTAGGAGAGGGAAAAGTAAGAGTTAGCTTTGGGATAGGAGATCAACACTGTCTTACATACTGAAAGACTCTGCTTAATGACATCCTGAGAGTCATCAAGAAGGCTTGATAGGGATAACCAAGATTTATATATTTGATTTAGTTATATTCAATGTAAAATTATCTTGCTCTTCTGAGGCATTGAGTCTAGACACTTCTCATAATAGAAAAATCCTTATTATTTTAGACATGAATTACTTTAGACAGTTTTTTCCAAAGTTCCATTATCAGTGTTATTGCTAACTGACTGCATTAGTCCAAGGATGCTAATTGCTATAATGTAATCTCCAAGCTTTTATGGCTAAATATAATAATGGTTTATATCTTATTCAGGTCACAGCCAGTGCAGGTCACTGGGGGCAGAAGGTTTGTTCCATGTAGTCATTAAGAGTGAGGCTTCTCCCACCTAGTGGTTCTGCCCACTATAACATTGGCAAAAATAGACACATGGGAGGGACCAGGAGATGTTTGTCCAGGCCTCCATTACAGAGTCCAGGGGTATGCTGGTAAGTGTTTAATAATCAGCAGTCAGGGAGGAAACATTTTAAAAGCCTTAATTTGTAGCAATTGCAAATTTCCATGGCGCATATATATCTTCCACGGTCTATCAGAAGCTATTCACAAAATATCATGGAACATAAAGCTGGGAAAAGAGGTGCACGTTCGGCACAAGCCAGTTTGAGTTGGCTCCAACACACCACCAAATAGTCCCTCCCTTCTGCAAATAGACACTGAGGAGAAATTTGGATTAAAGCTTCTCACATTACACAATGTATTGTTGATGAAGAGGGCTGGTTGCCATAATCAGTTTTGAAGACAGTACTTTGCATAAGTTTAGACTAAGGTGCCATTTATATCGTATCTGTGTGACTCATGTCTTAATTTGCATAGCCGTCTGTGGCAGATCTACTAGGAATAGTGCTGCTTGATCAAATACCAAAAGAGCAAAAAGAAGAAAAAAGAAAGAGAAAAAATGTTTTCTTTTCTCATGAAGTAATAACATCTAAAATGAAGAGGAATGCCACTCAAATTAGGTGCAATTTTTGCAAATTTTGATGGCAGTTTATATGGCTACTAGAATGGCCATTAAAGCACATTGCAAATTATATCACTGTATATAAATGCTCCATAAAATAAATTTCTATGGATCAAGTTCAAAATTTCAGTCATTTGCTTGCAAAAATGGTCACTCAGTTTAAGATACCATACAAATTATGTTCAGGCATTAGGAGCAAGTGGTTATAGCAGGCCTGTCATTAAGCCCGCCCACAACTTTATAACTCAGTTTACATGCTGCGTAACGCCTTGTTTACAGATTTGTTTTCTGGCAAGAATTTGTAGACTTTAGGATGAACTTAAAATTTATATACTGATTAGGAAATAATTACATACCATATGTTGCAGGGAACATGAAAATGAAAGGAATCACACATAAGCTTAGGTTAGGACAAGTTCTAGAATGTTTGATACTGTTCTTTTTGTTCACATCAACATAGCTAAGGAGTTGATCATTCACCTTAAAAGCAGGAATGACTCTTTTGATACCCTACATACCTCCTTCCCAATCCAGTCATTTTAGAATATCAGGAATAAGGGATTGGAGTTGGTTGGCTCATGCTTGACAGAAAAGCTGAGAAAATAATTGCTAGAAGCGGAATGTAATACTTTCTTCTCCAGAATTCCTTGACTGTAAAATGTTTGAATACCAATAAAGCAAATTAAAAGGTGTAAATTATTCCTATAGTTCAATGTTTATGTAACTAAATTTCTTAATTTTATTCTTTATAGTATTTTGTATATATCTAAACTTAAGAGGCCTGAGAATACCAAGAAATAGAGGAATATTCATCTAGATTAATTCCTTTGTGTTTTACTTTCCTTTTTACTTTCAAATCTTTAATTAACCTGAAATTCATGTTGACAGTCATGATGGTTAATTTTACATGTCAGCTTGACAGATCACAAAGTGCCCAAATATTTGGTCAAAGATTATCTTAGTATGTACGTGAGGGTGTTTTGGATGAGATTAACATTTGAATCTGTAGAATGAGTAAAACAGGTTGTCCTTCCTAATGTGAGTAGGCCTCATCCAATCAGTGGAGGGCCTGAAAAGGACAAAAAGTCTGAACCTCCCTTACATGAGAGGGAATTTCCTCTTACTTGATTGCATTATGGCTGGGACATTGGTTTATCCTGCCTTTGGACTCTAACTGAAACATCAACTTTTCCTGGATCCACTGGCCTTTGGACTGAAACTGCACCACTGCCTTTCATAGATCTTCAGCATGCCAACTGCAGATCTTAGAACTTTTTAGCCTCCATAATTGTGTGAGTCAATTCCTTATTATCTCTCTCTCTCAGTGTGTGTGTATATAATAATTAATAGATATCTAATTGTGCACCCTACCCCATGATTTAGTCAATTGTTTCAACATTATGAAAATCTTTTTTTTTTTTTTTTGAAACAGTGCCCCCGTCTGCCACCCAAGCTAGAGCACAGTAGCACGATCTTGGCTCACTGCAACCTCTGCCTCCCAGGTTCAAACAATTCTCGTGCCTCGGCCTCCTGAATGGTTGGGATTACAGGTGCATGTCACCACTCCCAGATAAGTTTTGTATTGTTAGTAGAGACAGGGTTTCACCATGTTGGCCAGGCTGGTCTCAAACTCCTGCCCTCAGGTGATCTTCCTGCCTTAGCCTCCCAAAGTGCGGGGATTACAGGTGTGAGCCACCACACCCAGCCTAAAATCCTCTTTTAATATTGACTAAATACTCACCTGTATTTTGACTTGATTCACAGATTCATATTCTCTTCCATTAATATGTGTCTGTCTATAACTTTATCAGTAATACGTTATTTAATTATGGTCACTTGATAGATGTTTAATATCTAGTAGTGCTTGTCCAAATCAGTTTGAAAATGTTTATGCTACTACAGTGAAATAAAGATGGGGACTGGGCTGAAGTTAGACAAATAGTATGCTTTTCTGCCTGAAAGGCAAAGATAAAGACACAGCTTTTCAATCTTTTCCTTTCTTTTTTCTCTTCTTCCTGCCTGCCTACTTGCCTGCCTTGGAGCCCTTTCTTCAGATGAAACCTATAGGATTCAAACACAAAATGCAGACACCCCAAATGGAGCTGCTCTGACTGTGTAGGGGTCTGGCCAAGATACCTACAACAACACTCCCCCTGCTAACCCTTTAGATGTTTATGCACTTGGAAGCCCTGTTGGAAAACCATCTTCTTAGACTTTTATTTGCAGACCCAAGGTATGTTTTTATTCTTTGTGTTTTCACAAATCTTGGCAACAATTTAAATGGCATTGTTAATATCACAATTTACCTAATGCATTTTCAATGTCCTCTTTAATTCTCCCAAACCAGTGGAAAGGCAAGATGAAAAGAGATTCATAAAATTGTTGTGTATTATGTTACTTCCTAACTGAGTGGTTTATTTGCTTACTAAATGGTCCTACATTTATAGTCAATCGTCATCAACAGATAACACATCAAAAATAAACTTCAATTTCACATGACAGAGGAGGTGATTCCAATTTGAATGTTGTTTATCATAGAGAATATGTTACTAAATCCAGTTTATGGAAAGATTATGCTATTTAATTTACTTTTAGAGAGAGGAACATGCTTTCACGAGAAACTGCATTAGCTATTAGAAAAGTAATGTAGCTGTCGGTCTGCACTATTTCCAGCAAGCATGGGTATACTGTGTTAACAGAAACAGCCGAATGTTTTTCTAGTGTGATCTGATAGAAAGAGCACTGGGCTGGTAGTCAGGGTTAGGTCAAGGCAAGGTTCTAACTAACTAGCTGGGTGACTGTAAAGAGATAGTTACATAACCTCTCAGGGCCTCAAGTGTCTCATTTATAATACAAAGTGTCCAGATGAAATCTGGGATACTTACACAACCCTATGATCACAAGGAGATGGTTTTATTGTCCTAGCTTCCCTAATATCACCAGGGAAAGTGAAAGTGGCTCCAGTAAAGTCATTATATAGAGAACAGGAGGAAGTAGAGCTTCCCCCAGGCCAGCTGCAGAGATGTGAGTGTATGTGTGTGTGGCTGGGTGCGGGGAGGGAGACGGTGGTACCAGTCTGAAGACTTACCAGCTGAGACTTCATGATATTTAGAGTAGATGATAACATAGTTAAACATAATTAAAGCTGAATTCAGTTTATAGGAATGTTACATTATTCAGTTTACTTTTTGAATGAGAATTATCCTGAAGCTGTAAATTCCTTGGACTGTGCTTTGACCACTCTTGAATAGTGACTGTGCATGACTGAACTTACGAATTTTGACTGACTATGGCCCACAGATTATCCTGAGCAGTCTCTATTTTAACCGTTTTATCCTATTAACAATTATACAAAATCATATTTGATATAAGTAACAGAGATGTGAAAGGAAGCTTTTGCTTTTGTGTTTGAACCATTTCCACTGTTCAAATCCCCTCAACTTGAATGTGTAAACCTTTCACATCTGCTTGGTGGGATTATGAGCCATTTTAGCTTTTCTCTTTCTGGGGCTCAGAAAATGATACTCCAAAGTATGACACTTTGGCATGCTGAGTACATTAAACAAAAGGAGATTGGAAGGCCCAGAAGCAGCCTCAGAAACAAAGTCTCTCTCTGACCTTCTCCTGCCCTCCATTTTCCCATCCCTCCACCTCCCCTAAAGTGAGTCGTAGAAATCAGACTTCCTCTCCTCCAAGGCGGGTCATAGATACTAGAACTCCTCTCCCCCAAAGCAAGACATAAAACCTAGCAAGGTCACTCTCTCCCTTCTCCCTTGAAGACCCTCATTCCACAGGGGTTCTGCCCTATACCTAGGAGGAAGGAATGCTATGCAGAGAGGCCAAGAAGAATCTGAACGTACAGGCCTTGCTGGGTTTCTCAGTCTATTACCATCAGATCAGATCCTTTTGTCAATCACATTGCTGCATGGTTGTCCATTCTTCGTTGAAACTAAGCATAAAAGCAGACAGTTTTCTCTAGGTCTTTGGGTCTTCATTTCTGAAGGTTCCTGTATCACACAAAACTTTGGTTAAGAAAATTTACTATGTTTCTCTCCTGTCTTTTATGACAGAAGTGCCAGCTGTGACCCTTATGATGGGCGAGAAAAGGTACCACACCTTTGTACCCATACACTCTACTTCTTTATATTCAAAATAATAACTATTATTATATTATAAAAATTTCATTCCGTTGTCAAATCATGGGTCAATACTACGTCTTGATTTTTAGTTCTGAGAACCTGATTGCCTTTTTAAGTTTGTTACTGAATATAAAGTTCTATGCATTTAAATAAAGGGCACCCCTGGAAGCAGCAATGACTGCATACTGTATTAAACAGGTTTTGGGAGATTTAGGAGGGACAATGTCAATTACATATGATTCATTCTGGCCTAGAGGAAAGTTTATGTTTTTATCCAAGAATAATTCAAGACCTCCTTCACGCTCATCAATCATGAGCCAAGTATTATATCAGGCACCAGGTATATAGAAACTAAGATAAATGTAGTCAAGAACTTCATTCTCAGGAAAGTCTGATCCCGTTAATTATTCTTTTTCCAAATTGTGGGGAGTCAACATTTGTGCATCTTCATGTATCTGCCTGCCATTTCAAGCTGGATCAATTTGAAAGTGGGCTTTAAGGAGCCTGTCATACTTTGATTCCCTTTCCCTACCTACAGGGACCCCATTCAGGCCTGCTATCTGAAAAATGACCTATCTCTGAAGGTCTCTTCATTACCTTCTGATATGATTTGGATCTGTGTCTCCACTCAAATCTCATGTTCAATTGTAATCCTCAATGTTGGAGGTGTGGCCTGGTGGGAGGTGATTGGATTGTGGGGGTGTTTTCTCATGAATGGTTTAGCATCATCTCCTTGATGCTGTCTTCAGGATGGTGAGTGAGTTCTTATGAGTGCTGGTAATTTAAAAGCAAATTTCTTCTGTTAGCTTTGGGGTTGGTTTGTGCTTTCTTTTTTCTAGTTCCCATAAGTGTGATGTTGTAATAGTTCAGTAAGTTGAGATCTTTCTGACATTTTGATGAAAGCATTTAGTACTGTAAGCTTTTCTCTTACCACTGCTTTAGCTGTGTTCCAGAGATTCTGATATGTTGTATCTTTGTTTTCATTAATTTCAAGTAATTTTTTTGATTTTTGCCTGAATCTCATTGCTTACCCAAAAGTCATTCAGGAGCAGATCTTTTTTTTTTTTTTTTTTTTTTGAGACAAAGTTCCACTCTGTCACCCAGCCTGGAATGCAGTGGCACGATCTCAGCTCACTGCAACCTCCACCTCCCGGGTTCAAGCGATTCTCCTGCCTCAGCCTCCTGAGTAGCTGGGATTACAGGCTCTACCACACCAGGTTAATTTTTGTATTTTTAGTAGAGACGAGATTTCACTATGTTGGCCAGGCTGGTCTTGAACTCCTGACCTCAGGTGATCCACCCTCCTCAGTCTCCCAAAGTGCTGGGATTACAGGTGTGAGCCACTGTGCCCAGCCAGGAGTAGGTTGCTTAAGTTCCTTGTAATCATGTGGTTTTGAGCAATCTTCTTATCATTGATTTCCATTTTTATTGTGCTGTAGTCCAAGATCACGGTTGGTATGACTTCAGTTTTTTGTTGTTGTTGTTGTTTTTTAATTTGAATTTGCTGAGAAGTGCTTTACGGTTGAATGTGCAGTCAATGTTAGAGTATGTGTCATGTGCACGTGAGAATAATGTATATTCTGTTGTTGTTGGGTGGAGTGTCCTGTAGATGTCTCTTAGGTCCTTTGGGTCAAGTGTTACGTTTAGGTACAGAATATATTTGTCTGTTTTCTGCCTTGATGATCTGTCTAATACTATCAGTGCGGTGTTAAGTCTCCCACTATTATTGTGATTATCTAAGTTACTTCGTAAGTCTCTGAGAACTTGTTTTATGAATTTGGATGCTCTAACACTAGGTGCATATATCTTTAGGATAGCTAGGTCTTCTTGTTGAATTGCACCCTTTATCATTATGTAATGTCTTTTTTTTTTTTTTTTTTTTATCAGTAAGGAATTTAAAGACAAAAGGGAAACTAGTGGCTATGATCTATGGCAGTTCTGACTCCCTTTAAAAGATTCCTGGAGTGTCACAACTTGGAGATACCTTGGTCTATACCTTTTCTTTTACAGGTGCTAAATCTGAGTCTCATTGTGGTAAAATGACCTGCCCAAAGTTCTCATTCTCAGGGGAGATCCTCTGCTCCCTCTGCCTCCTTGCAGCATTCTGCCTCTCTCCTTTGTGCTCCTGCAGCACCTTCTACGCCAGACGCTGGACGTGGCATCCCTCTGTGGCTTAACATGACGCTTAGGTATTTGTGTTATCCACCCAACTGTAGACTGTCTGCTCACAGAAACCACATCTGAAAGCCTGTGTTTGCCATAGCACATGAATCCCCATATTTCTATAGCCAAGAACGTTTATTTTGTGGTTATTTAGGAAGTCTTCGAAAAGCCTAAAATAATGCTATCTTAATTTAGAGAATTGCTTGGAAAAGTGGCGTAGGCAGTTTCTAGGAAGAGAATTGTATGTAACCCTTTATGAGGCAGGTGACTCCGGAAGAAGATACCCATTACCCTCTATCCTCTGTCCTTGTGCTATTTTTTCTCAACTTGCAAATTTTCTCCCTCAAGGAACTATTCAGACAATGATAATGTGAATAATACCTTATAATTCAACAGGCATTTTTCATAAAGAGACAAAACACCTGCAATGGCTATTGAGAATTGGATGAAATAAGTCACCCCATCATGTTTGCTACTTTACAATTTCAATAGCTCCGAGCAAGCAAAGCTCTTTGTCGAAATATAATAAAAATTGCAAACAAGTAGCAGCAGCACAAAAATCCCCACAATGTCAGAGGGACACTGGCACTGCCAGAAAAAAAAAAGTCCAAGTCTCTCTAGCTATTAATCTAAATGACAACTACAATCTCCCTTGAAAATCCTTGCCCAAATAAAGATTGTTTTAATGCTTAAAACATTAAGCAAAGCACTCTTCATACTTATATATGTTCTGAATCCTGTAGGTCTATTCTCAATGAAATTCCATTAAAATAATAAAATCAGTTTTGAGATTATATATAGCATGTTTATACAATTAGCATTAGTAGTAATAATACTTAACCCTTATTGAGAAATTACCATGTCAGGCCCTAACTGACTTAACCACTACAACTCATTACATATGTACTGATACTATGCCCCATTTCATAGACTTAGAGATAGAGGCAAAAAAAGGTAAAACTTGCCATAACTTGCTAAGGCACATGACTTATATGTGATAAAGTTAGGAGTTGAATCTAGGCCAGTATTAGCCAATCATGTAGTTTTAAATTTTATAGTATCCACATTAGATGAAAAAGAAATGGGAGGTGATATTAATTGTGATATTTTATTCAAGTCAATATAACCAAAATATTATTAATTTAACATATAAACAATAAAAATTATTAATAAGTTTTTTTCCCCCTTTTTTTTTCTTTGAGGCAGAGTCTCCCTCTGTCACCCAGGATGGAGTGCAATGGTGTGATCTTGGCTCACTGCAACTTCCGTCTCCCGGGTTCAAGTGATTCTCCCGCCTCAGCCTCCCGAGTAGCTAGGATTACAAGTGTGCGCCACTACGCCTGGCTAATTTTTGTATTTTTAGTAGAGACGGGATTTCACCATGTTGGCCAGGCTGGTCTCAAACTCTTGACCTCAGGTGATCCACCTGCCTCGGCCTCCCAAAGTGCTGGGTTTACAAGCATGAGCCATCACGCCCAGCCTTACTTTCCTTTTTTTTGTAATGAGTCTTTGAAATCTGGTATGTATTTTACATTTATTGGATATCTCATTGTGGGCACTCACTTATCCCTTGAAATACTTGATATATTTTGATTTCGTAAAATTTATTATTGAAGATGTAGATTCACATACCCCTGTTTTTTCAAACATACTTGAATGTTTCTAGTAATTGAATTATCTTTAAAATTTTATGTGTAATTAAATTAAATAAAATTAAAAATGCTGCTCCCCAGTCACACTAGCTATAATTGAAGTGTTCAACAGTCCCATTTTAGTAGTGGCTCCCATATTAGACAGCACAGACATAGGTGGTCTTCATCGAGAACCCCTGCTCCTCCAGCCTGGGCAACATAACAAGGCTCCATCTCTACAAAAAATTGAAAAAATTAATTGGGCATAATGGAACACACCTGTTGTCCTATTTACTCAGGAAACTGAGGCAGAAGGATCTCTTGAGCCAAGGAAATTGAGGTTGCAGTGACCTAGGATTGTGCCACTGCACTTAGCCTGAGAAACAGAGTGAGAGCTTGTCTCAAAAAAAAGAACCCTTGCTCTTATCTAATAAATAGTTAATAAATAGCTATTGAATTAATATTGAACCACTATGCTATGCTGTCTCAAAGAAGACAATTAGAAGGCACCATTTAATTGCATTCGGTGTTCATTTAACATCTATTTGTCAGGACTCATATAAGTTGACATTAATGGTTAAAAGTATAGGTTCTAGAGTCAGACTGGGCTGGACTCAAGACTCAATTTTGTTACTTATTAGTTAAGAGTCTTAGTCAAGATAACGAAGAAGGGTTGTATCTTGCTAACCAAAAGGAATAGTCAAGTGAGTCTCTCAGAAAAAGTTCTGATCCAGGTGACTATTTCACAAAATGTATGAATAAAACCAGAGGATGACTCTGTAAATAATATCATCTCTTTCCTGAAATCTCATGCCCTTATCATTTGCTACCCTGATGTATATTTATCAGCAGGACTTACAGGTCCAACACTATCATTGGCAGAATGGTCTTAGAGTAGGTATATAAAATGGAAAACCAGGCGGACTCTGCTCCTTGCTTAGTTCTGCTATTGAGACATAAACCTGTACAACTTCTCAGAGTCCTTGACCTGCTTTCTCCTGTGTCTTCACTGTATGCAGATTGTATGAGTAAACAAATGACTCTCAGTCCCAATCCTAGACACAGCCCTTATCAGCCCTTCTTATGTAGACTGCCCAGCTCTCAGAGAAAGCCACCACATGTGAGCACCCATAATTTAGGATTGCTTATTTTCTCCTAAAACCTACAGATAGATGGATGGAATAGCAAAGCTCTCATGTGCGTGAATCATATATGGGCTGAACATATGGGAGGTGACTCACTGGCATATAGACTATCCTAGCAAGGGTGTGCATCAAATTCCTCTAAGGATACCAATCTAGAAAAGGAGTTTCCCCTACGGAGAACAAGAACGCTGAATATTCATAGCTCAATGGTATTGCCTTCCACTGATGTAGTGCAGGCTGTTTCTTGGATCTCCTCATGTTTGAAGCTAGAATCTTTCGCTTGGTTGCTTGGATCTTGCTTTAATAAGATCCTTATACTAGATCTAGTCCACAGAGACTGCCTAGATAGCCTACAAGAAGAGAGAGAGAAGGAGAAGAGAGAGAGAGAGAGAGAGAAAAAAAAGAGAGAGATTGATTCTGCACCTACTGGATGATAAATGTAACATCATAGGTACCCGCCTAGAGGTACAGTAGTCCTTTATTCAAAGGAATGCATTTTGAGGTGGGTTGTGTGTATGTGTGTGACAAATGTGGCATAAGGAAGGTATGACGTGATATTAATAGAAACGTTTAGTCTATATGAGCCTATATAATTGTTTCTTATGTATAATAATCCTATTAGCAATATAAGCAATTTGAAAGGGTACTTCTAATAGGTTTCAAGCCAGTGGAAAGAATGTAAAGTGATACACTGTTAGTCTTTGACCCCTCCACACTTTTGGTTGCATCTCATCAGTGCCAAGTAACTTTTGGACTTGAATAAAATACCATAGTGGGGTCACTGTACACTCACTCTGATATCCTGGGGGCCAGATGATGCAACTCAGAAGCTCCGGCAAGTTAATTCCTCCTGTGTGGAATCTTGATCAAGGGAAAACAGGAGATGAGAGGAGTTCGGGCAGATAAACTCCCTTCCCTCCTCTCTTTCGTGGACCAATACAATGTGTATTCCTTCCCTGCGTATTCTGCATGCCAAGAATACATACCTGCAGAGTGGCTGGCTATGTCAGCAGCTTGTTGTAAAGCAGAAGCCAGTGTGGTCATGCGGCACGTCATATTGCTTTGCATCTTTGCTTTCTGTTTTCCTTCATCCTCACTGCCTGTGGCTTGGTTCTCCCACATAAAGCATATTGTTGCCTTAACCCTGCCTCGGGCTCTGTCTTCTAGAGGACCTGAGCTAAGACCTAATATCATGTTCTGCTCCCAGTAAAGATGGCACTTGGAGTTTTCTCCTGTATACTACGAGCCATTCCAAACATGCTCTCATTTTCTTCACAAACTTTTGGCAGTGCTTCAGTATACTGATCTTAGATCCCATAAAAGGGTGGAGATGGGTAACAACCTAGGCTGTTTTCTGGGACCCTGCACTGGCTATGTGGAGAGAGAGAGAGGACATTCTGATTTTTCTGTTCATTCATTCCATTTGGCTTCAATATACTCTGGCTGCGACAACATTGGGGAAAAGCAAGATGGAAAGGAACATCCATAACAAGGTACAAAGAATATGAGGCACACTGTGAACCTGAATAACCTCACACCACACTTCAGAGCTGCTAGGTCCAGCTTTTTCTAATAAAAGTGGAAAGAGAATGCCCAAAGCCATACTTTTGTGCTCTGTTATGAAAGCTCCCTTAGAGGTGTTACAATCAGCCTGTGATTGTCTTAACCACTGTGAATGACCTTAATCACTATGAGTGACCACTATGAGTGACCTATGATTGTCTTAACCACTATGAGTTTTCATGGTCCAGATACTTTTAACATACATTGCCACATTTATTCTTCATAACAGTACTACAAGTACTACCATTGTTCTATTTTCCAGAGAAGGAAACAAAGTCAGAGTGTGCTTAGGTAACTTACCTAAGTTTATTCAGCTAGCACAACTGATGTCGCCAGGATTCGAACCCAGGTCTTCAGATTAACAGGGTGGGAGTCATTAACCACCAGCCTGTGTCCTCTATATTATATTGCTATGAAAGTCTTGTTCCCAAAATGGTGCAGCTGTTTGGTGTTTTCCTGACTTATGTAAGCTGATGTTCTCTTTCTCTGAAACACTTCTTCTTTTTGAAGACCTGGCACAGGCAACACCTGCTCTGGGAAGGCTGACGCACTTCCCAGTGTCTGGCCTTTGCCCCACTGTATGAAGCCCCCCATCCCCACACTCCCCTGAGTATCACCAACTCCAGTCTGTGTGTATCGAAATGTTTATATAGATGATTTGGGACCATAAAGGAATTTGTGCACTTGTAGAGGTGGCGACAGGTATTACAGCACAGCCAGAGACTTGAATATTAGCCACATCTGTCCTTAAAAGTGTCTTGGCCATTCCTGATCTGATGCTCCCTTTGCACAGAGCTCAGACAATACTCTGGTATTTCTCAACTCCAGCAACCACCCGGTAAATACTGTTTCTTTCTTCCACGTGGAAATGTCATGTGGAAGCTCAAAATTTGCCCTTCTTCATTGTGCAAAGCATTGTGGTAACTGCAGCTAATGTGAGGCCCATATCAGGACTATTTTCCTTCAACCAAAATGACCCAACATACTGTTTTTTTTCTAAACAAAGTTCATTTGCTTTTCCTTTAAAATGAAATCTGTTTTTGTTTTTTTAAAGCAACCTTTATTTTTCTCCGTGCTACGGATGAATGAATGAAAACCTATGTGAATGATCAAATGTGTAACAAGGTAGACATGATTACTTATTGAACATTCTCCACGAGGATTTCTGGTAGAAAAGTGGTCAGCTTGAGAGAACTAGTCTGTCGAGGCTGTTCAGAGGTCTTCTGTCTGTGAGGAGTGAGTGGGGACCGGGCTTCCAGAGGGACTCAGCATGGCTGGTGAGTAAGAGCAGAATTGCGAGGGGCCACTTCCAGGGGGAAAGTGGCTATAGACTAGGGAAGGTGGACAAGCCATAGCTGTGGTGCAGAGTATGAGAACTGAGGAAGAGGAAAGTTAGGGAGAAAACTGGAGTGTGAGAGAATTGGTTAGAAGAGGAAAGAGCTTTATATTTTAGTAGTGTCTCCATGAATTGTAAATTAGATTTCCTTTAATATTATTCAAGTGAACAGAGGCTGGAATTTTATTTAATTTCTTTATTTGCTAGAGTGTGTATGCGTGTGTTCTAAGGAAACACAGGCTTGAAACTGAATCCTCTTGGGCTAAACGATTTATTTCATTTACAAAGGAAATGGTAGCCAGAAAAACTGGGCATATCATATATACACCTTATAATTTTGTGCAAATTGCAAAACTTCTCTGTCACATCTGTAAAATGTATCTGGTGCCCACTTTACAGAATTACATGAGGATTAAATGGACCACTGTGCAAAGTACAGATTATCAAACAGTCCCTGACACTGGTATATTTGGGAAAAAACTCTCTCTCTGACTGTACAGAAATATCAGGCACTTTAATATGTGTGCATATATTTATATGTATATATGTGTATATATGTATTTTTGTGTGTGTTACAGGTATGTGTGTGTTTAGCATGTGTGTTTTATGTGTGTGTATACACACACATATAAATACGCACAAAACACACATATACATGCACATATATATACATACACTCACACACATATGTAAGGTCTTCTGAGCTGGCTGCACCATGGTCAAGCCATTATGACATTTCCACGCCCTT
Source organism: Papio anubis (assembly GCF_008728515.1). NCBI lineage: Eukaryota > Metazoa > Chordata > Mammalia > Primates > Cercopithecidae > Papio > Papio anubis. The sequence continues at coordinate 30,587,119 of NC_044987.1, read as the reverse complement.
GTGAATGTACTTCGTAACATTCCTCCTCCCTGCCTTTGTGACAATATATCCTCCCCACCCTTGAGAATGTACTTTGTAACATCCATTCCCTGCCCACAAAAAAAATTGCTCCTAACTCCAATGCCTATCCCAAAACTGTAAGAACCAATAATAACCCCACCACCCTTCAATGACTCCTTTCTTGGACTCAGCCCACTTGCAGCCAAGTGAATAAACAGCCTTTCTGCTCACACTAAGCCTGCTCAGGTGGTCTCTTATACGTAACAGCATATATATACACACACATACATACACATATATGCATAACACAAATATACACACACACACACGTAACTACATATATATAACAACATATATGTTCACACACATACATACGTGTGTGTGTGTGTGTGTGTATATATATATATATGCGCGCAGTATATTACTTTCCCAAGCCCAGAAGTTCTGTTCCTTGACCCTGAACTAAGTAAATATAGCCAACTGATTATGTCAACGCTCTGGGGTGCAGTGTACCATACCATGGGGCAAATCTCACACTAATCCAGCCCATGGGGTATGGACATATAAATAAGAATGACAGGTAATTCATAACGCCAATGGTAGAAAATCCTATCTTACTCTAAGAACAGTATTGTCTTCTGCAGATAATTAACATGAGAAGCTGATTTATGATGGGATTTATGATGTATTTATTGGGTACAGAGTGTGGCTCAAGTCTTTAATGATGTCAGGCTAAGATGGCTAAATGCTCAGCTCTACCTTCGGGATATACCAGCTGTCAGGACTGAATGGCTGGATTCCTTGGTCCCATTATGGAACAAACACTAATATTTACCCATTGACTTCCATGGTTCTGTGCCCCAGAGACAGTAACCCTCTTTTTGATGATGACATACATTTTTGTTTGAAAAAAAAGTATTTCATTTTCAAATGACCTCAATTACATGCTAATAGAATGTGTGTATCTGTTGGACACTGTGCACTTCCTCAGACTTCAGAATCAGATTGGACACTGCCACTCTCATTTTCTGTCCCACAGTGATTTTCACAAAGTAATTGCTTTTTATCAGAACTACTGCCTAAAAACCAACTTTGCAAAGATATGACATCATCGAAAGGAATGTAGCACAGTTTAATGTTGAAAGTGTGGATGTCCCGGAACTAGCAGTTGCCATTGTTTCTGACAAATTGCTGGTTTCCTCTAAAATTTAAAATATCCCACTGCACCTGTATGAGTTTCCTGTGCCTACCCAGGGTGCCATGGCACATGCAGTCTGGGAATTGTATCACATTCCTTTTTGAAATAATGTTGAAATTACTAATTAGGTTTTAGCCAAGTTCTTCTTTTCTCTTCTTCTGAAACTTTGCTGTAAATCACTTTTATCATATCTCTTTTATCAGTTCTGTCATTTCAGGATTGTCTTTATTTACAAGTCGGGAATAGAGGCACCTACTCTATACTGTCACATCAGTGGAAAAGAAAAGGTCATAATAGAATGGGCTGGACTTAGGAGACCCGAGACCTATAGCCTAGGAGCCTACACAGCGAGAGCAGAGCCATATGCAGTGGTGGTGGTTTGGGCTTGGGGTTAGATATATGATGATCTGTTAGAGGAGGCAGCTGTTAAAAGTGTGTGATCAATTATTGTTTCACTGATTTCTCATTTATGAGCCTTCACTTAGTTTTTGTTTTGAGACAAAATGAACAGGCACAGAAAAAGTAGGTAAGGTCTTACATATCCACTGAGTTCATACTGGGGGTCAAACAGGGCAAGGATATTGCAGAGAGTTCAAAATCAGTTGATCAAGGACTAATTGGGCAGCCCTTTCTCAAGTTTGAGAGAGGAAGAGGGAATTTGTGGGCTTCATTCCTTAACTTGCTTCCACTATTCTATTGGCAGAGATTGACAACTCAGCATAACAACTAGTCCTCACTTAATGTCATTGATAGGTTCTTGGAAGCTGCGATTATAAGTGAAACGATGTAAAAGGAAATAACTTAACAGAGGCTAATTGAAATAAACTAGAGTTAAGTTCCTACAGCATATTTCTGGTCACAAAATCATCACCAAACCTTCAAAATAAAGACCAAAACACTTCCAATATTAAACAATGAAATAAATGTGAGCTACACTTTTAAGAAAGATAAATACAAACAAGTAAGATAATTACTTGCCCAATTGTTGCAGTTCAAGGTTGTAGGTGGTGACCTATCACGGAGCCTATCCCGGCGGTTCAGGTGAGAACCAGTCCTGAACAGGAGGCCATCTCACCACAGAGAACACTCACACACAGCCACTCATACTGGGAAAATTCAGACATGCCAATTAACGGGGCATGGCTTTGGGATGTGGGAGGGAACCAATGCAGACATGGAGAGAACATGCAAACTTCACAAAAACAGTGGCCATGGCTGGGAGTTGATTTTTTTTTCTCAGCAAGGTTATAGCAAAACATCATTGAACAGAACAATCTTGTATACCTGATGTATAAATGCTTTTGTTTATCCAAAATTTTTTGCACTAATTTTCTCTATTGGATCACTCCCATCAGCAGGCAAACATTCTAGTTTTCTATTTTAAAACTAACTTCTCTTATGAGTCCACTTTTTCCTTTAGTTATGGAATCAACCCAAATGCCCATCAATGATAGACTGGATAAAGAAAAATGTGGTACATACACACCATGCAATACTATGCAACCATAAATAGGAATGAGTTCATGTCCTTTGCAGGGACATGGATGAAGCTGGAAACCATCATTCTCAGCAAACTAACACAGGAACAGAAAACAAATGCTGCATGTTCTCACTCATAAGTGGGAGCTGAATAATGAGAATACATGGACAAAGGGAAGGGAACATCACACACCAGGGCCTGTTGGGGGATGGAGGGCAAGGGGAGGGATAGCATTAGGATAAATAGCTAATGCATGTGGGGCTTAAAACCTAGATGATGGGTTGATAGGTGCAGCAAACCATCAAGGCACATGTATACCTGTGTAACAAACCTGCACATTCTGCACATGTATCGCAGAACTTAAAGTAAAAAATAAAAATTCCCGAACCTTTCACAATAATCGTCTTGACCTTTCCCTGAATAACCATCATACCACCAGTCCAATGTGAATTACATCTTTTCTTAATCTCTCAGTGTCATTTGGCCCACTCCGTCCTTGAAAGGCTTTCCTAGCTTAGTTGCTGTTGGTCTACCATCCTTGAAATGCTTTCCTAACTTAGTTGCTGTTGGTCTACCATCCTTGAAATGCTTTCCTAACTTAGTTGCTGTTGGGCTACCATCCTTGAAATGCTTTCCTAACATAGTTGCTCTTGGTCTGCCTTCTCCCTCACCAGCCACTTCCGGATCCAGATTCAATCTGTTCCAGGAGATCATGGTTGGGGCAATAATATCTGAGCACTCATGAAAATAAAGAAGATTTAAAGAGCTAGGTTTCTCATGTGCTTTGTTTTCTTATTTCTCCAAACTAAATATAAGTTCCAGTCATGCAGATACCTTGGTTTACTTGTTCTTCTCAAGTTTACTCCACCCACTAAGGACTGTGCTCAGCACACTCTTGGCATTTGAGAAATATGGTTGAGTTAATGAATGTGCAGCTCTCTCAAGAAATTACTTTCTGTCTTTGACTCAAAAGACCAGAAGAGTTTCTTCACCAAAAGTTCCTTGGAATCTTTTATCACTCTTCCTCTGGCATATTCGTTTGCTGGTCGGGAGATGCTGATCCTGGTTCCTTTTGTCTTTCAGTGACTGCTACTGGATTACAATGTAATGCTTTGGGCCAGACATGCATTTGAAGCAGCCCCAGTAATACATATTTGATGTTAGATTAACTTGTTCTGACTTGTAGTCACAGTGGCAGGAGCTTTTCTGCTGCTGCCTGCCTTCTGAATATGAATAAAGTATCTGCACTTTTATTAACTTATAGCAGAGTTATGTTTAACCACAAGAGGAAAGGAACACACCAATTATTCTCTTGGGCAATTTTAAGGAAGCATGAATAGAAAATAGCTTTGTGGCATGAGTGACTTGAATCCTTGAATCGATCTCTCCACACAATGTTTGAAAGCAAGTCATAACTGTGTATTCATTAGAGGGACTATAAAATAGCAGAGTGTTAAATTTGCAACCAACAGGCTTTGTTATCAGTGATGTGGGGTTTATTATCTATCATAGCTAGTCTTATTAATTGGGAAGCTTTTTGCAGAAAAATAAATGGATTCCATTTCTAAAACTTGCAATTATGAATTCTGTTAATGCTTTTAGCCATTTAGATATTTATTTATACATGTCACTCAATGGGGAAATTTGCAATTCTGGGTAGATTTTGTGACTTAAAGCAGAGTGCTTATTCTCTACAGTTCAGTAATTCTCCTCTTCTCAAAATGGGACAACCACAGGTTTATCCATCTGTTTTTTTGTTAAATGAGTCCCAGATGAGGAGACAAGGGCTGTGTGCTTTTGATAAGACAGGAATGGTTCCATTAAAAATAACATTTTGAACTCCTATTGAGTGGAAGACACCTGAAATAGAGCTTCTAGGGGAAGGGGAGGAGGATGAGTAAGGTAATTCTTGCCATCAAAGTTTGGAGTGACCACAATGACCTAGATAGTAAGTTCTTTGGGGGAATTGTGAAACCCATTTCATGAAGTAAGATTTGTGAGCCAATGGCATAGGTCTGGAGTAGACTCGAAGCCTTCACCGCCATACCACTCTCTCAGGGTCTGGTTTTATGGGTGGCCCACTCACTGTGCAAAACTGCATCTGCTGCAGCAGTTCTGGTGCCACATAACATAGCCCAAGGACAACCCAAGGGGTTGTATCGGCAGCCCTTTCTGTTCTACTGACTAATCTTTAGCATATTGTAGACCTTTGAACAAAAATTGCTATTCATAACATATGTTTAGGTTATACATTTCTTTAATAGAACATTTTAATATTGTTTGAATGGCCACAGGGTCTCATATTACATACATTTGTTTCATTTCATTTTTCCTTCTATTTTCCCCCCTAAAGGAACAGAACATTGAAGTCTACTTAGAGTCAAAGATTTGGTCCTGGGCATTGTGGTTGCAGATACCGCCTTTATCAGATGGCTCCCTGATATTGGCCTCCTGCTTTTAGACTTGTATGAAATAGCAAACTCTCCAAATTATTTGAAAATAGCCACAATTTTTTTTGCAGACATTTATTGGCAATTGTGCTCTCTCCCCATGGAAAGGGAATATTGAGAAATGAACTTCAGTGCTTCATTTTATTGTTTACTTCAAGGTAAATAACTCCATTTGGAAATGACAATGGTGCAAATATAGTGTAGTGAAGCTATGGGTCTTACTCCGACCAGGCTTACATTGACAAAAAATTATGCTTTTAAAAGCATTGCTGTTGAAAAGAAGGCCACAGTAGCAGAGAAGTCTGCTTTTTTATAAAGAAGAGAACATTAGATTTGGAGTCAGATGATCTAAAATCTTTGTTCGAGACCTTGAATTAGTAACTTATTCTTTCCAAGTTTCAGTTTCCAGTGTACAGGATTGGTGTGAAATAAAATTTAAAAAGTATTTGAACATATTCTGTGAAGTTCTACGCCAGTATAGAGTTATACATGGGCTATCTTAATTGGTTTAAATATATCTCTCTAATATATGGCCTCAAAAACTTCAGCCAACTGAGATTGATTTCGTATGATTTTTTAAACATATAATTTTATTGAGGTGTAATCAACATACAATAAACCATACATATTTGCTGTAAAGTATGCAATTTGCTACCTTTTGAGACATAGATGCATCCATTAAATCACTGCACCATCACTACACATCTGTTACCCCTGAAGTTTCCCATGCCCATTTATAGCAGGGACCTCCTTTTTAGCACCTCCCTTGTATTCTTAGAATTGGAAAGTTGGTATTGTATGCTGGTTCCAGCATCTTTGATTTTCTAAATTGTGTTACTTTGTCATGTGTGTTTTTAATTTGCTACAAATCAAATAATGACACTGTTATTCATAATGTCATAATAATTTGCCTCTCTCTGCCACAGAAGTTCCAGACAATGAGTTTTATCCTTTTCATCATTGACAGGGGTCCTATGGTCATTATGCAGGTGACTTCTCTCAGAGGACATTTAATAGAAAATGGGATGATGCCGAGCATGTGAAGATAGAATTGACAGAGACCTTAGTACAGCCTCTTATGTTTTACTCTCTAGATGTAAAGATGCTTCTTCATGTTAGAAGCAAAGAATGATGGTTGATTATAATTTCTAAAATCACCCTGCTAATTTTAAGAGGGAATAATAACCACTAACTGGAAAAGCCTTATTTATTTATTTATTTATTTATTTATTTATTTATTTATTTATTTTTGAGACAGTTTTGCTCTGTCGCCCAGGCTGGAGTGCCACTGGAGTGCAGTGGTGCAATCTCAGCTCACTGCAACCTCTGCCTCCTGAGTTCAAGCGATTCTTCTGCCTCAGCCTCCCTAGTAGCTGGGAATACAGGCGTGTGCCACCACGCCCAGTTAAGTTTTGTATTTTTTTTAGTAGAGACGGGGTTTCACCACATTGGCCAGGCTGGTCTCGAACTCCTGACCTCCCAAAGTGCTGGGATTACAGGCATGAGCCACCGTGCCCAGCCTTCTCTTTTAAAAAATGCCAATTTGAGCATTATGAAAGCAAATACAAATTCAGCAGTAAGATCATATTTATTAAGTTATGAATCCTAATGTTTTATGGGAGTTTCCTTAATTCATAGGCTACTTATGTAGTAGTCAGAGTAGTCAGGAACCTGGGCTTTGGAATCGCATAGATCTGAGTCTCACTAGTGCTAGTGCAAGCCTGGGCAAGTGACTTAATTTTTGTGAGCCTCAATCTGCTCACCTGTAAGATGAGGATACTAATAGCAGCTATGTCATAGAACTATGGCAAACATTAGATTGGTCGATGCCTGTGCAGGCCTAGCTCAGGACACAGAGCAATCATTTCATGCATGTTATGAAGATGAAGATGATTACCTCACTGTAAAATGTATATCAGCATACGGCAAATATATACGAGATTTTAGTCTAAAGGGCTTTCATTAATTAATCAAATATTTATCGGTACCTACTATGTCCCAGTTCCTTTCTGGTCATGGATGACTAAAAGCACTCAGATTCTTTCATCTCAGGACTATGCTCTGGTGCTACAAAGGCTTCAGAATTTGTCTTTGTTCCGTATAAGACCGTAAGTGATTTCCCATGGGGAACCTTTAGGGCAGTGTATAGATAGCTCAGAGGAAACTGAGAGTCTTCATACTTTAACCTGAATTTGTTTTATCCATCATCGCTTTCCCTGTGTAGTCTACATAGTACGTATTCCAAATAGGAATTTCATCAATACCAATCACATTTAGAGGCAATTTTCATACCTAAGCTGGGCCATTTTGCATGAATGAAGGAATAAATGAATGCAATTAAAAGTCCAGAGCCAAAACTCACCTAAAATAGCTGTTGAAGTAGTGTAAGTGTTGTAAATCTTTCAAGCCCCTGCTCCTGGATGGTTTGGGGGACACAGGGAGGAAGAACCAACTGACCCGTTGATCTGACCTTTGGATAGAAGACAATGATTGCTTATGGTTAAAAGAGATGATATGAGTATGTAAAGGGATCCCAAAAGCCAAACCCACACACTGGACAGTTTTAGTCCTGTCCCACATCTTCAAGGTCAGGCTGCCCCAGAACCTGGGTTTCTGGAGGACATTTGTGGCTCATGTGTATTGAACCCCAAACAATAAAATAATAATGGTCTTACAACCCCCAAGCAAGGCACTTAAAAATTATTATTTACTTATTTTTAGAGAAAAGGTTTTATTCTGCTGTCCAGACTGGAGTGCAGTGGTGCGATCATAGCTCAGTGATCAAACTCCCGGGCTCAAGCAGTACTCTTGGCTCAGCCTCCCGAGCAGCTGGGACTACATGTGCATGCCACCACGCCCTGCTATGGGTTTTTAGTCCTGAGGTAGCAGCTCTTGAGCTTGGCTGCTGCAGATTAGGAGGCTGGAAATAATCAGGGAGGAAGAGTGTGTGAGTCTAGACTGTGTTCTCTTCTCAGCCTCTAGTTAGAGATATCTTCCCTTCCTTTCCCCCATTCCCTGCTAAGCAGAAGATTTTCAGTGGGATTCAGAGATTCATTCAGCTAAAATAACTGACAAGTATTTACTGGCCACCTAATAGAGGTTGGGCTCCAGAGATACAGTGATAGGAAAAAACAGAGCTGGCATTGTAGAGTGAGGAGACGTCTGTGAAACTACAGATCTAAGTTTCAGATTATATCAATGCTTTAAAAGATAGGCAGAAGTCTTCAAAGAACACACAATAAAGGAAGCTAACCTTAGCCAAGGATCAGAAGAGGCTTCCATGAGGAAATGACACGTGAACTGATATATAAAGAATAAATAATAATAGCTGACATTTATTCAGCTTTACTACGTGCCCGATATCATTCTAAGTGGTTTATAGGTATTGCCATGTAATCCTCACATAGCATCTTGAGGTGATACACATATGTACATTATGTGTGCATGGGTATGTATATGTATATATGTTTATATGTGTGTGTGGATAAATGAATAGATGACCTCACCAAACCAAAGAGGTCTGGTCTTTGACTCTGAAAGTGCAGCCAATCAACTGCATCCATGCTCTGAGCTGTGTGGGTCCCATCCCTCAGGGAAAATCTGGTAGTTCTAGTTAGGAGTTCCACATTTTGTACTTTCTGTGCTGTGTGTCTTTGTGCAATTGGAATTAGAAACAGAGATAGGAGTAACAGTGGAAAACAGAAATTACCTTTTCAGCTCTGTTTATTTCAGGCTAGAAGCAACCGGAGACTCTTTACAATTTGAGTATTAAGAATCTCAGCAAACAGCCACATTAATGTGCGAAATAGACAAAGAAAACTTGAATCAAGACATAAAGCCAGTATGGCAAAGAGATTCTGGAATGATACCAGGATGAAGGCATTACCAAGACATTCCTAGCTAAGGCAACTCCCATTACTCAAGTGAGGGGAAACTGGTGGTTAAAACTAGGCCTAGACCCTGGTGCTAATTTTCTGCCTAAACCTTTAACTTGACATATAGACAGATGTATGACCTAGTGACATTTAGTAAATGACTTCAAGTTTATTTTATAGGTGGGATTAATTCTGCTCAATCAATCTTTTCAGCAGTGTGAGTGAGGCCTGAGAGGCACACACAGTCATAGGACTGTGACCATCCCACCAGGTGCTCCGACTGGGCGGCCTGGAAGATACCACCCCTCGTGCACTCACATGTGTCCTGTTTAGCACGAGTAGCACAGTACTGAGCACTAAGCATTTGATGGTTCTTTATCTTTAGACTGCCAAGTCATGGGAAATGACTGTAACATGGAAAGAGCCTTTCTAATGGCATTGCACCACACAAATGTTCAGTATGATTATTATAGTCTCAGTGGGGATTATAATCTCCACCAACAGAGTTGCTGTGTAATGCAGAAACGATTGTAGAACATTCCTATAGAAAAACCCTCCGATGTCTGAGCCTCTTTTCACCCCTTCCTGACAGGCTATTTATGTGGTAGTGTTATCTTTTGAAACTCTTATGCGCAGCAGTCCAGGTCGATCAAGTCACCTTTTAGCTTGTGCCGATTTGCTTTGAAGTTGACACCAAGGTCAGATGTTATTGTTATTGCACAGACCGAACACCAGGGGGTGATCACAGCACATCACACTAATTACCACTGCCAGAGAAAGCTCAGTGCTAAACCTCAGGCAGTGCACCCTGAGCAAGAAGCACGGAAGGAGCTGGGGTCACAGAAACTCTAGTCAGTAGAAGGCACAACGTGCAAAGAGGCTTTTTAGTGGCATTGCATGGTACAAACGTTCACTACGATTATTAAAACCTCAGCGGAGCTGCTGTTTAATGCAAAAGGAGAGAACACACCATCTCATGACTAAATAATTGCATAGGAAGCCGAACACAGAGAGTTGTCCTGCCTGTTGCCCCACAGTGCTGGGTGATTTAAAGGTGCCATTGAAACCCGATGGATGTTCCTGTCCTGGTAGCACGCAGCCTCACACACCAACTTCTGTGCTCTACTAATGTATAAATCCCTACAGCTCCTCAAGTGCCAAGAATTCTTCAGGCCAATGGTATTTGTAACTATTGTGACTCTCCAATTCTTGGAAATACTCTCATGGCAAAGCACCTCTTAAAAGAAATGTGAGAGGAGGAAATTCAGTTCAATTCTCCAGAAACTGCTCAGTGGCTACATGAAGCACTGTTTGTGATTGCTTTTTAATGTTCAAGATGCAAGTGGCTGCTCCTTTGAGGTTGTATTTTTCCATTAGAAAACACTAATCTCCCTCCTCCTACTCCTCTAAGAGTCTGAAACAAATGTGTTTTGGCTAGTTTTCTGTTTCTCCTTCATCTGCAAACCATTGAGAACATCACATGTTCTAGGATCATATAATAGCGTTAGAGGCAAAGACACATGGCTCAATATTTTCAGTGAAAGTTCGTGAAAGTTGATTTCTTTTTATATTAGGTTAAAGAAGCCCTAAATAAAGCAGACATATGTCTCCAAAAGCACTTCATCAAGGGGGCTACTGGGATGGAAATGAACCATACATTCCTCTTTTTCCTTTCTTTTTTTAAAGTAAACTTTTTGTTCCATTTTGATACATACTGAAATGTGTACAAATCATGAGTGTACATCTCTGAAATTTCATAAAGTGAACACACCTGTATAACCACTACCTACATTAAGAAACAGACCAGCACCCCAGCAGTCTTGGGCTGCAGTGTAAATTTACAATTCACTTATTATTTATGGGGAAAGGTTGCATTCTTCAGTCTACATCACACTATGGTTTGAACACATTTCCTTAGTACAGTCATATGTTATTTCTAAAGGTGTGGAGCTGTGAACAAGAGTGTCAGCATCACTGGAGACTCTATCAAAACTGTGAATTCTCGGATCTCACCCCTAACCTACTGCATCAGAAATTCTGGTGCTGGGCTCAGCTATTGGTGTTTTCACAAAGCTTCCTGGTGATTCAGACACACACTAGAGCTTTAGAAACTATTTTCTTAGTGTCCACTGTTTAGCCTCAAAATTGCAACTGTGTTCTATGTTTCCTGGGTTGTAAAGTGTTACATTAGAATAGTGGTGATGAGACCTAATTGCTTATTTCCTTCATCCCTAACCTTTAAAATATACTTATCAGCTGTATTAAGGTATGATTTACATACAACAAAAGACATTTTTAACGTGAAATTCAATGGGTTGTGACAAATGTTGACCGTTGCTTCTCTTTCTATCCATTTCATTGCATAGTCTCCCCAAACTTTATCAAAATTGTTGGCCTACTTATGTCTCTCCTATAACCTGTGAGCAGAATTCTTGAGGACAAAACTGCCCTATTCATCTTTGGGTTCCTATCCCTTGAATGGACACAAATAAGAGGCTTCACAAATATTTGCTGAAACAATGAGTGAGTAAAACTATGTATATAAAAATAAACCCATGAAGAAGCCTAGCTGGGTTGCAGGATGTGGGGAATAGGTGAGTCTACAAATCCTGCATACATTTGAGGTCGAAAGTGGAGATAATTAGACGAGTGGTGTAATAACATGTGGACAGCAGTGGGTTTTCCTCTTGGACCACCTGCATGTGTGACAGACACGTTCACTGCCCTGTCCTCTTTCCCTCAGTCCATCCTGGAGGTCACCTCTGGTCAGTTCTCTTTCAGGCTGAAATGTTTCCTGTGTCCTTCTGCTTCAGGGAATTTCATGGACATCTGAGTGTCTTAGTCCACAAGTGGGACAGGTCAGAAGTGTGGAAAAGTTAAAACTACAGAAGCAATTCCTGACCAACAAGGGTAGTTTTTGGTGGATAACTGCCTCGCTCCCTCATCCATGTGATGAGGTGTGCTCCACACACTTTCTCAGCAGTTCCTACTGGGTTGAAGCCCCAGTCACCTACACATTACATCTCCTTCTTTGGCTTTCCTTTCTCCCAAGCCTCTCCTCTCTGCTTTTTCATCGTACTGCCTGGGTTCTCCTCCTCAAAAACCTGCTTGTACTCAAATCTTTGATCAGGGTCTGCTTTTGATAGAACCTAAACTAAGGATCTGCTTTTGAGAGAATCTCAACCTAAACTCTTAAATTTGCCTCTTTCTTGCTTTGTGACCTTAAATAATTTAGTTCCATTTCTGACATTGTCTATTTGTTCATTTATAAGATAGGGATAATACTACTTATATTTTAGGATTCTTATATAAAATCCTATTTAGTAGCTGTAATATTATAGGTATTTAGGGGATAACAACTATTTTAGCTATCATACACATCTGACTTCCCTAACTAAGATTTTCCAAAAGAGGTGACTCCACAGAGGTGACCCTATAGCAGTGCAATTCTTAAAACATTAGAGGGTTAGATGGATGAAAGAATGTCTGAGAGCCAGCTCCTCTACCTTCTCTGATAGTACTCTGGGCCCTGCATACTCTGAAATTCCTATTTCTCTTCTGGGAAAATCCGGAATTCCACAGAGACAGAGGGAGGCTTTCACTGTTTTACGTGCGCTCTCAGGGAATTAGTTCAACAAATACTTACTGAGTGCCATTATAGGGGAAGCACTGTTTTAAGTAGTAAGAAACAGCAGTGTATAAATCAAAGTTCCTGCTTTCAAGGAGCTTATATTCCAGGGGTGAGAATTTGGATCATTAAGAAATAATGAAACAAATATATGATAATAAGGAAAAACCCAGGAAATGCAGAGTAAGGAGGATAGCTATGAAGCGAGTATCATCCTAATACCCAAACTAGGAAAGGACATAACCAAAAAAGAAAACTATAGACCAATATCTCTGATGAGCATAGATGCAAAAATCCTCAACAAAATACTAGCTAACTGAATCCAACAGCATATCAAAAAGATAATCCACCATGATCAAGAGGGTTTCATAGCAGGCATGCAGGGATGGTTTAACATGTGCAAGTCAATCAATGTGACACACTACATAAACAGATTTGAAAACAAAAATCATACAATCATCTCAATAGATGCAGAAAAAGAATTTGGCAAAATCCAGAATCTCTTTACGATTAAAACCCTCAGTAAAATCAGCATAGAAGGTACATACCTTAAGATAATAAAAGCCATCTATGACAAACTCACAGCCAACATTATACTGAATGAGGAAAAGTTGAAAGCATTCCCCCTGAGAACTGGAATAATACAAGGAGGCCCACTTTTACCACTTCTGTTCAACATAGTACTGGAAGTCCTAGCCAGTGCAATCAGACAAGAGAAAGAGGGCATCTAATTTGGTAAAGAGGAAGTCAAACTGTCACTCTTTGCTGATCGCAATTATACTTAGAAAACCCAAAAGACTTATCCAAAAACTCCTAGAACTGACAGTAATAAGTTTCAGGATATAAAATCAATGTACACAAATCAGTAGCACTACTATACACCAACCCCCTTTACAATAGCTGCAAAAAAAAAAAAAAAAAAAAAAACAAAACAAAACTTAGGAATATACCTAACCAAAGAGGTGAAAAACCCCTAGAAGGAAAACTATAAAACACTGCTGGAGAAATTATAGATGACATAAACAGATGAAAACATATTCCATGCTCATGGATGGGTAGAATCAATATTGTGAAAATGATCACACTGCCAAAATCAATCCACAAATTCAATACAATTCCCTTCAAAATACCACCATAATTAGTCACAGAACTAGCAAAAACAATTCTAAAATTCATATGAAACCAAAAAAACACCTGCATAGCAAAATCAAGACTAAGCAAAAAGGACAAATCTAGAGGGATCATATTACCTGATTTCCAACTATACTATAAGGCCATAGTCACCAAAACAGCATGGTACTGCCAAAAAATAGGTACATAGACCAATGGAATGGAATGGAGAACCTAGAAATAAAGCCAAATAATTGCAGCCAACTGATATTCAACAAAACAAACAAAAAACGTATAGTGGGGAAAGGACACCCTATTGGACAATTGGTGCTGGGATAATTGGCAAGTAACATGTAGGAGAATGAAACTGGATCTTCATCTCTCACCTTATATAAAAATCAACTCAAGATGGTTCAAGGACTTAAATCTCAGACCTGAAACCATAAAAAATATAGAAGATAACGTTAGAAAAAACCTTCTAGACATTGGCTTAGGCAAAGAATTCATGACGAAGAACCCAAAAACAAACACAACAAAAACAAAGACAAATAAATGAGGCAGTTAAACTAAAAGGCTTCTGTGCAGCAAAAGAAACAATTAGCAGAGTGAATGGGCAACCCACGGAGTGGGAGAAAACCTTTGCAATCTATACATCTGACAAAGGACTAATACCTAGAATCCACAAGGAGCTCAAACAAATTAGCAAGAGAAAAACAAACAATCACATCAAAAAAGTGGGCAAAGGACATGAATAGACAATTCTCAAAAGAAGATATACAAATGGCCAACAAACATACAAAAAAATGCACAACATTACTAATTATCAGGGAAATGCAAATCAAAACCACAATGCAATACTATCTTACTCCTGCAAGAATGGCCATAATCAAAAAGTCAAAAGATAATAGATGTTGGCATGGATGCGGTGAAAAGGGAACACTTGTATGCTGCTGGTGGAAATTTAAACGAATATAATCACTATGGAAAACAGTATGGAGATTCCTTACAGAACTAAAAGTAAAACTACCAATTTAATCCAGCAATTCTAGTATTGGGTATCTACCAAGAGGAAAAGAGGTCATTATATGAAAAAGACACTTGCACACACATTTTCATAGCAGCACAATTCACGATTGCAAAAATATGGAACCATCTCAAATGCCCATTAATCGAGTGGAAAAAGAAAATATGTGTAAATACATATATATGGAATACATATATATGTGTATATATATTCCAAATATATATGGAATACTACCCAGTCATAAAAAGGAACAAAATAATGGCATATGCAGCAACCTGGATGGAACTGGAGACCATTATTCTAAGTGAAGTAACTAGGGAATGGAAAACCAAACATCATAGGTACTCGCTTATAAGTGGGAGCTAAGCTATGAGGATGCAAAGGCATAAGAATGATGCAATGGACTCTTGGGAGAAGAGTGATTAAAGACTAAGCATTGGGTACAGTGTGCACTGCTCAGGTGACGGTAACACCAAAATCTCAGATATCACCACTAAACAACTTATCCAAGTAACCAAAAACCATCTGTTACCCCAAAACCTATTGAAATAAAAATAAAACAAACAATAATGACAACAACAAAAGTAGGGCATGAAGAAATTAATTTACATGGGATATCAGAAAGTGTTCTCTGATAAGAGTATTTCTGAGTGAAGACTCTAAGTTAGAAAGGGAACCAGTCATAGGAAAGCTCCAGGAAGAGCCAGAAAGGCAAGAAGAAAAAGGCAGGTGCACATTTCATGTGCTCCAGGAATATCAAGGAAGTCAGTGAGGGGAGAAGGGAGTAAGCAAAAGAAGAATGGAACAAGAGGCATTTCCTGTCTCTGAGGCAGCAAGGACAAGATGGCCTGGGGCTGTGTAGATTACAGGATGGGCTTTGGATTTGATGTAGAGATGGAGAGTCTTGAGCAGAGGAGTAACGTGATCTGAATTAGGTTTGAAAAGGATCATCCTGGCTGCTATATGGTGAACAGGCTGAAGACGCAAGAGCGTAAGTTTACAGGCCAGGTGGAAGGTCAGAGGAGAGGTGACCATGACTTGGCCCAAGTAGTAGTGGAGGTGGTTAGAAAATGTTGCATTCTCCCAGTAGGATGTGCTGATGGGTTGGATGTGGGTTACAAGAGAAAGAGAAGACTCAAGGATTATCTATGGTTTTTGGAATACGTAACTGAAAGCCTGAAGATGTCCCTTAATGATATGGCAAAGATTAAGAAAGAAAGAGTTTTTTAGGGATAATGCCAGTGTTGAGTTTTGGATATATTAAGTCTGTAATGTCTATTCTTTATCTTAGCAGGGAATCACATAGTGTATTTATTCATTAAGAGCATGGATTGTAAAGCCCAAGTGCCTGGTTCAAACCCCAGTTTCATCATCTGCTTGTTGTACGACCTTGGAATACCTACTTTACCTGTCTGTTCTCAGTGTCTTTATCTGTAGAATAGGGATAATAATAAATTGCTATGAGGATTAAATAAGTTAATGCATGTAAAGTGCTTGGGACTGTGCAATGCACAAAGTAAGCATTACACTAAAACATGTTAAAATATTGAATAGATTAATGTATGAGTCGGCATTCAGAACAGAGGTCTGGGCTGTATGTAGCGAGCTGGAGTCATCAGAGCAAAGATGCTATTTCAGCCATAGGACTGGATGAGGTCATCCAGGGAGTGAGTGCAGATGGAGAAGGTAAAATCACCAGACATGGAGTTCTGGAGCATTCCAAGGTTTAGAGGTGAAAAAAAGATGAAGGAATTCAAATGTACAAGTTGTTAATTCATTTTTAGAACTTTACATTTCTTGTGAGCTTTCATAGTCCTACTTGAAAATTCAGCCGAATGATTCACAAAGAGCAGCATTCACTTGAAAATGTGTCTGCAGTGGGGCCTGCAGCAGCGCTGATTCTGAAATAACACTTGTCATTCTAGGAAGGCGGCTGGAGTGTCAGAAATGGTCAGCCATGCATTACGCATTTTATTCCCATGAAAAGGAGGGGTAAAGTGGGGAGACGTGATAATTTTTTCAAGAAGAGCAGGGTGGCTAAGAAGTGTTAGCCTTCAAAGTAGCACCGTTATGAGGCAACATATGTACTTACAAACTTACCACTGATTTCGGTATGTTGCTTTTTCATAAATGATTTTATTAACAGCTACTAGAACAACTACAATTACAAAAGAAGACCAGCTTCCGTCTTTTATGGGTGACACCTGTTTTTTATTGTGGTAAAAACATATCTATAAAACATAAGATTTGTTATTTTACCATTTTAAAATGTACGACTCAGTGGCATTAATTACATCCATGGGGTTGTTCAACTATCACCACTGTCTAGCTCCAAAACATTTTCATCACCCCAAATGGAAACTCTGTAATGCATTAAGCAATAGCTCCCCATTCCCCTCTTACCCTATCCCTTGGTAACTTCTAACCTCCTTTCTTTATGCATTTGCCTATTCCAGATATTTTATATAAGTGGCAGATACAGCATTTGTCCTTTTTTGTCTGGTTTATTTCACTTAGCAAAGTATACTTTCAAGGTTCATCCATGTTGTAGTATACATTAGAACTATATTCCTTTTTATACCTGAATAATATTCCATTGTATGTACACACACACCACCCACATATTGTTTAACTATTCATCTGTTGATAGACACGTGGGTTATTGCCACCTTTTGGCTATTGTGCATGATGCTGCAGTGAACATTAGCTTACAAGTATCTCTGCTGTGTCCCTGTTTTCTTTTAACAAATTATTTTTATAGATTCTAGTTATCTTTTGTAAGTCTCCATCTTCTGACTCATTTTAGTTTTTTTGTTTGTTTGTTTGTCTGTTTTGAGATGGAGTCTCACTCTGTCACCCAGGTTGGAGTGCAGTGGTGCAATCTCAGCTCACTGCAACCACCGCCTCCCAGGCTCAAGCTATTCTCTTGCCTCAGCCTCCCAAGTAGCTGGGATTACAGGCCTGCACCACTATGCCTGGCTAGTTTTTGTGTTTTTTTGTAGAGACAGGGTTTCACCATGTTGGCCAGGCTGGTCTCAAACTCCTGACCTTGTGATCTGCCTGCCTTGGCCTCCAAGAGTGCTGAAATTACAGGCCTGAGCCACCTCACCTATATCTTGTTTTCAATTCTTTTTTTTTTTTTTGAGACAGAGTCTCACTCTGTCACCCAGGCTGGAGTACAGTGGACGGATCTCAGCTCACTGCAAGCTCCGCCTCCCGGGTTTACGCCATTCTCCTGCCTCAGCCTCCGGAGTAGCTGGGACTACAGGCGTCCGCCACCAGGCCCAGCTAGGTTTTTGTATTTTTTTAGTAGAGACAGGGTTTCACTGTCTCAGCCAGGATGGTCTCGATCTCCTGACCTTGTGTTCTGCCCGTCTCGGCCTCCCAAAGTGCTGGGATTACAGGCTTGAGCCACTGCGCCTGGCCTCAATTATTTTGCATTATATACCTAAGAGTAGAATTTCTAGGTCATATGGTACTTCCATTTAAGCTTTTTTGTAGAATTGCCGAAGTATTTTTCATAGCAGCTGTATCAGTTTATATTATCACTAGCAATGTATGAGGGTTTCAATTCCTTCCTCCACATCCTTACCAAAATGAATAATTTCTTTTATTATAGTCATCCTGGTGGGTGTGAAGTGGTATATCACTGTGTTTTGATTTACATTTCCCTACTGACTAATGTCATTGGGCATCTTTTCATGTGCTTATTAGCCATTTGTACAAATTCTTTTGAGAAATGTCTGTTCAATCCTTGCCTATTTTTATTGGATTGTCTTTTTGTTAAGTTGCAGGAGTTTTTGAATATTCTGGATATTAATTTATCATCAGATAGATGGTTTCTAAGTATTTTCTCCCATTCTGTAGGTTGTCTTTTTCACTTTCTCATTGATATACTTTGATGCACAAATGTTTTAATTTTTATGAGGTCCAATTTGTCTATTTGTTTTGTTGCTGTTGTTCTTGGTGTTATATGTAAAAATCTGTTGCCAAATCTAAGGTTATAAAGATTTACCCTTATGTTTTCTTCTAAGTGTTTTATGGTTTTAGCTCTAATATTTAGATCATTTATCCACTCTGAGTTAATTCTCTTATATTGTATATGGTAGGGGTCAAACTGCATTCTTTTGCAGTAGAAGTCCAATTTTCTCAGCACTGTCTGTTGAAGAGATTATTCTCTCCCCATTGAATGGACCTGGCATCCTTGTCAAAAATCAGCTGGCTGTAGATGTATATGTTTAATTCTAGACTCTCAATTCTATTCCATTGGTCTATATGTCCATTCTTATGTTAGTACCACAAATCTTGATTATTATAATTTTGCAGTAAGTTTTGAAATTAGAAAGCATGAGTCCTCCAACTTGTTATTCATTCTTGCCATGGTCTGAATGTTTGTATCTCCCAAAATTCATAAGTTGAAATTCTGACCCCCAAGGTGATGGTATTAGGAGGTGGAAACTTTGTTGTTGTTTTTTACATTTAATTTTTATTTTAAGTTCATGTGTACATGTTCAGGTTTGTTATATAGGTAAATTTGTGTCACAAGAGTTTGCTGTAGATTATTTCATCACCCAGGGATTAAGTCTAGTACCCACTAGTTATTTTTCCTGATCCTCTCCCTCCTCCCACCCTCCATCCTGTACCCAAAAGGCCTCAGTATGTGTTGTTCCCTTCTGTGTATCTATGTGTTCTCATCATTTAGCTCCCACTTATAAGTGAGAACATGCAGTATTTAGTTTTCTGTTCCTTCATTAGTTTGCTAAAAAGAATGACCTCCAGCTCCATCCATGTTTCTGCAAAGGACATGATCTTTTTTTTAATGGTTACAGAATATTCCATGGTGTATATGTACCACATTTTCTTTATCCAAGCTTTATCCATTGGTTCGTTGATGGGCATTTAGGCTGATTCCATGTCTTTGCTATTGTGAATAGTGCTGCAGTGAACATACATGTGCATATGTCTTTATAACAGAACAATCTATATTCCTTTGGGTTATACCCAGTAATGGGATTGCTGGGTTGAGTGGTGTTTCCGTTTTTAAGTCTTTGAGGAATCACCACTCTGTTTTCCACAATGGTTGAACTAATTTACACTCCCACAAACAGTATATAAGTGTTCCTTTTTGGAGGCGATGACTTTAAAGGTGATTAGGTAACAAGAGGAGAACCCTCATGAATGAGATTAGAGCCCTTATAAGAGGCCAAAGAGAGACCCGGCCTCTCTTGTCATGTGAGGTTAAAGTGAAAAGACAGCCATCTGTGAGAAAGCAAGCCCTCATCAGACATTGAATCTGCTGGTGCCTTGATTTTGGACTTCCCTGCCTCCAGAATGCTGAGAAATACATTTCTGTTGTTTATAAACCTCTAAGTTGATGGTATCTTGTTATAGAAGACTGAATGGACTACTACATTTCTCAGTATTGTTTTAACTATTCAGGGCTCCTTTCAATTCTGTGTGAATTTCAGGATCAGCTAGTGTACTAATTATTAGAAAAACATTCTGTGTTCATGGATAGGATGATATCAGTACAACTCAAAGTAATCTACAGATTCAATGCAATCTCTATCAAAATTTCGTCAGCCTTTTTTGCAGAAATAAGAAAGCTGATCCTGAAATTCACACAGAATTGATTGACTTTTCATGCTAACTATCTTTGTATTCCTGCTTGGTCTTGGTGTATATGCTTTAAATATGCTGTTGAATTCAGTTTGTAAGTATTTTGTGGAAGGGTTTTACATCTATATTTATAAGAAATAACTTTGTAGGTTTCTTCTTATTTTTTTTTGGCTTTGGTATCAGGGCAATGCTGGCTTTATAGAATGAATAGGAAGGTATTCTCACCTCTTTTATATTTTGGGAATAATAGTGATGAGTTTTCTTTAAATATTTGGTAGAATTCACTAGTGAAGCTATCTGGTCCTAGAATTTTCTTTGTTGAGAGGTTTTTTATTATTGATATGAAATTTTTCTTCTTTTTTATTGTAGGAATTTGTAACTATAAACTTCCTCTGAACACTTCTTTTGCTGCATCCTGTAAGTTTTGGTATGTTGTGTTTTCATTTTCATTCATCTCAAAATATTTTCTAAATTTACTTGTGATTTCTTCTTTGACCCATTGGTTGTTTCTGTATTGTTTAATTTCCATAAAATTGTGAATTTTCCAGCTTTCCTTCTGTTACTGATTTCTAGTTCCATTCCACTGTGGTCAGAGAAGATATTTTGCTTGATTTTAATCTTTATAAATTTATTGAGACTTGTTTCGTGGCTTAACATATGGTCTAATTTGATGACTTTCCATGTGCACTTGCGATTAATGTGCATTATGCTATTGTCAGTAGAGTGTTCCATATAGTCAATCGTCATTATTCATAGATTGCATAATTCCCAGTTAGCCCAACCACTAAAAATTATTGGTAATTCTGAAATCACATAGCTTTTACTTTCATTGGTGGACATGTTCAGAGCAGTGAAAAACATGAGTTGTCTGAGACACACATTCTCAACTCAGATTGAACAAGGCAATGCTCTGCCTACTTTTTTCAGTTCCCATGCTATAAACAAGTGTCCTTTTGTTATCCATGCAGTCCTATGTTTTTCATATTTTTGTGTTTATTATTAATAATTTTTCTGTTTAAAATGGCTCCTAAGCATACTATTGTAGTGCTCTCTGGTGTTTCCAAGTGCAAGAAGGTTGTGGTATGCCTTGCAGAGAAAATATATGTTAGATAGTCCTTATTAAGAAGCAAGTTATATTGCTATTGATTATGAGTTCAATGTTATAAATAGATAATATATATTGAATAAAGTGTCTTTAAACAGAAATACATATAAGACAAACTTATGTATTGATCAGTTGATGAAAATGTTACCAGAGTAACTCAGCATTTTGCCTAAGAGTAACAATTTAATATTTGCCCTAAAGTACATGGTGACTTTATAGAACAGTACTACTGCAAATAGCAAAAATCAACTGTATTTCTGTTAGGTTTAGTTTGTTTATATTGTTCAACTCTTTTATTCCCTCATTAGTCTCTGTCTACATATTCTATCCATTATTGAAAATAGTATTAAAAACTCCAACTATTATTGTAGAACTGTTTCTCTCTTCAATTCTGTCAATGTTTGCTGCATATATTTTGGGGTTCTGTTGTTTAGTGTATACATGTTTATAATTGTTATATCTTCTTGATGAACTCACCCTTTATCACCATATAATGCCTGTCTTTGTCTCTTGTAACAGTTTTTGGCTTAGAATCTATTTTGTTGGATATTACCGTAGCCACTCCAATTTTTTTTTGGTTTTAATTTGCATAAAATATCTTTTTCCATTCTGTACTTTCAAGCTATTTGTCTTTTTGAATCTAAAGTGAATATCTTGTAGACAGCTTGTAATTTAATCATGGTTTTGGTTTATTTTCTGATCCATTTTCCAATCTCTGCCTTTTTATTTGAAAGTTGAATCTAATTTTATTTGAAGTAATTACTGATAAGGAAGGAACTGCTTCTATCATTTTGCTGTTTGTTTTTGTATGCCTCATAGTTTCTGTGGTTACCATAAACGTATTTATCAGCTCAAAAAAAAAAAAAAAAAAAAGAAAAGAAAAAAAGAAGAAACAAAATGAGGCAAAGGCTTACAATTGTTACAAATAAATATTATTTTTTATCTTTTTTTTTTTTCTAATGAGAAAACCACCTTTAACCTTTAAGTAAAACTAATTTAGTAGGATGCGTATTGTGAGTTGAAGACTCATAGGGTTTCAGCACTGTGGCTCACGGCTCCTTACCTTACTGGTCCTAGAAGAAAAAGCTGAGAGTGAAAGAGTAATTTTTACCATTGTAATTCAACAACATGCATCCATGTAATTTTTTTTTTTTTTTGAGACGGATTCTCACTCTGTCACCCAGGCTGGAGTACAGTGCTGTGATCTCAGCTCACTCCAACCTCTGCCTCCCGGGTTCAAGCGATTCTCCCACCTCAGTATTGCCAATAGTTGGGACTACAGGCATGCTCCACCACACTCGGCTAGTTTTTGTATTTTTAGAAGACACGTGATTTTACCATGTTGGCATGTAATTTTCAAATTTCTTATCTTTTAAGAAGAATAAAAAAATTCCTGATGTTTGTGGAACTTCTAGCAGGCTGTGTGCTAGACCCTTTTACTTTCTCATTTTGATGAGGACTTGAATTAATCAAATAATATTCATTAACTACTGGTCTTGAGGGGCCTTAATACATTTCATTTTCTAATGAAGACTTCAACCATTGCTCTTCATTTACTTTTGTAAGCAATCCAGCTTTTTGAAGGTTGCAGGGATCTTTAATATTTCTGAGCAGGCATCTATCTACATTCCTTCTCCAAGACCCTTTTTTCTTAAATCACTTCACAGTGCTTGAGGATAGGACAGAAGAGTTCCAGTCTCTCTCAAGGTCTCTTAGAATAAAATAAAGCCAGCACTCATCTTTTAACTTTATATTCAGTTTTCCTACTATATTAAAAATAAAACAAACAAAATAAGCTGAATGCTTTTTTGATCTTAGGCATAAAACCAGCCTGGAAAGGAAGAGTGAGATATTAGCCTTCTTCAGTAGAATAGTGGTTTCCAAATTTTCTTGAAGGATTAAAAACAATGACCATTTTTCTTTAATAATAAAGCTATAAACAGACTTCCCAAATATAAACACAGAGAGGCAGAACTACTCAGTCCGAAACTACAGGAAAGGGAAAGATGCGGAGTCTGAAGCTGTGGCCCTGCTCCCAGTCTTCACCCCACAATTCTGTCTACCAGGAGTTCTCAACCTTGGCTATACTATATTAGAATTGTCAGAGGATTTTAAAAAACCCTGATCTCTGGTTCTCCCCAGACCAACAAAATAAGAATATCTGGGGGTTAAGACAGAGGTATCACTATGTTTTGAAATTCTACAAGTGAATCCAAAGTTTAAGTGAGGCTGGAACCATTGCAAGAAAGGGAGAGAAACGGTCTCTTTTTTATTTGACAGCAGTCATAGACTTTCCCCCCATTATCCAGAATATCCAGAAGTGATAGAACTACCTGGATAGCTGGATTAATATAATTTCTTTCGCTTTGCTGTTGTTTCACACATGACTGGGTTAGAATAGAAAGTGAGCTTTTTTAGGGTATAACAATGTCATCAGACCTTTTATTTTATTGTTTAAAATAAAATAGCCCATAAGTTTACAGCCAAACAACTTGCTCTTCTGTAATTTGACCCCTGAAGAGAATATTTTTTCAGAAGGAATTATGCCAGAGGTCAAAAGAAAGAAAAATTAAAATCATCCCGTTCCCTACTTTGAAAAGTTAAGTGATTAGAGAAAAATCTACGGAGAGTATCTTGTTCCTCTCATTATGTCTTCTCTTCATTGTATCAGGAGACAACAAAAGGAATTAAGAGGCTCTCTGTAGCATCATTTTACAGGGTACTCCTCTTTGTCTGATTATGATTTCAGGAGGTCAAAATGTTTCTACCTCTGAAGATCACAATTGTAAGGACTTGCCCCCGCCCACTTCACCTCAGGAAGCTCTCATTGTCCTTACTGAAGGTGTTTAACCAGAAACAACTTAATGGATTTAGATATTAAAAAATCAATGGAAGAATCAAAACACTATAAAAATTGCCAATGACAAAGCTAGTAATAACATATTTTGGAAAGAAAAGTTTAAAATTCATGCAATAAAGGTATGATGAGGCCAGGGAGTGAATGAATAAACAATAAAAATAAAGATCGCAATTTCCAAAAGAAACAGACTTGGGGTTTTCTAATTTTAAGGCCTCTTACATTTTGCATTAAATGAATTTAATTCCTACAAGGCAATCCTAGTAAGGAAATCTCTTATCATTTTATGAATGTTGAGAACAAGTAGAGAATGAAGTGTGGGCTCTGTGTATGGATTTTTTTTTCCTCCTCAGCAAAATCAACTAGCTAATGAATATTTACTCCTAGTTCCCTCTCACTTCAGGGAGATCCAGCCATGCCCATACGGCAGAGCACACCATAAACTGTAGTGCTGATGAAGGAGGAAAGGGCAGACTCTCCTAGCTGTAATCCCAACAGTTTCATATGGAGACTGCCTATGAAAGTCTTTACATCTTCCTGGTTGCCTCATTTCTAGCTTTCAGATGTCACATGGTAAAAATTAAAATTGAATTGACTTTTTTTTTAAGCAATTGAAAGTTTTCTAGTATCAGAGATCTAGCTTGCACCATTAGGTTTCAGACAGAGAAGAAAGAGCATCTTTAACCAAAGTCACAATTGCAAATTATATCATAAGAAAAGGAAAGGGGAACTAAGTAGAAATGGCAGGGGAAGAGGAAGGGAACTAACAATGGATTGAGCACTTTTATATCCAACGTATAATACAAGCCTCTTTATGTGTTTATCATCAAATGAAGACAGAGAAGCTCAGATGGGTTAGTTGAGTTGCCTAAACCTTCTCTGCTAGAAAGTGGGGAACCTGCAATTTTACCCTGCTTTCTTGAGTTCCAGATCCCTTGTCACTCTGCCATTTCACAGAAAAAGTACAACACAGATTAAACAAATAAGCAATACAAAAGGCAAAGTGCAGGATGTAATACCTATTCATTCTAACCCTTAAATGTAGCTCTTCTCATTGTCCTGATGGGCTATGACATAAAGACACTTGCCTCAAATGGTCAAAGCACATTGCCAGACATTTCCATGCATCCCTCCGGCCGCCACAGCCTGCCATGTGGGTGCAGACTCTCTGCAAGTGGAGCCTTCTGCTGTTTACGTTGCCTGTGGGCCTCCTCATCTCCCTGAGCCTGGAAACCCAACTCTATGATGTTGTAAGGGCTGCCCTCTTGCTGATAACTGCCAAATTTCCTTGATGTTCAAGGGCTTGGAAGAGCCCAACATTTGAGTAGCTCAGTGCACAGATGGATTCAGAATTTCAGGGTGCTGGAGCTGGGGATTCAGAAATGTGGGACATTTTAGGGAGATGTTGACTTAGCTCCAAGCATTAGGGCTAAAACATCTAACCCATCTACAATACAAGAATTTTAAAGTGATCTGTGGATTTAAGAGTTGATATAAGAACTATTTTGCTTACATTATAAGAATGTTATTCATGACCGTTTATTCAAGACTTCTAGTGCTTTTGTATATATACAACTTATCTATTGTCTTCATAATGACTCTATCGTAAAATCTTAGCGCCATGTTTAGCTGAAGAAATGAATGCTCAGACAACGTAGGCCATCTGCCCAAATTCATACAGCAACTAAATTATAGAATGGGAATTCTAACCCGAGTCCGATTCTGGGATAAGCGTTGTACAACTGCCCCCCTAATAATGGGTAAAGTCAATGTGTGTGGGCTAAGTTGGTAACCTAATAATCACTTAACTTCTATTTTTTTATCTACATTTTTCTAATCACAAATTTTAATTGAGAATTCCAGCTATGTAATTATCCACTAATGAATAATAACTACTTATTACCAAGGCATACTACTAAATATGTTTACTCAAAGTGTGTTTCATTTTGAAAATTTTGTTTTTAATTGACACATAGTATTATACTTATTTATGAGGTACAGTGTGATATTTTGATACATTCTGTAAAAAATCAAGTCAGACTACTTAGCATATTCCTCACCTAATACATTTATCTTTCCTTTGTGGTGAGAACATTCAAAATCCTCTCCTGTATGTATTGTGAAACATACGATGCCATATTGTTAACAATAGTCACCCTGTTGTTCAAGAGAACATCGGACTTTATTCCCACTATCTAACTGTAACTTTGTACCTATTGATCAGTCTCTCCCTATTCTCCCCTCTTCCCTCCCCTCCCCAGCTTCAGTGACAACTATTATACTGTCTACTTTAATGAAATCAACCTCTTTAGATTCCACATATGAGTGAGATCATGTGGTATTTATCGTTCTGTGCGTGGTTTATTTCACAGAGTGCTGCACACACTGGTTTTTCTCAACATATCTTGAAGCCTTTCCCATATCAGCACATAGAGCTCTAGCTCATGTTTTAATGACAGTATATTTTTTCATTGTATGGTTGTATTTAACAGAGTCCGTGCTAATGAATGTCTGAGTGGCTACCAGTTCTTTTGTTATTGCAAAAATGGTGTCAGTGAATCTTTTTTGAACATAATTTTGGTATACTATCCCAGTATATCTACTGGCTAAATTTTTAGCAGAATTGTGGAGTCAGAGTATAGGCAAAACATTGAAAAATGTTGCCTAATTGTCTTCCAAAGGAGTTGAATCTGTTTACCTTACTAGACACAAGCGTACGAAGGGGCTCATTTCCCTTTAAACTTGTGAATACTGGACAGTCTCAAATTTTAATTTTTGTGCTAATCTGATAGATAAATTATGGAAACTTTATTTTTGAGATATAATTCATATAACATAAAATTGACCCTTTAAAAGTATATAATTCTGTGGCTTTTAGTATATTCATGTTGTGCAACCATTACCACAATCTAATTATAGAGTATGTTCATCACCCCAGAAATTAACATCATACTTATTGGCAGTCACTCTCCATTCTCCCCACCCTCGATCTAGTCCCAGGCTACCAATAATCCACTTTTTGCCTCTATAGATTTGCTTATTCTGAACATTTCACATAAATGGAATTATATAGTATGTGACCTTTTGTGTCTCAGTTCTTTCACTGAGCGTGTTTTTAAGATTTATCCATGATGTAGCCATGAATTAGTATTTTCTTTTTATGGCTGAATAACATTCTTTGTTTGGATATACTACAATTGGTTTAACTATTCATCAGTTGATGGATATGGAAATTGTTTATACTTTTTGATTATTAATAATTCTGTTATGATAATTTATGTACAAATGTTTGTGTGAATATAGGTTTCAGTTCTCATTGGATATATACCTAAGAGTGGAATTCCTGGGTCACATGGTATCTCTGTGTTTAACATTTTATAGAACTGCCAAACTGTTTTTCCAAAATGGCTATATCACTTTACATTCCCCCGAAAATGCACAAGGGTTTTAATTTCTTTAATCCTCACCAATACTTGTTATTGTCTATCTTTTTTATTACAGCCATCTTTGTGGGTGATATGGTTTGGCTCTGTGTCCCCATCCAAATACCATCTTAAATTTTAATCCCCATAATCCCCACATGTCGAAGGAGGGACCTGGTGGAAGGCGACTGGATCTTGGGGGTGGTTACCCCCATGCTGTTCTTGTGATAGTGAGTGAGTTCTCACGAGCTCTGATGGTTTTTTAAGGGACTTTTCTCCCTTTGCTCTCTCTCACCTGCTGCCATGTAAGATGTGCCTGCTTCTCCTCCTGCCATGATCGTAAGTTTCCTGAGGCCTTTCCAGCCACGTGGAACTGTGAGTCAATTAAATCTCTTTTCTTTATAAATTACTGAGTCTTGGGCAGTTCTTTATAGAAGTGTGAAAACAGACTACATATCTTGAAGATTTTCCCATATCAGCACATACAGTTTTCGCTCATGTTTTAATGACTGTATATTTTTTCATTATATTGTTGTATTTAACAGAGTCCATGATGATGAATGTCCAAGTGGCTCCCAGTTTTTTTTTGTTATTGCAAACAAGTGGCTATAAAATTGTATCTCAAGATGGTTTTGATTTGCATTTCCTTAATAATTATCTTGAGCATCTTTTCATGTGCTTATTGGCCATTTGCACATTTTTTTGTAGAAATATCTATTTAAGTTCTTTGTTCACCTTTATTATTGAATTATTTGTGTTCCAATTGTTGAGTTGTAAGAGTTGTTTATACGTTCTGGATACCATATTCTTACCGGATAAATGATTCATAAATATTTTCTTCCCCTCTAGAGGGTTGTCTTTTTACTTTCCTGAGAGTATGTTTTGTAGCACAATGTTCTTTAATTTTGATGAAGTCCAACTTATCTATTATTTTTCTTTGGTTGCTTGTGCTTTAGGTGTCATATCTAAGAAACCATTGCCTAATATAAATATTTATACCAACATTTTCTTTTAGGAGTTGTATAGTTGTTGCTGTTACATTTAGATCTTTGATTCATTTTGAGTTAATTTTTGTATATGGTGAGAGTTAGGGGTCCAACTTCATTCTTTTGCATGTAGCTATCCAGTTTTCATAACACCACTTACTGAAAAAACTATTCTTTATTCATTGAATTGTCTTGGCACTATTTTTGAAAATTAATTGCTTCTATATTTATTGCTTAATATATATACTCTCAATTATATTCCATTGGTCTATATGTCTATCCTTATACCAGTACCACACAGTCTTGATTATTATTTTGTAGTAAGTTTTCAAATTGGGAAGTGTGGGCTATCCAACTTTGTTCTTTTTCAAGATTTTTGGCTATCCTATGTCCCTTGCACTTTCATATGAACTTTAGAGTCAGCTTGTAAATTTCTGCAAAGAGGTCATCTGGAATTTTAATAAACATTACATTGAATTTGAATCTGTACATTGATTTGGGGACTACTGACATCTTAAAAATATTATCTTCTAATCTATGAGCATGAGATATACTTACATTTATTTAAGTCATCTTTAATCATTCATAGTTTAATCACTCTTCTACTTCTTTTGCCATATTTATTATTTTTGATGCTACTACAAGTAGATTTTCTTGATTTCATTTTCAGAATGTCCATTGCTATTGTACAGAAATCCCTGTATCCAGCAACTTTGCTGAACTTGATTACCAGCTCTTCTAATTTTTTGTGGATTCGTTAAGATTTTCTGCAAATAAGATTATGGCAAATATAGACAGCTTTGCTTCTTCCTTTCTAATCTGAGTGCTTTTTTGTTGTGGTAAAAAACATATAACAGGGGGTTCCTAATATGGCTGAATAGGAACAGCTCCAGCCTCCAGCACCCAGCATAAGCGACACAGAAGATGGGTGATTTCTGCATTTTCAACTGAGGTACGGGGTTCATCTCACTGGGGTGTGTTGGACAGTTGGTGCTGGTCTGTGGGTGCAGCTCGATCAGTGAGAGCTGAAGCAGGGCGAGGCATCACCTCACCTGGGAAGCGTAAGGGGGAAGGGAATTCGTTTTCCTAGCCAAAGGAAATTGAGACACACAACATCTGGAAAACCAGGTAACTCCCACCCTAATACTGCACTTTACCAAGGGTCTTAGCAAACGGCACAACAGGAGATTATATCCCACACCTGGCCCAGAGGGTCACACGCCCACAGAGCCTCCCTCATTGCTAGCACAGCAGTCTGAGATCTAATTGCAAGGTGGCAGCAAGGCTGGGGGAGGGGCGCCTGCCATTGCTGAGGCTTAAGTAGGTAAACAAAGCTGCCTGGAGGCTCAAATTGGGTAGAGCCCACCGCGGCTCAAGGAAGCCTGCCTGCCTCTGTAGACTCCACCTCTGGGTACAGGGCATAGGTAAACAAAAAGCAGCAGAAACCTCTGCAGATGTAAATGTCCCTGTCTGACAGCTTTGAAGAGAGCAGCGGTTCTCCCAGCACGGAGGTTGAGATCTGAGAATGGACAGGCTGCCTGCTCAAGTGGGTCCCTGATCCCTGAGTAGCCTAACTGGGAGACATCCCCCACTAGGTGCAGACCAACACCTCACACCTCACATGGCTGTGTACACCCCTGAAACGAAGCTTCCAGAGCAAGAATCAGACAGCAACACTTGCTGTTCAGCAATATTCTATCTTCTGCAGCCTCCGCTGCTGATACCCAGGCAAACAGCGTCTGGAGTGGACCTCAAGCAAACTCCAACAGACCTGCAGCTGAGGGTCCTGACTGTTAGAAGGAAAAGTAACAAACAGAAAGGACACCCACACCAAAACCCTATCAGTACATCACCATCATCAAAGACCAAAGGCAGTTAAAACCACAAAGATGGGGGAAAAGCAGTGCAGAAAAGCTGGAAATTCAAAAAATCAGAGCTCATTTCCCTGTCCAAAGGAATGCAGCTCATTGCCAGCAACAGAGCAAAGCTGGATGGAGAATGACTTTGACGAGTTGAGAGAAGAAGGCATCAGTCGATCAAACTTCTCAGAGCTAAAGGAGGAAGTACGTAACCAGCGCAAAGAAACTAAAAACCTTGAAAAAAGAATGGATGAATGGATAACTAGAAAAATCAATGCAGAGAAAACCTTAAAAGAACTGATAGAGATGAAAACCATGACATGAGAACTACATGACAAATGCACAAGCTTCAATAACCAACTCAATCAACTGGAAGAAAGAGTATCAGTGATTGAAGATCAAATGAATGAAATGAAGCGAGAGGAGAAGTGTAGAGAAAAAAGAGTAAAAAGAAATGAACAAAGCCTCCAAGAAATATGGGATTATGTGAAAAGACCAAATCTACATCTGATTGGTGTGCCTGAAAGTGATGGGGAAAATGGAACCAAGTTGGAAAACACTCTGCAGGATATCATCTAGGAGAACTTCCCCAACCTAGTAAGGCAGACCAACATTCAAACTCAGGAAATACAGAGAACGCCACAAAGATACTCCTTGAGAAGAGCAACTCCAAGACACATAATTGTCAGATTCACCAAAATTGAAATGAAGGAAAAAATGTTAAGGGCAGACAGAGAGAAAGGTCGGGTTACCCACAAAGGGAAGCCCATCAGACTAACAGCAGATCTCTCGGCAGAAACTCTCCAAGCCAGAAGAGAGTGGGGGCCAATATTCCACATTCTTAAAGAAAAGAATTTTCAACCCAGAATTTCATATCCAGCCAAACTAAGTTTCATAAGTGAAGGAGAAATAAAATCCTTTACAGACAAGCAAATGCTTAGAGATTTTGTCACCAACAGGCCTGCCCTATAAGAGATCCTGAAGGAAGCACTAAACATGGAAAGGAACAACAGGTACAGCCATTGCAAAAACATGCCAAAATGTAAAGTCCATTGATGCTAGGAAGAAACTGCATGAACTAACGAGCAAAATAACCAGCTAATATCATAATGACAGGATCAAGTTCACACATAACAATATTAACCTTAAATGTAAATGGACTAAATGCCCCAATTAAAAGACACAGACTGGCAAATTGGATAAAGAGTCAAGACCCAATCAGTTTGCTGTATTCAGGAGACCCATCTCACATGCAGAGACACACATAGGCTCAAAATAAAGGGATGGAGGAAGATCTATCAAGCAAATGGAAAACAAAAAAAAGCAGAGGTTGTAATCCTAGTGTCTGATAAAACAGACTTTAAACCATCCAAGATCAAAACAGACAGAGAAGGCCATTACATAATGGTAAAGGGATCAATTCATCAGGAAGAGCTAACCATCCTAAATATATATGCACCCAATACAGGAGCACCCAGATTCATAAAGCAAGTCCTTAGAGACTTACAAAGAGACTTAGACTCCCATACAATAATAATGGGAGACTTTAACACCCCACTGTCAACATTAGACAGATTAACGAGACAGAACATTAACAAGGATATCCAGGAATTGAACTCAACTCTGCACCAAGTGGACCTAATAGACGTCTACAGAACTCTCCACCCCAAATCAACAGAATATACATTCTTCCCAGCACCACATCACACTTATTCCAAAATTGACCACATGGTTGGAAATAAAGCACTCCTCAGCAAATGTAAAAAAACAGAAATTATAACAAACTGTCTCTCAGACTACAGTGCAATCAAACTAGAACTCAGGACTAAGAAACTCAATCAAAACTGCTAAACTACATGGAAACTGAACAACCTGCTCCTGAATGACTACTGGGTACATAATGAAATGAAGGCAGAAATAAAGATGTTCTTTGAAACCAATGAGAACAGAGATACAACATACCAGAATCTCTGGGACACATTTAAAGCAGTGTGTAGAGGGAAATTTATAGCATTAAATGCCCACAAAAGAAAGCAGGAAAGATCTAAAATTGACACCCTAACATCACAATTAAAAGAACAAGAGAAGTAAGAGGAAATACATTCAAAAGCTAGCAGAAGGCAAGAAATAACTAAGATCAGAGCAGAACTGAAGGAGATAGAGACACAAAAAATCCTACAAAAAATCAATGAATCCAGGAGCTAGTTTTTTAAAAAGATCAACAAAATTGCTAGCAAGACCAATAAGGAAGAAAAGAGAGAAGAATCAAATAGATGCAATAAAAAATGATAAAGGGGATATCACCACCAACCCCACAGAAATACAAACTATCATCAGAGAATACTATAAACACCTCTATGCAAATAAACTAGAAAACCTAGAAGAAATGGATAATTTCCTGGACACGTACACTCTCCCAAGACTAAACCAGGAAGAAGTTGAATCCCTGAATAGACCAATAGCAGGCTCTGAAATTGAGGCAATAATTAATAGCCTACCAACCAAAAGAAGTCCAGGACCAGATGGATTTACAGCCGAATTCTACCAGAAGTACAAGGAGGAGCTGGTACCATTCCTTCTGAAACTATTCCAATCAATAGAAAAAAAGGGAATCCTCCCTAACTCATCTTATGAGGCCAGCATCATCCTGATACCAAAGCCTGACAGAGAAACAACAAAAAAAGAGAATTTTAGATCTATATCCCTGATGAACATCGATGCAAAAATCCTCAATAAAATACTGGCAAACCGAATCCAGCAGCACATCAAAAAGCTTATCCACCATGATCAAGTGGGTTTCATCTCTAGGATGCAAGGCTGGTTCAACATATGGAAATCAATAAATGTAATCCAGCATATAAACAGAACCAAAGACAAAAACCACATGATTATCTCAATAGATGCAGAAAAAGCCTTTGACAAAATTCAACAGCACTTCATGCTAAAAACTCTCAATAAATTCGGTATTGATGGAATGTATCTCAAAATAATAAGAGCTATTTATGACAAACTCACAGCCAATATCATACTGAAAGGGCAAAAACTGGAAGCATTCCCTCTGAAAACTGGCACAAGACAGGGATGCCCTCTCTCACCAATCCTATTCAATATAGTGTTGGAATTTCTGGCTAGGGCAATCAGGCAAGAGAAAGAAATAAAGGGTATTCAGTTAGGAAAAGAAGAAGTCAAATTGTCCTTGTTTGCAGATGACATGATTGTACATTTAGAAAACTCCATTGTCTCAGCTCCAAATCTCCTTAAGCTGATAAGCAACCTCAGCAAAGTCTCAGGATACAAAATCAATGTGCAAAAATCACAAGCATTTGTATACACCAGTAACAGACAAACAGAGAGCCAAATCATGAATGAACTCCCATTCACAATAGCTTCAAAGCGAATAAAATACCTAGGAATCCAACTCACAAGGGATGTAAAGGACCTCTTCAAGGAGAACTACAAACCACTGCTCAGTGAAATAAGAGGACACAAACAAATGGAAGAACATACCATGCTCATGGATAGGAAGAATCAATATTGTGAAAATGGTCATACCGCCCAAGGTAATTTATAGATTCAATGCCATCCCCATTAAGCTACCAATGACTTTCCTTATGGAATTGGAAAAAAACTGCTTTAAAGTTCATATGGAACCAAAAAAGACCCAGTGTTGCCAAGACAATCCTAAGCCAAAAGAACAAAGCTGGAGGCATCACGCTACCTGACTTCAAACTATACTGCAAGGCTACAGTAACCAAAACAGCATGGTACTGGTACCAAAACAGAGATATAGACCAATGGAACAGAACAGATCTCTCAGAAATAATACCAGTCATCTACAGCCATCTGGTCTTTGATAAACCTGACAAAAACAAGAAATGGGGAAAGGATTCCCTATTTAATAAATGGTGCTGGGAAAATTGGCTAGCCATAAGTAGAAAGCTGAAACTGGATCCTCTCCTTACTCCTTATATGAAAATTAATTCAAGATGGATTAGAGACTTAAATGTTAGACCTAAAACCATAAAAACCCTAGAAGAAAACCTAGGTAATACCATTCAGGACATAGGCATGGGCAAGGACTTCATGTCTAAAACACCAAAAGCAACAGCAACAAAAGCCAAAATTGACAAATGGGATCTAATTAAACTAAAGAGCTTCTGCACAACAAAAGAAACTACCATCAGAGTGAACAAGCAACCTACAGAATGGGAGAACATTTTTGCAATCTACTCATGTGACAAAGGGCTAATATCCAGGACCTACAAAGAACTCAATCAAATTTACAAGAAAAAACAAACAACCCCATCAAAAAGTGGGCAAAGGATATGAACAGACACTTCTCAAAAGAAGGCATTCATACAGCCAACAGACACATGAAAAAGTGCTCATCATCACTGGCCATCAGAGAAATGCAAATCAAAACCACAATGAGATACCATCTCACACCAGTTAGAATGGCAATCATTAAAAAATCAGGAAACAACAGGTGCTGAAGAGGATGTGGAGAAATAGGAACACTTTTACACTGTTGGTGGGACTATAAACTAGTTCAACCATTGTGGAAAACGGTGTGGTGATTCCTCAAGGCACTAGAACTAGAAATACCATTTGACCCAGCCATCCCATTACTGTCTATATGCCCAAAGGATTATAAATCATGCTGCTATAAAGACACATGCACATGTATGTTTATTGCAGCACTGTTCACAATAGCAAAGACTTGGAATCAACCCAAATGTCCATCAGTGACAGACTGGATTAAGAAAATGTGGCACATTATACAAATGTGTATACAAATACACCATGGAATACTATGCAGCCATGAAAAAGGATGAGTTTTTGTCCTTTGTAGGGACATGGATGCAGCTGGAAACCATCATTCTCAGCAAACTATCACAAGAACACAGAAAACCAAACACCGCATGTTCTCACTCATAGGTGGGAATTGAACAATGGGATCACTTGGACACAGGAAGGGGAACATCACATACCGGGGCCTATTGTGGGGAGGGGGGTGGGGGGAGGTCTAGCATTAAGAGATATACCTAATGTAAATGACAAGTTAATGGGTGCAGTACAGCAACATGGCACATGTATTCATATGTAACAAACCTGCATGTTATGCACATGTACCCTAGAACTTATAGTAGTAATAAAAATAATATAACATGAGATCTATTCTCTTAAGTTTTTAAGTGTATGATATAACATCGTTAACCATAAACACAACATTATACAGCAGATCTCTGAGTCCAGCTAAATAACTGGTATTCCAGAATCTGCCAGCAGGTCACATAATGAAAATTCTCAGGAATGAGGCTTTGAAGGTGCTCCAACCTCATTCTGCCCTCTCCACTGACTGCCAGGCTGCTGGTTTTCATCACCAGTGTAGGATGTTGGCTTTTAAGGCTCCCATGGAGCTGGGGAGGAAAAGGTGGAACTATGTTGAGTTAAAATGCCACATGCTGTCTTTTATTAGTGTTCTTGCCTCATTTTTCAATAAAATCTCTGGCTTGCGGGTATTTCCTTTGTTAATTCCGTAGACTCCTTAGAATTTTTTGCCATGTTTTTCCATTGCTTTTATGGAGGAGAAAAGTTTCAGAGAACCTCACTCTACCTTTCCCTCCTTCCCTGCCTGCTTCCCTCCCTGCCTCCCTCCCTCCCTTCTCTTTCCTGCCCTTCCCCTTCCCTCCTTCAGCCCCTTCAACCAAATTCTTGACCAGGCGTAATCTTTATGCAATCGAAGCATTTTACTGATCATCCCATTAACTTATTTGTAAATACTCATTCTGAGTTCCAAGTAACCAATTTACAAATGTACTTTTGGATATTTTTCTTTGTCTATTGGAGAGGGCCTAAATTAATCCCTCTCTCACCACTTCCAATAATGCAGAGCTAGGCCACAGTCACAGAAATTACCGCCGCCCCACCCCACCCTATGCTATGTAATTTGAGAGACGTGACAGGTTCTACCACCTTCAGATCTCTTACCAGCTTACCTCCATTGAACTTCCTCCCACTAGAGTCACTAAATGGTGAAAGCACAAAGATCTGGGCACTATCTGGGCTCCAGTTAGACATTCACGATACCATTAAGCATTGCTAAAAATACTCCTTCCCTGTGAGATGATAGATGCAGGAGGGCATAACATATAGTATGTCCAAGCCTTGGGTAGCCCCAGTGGTGGGGAGACAGAATAGAGGTAGCAGGATGAGATGGAAAAACAGTATATTAGTCTTGCAGTTAAAAAACCTAATCTCAGCCGGGCATGGTGGCTCATGCCTGTAATCCCAACACTTTGGGAGGCTGAGGCGGGTGGATCAAGAGGTCAGGAGATCAAGACCATTCTGGTTAACACGGTGAAAACCCATCTCTACTAAAAATACAAAAAAAAAAAAAAAAAAAAAAAAGAAAGAAAATTAGCTGGGCATGGTGGCTGGCACCTGTATTCCCAGCTACTCGGGAGGCTGAGGCAGGAGAATGGAGTGAACCCAGGAGTCGGAGCTTGCAGTGAGACGAGATCTCACCACTGCACTCCAGCCTGGGCTGGACTCCATCTCAAAATAATAATAATAATAAAATAAAAAAATAAAAAATAAAAACCTAATCTCAAATCTACCCCACATGGCTTTGTAATATTAATTAAATTGCGTATCTTATTTAGTTTCAGTTTTTAATTAGTAAAATGAATAAAATAATTCTTACCATGTAGGGTTGCCATGAGAATGAAATATATAAAGTGTTGGCTGGTGTAGTACCTGGCATAGAGGAGATGTATCTAGAGATGCAGATCTGATGAGTTAATAGGTGCATAGTGGGCAGACTGAGGACAAGAACACCTCTGTGATTGAGGAAAGACTGAAGTTGCTACTCCTGGAATGTGAGCTTTCTGTTGGCCAGACCTTTGCCTTCTAGTTCATGACTGAGTCACAGTGTCTAATGCAGGACTGTCACACACAATAAATGCCTTATGAAGTATTTGGCTATTCTTTTTGTTTCTTAAACCTCCAGAAATCAAGATTTCACAACCTCCATCAGTAATCATTTAGGCATTTAATAATCCTGCTGCTGGGGAACATTTCTTGACAGCTGTCTAACTCCCTTTTGTTGCCGCTAGAAACCATTTCAGCTTAACTCAATTCTCACTGCAGCGTTTCAGCTCCTGTTGTACTTGAAAGTAGGGCTTTTTCTGTCTTAGCTGGTGTTAATTTTGAGTCCCTTTAATAATTAACATCATATCTCACTCCAACCAAGCTGAGAGACATGCTCTTCTGCCTCTCCTCTGGCTTTTTAATTGGCACCTTGTGCACTGCAAACTGTACAGTGCAAATGAGTTAAATACCAGTCTCTGACTGACATTTTCTTGTTGTCAAAATTCAGCGAGCTCAGCCTGAGGAATGTTCCAGTAAGAACTGTAGAAATGGCTCTGACTGAAGGGATGCAAATGTTTCCATGATTTTTTTTTTCTCCCAAATGTCTTTGCAATTGCGCATTCACATAGCTACCGTGCATACAAGGGTAGGAGACAGTGATTTCCTAGTGAAAAGGTTGAGGTTTATTATTTGATGTTGTAAATCGTTGAGATTGCACATTTACACATCACGCCCAGTTCTTGGCTAGGCCACTCAGAGCTATGGCAAACGATAATAAAATTAAGTCCACAAGGATGAGCGGAACATTATTTAGTATTAATCTGAGTACCTGGTCCCACCATGCCACCTCCTGGAAGCAGAGATGGGTGAGGAATGAATGAATGCATTGAGGGAAATTGTGGCAATTGTATGTCAAGAATGAAATGCCATAGATGTAACCAAGAAGAATGTAGAGTATTAGAAGTAGAGAAAAAAGGTTTGGAAGCAGAAACCTGAGTGTATGTGTGTGTGCGTGCATCTCTATCCATTGCACAAAATTTCATCACCTGTGTGCTGAGAGATCTAGGTGGCTGCTGAGGAGATGGCAAATGTTCAAAGCTGAGCGCATACTTATATAGAATGTTTAAAGATCAGTTTGAATATAACCTCACCTTTACTTTTAAAAATCATATTTTAGGTGATGGTCTTAATTAAATATGTGTTTTCAAAATAGAAAGATGTAGATTTTTTCTTGTGGTCTGAGCTAAAAATAAATAACAACTAGCCACTTAGGCTAATGATTCACACGTAACATAAGGCCTGTCATAAAGAAAGTATTTACAGAATACATATTTTTGATTAAACTGTATATTATGCAACACATACATTATTCCTGTGATGATTACCTATACAAAACTTGAAAGGAATATGCTCCCACTGACGCCTCCTCTCCAAGAAAAGAATTGAATGAAATGTTTACCCTAAAATTGAAAGAAAAAAATAATTGTCCTATAGGTAAAATATTATAAGTAGAAAAACCTACAGACTTTGTGAGTTAAGGAAAACCTACTTTTACATTCATGTACTCGCAGCATATATATTTTCTTAGAAGTCATTCTTGGCATCTGTATCAGTAATTTTGCTGTGATAACACATGACTCCAAAACCTTTCAGTCCTCAGCGTTCTTTTCTCTCATCGTAAGTGCCACTGGTTGCAGGTCCATGTGCCTTTGTGTATTGAGGATTGAGACTGAAGGAGCAGTCCTTATTGGAGACATTCTATTTTGTGGCAGATAGCAACAGGGAGAGAGCTGCTAGTGCCTCTTAAACTGTCTGCTCAGAATTCGTGTATGTATGTTACATCCACTTCCATTCCTTTGTCCAAAGGGTGTCATATATTTAAGTCCAAAGTCAATGAGGCAGCAACATATACTGCTCCCATGTCAGGAACAGTAAGTCTCAGGGCTGGGGGCATGGGTTAGGATTGCCAGATAAAATGCTGGACCTCCAGCTGAATTTGAATTTCAGTAACCAACAGATGAGTTTTTAGTATAAGTATGCCTCAAATATTGCATGGAGCACAAATGTTATTTGTTGTATATCAGAAATATAAGCATCCTGACTTTTTGGTTGCTAAATCTGGTGATCCTAGCAGGGGTGGATAATCTTCCTGGAGAGAATAGGGTAGTGAATAATTGGGAGCAACAATACATTCTATCACTACACATTTGCGTTGCTACATTTTTTAAGTTACATACTTTGGGCAGTCTGATTGCTTGCTGCTGCTCTCTACACCATGAACTTTCCTCTGTTCTAAATTAATCTAATCTACTGCCACCTGGCTTCACATTTATGTTGAAATTATAATGCCCCCAGGCCTCTGTTGAAGAACTGAGCTCCCATAGAAGCATTTATACTTATTCCCACCTGAGTCCACAAACAAATGAGTCACTGTGGACACCAGGCAGCCCTCATCAGATTCTTTTCCTCTTTTCCTGCAACTCCCACTTGCTGATCTACACTGTCCCAGAGCCATCTGAAAACACCTCACCCCTGCTACTCTGCCAGTGCCTGTCCTGAGAACACCAAGTGTTTGGATGCTGGGTGGCAGTGCCTCTAACACTGCAGTGTCTCGGGGCACCAGGTTGGGGCTGGGCGCCAGAGAAAGATGGGAGATCCATCTTCTAGGGCTCTGTTATTGCCACCAGGCCCAGGGCCACCTCTAATTATGCCCCCAGTTCCACAGAGCCTTTCATGGGAACATATTTGCCAGCTTCTGACATTCACCCTTCTAACTGTATTGGCTCAAATTCAGTCTCAGAAACTTTGCTTACACATCTGCAGTAGAACTATTGGGAACAAAAAACAACTGGACATTTCATAGGGGCCATTGTCCACTCACACATGATGCTCTTGCTCTTCCTGTTTCCTGCACTGTGGAATGATAATATGCTAACTGCTTCCTCTTCCTTATATACCGTTTGCTTCTGTTTGTCTTTCTCATGCTCTCCTTTACCTCCAGGGGCTCGAAGATATTGATTCCTTTTCCTGGCATGTTTTATTTCACCCCCTACTTTGT
The DNA here is from genome assembly GCF_008728515.1 of Papio anubis. Classification (NCBI taxonomy): domain Eukaryota; kingdom Metazoa; phylum Chordata; class Mammalia; order Primates; family Cercopithecidae; genus Papio; species Papio anubis. The sequence continues at coordinate 30,546,575 of NC_044987.1, read as the reverse complement.
GGCAGACTTTGTGTTGGATTCTCCAATATAGATTCTATTTGTTCCTCAATGAGAAGCAGCAGTGTGATGGGAGAACTGACCTAAGGGTAATTCAATCTATACTGCCTGTGGTTGGTTTGTATGACACAATTCTGAGAAATGCAATACGGGGGAGGTTTGTCTGAAGCTTCTGGGAAAGGTCTTTCTTGCTGTTAAGAGAGAATGATGGGAAGCTATTATTTCTCTCTCTTTAATTTGAACAAAGAAGCACATAGTAGTAAATGCTCTGGCCACCATCCTGCAGCCATGAAGGAAGCCAGAGATAGGAAGAAACCAATGCCATAGATAGTGAAGCAGAGAAGGCGAAGACCCGTGTATTCAGTGGCATCACTCAACCTGCAGCTCATTCAACTCTGAGGCGCACCCTGCCTTCGGATTGACTTTATGTCATCTAACAAATGTACTTGTTCAAGCCAGTTTGGGTTTTCTATTCGTTACAACTGAAGGCATCTGACTACTGTATTCCCACCACTGTCTCCTCTCCTGATGACTCTGACTTCTGAATTGAGTTTAGGTGTAAGTTTTTGGGGATTGCCTGAGTATGGGTTAGGTACCTTGTACTCTGCTCTCATAGTCCTTAAGACACTTTGTCTTTGCTTGGGTAATAGTGTAATTGAACTGCTTGAATATAAATCCCAAAGGGCAGGAGCTATTTGATTCTTTTACAGTAGCATATCACTATACCAGTGTCAGCCACAGAGTAGGTGCTTAATACAGTTTTGCTGAGAGAGGCTCCAAGGCCTTGTTGGATGACGTACCGTATCCTCACATATATCCACGCAAGCTCTGCTCACCTTCACTGCTTGGTTCCTTCCTCCAGTTGGTTATGACAATGTTGCTTGCCTTTTCAGTTTAATCCATTTTGGTTTCTGGCACCCTCCACTCCATCCACCCAGTTAGTCCTTCTAGGTTCCCAGGCTATGGAACCACTTTCCTTACCTTCTAATCTTCCCTGTAACAGCTGGTCAGCCTGCAGCCCATCCTGCTTTTGGTACCCTTCCTTCCCTGGCCCGTTTCAGCCTTCACTGGTTTTCATTTTCCAACACCCATATAAGGGCCAAGGCAATTGCTACATTTCATTCTTCTGAAATATTTGCAAAATATGAAATAAACAACAAAATACATGTGGGCGTTTTACTTCTTCCTTGAAACCTAATGGATGGACAATGAACTAATGAGGTCAGCAAGGCTCAGATTCCAGGGGCTGCGGAGTTCTTTGAATATTTTATCAAGGAACGGTGGTATTTTTTGTACATGTAGCCCAAATGGCAAAGCTGAAGATATATTTGAAAACACAAAAACAAAAACCGGAAGTTATCATGGATCTTTCTGTTACACATAAGAAATTAAAAGGTGGCAGCACTGTGACAGACTGTGAGACAAATTTAGTGACATAATGTGAAGGACTGCTCTCCATTTTATATGAGTTCACTCTAGGAGAGGTGAAATGGAGTTATTGGCATGGTATTGTGAGAACAAAGACCCACTGGATTCCACTTCTGCGTCTATCTTACAAGAAAATCATATGTGATAAAAATATTTGTAATACCTGCAAAGTGCAGAGACTTAAGCAGTAAGCAATTTCTAGGACTTGACTTTCAGGAGAAAAATGAAAGGCTTCTTTCAAAATTACATATTCACTTAGGTCAATAATAATTCTTACCTTCTGTTCAATGTCTTCTATGTAACAGAGTTTAACCTACAGAATCATATATATAATTTTTACAGTTTAACTTTTTATAAGATCATTCAAATATACACAAAAGTAGAGTCTGACAATGAACTTTCACGCATCCATCACTTATCATCAACAATTAGCAAAATATGGTCAATCTCGTTTCATCAATATTTGCTGTTATTTTCCCTTCATATTCTCTTATTTAATTCTCTGTGAGAGTTATTATCAATGGCCCATTTAGAATGGGATAATGAGAATCTGAGAGATTGAATGATGATCCCCATTTTAAGGTCGATACATAGCAAAGCCAAGATATGAGCAAAAGCCTGAATTCCATCAGAGTCTCAGCCTATGCTGCTCATCAGCAGAAGCCCCTAAGGTGCACATCAATCACGTGCTGATTTACCAATATCTCAAATGAACTAAGAAATCAATCAGCTAATGTTTGTTGAGTCCTGATTTTATACCCACTCTGTGCTAGCTACAAAAAAATTCTTTTAAAACAGATTTCCAAGAAAACGGACTCCATGATAGTAGTGGTTTTTTTTTTTTTAAACAGCTTTATGGAAATATAATTTAAGTATCATAACATTCTCCATTGCCAGTGTATGAATCAATAAATTTTAATGAATCTACAGGGCTGTACAACTGTCAAAGGCAGTTATTTTTGACTGTTTATATCTGCTTTGTCTCCAGTGCTGAGAAATCATGCTTGGAATATTGTGTGTTCAATAAGTATTTGTTGAATAAATGAATGAAAAATAAAATTTATGCCCTCAAGGAGCTTACTATATAGTTGGTTAGAAGTGACATATACATATGAACAATTAGAAAATAAGATAGTTTATAACAACATACTAAATTTATTTATTTACTTATTCATCAGAAGATATTTATTGAATGCCAGATATAATTGTTATTAATAGGTTCATTCACATCTTGGAATTATCCCAGTAAATTATAAAATAGTAACTTGTGTGCTTTGTTGTTATTGAATACATTTAGTCTTTTGATATCTCTGTAAGGAATGCAAGTATTGGTTGACTTTATAAAAATTTCTTGCTTTTGACAGGATGCTACAGATGTGCTTTTGGATGCATATTTGTAGCATCTAGTCTGTAGTCCCCATTCTAAAGTGAAAAACACTGAGACATTACCTGTATCTTTTCTCAGTGTTGGGCCATGTAGAACAATGCTTCTAGCAACAGGAGTCATTTGAAATGTAGGATTATGAGATATGAATTCTCAGTCAGACCTAAAGCCAGAGTTGTCAAAATGTAACTTCAGCTTTAAAATAAAAAAGAATTCTTTCTTTTAGTAAATAGAATGTGTAGGCATTTATTGAACTTCATAAAGAGAAAGTAGTTTTCAAACGTTATGATAATAATTTTAAGAAATCTAAGCCTATGTTAGAGTCACTGCTTTCCAAAAATATGAGTTAGTGATTGACAGTGGACTATTGCTCATGGTTTATTGAACTTTGGTATTTGGAAAAATCTGATCAGTAACAAAAGAGAGGTGTTCTAACTTTGTATTTTACCCCTATATTTTGGAGTGAATGGCTGTGATACAAAATGGCTTCATCCAAAATAAGTAGAAAGAAAAAAAACCAGAAAGGAAATCATGTTTTCCTGATTTTATAAGCTTAACATTCATTTAGCCAAGACTTTGGGTGATGATTTGACTTTATGTCAATTGGAGAAAAACTAAGGTTGGCCGCATTGTTTGTTTACCTGTAAACAAGATGTCTCAGAATAATCTCCTAATGATTGAAATGTACCTTTTTGTGACCTTTTAAGTGACTCTGTATACTACAGAAACTATTAGGACTAGCGTTTTTAGATCTTTCTAGGTTTCCAAAGAAGTATCAAATGTGTCTGTATGTTGTCTCTTTTCATCTGAGCTCATTATTTTTAATTTTGCAAGACCATATCCAAATCCTATTTGAGTTTTTGCAGTAGACAGAGCCCTGCTTTTAGCAAAGAGCAGAGAAATAATCTTTCATGGAGTTGAAGACTGTACTCTCTATTTGTGTGATAAAGCATGGTGACAGATGCTCTGAAAAGCCATGGTGATGGCAACAAGGAAGCTGTGCTGTGGGTGATTGATTATCTGGGTTCCTGAATTACTGGTCTTGGGAGTAATGCCATCAGCAAGGAAAGGTCAGTGCCTAGGTAAGTTTCAGATGACACACTTTGAAATTGTTAGACTGTGAACATTATTTTATTCCTAACTAAGTCCCTACTAATTATGTGCACTTATTGAGTTAATAGAACTTTGGGGACTAGCCATTTTCATCTGTAACTTCTAATGTCTCGCCATCTAATTGAGAGCGACTGTAGAACCTTATAGGACAGAACACTGACTTGGAGTCAGACAGATCTGGATTTGAAATCTAGCTCAGCTCCACAACTTACTAGCTTGGGCTCTTAGGGAAGTTTTTCAATCCGTGTTAAGTAGGGATGATAACAGTACCTATACCCTCCAGTTGTTAAAAATCATAAATGAGATAATACTAATGATGTTGCTGAGTGCGTAGTATATGCTAAGCATACAAAAATGAAGGCTGTTATATCATTATCATATTAGTGTCTTTCTCACAAAGATGAGTGACAAAATGGGATCTTCAATGTCCTAGTCAGCATTCAGGTGATGCCAATCAATTCAGTTCAATCCGTTTTTTTTTAAAACATAGGGAAAAGGTCTTGAAAAGTGAATAAGACATATTTCTGACCTGAAAAAAAAGCCTAAAATATTGTGTACAAGAGCAACATACTTGTACTTAGCTACATTGCTAATCAGGACACAATTAAGTGGTCTAATTCCTTGCTGGTTAAAGTATGCTCTGTGGATCAGTGGCATCAATATCATCTGGGAGCTGGTGAAAAATCAGACTCTCAAGTCCCATCCCAGCCTTCTGGGTGAGAATCTGTATTTCAACAACATACCTATTTACTTGATAGGCACATAGAAGTTTGAGAAGCAATAGTCTGAAATATTTCAAACAAAGTTCTATGTTGGTAATTATTTGTGGTGGTGGGGGGGATTGAAGGACTTGCTGATGAAGTTTAGTTTACATTGGGTCTTTCAGGATGATTGAGGTTTCAAAGAAGGATGGAAAGAATATTCTAGGCTGAGGAAATAGTAAGAACAAAGGCATGGCGGTATGAAATTTTGTTTCTCCATAAACATGTATGATGTTTAGAGAGAAAGCATTAGTAGCTCATAAACTGGATTATAGAGAATATGGGATAAAGTGATAGATGAGGCTCAAAAGTTTGGTTGGCAACAAATGGTGACATGGCATCAATGCCATGTTACAAAGGATGAGTATCCTATTAAAATATAAAATGAGACCTCAGATATTTCAGGGCAGAGTGATGTCATCATGGTTTATTTAGATAGCACATGGGGAGATACAGGGATGATTGATTGGAGTCTAAAGGACAAGTGGAAGAGGGGCTATCTAGGCAACTCTTATAAGAACCTGTTGAATGAAGAGAGTTTACAATATAGGGACTAAAAAGAAAGAAAATGCAGCATCAAGAGACATTTCTGAGGTGAAAACTCAGGGAGTGTGTGAGTGGTACTAGCATTGAATCAAAGATGACTTATGTTTACAGCTGAGGTGACTGAGTAGCAGAGCAAGAGATCAACTAAGACTGGATCACAGAGAAGGGGTTGGATTAAAAGGAAGATACCTAGTGAGTTCTTGAACAGATCTGGCTTGCGGTGTCTAGGGACATCCATATGGAGATGTGCAAAAAAATAGTCTGGGCTTTCTATTAGTCTGATCTCACACTGCTGTAAAGAACTACCTGAGACGCGGTAATTTATGAAGAAAATAGGTTTAATTGACTCAAGATCCACAGGCTTAACAGAAAGCATGAGTGCTAGGCCTCAGGAAACTTACAATCGTGGCAGAAAGTGAAGGGGAAGCAAACATGTCTTACTATGGCAGAGCGGGGGGTGTGGGGGGCAGAGAGAGAGAGAGAGAGAGAGAGAGAGAGAGAGAAAAGGGAAGTGCCACAGACATTTAAACCATCAGATACCGTGAGAACTCATTCAGTATCATGACAACAGCAAGAGGGAAGTCCCCTCCCATGATTCAATCACTTCCCACCCAGCCTCTGCTTCAACATGTGGGGATTACAGTTCGACATGAGATTTGGGTGGGGACACAGAGCCAAATCATATCAGGCTGAAAGGCAAGGTCAGGGCAGAGATGTGGATTTTGGAAGCATCTCTATGCAGATAGCAATTGTAATTATGGCAATGCATGAAACAGACCAAATAGTAGGTACAGTGGGAAGAAGAAAAGAAACCAGGTATAAAAGACTGGTGATCATGTAAAGCATGGGTGAAAAAGGAAATAATGGTAGGACATCTTTATGGACACTTAGGACACCCCTCCACCCCCACCTCCTGACCCTTGGCCATATTTATTTTTGTCTTTAAAATTTCCTTTGCTATAAATGATGAGCTGCTTCAAAATCTCCAGGGATTGCCTAGGCCCTGAATCTTGTTAGTAATGGCTCTAAGCTCCACCCAGTTCTGCCAGGAAGGGCACAAGGGTGGCATCACTGTCCAAATAGCCACAGTAGCCATCCAGAACTCCTGAGTGACTGGATACTACTTTTTGCAACAATAATAAACTGCCCAGAACCTCAATGCTTATGATTTGTTCATCATTATTTTCTGCTTGTGGCATAGATCTCACATCCTGTAACTGTCTCCTGAAAGCTCAAGTACATCAAAAATTTATATTTATATATAGTGATTTTTTTTTGTTCACATGATGATTTCTCATCAATTGTCTCCTTTGTTTTTCAAAATCACCACCTTAGGGAGGCACTGTTTTTACTCTCATTTTACAGATGAGGTAGCAGAGGCTCACAGTAATTTTTCCTAAGGTCTCATAGTTAGAATATTGTCCAACCTGGGATTTTAGATACTAAACTCCAGGCTGTTTTCCCTACTTTCAGTTCTTGTCTCTAAACTGTTAACAGGTCATCCATATGTGCACGCTCAGTTAGATGTTTTATTTCTTTCAGATCAGATATAATGGCCCACATGATCTCATTTATATGTGGAATCTAAAAACGTTGAACTCATAAAAGTAGAAGAGGGTAGATTCGTGGCTGCCAGGAGCTGGAGGCAGGGTGTGGGGCAAGGGGATGGGAAGAGAAGATATTAGTCAAGGTTTCAAAGTTTCAATTAGGCAAAAGGAATACATTTTAAATATCAATTGCACAGCATGATGCTTATAGTTAATAATATGTAATGTATATTTAAAGTTAATATGATGATAGATTTTAAATATTTGCACCACAAAATAATGACATGTTAGTCTGTTTTCTTACTGCTGATAAAGACATACCCAAGACTGGGCAATTTACAAAAGAAAGATGTTTACTGAAATTACAGTTCCTTGTGGCCAGGGAGGCCTCACAATCATGGCGGAAGGTGAAAGGCACGTCTCACGTGGTGGCAGAAAACAGAAGAGAGCTTGTGCGGGGAAACTCCCCTTTTTTAATACCAGCAGATCTCGTGAGACTTATTCACTATCATGAGAACAGCACAGGAAAGATCTGCCACCATGATTCAGTTACCTCACACCAGGTCCTTCACACAACATGTGAGAATTCAAGATAACATTTGGGTAGGGACACAGCCAAACCATATCAAATGGTAAGCATGTGAGGTGACGGATCTGTTAATTAGCATGATTTAATTATTCTATAACATATTTATATATCAAAACATCACATTGTACCACATAAATATACACAATTATTATTTGCTAACTAAAAAACAGAAAAATATATAATAGTTCAGTCCTCTCATCAGCTAGAAACTTACTAATATATATGTTAATTTCTTCCTTGGTTAGAGAGAAGATTGGCACCTCTTCGTTTAGATGCTACCACTGCTGTTAACTGTACTTTTGTCCTTGAGGCTACATCAAGGGCATCCTCTATTGATTAACATATGGTAACCACATAAAGTAAATGGCTAATTGGAATCAGCGGTGCATATAAAGTTATTTTTTTTTTACCCCGAAACAATATTGTAGTAAGAAACAAACAAATAAAACCTTGGCTTAGTCAGGATGCTAGGGTGTGGCTTGCCTCTCATTAGAAGCCATGCAGGTGTTGACTAAAAAACCACTGCAGCCTTGGGGTTGTCTGAAGAAGAAGAGTTGCATGATGTTCAAATATCTTTGATGACAATGAAAGTCTTCATGCCAACGGTAAACTGGTCAAAAATGTTTATTAAGAGGAAGAAAGTAATATCTTAACAAATGATTTTGAAGCACACTATGAATTATAACTTTTTTATATTATCTTTTTAAAATCAAAACTTTTTTTCTACATCTTACTTTTTGATGATAGTATCACAATAAATTACTGGTTACAAAACTGTATCTGTTTATATATTTCAGAAATGTAATACACACAGAGATACACACATACATGTGGAATAAATTTTATATGATGGTATATAGTTTTATGTAAAATTACCATGGACTTTTTATACAAAGTGTTCTATAAGACTGATCCAGTGGTTGAGGTGAAATGGAACTGAACATATAGATTTTAAATACTTATTATGGTTCAAGAGTTAATTTTAATATTTTATTAAAAATGCTTCCTTTGGATGTTCACAATATCATTATAATATTCTATTACCACATAGAATTATCACAGTAATGTTGTAGGGTATGTATTAAACTTTCTCTGAAGATAGGCTCAGAGATATTGAGTAACTCACCTAAGATCACAAAACTAGGAAATGGTCAAACCAGAATTAAAACTACAATTTGTTAGGCTCCTAAGTCCTCCCTCATGATCACTATTCCTGCCTTGCTCAAGATTACATTGCACCAGCCAAAAGAAGCATGGGAATTCAGGTCTGCTAACTTCCTTCCTAGAGTTCTTTTCTTTGTTTTGTTCTGTTTTCAAATAGGTAAACTAACATGAGGCTCATGTTAGTTTAGATTCCAGATACCTAAACAAATGGTTTCAAAGCTTCTTCTCACAAGCCACAGGCTGGGACTCCTGAAAATTTTCTTCATGTATTCCTTGGCATCATGGAATTCTTCTCTTCCTATAATTCCAAATATCACTGGACTTCCAGGATCAATGTCATGAGAAGGTCAAAGTCAAGTTGACCCCAACAGACGCATGACAAAGTTGCTAAAGGCAGCTGGACATAGTTCAGTGAGTGACAGAAAAACACCCTTATGAGGGGAGACCTGGCGAGAGGACTAATGAAGCTGGTTAATGTCTCTCAATGTGCTTGCATTATTCAGTTTCCAAGAGCTGAAAAAAGATACAGGGAACACAACGCTTGCCTCAAATGGCCAACAATTAAATTCACCCCCATAGACAAACCAGACTCAGTTCAGCTATCTACTAGTCATCCAAAGGAAGGAAGGGACATGAACTGGAGAGTCACAGGAAGTAGCTTTGTGACCTAGATAGCAGCTCTAGAATTAGGGCCTTTGTTCTTAGTTTGGCCACATAGTAAATTGTAAATCCGAAAGGATGTGTATGTGACAAATTTTACATATGTATAATATATGAATATATGATACAAATATATACATATTTAAGTATATATTTTTATTATAGACACTTTTCTGTTTTATACTTGTTTCATTTATGTAGAAATATGTATTGTAAATACACATACTGCATAGATATAGACACAAACACACATATGGATACAGACACATACACACACTCATCATATAGTCAGAGTAGCAGAAATCTTAGAATCAGCCTGTTTCTTTTGTTTCATTCATAAAGAAACAAGAACTCCAAAAAATAGTAAATTCACCAAGGACACACAGTTAGATGTAGATGTTGCTAGAAGTTTATAGAGTTCTTACAAGTTCCTATCTAAATCTCTATCTATCTGATTCTAGGCTGGGGAATCAGGCAGAAGTTAGGATAGAATGCCATATCTATCAGCTACCAATTATTCTGAGACACAACTTTTTATTTGTAAAATGAATATTATAATCTCTATTTTAAATGGGGTGACGTAAAGGCTAAGTGAGGCCGACTGTGTTAGGCCTTCATCGCTATACCTGTACATAGAGGCTGCTCAATAGAGTCCTTTTCTCCCAATTTTCATTGTCTGCAGTTATGCAACATGCATTCTCCTGTAAATTTACTATTGAGTTAATTCATTTGATTTAACCTTCATGTCCACTTAATTTTCAAAATTATTTTTAGCCACTGGTTGGTTGAATAGATAGAGATGGATTTAAAGAAATAGAGAAGCAGCAGTTGTAACTTAGAAGGAATCATGACTTGGGTATGTCTATATCAGTTTCAGTCTCACACACTCCACACAGGGCTGCATTCTGTGGAAGGGTCTTGAATTATCTATGAATATGCACTGTTTTTCCTACTTTAGTCATACAAAGATCAGTACTGTTATGTAGAAAAAAAAAAAAAAAAACCTCAAAGAATGCAATTCCCATTTGTTTCTTTGAAACTTTGTTTTTTAGAATTTCATTCCACTTAACTCAGGACTCTCAGCCTGCCCTGATAATTTGTATCTACATTTCAAAGACTATGAATCATGAATGCATATTTCCATCTATTGTACAATCTCACAAGATTGCTTAAAGGAGAGGGGGTGGATTCTTTTTAAATCTAATCTTCCCAGTACTCATCTAGGAAATTTCAAATCCGACAACTTTTCATTCAGATGGGTGTATGTTGTTTCTTGTTCTTTTTTTTCAGTACATACTTCTGAAAGCAGCAGAAGCAAATATGTGTGCACATTGATTTACCCTAAGCATGAATAACTATTTTCCCCAGGGTGAAATTAAAAAATACTTAGTGAATGGTGGAGAAAAATGAGTAGCTAGGGATCCTAAATGGCCTGTGGTTTGAATTAAGTCTTGTACTCTGCTTCTGAGTAGTTGAAATCTGTGATTCTACCCCTTGAATTTTCCTTATTTCTTTTGTCCTGTCTTTCTGCCTTTCAGGCAACTGTCATGCTTTGAATGTATGTGTCCCTTCAAAATTCTTATGTTGAAGCTTAATTACCAATGTGATAGTATTAAGAGGTGAGGACTTTAGGAGGTGATTAAATCATGAGGACAGAGCCATCCTGAATGGGATTAGTGCTTTTTAAGAAAGGTGTAAGGGAGCTGTTCATCCCTTCTGCCATAAGGGAGCACACTAAGGGGGGCCATCATGAAAACACAGAGAAGCCCTCACCAGACACCTAACCTGCCAGCACATTTATCTTGAACTTCCTTGCCTCCAGAACCGTGAGACAATACATTTCTGTTCCTTTTAAATGACCCAGTCTTGGGTATTTTGTTATAGCAGCACGAACAAATTAAGACAGCCACATACTTTAAAAAAATGTTAGCACTGACTATCTATATGTTAGGCACTGTGCTAGTCAATGCAGATATAGAAATAGATGTCCTATGTTTCAAAGTGTCTGCAGGCTAGCAGGGGAGAGAAAAACACATAACCATAAACCAAAGTGGCAAATCCACTCTTGTCCCAGAAAGTGAGCTGCTGATGTAAATTTAGTCTCTCAGATAGAATTTCTGTTGCAAAGAGACTATAATGACTAGTTGACAAAAACGTTCCTTTTGGTTTCCTTAGAATAATTATGTTTCTCATATAAATGAATACATTGACACATTCTAAGTATGTTTTTTGGACTGTGGTGAATTATTTCTCAAGATCCAGTTGCCACAGGGTGAAATGACAAAACCACAGTGCTGACTCTACCTTGCTGAGAAAGTACTCTGAACCCTCAGTAGTTCCAACAAGACGCAGACCCCCTCATGAGATTCAGCCTGAAGTGACCACATTGAATATCACATCCTAGCAGCTAGCAAGGAATGGGATAGGTTGTATTTAGGGCTGTCAAAAATGCTTTGAGGTAAATCTCTAGTCGAAGTAACAATTGGGCAGAGACAAAAGAGAGCAAATATTTGTTGAGTTTCTAGTACATTGCTTTATGTGCTTAGCTTAGAGCAGCTGTTAATTATCTCAAATCACACATTCAGTAGGTAGTAGGTGTCAAATTTGAATCTAAATACACATTCTGCCTATTTTGCTTTTTCAAGAATATTATTAGAGACTATATCAAGAACTGTAAGGTATTTTATGCTTTTTAGAATAGCATTTTCATAAAAAAGTATTCCTAGGAAATAATAAGAGATGCACAGAAAGGATATCAAGGGTGATCACTATTGCAAAATTTATACTAATAAATAAACTGGAAACAACCAAGAAAATCAGTAAGGTAAATGTGGATAAATGAATTATGATGTAGTCATATGATGGACCATTATACACAAAATTAAAAGCAGAATTTCATGACAGGAAACATTTTATGATGTAATGTTCAATATCAAAAGAGGAGTGTAAAATTTTGAAGTTTATGATTTCACTATGACTTTAAAATGCACAGAAAAAATTGTAGAGGAAAATAAGTGCTTATTTCTGGACGCTGAGCATACAAGTTAATTTAATTTCTTTTTACTTTTCAGTAATTTTCAAATTTTCTAATATTAAACATGTTATTTTATAACAATGATATATGTTTATAGACTTATATTAATCGAGGCTCTTCATTTAGTGATTGCAAGTTGTTAGGCTGCTGCCACCTGTATTAGTGGGTACAGGGACGCCACCACCCCCCTCCTCCTGGTGACCCCTCCCAGCTGATGTGCATGCATCCTGCGGGGATGCTGTGGCTGCTCGCACATGCACGTGGACACAGATCCTGCTGCCACTGCCCTGAGTAAGTGCTTTGACTGCCTGTCTCCCACCTCAAATCAGTGTGTTATGGCCAGTGAATCAAGAACACCTCAGTCCCTCAAGTGTAACAGGTTCCTAATCTTGAGGGGCCAGAAAATGAAGCCCAGAGTAAGGACACACAGCCCAGGAGTGATGAGTTGAGCCTTCCCCGCTTAAATCTTACAGAAACAAAGCCAGTCAACCGGACCAACCTTATACCACAATCAAATCCCCAAGGGCATCAAAGAAGATAAAAGCAAAAAGAAAAAAAATCCAAAGGACAGCAACTTTAAAGTTTAAAGGAACATCAGCACTCCTAGATGAGAAAGAAACAGAGAAAGAACTCTGGCAACTTAAAAAGCCTCTTACCTTCAAATGACTGCACTATTTCCCCAGCAATGGTTTTTAACCAGCCTGAAATGGCTAAAATGTCAGAAATAGAGTTCAGAATATGGATTAATGAAGATCACTGAGATTCAGGAGAAAATCAAAACCCAATCCAAGGATACTAAGGAATACAAGAAAATAAAACAGGAACTGAAATTTGAAAAAGTTATTTTAAGAAAGAATCAGATTGACAGAGCTGGAAAACTCACTTCAAGTATTTCATGATACAATCACAAGCATTAACATCAGAATAGAGCAGCTGAGGAGAAATCTCGGAGCTGGAAGATTCATTGTGTGAAATAACTCAGTCAGACAACAAAGAAAAAAGAATAGAAAGGAAAGAAGAAAACCTCTGAGGAATATGGAATTGTGAAGAGAGACCAAATTGATGACTTATTGCAATTCTTGAAAGAAAAGGAGAGAAAGCAAGCAACTTGAAAAACATAGTTGAGGATATTGTCTATGAAAAATCCCCCAACCTTGCTAGAGAGGTCAAGATTCAATTTGAGGAAATGCAGTAACCCCTGTGAGATATTCTCTAAAATGAACTTCGCCAAGACATATAGTCATCAAATTCTCTAAGGTCAAAATGAAAGAAAAAATGTTAAAGGCAATTAGAGAGAAGGGGCGGGTCACCTACAAAGGGAACCCAAGCAGGCTAACAGCAGACCTTTTAGAAGAAACCCTACAAGCCAAAAGAGATTGGGGGTCTATATTTAGTATTCATAAAGAAAAAACATTTCAACCAAGAATTTTGTATCCAGTCAAACTAATCTTTATAAATAGAAGAGAAATATGATCCTTTTCCAAAGAGCAAATGCTAAAAGAATGTATTACCACCATACCTGCCTTACAAGAAGTCCTTAAGGGAGAGATATATGTGGAAAAGGAAGATGGTTACTGACCACCACAAAAACACACTGAAGTATAGACCATTGACAATGTAAAAGAACTACACAATCAAGTCTGCATAACAACCACCTAACAAGATGATGACAGAATCCAATCTACATATATTAATATTAACCTTGAATATAAATGGGCTAAATCCCCCTGTTAAGAAGCACAGAATGGCAAGATGAATAAAGAAGCAAGGCCCAACTGTATGTTGTGTTCAAAAAACTCATCTTACATGCAATGACACTTGTAGACTCAAAGTAAAGGGATGGAGAAAAATCTACCAAGCAAACAGAAAACAGATTCACAACTGAATTCTATCGGACATCTGGTCCTGGGCTATTTCTGTTTGGCCGGTTTTTAATTACTGATTCCATTTCAGCACTCATTTTTTGGTTTACTCAGGATTTCAAAGTTTTCCTCGTTCAATATTGGGAAGTTGTATGTTTCTAGGAATATATTCATTTGTTCTACGTTTTGTACTTTGTGTGCATAGAGGGGTTAAAAACAGTACCCAAAGGGCTTTTGTATTTACGTAAGGTTGGTTTTAATGTCTCCTTTATTATTTCTGATTGTATTTCCTTGGATCTTTTCTTTTTTTCTTTATTAGTCCAGCAAGGAGTCTCTCAATCTTATTTATTCTATCAAAAAAAATTCCTGGATCCATTGATCTTTTATATGGTTTTTCACATCTCAGTTTCATTCTGTACTCCTCTGATTTTGGTTATTTCTTGTTTTGTAATAGCTGTGGGTTTGTTTTGCTCTATTTTTTTTTGTTGTTGTTGTTTATTCATTTAGTTCCTTTAGGTGTGATGCTAAGTTGTTAATTTGATATCTTTCTAACTTTTTGTTGTGGATGTTTAGTGCTATAACCTTCCCTCTTAACACTGCTTTAGCTGTGTCTCAGAGATTCTAGTATGTTGTATCTTTGTTTTCTTTACTTTTGAAGAATTTCTTGATTTCTGCCATAATTTCCTTGTTTACTCAAAAGTTATTCACAAGCAGGTTGTTTAATTTCCATATAATTCTATGGTTTTGAGAGATTTTCTTAGTATTGATTTCTATTTTTATTGTGCTGTGGTCCAAGAATGTGGTTGGTATGATTTAGGATTTAGGTTTTTTGAATGTGCTGAGGATTGTTTTATGGCCAATTTCATGGTCACTTTTAGAGCATATGCCATGTGCAGATGACAGAAATGTATATTCTGTTATTTTTGGGTAAAGCTTGCTGTAGATATCTACTAGGCCCATTTAGTTAACTGTGGAATTCAGGTCTGAAATATCTTTGTTAATTTTCTGCCTTGATGGTCTGCCTAATACTTTCAGTGGGGTGTTGATGACTTCCACTATTATTGTGTGGTTATTTAAGTCACTTTGTAGGTCTCTAATAACCTGTTTTATGAATCTTGGTGGTCTTGTATTGGGTACATACATATTCAGGCTGGTTAGGTCTTCTCATTGAATTGAACCCTTTACCATTATGTCATGCTACATTAAGAGTGAATCCTGTGGGGCAAAAGAATCTGAACAGCAGACCTTGAGTCCTAGGTCTTCCCTCTGATATAGTCTACTGAAAGGAGATGGAACCAGAAAAATAATTCTGGTAATATGACAAAGGTTCTTTAACACCCCCAGAAGATCACGCTAGCTCACCAGCAATGGATTCAAACCAAGAAGAAATCCCTGAATTGCCGGAAAAAAAATTCAGAAGGTCAATTTTTAAGCTAATCAAGGAGGCACCAGAGAAAGAAGAAGTCTAACTTAATGAAATAAAAAAAGAATGATACAAGATATTAAGGGAAAAATCTTCAATGAAATAGATAACATACATAAAATGCTACTTCTGGAAATCAAGTACACACTTAGAGAAATATGAAGTGCACTGGAACGTCTTAGAAATGAAATTGAACAAGCAGGAAAAAAAAAAAATTCAGAGCTCAAAGACAAGGTTTTCAAAGTAACCCAATCCAACAAAGAGTTTAAAAGAGAATCTAAACAGAATTTTAAAAAAATGATCAAAGTCTCCAAGAAGTTTGGGATTATGTTAAACAACAAAACCTAGGAATAAATGGTGTTCCTGAGGAAGAAGAGAAATCTAAAAGTTTGGAAAACATATTTAAGGGAATAATTGAGGAAAACTTCCCCAGTCTTGCTAGAGATCTAGACATCCAAATACAAGAAGCTCAAAGAACGCCTGGGAAATTTATCACAAAAAGATCATATTAAGTGCAGGTTTCTCAGCAGAAACCCTACAAGCTAGAAGGGATTGGGGCTCTATCTTTGGTCTCCTTAAACAATACAATGATCAGCCAAGAATTTTGTATCCAGTGAAACTAAGTTTCATCAATGAAGGAAAGATACAGTCTTTTTCAGACACACAAACATTGGGAGAATTCACCACTACCAAGCCAGCACTGCAAGAACTGCTAAAAAGAGCTCTAAATCTCGAAACTATTCCTTGAAGCACACCAAAATAGAACCTCTTTAAAGGATAAATCTCACAAAACCTATAAAACAAAAACACAATAAATAATAATAATAAACCAAGGTATTCAGGCAACAACTACCACAATGAATACAATAGTACCTTACACCTCAATACTAACATTGAATATAAATGGCCTAAATGTGCCACTTAAAAGATACAGATGGCAGAGTGGATAATAATTCACCAACCAAGTGTATGCTGCCTTCAAGAAATTCACCTAACACATTGTAACACACATAAACTTAAGGTAAACTCATAGCAAAACAATACTGTGGTGAGCTGGGGACAGATTTGCTGCCACTGCTGCCACTGCTGCTGCCACCACCTCCACCTTCTGTTGCTTGCATAAAGCTGAGGGATGTGGCACTGTTAAGAGATTCTTACAAGTTCCAGGCAAGTACTCCTAGCTGGGACCCTACAATTCAGTTTGCACCCCAAGGCTCTAAATCTCAGCTCTCCTAGGCCCTGGTACCTGGTCTTTGGAAGACACACACAGAAAGGACTTAGATACCTTCTGAAAAGGATGGGACAAATGAAACTTATATTCCCTGCTCTCCTCTAGCTTGGAAGATCATTTAAGATTAGGAGATGAAGTGACTTTTCCCACTGAAGGGGACACAGAGCAAACTATGATTAGGAGTTCCCAGAGACCTGTGTTCCAGCCATGGTTTCCCTATGTCCTCGCCTTGGGACCCAGCACTACTTACTAAACCTTTTTGAGTCTCAGTTTCCTTATCTATAAACAAAAATAATAATAGGACCAACTTCACAGAGCTGTTGTGAAGGAAAAAAATATTCCATGCAAATGAACACCCAAAATGAGCATGACTAGCTGCTCTTATATCAGACAAAACAAACTTTAAAGCAACAGCAGTTAAAAAAGACAAAGAGGGACATTATATAATGACAAAAGGGTCAGTCCAACAGGAAAATATCACAATCCAAAATACATATGCACCTACCACTAGAGCTCCCAAATTTATAAAACAATTACTACTACACCTAAGAAATGAGATAGACAGCAACATAACAATAGTGAAGGACTTCAGTGCTCTTCTGACAGCACAAGACAGGTCATCAAGAAAGTCACCAAAGAAACAATGGATTTAAACTACACCCTATAACAAATGGACTTAACAGATATTTACAGAATGTTCTACCCAACAACAGCTGAATATACATTCTATTCATCAGCACATGAAACATTTTAGAAGATAGACCATATGATAGCTCACAAAACAAGTCTCAGTAAGTTTAAGAAAATTGAAATTATATCAAGTACTCTCTCTGACTACAGTGGAATAAAATTGAAAATTAACTTTAAAAGAAACACTGAAAACTGTGCAAATACATGAAAATTAAATAACCTGCTCCTGAATGATCACTGGGTCAACAATGAAATCAAGATAAAAATTAAAAAATTCTTTGAGACTGGGTGCAGTGGCTCAAGCCTGTAATCCCAACACTTTTGGAGGTCGTGGTGGGTGGATCTCTTGAGCCCAGGAGTTCAAGACCAGTCTGGCCAATATGGTGAAACCCTGTCTCTACTAAAAATACAAAAATTAGCTAGGTGTGGTGGTGCATGCTCATAATCCCAGCTACTTGGGAGGCTGAGACAGGAAAATCGCTTAAACCTGGGAGGTGGAGGCTGCAGCAAGCTGAGACTGTGCCACTGCACTCCAGCCTGGTCGACAGAGCAAGGCTTTATCTCAAAAACATAAAATAAAATAAAATAAAATAAATTATTTGAACTGAATGGTAATAGTGACACTTATCTCTCCACCTTTCCCAAACATTATAAAAACCCCGTTTCTCTAACTGTACAACTACAAAGTCACTAAAAAAAACTCAAGTCATAAAACATGTTTTTCCTTAAAAAATAAAAAATGACACATCTCAATTAATTAAATAACTGTCTTTGTTTCTCGCTTCTATAATATACTTCCCACTGCACAAATCTCCCGCCACCCCACAAAATACTTAAAAAATAACTCTTTGTTCAAAACTCAGTCCTTTAAATATTAATCCAACTAGGCCAGTACACCTAAATAATAAATACCTTCCTAAACCCCACCAGTCTCTCTAATTCCTTAAAAATCCCACTACAACACAACCTATCAAAGTCTCTGGAATACAGCAAGGCATTGCTAAGAGAAAAGTTCAAAGCCTTAAATGTCTACATCAAAAAATCTGAAAGAGCAAAAATAGACAATCTGTGGTCACACCTCAAGGAACTAGAGAAACAAGAACAAACCAATCTCAAACCCAGCAGAAGAAAAGAAATAACAAAGATCAGAGAATAACTAAACTAAATTGATACAAACAAACAAAACACAAACAAACAAAAGACAATACAAAAGATAAATGAAAAAAAGCTGGTTCTTTGAAAAGATAAACAAAATTGATAGGCCGTTAGTGAGATTAACCAACAAAAGAAGAGAAAGATCCAAACAACCTCAATTAGATATGAAATAGGAGATATTATAACCTATGCCACAGAAATATAAAAGATCATTTGAGGCTACTATGAATACCTTTATGCACATAAACTAGAAAACCTAGAGGAGATGGATAAACCCCTGGAAATACATAGTCTTTCTAGATTAAACCAGGAAGAAATAGAAACTCTGAACAGACCAATAGCAAGCAGTGAGATTGAAATGGTAATTAAAAAGTTACCAACAAAAAAAGTCCAGAACTAGATGGATTCATAGCTGAATTCTATCAGATAATTCAAAGAAGAATTGGTATCAATCCTATTGACACTATTCCACAACAGAGAGAAAGAGGGAATCCTCCCTAAATCATTCAATGAAGCCAGTATCACTCTAACACCAAAACCAGGAAATGACATAACATAAAAAGGAAACTACAGACAAATATTCCTGATAAATACAGATGCCAAAATCCTTAAAAAAATACTAACTAACCAAATCCAACAGCATATCAAAAAGATAGTCCACCATGATCAAGTGGGTTTCATATGAGGGATGCAGGGATGATTTAACATACATGAGTTGTATTAGTCCGTTCTCACACTACTACGATGAAAGACCTAAGACTGGGTAATTTATAAAAGAAAAATAGGTTTAATTGACTCACAGTTCTGCATGGCTGGAGAGGCCTCAGGAAATTTATAATCAAGGCAGAAGGCACCTCTTCACAGGGTGGCAGGAGAGAGAATGAGTACTGAGTGAAGGGGGAAACCCCTTATAAAACCATTGGATCTTGTGTGAACTCACTATCACAACGTGGGGGAAACTGTCCCCATGATTCAATTATCTCCACCTGGTCCTGCCCTGGATAGATGATGATTATTACAATTTATGGTGAGATTTGGGTGGGGGCACAGAGTCAAACCATATCATTCTGCCCCTGGCCACTCGCAAATCTCATGTCCTCACAATTCAAAACACAATCATAGCCTTTCAACAATCCCCCTAAGCCTTAACTAATTCCAGCATTAACCCAAAAGTCAAAGTCCAAAGTCTTATCTGATACAAGGCAAGGACCTTCTACCTACGAACCTGTAAAATCAAAAACAAGTTAGTCACTTCCTAGATACAATGTGGGTAGAGACATTGGGTAAATACACCTGTTCCAAAAGGGAGAAAATAGCTAAAATGAAGGGGCCACAGGTCCCATACAAGTTCAAAATTCAGTAGGGCAGTCATTAAACCTTAAAGTTCTAAAATGATCTCCTCTGACTCCATGTCTCACATCCAGGTTACACTGATGCAAGAGGTGGGCTCCCATGGCCTTGGGCCACTCCAGTCCTGTGGCTTTGCAGGGTACAGCCCCCCGCCATGGCTACTTTAGTGGGCTGTCATTGAGTGTCTGTGGCTTTTCCAGGTACACGGTGCAAGCTGTCAATTGATCTACCATTTTGGGGTCTGGAGGACAGTGGCCCTCTTCTCACAGCTCCACTAGGCAGTGCCCTAATGGGGACTCTGTGTGGGAGTTCCAATCCCACATTTCCCTTCTGCACTGCCCTGGCAGAAGTTCTCCATGAGAGCCCTGCTCCTGCATCAAACTTCTGCCTGGACATACAGATGTTTCCATACATCCTCTGAAATCTAGGCAGAGGTTCCCAAACCAGAATTCTTGACTTCTGTGCATTCACGGGCTCAACACCATGTGGAATCTGCCAAGGCTTGGGGCTTGCACCCTCTGAACAAAGGCACAAGCTGTACCTTGACCCCTTTTAGCCATGACTGGTGCTAAAGCAGCTGGAATGCAGGACCCCATATCCTAAGGCTGCACAGAGCAGAGGGACCCTTGACCAGGCCCACCAAACCATTTTTTCCTTCTAGGCCTCTGGACCTGTGATGGGAGGGACTGCTGTGAAGGTCTCTGATATGCTCTGGAGATATTTTCCCCATTGTATTAGTGATTAATATTCATTTCCTTATTACTTATGCAAATTTCTGCAGCAGGCTTGAATTTTTCCACAGAAAATGGGTTTTTATTTTCTACTTCATCATCAGGCTGCAAATTTTCCAAAGTTTTATGCTCTGTCACATCTTGAATGCTTTACTGCTTAAAAACTTCTTCCAGCAGATATCCTAAATCATCTTTCTCAAGTTCAAAGTTCCACAGATCTCTGGGGTAGGGGCCAAAAGTTGCTAGTCTCTTTGCTAAAGCATAGCAAGAGTCACCTTTACTCCAGTTCCCAACAAGTTTCCCATCTCCATTTGAATTCACCTCAGCCAGGACTTCATTGTCCATATTACTATCAGCATTTTGATCAAAGCTATTCAACAAGTCTCTAGGAAGTTCCAAAGTTTCCCACACCTTCCTGTCTTCTAAGCCCTCCAAACTATTCCAACCTCTGCCTGTTACCCAGTTACAAAGTCGCATCCACATTTTCAGATACCTTTACAGCAGAACCCTACTTCTGGTACCAATTTACTGGTACCAGAAGTATTAGTTGATTCTCATGCTGCTGTGAAGAAATACCTGAGACTGAATAATTTATTTAAAAATGAGGTTTAATTGACTCACAGTTTCACATGGCTGGGGAGGCCTCAGGATACTTACAATCATGGAAGAAGGCCCCTTTTTATATGGTGGCAAGAGAGAGAATGAGAGTCAAGCGAAGGGGAAAGCCCCTTATAAAACCATCAGATCTCATGATAACTTACTCAATATCATGAGAACAACATGGGGGAAACTGACCCCATGATTCAATTATCTCCACTTGGTCCGGCCCTTGACACATCGGGATTATCACTTAAAACAGAGCTACCATTTGACCCAGCAATCCCATTACTGGGTGTATACCCAAATACGTATAAATTTTTCTGCCATAAAGACACATGCATGCATATGTGTATCACAGCAGTATTCGCAATGGTAGGGATGTAATCAGCCCAAATGTCCATCAATGGTAGAGAAGATAAAGAAAATATGATTTAGTAGCAGGTAAACATTGACTACAAATGGACACAAAGAAGGGAACAACAGACTTTGGGGCCTACTTAAGGGTGAAGGAAGGAAGGAAGGTGAGGATAGAAAAGCTACCTATCATGTACTGTGCATATTACCTGGGTGATGAAATAATCTATGCACCAAACCCCTGTGACATGCAGTTTACCTATTTAACAAACATGCACATATATTTTTGAGCCTAAAATAAAAGTTTAAAAAATGAAATTAAAAAAGAAAGTTTTTAAAGGGCTTTCATACTTGTTATCTTTAACATCTGTATTAGTCTATTTTCATACTGCTGCTGATAGAGACATACCCGAGGCTGGGTAATTAATAAAGGAAAGGCGTTTTAATGGTCTCACAGTTGCACATGGCTGGGGAGGCCTCACAATCATGGTGGAAAGTGAAAGAGGACCAAAGGCATGTCTTCCATGGTAGCAGGCAAGAGAGTATGTGCAGAACTGCCCTTTATAAAACTATCAGATCTCGTGAGACTTATTCACTCTTATAAGAACAGAATGGGAAAGCCCACCCCTATGATTCAATTACTTGCCACTGGGTCTCTCCCAGGAATGTGATATTATGGGAGCTAAAATTTAAGATGAGATTTGGGTGGGGACACAGCCAAACCATATCATTTTGCCACAGTCCCTCTCAAATCTCATGTCCTCACAATTCAAAACACAATCATGCTCTTCCAACAGTCCCCCAAAGTCTTAACTCATTTCAGCATAAGAGTCCAACTCTAAAGTTTCATCTGAGACAAAGCAAATCCTTTCTGCCTATGAACATGTAAAATCAAAAGCAAGTTAGTTACTTTCTAGATATAATGAGGGTGCATGCATTGGGTAAATACACTCGTTCTAGACTGGAGACATTGGCCAAAACAAAGGTGATACAGGCCCCATGCAATTTCAAAATCCAGCAGAGCAGTCAAATCTTAAAGCTCCAAAATGATCTCCTTTGACTCCATGTCTCACATTCAGGTCACTCTGATGCAAGAGATGGGCTCTCACGGCCTTAGGCCACTCTTCCCTGTGGCTTTGCAGGGTATAGCCCCCACTCCCATCTGCTTTCACAGGCTGGCATTGAGTGTCGTGGCTTTCCAAGGCACATGGGCGCAAGCTGTTGGTGGATTTACCATTCTGAGGTCTGGAGGATGGTAGCCCTCATCTCACAGCTCCACTAGGCAGTGCCCTAGTGGGGACTCTGTGTGGGGGCTCCAACCCTGCATTTCCCTTCTGCATTGCCCTGGCAGAGGTTCTCCACGGGGGCCCTGACCCTGCAGCAAACTTCTGCCTGGATATCCAGTCATTTTCATACATCCTCTCAAACCTAGGTGAGGGTTCCCAAACCTCAATTCTTAACTTCTGTGCACCTGCAGGCTCCACACACCACATGGAAGCTGCTAAGGCTTGGGGCTTGCACCCTCTCAAGCCGTGGCCTGAGTTGTACCTTAACCCCTTTTAGCCATGGCTGGAGCAGTTGGTATGCAGGGCACCAAGTTCCTAGGCTGTGCACAGCAGGGAGGCCCTGGCTCTGATCCAGAAAACCATTTTCTCCTCCTCTGCCTCTGGACCTGTGATGGGAGTCCTGCAGCAAAGGTCTCTGACACACTCTGGAGACATTTTCTCCATTATCTTGGTGATTAACATTTGGCTCTTTGTTACTTATGCAAATTTCTGCAGCAGGCTTGAATTTCTCCCCAGAAAATGGGTTTTTGTTTTCTGTTGCATCATTAGGCTGTAAATTTTCCAAACTTTTATGTTCTGCTTCCTCTTGAATGGTTTGCCACTTAGAAATTTCTTCTGCTAGATACCTTAAATCATCTTTCTCAAGTTCAAAGTTGCATAAATCTCTAAGGCAGGTGCAAAATGCCACCAGTCTCTTTTCTAAATTATAACAAGAATCACCTTTGCTCCAGTTCCCAAGAAGTTCCTCATCTCCCTCTGAGACCACCTCAGCACTTCATTGTCCATATCACTATCAGCATTTTGGTCAAAGCCATGCAACAAGTCTCTAGAAAGTTCCAAACTTTTTCACATCTTTCTGTCTTTTGAGCCCTCCAAATCTCTAGGAAGTTCCAAACTTTCCCATATTTTTCTATCTTCTTCTGAGCCCTCCAAACTGTTCCAACCTCTGCCTGCTACCCAGTTCCAAAGTTACTTCTACATTTTCAGGTATATTTAAAGCAGCACCCCTCTCTACTAGTACCAATTTACTGTATTAGTCTGTCCTCATGCTGCTAATAAAGACATACCTGAGACTGGGTAATTCATAAAGGAAAGGAGGTTTAATGGATTCACAATTTCACATGGCTGGGGAGGCCTCACAGTCATGGTGGAAGGCGAAGGAGGAGCAAATGCACATCTTACATGGCAGCAGACAAGGGAGTATGTGCAGGGGAACTACCTTTTATAAAACCATCAGATCTCATGAGACTTATACATTAGCACATGAACAGCACAGGAAAACCCACCCCCATGATTCAATTGTTTCCCACTGGGTCCCTTACATGACATGTGGGGATTATGGGAGTTACGATTCAAAATGAGATTTGGGTGGGGACACAGCCAAACCTTATGTCAATGTCATAAAGTAGATTAGAGAGTTATCCATTATTCACCTTTATAGATGAGGCAATGGAAGCTCCCCAAAAAATGACAAAGCAATTTGGCTGAGCTCACACAGTGACATTTGAGACATGAACTCTGGTCTTTAATGTTGCTTCCTGACCATTGCTCCATCTTTCTTTTACAACTCTATATGATTGATGGTTAATTCAGAATCTCCTGAAATTTATCCTGAAGCCTCTTCTCTGCCTGCCTCTTCACTTTTTCTGTGAAAAAAATCTCAATGAATGATGAGAACTTGCTCCCCATGCCTATATACACCCATTTATTTTCTCTACTGAAATATAATTTTCCAATAGGTAGACCCATTTATGGACAAATAGTAAACAGCTCTCCCTCTAGTTTTGGTACCTGAACCCTAAATTATTTGTAAGCTTCAGAGATAAGTGTCTGAAACTTCAAAGTAAGATCTTTAGAGTGGAGGCCCATAAACATAAGATTACAGTCCTGTCTAATCTGAAAAGTCCAGAGAGCCCAATTGATAGCTTGGATTACTTTCTTTTTTTAAATGCTTATTTTATTATTATAAAGTTAATCTATTTTAAAGAAGTATTTATATGAGCTAAGAGCCGAGACTTAATGTATATAGATATCTTTCAACAAACTAGTTGAATATCTAGTCACTGTTCAATTGTTCAAAGGACCTAAGTGGTTATTGGCCTGCAGGAAGGCTAGTAATGACTAGGAATTCTAGCTTACTCCTTTTCCCAATCAAGAGAAAGAAGTTCTAGAATTCCTTCAAATGATGGGACATTAAACTAACCTAACTGATTAATGTCAATGGTAATAAAAGTTTGACCTGGGCCGGGCGCGGTGGCTCAAGCCTGTAATCCCAGCACTTTGGGAGGCCGAGACGGGCGGATCACGAGGTCAGGAGATCAAGACCATCCTGGCTAACACGGTGAAACCCCGTCTCTACTAAAAATACAAAAAACTAGCTGGGCGAGGTGGCGGGCGCCTGTAGTCCCAGCTACTCGGGAGGCTGAGGCAGGAGAATGGCCTAAACCCAGGAGGCGGAGCTTGCAGTGAGCTGAGATCCGGCCACTGCACTCCAGCCTGGGCGACAGAGCGAGACTCCGCCTCAGAAAAAAAAAAAAAAAAAAAAAAAAAAAAAAGTTTGACCTTTTCTCTATATCATAGTATCTAAGTTGGCTTTACAACGATTAATTCAGCAACTGTATTTTTCTGGCTCCAAACTCTGCATTCACAGTAGAAAGCAAAACCCAAGAAAGAGATGAATTTGGGGGAAAATACTGTGCAATGTCTTTAATTTTTTTTCTCTCAGTTCCTTGGGAGATTAAAACTTATGTGATGAAATAGACTATTACAAATGAAATCAGTATGCTCAGACATGTTGCTCTTGTGAAAAGCATGGGGAAAATGTTAAATATTAACTAGTTAATGTATAACTAAAAATATGGGCCTTCAGCTGAAAGAATCTGAATTTTGGAAAGGACTCATGTCCTAATCAGCTCAGGCTGCTATCAGAAAATATCATAGACTTAATATAAATTTATTGTTCAAAGTATTTGGGACTGAGAAGTCCAAGATCAAGTTTCTGACAGGGTTTAGTTCCTAGCGAGGGCTCTTTTTCTGGCTTGCAGATAGCTGCCTTCTTGCTGTATCCTCCCGTGACCTTTCCTTTGTGCATACATGTAGTGGAGGGGGAGAGAGACAGAGGGAGGGAGGGAAGGGGGGGGGGAGAGGGAGGGGGGGGGGGGGGGGAGAGAGAGAGAGAGAGAGAGAGAGAGAGAGAGAGAGAAAGGAGAGAAGGAATGCCCTCTTACTTTTCTTATAAAACCACTAATGCATTGAGGGACCTACCTTGGTGACCTAATCTAATCCTAATTAATCCCCAAAAGCTCCATCTCTAAATACCATCACATTGGGGGATAGGGCTTCATCATATGAATTACGGGGGGACACAAACATTCAGTTCATAACACTAGCATAGATTATAAAGAGCTAACTAGATTTCCAGGAAGCATGTTTCTCTCACTTGAATGGAGATGAGGGCAGCATCTGCTACTGCTCTCCTGCTGGGTAGAAGGAAATAGATCGTGCTCATTCTGCAAAGAAAGAGTTACGCTTGCTGCACCTCAGCTTTCCAGCTCAGAGATTTACTTCCCAGAGCCAGATGAGCCCTGTGGCCTTTAGTGCTTGTCAAAAGACGGTACCTAGATCCTGACAAAGGGGCAGGAAAGCAAGGGGAAAAAGGATACCACAAAGTGAATTGTCAAGAATAAATTAAGATCTGTTGTCAGTCCCAGAACTAATTCCTAGGCTTTCTTTATCCCTGAATAAATCATAAATGACATTGATTTGTATTCTATGTAGCAACAATCATAGTTCTACAATTACAGCGACTTGGAACAGCTCTCTAAAGTTTATTATTTTAACTTTAAAAAATTTTTAATCTTTTATTTTTGCAAAAGCAACTTAATAAAATTGTAGCTAAACAGTTTTCCCATTTTCTACATGAAAGAAGCTAACAACAGCATATATACTAATACAATTTAATTTCAACTATTTTCTCAGTACCTCTTATTTATGAAGAAAGACATTGTGTATTATCTCTACTTAGATTATTCGACTTCATCAGAGTAAGTTTGTTAAAGGATATTATATCCCCTTGCAGGTGAATCTGATTTGCTCTGCTTTCCTCTAATGGAACTGAGGATTCAGGTATGTTTTCTGCAGATAATTCTAATTAGAAGGAAAGACTGGAAAATAAGTATTAATCTCTCATGTTCCCAATATGCTCCAGTAGATAATCTGCCTGTGATTACAAGGTAAAATCACAATTTATTTCAAGTTCACAGCTATATAAAGGATAAGGATGTAGCATAATTTCAGGGTAAAAATACTCAACAGTGTTGGAAATCAGATCAGTATATAATGGTATAGAGCAAGCTATCTGCCTTATGAGAGAAGAAAAAGGTACAGAGTCTATAAGCAATAATAATTTAGCCATGAAAACTCTTCCTGAATCAGACATTCTCAACTCTTGGATGCATGTTAGAATTATCTGGGAAAAATCCTAATGCCCCATGCCATACCCCATCAATTAAATCTGAATATCTGGAAGTTGGGCCCAAATATTTGAGGAGCTGGTTCCAATGTGCAAGTAAAGCTGAGAAGCACTCTGCAATAGCTGCTCACTACAAGTTGCTTTTGCACCAGTCTGGCCTACTGGCACTTTTATAAATACAAACATTGGTGGATACACCGATGCTCAAACTAAAAAGTCCCTCTGGTAAGTTTTCCTCTCTTAAGTTTAATCTTATGGCACAAAAGGTGAAAATGTACTGGCAATTGTCAGGGTACGTCCACCCAAATCCTGGGATAAAGTGATTAGTTACTTTAGGCACAAATCATAATTTCTAATTGTCTGAAGTTAGAAGAATATGAAAATAACACTTAATTTTAATTCTATAACATAGCTATCAAATTTTCTGTAGGTACTATGTGGTTATTAGATTGACATTTCTGAAAATTTGTTGGAATAGCACATTTTTCTTCCAAGGAGATTTTGCAGGACTTATTTATTCAACAGACATTTCATTGAGTTGCTATTATAATGTCAGCTCTTGTTCTAGGCCTTGGGAATGCCATAAGGAACAAGACTAAGACTTTATGTATATGAAGCTGATATTCAGTTTGGGAGAGATAGCAAGTCATTAGCATCCCTTGGCTGCTTCTTGGCATCTTATTCAGCCTCTTGCAAAATTATTCTCAAAGTTTACTGTGCACAAGAGCCACCTGGGGTACTAATTAAAATGTGGTTCTCTAGGTTCTACCCCCCGAGATTCAGGCTCAGAAAGTTTAGGAGGGCATTCTAACAAGCACCTTTGGTAATTCTCATGCAGGTGGTCCATTTATCACTTTGAGGAATACTAGGCTAGTATACTTGTCTGTTTCATTGACTTGCAATGAACACTATGGAATGGCAGAAGGATTTTTCAGGGCTTATCTAATAGAAAGATGTAATCTTAAAAGGATAACGCTTGCCATATAGGTGAATGGCAGCTGTTGGAAATTACTTTCTTGCTGTTAGAACAGGAAATGTAGCCTCTATGAGTAAGCTTAGGAGAAAGTTTGACTGGCTACAGATTTGCTTATATTGATCTCAAGATTTGCTTATATTGATCTTATATTTAATTTACCCAGATCACCTGAAAATGTGGCTCTTTTGAGTGAAAAGGTGTGTCCAGTAAAATGTAAACCCACGATATTTCTGTGGATTTATATTTCCTGCATTTAATATGAAAATGAAGAAATAACACTGCATGTAAATCTACAATATTTCTGTGGATTTATATTTTACTGGACATTCCTTTGCACTCAAAAGAGCCTCATTTTGAGGTGATCTGGGCAATTTAAATAACTCTCTTAAGATAAATAAAATATAAATTATAAATTTATATTTTACTGGACACTCCTTTGCACTCAAAAGAGCCACATTTTGGTTCTTTTGGATTTAAGTTTAAGTTTGGATTTAGCCCCAAAGCACACACTATGAGAAGGGCAGCAGTTAGTATGGGCCTGGGAGGTTATACTTAAAACCCCTTTATAATTTTAATGACAATTAGGTCAGTTCACTTTGTCTTGCTAGGCTTTACTTAATCAAAGTTTGATTAGATGATTTCCTAGGTTTCATATAACTAAGAATGCCTTGTGAAGGGTCAACCCAAATCTGCAGATTATGTCTAGCTAAAAATTTTAAAAAATGTTTTTCTCAGAGTTCTAATAGATGCTTGCATGTTTATCCATGTTTTCCGCATATACACATATGGCAACAGAAGGAAGTTTGAAGTGACAACAGACATTACCAAAACAATTTACAGTCAATCCTTAGTAGAACTTGTAAAATCGGTCACTTATTCAATTGAACAACCTATTCACTACAAGGGTGGCCAACTGTCCTGGTTTGTCTGAAACTCAGGGATTATATGGAATATGCTAAAACCAAGAAGAGCTGGTCATCCTGGTTATCCATCAGCTATTTAAGAGGTTACTGCTCCCTTAGTTTGTAGTTTAGTTTAGGAGATAAAAGTAGCAGACACAAAAAAATAATTGAAAAAGAATTCTGTGCTAAACTGGGTGATATTGTCAAGTACAATAGGAATTTCGAGAAAGAAGGTCAGTGTGGGCTGTAGTTGCTGCAGTTTTATAGATTAGGTGGAACCGGATCCCAATTTTGTGGCTTGCAGTTCTGCTTCCTTCTTTACAAGAAATGTCATCATCCTTTTTGTGCTCAAGAAACATGAAAATGACCTAGGATATATATTTCATATTTGTCAGTCAGGGACAAAGAATAAGATTAGTTTAAAACTAAGTTGACTTTAAAGCTTTAATTTGTCTCTTATTTAAATAATTAGCATTTATTTATTCATACAATGATGAATGCCAGGAATACAAAATTAAATTAAATTAAATACAATTTCTGCCCTTGATGTGTTTATTGTTTAGTGGGGAACATATACATTAGTGTATAAAAAGGTAAAATCAAGGATATGTGAGGAGACCTGCGATAGAAATATTTGGAGAGTTATGGATACCTTAAAGAGAGAAATATGTGAGAAAAGAAATTAGAATTTAGTAAATAACCCTATCTTTTTCTGTGTTTAATATCAACATCTATTTCAGGACATTCTTAGTTTTAGGTCAGCCAAATGAAATAGCTTGATTGCAGATACTTTACAGTAAAATAGTCATTTAATGTGAAAATGAAGAAATAACACTGCATATTCTGAAGTTCTAATTACTTGGGTTTTAGTTGATCAGATGGGCTGACTGTGCTTACCTTGGGGTAAAGTCAGACAAACTTATCAAAAAACAACACGGAGGTGTGACTATAGTAAGTGTGTTAGCAAACGCACAGGATATACATTTGGCAAGACTCAGTGCTGTCCCAGGAACCTGAACTTTGGAATTTTCTGA
The DNA here is from genome assembly GCF_008728515.1 of Papio anubis. Classification (NCBI taxonomy): domain Eukaryota; kingdom Metazoa; phylum Chordata; class Mammalia; order Primates; family Cercopithecidae; genus Papio; species Papio anubis. The sequence goes on along the minus strand of NC_044987.1, from coordinate 30,516,287 downwards.
ATTTGTGGGGCTTACAGTATTTAAGTGAAAGTTAGGTAGATAGTAAGCTGGCTTTTATAGTTCATCAGTAAGTTAAAACACAGAAATAAACTCTTAAAAGGAAGAGTGCTATGTCTTTATGAATTATAGTTGCAGTTGCTAAAAACTGCAGAGAGAGAGAGAGAGGAATTATTCTGTATACCCACTGTGCTAGGTGCTGAACCCTTATTAAAGATGAATAAGATCTAAGATCTGGTTGAGTCAAACACTGCTTGGTGTGAATGCCAGATATGAAAAATAAATGTGACATTATTGACAATAAAGAGAGGTAAGAAAGGGGAAGAAAAATGATTACATTAACATCGAACTTGGAATCAACTAGCCTCATAATTCTAAATATAGAGTGGGCGATTAAATTTGGGAACCAGAGCATACAGTGGATAGAAAGACCATAAACATTAAATCCCACCTCACTGACATGCACAATATTTGTAATAATAAATAGTTGTCGTAGTGACATCTAGATAAATATCAAAACAAAACAAACAAAATACCAAAGAAGCAGAAAATCAGACCAGCCCAGGAAATTACAAAAACATCCCAGAAGTAGCCAATAGACAATTCAAGACAACTCACTGGGAAGGGTGGAAGGAACTCAGCCCTCTCATCTTAGAGCAAGATTTACTTTCCTAGGGTGCTCGCTGGATCCAAGATGGTGTCCTGATTCCATCTCCAGTGTAGAGTGCCCACTGGGCACACAGGAATTTGTCTTACCCCTGTGAAGAGGCTGGACCATTTGCATTGTGGTAAAAGAGCAAGGAGACAGAGAGAAGGGATCACTTAACCCAGCTGCTCCAAAAGCCTGTGAAATAAGAATTTACCTACCTCTCTTCAAGGACATTTTAGGACCTATGTCCTCCTTGTGTGAGTTGTGGGTTTCGTACCCAAAGGCCAAATGCATGGGCTGGCTTTTGTGCACCCAGTCACAGGCATAAGATTAATAAGTGTTCACAGACTCCCAAGCCTGGTCTGAAAACCACAAAGTAGGACATTGTGCCTTAACAGGTTATACATGTGAGTTTCAACTTTACATTGATTTCTATGGAGAACTTAAAAAAATTTTTTTTAAATTTGCATTTCTAGTAGTCAACTTTGAAAAATATCATGATCAAAGGTAAGCAGCAAACATTTAAATTACATTTCTTGGAAACTGACTTTGGAGATTTGTTCCTTGATTCCAGTGTTATCTACATCTTGCTCTGTGACCTGCTGCATAAGTCATCCTGATCTCTAGAGGCTTCCTCTCTTCTCTCTACCTGGATGTTCATCTCTCTTCTTTCTACCTGGAAGTGGTATTTTGTTCATTGCACTTGGAACGTTCTGACAGGGTCAAATCCTGCCTCTGCCAGTTACAGGTCTTTCACTCTGGACAAATTATTTAGCCTTTCTGTCTTCTTTTGGGGTTGTTAACAAGAATACACAACACAGAGGACTAAAGTAAGCATTGAAGAAGATAGTGTATGCAAAGCACTTAGCACTGTGCCTGACTCTCAGTAGTACTCAATAAATGCTATTTTTATATGCTTCTGGCACAGGCAGCCCTGACTTACAAATATCTGATTTACTGTGCCCCGTACATGTGAAGAGGATGAAACCATTACAAAGGCACTCCCAGAGCCTGCTGCCAACACCAGAAACCCCACTGTTCTAGCTAAACCCTTAACTGCTTCTAAACCAATTACTCAGCAGATGTACAATTCACAGTTTCAGAATCCACGTACAGTTCACCAGTCCTCTGTCTGCCTAATTCAATCTCATGCAATCACAGAACCAGAACACTTAGATTAGGGCTTCTGGGGTCTATGTTTTTGGCATTCTGCCTCAGAATGAGGGTCCTGATGTTGATACCAGGAGCCTAAAATGCAAATTAAGAAGGGTGATCATGGACCAGCTTGTGGCCCAATGGGTCAGAGTTAACTAACACGTGTGGTCCAGACTATCATAAGGAACAATTCAATTAAGCCCCAATACGTGCTTTCCAAACCCAAAGGGCACTATTCCAGACAAAGTGTCTTGCCTTTAAATTTGAAGGGGAGACAAAAATACCAAACTGTAAAATATCTTCATTGGGTTTGTTCCCCTAGCTCCCTGCATTTGCATAAACATGCCAGTCAGTTCAGAATCCTGTATTTATACCTTTCATTTGGTCAGAAAGATAAAAGACATGAAGAAAGTTTCCCTATTTCTCTTCCCAGCTGACTCCCTGTGTCTGAGTTCCAAGCCACAGCATGTGACAATGGGAAATCTTATCTGTTCTAGTTATTTGTTCTTTGTAGATCTAAAACAGTTTAAGTTATAACAGCATTCCCTAGGCCTTCAGCACAAATAATTCACACTTGCAACCACACACACAGTTACCACAGTGTGGTATCATAAAGACTTCAGTTCTGCAAGAGACACTAAATTTAATACCAGCCTTCAGGAGCCAAAAGCCATTGCTCAGTCCTTTGCAGAGAAACTGATTTAATTAAGATGTTTTATGTCCACTTTTACACTTTTAAATGTAGAAATTTAAACATCTATAATATTAAATAATTCTGTCTTTAGAAGCATACTTTTCTCAAAAAAACAGACCGGTAGGTTTTCATTTACACAAAATATTCCAGCATCAAGAGCCTTCTCAATTAGCTGCCCAGGTCTCACTTTGTCTCAGTAAATTAGCAGAATGTAAATGAGCCAAGGTCCATGAAAAATCTCCTCATTGATTGCTTCTCTTGGTTTTGCCTCAAACCCTTCAGGGCTTGAGTATTTGACATTACACTTTCAACTTACATATTATTTGCATGAAACTGACAGAGCTTTAAAAAAATTTTTTTAGTCAGAGTGCCTAGAAATGCTCACAATGCATTTTAACAAGTGATAGGCCTGTCTTTCTTCAAGAATATTTGCTTTGAAAGGGTAAGAAATAATTAGACTAGCTAGCATGCGCTATCTTCAGTGAGGGTTGGCAACTTAGAACTAGGGAGCGGTTGGCAGGCCCTGGCTGTCATTGTTGGTGTTGTGGGAAGCCTTTGTGGAAGTGTGTCTGAAAATTGTAAGTGGACTCATTCTGACCTTTTCTGGCCCTGGTCCCACCCTGTTAAAACAGGGTTTTCGGGGTAGGATTCCAAAAGGCAGAGGCGAGGTAGGAAAGGGGGACAGGATGTCACAGAGTGGAAAAAAAATCATCACTAGCCTAGGGAACTGGGACCTCGTTTGAGTCCCGGTTCCGACACCATGTGACCTTGGACAAGCCACTATTCCTGACAACAGCTTCCCCTGGGCTGTGGTACAGAGAGATTGCATGTTGGAGCAATTCCTAGCACCCACCAGTTATAGCACTGTTATTTACACCCCTACAGAAGAAAACATATAGAAATGCAAGTAAAAGCAAGGTTTTTATAGAGATAACATGGAACCCACATAAATTTCTTTTCTTTTAAAAAAATTACTGGCAAATTTTGGTAGTTTATTATTAGTTATCTAATTATATATAACATCCCTGTAGCCCTGTGACTGACAGCCAATGATGTTTCATTCTCCAAATGTAATACTTAATTATTGAAAGACTTTTCTGAGAGTTACTTTGATAGAGAAGTTTAACTAAAAAAGCAAAAGTTGAACTCTCCCATCTGTAAATGGGAATCAAAAACAATGACTACTCCATCCTCTAGGGTTTGTTGTGAGGAGCTATACAATGTTGCTGAATGTAAAGGGCTTTGTGTAAGTGGAAAGGGGGTACCCGTGCATAGATGCTTGGAATGCTCTGTGCAAGATTGGAGGCACCACAGAAAGAGCATGAAGGTATGTGGACTAACGTCATGAGGCAGGATGGAGAGACTCTTGTGGAGAGGCCCAGGGCCCACAGTTGCCAACAGAGCTTCCAGCAGAAGCCTTGGCATGCAGTAAGAGATCTGTAAGTATCCACTGAATGAATGAATGAGTGAATGTTTCAATGAGTAAATGAATGAATAATGGAACAAAACTGCACAATAGGTTCTGGATTATGAGTTCCAAAACAATGGATTACGTTGAAACTCCTGTTTCACCCTTGAGTTCTGGTGCATGTGCTAGGTCTGAGAGGGGTGGTTCCAGTAACAGATGTTGATGACCACTCCCAGTAATAGGAAGCAGAATGTAGAGATTAAGGAAGGGGCTTTTACATCAGATTACCTGGATCCAAATCCCAGATCTGCCATGAGCTACTTGAGATGCTCATCATTATCTCTAACACTTCTATGCCTTAGTTTCTGTAATATGGGGAAGAAGATGGTAATGAAGATGATGATGATGGTGGTGACTACCTCATAATATTCTCATAAGGATTAAATGAGTCAGTACACACAAAGTGTTTAGACAGTGCTTGAAGTTCTCAAAAAATTTTAGTTATTACATTTGGACAATGAAGCATCATTGGGACCTAATTGTTTGCACTGTACTTATAAATTTACATATATGCTACTTCTAAGCAGTTTCACTTGAACTTGAGTGGGAGTTCATACCCCAAGGAATAAAAAGGCTTAGCATTTGAAGTCAGGGAAACAAAGCCTGAAAACTTGCTCTGATTCTTACTGAGTAAACTTGGACAAATAAATCTTTTTGCCTTTTTGAGGCCCAATTCCTAACACGCAAAATAGGGAAAATAATGATGATAACTTATACGGCTGTCATGAGGATTGAATTAAATAATACCTGTGAAAGGGATTTATTAACCTTAAAGACTACCTAACAATTATTGTACTATTTTTCCAAATTTGCTTAACATTTGTATAATGGTGAAAATTTTTAAGTGTTTTTACATACACTGTTTCAGATCGATAACTCATGTTACTTTAGTGTTGTCCTAATTCCATATTCTATAACACAAAGTAATAAATTACCCTAATATAATTATATTGTAGGTGGACAGACTCAGTCAAGTGGTTCTCATTTAGAGTTACAAATAGGTACAGTTAGAACTTGGCTGTGGCTTGAGGCATCTGAATATTCCACTAGGCAATATTACCAAGGTGGTTTCTTAGGACACATTTTTTTTTTTTTTCAATTCTTATTTTGGATTTACAGGGTACATGTGTAGGTTCGTTACATGAGTGTGTTGTGTGACGCTGAGGTTTAGGGTGTGGATGATCCTGTCACCAAGGTATTGAGCACAGTTCCCAATGGAAAATTTTTCAGCACACACCCATTTCTCTTCCTACCCCTTATAGTAGTCCTGAGTTTCTACAGTTCCCGTCTTTTTGTCCATGTGTACTCAATGTTTAGCTCCCCCTTATAAGTGAAAACATGTAGTATCTGGCTTTCTATTTCTGAGTTAATTTGCTGAGGATGTTACTACATAGGACATGATTTTATTCATTTTATGCCTGCGTGGTATTTCATGGTGTATATATACCATATTTTCTTTATCCAGTCCACCACTGATGTACACCCAGGTTGATTCCATGTCTTTGTTATTGTGAATAGCACTGTGATGAACGTATGAGTGCATGTGTCTTTTTGGTGGAATGATTTATTTTCCTTTGGGTATATAGCTAGTAATGGGATTGCTGGGGTGAATGACGGTTCTGTTTTAAGTTTTTTGAGAAATTTCCAACTGCTTTCCACAGTGGCTGAACTAATTTGCATTACCACCAACAGTGTAGAAAGCATTCCCTCTTCAGAACCATGCTGGCATCTGTTACTTTTTGACTTTTTAATAATTGCCATTCTGACTGGTATGAGGTGGTATCTCATCGTGGTTTCGATTTGCCTATCTCTGATGATTGGTGGTGTGGAACGTTTTTCCCTATACTTGTTGACTTCTTTTAAGAAGTATCTGTTCATGTCCTTTGCCCATTTTTGATTAAATTACTTTTTATTTCTTGTGGATGTGTTTACGTTTTTTGTAGATTGTGGATAATAGACTTTTGTCAGATACATAGTTTGTGAATATTTTCTTACACTCACAGTTTGTCTGTGTAGGTTGTCTGTTTACTCTGTTGATAATTTCTTTTGCTGAGCAGAACCTCTTTAGTTTAATTAGATCCTACTTGTTGATTTTTATTTTTGCTGCAATTGCTTTTGGGGACTTAGCCATAAATTCTTTGCTAAAATTCATGTTGAGAAAGGTATTTCCTAGGTTTTCTTCTAGGATTTTTATACTGTAAGTCTTACATTGAAATCTTCAGCCCATCTTGGGTTAATTTTTGTACATGGTGAAAGATAAAGGTTCAGTTTCATTCTTCTGCATATGGCTAGCTAGTTATCCCAGCACTATGTATTGAATATGGAGTATTTCCCTCATTGCTTATTTTTGTCAGCTTTGCTGAAGATCAGATGGTTGTAGGTATGTGGCTTTATTTTTGGGCTTTCTATTCTGTTCCATTTGTCTATGTGTTTGTCTTTGTACAAGTGCTATGCTGTTTTGGTTACTGTAGCCTTATAGTATAGTTCAAAGTTGGGTAATGTGATGCCTCTGGCTTTGTTCTTTTTGCTTAGAATTGCTTTGGCTATTTGGGCTTTTCATTGACTCCATATAAATTTTAGAATATTTTTTTCCAATTCTGTGAAAAATGACATTTGTGTTTTGATAGGAATGGCAATGAATCTGTAAATTGCTTTGGAAAGTATGGTTGTTTTAATGATGTTAATTCTTCCAATCCATGAGCATAAAATATTTTTTTATTTATTTATGTTGTCTCTGATTTCTTTCAGCAATGGTCTGTAGTTCTCTTTATAGAGATCTTTCACCTCTTTTGTTGTATTCCTAGTTACTTTAACTTTTTGGTGGTTATTATGAATGGAACTGTGTTTTTTATTTTGCTCTCAGCTAGGATGTTATTGGTGTATAGAAATGCTACTGATTTTTGTACATTGCTTTTGTATCCTGCACATTTACTGAAGTTGTTTGTCAGTTCTAAGAGCCTTTCTGGCAGAATCTTCAGAATTTTTTAAGTATAGAATCATATCGTCAGCAAGAAGAGAGAGTTTGCCTTTTTAGTTTTCCTATTTGGATATCTTTTATTTCTTTATCTTGTCCGATTGCTCTGGCTAGGACTTTCAGTGATATGTTGAAGAGAAGTGGTGAGAACAGGCATCCTTGTCTCATTCTAGTTTTCAAGGGGAATTGTTCCAGGTTTTGGGCATTTAGTATGATGTTGGCTATGAGTTTGTCATAGATGGCTCTAATTATTTTGAAGTATGTTCTTTTGATGCTTGTCTGTTGAGGGTTTTATCCTGAAGGAATTTTGGATTTTATCAAAGGCTTTCTTTGCATCTATTGAAATGATCATATAGTTTTTGTTTTTGGTTCTGTTTATGTGAATCACAATTATTGATTTGTACAGGCTGAACGACCTTTGCCTACCAAGGATAGAGCCTACTTGATCATGGTGAATTAACTTTTTGATGTACTGCTGGATTTAGTTTGCTAGTATTTTGTTGAAGATTTTTGTGTCTATGATCATAAGGGATATTGGCCTGAAGTTTTCTTTTTTCTCTGTGTCTCTTCCAAATGTTGGTATTAGGCTGATGCTAACCTAATAGAATGAGTTAGGGAGGAGCAACTTCTTTTTTATTTTTTTGAAATAGTTTCTTTACAATTGGTACTAGTTCTTTCATATCTGGAAAAATTTGGCTATGAATCCATCTGGTCCAGGGCTTTTTTGGTTGGTAGGTTTTAAATTACTGACTCAATATCAGAACTTGTTATTGGTCTACTTACATTTTTACTTTCAGATTGTGTTTCCAGGAATTATCTATTTCCTCCAGATTTTCTAATTTGTATGCATAATGTTCTCTAAGAATATTTTATATTTCTATAGTACCAGTTCTAATGTCATTTGCTGTTGGGTTTATTTGAATCTTCATTTTTTTTTTTTCCTTTGTTAATCTAGCTACTGGTCTATCAATCTTGTTTATTCTTTTGAAAAACCAACTCTTGGTTTTATTGATCCTTTATAAGGATTTTAAAATCTCAATTTCATTCCATTATTCTCTCATTTTAGGTATTAGCTATTTCTTTTTTCCTTTTATGTTTGGGGTTGTTGCTTTGTTCTTTTTTTTTTTCTTCTGTAGTTTCTCTAGGTGTCAACTGGATCTAATAGACATCTCCAGGATACTCCACCCAACAAACACAGAATATACATTCTTAAAACTATACAAAACAGGAAAATTAAACAGTTTGGTCCTGAATAACTCTTGGGTGAAAAATGAAATTAAGGCAGAAATAAAAAATTCTTTGATATTAATGAAACAGAGACACAACTTACCAAAATCTTTGGGATGCAGCTAATGCAGTGTAAGAGGAAAGTTCATAGCACCAGATACCTTCATGAAGAAGTTAGAAAGATCTAAAATTATTAATGTGGGTTCTTAGTCAACCTATCTGGCACCTGTGCCAGGAGGACTGGAGTAGTGGGTGGCTGGCCAGGCCTCCTTCTCTATGCTGCCTCTCTACATAACTAGCTTAGACTTCCTATGAGCAGAACAGCTTCAAAGTAGTCAGGCTTCTTACATAGGGACTAGCTCTGTCTAAAGTGATTGTTCTAAGATATCAAAGGAGAATCATAAAGCTTTTTCTCACCTTGCCTCAATATCATTTTTCCTGAATTCTATTGGTTACCAGTGAGTTGTGATCCACATTCCCAAAAAAGAGACCTATAAAATCATGGCAGAAAGCATGGTTCATTCAGGAGCCATTTTGGAGATTAGCTATTATTTATTATACAAATAACAGTCATTTAGCCTATGACTCCCAAATTCAGGAGCTCATTCTACACAAGGAGCATCTTTTCTTGAATTTTCATGTGTTGATAAGACTTGACAGCCAGCTCACATATATAAATCTTCAAAAAATTATGGAAATGCTAAAAATTAAGTTCCTTATAACAACTCTTAACTTTAAGGATGTTACTGTGTACAAAACATAATACACAAGAAAAACAACCCAGTCAAACCTGATTTCTTTATGAGGAAGAAAAACTCAGATAAGTTTGAGATATCATGTTCTCATTTTTTTTTCTTTTTTTTTGAGACTTGCCCAGGCTGGAGTGCAGTGGCCGGATCTCAGCTCACTGCAAGCTCCGCCTCCTGGGTTTACGCCATTCTCCTGCCTCAGCCTCCCGAGTAGCTGGGACTACAGGCACCCGCCACCTGGCCCGGCTAGTGTTTTGTATTTTTTAGTAGAGACGGGGTTTCACCGTGTTAGCCAGGATGGTCTCGATCTCCTGACCTCGTGATCCGCCCGTCTCGGCCTCCCAAAGTGCTGGGATTACAGGCTTGAGCCACCGCGCCCGGCGACATATCATGTTCCTAATGCTGCCCAATAGCCTCAATCAGTGCTCCAGACTCTGGAGTTGCCCTTCCTTGGATCCATAATGTACTGTGAAGCATTGGGACGCAGCAAGTGTTCAGGGAATTTCATTATACATAATCCTACCTGAAGAAACTGTTCTAGTGATTGCCACTGCATTGTCATCAATTATAAATATAATTCAACCTTCATTTATTCATTCCTTTTTAAAATGTAAATTCTTATTTAAAATTAATTTTTAATTGACAAAATTTGTCTATATCTGAGGAGTACAATGTGATGTTATGACATCTTTATATATTGTAGAATGATTAAATCAGACTATTTACCTCACGTACTTATTTCTCTGTAGTAAGAACGTTTAAAATATCCTCTTTAAGTAATTTTGAAATATAGTCCAAGGTTTTAGTTAGACAGGAGAAATAAATTAATCTATTTATTTCTTCTTTTATTCAGATCAATAGCTTTCATACTGAGACATTGGTTTGGCATCATATACCATTAACCTGTGTGTGTGTGCATGCACAAAGGCACATATATATTAAAGTAAATACCTTAAGAATGGTTCCCAGAAAGAAAATAAGCTTAATAGAAGGATTAATTTTTTAACCTCCTGATATTTGCACTGTGAACATTTTTCTACTTACTGTTCACATAAGTTTCTGCTCTCCAACTTCTAAGTCACTATGCATGTCATACTTCAAAAGTCTAGCTCACTTCTTTAGTGAATTGTTCCTGATTATTATAATTTGCAGTGATCTCACTTACCTCTTACTCTTGTAGTATCATTTGCCTGTTCTATTCCCTGACACCTGCATAGTGCTTCATGTCATACCTTGAGTTCCCATATTTACTAAACTATCTATTAACACCTAAAGAACCTCCTCTATCACTCTTTACTTTTTTATCTTGCTTTATTTTTATGTGCTGGATTTATTGATGCCAAACATGTGTTACATATTTATGTACTTATTTGGGTTTTATGTATTTTGTTAAATGGTATATAAGTACCATCAAAGCAGGAATTTTGTCTGTTTTATTCATTGTTGTATCTTTAGCACCAATGAAAGTGTCTGACACAGTAGATAATAAATCTTTTGGGAATGAATAATTGTGTGGTGACTGAGTCTTCTAGGCCTGTGCATGCCCTTGGCATATTCATACCCAGAATTTGCTGGTAGATAAACAGGCACGTTGCTCATGCTTCAGCTTTTCAGTGTGCCAAATGGACAGTATGTCACTTCCATCCTGTCTTGCAGAGATGCTGTGAGGATGACACTTGGGCTAGGAGGGCTGGCGTAGCTGGGGCTGGCCAGGCCACCTTCTCTATGCTAACAAGTGATATTGAGTGGTGTCCTAATTCATTGTTTAATAATAGTTCAAGTGTTCCCGGAGTATAGTCACAGTTTCAGCTTGTAAATTGTTCTGTGGTTACTTCAATTAAAAAGAAAATGCATATAATCAGAAGCTACTTCATTTGAATGTAACACTGTGAACTATGTCAGATTAATTATCCCCTGTAACAGATAGAGCAAATTACCCTTTGCTGTTATCATCCCCCAGTGATCCTATTCCTTCCTGCTTTATACTGTCCTATATAATCTTGTAAAAATCTGTGAGCCTGGACAACATGGGGTACCCCAAATTGAACCGAGGCCACAGGTGTTGATTTTCTCATCATTCTGTTCCTGCAGTATGGCATTATCACTCAGCTCTGAACTTCAGGAAGGGCAAGAGTGGTGGGACGCTGAGCAGGTGCTACAGTGTGGGCCAGATGTACCATCTGCAGCCTCTGTGGAACCGTGGACCCTCTAGGCCATGGATTTCTACAGACACAACAGACTGCCTACATTGAAATAATTTCATCCAGGTATTTTATGTAAATTCTAAGCAGCAGGGCTCACTTTCTAAGATGTAACATTGCACTTTTCCCATCAGTTTTATGGTGAACCTGGGAAGGAACATTAAAAAACTGGGAGGCGGAGGAAATTAATTTTTGGAGGACTACCTTACCCTTTATAGCGTCATGCTCCTTTTTCACCATTGGGGTTCCCTTCTGGTACTTATCTACCTCTGTTTTTCATATTTCCCCAGTCCTGTTTTATTCATTCATTCATTCATTCACTCATTCATTCCTTCACTCAGCATACATTGATCAGATGCCTAACCATGTGCCAGGCACCAGGTACATAAGAGCACATAATGATCAACAACTAGGACACAGTTCATGCCCTCAAGAGTTCAAAGTAGAAGAAGGAGGAACTCTGTAGTGCTTCACTTTTCAAGGGACAACTTTCAACCAGCACTAAGTCACTCAGCTCATTCAGCTTGCTGCATGTGAACACACATGGTCTGATCTGAGCACTAGGTCTAAGCAGAGTCAGGGTAAGAGGGTGACACGGGTGTAGGGAGCAGGAACAAAACAACATGTCTTGTTTCTCAAGAATCTCATGGTCTAGAGGAGAAAAAAAGGGCTGTTAACAAAAACGAGTATAATGGGAGGGAGAGCAAGGTTAAGGTCAGCAAGAGAAATTTTTAAAATGCTATGGATATTCAGAAGAAGGAGAGTTTACATTCAGGTGCTGGGAGCAGAGGAAAAAGGCCAGGGAATGCTGCCTGAAGGAGGGTCTAGTTCATCTGGAGGTTGAAGGATGGTTGGAATTTCTTCAGGCTATTGAAGATGACTTCCAGACCTAGAAAAAAGTGTGACAGAGAGAGAACATATAATTTGTTTAGCAAAGATGGCTTTACATGCCCAAGTGAGAGAATAGTGCTTCATTAATTTACAGAGAGGAGTCCCTTTAGACTTTTGAACAGATTGACTTATGACCGATTGCTCAGAGCTGCTCTTTAAGATAAGCAGTTTTCCGTCTTGGGTGGGATAGGCTTGAACCAGATGAGTCTGGGCACCAGTGAGCAGACTACTCTGGAAGAGATAATGAAGTGGTAGCAATGGGACCCCTGCAAAGAGACAGTACTCAAGTGATGCTTATGGAACTAGTATTTTCAACTCAACGAATGTGGGGATAGAAGAGACGAGGAATTAAAGACAGAGCTGCACAAAATGTTTTCTGGTAACACCAAAGGGCTTGCCCTGCCCACCTTGATGACACTGAATCTTAAGGAAGTCCTTGCTTCAGTCTGTTAACCTTAGTTAACTCCTCATTGTGACCTTTGGCATATTTAGAAACAGTTCTGATATCAAGACATGTGAAACATTATTCAATGGCTTAGATTTATTCACCACTTGGACTCTACCAAAGCCTCTTTGAGTGATTTTGTTGTTGTTGTTTTGGACCTTTCATTCTACTGCTTGCACATTTGCAATGATCTTGTATGTCCAGCAGATGCAGCCTAATTGTGTGGTGCCATCACTCACGGACCCTGGGATTCATTTCCCTCAGCAATGCATATGAGAGCAATCACTATTTCCATGCCATTCTCCTGTATCCTACATCAGGAAAATGCTGTCAAGTACATTTCCAGCAGAAGTTAGATCCTTTCCCATTGGTCCCCCTGCTCCTTTTATGTTGTCCTCCCTGTGGTCACAAATGTGCAGGTAGGTCTGGCCAGACAGGACTAGAGGCCCCATGAATCCACAGAATATGGAAATTGCTCTGGATGGGCCACCACATGATTTGCAGGTGAAGTAGGCAGCCTCTTCGTGGTCCTATCTGAAGGGCAAGTATACATCTCTATATCCTAAATATCTCCCCAATAAACTTTTTATATGAGAACAACTCCATTATTCATGTATTCATTCATTAATTCGTTCATCCATTCAACAAATAAGTGTCTCATTTCAGCCTGATACTGACCTAGCATACACAATGCCAACATCTTAGCTGTTAAAACATACAAATACACAAATACTTCATTACTAGCTTGTAAACAGCCATAACTCAGATCCCTCTGAGTGCCCACTGTCTTCTTCAGACAGCTCCAGGAGCCCCAGCCCTTCCTTGGGAATTCCCTACCCCAGCACACACATATATTTCCACAGAATCCCAAGGCTAAAAGCTCAACCCCTCCTACTTGGTGACTGAGGTGGGAGAATCGCACAAGCCCAGGAGTTTGAGGCTGCAGTGAGCTATAATTGTGCAACTACATTTCAGCCTGGGTGACAGAATGAGACTCCACCTCTCTAAAACAATGAATGAATGAATGAATGAATGAACGAATGAATGAAGTACTTTTAAAAAGTCTTAATCCCTGTACATCCTTGCAGCCAGCATCTTTTCTGATTGGTTGGTAAACACTCTGCACCTGTTGTTTTATACTAAAAATAACACTCCTGATTTTATCCACTACCAGATACCAGATGAAAAATGAAATCCTAGAACCTTTGGAAGAACTAGGCAATGATCTTGACTTCACGTAGCTTCCAGTCTCTGTGCTATATTTGAGCAAGTGCATAATCGATTGGAATATATGTGGGAAAGGTGTGGTAGGCTAAATAATGGACCCCAGAGATTGTTCATGACCTAATCCTTGAAATCTTGAATGTTATCCTTAAATAGCAAAGACTTCGAATATGTTTAATCTTGATATAGAGGGATTATCCTGAATTAACCAGGTCCACCCTAAATACAATCATGTTTAGAGAGTGGCAGCGGAAGCTACAAACAGACAGAAGAGATGAGGCTATGGACCACAGAGCAGAGATTGGCAGCTACAAGACAAGGAATGCTGGCAGCTGCCAGACGTTGGGGGAGGCAACAATGCCTTCTCCCATAGAGCCTATGCAGTAAGTGTGGCCATGCTGACACCTCGATTTTAACTTAGTGATACTCATCTCGGACTTCTGGTCTCAAGAATTGTGAGATAATGAATCTCTGCTGTTTTATACCACTCAGTTTGTGACAATTTGTAGCAGTAGCCACAGGAAACTCATACAGAAGAGCTAAGTAGACCTCAGATAGAAGCAGAAGGTTCTATGGGTGATAGAGAAAGGAGAACTTAGTTCTTTTGGGGGCACCAAGAAAGGCTTCAGAGAAGTAACGGTAATGGATCTGGGCCTTGAAATATGAGAAGGAATTGTGTGTGCAGAGGTGTCTGACAGAAGGAACAGTGTGAGGAACCAGCAGTCCTTCCATTTGTCTGGAGTGCAGCTTCTAAGGGGGACGAAAGAAAGCAGAACAGAGTAAAACAACAGGGAGTGGTGGGGCCATATTTAAAAGAAGAGCACATGTCCTACATCTAGGGGTTAAAATTCAGTTAAAAACACAGCGCTCTGTACTAACCAGAGTTATTACGTCTGGATGGACCAAGGGGTTAGTTTGGGATGAAATTTACTCAAGGAGTTTGAAGGCAGAACACAGAAGCCTTGTAGGATAGGCTGAGCAATTTGGCTAGGTCATGCACAGTGGTGGAATTAATTATCCAGATAGTGAAATGAAAAGAACTAGTTTTCAGGTGAGTCACTTCTTCTATCTAAAAAAAAGATGTAGGTGTGTGATTTCTAGGTCACTTTCAAAGAGTGTGTATTGGCTGGAAAAGAAAGGGGAAGACTTTAGGAAAGAGAGCTTTCCATATAAACACAGATTGGCTTAATGATTGGCAAATAGTCACCTTGAAAGTCCCAAGGGCTAGGTTTAAGAGCGGGAGAGAGTTGACAAGTGTCAGTGAGGAAGAGGCAGGATCTTAGAATCGATTTTCTGTGAAAGGGCTGTATGATCACATAGAGAGGAAAGGTGACAATAATAAATCAAGGATGCTAAACTTTACCCACAACAGCTGGGGAGGGCGGCTGACCACACAGAGCCTTGGCTTTGGCCTCATGAGCACCTTGTTATACTCCGCTGAGCTAAGCCCTAGAGACTCCATCCTTGGAATTTCCCCTACGCTTGTCCAAGGTCAGGAGATATTTATCCTAGTCAGTTAGAAATGTGTGTAGATGTCTTTATTTGCCAAAATCATGAGAAGGAAAATGGGGCTGATCCTATATATTTAAGTAAAGTTTTTATTGATTTTAGAGTCCTGTCTTAAAAATTACATCTTACCCAAACAATTAAAATTAGCATACATGCTTATCATTGCCTTTCTCACCCACTTCAGATTGCAATGATTATTATTATTAGTTGAATTTGGATGCCCTTAGAACTCATAATTGACTTTTAATTAAGTGCCAAACTATTTCCAACTGTTTCACATACCCTAAGGTTTTCTGTCCCACTTCTAATTTACTTCAGATGCCTCCCAGCACATGAAGGGATGCAGAAATGCACTTGAATGCAGAGCTGCAAGGAGAAATCACGGGATGCTTTAACAAAATTGTTAAAGAAAACCAAAGCCTTCTTTTTAAAAGAATTGCTATGTCATGTGCTGATGTGCATTATGTTCACAGCTACCCAGTAATTACTTTGGAGTCCTAGCTAAAGGTTTGATTCAAAAGTCAGATCTTAAAACAAAACTCATGTGTAGACAAAATTACCCTTGGCGTTCCTTGATATTGTCTTGAACAACAAGTAACAGTGACATGTAAGCATATAATACATATTTAAATAAAGAGCATATAATCAAATGTCATTAGGCAAAATATGATTCTGTAGTAAACTTATGGTTACAAGAAACGTTCACAACTAGGTGGACAAGACACCAAACCATGAGAACTAAGGCAACGGAGAGAGCACAGATTAGCATCATTATGTCTTCAAAGACACTAAGCACACTCCGAACTTAAGGCCATTGTGCAGGAAAGACCCTGTCTGGAGAGCTCTGTCCTCCTCTGTGGCATTCTCCTGTCTAATCTTTCACATTTCCAGACAAATGTCACCTTATCAGAGAGGTGTTCTCTGGCCACTCTGTACAGAAAAAGCTGCTTTATTTTTCTTCATTAGTTGGGATGATTAATAACTGGAGTGAATGTAGAATGAATAAGTGATCTTTTCTAAGAGCGTAATTAAAGTCAGCATGTATCAGCAAAGGTACTTGCTAAGTTCTGAGTACAGTGAACCCAAATTTACTATTCCTTTGACTCATTCACTTACTTGTTCCTCCATTCACTCAACAAGTATTTATCAAACACCCACTCTGTCCCAAGCGCTGTTCTCAGCAAAGGGAATGCAATGAAATAAACAAATAAACAAGGTTCTTGCCTCCTGAAAGTAACTTTCAATAAGGAATACAAAAAGCAAACAAGAAAGAAAACAAGTAAATTATATAATGTCAAGTAGGGGTGCTGTTTAAAAAAATAAAGCAGAATAAGAGTGTAGAGATGGGATGCTTGTCTGTTGGATGCCAGGATCTGTTTGAGGGTACAGAGAGTATCTATCTGCCTTTCTAGGGTACACTGGAGCAGATACCTGAATGAAGGATCTAAGTGAAGGGTCCAGTTATGGACTTATCTGCAGGAAGGGTACTAGAGGCCAAAGGAGCAGAAAATGCAAAGCATGGTCGGTGTGACTAGAGCAGCATGATTTTATAGGGAAATGACAGATGAGGCTGAAGAGGGCCAAGTGGTGAGGGGTTTGCAGACCATGATGAGGACTCTGTACTTTTTTAAGTGAGATGGGAAAACATTGGAAGGCTTGGCACAGAAGTAATGTGATCTTATTTACAATTGTACAGGATCACGTAGTTTCAGTGTGGGGAATAGACTCTTCAATGAGCCACCAATGAGGAGGTCAGCACTTCACAGGAGAGATAATGGTGGCTTCGACTACACTGGGAGAAAGTGGTTGGGCTGGGGCTGTATCTTGAGCGCAAATCTCATAGGACTTTCTGTAAGGGTTTGCTTGTGTGTGAGAGAAAAAAAGGGAAATTAAAAATGACCCTGAGATTTCAAGCCTAAGGACTTAAATAAATGCTATTACAAATAATGAATGGGAAAGGCCTAGGTAAGTGCAGGCAGGGAGGGGAGAAGTTAGAAATCCATAGTTTCATTTTTGATTAGCTGTATTTGACATGTCAATGAACATCCACGTGAAAGGTTGAGTAGACAGTTGGAGAAAGTTTCCAAGCTTACATCAGTGAGATGTATCTTCCTCAATTCTAAGTATTCTTAAATTATGCTTCCAATTGCATATATAATTATATTAGAATTATAAATACATTTGATGGATTACCAATGCCTATGAATAAAGTAACACTTGCGTCCAAAGAAAATATAGGGACATTTAAAATGTCAGTCTTATCCCCTACTGAGCCCTGCTATGCATCACATATTCTATGGTACTTATGTGCCTTTTCTGTACTTTTCTACTTTTTTGAGTAAGTTGTTCCTTTAGAGGCTCTTCCCCTCAGTGGCAGCTATCAAATCAGATGCTACTTTCAATCTTCTTTCTATGTATCTCAAATGCCATCTCTTTCATTAAGCATTTTCTGATTATCTCAAATGTCTATGACCTCTCATTCTCTTAATTTCTAGTGAACATCATTTTTGTTATGGCCAGTGGTCCTTTTCTCCGTATGGATTTTTATTTTAGTTACTTGTGTTTGTAACATTCACCTCCCCTATCAAATGCCTCATCCTTGCAACTGCACCGAACAGTCCCACTGCAGTCTTGGCTGCCAGCAGCTCCTATCTCATATGTCACATACATATACTTCAGATATAGAATACTAACCTGTTAGGAGACTCTTTTAGTCATCTGGAACCCTTAAATGGCTTTTCCAATAGACATCAATCCGTGTTTAAATAGTTCCTGTTTGTAGGGTGCTTACTGTTCACCAAACCTATGCTGAATCTTTTACCTATATCATCTTTAAACCTTGTGGTTCCACATAACAAATATATTTTCATACCCCTGAGGATAACCTATAATAAAAGTGGTTTGTTGGTATAACAAAACTGAATTCTCTTTCACAATGATCCTGTGAGCAAATGTATAATCTGGGGGCTGCCAAATGGCAAACATTTTTATTCAAATTTTGGAAAATATTTACTTATTAGAAAATTGTTATTTATAATTGCTACAGCTATTAGGAAAGAAAGGAGGAGAAACTCTCAGTTTTATGAATTTTTCAGATTGCCCTTGTCACATTTGGCACCCTTGGCATGGAAAGCATGGTGAGGTTGACAATATCTGTGGAGTTTTAGCTTGTAGCAATTTTAAAATTAGGAAAGTTTGGCCGCATTTCTCTGCAGCTTTCTGCTTTTAGTCTACTCTAGGCAGAACAACAATAGTTTGGCCAGGCGAATGTTACAAAGCTTGTTTGTGCTTTACAAGGTACATTTAAACTTTAACCTGCACTCACGCTTTTAAAGTGCTGTAGAATTTGCCAAGTGTTTTTAAAGTATCATTAATTACTTCAAATCATCTCATTTTTCCTGTGATTTGGACATTATTTTTATAATTTTACTTATGAAGAACTGTCAGAGAGATAAATGTACTCATCCACAGCACCCACCATAGCTTGCAAATCAGGACTGAGATGTATGTTCTCTTATTCCAAGCCCAGTACTGTTTCTACTGCACCATACTTGTCAATGTACCTACCAGGTGCATGAGAACTGGTGTTTTTATCTAGGATTTATTTTTAGTTTACATTTTAAATTTCTCCCATATTTACATTTTAAAGTAATTTTTTAAAGGCAATTCATGAACCTGGTTAGAGAAAATCCTGTTACAAATGATACACAGTGAAAAAGAAGTCTCTTCCTTCTCAGGTTCAATCCTCTTAATTCCTCTTCCTGGGAAAGACTACTTTGGTACCAGATTTTTGGTATTTTTAATAAATATTTCATGTATTTATAAATATATAAAAATATGTTTTATTATCTTCATATCAGTGATTTTTAAAAATATTAAGTGTGCATACTTTAAGACACTTGTCATACTTCAAATACTATATAAGTTATCATTGGAAGTCCCAATAACTTTCCTAAATATCCCTTGCTGAAATAGGGGAAACTTTAGTTACCAGATAGGAAAGTACCAGCAAGGACAGCTCAGACTGTGACACCATAAGTATACCTGGAGCTTTCCTTGTCTGCTCTGGGACTGGGCTTCTTATTGAAATATAAGTATATTTTGGTTTAAGTTAAAAAAATTTTTTTATTATGTATGCACATAAAGTGTCAATTGACTTTACAAGATTTGTTTAAAAAAGAAAATAGCACAACTGTCTTTCCCCTATTTACCTCTTTCCAGGATCTACCACTTTCTTCTCTTTTAGCTTATAAGGTCTCTTAAAAAGATGTTTGCATTGCTACTTCACTAACACCTTTAATCTTCCCTTTAGTTAACAATTTTTTGCCCATTTTGTTTATTTTTGCTTATTTTCCCACACACAAGTCACTTATCTACTCCCCTACTCCTTCCTAAGTTCCTTTCATAATGTTTAGAGATGTTGATTAAATTTTCCTTCCCAGAACAGTTTCTGCTGATCTGCTCCATCCTGGCTTTGTCTTTGGGCTTGAGGCTGAGCTGCCATTCTGGGAGTTCTCATGATAATCCAGAAGAGTCTCAGCCTTCTTGCCTATGTTGTATTTTTTCTTTTCTATATCCTATGTCTCCCACTTTATTGTCTTTCCCCCTTTATTTCCTGGGATGGAACAAATTCTCTATTAACTTTCTGAGAAAGGATTCAGGAAAGCAATTTTGTTGGAGACTTTGCATTCCTTAAAAATTAAGTATTCTACTCATCAACTTGATTAAAAATTTGGCTGGCGATAGAATCCTAGTTTAAAAATAATTTTCTTTCAGAATTTGAAGACACTTACCTACTGCCTTGTAATATTTGAGTATGCTATTAAGAAGTCTGAAGTCATTTTAATTCCTGATCATTTGCCTGGGGACTATTTTTTGCTCTTTGAAAGAGTTTTTTTCTTTTCCCTGTTGTTTGGAAACTTCATGATGATGTGGCTCAGTATGGGTTTATGTTTATTCATTGAGTTGAGCAAAGAATGGGTTCCTTCAATCTGGAATTTCTTGCCCTGTAATTTGGGAAAATATTCCCTTTAAATTTTTATTTTATATAGTATAAAATATTTATTTTATGATTTCTTCTCCTCTGACATTATTTTTTCTTTTATAGTCATTTTAGTGAGATTTTAGAGGGCAAAGCTGATGCTATAGCCAAACTGTCTTCTTTATCAGAAGTTGCAATTCTACTTTTATGAATTTCTTCTCTTTAGTAATAATTTTTTACTAAAATTTATTATACAATTATTTTATTAACAATTTAGTAATTTTTTTCTCTTTAGTAATAATTTTTGTATGAATAAATAATTCCAAAATAACTTGGCAAATGTTATATCTACTTACAGTATTGCTTTATGTTATAGAGTTTCCTGTAAAGATAGAAAATTTGAGGTAAAATTGTAAACCTGATATTAAAAGATGGTATCTTGATGTGACATTAACACAGTGATAGAAAGACGACTCAGGAATACCCAAGTCTTGCCTTGTTTTAATCTTCCTTCCTTTATAAGAGGTTCCTGAAGGAGATATGTGCCCAGGGGAGAAAAAGAAAGTAAAGGTGATGTTTTCCTATTAATTAGAGATTTGGTCCCAGATCTTTAAGTTGAACTTTAATAAGAGAGGCTAGAATACAGGAAAGACTCATTCTTCCTTATCTAACTAGGGTGAACTACCTACAACCAAAGAAGGCCACGGTTTCCAACTTGATTAATTATAAGATCACACGGGAATCTTAAATTTCACTACTGATGTATGTAAAAAAAGACAAATCCAGAATGCTCCCAGAATAGCAGAGAAAAGGCCAAGACAGATAAACGTTGAGAGATAAAGTTTGTCCAGGACCTACAGCATAGATAGTTATGGGAATAGTCCCAGAAGAGATGCATTGTGGAAGTATAACAAAGAATAAAGTGGAAAGGTGACGATGTTGCTTCCAGTGTCACTGGCTACCATTTGCACCATTTTGCTTTACTGGGAAGGAAGAGACAGATAACGGAAAAGATACTTTTAAAAATATCTTGTTTTGAGAGTTTTTAGCATTAAGGGCTATTGAATTTTGTCAAAGGCCTTTTCTTCATCTATTGAGATAATCATGTGGTTTTGTCTTTGGTTCTGTTTATATGCTGGATTACGTATATGTTGAACCAGCCTTGCATCCCAGGGATGAAGCCCACTTGATCATGGTAGATAAGCTTTTTGATGTGCTGCTGGATTCAGTTTGCCAGTATTTTATTGAGGATTTTTGCATCGATGTTCATCAGGGATATTGGTCTAAAATTCTCTTTTTTTGTTGTATCTTTGTCAGGCTTTAGTATCAGAATGATGTTGGCCTCATAAAATGAGTTAGGGAGGATTCCCTCTTTTTCTATTGATTGGAATAGTTTCAGAAGGAATGGTACCAACTCCTCCTTGTACTTCTGGTAGAATTCGGCTGTGAATCCGTCTGGTCCTGGACTTTTTTTGGTTGGTAGGCTATTAATTATCACCTCAATTTCACAGCCTGCTATTGGTCTATTCAGGGATTGAACTTCTTCCTGGTTTAGTCTTGGGGAAGTGTAAGTGTCCAGGAAATTATCCATTTCTTCTAAGTTTTCCAGTTTATTTGTGTAGAGGTGTTTATAGTATTCTCTGATGGTAGTTTGTATTTCTGTGGGGTCGGTGGTGATATCCCCTTCATCATTTTTTATTGCGTCTATTTGATTTTTCTCTCTTTTCTTCTTTATTAGTCTTGCTAGCGGTCTATCAATTTTGTTGATCTTTTCAAAAAACCAGCTACTGGATTCATTGATTTTTTTGTAGGGTATTTTTGTGTCTCTATCTCCTTCAGTTCTGCTCTGATCTTAGTTATTTCTTGCCTTCTGCTAGCTTTCGAATGTGTTTGCTCTTGCTTCTCTAGTTCTTTTAATTGTGATGTTAGGGTGTCAATTTTAGATCTTTCCTGCTTTCTCTTGTGGGCATTTAATGCTATAAATTTCCCTCTACACACTGCTTTAAATGTGTCCCAGAGATTCTGGTATGTTGTATCTTTGCTCTCATTGGTTTCAAAGAACATCTTTATTTCTGCCTTCATTTCGTTATGTACCCAGTAGTCATTCAGGAGCAGGTTGTTCATTTCGTTATGTACCCAGTAGTCATTCAGGAGCAGGTTGTTCAGTTTCCATGTAGTTGAGCGGTTTTGATTGAGTTTCTTAGTCCTGAGTTCTAGTTTGATTGCACTGTGGTCTGAGAGACAGTTTGTTATAATTTCTGTTCTTTTACATTTGCTGAGGAGTGCTTTACTTCCAATTATGTGGTCAATTTTGGAATAAGTGCGATGTGGCGCTGAGAAGAATGTAGATTCTGTTGATTTGGGTGGAGAGTTCTGTAGATGTCTATTAGGTCCGCTTGGTGCAGAGTTGAGTTCATTTCCTGGATATTCTTGTTAACTTTCTGTCTCGTTGATCTGTCTAATGATGGAATGTATCTCAAAATAATAAGAGCTATTTATGACAAACCCACAGTCAATATCATACTGAATGAGCAAAAACTGGAAGCATTCCCTTTGAAAACTGGCACAAGACAGGGATACCCTCTCTCACCACTCCTATTCAACATAGTGTTGGAAGTTCTGGCTAGGGCAATTAGGCAAGAGAAAGAAATCAAGGGTATTCAGTTAGGAAAAGAAGAAGTCAAATTGTCCCTGTTTGCAGATGACATAATTGTATATTTAGAAAACCCCATTATCTCAGCCCAAAATCTCCTTAAGCTGATAAGCAACTTCAGCAAAGTCTCAGGATACAAAATCAATGTGGAAAAATCACAAGCATTCTTATACACCAGTAACAGACAAACAGAGAGCCAAATCATGAATGAACTCCCATTCACGATAGCTTCAAAGCGAATAAAATACCTAGGAATCCAACTTACAAGGGATGTAAAGGACCTCTTTAAGGAGAACTACACACCACTGCTCAGTGAAATAAAAGAGGACACAAACAAATGGAAGAACATACCATGCTCATGGATAGGAAGAATCAATATTGTGAAAATGGCCATACTGCCAAAGGTAATTTATAGATTCAATGCCATCCCCGTTAAGCTACCAATGACTTTCTCCACAAAATTGGAAAAAACTGCTTTAACGTTCATATGGAACCGAAAAAGACCCTGTATTGCCATGACAATCCTAAGCCAAAAGAACAAAGCTGGAGGCATCACACTACCTGACTTCAAACTATACTACAAGGCTACGGTAACCAGAACAGCATGGTACTGGTACCAAAATAGAGATATAGACCAATGGAACAGAACAGAACCCTCAGAAATAATACCACACATCTATAGCCATCTGATCTTTGACAAACCTGAGAAAAACAAGAAATAGGGAAAGGATTCCCTATTTAATCAATGGTGCTGGGAAAATTGGCTAGCCATAAGTAGAAAGCTGAAACTGGATCCTTTCCTTACTCCTTATACGAAAATTAATTCAAGATAGATTATAGACTTAAATGTTAGACCTAAAACCATAAAAACCCTAGAAGAAAACCTAGGCAATACCATCCAGGACATAGGCATGGGCAAGGACTTCATGTCTAAAACACCAAAAGCAATGGCAACAAAAGCCAAAATTGATGATGAATGGGATCTAATTAAACTAAACAGCTTCTGCACAGCAAAAGAAACTACCATCAGAGTGAACAGGCAACCTACAGAATGAGAGAAAATTTTTGCAATCTACTCATCTGAAGGGCTAATATCCAGAACCTACAAAGAACTCAATCAAATTTACAAGAGAAAAACAACCCCATCAAAAAGTGGGCAAAGGATATGGACACTTCTCAAAAGAAGACATTCATACAGCCATCATACAGATGATGAGCCTGAAAAAATGCTCATCATCACTGGCCATCAGAGAAATGCAAATCAAAACCACAATGAGATACCATCTCACACGAGTTAGAATGGCAATCATTAAAAAATCAGGAAACAACAGGTGCTGAAGAGGATGTGGAGAAATAGGAATACTTTTACACTGTTGGTGGGACTGTAAACTAGTTCAACCATTGTGGAAAACAGTGTGGTGATTCCTCAAGGAACTGGAACTAGAAATACCATTTGACCCAGCCATCCCATTACTGGGGATATACCCAAAGGATTATAAGTCATGCTGATATAAAGACACATGCACACATATGTTTATTGCGGCACTATTCACAATAGCAGACTTGGAATCAACCCAAATGTCCATCAGTGACAGACTGGATTAAGAAAACGTGGCACAGATATACCATGGAATACTATGCATCCATAAAAAAGGATGAGTTCGTGTCCTTTGTAGGGACATGGATGCATCTGGAAACCATCATTCTCAGCAAACCATCGCAAGAACAGAAAGCCAAATACCACATGTTCTCACTCGTAGGTGGGAACTGAACAATGAGATCACTTGGACTCGGGAAGGGGAACATCACACACCGGGTCCTATTGTGGGGAGGGTGGGGGGAGGGATAGCATTAGGAGATATACCTAATGTAAATGACGAGTTAATGGGTGCAGCACACCAACATGGCACATGTGTACATATGTAACAAACCTGCACATTGTGCACATGTACCCTAGAACTTAAAGTATTACATATATATATATATATATATATATCTTGTTTTGTCAAGTAAGATGGAATCCCTGAGAGAGAGGCAGATGCCATCACTGGCACTGTCACCTAATCATTGCCATTCAACTTGCCAAATCCTTATTTCTGGTAGAGACCCATGCTTGCAGGACGTAGGATGTTGGCTGGGAGCACAGGCCTTTGGTTTTGTCCCTAGCTGCCAATATTCTAAGCACAGATATGATTTAGTAAGAAGCACTTTTCAATCTAATTATTTCTCTTTTCTCTATTTCTTCCTCCAAATCTAATATGGCTTCACCTCTCTCTGGTCAGGGGCAATTAACATTAGGTATAAATGAACTTATTGTGTATGGCAATCATGATAATATTTATATTTAAAAAATGACCTCAAATGCAAGGGAGAAAGAAAGAAGGTAGAAGAAAGGAAGAAAAGAAGAGAGGAAGGAAGGAAGGAAGACAGGCATGCCAGTAAACATATATTGGGCACTGGCTATACACCAGGCACTGTGCATCTTGGTTTCACAAATCTCTCAATTAATCCTGACAACATTAATGAAAAATAATAGCCATATATATGTGTGTGTGTATATATATACATATATACACACACACATATATATATATACACACACACATATATACACACACACATATATATATATACACACACACACATATATAATGTTATAATGTTTTTTAACTTTTAGGTTCAGGGGTACATGTGCAGGTTTGTTATTACAGGCAAACTTGTGTCACAGAGGTTTGGTTTATAGACCATTTTGTCACTGAGGTACTAAGCATAGTACCTGATAGTTATTTTTCCTGATTCTCTCCCTCCTTCCCTCCTCCTCCCTCAAGTAGGCTCCAGTGTCTGTTGTTCTCTTCTTTGTGCCCATTGGTTCTCATTATTTAGTTCCTGCTTATAAATGAGAACATGTGATATTTGGTTTTTCTGTTCCTACACTAGTTTGCTAAGGATAATGGCCTCTGGCTCCATCTGTATTCCTGCAAAGGACATGATCTTGTTCTTTTTTTATGGCTGCATAATATTTCATATTTCAAGATGTATATGTACTGCATTTTCTTTATCTAGTCTACTGTTGATGGGCATTTAGGTTGATTCCATGTCTTTACTCTTGTGAATAGTGCTCCAGTGAACATATATGTACATGTATCTTAATGGTAGAATTATTTATATTTCTTTGGGTATATAACCAGTAATGGGATTTCTGGGCCAAGTGATAGTTCTGTTTTTAGTTCTTTACGGAATCACTACACTGCTTTCCAAAATGGTGGGACTAATTTACATTCCCATCAGCAGTGTATAAACATTCCCTTTTCTCTGCAACGTCACCATCATCTGTTATTTTTTGACTTTTTAAAAATAGCCATTCTGACAGGTATGAGATGGTATTTCATTGCAGTTTTGATTTGCATTTCTCTAGTGATATTGAGCAATTTTCTTGTGTTTGTTGGCTGCACGTATATCTTCTTTTGCAAAGTCTCTGTTCATGTCCTTTGTCTACTTTCTAATGGGATTGTTTGTTTTTTGATTGTAAATTTGTTCAAGTTCCTTACAAATTCTGGATATTAGACCTTTGTCAGATGTATAGTTTGCCAATATTTTCTCCCATTCTGTAGGTTGTCTGTTTACTCTGTTGATAGTTTTTTTTTTTTTTTTTGCTCTGCAGAAGCTCTTTATAATTAGATCTCATTTGTCAATTTTTGCTTTTGCTGTAATTACTTTTAGAAAAATAATAGCCATTTTTATGAGTGAGGCAATTTACCATCTGGTGTGGATCAAGGGATTTGCTTCAGGCCTCATGGTGAATCTTGATACCAAAAGGGGAAACTGAAGCAGGTGTTCTTATATGTGAACAAGATCAAAATAGTAACGGCTATTATTGGAAAGTCTGCTTTACTAGCGATTGTGTCTGCCATGATCCTGTAATAGAACCCTCCAACTCAAAGACCTGTTTCCAGGAATTCAGAATCTTGGGTCTAGAGCAAAACAACTCATTACATTCATAGGTGGAATGAAGGCTCCCAGTCACAGGTCAGGATTAGACCAGGAATGGGTGGGTCTGAAACAACTCAATTTAAAAGTCTCAAAGATGACTGTTAAGTGAAACTAGAGTCAAGTGTAGTAAGTGAAATTTTTTCAGTTGAATAATTTAAAGATGGCATATTTCCAAGGAATGAAAAGATACAGGCTGTGGTCATGTTACTAGATTTCTAAACTGAAGAGGGCAAAATAAAAAATAAAATCAATGGATTGTGAGCTTACGGTTCTTCTGGTTATATCATTCATTTCCCCAACTCAGTTGAGTTCAACACACATTTAGTGAGTCCGTGCTGTGCAGTAAATTGTGTCCTGTCCTAAATAGCCATTTCTGGCTATTATCATTACATCTGAAGATACAAAGGTAAAGTAGCGTTTCTGTCCTTTATGGGTTTGGCCTAGTCTATTGGTTTCCAAGCCTGCCTGTGGAGCAGAATTATCTGGAGAGCATCTTTTAAATCTCCATTCCAAAAGATTCTTTCAGAATGTTTGGGGTGAATCAAGGGATTTTGAATTTTTAACAGCTTTCATGGGTGAGTCTTATGTACCTTGTGCATTTCTAGCCCATAGCAAGAGTTTGGGCATGAATGATCTCATTCAGTTGAACACTGACATAATATAGGATGATGGAGAAGAAGACTGACCTCTTCTTCAAACGTGTAATTCTTGAATATATATAGACAGATTGAGCAGTAGGTTAGCAGGGGACTTGGAAAAAAAATGGGCAGGGAGATCACTGGTTGATCTCAAAATGAGGGTGAAGGTGAAGGAGTGTGGAAAGCAATGGTCTGGAAGTCACAGTGAGATTCCAGTAGGACAGACACCCCCAACACACAGGGAGTATGGAAACTGAAGCCATAGCCATTGAAAGGGCTGCAAGGAACGCACCATCATCGGAGAAGGCAGCTTCCTGGTGAGGCATGGAAGTTGTGGGGGGAAGTAGTGCTGTGGGGAATTACTAAAGCAGATAAGAAGGGAACCAAGAGGAAAGTGTGAGGAGTGCAAATTAACAGGCACAAGATAGGCCACAGAAGGTGATAGCCTGATTAGCCAGGGAATGAGTTTGGGAGAGAATGGGTGTGCACTTTGTGTCATGACTGTGGAGGACTGAGCTAACGGAGGACAGGGTCTACAGGTAGAGAACATAATTTGCCTGTACTCTGTGTACTGCCACCCTTCCTTATTAAGCACCTAGTTTACAGGCCACCTTATTTTTTATGAATCCCTGAGAAGTGAAACGCTTTTCCCAGATGTCCCAGCAAATTTATTCCAAAGTACTGAAGAAACAGGACAATTCTCCTTTATAGAACCAAGCCTATGTCTGCCTCGAGTCCTACTATTATTATTTTTTGAGATGGAGCCTTGCTCTGTCACCCAGGCTGCATGAACTCGGCTCACTGCAACCTCTACCTCCCAGGTTCAAGTGATTCTCCTGCCTCAGCCTCCTGAGTAGCTGGGATTATGGGCATGCGCCACCAGGCCCAGCTAATTTTTGTATTTTTAGTAGAGACAGGGTTTCAACATGTTGGCCAGGCTGGTCTTGAACTCCTGGCTTCAAGTGATCTGCCCATTTAGACCTCCCCAAATGCTGGGATTGCAGGCTCATGGAGAATTCATTGTAATTAGTTCTCCCCAAATGCTGGGATTGCAGACCTCAAGTGATCTGCCCATTCAGGCCTCCCCAAATGCTGAGGAAATGAATGATATAACCAGAAGAACCCAAAGCTCACAATCCATTGATTTAATTTTTTATTTTGCCCTCTTCAGTTTAGAAATGTAGTAACATGACCACAGGCAGGTGGGCCGCCATGTCCTGCCTCTCTCTCCAGTCTTCTAAGGGGTTTGATAACTTGGCATTAAGAGAAATAATAAAGCTGTCTAATGCCTTGATATGCTGTGCTTTTGTTGGTAAAAATTAAAGGGAGGCTGGAAAACCTTTACTAAAAGAAGACAACTTTGCCTAAGGTTGTTTGGCTGTCAACAACCCCAGGACTTACATAGAAAGGACAGACTGTCAGCGGGCACATGGAGAATTCATTGTAATTAGTTCTTAAGCAGCCTTCAAGCAACCTGATCCCTTAGTAAATTCTGGAGTGAACTCAGTTCAGGAGAAAGTGCAACAGCAAATTAGGAGTTAATTGAATATCATTCATTTCCTCTTTCTCAGCGGCTCCAGGGCTATTTATGCAAACTTTTCCTGGGGGAACCTACCTCTATTCTCTCTAACAGTGTTAATGACAACTTTCTTTGAAGAGCTCTTGCTATTTGCTTGTTCAGTCCATGCTTTATTATTCTTTCCATAGGGTGATTAACAGATAAGTGGCATTTCTGTTCCCTCCCTGGGCAGTAGCAATAAAATCTCCTGTCCCATATTAACATCATGATTTATCATTGATATTCATATCACAGATATGAATTTGGAGTCAGAGACACGAGTTTGTATTTGAGGTCTGCCACTTCTAGCTATGTTACTAGATCAAGTTATATAACCACTCTGAGCTTTATATTTGTTCAGTGGTTATAGGGAAGCATAATTGGACCTCCTGTTTGGTTGTTGTGTGGATTGAGTGACATGATGCATGCAAAGTGCTTAGCAAAATGCATTAGTGTCATTAGTGTCCTAAAAGTGGTAGCATACTCTAGCTTTACAATCATTATCTTACCTAACTATTATTTAATTATTATCTAAATCAGCCTTATAATAACCTCATGAGGTAGGCATGATGGTTCTCATTCTGGCATCATTTGTAGCAAAGGCAGGGGATCTATATGAAAAAGAAAGCACATGAATAGATAAATGCATAACATCTTATTTCCTACCTTATTTCAATCGGAGGAGGTGTAGAACTAACAAACCCAGGTAAGGTCTCCAACAACTGTTTCACCCTGCCAAATCTCTGTGTGCCTAAATCCTGACATACTTCCTCTGTCCCCTAAGCCAGGATCCACCTACACCCTCTACCACTGGCTTGGAAATTGAGTCTCCTGCCTAGTTCTTGCCAGGATCATTTTTTGGAAATAGATTCTACTCTGTACTAGCAGCACACAGGGTCCCCATTCTAGCTGTTGCTGGGTTAGGGATATTCGTGTTACACACCTGGTTATTGCATGTGTTAAGTTTAAGACGGGCTGCATAATTTGCGGGACCCAGTGCCCAAGGAAAACATGGGACTCCTTGTTCAAAAAGTATTAAGCATTTCAAGACAGGGACAGCAGAGCATTAAACCATGTACAAGGCCCTTCTGACTGCAGGGCCCTCTGTGACTGCCCAGGTTGCTCACCCAGGAAGCTGATCTCCAATTTAGCTGCAGATCTGCAATTTCACTTGTAACGCATTCCTTTGAAATTGCTCACTTCATTCATTAATCAATTTATTCTTTTAAAAAATATGTTTATGAGCTGCTGCTATGTATATGTCATGCATCAATCTAAGTCTGAAGATATAGCATTAAAAAAAATAAGCAAGGTTCCAACCTGCGTGATATTTAATATTATAGGTCACAAGTTGGAAACTATAGCTCATGGGCCAAATCTGGCTTGCCACCTGTTTTTGTACCACCCACAAACTAGGATTTTTTTTTTTTTTTCATTTTTAAGTACTTAAAGGAATTTTTAAGCCAGGCTTGGTGGCTCACGCCTGTAATCCCAGCAGTTTTGGAGGCCGAGACAGATTACATGAGGTCAGGAATTCAAAATCAGCCTGGCCAACATTGCAAAACCCTGTCTCCGGTAAAATACAAATATTAGCCAGATGTGGTGTTGTGCACCTGTAATCCCGGCTACTCAGAAGGCTGAGGCAGGAGAATCGCTTGAACCTAGGAGGCAGAGGTTGCAGTGAGCCGAGACTGTGCCACTGCACTCCAGCCTGGGTGACAGAGTGAGACTCCATCTCAAAATAAATAAATAAATAAATTTTTAAAAATAATATTTTGTGATGCAAAATTTACATGAAATTCAAGTTTTATAAAATTTCATAAAGTTTTATAAAAATTGTTCCTAAAGTTTTATCAGAATGCAGCTACACCCAGTTGTTTAAATACTGTCTACGGCTGCTTTTGCAAAACAGTGGCAGAATTTAGCAGTTCTGACAGAGACTGGCCTGTAAAATCTAAAATATTTACCAACTGGTCTTTACAAAAAAAAAGTTTGCCAGCTACTATTCTAGGGGTGCAAGAGACTATAGACAAGTGATCAATTAAACAAGATAATTATGTATCCTGATGAAGGCTCTGAAGGAAATACACGGGTGATGAAATCTCATTCCTGCCTTTGAACAGGGTGGGAAGGGAAGACCCTTTGGAGGAGCTGATAATTGAACTGAGTCCTGAAGGACAAAAATCTGCAAGCCATGCCTGTAGTCCCAGCTACTTGGGAGGCTGAGGCAGGAGAATGGCGTGAACCCGGGAGGCGGAGCTTGCAGTGAGCCGAGATTGCGCCACTGCACTCCAGCCTGGGCGACAGAGTGAGACTCCGCCTCAAAAAACAAAAAACAAAAAACAAAACAAACAAACAACAAAAAAAATGTGCCAGCCATACAGAGAGCCAGAAAAAAAAAAAGCCTCCCAGGTAGAGGCAGCAGTGAGATCGATGGCCTAGAGGTGGGAAAAGTCATAGTTTATCCTATGGTTAGAATGAGGTCAACATGGCTGCAGCATCTTGAGAAGGTGGGGAGGATACAAAATGAGACAGAGAGGTAGGCAGGATGTATGGCTCAGGATCTGAGGCCTTGGTGAGGAGCTAGGGCTTTACTCTGAAAGCAAAGAAAAGCTATTAAAGGATTTTAAATAGGGAAGTGGCTTAATCTGATATAAATACTTTTTTGGAAGGCTTCTCTGGCTGTTGTGTGGAGAATGTATTTTAGGGAGGACAAGAATGAAAGAAAAGAGACAAAACTGGACACTATTAGAGTCCAGGAAAGAGATGAAAGTGGTTTGGATTCAGGTGGCACCAGATTTGGAGAAATGTAGAAGTCTTTGGGATATATTTTGAAGGTGGCACCTACCCAACTTGGTGATAAACTGGCGTAGCAACTGAAGAAAAGGGAGGTTTCCAGACTGTTTCCTAAGCTTCTAACTTGATCAACCAAAGGGTTATGGTGGCACCATTAACTAAGATTAATTGATTCAGTAAACATTTATTGACTGCCTACTACGTTATAGTCACTGATCTAGGATATAGTAAATAGCAGTGAATATAACAAAAGAGGCCAATAATCAAATATACACGTAACTATACAAAATGTGAAAGGGTGATAAATGCAATGGAGAAAACTAAAGGACAGAGAGAGGGAGGCAGAGGCCATGGGAGATTTAAGAGGTAAGAGACGGTGCCTGACTATAAAGCACTCCAAATAGAACTTGACTCCAAGTAAAACATGATATTTCTATTTTCCCAGTTAGAATAACCACTCCCTTCAAACTCTGTTTTTGGCTAATTCATACTATTTAATTTAGTTAAACACATATTTTTAAAATCACATATTATATAAACTAATATAAATATAAAAGTATACCTTTAAAATAAATTACATTAAATTTACCATTTCTTTCACTATGTCCATGTCTGTTTTTTAAATTTTATAGAATCAAAAAATTTAATGTATAGTAGTGATATTAATCATCATTACAGATTTGACTTGAGAAGTATTTCTCAAAATCTGTAAAGACCTGAATATAAAGTGAATTTTTTTATTCTTCTAAAATATAATTTGGGATAATAGCTAACTAAATGGATGAATGAATCAATCAATCGATCAGTCGTTACCATGTTCAGATTCATACAATGGTCATCGAGGCGAGTGGAAAAGCACTTACTGGCAGAGTGGAGGAGGAGGCCAGGTAGCAGGCAGCACAAGCACTCCCATTCAGATGTCAGAATACATAAAGGAGATAGAATGTTACCATTTCTATTCTATCTACTCATTTTCTTTTCTTAAAAGATCAAGAAGCAGAGAGAGAGAAATTGGAGGTAGGGAGAGAATTTAAAAATACATTGGAAAGCCCAGGCATGACTTTTGGAAAGTCAAGGTGGGTGCATCGGTTGAGTCCAGGAGTTTGAGACCAGCCAGGACAACGTGATGAAGCCCTGTCTCTACAAAAAATACAAAAATTAGACAGGCACAGTGGCATGCGCCTGCAGTCCCAGCTACCTGGGAGGGTGTGGTGGGACGATTGCTTGAGCCTGAGAGGTCAAGGCTGCAGGAAGCCGTATTTATGCCACTGCACACCAGCCTGTCTTTTTTGAGACCCTGTCTCAAAAAAAATGCATTGGAAAAATTAAAAATGTGCAAGGAAGATGACATATATTTCCTTTAACCCTTTTCCTGTTTAGAAAACAAATGCAGCTCACTGCCAGCGCACACTTAATTTTACATAAACACACTCGTTGAGGCTGAAGCAAATCTGACTGATTTTCAATGTGAAAATAAAATATTGTTCTTGGAGTTACTTTTAAACAGAATTAACGTAAGAATCATCTGAATCATCAGAATAATCTATTTCAGAAAAATTGGATTCATCACATGAATCTTCCGCCAAGAACTGTTCGAGAACAAAGTTGACATCACACGTAGGAATGCTATGTTTTCCAGGATTTGACATTTTTAGGGATCAAGAACGGCTATGTTTGTAAAAGGAAGTACCACCACTAAAAACAGAATGCTATAAATAGAATGATGTCTTTTGTTTCCAAAGTCAATATACTAGAGGGATGAGAAAATAATAACAAAAGCAAGATATTTTGTGTCAAAGTTATCTGGAGGCAAACGCTGAAGCCTCAAGCACTGCCAGCGAGTATTCCCAGGGCAAATGGGAAAGGAATTTTAAGCCATTTTTCTGTTTTTTCTCTTTTTACCCTAAATCAACTTTAAATGCTACTTTTTAACTTACCATTTAAAAAATATGTTATTTTTAATGGCTGCATAGTTTTTCATCTTACCATTTTATTTATTTACTTATTTATTTATTAAAACAGAGTCTCATTCTGTCACCCAGGCTGGGGTGCAGCCGCCATCTCCGGTCACTGCAACCTCTACCTTCCTGGTTCAAGTGGTTCTCCTGCCTCAGCCTCCCCTGTAGCTGGGATTCCAGGCACGTGCCACCACGCTCAACTAATTTTGTATTTTTTTTTTCTTTTTCTTTTGAGATAGAGTCTCGCTCTGTTGCCGAGGCTGGAGTGCAGTGACGCGATCTCAGCTCACTGCCACCTCTGCCTCCTGGATTCAAGCAGCTCTCCTGTCTCAGCCTCTGGAGTAGCTGGGACTATAGGGACCTGCCACCATGCCAGACTAATGTTTGTATTTTTAGTAGAGACAGGGTTTTACCACATTGGTCAGGCTGGCCTTGAACTCCTGACTTCAGGTGATCCGCCTGCCTCGGCTTCCCAAAGTGCTGGGATTACAGGTGTGAGCCAACTCTCACTGACGTTCGATAACATTCTATATCTTTTATGTATTCTGATATCTGAATGGGAAAGGAAAGCTGTGGGTAATGCTTCCAAGGACCTCTACTGTGTGGGTCCTGTATATTTCCTTTACAGAGGTGCTGTGACAATGAAGAAATGTACATATATGCCATTATGGTGTGATATGGTCCAGCTGTGTCTCCACTCAAATCTCATCTTGAATTGTAGCTCCCATAATTCCCACATGTGGGAGGGACCTGGTGGGAGATAATTGAATCATGGGGGTGTTTTCCCTCACACTGTTCTTGTGAATAAGTCTCATGAGATACAGTGGTTTTATAAGGGGTTTCCCCTTTCGCTTGGCTCTCGTTCTATCTTGCCTGCTGCCATGTAAGACATGCCTTTTGCCTTCTGCCATTATTGTGAGGCTTCCCCAGCCATGTGGAACTGTGAGCTCATTAAACCTCTTTTTCTTTATAAATTACCCAGTCTGGGGCCTGTCTTTATTAGCAGAGTGAGAACAGACTCATACATGGTGTCTGGCTCACAGTTGGTTCTCCATACTTGGTAGCTAGGATCACAGGAGGTTGTGTGGCAGACAGAAAGGAGTAGGCCCTTAAGGGGCCGCCAGAGCTTGGTTCAAACCCAGCGCTACTGTTACTTGTCACATGATCTTGGTCAATTTAGTTAACTTCTCTGCTTTTTGTGAACATTACATGGCACCTGTGTAGAGTGGACACTTAGTCAATGACTATTCTAAAAAACGACTTTTCTGATCATTAGTTTAAAGTACAAACACTAAACATGGTTTCTGTTCTTGGGCAGAGCGTATGTGGGAGGAGATGGAGAGGAAGAGGTACCAGGAGGAGACTGGTGAATAAACTGCAAATGCCTACTTGTACCTTGTGTAGAAATAGGTTGTAGAGGGAGAGAAGAAAACAAATACTTTCACTCAGCCATTTTTATCTGAGAACATTGCAGTCATTCTTCAGAGAAGATAAACAGCTGGGAGAATTTGAGTTGGGGGATAGGGCCCAAGATAGGGATGGAAAAGGCCAGGAAGCCAGAGTTACAGGCATGGAGGGTTAGAAGAGGGGCAGCAGAAATGTGCCTGTTTTCCCTTTCTGTTCACACAAGACTTGTAGTCTCCTTCCTGATGAATCAATTGCCTTGTTAATTTCCAGGTTCCGTTTGGTAGAGGCAGCAGTGAGCAATATTGGTTTGTTTTATATTTATAGACATCATCAATCCTTTGATGCCTTTAATCTTTGCTGGGCAATGCAATTCTTTCTGTTATTTCTCATGAAAGGCTAAAAAAAAAAAAACTAACTAAATTATGCCAACCCCTATGTAGGAAAGGGACTGACATTTTGCAAGCAGCAATAATTTTACCACGTTACTACTTGGCAATAATCCTTTTTAGGAGCAGATATTTATATTTGTCTAATCAGAGAGATGGTATTATACTCCATTGACTGATATGTTAAAATTACCTATAATTTCTCCCTTTTCTACACAGAAATATAAGCACTGGATTAAGCCAGGTTTAGTGACAGTTTTACCAAATGAGTGATGTTTTGCAATAAGAAGAAACAGACATAACACACACACACACACACACACACACACACACACACACACACAGGCTTTAGCATTAGAAAAACCACTCTTCACTGCTATATCATTTACTAACTTTGCAGACTTGGGCGATTTGTGACTCATTCAGTTTCTTATCTTTAAAATGGAATAATATTTATAGTCTCCATTAATCTATTGTGAAGATTAAAATAGATCGTTATTTATAAAGCACTTAGCATAGTACCTGACACACTAATTGCTCAGTCAGTGTTAACTTCCTATTTCCCTCCTCCTTCCCTTCCTTTCTTACAACAATCTCTGTGCTCAAGATGATTTGGCTACCAGACAGAATTGAGGAGCAACAAACTCAAAGTCAGAAGACACAGTTTTGCCCTGTATTACTGGAGTCTGTTTAGGTCAATTAGTTCTCTTAACTCTCCTGTCTGTAAATAATGGGGGTAATACTCGTAGTGTCCAGCAACCTAGTTGGTGAGGTATCAGTGGATCAAAAGAAGAAATGAATGAGAAAGTGGCTTTTAAATAAATAATAAGGTCAGATTCCTGTGACATTTTGAGTAATCATCCAGGAACTAGGAAAGTAACTGGTCTTTACTGTAACCACCTTTTAAGTTGTAGGTCACTGTAGGTAGAAATTATTTTGAAGGAGGTTCCCAATGGTAAAAAGTCTCCCAGATGTACCCTTTTACATTCCCACCAGCAGTACAAGACTCCAGTTTCTTCACATCCTCACCAACACATTATCTTTTTTTTTTTTTTTTTTTTTTTATAATTGTTATCCTAACAGGTGTAAGGAAACATTTCATTGTGGTTTTGATTTCCATTTCCCTGATGACGGGTGATATTGAGCATTTTTCACATACCTGTTGGCCATTTGTGTCTTCTTTGGATAAATGTCTATTCAAGTCTTTTTCTCATCTGCTAATTGGGTTTTTGTTTTTTTGTTATTGAGTTGAAGAAGTTCGTTATGTATTTTGCATATTACCTCTTATAAGATACATGGTCTTGAAACATTTTCTCCCACTTCTTGGGTTGCTTTTTTTTTCACTCTGTTGATTGTTTCCTTGCTGTGCAGACTTTATTTTTGGTTTGATGTGGTCTCCCATTTGTCTGTTTTTGCTTTTCTTGCCTTTGCTTTTGGTGTCATATTAAGAAGTCATTGCCAAGACCAATATCATGAAACTTTTTCCCTATGTTTTTCTCTAGGAGTTTGACAGTTTCAAATCTTATGTTTAAGTCTGTAATCATTTTGACTTGAATTTGTTTGTATAACATAAGGTAAGATAAAATGTTACAGCTGCAATGGAAAACAGTATGGATGTTCCTCAAAAAATTAAAAAGAGAAATACCGCTTGGTCCAGCAATCCTATTTATGGGTATATCTCTGAAAGATTGGCCGGGTGCAGTGGCTCAGGCCTGTAATCCCAGCACTTTGGGAGGCCAAGGCGGGCTGATCAAGAGGTCAGGAGTTTGAGACTTGCCTGGCCAACAGTGAAACCCCGTCTCTACTAAAAATACAAAAAATTAGCCAGGTGTGGTGGTGTGCACCTGTAGTCCCAGATACTCGGGAGACTGAGGCAGGAGAATCGCTTGAACCTGGGAGGCAGAGGTTGCAGTGAGCTGAGATCGTGCTATTGCACTCCAGCCCAGGTGACAGTGCAAGACTCTGCCTCAAAAAAACAAACAAACAAACAAACAAAACAAAACAAAAAAAAAACAATCTTTGAAATCAGAATATTGAAGAGATATTTGCACTCCCATGTTCATTGCAGCATTAGTCACAATAAACAAGATTTGGAAACAAACTCAATGTCCATCATGGTATATACATACAGTGGAATATAATTCTGCCTCATAAACATAGGGAATCCTGTCATATACAACAACACAGATGAAGCTTGAGGACACGATGCCAAGTGAAATAAGCCAGTCACAGAGGAACAGGTACTGTATGATACCACTTATGTGAGGTATATAGAATAGGCAAGCTCATAGAAACAGAAAGTGGAATGGTGGTTATGAGGAGCTGGGTGAGGGAGAAGTAAGAAGTTGCATCAGGTATAATGTTTCGGTTATGCCAGATGATTAAGTATACATATCAGCTGGACAACATTACACCTATAATTACCAATACAGTGTTGCACACTTAATTTTTTTTTACCAGGGTAAATCTCAGGTTAAATGTTCTTACCCCAATAATATGCATATAAATAATCTTGGTAAAATTCTGATTCTGATATGAAAAGTTTGCAGTGGAGCCACCAAGAGTCCAAATTTCTAATAGGCTCTCAGGTGATGCCAATGCTGCTGGTCTGTGGACCATATTTTGAGTAGCAAGTGTTTAGTAGGGGTTGACAAATTATGGCCCATGGGCCAAATCCAGCCTGCTGCCTGTTTTTGGATGACTCAAGAACTAAGAATGATTTTCACATTTTAAAATTATTTTTAAAAATCAAATGAAGAATAATATTTTCTACCACATAAGAAATATATGCAACTCAAACTTCAGCATCCATAAATAAAATTTCGTTGGAACGTAGCAACACACATTCCTTAAAGTTTTGTGTATGGCTGCTTTTGTGCTATAACAGTAGACTTAAGTAGTTACAGCGGGGGCTATATGATTTGCAAAGTATGACATATTTACTATCTGGCTCTTTACAGGAAAAGTTTGTCAACTTCTGGAGTAGAGGGTAACTTGGATTCTCAAAGAAGTAAATCATCCTCCAGGGTTTCATTTTTTTTTTTTTTTTCATTTCTATCAGGTTCTCACAGCAGCAGCCTTCTGCGTGTTGGCATTTCTCACCAGACTCAAAGAGTGTGACCCTCTCTTTGTTTTAAGGCACTGTGCTGGGCACATCAAGTTTGCAGTGTTATGTAACTCAGAGTTTACAATGTTATGTAAGTCAGAGTTGCAACGTTACATAAGTCAAAGCCTCCTCTTGTGAGAATTACTGACTGGACTGTGTCATTTTTCCTTGCTCTTATTCAGCCTCACTCCATCATGCTACCAGATGTGCTCATACACATGGATGTTGTCTAATGTGCAGAGGAACACTCTGATTTAAAGTTTAGAAAACAAAAATAAATAATTCTATTTATTAACATTCTTTGAAAATGGACATTGAAATCTACGTATTTCTACCTAAAAACAGATTAATGTAACCTGCTTTAAAATGAAATAATAAAATGGGTCTGTAGAACTTGGATCAGCATGAGAGCTTGCTATCCTCAGATAAGACCCTTCAATCTAATTCTTTATTCATCATGGAGTCTCAGTTTTACCCCTGCCATAAGGGAAAATGACTTCAGGTTTCTGCCCACCTCTGTCACCAAAGTTTGCAAGTCTGAAGTGCTGAAGAACAAATTACCATTACTAAATAAAATTTAAAACTCTGAAAAATGTGAGAAAAATTACTGCAAACCACGCTTTGTAAGTCTGTGCTTCTGAGGTTACGGAGGGCTGCCTGCAGGTACACTAAGATACTTCTTCCTTGTTCAAGGGGATGACAAAAGCTCTGTCATACACAGAGGTTATTTTGAAAATACCTCAAAAATTTAACTTATGAAAAGTCCTGAATCATATCTAAGTACATAAGCCTGGTTTAGTTATTCTTCCTAATGGCTTCAGGTCAAGACTAGTCAACATAATTGTCTCTGGTTTAGGGGATAGTCAGGAAACCATGGCTGCTGGCTTCATTGGTGTATTCTTTATTATTTTTGGCTCTTAACAGCCATAACTGGTTCACACATGTTGACCTAATCTAGCCGTAATAGGGCAGCTTCCTACCAGCTCAGTCCTTGTAGAAATTAAGGTGTTAAGAAAGATTGAGTAACCCACATTTTTCTCTGAGCCCTTGTTTTCATAAGGATACACTGCTTTTTGTTTCAGGTACTTTCATGGTTAATAAAATTGTCATTTAAAAATAAGTAGAGTAAAAATAAATAAAAATTTAAAATTATTTATTAGCTAATTCTGGTACTCATTTGGTACAATGACCCTATGAAATA
The DNA here is from genome assembly GCF_008728515.1 of Papio anubis. Classification (NCBI taxonomy): domain Eukaryota; kingdom Metazoa; phylum Chordata; class Mammalia; order Primates; family Cercopithecidae; genus Papio; species Papio anubis. The sequence continues at coordinate 30,476,430 of NC_044987.1, read as the reverse complement.
AGTGTGATTTTTCCATAATGGTTCAGTACATTGCTCAAAGTCATGCAATTATTTCATGGAAAAGGCAAAATTTAAACCCCACGCTCAGTGACTCTGGGACTGATACCCTTTAATTTGAATGTATGTTTTTTCCTTACAGAGTAACTCTCAAATCCCATTGTTAGAGCTGTCACATAGACCTGGAAAATTCTACAGGCTGTCTCACCTTCTTAAAGAGTCATAATGCATACCAGCTTAGTAACAGCTCCAGGCTTATTAATGGCTTCCTTATATAAATCTATGTGTATTTGTTTACCCCTGCATTTCTCAAATTTATTTTCCCACAGACCCCATCCTCCTACCACTACCTTTCTTAACACAAAGACTACTAACAGTCTGCAAAACACATTTTGGGAAATATTACAGTCATTCAGCTCCTGTTGTTGATACTATAGGGATGTGAAATCAATTCAGAAAAAATATTCCAGGACAAAAAGAGAGGGAGAAGGAGAAAGAAGAAGGAGAAGAAGGAAGAGGAGGAGGAAGAAGAGGAGGAGGAGGAGAAAACAAGAAGACAAAGAGAAAAAAAGAAAATGCTGTATCTTGAGTGAATTGAAACATGGAAAGAGGGAGGAAGGAAGGGCATATTATGGCTAAAAACATTCTTCTGGCAAATCACTCATTTATATTCACCAATATAAATTGAGTTTTAATATGCCAATATTTTGTAGCAATTAATAAAAAAGGTTTGGCAAGCAGACAGAACATCTTTCAGCATGTTTTAAGTTCCTGATGGAAGGATACCAAGATTCGGAAGACACAGCCTTTTTCCTCTATGGGATCATAATGTATTATGACACAGAAGACAAGGATACAGATAGTATCAGTAGCACAGACTGCATGACAAGTGCCCCTAGAAATGTACAGGGTTCAAACTTGGGCTCTATAAATTCCTGTGTGTCCTTAGGCAACCTACTTAAAGTATCTGTGCCTCAGTTTCCTCATCTGTAAAATGATAATAATAGGATGACCTACTCCATAGGGTTGTTGTGAAGATTAAAGTACTCAGAACATTCCGCACATTCAGTGTGCTTTATAAGTGTCAATTATTATGTTTTATATGACTATTTTGAAACAAATTTGTAAAAAAATTAGAAATCTGAGAAATAGAAAAAATCCCTAGGAATGCCATGAAAGAGTAAGCTGGATGAAGGTAGGAGTGCATGACCTCTGAGTAACCAGTCTCACATGTTTGTCCCAAACTGTGTGTGAAGAGAAGGAAGACTGGGCAGACTTCAGCATCTGAATGGCTGGAAGGAGCTGTCATTCTAGAATTGGGATTTGGCGGCATATAGAAAGTAACCAGAAAGACCAAGTATCCCAAGGATATTGTGACTAGAGCTGTGAGCAGGCTGAGCTGGAAGTGGAATGGAGGGAACTAGACCATGAAGAAACAGCATGCTTACAATGATCCAAGATATGGAACTCACCTACCCTTTACTGTCAATTCAGTAGTTTTGCACTGATCCCATCTAGCTGCATATCTGTAAGGAGAGGAGGAGGAATGCAAAGCCAGAAGACCACTGTGGAGTACAAATGTGGAAGAGAATCCTCTAAGAATTAGAAGATTGGTCTTCATTTCATCTGATAAAAGCAAGAAATATGTGCAGTCATACTGAAATTCTGTTTGTATCTCTTGTTGGCAGAGGGTGGTTTCTCATTGTTTGTCCCACAGATGTGTCTGGAAATTGCCAACCAATTAAAACGCACGAAGTTAGCAAAACTGGTTACTCATTTTCCCAAAAATGTATACTGAATGTGTTGTAAATGAACTTGATTTAGAAAGTTCAGTGAAGTATACAGATTCCAGTTACTGGTAATGACTTAAAATAAGGCAATAAAAATGCCACAGCTGAGTATGGTTTTTACCCTTTAATTTTAGTTCTTGATGTGGCTCACTGAAAACTATAATTGAAATGACTGGTTGAGTTATGACTGCCAAACTCTGTCTTTGTTAATGTCAAAGTAAAAGAAGGTATGAGGCTAGGGGTTGGGGAATGAGAGGAAGCAAGGGGAAGGGATGGGATGGGAGAGTCTGTTGTGGATCTGGATTTTTTTTTTTTTTTTTTTTTTTTTTTTTTTTTTTTTTTTAGACAGAGTCTCATTCCGTTGCCCAGGCTGGAGTGCAGTGGTGTGATCCCGGGTTACTGTAACCTCCGCCTCCCAGGTTCAAGCAACTCTCCTGTCTCAGCCTCCTGAGTAGCTGGGATTACAGGCATGCACCACCACCCCCAGCTAATTTTGTATATTTAGTAGAGACAGGATTTCACCATGTTAGCCAGGCTGATCTCAAACTCCCAACCTCAGGTGATCCTCCTGCCTCAATCTCCCAAAGCGCTGGGATTACAGTCGTGAGCCACCGTGCCTGGCCTGGATCTGTATTTCTTATCAGAATTAGTGGTGGGTAAATCCCTGGGGTTTCTTTATAATCTGTCCAGGACTAGATTCTCTGTAATATCAGCTGATTCACAATATAATTGCTTTCTATTTTAAAATATCTCTACTTAAGCAATGTTATCACTCCTTGCAACATAAAATGTACAATAATTGTAAGAGAAATTTGACTGCTTCTCTACATTCACATGGGTTCATGTATCAAGAGAATAAAGAGAAATTTATCCCAGGGGATTTTATAATAAATTACCAGAGAAAACTGAAACAGAATGCTGAAAGTAAAGCAATAGAAAACTCCAAAAAATAAAAATAATATGTAATGAAAACAACTCTAAAATATATGTAACGAGAGCACAAAAAGCAATGTCTCCAAAGGTCAATTCCTTTGTTAGTGGTTCTTAACTGGGATGATGTTAAACATACTGCAGTGTATAGGACAGTCCCCGACAACAAAGACTTATTCAGCCCCAAATGTCAGTTGTGCCAACGTTGACAATTACTGCTTTATATCAAGCAGAATTTCTCCAAAATGTTTTTCTAGCTGGAGAAAATGATGCTGATATACTGTCTAGGCTCTTCACAAACTTAAAAACAAATTTTTAAACAGTATTGGTACCATATTATTATATAGAAATTGCAATAAAAATGAATGTACAGATTAATGAATTACTACATAGTGCATATTTACATAACCACCACCCAAGTCAAGAAATAGAACATTTTCAACCTAGACTTCACCCTTTCCCCTCAGCACTTCTTGGGTATTGTGACTCCTTTTCTTCCTCTCATTCTCTTTTCTTGGTTCATAGGTTTTCTTTGTAAATTACCATGCAATTATTCACCCCCATACACTTTAGTTTTACCTATTTTGGAACTTTAAATGGAATCATACAGTATGTATTCTTCTGTGTGTTTCTTCATTCATCATTTTGGTGAGTTCCATCCATGCATGTAACAGTAATACATTCATTTTCATTGCTCTGTGATATTCTGTTGTATTATCACAATTCATTAATTCTATTATATATGAGCATTTGCATTGTTTTCAGTTTGAGGCTATTGCAACTAATGTTGCTGTAAACATTCTTGAATATACACTCTGATGCATACAAACTGTTCTATTGGGTTTAGATCTAGGAGTGGAACTACTAGCCCATAGGGTATGAGGATATTCAACATTAGTAGATAACATCAAATTCTTTTCCTGAGCAGATGTAAAAACTTATGCTTCCACATGAAGTACTGGAGAGTACTAGTTGTTCTACATTTTTTCCAGCTCTTGGTATTGTCAGTCTTTCTCATTTTAGCCATTCTGATGTTATGCAGTAATATAATATTATGGCTTTAATATGCATTTTTCTGATTTCTACAAGGGTTGAGTACCTTTTCACATGGTTATTGGCCATTTAGATATCTTTGTTTGTGAAGTGCCTCTTCAGGTCTCTTGCCCACTTTTTCATAGGGATGTCTCTTTCTGAATGGTTTGTATTTCTTTATATATTCTTGGCATGAGCCCTTTGTTGTTCATTAAGCTGCATATGTTTTCTGCTAATCTGTAGCTTGCTCTTACTCTCATAATCACATTTTTTTTTTAACAAACAGAAGTTCCTAACCATAATATGGTCAGTGCAATGTATATATCTTTTTATAACCCATTTAAGATGAGCTGATGTTGATGGATTGTGTGGGACAGGAGTCTGCCTATATACCAATTTATCTATTTACTTGCACAGTCTTAATAATATTTATTGAAATAACTGTCCTATGTTAACTTCAGTGACATGGTTATCATAAATTAAGTGCCTATAATTATGTAGAGGCTATTTTTGGCCTTCAGTGCTGTTTCAGTGGTGTGTCAATTTTTGAGGGAATACCACACTGTCTTAATGACTAAAGCCTTATAGTAATCTTAGCATCTGTACAGCAAGCCTTGACATCTTCTTCCACAATGTCTCAGTTCTTCTTGGCCCTTTTATTTTCATGTATATTTTTAAAATTAGCTTTTCAGTTTTTATATACATACATAAACTCCTCACACAAATGCACATTTTAGAAATGATAGATTCCATTGTATTTAATCTGTAACTTCTTAGTATTAAGTTTTCCAATCTATAAAATGATATATATCTTTCCATTTGGAAAGGTTTCCTTTAATTTATCTCAACAATATTCTATAGTTTGCTGTATAGAGTACTAAGATAACACCTAGTGTAGAGTTGTCAACTCAGACTCACATGAATCAGATCTTATTCAATGGCAAACATTCCTAATAGTTCCAAGGATACAAGACTCAGGCAAAGCATTCTTCCTTTGGAGAAATCCAAAACCATCAGCACAGCTTCCCAAAGATTCTTCCTCTATTGTTTTCAGACATGGTCTGGTTCGGATTTAACATTTGATGTTAGAATTGCAACAATTCAGTCCCACCTTCAGGCTGCACAGGTAATTCTAGTTCTTTTGCTATTCCTACCATACCCGCGGTGACTCCTCTATTGAAGTCTTGAATTCCACAAAGTCATCCACTGAGGGTTCGAATCAACTTTTTCCAAAATCTAGCTAATTTTATATTTTGACTTCCTCCAATGAATTATAAATATTCTTAATGGCATCTAGAATGATAAAATCTTTTTAGAAGTTTTAAATTTATTTTGCTTAGGTCCATCAGAAGAATCATTATCTGTGGCAGTTATAGATAACAAAATGTATTCCTTAAATAATAAAACTTGAAAGTCAATATTACTGCTTGATTCACAAGCTACAAAATGGATATTACGTTGGCAGGCATACAAGTAACATTTACGTCCTTGTACATCTTCACCGGAGCTCTTTGTATGACTAGATGCATTGTAAATGAGCAGAAATATTTTTAAAGGAATTTTTTTTTTTTTCTGAGCAGTGGGTCTTAACAGCAGGCTTAAAATATTCAGTTAACCATACTGTAAGCAGATGTGCCATCATTCAGGCTTTGTTTTTCTATTTCTAGAACACAGGCAGAGTAGATATAACATAATATTTAGGGATCTTAGGATTTTTAAATCCCCTTTAAGTGATCTTAGAATTTTAAAAGAATCTTTTTTTTTTTTCTGAGCAGTGGGTCTCAACAGTAGGTTTAAAATATTCAGTTAACCATACTGTAAACAGATGTGCCATCATTCAGTCTTTCTTGTTCTATTTCTAGAACACAGGCAGAGTAGATATAGCATAATTTTTATGGATCTTAGGATTTTTAAATCCCCTTTAAGTTGAGCATTGGTGTCAACTTAAAATCACCAGCTACATTAACCCCTAACAAAAGAGTCAGTTTGCCTTCAAAGCTTTGAAGCCAGGCATTAATTTCTCTCTAGCTGTGAAAATACTAGATGGCATCGTCTTTCAATAGAAGGCCATTTTAGCTACATTGAAAATCTGTTTTTTAGCATATCCACCTTCATCAATGATCTTAACTAGATCTTCTGGATAACTTGCTGCAGCTTCTATATCAGCACATATTGCTTTATCTTGTACTCTTATGTCATGGAGATGACTTCTTTCTTGAACCTCATGACCTACCTCTGCTAGCTTCAAACTTTTCTTCTGAAGCTTCCTCATCTCTCAAAGCCTTCACAGAATTAAAGAGAGTTAGGGCCTTGGTGTAGATTAGGTTTTGACTTAAGAGAATATTGTGGTTTGTTTGAACTTTCATCCAGAACACTCAAACTTTCTCCATATCAGCAATAAGGCTGTTTTGCTTTCTTATTATTTGTGTGTTTACTGGAGTAACACTTCTAATTTTCTTCAAAAACTTTTCCTTTGAATTCATAACTTAGCTGTTTGGTACAAGAAGTCTCGATTTTGGCCTGTTTAGCTCTCAACATGCCTTCCTCACTGAGTTTTTATTATTTCTAGATTTTGACTTAAAGTGAGACATATGAGTCTCCTCCTTTCACTTGAACACTTAGAGGCCATCGTGGGATTATTAATTGGTCTATTTTAATGATATTGTGTCTCAGGGAATAGGGAAGCCACAGGAGAGGGACAGAGATGGGAGAGCGGCCAGTTCGTGGAACAGTCAACACACACACATTTATCAATTAAGTTTACTGTCTTATATAGCCATGGTTTGTGGTGCACCAAATAATTTCAATAGTGACTTCAAAGACCACCAGTCACAGGTCTCCATAACATACATAATAATAATGAAAAAGTTTGAAATACTGTGAGAATTACCAAAATGTGATACTGAGACACAAAGTGAGCACAGGCTGTTGGAGAAATGGCACCAATAGACTTGCTCTACGTGGGGTTGCCAGAAACCTTCAATTTGTGGAAAAGCACAATAAAGCAGGTGCAATAACATGAATTATGCTTGTGTTTGACTCATAATTATTTCCTGATCATTTATCTTTTTCTCTAAGCCTTTTTCTTATCATGAGCCTTTTATTTCAAAATATTCTCACTGAATATAAATTCTCACAGTTATGACTTTAAATTGCACACAAGCTACAGATTCAGCTCAAATTTTTATTTCTTCATGAAACTTGTATAGATTGTCAGCTCCATGATCTCTTCTGTCTATACTATCCTGACTAGCCACAATAGTGGCCATGTTATTGCAATATTCTTCATATTGATGGGACTGCTGACACCAAACAGCAAGTAAATGGTGGACACGGTTACAGCCCAAATTGTTTGACTTAGCCTAGCAGTCCTCCCATTAGAATCCTAGTGCTTCAGTGATGTCCCTCACATTCATTTTATACAGGCCATCAACTGACCCAATAGGAAGCTGATACTGACCTGAAGTTCAAGTGAAGCATGCACAGTGAGGAATGAGGAGAGAGGAATTCTTGTGTTTGTGTACAAAAATTAAGCTTTATCTTCTAAGGCACAAACAAAAAAACCTGTGAATGAAGCAACTTTTCTTCTTCCAAACCTGAGGAATGAACTTTTCCACCTGGTCTGGGAAGAAAAGGGTTTATGTTTTCCTCACTAGCAAAAAGAGAAGCCAGTCACTTCTCAGAATTGAAGATAATCCTTTTCATTTTGATAAGCCCCTGGTCTTTAGCTGCAGAATTCTGTCCTTTACTCTCCTATTAAACAGTATTTTAAATAAAATCACATTATCTTAATATGTGGGATTGTTTGGCTCTCCACCTTAAGCTCAATTCTGCAGCTTCCTTTCTAACAATCATGTCAGTGATTGATTGGAAAAGGAAGCAGGATACAGAAGCAGCTTATAGGCGTGCTGATACAGCTCTCATAAATGGTGGAGTAATCAAGATTTAATCACAAAACATCTATAATGAGGGTTTGAGAGAGCCTATTCATGAGTATGAATCTTTCTTCACTAGACTGTCTTACCAAATGCCGCGGGAGCACTGAGGAGACTCTATTTATGGCTCATTAATAAAGATTGCTTTCTAAAATGCATGTATTTTACATAGTCATGAAGATGAGGGGATTTTTAAAGGAACTGTATCATTGAAAATGATTGATGTGTCTGAACAGCAAGGATTCCATTCTTAACTCAACTGAGATCTTATATTTGAATAATTCCTGCAAGTATATCTTATCTGCAAATATATTTTTGATTGGTAATAAATAATACTAGATATTTAGTTTTTGGCTTACAGAATGATCTGATATGATCCTCTGTCTTTTATATATAGTCTTGATTGGTATTCCAAATAGTCATGTTGAGAAATCGCAAAAGAAATTGTCTGACATATCACCTGAGGGGATAATGTGAAGAAACTGCAGACAGTGGATACAACAGACACTCTGGCAGATAGGGAATGTGAGAAAAATACACTTTTTCTCTGTGTTTGGGAGCAGTGACAGGAATTTATTTTCTATTTTCTACGTCCTTTATCAAAAACTGATCCAGAAACCTCTCAAAATTTTCTGTTTAACAGTTTGTAGAATGGTACTATTAAAAATTCTTTTACCGGCCAGGCGTGATGACTTCACCTATAATCCCAGCATTTCGGGAGGCTGCAGTAGGCAGATCACTTCAGTCCAGGAGTTCAAGACCAGCTTGGGTAACGTGGCAAGACCCCCGTCTATTAAAATAAAAAAAACTTTACAAACATTTTCCAAAGCTGTGTGAGTTCTGAAGAATATTTCCAAGTTAAAAGATAATCATTGATCTTGCCATTTGACTATCAGACTATCAGTTTATTAATAATCACTGTTACATTTTTTACCATCCCTGTGATGACTACGTCTGTCACTACTGCCTACACGACAACTGCCAGCTGTCATCACTGGGGATTCAGCATGTTACCATTGTGCTTTACATGCATTATCTCATTTAATCCTTGTAATACAGGGAGTAGGCATATTATGGCCCATTGATATGTAAGAAATCAGAGATTTAGGTAATTTAAGTAACTTAGAAATGTAGCTAGGTAAAAAATGGCAGTGCCAGGGTTTGAACCAACACATTCTAATTCAAAACCCAAAGTTTTTACTCACTCATATATTCTGCTTCTAATCTGCTATGGGGTTGAAAACCAAGTGGTCAAGCTTATTAGAATCGTGTCTAAATGTAAAGTATATAATTGCTGCATTAGGTTTAAGAGAGTCTCCTGAAAGGAACATTTCTAATCTTTAGAGCACTGGTTTTCAGCCACTGTTGGGGAAGGCAGAATTATTAGATCTATGAAACTATACACATTATATATATATATATATATATCAAAAATATATATTACAATACATATATTACTATAATGTGTATATTTAAAGATACCAACTGATTTAAATGTGTGAAAGAATTTGTAAACTGTTTTATTTATTAGTGGAAGAAAACACAGTTTAGTGATGTGGTTAAGTACAGAGACTCTGGAGCCCAGACTGCCTGGGTTCAAACCCTGGCTCTGTCACTTTCTAGCTGGGTGGTCTTGCTTAAGTTACCCAATCTCTCCACCTCTCAGTTTTCTCATATGTAAGATGAATTTAACAATAGTAAAGATAAACTTATTTTATCTTCACTAACCTCATGGAGCATTGGTGAAGATAAAATAAATTAAAATTTGTGTAACACTTAGAATACTTTCCATTTTCCATAGTAAGCACTTTGTGGATTTTTGGAAGACAAATGCTAACTACAAACCATCTCTAGGAGGTCTGCAACTAATTTCTGGATTATCTTGAAAATGATGAGCACCACTGCTCTAGAAGAGATGCACTGAGACATCTTGCTGGTTGTTTCAGAGACCCATTTGACATCCTTCTAGATTACTACTTGTGCTTTTCATAAGTTCTCAGTGCTGGACATATATCCTATATAAAAGTAAGATGCTATTCAACAGCATGTTAGAAATTCAGAGGAATATAATTTGTACTTGGATGCTGAGTCAAAGTCAATGAAAATGACACCATCTTTGGAGATTAACATTTAACGTAAAGGCAACATTATAGACATAGTTTAAACACCATGGACAAAGAGAAAATTTAAGGAAATAAATTTTTCTGCTTTTACTGTTTTATTTTCATGTTTGGAGAAGTAGACTATTATTCTCATTTCTTTTTGTTTCATTAAAAAAATGAAAAGTCCAGCTTATATAATGTAGTTAAACCCTGCTCATACATACATATAAAAATAATCCTCTCATCAAGTGAATTTTGAACTCAGGATCTCCATTAATTGCTATTTTTCTTCTCAAATGGAAACTTGTCCAAGATTTAAATGCTATTTGATAAGTCCTTGCATTTATTTGTATTCAGAGATTCTGTTGCAGTCTACTAAAAGCCATTTCTTGGCAGCCTTGGGTAATTGCACATGAAAAGTCTCCAAGAATAATTTTTTCCCTACAGGAAAGTGAGGAAAGATACTGCTGAAGCTGGGTAGAAAGATCCCAACCCAGGCAAATAAGAGAATAATTAAAGGCATAAGATACGATTTGACAATATCACATCTCATGAAAATTAGAGGACCCTAGGATTGTTTTTAAAAACCCTCACTTTTACACACACACACACACACACACACACACACACACATGCACACACCAGTCCAAATTTGGAACAGGAAAAAAAAATCAAGGCTGTACATTACTCAGACACTAGCATCCCAAAGCCTGAGTACTGAGGCATCATTTTGTACAAACTTCACTTGGGTGAATTGAGTGTCCGATGGGATTTGTTCACAGAACCTGAACTATAAGTGGGAACTCGGGGAGGTGAGACAAAGAAAATGCTAAACACTTTCTACTTACATTTTTTTCTCACATGAAAGAATAATACACTCGTCTTTGATGCAGAAAAGGAAAACAAAAAAATGTGCATTTGATCTACATTAGAAAAAGATGTCTGCTTGTGTGGGTGAGGGAGCCCCAAAAGGGATAGTCCCAATGTCACCATCGTGTCTTCTGTTATTATTTACATTATGTTTTGTGGCTACAAGGATACCATCCTCAGTGTTAAAAACAATGGTGCACTACTTCCAAACAATTTCTTCAAGACATCACCAAAAAGTTTCTTTTCTATAATTTCACACAATCTCCTTCTACAAAACATAAAAGGAAGGAACACTTCTCAATTCATTTTATGAATATTTTTACTCTGATAGCAAAACCAGATAAAAACACCAAAAAGAAGCCAGATAAAAATGAAAGAAAACCAGGGACCAATATTTTGCATGTATATGGATATGTTGAAATCCTTGACAAAATATTAGCAAACAGAATTCAGCAATATGCAAAAACAATTTTATACCATGACCAAATGGGGTTTATTCCAAGGATGCAAGACTGGTTCAACATTTGAAAAACTCGACCTATATAATCCACTATATTAGCAGGCTAAAGAAAAAAACTCACATAATTATATAAATGGATTCAGAAAAATAATTCAACAAAATTCAACACCCATTTATGATAAAAACTCTTAGAAAACTAGAAATAAAGGAAAACTTACTCAACTTGATAACGAGCAAATATTGAACTCCTCAGCTAACATTATACCTAATGGTGCAAAACTGAATGCCTTCCTCCTAAGATCAGGAAAAAAGCAAGGATGTAGCTCTTATATCACTCTTACTCAACAGAATACTAGAAGTTCAAGCCAATGCAATAATGCAAGACAAGGAAATTAAAGGCATACAGATCAGAGGGGAAGAAATAAACTGTTCCTATTTGTAGATGATTCCATCATCTATATAAAAAATCCCAAAGAGTCTATTAAAAAAAACTCTAAGAACTAGTTAGTGAATAAAGCAAGGTTGCACTATAGATCAATACGCAAAGTCAAATGTAATTCTATATACTAGCAATTAACATGTGGACACAAAAATGTTAGAAAAGTAACATTTACAATTGTTCAAAAAATGAAATACTTTAGTGTGTATTTGGAGAAAACATGCACAGGACATTTACACTGAAAACTGTAAAGTACTGATGAAAAACATCACAGAAGACCTATAAAGTAGGCAAACATATAATGCTGCTGGACTGAAAGACTCAACGTAATAAAAATATTGACTTTTCCCAACTTGGTATACAGATTTAACACAGTTCCTCTCAAATTCCCTGCAAGACTTTTTATAGGTATAGACAAGATTATTTTAAACCTTATGTGACAAAACAAAAGAGCTGGAATAGTTTTAAAAATTGATAAAGAAGAAAGTGGGATGAATTAGTCTACCTGATTTTTAGACTTTTCTTATAGCTACAGTAATCAAAACTGCATGATATTGGCAGAAGGATAAACATAGATCAATGGATCAGAGCAAGGAATCCAGAAATAAACCTACTCAATCTTTCCAACTATTTTTTGACAAAAGTGGTAAAGCAATTGACTGGAAGAAAGATAGCCTTTTCAACAAATGGTACAAAAAAAAAAAAACTACCAAAAGCAAAAAAAAAAAAAAAAAAAAAAAAAAGAAAAAGAAAAAAAAAAGAAAAGAAACACAAAACCAAAAAACAAATGAAAAAACAAACAAAAACCCCTCAAACCTCAAAAAAAAACCCCAAAAAACCTCAACTTAAGTATATAAAAAATTACTTAAAATTGAGCATGAAATTAACTGCAAAACATAAAACTATAAAATTTTTAGAAGAAAATACAGGAGAAAATCTTTGGAACCTAGGGCTAGTCAAATAAGTCTTTGCTTAGACTTGACACCAAAAGCATGATCTGTAAAAGAAAGAATGAATAAATTGTACTTTTATCAAAGTTAAAAACTTTTGCCCTATGAGACACTGTTAAGAGTATAAGAAGGCAAGCTACAGAGAAATATTTTCAAACTTCGTGTCCAACAAGGACTCACAAATACAAGGAACCCTTTGAACTCAACCACTGAAGGAACAAATGATACAATTTGAAAATGGACAAAAGCAACGAAGAGACACTTCACTAAAATGCATATACAGATGGCGAATAAGCACATAAAAAGATGTAGAATATCAGTAGCCATCAGAGGTATGAAAACTAAAATAACAATGAGATATCAATACACACCTATGAGAAGGGCTAAAACAAAAAAAATAAAAATAAAAAATCTAATGACAACACTAAATGCTGGTGGAGATACAGAGACACTGGACCACTCATACATTGATAGTATGGATGTCAAATGGCACAGCCACTCTGGAAAAGTTTGCCATTTCTTAACAAATGAAATCTGCAACTACCATATAACCCAGCAAGTTCACTTCTGGGCATTTATCTCCAAGAAATGAAGAATTGTATTCACACAGAAACTTGTGCATGAATGTTTATAGCAGCATTACTCAGTAGTCCCATACTGGAAACAACCCCATATGTCTTTCAGTGGGTAAATGGTTAAACAAAGTGTGGTACGTCCATATGATGGAATATTACTTAATAATAAAAAGGAATGAATCATTGGTACACATAACAACCTCTAGAGAATTGTGTTGAGTGATAAAAGTCAAACTCAAAAGGTTACATATTGTATAATTCTGTTTACATAAGTCTGGAAATGACAAAATTATAGATATGGACAATAGGTTAGTGGTTCAGGGTTAAGGAGATAATGAAAGTGGGGAGGAGGGAGTGGGTGTGGCTATGAAAGGGAAAAATGAGTCCAAAATGATGAAAGTGCTCTCTGTACCTTGATCTTTTCAATGTTGAAACCCTGGTTGCGCTATTGTACTCTACTTTTGCAATAAGTTACCACTGGGCAACACTAGGTCAAGAGTATATGGAATTTTTCCATATTACCGTATTACTTCTTGCAATTGCATGTGAATCTACAATGATCTCAAAATAAAAGGTTCAATTTTTTAAAAATTTTTCTTTTTTTTTTTTTTTTTTTGACACAGAGTCTTGCTCTATCACCCAGGCTAGAGAGCAGTGGCACGATCTCAGCTCACTGAAGCCTCCGCCTCCAGGGTTCAAACGATTCTTCTGCCTCAGCCTCCTGAGCCTGCTGGGACTAGAGACACCTGCCACCGTGGCTGGCTAATTTTTGTATTTTTAGTAGAGATGGGGTTTCACTATGTTGGGAAGGCTGGTCTTGAACTCTTGACCTCAAGTAATATGCCTGTCTTGGCCTCCCAAAGTGCTGGGATTACAGGCATGAGCCACTGTGCCCAGCCAAAAAAAAAAAAAAGTTTTCGTCCTTATAATAACACAAGGGTATGTTATTGGCAAGCCCTCTGTATGGCCCAATGATTAGGTAGTAAGTAGTCTACTACATTTTCCTCCCTCCAGCAAAAATAAACTCTGGTAATTTCAAGTGACTTTGAGAGGTTGTTTCTCCATTGTGTTTCCTACCCAACTACCCATTGTCTTAAACCTAAGGGGCTATGCCAGATATTATAAGATGAAACTGTCCAGGGTAGTGTTGTGATTATATTTGGCGTTAACTTTACCTAACACTGAGGAAAAAGCAACCAGTCATTTTATTTAGGAATCCGTTACCTTATTTTTTTTTGGGGGGGTGGGGCTTTTTATTTTCAGTGTTATATTGTGATATAATTATCAGATATTCTGAAGAAATTATAAGTAATAATAATATAATATTTAAACTTCAGAAAAATTATTTGAGCCTGAAAAGAGGTTGTGTTTTTAAAGAAAAGGAGTACAGTGGTTGTTTTGCTGATAGTTGTGCTTTTGGAAAGATTGTGGGTTGTCCAGATGACAGTGCTAGGACAGTGTCCTTAAGTCGAGTGTGAGAACGGGAAATTCATTCTGGGTCATTCAGAGTCATTGGAGAATTGTTATCAGACGTTTTAAAATTGCTTCCAGACCAATCACCATTGCCATCATTTTTATCATCACATACTTAAGGAAAATTTCACAATCTGTGTGGCTTTCATAGCAGTGCAAGAAATACTTACAAGGCCAAGTGATTGTGTTCACATGAGAAATTGTTAAATGAATTGTATTCATTAATGAAATATCTGTTTAATCCATTAAAGGTACATAATCATAAATAGAAGATGATGTTAAAAGTGCCAGCAAGGCACCTCTACTACAACGTAGGTTTTTTTTTTAAGCCTATAAGAAAAGTTCATGGCCAAGAAATTTTCAAATTTTGTATATAGAAAAGTATTTTTAAGTTATAATAATTTACATGGTAATTAAACTAAAATTAATGAAAGGCAAATCAATTTCTAGGGGTAAGTAAAGCAACATCTTGTTGGTAGGGAAAGGAAATATATGATACACATATTTTATACAATGATGGTGAAAAGCAACACAAAGATCCAAATAACACTGAGTATAACCATGATTCTGCTCTGGTTTATGAAAGGATGTTAACCTTGAGACTTTTAGAACTGGGAAAAATAAAATATACCCGAAAGAGCAGAGGACAAATAATAGGAATGAAAGTCTTTTTCTTGAGTTTCTTTAGTTTGTAAAATGTGCTTTATCATTTCTCACCTGGGTATTAAGTCTTACATCAAGCTGAAGAGCTACTAGAAAGAAGGAACCAAACAAACAAACAGCTTTTCAAAAGAGCAAGTTAGTTGTGTACATCTGAACACTATTTTGTAGGTGCCAAATTACAATGGCTATAGCATAGAAAAGTAAGCCTTCAGAAAATATGAATTTTTCCCAATCCTCAGAACTGAAGGAAAATTGCTCTGCTTTCACCTTGCATACTGAAAACAAATTCCCATTCCCTCTTTCTCTGTCTCCCTCCTCTGTGTCACACACACACAGGTGCATACACACCACTGTGGATAATTCCTTCTCTTTTTAGCTTGCATTGTATCCTGCAGGCTACTGTTTCCTACTTGCTCACAATCAGAACACAGCTATAATTTTCACTTTACATTTACAGAGCATTTAATATATTTTAAAGTCTTCGTAAGTGTATTTCATTTAATGCCCATAGTACATATCTTATAGGGCTGAAAATGTTGACCTAGTTCACAGTCAACAAAAGAGAAATAACTTGTGCCTCCCACAAGATGCAGGGTCCTCCAAATCTGCACTTTGTGATTCCTGTTTATGGAGATGATTCTCAGGTTTCTATTTGAAACCTCCAACCCGGGCTCCCGGAGAGGCCCGTCTTAGAAATGTGTTCCGTGTGCGTGTTTCATTTGCACTTGACTCGTGTACCTAAACCTCGATGATTCTCTCTTCACCTCTGGTTTCCATACTGTGTTAATGTGTGGCACCTTTCTCCCTAGAATCCAGATACACACCTCAGCTTCTTCTTGGCTCTTACTCTTTGTTCTTTTTCACATTTTATTCAATCACTTGCTGAATCCTGCAGATGACATGTTTTCTTTACAAAACACCTAGACTTGATTTCCTCATTGTCATTCCCACCACTCCCTCCTACCATCTAGATGTTTGTTGCCTCTCCCAAAGGTTGCAGTAAGTAGTCTCTTCAATATCTTTTCTCCTATTTCAGGACATCCACATGCTGCTGAACACTCTCCTAATCAATACCTTCAGCATCTCTCCATCAATGACAGAGTTGAGCACACACTCCTCATCCTCCTGATCAATACTCTAGCTTATCTTTTCTTCAGGCTGAACTGTACATACCCTAGTCATCTGTCAGACTGCAATCCTGGCTTTCCGAAAAACATACTCTCCAGTGTCTTTCTTGTCTCTCTTTGCTCCTGCTCTGTATGTGAATTAACCTGCCGAACTCCACTGCCCAACTTCTCCTTTGGAAATTGATTCCAGCCTCAGAGACCAGTTTTAAAGGCCAGGCCCTCCATGAAACCTCTGCCTATTCTCTGCTGGACCCCTGCCACACCCTCTCAATTCCTCTCCAATTGTAAGTTCCATCTTATTACACTCATTTGTGTGGATGTCTTCTCCTTCCTTCTAGATTGCAAGCTTCTTATAAATTTGCCATTATATTTTCCCAGACATCCAGGACTGAGAGCTCTGTATAATGGAGATTGCATACTGATATAATTAAAGTAAGTTGAATTAAAGTAGAGGTAGCATTGAACGTTTTACTTTTATTTTACTGAATGGAATCACCTTTCTCTTTGCTTTCAAAAAGAGCTTCAGAAAGTGCTGCTTCACTGGCACTAATACACATTTTTAGTTTCCACAGAAGATTATTATATTTGAGTATATATATGTAGAGTTGTGTGAAGCTGGGATATCAGTTATGTCAACAAAGGGCAGGAAAACATTACAAATGTACATACTAGTTTCTATCATCAGCAAATATTCATTTAACACCATTAATCCAAACATACTATTTAATGTAAACCATGAATTAATTTTGAACTAGAACCAAATAGAATAGAATTAAAGCAATCATCAAGATATTTTTTCTGTGGCTAAAAGTTTAGTTTTTACTATGATAAAAGTTTGCTACTCTTAACGCTAGAGAGCAATTTTACAATAGTTTACATACCATTCAATTATTCAGTCTTCTTATTTCAGATTTCTGTATAATATTGGGCAGGGGAGGAGCTGGGCAGTAGAGTTTGGCAGGTAAACTCATCAATAGAGCAGGAGCAGAGAGGCAAGAAAGACACTTCAGAGTATATTAACTCTGTCCTTAATGGAAATATTTATTGGGCAACTGGCTATAGGAGATGAAAAATGATCTCTATTTTTGCTTTCAAGTCTACTATAGCTTGATAGAAAGACAGACTTGAAGGCCACAATAAGACGTGTTAAATTCTCTGTGGATGCATAAGTACTCAAGGAAATGTGGTTTTATGGGGGAAGGAAGATGTAGGTTTCCCTAGGAAAGACAGAAAACCTTTCAGAAATGCTGAAACATTTGAGTGAAGAACTAAAAATTTTCTAGTCTACCACATGGACAAGGGAGGAAACAGAATTCTGAGGAGAGGGAATGCATTTGAAAAGGCATAGGGTGATGAGGTGCCATGTATACTTGGAAGTAATGACTCTATCTGTTACCTGAGCGAGGAAGAAAGGCAGGAGATGAATGTCAGCAGATCAACTGAGCCAGCTCGCAGAAAGCCTAGTACTCTCTGCTAAGACCTTTGGGTTTTATTCAGGCCTCAAATTATGGAAAGATTCCAAGAAAGAGGATGCTTTCAGTTTTATTATAGAATCAGCACTGTATGATATTTGGGCAACAGGGCAAAAACCTGTGAATGAATGTGCCCACATCTTAGCGGTACATCAATGAACAGTTCATTCCTATTAGTGGCGGGTCAGTAGCATCAACAGATAACTCTTTACTCGGGATCTAGAAAAGGATTTTCAGCAAGATCAAAACTTTAAGGCAGAATGGAATAAGTTATACCAAAGTGACATTCAGTCATTTTTAAAAGTCTGAGAAGACTCAAGGACTTATCACAGCTGGACTCTGTAGAATTCATCCAGATGGGTAAATGCCTGTCTGTCCCATTTGAAGTCAGAGGAGGAAATGCCACAACCACCAGTGTTTGCAACATTACAAAGACCTCAGTCTGGCAGTCCCTTTGGTCTAACCTAAATTTATTTTCCTGAAATTTAAGCTCGTTTCCTCCTTTCCATCCTTGGGGAAGGTAAAGAACAGATGGTCATAAACCACCAGATAGTGACCGTTTATAGATTGGAGAAACACATTAAATAATCTCTCAGCCATCACTTTCCTGGGCAGAACACTAGAAACTCCCTATCAGTTCTATTCTTAGATTTGCTGTTCTAAATCTGTATCTTTGTGTGTGTGTGTGTGTGTGTGTGTGTATGTGTGTGTGTGTGTGACTGGACAGCTCTTTCTCACTTTGCTTAGATGTTCATCCACAAACAGAATGCAAGCCTTCAATAAATAATTATTTCTAAGTGCATTGCAAGCATTTCTTCTGGGGTCTCTGATCCTGTAAATATAGTTGAGTGTCATATTACATTTAAAAATCAGCAGCAGCAGCAAGATGTTACTGACTGCCATCTTGAGATGACTAAGAATTCCACATCCTTTTAGAATTTGTGTTGGACTGATCTTTCCATCTTATGTTTGTCAATTCTAAATTGCTCTTCTGTGTAAATTGCAGTATTTTGCATCACTTCTTTGAATGACTCTGCCCTTTGCATGTGAACCTTATTTTGCTCCATTTTTGGCCATTCTTCTACTTTGTTGACATTGCATGACAATTGTTATTTTACCTTACATTATAGCCAAAAGTAATTCAGATTTTCTGCATCTCTGCACATCTAAAGATTTTACACCTCTTTGCCCTTTTGAAAGTGTCTTGGATTTCTCTCTATACTAGCTTCTCTTGAGTAGGCAGAGACATTTGGGGAGGGCTATGCCTGCCCTACTCAACATACTCACTTCCGAGCTCCCCAAAAGAAACAGGGATGATTGAGTAATGGCATTTATTGAACACTTGCTTTGGGCTGGACATTAGGATGGGCAGAGCCATAACCTGAAGAATCTCACACCTGCTCTTCAGGAACTCACAGTTCTGGGCTGGAGGGACTTCACAGGGACTGGACACAGCTGAATAGCTCTGCAATTTGAAAATTAGATCATTACGTAAGATGGGGTATTATTCTCAAAGTTAATTGGGGAACAATACAATGTTAGATTTTTACCTATATTACCTCCCAACAGGTTTAAGTGCATGCCTCCTTACTGGGTTTGTTAAGAACCATAATTTTAAAATAATTTAAACTTTCTAAGTATTCTCTTCCCATAAAATCAGTGCTTAATAACGTATTTTAACTAGAGGCTAGTTCTAGGTGGAAATAGTTGAAATATGCTAAGAATAAATCTGAGAGTCCCTATTTGACTATTAATAAGTGTTGAAAATAAAACCTAAACAAAAACAAAATGCAACCTTTTCTTTCAGTCCCTCATCCCTTAAAATCTCTCAGGATTCTTGTAGGTTCAAACATATGGAAAGGTGATTGGTTTGTGGGAAGAGAGCATTCTCCCTGGTCTTTCATTCACATGACCATCATTTCCAAGTGGACAATGAGATCTACTTTTCCTTTTCCTGAGAGCTTACTATGAAATAAGCAGGTACTGTCCAACAAACTTGCACCTATAGCCAAACTTTTGTGTCCAACGGAAACCCATTTACATGAGAGGGTGAGAAGTTTCTTAGCCAAGAACTCACTCTAAGGAAAGATGAGTCAGACACCAGAGTTTTGATCTGATAATCAAGTATCAGGGCTGAAGGGAAGTCGTGATTCTAACTACAGAGAAGTTGTCTTTGATCTAGAGCTGTTTCTAGTCTTATCTGATGAGGCTATGTCTGGATTCTAGGAAAGGAGGGAACAGTAAATAAAATTCTAAAGAGTTAAGTCAGTAGAAAAATCTCCAAGAATTTAAGTGTAAGCAGTCTTGAGTATTCTCCTAACAAAGCCTAACAAGAAAGGGAAAAAGACAGCAAAACTATTACTGCAATTTTGATTAGATGAGAAGTTAGTGAGCCCAGAGAAATTGGGTAATCCATAATCATGTCATTGGCCTGTACTAAAGAATCTGAGGCAGATATGATTGACTTCATTTTATGGATGAGGCTTAGGAAGTGACCCTTAGCATGTATGCCGCCCCAGGGGGACACCTTTCTTTGTATTCTGTGAGAATGGTACCCCCTACATCACAACAGGGAGTGTTAGACTTGGCATCTAGGTCTGGCCACTTCTGAGTTTATCCTGTTAAGCAGCCAAGGTCTGTCTGGATTTAAGCCACCCCATTCTTCAGGAGCAGCGAACAGACCCAGAGAGCTGACCAGCACTTCACAATCAATGGCCCTGTAGGATATTTGTCCAGTTAATGCTACTAAGGAAGTTCTCTATTTCCTGTGGTCCTGGTGAGGAGATTTTTATCATCCCCTAGGTGCTGGGCTTTTGTTCCAGGAGATCTCAGCCTTGAGCTTTGTTTGCTTGTTTACTTCCTGTCCTGCATCCTTATTGAGGTTCCCAGCCACATTTTTCCCCTCTGCTTATTTATTCCAGAGCAACTGCCTGTGTCATTTCCTTTATCTCTGGCATGTCCCTTGATTAGTGCTGGTTTCTTTTCTTTTCTTTTCTTTTTTTCCCCCATTGCCCAGAGCACTGTGAACAGTTGACTGTGGTGTAGGATTTACAGACCTGTGCTATGAGATGTACAGACCTGTGCCCTGTACAGACTCAGGACACGTTGGAGTACAGCGGGCTGACAACAGAGGGGGCGCCAGCTGGGGAAGGCAACAGGCGCTCAGTTCTTGAACAAAAATAGGCCAGAGATTCTGCTACAACTGGCCAAGATTCCACCCATCTCAATGAAAGGAAACAGACATTCCCACATGCCCACGAGCTTTGTGTGTGCATTTGGCTCCCTCACTAACTCCAGTGCACATTCCCACCGGGTCACTTTTCGCCCACGTTGTTATTGCTGCTGCTGGGCTTTTTTTTTTTTTTCTTTCTTTTTAATAAAGGTCACATTTTATTAGAGATAAGAATAACTTAACAATGAAACTCTTGGTTCTTCTATTCTTCCAGTGCTTTTGTGTTCAGCTTAACATCTTCTAAATAGACATTTAAAAATGATTATTTTCTTCTAGTAAAAATCGTAACATGTTCATTTTAGAAATTTTGAAAAAAAATAGAAAAGTATAATAAAAAATTCTAATCCCACCACCAAACATAACAACCACCATTTGTATTTATATTTATACACTTCCAGTATTTTTTTTTAAAGCACAGGCACATATAGTTGTAAAAAATGGAAGGAATCATGTTCAACTCATTTTGTTTCAGTAGTTGTTTTAGCAGCTTAGAATTTAGGTATTTATATGAAAAAACATTTTCTAGATATTCATTTTACAGAGGTGAAACAAAATATATTTTTAATTGAAGAGTAATTTTCAGATAATACAATGTACCCACTTTAAGTTTTCAAATTATATGCCCATGTAACCACCATCAGGACCAAAAAGAAGCATTCCCATCACTTCAAAAAGTTGCCTTGTGTCTAGTTCTAATGTGTACTTTCTGTTTCAGGCAACCACTGTTCTTTTTTACACTATCAATTGGATTTGCCATTTTTAGAGTTTTACATGAGTGGAGTCACACCTTGTATACTCTTTTGTGTCTGGCATCTTTCATTCAGTATAAATTTTCATACACTTATAACCATATACAACCATACTTGCATATATTTTTAAATTTGCTTTTATTTTACAAATATATTATGAATATTTTCCATATCATTAATTAGTCTCTTAAAATTAAATTTTCATTGACTAATTGTAACTTGTTTTAGGGATATAACACAATTTATCTCATATATAAGATCTTATTATTAATTATTGATGTTGTCTCAATGGTTTGCTTTTATAATCAATAATTATTCTGGACTACACATGTCTGTGTGCATTACCTAATTTCCCATGGGATAAATTTCTATTTAAAAAAACAAGTTAAAAGTCTCACAAATTTTAATATGTATTATGCCAATTTAATCTTCCACAAACAATATATACAAATATATGAGGAACAATAGTATTTCAAAGCTGAAAGGGAACCTGGAGAAAAATATGGTTCAGAGGTCCTTAACCAGTGCGGTGGACATGCCTATGGAGCTCTTTTGAAATGCATCTGCATTTATTCTAACTTGGTGTTTATGAAGCTCAAGTAGCTGCTGTTTTTGTTTTTGGTTCTGCAGATGATTCTGTTGCACACTACACAGTAAGAATCACCTCAGTTTCACAGATGAAGAAGTTGAGCCAGGAGAGGCTAATTAACACCTCCTGATTCCTTACACTCTTGTCACTTTGCCAGGGAGAGCCTTTGTCTACATTGATTACCCATCATCTGGAAAATGACAATAATAACCGCCACCACCACCACCACGCCGTCTCCCCTCAGAAATCACAACTAACCATCTAGGTCCTCCCTTGGTGGACCCGTAAACTAGAACGGCACTTGAAGTGATGGAGTTGGTAACAATGTTAGGACCCCTTCAGAAAAGTGTTCACGTGGAAGGGGCCCCAGACAATTGAAGAGAGGCGGAATTCAGAAATCTACTTAGAAGGTCCTGCCAAAAACTGAAGCAGACCTTTGTTGTTGTTGTTGAACCAGGCCAGATCAGCCTAGGAGTAAAACATAGATTTACAGTGACAATAAACAGACACACACACACACTCACACACACACTCACACTCACACATACATACACACACACAAACACACAGAAGTTCCTTGACTTTGTCCCCACTCACTCTATAGGAACTCCAGCCCATTCTCAACCTCCAACTCCATCTCTTCAAATTCCTCTCAGAGGAGACTGAGAAGGAATGAACTGCCTCTCCTGAGCTAAGGAGGGCATCCTTTACCTACCCTCTTGGGTCTGTTGTTTGTTTTTCTCTTCTGTGGTCCAACTCCCAGCAGTGATGTCAGCTGTTTCTGCCATCTCCCACCATGGCTGTAGAGAAGCTACTGAAGGAAAATATCTTCTACAGCTTCTTCTCCTTCCAGACCCAGACTGCCACAGCTTGCAGTTCAGTCTATTACATTCATTTCTTAACTTCTCCAGGTTCCCACAGTCACCCTGGGGTGGGGCAAATGCTTTCATACAATTACCATTACAGGGGCTGCAAAGCAATGCTCCATTGAGCTGTCAATGTCTGACAGAAGCTTTAGTGAGCAATTCTTCAAGATTTTTTCCACTCTTAATTGCAGTCCCTAATCTTGTGACTCAGACGTGAGTCCAGAAAGACATCTTGTTAATCTGTATTCTTTTCCTTTAGGATAAGTTATTTCTCAGGAGTCTTGACATAGATAATTCCCTATGGAAACAGACAGTTGGTCCACCCTTCTCAAGAGTTCCCAAGTATGCCTACCTCCTGGAGAGAACCCAGTGTGACTATCCAGATGGGATTCCTATTTAAGCCTACCTGGGCATCTTAAATATATTATTCAGAACACCATTAATTCCCCAAATCATGGTGTTTCATTGGCAAGGAATGAAGATTCAGATGCAAATTATTATCAAGTCAAAGAAAAATAACTCTGGTGAGGGCCTTTAAGCTTCAGCAAATAAGAATTTACAGGAAGAAAAGTTCAAGTCAAATCATACAGGCCTCCTAAAGCACTTTTTAACACCTATAATGCAGTAATTTTTTTCACACACAAATCCGCAGAAATTAGTTTAAAAGGAAATGTCTTTATAAATTATGGAAGAAAGTAATGCAGCAGCAACACCTCAGAGAACAGTTCCCCTTGGGAGGATACATTTGCCATTTCTTCCTGTGGTTCTTCCATTGCTGTTGACCCCCAGATCTCCAAGTATTGGTATCTGCATATCCTTTTACAAATTAATACAGGAGAGGTTCTGATAATCTATCACTGTTCTGCCTGATTAATTGCATTTTAGTTGAAACTCTTATCTAGTTAAGTCAAGACCATCTTTGTAGATGACATACATGTCAGCAGTTACAAAAAAACAACAAACAACACTGAAGGCATCAGAAAAGAGATGAGAAAAACCCTAGGCTTTGTATGCCCAAGAAATGACACATGGTCACTTCACTGACCTTTGAAAGTAGGTTTGGGGGAGGCAACTTTCCCAACTCACAAATTCTGGTGTGCAAAAATGTTGCTCTGTTTTTCTAAAATTGGACTTAATTTCTACCTTGAATCATATTTCTGCAGACTTCTCTAGGGTAATACAGTCATTTAAAATTTAAACATACTCAGTGTTTTTCCTCAATCATTTAAAATTTAAACATACTCTGTGTTTTTTCTCAGTCATTTACAATTTAAACTCAGCCAGATTAAAGAACTCCTCCCTATCCCAGCAGCAGACTCAAACTAAAACATTATAGCATTGGTAGAAAGAAGAAGTAACCAGCTTCTGTGACATTTTATCCCAAATCCTTATAACTACCACTTAGATCAATGCTTTTGAGCTTAAAATTAAGAATATAAAGTTTTGGAGTTTGGAGTATCCTCGCCACTCCACCGTGGGACAAAGTCATCCTTATGTCTCTTAGCTAAGTGAAGAGACTGTTGCAGGATTAAAGCAAAGAGAGAATACATTTCATGTTTTTGTGTGTAGGTGTGTGTGTGGTATTTCTGTCATGTATCACCCACTAGATAGGCCAGATCAAGGCCATATGAAGGCAAAATGAGGAAGAGTAAGCAACGCTATAAGCATTGGCCATGGCCTTTCCTGTAGCCCCTCCTCCTGTGACCCCTTGGGGAAAAGATTGAGGTTTCTGCCAGCTCTCCCAGAGGTTCATATGCATGGGAGACTCTGTATTCTGCTGTCACTGGCTTCTTTCAGGAGCAGAGGCCTGCTTTGTCTAGCACAGGCCAGAAGGCATGTTCCCTCCTACACTTTCTCCCCCACAACTCTCTAGTCTCCTTCTCTCATTGGCCACACCATGTCCCCTCATTACCTCTAACCTTAGTCCAACTCTTTGCTTCCTCTCCTTCTGCAACAAGATTCCCATGTATCCATTCTGTATTTTCTAAATGTTGTTATTATTTAATAGGTTTTAATTCTATAACCCTCCTTCTGTCTGACTTTTGAGTATATTTCCATGTTTCTCACATTATTTCTTCTGCGTATGACCTATCTGAGAAAGAATGATATTGGGATGCATCCTGCAGTTAGCTGTTGATGTATCTTTCTCTTCCATTAGATAGTGAGTTCCTTAAAGGTAGAGACCATATGTGACTCATCTCAGCATTCCCTACATAGCTGAACACATAGTAGGTGTTCAAGGCACGTTTAGTGAATACTTAATGAATGCATCCTGTCTGCTAAGAAAGAACTCCAAACATCCTTTAAAAACAATCATCTGGGCCAGGCATGGTGGCTCAGGCTCATGCTTGTAATCCCAGCACTTTGGGAGGCCGAGGTGGGCAAATCACAAGGTCAGGAGCTTGAGACCAGCCTGGCCAGTATGGTGAGACCCCATCTCTAGTAAAACTGCAAAAATTAGCCAGGTGTGGTGGCACATGCCTGTAATCCCAGCTTCTTGGGAGGGTGGGACAGGAGAATTGCTTGAACCTGGGAGGCAGAGGTTGCAGTGAGCCGAGATCGCACCACTGCACTCCAGCCTGGGCGACAGAGCAAGACTCTGTCTCAGAAAAAACAACAACAACAACAACAACAAAAACCCAGTCATCTGCTTGTAGTGCGTATACTCAAGGTGAAAGCCACAGGCAATCTGTAGTCATCTAACTAATTTATCATTAATTCCTGATTTGCTAGTACAAGAATATATTGTTTATTTTTTTTCCTAAGCAATGATTTAAAGCCTGCAGATCAAGAGACTTTGGAGTCCACCATAAGAGTCAGCTTCCTTGCTCGAGTCTGTCAAAGGCTACTGATTTCCTAATACCGCAATAGAGCCTCAACAATAACACTGTTTCCTAAGAACCTCAACAACAATACTATTTCCTAAGCTACACTCCAGTTTTTTTCCCTCTATTATCTGGGATTGAACTGCATAACAGGTATTATGAATTAAATTCACTGCTCTCTGTGCACCTATTACCATATACACAGAAGTCAAAATGGAGAAAATAGTAGTACATGACAGTCTCTCAGTCCTTTACCCAATGTTTACATTGTGATTTGATTCAAGGAATTCTAAGCACTTTGTGGGTTTATAGATCCCTTTAAAATTCTTTGAGTTATGTATTAACCTTGACTTAAAGCTAAATAAACTAACAGTTGTTTTATGAGCAATTTATCCAGTGTTATATATGGTAGGTAGCAGAGAAAGAAACAGCATCTAAATTATTTTATTTGCAACCATAACATTCTGTTTGTCTGATTATGTTGTCTTTTGAAAGGCACTTGTACTGATAAAGCTTGTAGTAGTACTTACCAAAATGAATTAAAAATAGATTTAAGCCGAAGTTCCAAATACAGTTTATTTTAGAAGACAGAAGGACAACTAGACTCTCACCATCCCCAAAATTATATAAAAAAACTGTGAGTTATTGCAACTACTTAGAAGTCATGTTTTTCACTCTTTTGCTTTTTACATTTTGATATTCACTGAAATACTACTAATTCACTTATTCTTACTCCTTGAAATAACAAAGAACTGTGACTCAGTGCCAAACCAAAACTAATGTCAACATTAACTGATGAAGTCTTGTTAAGCAAGCTTAGCAAAAGATCTGTATTCCAAATGTTAATAAATACCAACTGGCCTTTACTAGGGTAAAGTTAGAGATAATAATGTTACATATTAATGACTTTCTTCTACTAATGAGTAGAAGCTATTCTCACTAACTAAATAGCATTACTCAGAATTGGATTTTTAGTTGCATGTTTAATAATTCTGAGATTAAGTCAAGAAAACAAATAGAAACAATTGATATTTGTGGGTCCATCAACAATTCTGAAGTTTTCCCAATAGTCAGCCCTAAAAAATGCAGTCTCATAATTCACAATATCTGACTTGACTGTCAGGACTTGTCTAATCTGGCCGTGCCAGCTGGCAAGGATATTCAGCCTCTTCTCCCAGAACATCACCAGCCACATGGATGTTGTAGAATTCAGTCGTTTGGAGCCCCAGCTTTAATTCTAGCTCATCATTTTATTATCTATGTGGTCCTCAGCATGTTGCTTAATTTCTCTGAGCATCATTTTTCTAACTTGTAAAATAGGGTACAGAATATGTGTTCTTATATAAGAATTAATATAAATGAAGTACTTAGTGTGGAAATAATTCCTGCTCAATAAATAATATTTAGTAAGCAGTTTTTTATTGAGGATAAATACTCAGGATGTGATTCTCATTCTGTATTATTTAGAGTTAAACATGACAGTGTTTGGTGTCAGCATCAAAAACCAAGAGCAATATAAATATTTGGAGAATGATTTGACAATAGACATGGTTGAGAAGACAAGATTAGTAGTAGAAGATGGACAACAGACATGGAAAGCTATAAGGAAAAAGTGTTTTTTTTTTTAAATATCTAAAAAGATTTTAATCTAGAAACCTTTATGAGGGGACAATCTTATTGTGCCAGAAGAACAAGTATTTATTGGGAACCTTTATGTGCAAACCCAGATGCCATAAGATACATAGTGAAATGTATTCAGTAAGTATTTATCGTGTGTCTACTATGTCTGGCACTGTTCTACATACTGGAGTAGGAACAGTGAATAATCAAGTCAAATTCTCAGCCCTTGTGGAGTTTACATTCTAGTGTAGGAAATACAAAGATAGTATTCCTTTTTTCAAGCATTTACTATTTCTGTAAGGAGGCATGAACCTTTGCATTAAAAGAGTATAAAATAACAGTAATAACAATAATTGCAACAAAGGATACAAAAATATCCCTAGGAGACTGAAAGGAGTAGTGGAAGGAATTCAGGTTTCAGTGACCAAGAAATCTGAGCTCTAATCTAAGTCCTGACGGCGCCTTTAGACCTTGGGACTGTATAGCATTTTATTCAAGTATCATACTCTCTTCTGTAAAATGAGCACAATAATAGTTACTTTATAAAGCTGTTCTGATGACTAAATGTGATTACATGTGTAAATCCCTTTATAGAGTAGCACAGATACATGAATATCCTTGCTGAGAAGGAGAGTTGATTGATGCCTCAAAAGATGGCAGGATTTGGCTAGACAGAGAAGAGAAAGTGCATTCTAGGCCAAGAAAAGAGCTTGATGAAGGACACAAATTTGGAGTTGCACACAGAGTATTTGGAAGAAAGTGAGTGGAATAATTTGGCTACAGTAGAGAGTTCATATAGATAAGTAGGTAGAGAAACAACTCAAATGATAGGTGGTTCTTAGATGACTCACAAAGGAATTTCTGAGAGTTAGAATAGCTCTCATGCATATGTAGACATTGAAACACAATGTAATTAAGTGAATTACCCAAGGTTATATCATTAACAGTGAAAGTAGAATCCCAATATCCATCTGGCTCTTTGTCTCCTTGATGGCCTGACCGGTGGTTAAGACCATATATTATCAATCTCCTCGTCAATTCATATTTGAACACTCATAGTCTGTTAGGCATTTTTTATAATATATACCAAATATTCTAACCAGCCCTCTAGTTTTAAGTATTGCATTTATGGTAAGAAAAAGCAATTCTGAAACAACCAAGGGGAATGAAAAACAAGGGGCTATTTCTCAAAAATGAGATGGTGCTTTGCAAAAATGAACTAACTTTATGATGCCATCTGGAAAATGCTTTTGTATTCCCGATACAGTGCACTGAGCATAACTTAAAGTTGACTAACCAGCTCTGAAATGCTCTCTTCTGTTTCCTCACATATGGATGTAGCCTACAGGAATAAGTGTTATTAGTCCTTGGACAGGACATCTGGTGTGACTTCTCAGCAATAAGGTGTACAATTCTTGGGAGAATTTCAACAGAGCACATCAGCCTAACTTTGGAAACTTTTCAGGGTTGAGCCAGTCCGTGGTGATTGACCTTTTTCAGAAAGAAATTAGGCTTCCAAACCAAACTCTAATCACGGAGATTTTGTCTTCCCTCTCTCCCTCCTTCTCTTCCTTCCTCTTAACATTTAAAGTCTCAGTTCTGACATTACACACAGTGTAATGCACAGTGGTATACTCAGACAGAATTCAGACTTTCAAATGAAATTGAACCCTAAGATGTTATATCATAGTCAGACCTCTCGCCGCTTCGGGTGGCAGATGTTCCTCACAGTTTCTTCCAAAGTAGCAACAGTCTTTTTGCATAATTTATTGTAATTGGATATTGGAATTATGAACAGAGAAATTCTTCTCTTCTTTCAAAATTAGTAATAGAACCTAATTTTAACACCAGTAGAAAAGATTTAGAATCTCATAAAGGAAAAAAACCTTCATTAATTTGCTAAGGGATTAAGCTGAAGCTAACTTTGCTTTATAAAAAGTTGCCAATAAAATAGCCTAATACTTGCCTAGAAGAACATTTAATTTACTGAAAAGAACAAATTGCCTTCAAACAATTTAAAACACCAATTAATGGATAAACAACCAATATGTTAAATACAAATCATTTTTCTCTATTTATTGAAGTAGCTTCCCAACTCCTTTGCTTGACAACACTTAATTAGTCTAACTTGAGTTGCTTTATTTAATTGAAATTAATAGAACCAGGTTTCCTTTAAAAATATTATTTTGTTAGGACTGATTCCCTCATTTAGTCTAAATAGTGATTATTAATAAAATCTGCTTTTAAAAATATTTTTGACATTTACAATAATAATCAACATGTTATATATTTATATGAGGACTGATTATTTGGTTGTTAGTTATGTGGACATTTTTGCCTCAGTTTAACTCTGACTGTCCTTTCAGGGGGTGGAAAACTTTCCTTAGCCACTCCACAGACAAGACAGAAAGTAAATGAAGTGAATTTGGCTAACAGTCAGCATCTCTTATAAAAATATTTCCTTGGAGAGAATGAAGGTTGAAATGCATATCTGAAATGATATATTGATTTTCTATGCTGTGATACTATGGCCGGTAAAAATGATGGCTTGGTCATAAGTCAATTTATTCTTACTTTAAAGGGTTTAAATACAGGGAAAGTAGAAATACTACAACCTTTGGGATCAAACAAGGTTGTTTCAACCCTAGCTCTACCATGCACTATATCTGAAAATAAACTTCTCCAACCATCTGAGTATAAAATTCAGATAATAATAGCTATTTAGCAACTGCTAGATCACATTTATTGGTGTGCTTACTATGTGCCAGATACCGTTCTAGGGACTTTATGTATATTAATTCATTTAATCCAACCCTCGAGCTTATGAGGTAGATATTTATAACCCCGTTTTATAGATGAGGCAACTGAGTCACAGGGAGGTTAATTAACGTGCCCACAGTCATACACTGGCTTGGGTTCTAACAGAGACAGCCCAATGCCAGACTTCACTTTCTAATGAGTTCTGGAAGTTGAAGTGAAGATTAAAGTGGTTAACTTGTATAGAAGGCTGGCGTATGACCTCACACAGGGTAAAGTCTTATTAAGTGGATTTCTCTTAACATTTCTGGCTATTTCTCAGACTCCTTTTCTGGCTCCTTTTCCTCTGGTAGGCTTGAAGATATTGGAGTTCTTCAGGGGGGATGTCTCCTGGCCTTTTCCCTTCTCTATCCACACTCTCCTCTGTGACCTCCTCCACTACCAAGTCTGTAAATACCATCACTATGTTGATGGCTCCCAGTTCTCCATCTCCAACCCTAGCACTTCAGATTCATACTCTCTATAGCTTACCTGTCATTTACATTATATCTAACAGGCAACTCAAACTTTCACAGCCCTGAACATCACGTTTAACTTTTCTCCCTCAAATCTGCTTTTCCCTTCAGTCTTCCTCATATTCAGAAAATGGCACCACTATCAGCCCTTTGGCTCATATCAAATCAAAGACTCATTCTCCCACATCAAATTCTTCTGCACATCCTACAGATTCTACCTCTACTTTTCTTCATTTGCACTTACATAGCCCACACCAAACCACTGTTCCTCTTGTTTAACTACTCTGAGAGCCTCCTAACAAGTCTCCCAGCTGCCTCTCTGGCCTTCCACATAGATCCGCTATCTGCCCAGAAGCAGTGTGTTCTTTTTTCAAATATAACTCAGATCAGGTTACTCCTCTCCTTAAAACCCACAGATATTCTCCCACTCTATTTAAATTAAACTCCAACTACTTATTGTGGTTCACAAAACCACGTAAGATCTGGCTTCTGCCAACGTTGCTAGCCTCATTCCAATCAATTCTTTTTTGCCCATTATCTCCAGCCACACTGAGCATCTGCCTGGGTCTCAGATCTTCAGGCTCATTTCTGGTTTTGGGCCTTTGCCCAGCTTTTCCCCCTTCTGGAAACATGTTCTCTCTGATCATACAGTGGTTGGATCTTTTATCACTGTTTCCAATTCAAATGTCACCTCCACAGAGGCTTCCCAATGACCCAATTTAAACTAGTTCTATCACTTCACTCCTTTAAACTATATCCACTGAGCTGTTTATAACCTGATTCTGGTTTTTATTGTCTGCCTGCTATTTCTGACAGCAGCAACACACATACACATGCACGTATGCACACATGAATACCTAAAAAAGGAAAATTCTGTGATAATGAGAATCTTGTCTCTTTTTTGTTGTTGTTCTTGCTCTGACTCCAGCACTTAGTTTGCAGTGGTCAATGAAAGATATTCATTGAATTAATAAATATATTAAATTGAAATGGCTGTTATTAATGGTCCTTCTTAAAGCCAAGGGTCAGTTTGTGTCTTCTACATCTCTTACCATATTTTATGATAGGACCAGGTTTGGCCCAGTAACTACATCAGTTTTGGGAAGATAGAAGGGTGTAAAAGGAGAAACAATCTATTTTCAGAAGCTGAGCAGCCATCTAGACTGCTACACAGAATTCAGCATCTGGTGAGAGCAGCCCTAAAATGCAAGTGATACAAGGTAAGCGATTAGCATCTGTATTCCAACTTGAAGCAACGGTAGTCCTCAAACCAGTAACGAGAACTTAGTGATGGAAAATTCACATAGGAGACATTGAGAAGTGCATGTAGACAGACATACATGATAGTCTTTCAGCAGAAACCCAGATGGCTGACTGGAGTTCAGAAGTCAGGTTTCAAAGCCCAGGCCGGAAAGAGGAATAACAGACACTAAGCGTAGAGCCCCTTCTACAAGAAATGGAAATTAAATTTGCTGACAAACTTGAGAAACTCAAGCTCAAAGAACAAAGCAGGTGCTACATATCAGCATAAAGCACAAAGTAGGAGGGTGACCTTGAGTCAAGCTGAAACCCACCCTCCAGGTTGGACTGACTGCTGGTGACTGCAGGCTGAGCATCAGACTAAAGTGCAGGGAAGGAGCTCATAATGCCAGGCTGTGTTCCCAGAAATGGGCAGGCCAGTCAGATGGGAGGGCTCTATTGATCGCCTTTCACTGCATCATAACAGTGTCAGATATGAGACCTGAAAGCCCGTCTTTCTGCCTGCTGCACTCGATCAATATGATAGATCTTTCCCTTAGAGGCCTGTCTGAATCCTATTTTCTGCCTACACGCATGTGGAGCTAAATTAATGATGATGACTCATGGGCTTCAGAGCATTTGTAAACTGTTATTATCACCATTCACACCAGCACTTTATCGATCTCCTCTATTAGGCATTGATTCAGTTTATGACGACCTTTTTTTTGGAAGCCAATAGGTTAACCTCTTTCCTCTCTACCAATAGTCAGGGTAAATGTAGACCCAGTCAAAGGTGGTGTGTTTCTGGTTACGCATGAGACTCATAACAGTTATTATTAGAGCTATGTGCATTTAAGTATTTGTATTAAAACCAAAACCCTCATGATATTATTTCCTTGAGGTTTAGGGCAAAAAGGAGTTATCTTGGAGATAACTTCATCACACTGGTATATGAACTGAATTTACCAAACAGTTAAATAAACATTACAACTAATTATGAATATACAAGAACAAACTTGGGTTTGACCACGGATTGCTCTTCATGCACAGATTGCTCAACATTCTCTAATCAAGGATGATTAGAAAAGTATTTTAGTCCTGCTATTTTAATCTGCTGTAACTTTTAGTTTGATGTTTTCTTATGGGGTCAGCACAGGGCTGACTCCCTCTGTGGTGACTCAGTGCCTAGTTATTATAATTTCAATCAGGCTGCTAGTGTCCTCTCTGCAGACTTGCATATCTTCTTCATGTTGGCCTATTCAGCGTCTCCATCAATATCTGGCACCCAGTGAGCACTCAAGAAATAAACAAGAAAAGAGGGAATGAGTGCTCTCTCCTTGGGAGTATTAACTCTTAACTACTCATACACGCGACTTCTATAATCATAGTCCTGGCCTAGAGTTTTTTGAACAATGTAGAATGGAAAAGGTCTGATTGCTGCAGCACCAGGAAACTTTGACAAGCAAATATTTAATAACCATTGAATAAAACCTGAGGTTATCAATTCTGTGAGACCCATATGACACATACATATATGTGTATGCACAGATACCCCTAAAAGCATGGGTATTTAGCAAATGTATGCCTATTTGTACAGTGTATGTACTACAAGGTTCATTCAATTAGAGGGGTGATGTTCATTCCTATTGTTTTTATGTCTTCTCTTCTACACAGCAAAGAATTATTGGATGTAATCCAGTTCATATGCAATGCGCTAGGGAAGGTGAAATAACTTTAACCTTGCTGCTCTTTTTACCTACCTCTGACATTTTCACTTTTACAAACAATAGAACTCTGATCTATTCTGAAATGTTCAACATTTGTGCAAACTTTTTTGGAAGAGAACAAGTTACAAGGATTAAAGTATATTTGAATAAGAGAGAAAAATCTAGTGTTTCCCTATTAGAGTCAATAAAGCACTTGAAAAGCATGAACACCATTTTGGGGAGAGTAGCTGGGTTGAAGGCAATGCCATCAGCAAATAAAAGAATCCAAGTAGAGGGAGATCCAAACATGGATTTTAACATTAGACCTGTTGGATGGTCTTCATCTAGCCAATGTCCTACTTCATTAAAACATTATCTCTCTGTTTAACAGCTCATTTAAACATTTCCACTTTCTTTAAAGAAAAACTCCTACATGTATGATGGACATAGAGATCACAACATTCAGAAAAGTGATTTTTCTCTGGAGACTTTTTTATGTTGTTAAATTTCAGTTGTGAATGATAAGTAGAGCACTTCAGATGTTACTTCTACTTAAACATCTGTTTAGCCAATATGTGATTTCATATTATAATCTGCTTCAGTCACATTTGACTACCCGTTAATCAAAAACCATAAATTCTGTCTTGCACAATAGCTTTTTTGTTGTTGTTTGCATAGTTTGAATATAAGAATGCATATTTAAATGATTATCAGATGATAAGGCTTTATGAAAGTTTCTGCTATGGAACGCCTATTTTATGAATTTTTATGATTAAAAGGTATTATTGCAAAAGTAATCTGAAAAGCTAGAAAACTAATAGCAAGTTACATAATTATTTTCCTCCTATTCAATATATTAAAAATGAAATTCCATTTTATGAGAGAAGGATGACCAGATAAAAAGAAACAGAAAACATTAAATGCTTTCTCTCTTTTCTTTCTGATTTTTCTTATAGTATATTGGATTGAAAGTATTTTCCTTAAATTTATGCACTTTTAAAGTTTATCTTTCTATTCTGTGTTGTTTTGAAGAAAGTAAATCAGCAGTATCTAAATCCATAGGATTTGCTTCCCTGGCTTACTAGTCAATATTGACATCAATAAGGTCTTGCAGATAAACCTAAATGAAAGCGTTCTACATCAAGATCTATCAGCTTTTTATCAGTCATCCATTTTGAGACATAGAAAGACATTTTTATTTCTGTCACTTGGGCTTGCTTCTTTGGTCAATTTCTGCAGAAATAATTAGAACTTTTCTTGTAGATCTGTAAATAGATTTTTCTCGGGCCTTCTTGCAGAAGAGAATTATTTTATGTTGGAATTCTCTGAGCAGTCACAGAAAGTCTGACAGCAAAATGGAGGTGACAGGAGTCTGTTTCAGGGAGAGGTACCTTCATGCTGATAGTTGAATCTTTTGGGATAATGGAATCTAAGCTCTTCAAAAAACAAAGAAACCTGACAACTGACAAATACAAACATAAACATTTTAATCAAACTTGCACAAAAGAAAAGTATTTGTACATGTGTTTGAAGCACATTTTTATGGTGTAAAAAAAAACATGGATTTTATTTCCATTGTAGATTATTGAGGATTTGGGGTAAATCATCTTCAGCCTGAATCCTTTCTGCCCTTCCCTATCCATAATGCTCATGTGTCATGAAGGGTCTCAATGCTTATTGAGCTCTAAGTTTTCCTCAATTAAAACTCAAATTATCCAGCATTTACTTTTAATCAATGCTCACTTTATTTTCTCATTTAGGGAATCATTTTCTCATAAGTGCAAAATAAATAACATATAACTAATAAACAGTGTTCTTCTCCCAAGCTCCTACTTGCCTTTGGACTCTATAGTTTCTCAAGCATGATGTGGATTATTGATTAATTCCCAGTAACACCAAGTGGAGAGAATAAGGACATTGATATCCTCACACAGATGTATACACAGGTACACACACACACACACAGAGCCCTTGAACATACATACTAATGAAGCAGTGATATTTTGGTGTGCATGTCTAACACATTTATTTATTTGATAATCTAGACTTCCTTCAGATGCAAGCAGAGAACACGTCTATTATTTTTCACAGCTTTTGTTTTTAACCACTCAGTAGGCTCCTCTCTTCTCTGAATAAAATATTAGAAAGTCCCCACAGCACTTTGAGCCATATTTAGATACCAACAAATTTTGTTTAAAACCAGATCGTTGTAATATAGAGGGAGTATAGCTCCCTCTTTCTATATCATCTGCTCCCTCTATGTGAACTCTAGGTGGCCTCTTATTTTTAGACATGTTTTAACATGAGCAACATATCTTCCTATCTTTAAACTCCAGGGAATGCACGTATACTCCAAGTGATTCTTGGGAGTTCCATTGTTTTGACTTGTGAGAAAAGGAAAGCATCCCTCTTCCTCATGGAGAGGGGTAAAAATATAATAACTCAACCTCTCTCTCTCTTTCTTCCCTGCTACCACCCAGTCTTCTGCAACAGTCACAATGATGCTTAACTTCCTGTTCTACATGCTGGAGGTAGGTGATGGGTGCTGTACTGGTGCTTTCTTTGGTCACCTAGATTTGGAAGTCTTATATGTGGTGGGAAGAAGATGCTCAAGAATCAGGCCTCCAATTTCTTCTCTCCCTTTATGGTGGGTTTGGGGGGATGTTTTTGAGAAAAAAAAGGTTCCCCGATTGACAGACTTCTTAGAAAACAGTGATATCTGCTTTTAGGAGACTCATCATTAATAGAAAGCTTTCAGCAAGATATATCTGATCTTTCTAGGATTACTTACAGAAAACAAACAAACAAACAAACAAAGCTGGAATCCATGAATTTATGAGGCATAGTTCTCCAGAAAATATCATGTAAGCCAAATAATGATTTAAACATAAAATGGAGATTTTTCATAACCAAAACAATACCTTTCCATGTAAGTAATATGTCTGCATATACAAGATAAGGTAACCTGAACCAAAGTGCATCTGTCTGTAGTAAGAGAGACCCTTGGAAGCTGCCCGGGCAGTCCTGAACCTCTCCCTGCTTTGGCTTTGCCTTATGATTATTTGTGTCCTTCAAATTTTTATGAAAGCTTGAATTTGCAGAACATCTCTGATTCTTAAGCATCTGAACGGACAGACCAATTTTCTGTGTTATCTCAGATGGTCTAACCCTTTGCTTTAGAAGGTAGACTTACGTTTCATCTTTTTAAAAAATGTTTGGCATCTAAAAAGAATTTTTCTCTATGAGATATCCTTACTTCATGAGTAATAATAGGGTAAAGAAACTTCTTAATTTTCTTTGGTTTTGTTTAGGGATCAAATCTAAAAAGTGCTCCTTGAATGTTAGGTTTTTCCTGATTCTAATACACAGTATGCCACACCTTGAAGGTGGCCTCTATAACTGATCTCCACTAGATGATAAACTTCTTAAGGGCAGGGACCACATAGGATTCACCTTAGGATCACTGGCACCTAGCACAGAACGGATGTTTAAAAACATGAGTAGTGATTTTAGTTGGTGTTTAGGGCTTGTTGTTTGCTGGAGTTTATGAATGAGGGATGGGCCTGAAATATTTAATTGTGTCTCAGGGGCTTTAGTTTTGACTGTAGGAGAGGTTGTGGCACAAGCCTGGGAGCAGAGAAGGTAGAAGACACCAGAACATAACTGATGTATGCTCCCCTGCTGTATTACTCCATTCTCACACTGCTAATAAAGACACATCCAAGACTGGCTCATTTATAATGGAAAGGGGTTTAATGGACTCAGAGTTCCACATGGCTGGGGACGCCTCACAATCATGGTGGAAGGCAAAGCAAGAGCAAAGAGAGAGAGCATGTGCAAGAGAACTCCCTTTATAAAACTATCAGATCTCATGAGACGTATTCGCTATCGTGAGAACAGCACAGGACAGACCCGCTCTCGTGATTCAGTTACCTCCCACCAGGTACCTCCCATGACACATGGGAATTATGGGAGCTACAATTTGAGATTTGGGTGGGGAAACAGACAAACCATATGACCCACCAAACATCATGCATAAGTTTTAGCCTTATACAGTGAAGGGAGCAGTTTTCTGCTTATACTGAGACATGGGCATAAGTCATTTCGCTTTGGTTGAAAAATCATGTGATAGATTATGGGAGAAGGGTATTAATATAGTTTGGCTCTGTGTCCCTACCCAAATCTCACCTTGAACTATAATCCCCATAATCCCCACGTGTCAAGGGTGGGACCAGATGGAGGTAACCGGATCATGGGTGTGGCTTCCCTCATGCTGTTCTTGTGATAATGAGTGAGTCTCAAGAAATCTGATGGTTTTATAACTGGCATTTTCCCTGCTACACTCACTCCGTCCTGCCGCTCTGCGAAGAAAGTGCCTGCTTCTCTTTTGCCTTCTTCCACGATCGTAACTCTCCCATGGCCTCCCCAGCAATGTGGAATTGTGAGTTAATGAAATCTCTTGTCTTTATAAATTACCCAGTCTTGGGTGTTTCTTCATTGCCGCATGAGAACGAACTAATACAAGTATTTTCCCACTTAGTCTTGGAGCAGTATTGTTCAGACAGTGTGATAACCAAGGGATCATACAGCATTGTAGAGTCACTTGAGCTTTTGACTGTGGAAGTGCCTGAAACCCCTGCCTTGTCAGGAATCAGTATTCTCATGTAGAAAGTAGTAGTCATATGTCAGATGTTATTCTCAAGTAGCATGGAAGACAGAGGCTATCAGTAAAATCTGCATACTGGAAAAACACAAAAGAATTGTTTATGACCAGGTAGAAGAAACATCTGAGGATTTAAAATACAGACAAACAAAGAAACTAGAGAAATTTTTGATTTGGATGGCACGGGGAGGAGGTTCAAAGTCCTACATCAAGCAGGTTGGAATAGTGAAAGAATGAAATATATGTATTCATGTCAAGGTGTTATTTGTTGTACCCAGAGTCTATTGGACTCTGGAGAAATATTGATTACAAAAATTGGCTGAGTGAATGGAAATATTCAAGTGTTTATTTTTCTAAGTCCAATATAATAAAAAAAAATTTCCAGGTAATATTACACAAGAAAAATTTTAAATTGGGATTAAATAATAAAAGGAGATCAAAGAGGTCATACACTTTAATGTGTCTGCTGGAGCAGAGTCAGGTTGCAGACAACAGTTTATTTCCAAATAGAGATATTATCATGTGTTGAGTGACTTACAAAATCATTGGAAAGGTTTTGGAAGTAAGCTCTAGCTTGAGAGTCCAGGAATTTCTACCAGTGCTAGGGAAGCTTCCACCTGAGCTTTCAGCAAGCCGTCACATTAGGAAATCACTACCCAGTTTTGCACTGCTTCTCACAATTTACAGCAGAATGAATGCCTTATGCTCTGCCCCTCTCCCCACTCAAGTCAGTTTCAAATCCAAATCTCACATGAGTGCATCAAGTTGGTAGAACCTTAATCAGATCTAGAACTCCAGCAGCAGGGAAATCTGAGATATGCAGCTTTTAGCTTACCAGTCTCTACAATTTGGAAAGACACCACAGAATGTTGTTGGAATGTATGCCAAACTAGCCATTGCACAGAACCCATCATGGTCAGGGTTTAGAAAATTGACTTCATCTCATACCTTACACTGCTTATTTATTCATAGAATAAATATTTATTGAATGTCTGTTGTGTTTTGGATCCCATTTCTTGGTTTTATCGATAAGCATGATAGAAAGGTAGAGAAAAATAAGCTTGGGTTCTTTTTCTCTTTATTTTTATTTTCTTTTATTCTACTGTGAAAGTAAAATTTGAGGTAGTATGATTTGAAACTGGGTGTGCCTTCTGTAAGAGATGTCTTTGTTTCTGGAGGAGGAGAACAGGTCAGGGAGTGGTCAAAGAGAACAGGAGGCAGGCTGCTGGCTAGTTAGAATGGGCTGTGTTCTGAGCCTTGAAGAAGCAGGATGATAGGAATTATAAGGCTTTAGAATTTCCCAGCTATATGCACCAGGGTAAAGAGTAGAAAGGTCAGGATAGAATTTATTTGGCTAGTATGTCCCTTTCATTTGATCTCAGAAACTAAGCCTGACCATAACAGCTAAAGGGAATAGGCTGGAGCACTCAACTGAGAAGAAATACAAACACAAAACCTTAGATAGCAGGGCACATACCTGCAGCAAAAGGATAGCAATTGTACAGAGGGACATGGACTTCAGCCTGAGCCCTTTAGAACTGCTGCGAGCAGAAGTGAGGAAAAGCATGGGGTGCAGGTAATTCACTGATACAGTCAAATACAGAGTCTCAAAACGTGAAAGACAGCCAATTATTTCATAAGATTCTTCCCTTAAGTGTTTCATTTTTCCAGTTATGGACTTGGACTGAAAATGCTGTGAGGAGAGCTAGATACCGTATATGTCAAAATATGAGGAAAAAATTATCAAAGAAATAGTAAAATTTGGTAGTGTTTTAAAGTTCTAGTGAAATAAATTATTATTTTAAAAGAACCACTCATCTATTAGTATCTAACTTGAATTTTCATGTTTTTGTCTGGATTCTTAAAGAATTTGGTTAAAAGGAATGGTCTGAAATTTCACCACAGTGCTCAAGCTCATTGAGACATCTATAATTACCTTTACAGCCCATTTGTGAGGTGAGTGGAGGAGGGAAAAAACAATGTTTATAAATGAAAATTATGAAGCCATAATCATTAATGGCATGAGTGTCACATAAGACAATTGCTCCCTTTTACTGAGAAGTTGCCATAGAGCAGGGGTTGAAAGTCCTTTGCTTTCATTATAGCTAATCCTCACAAGGCTGCATGGTAGATATGTTTGTTCCCCACTGACAATTTGGGAAGCCAAGGCTGAGAGAGGCTAAAACAATCACCAGCATTTGCAAAGTCAACAAGTATTAGAACCAGCATTTGAACCTTGGCTAATATGATTCCAAAAATCTATGGTTTTCTTCAGCACACCTCATGACTACTATCAAGACACTGCACAATCATCACCAGAACACCACAAAGCTGCCCCCTGTCCACTACTCTGCTATTATCAGAAGTGCTAATAGGATCAAGATCTTCATACTCAGGTAAGTACTTTACTGACTTGAGCATAAACAAATAAATACATAAAAATCTTTGAGACTCCCAAAGATTTCTTGTACAATACAATATCTTGTATTTGCTCCTTGAAGCTTCCTCCCATGTTCTTTATCCTGTTTGTCTCACTTATAAGGTTAGGTGCAAGGCTGTTCTTGCTTTGGAAAAATACCTTCTATAGCCATTTGGTGCATGTGAGTGTTCTCTCAGGATACTGAACTGCCCTGTTTTCCATTAATGTTTATATAGTATCTTTTTTCACATAGCCTCTGCTGACCAAGAGTTACGCATGGGCCATGAACTCCAACATTCTAGCAAGACACAGGACAGCTTGAATGATCTAATAAGCAAAAAACAAGAGGCTGCTTATAGCTAGAGGCTGCCTCCCTAGTCCTACAAGTTTGTATCCACAAGATCATGTTTAAGTTGTATAATTGAAACTCAGAAATCATTAACTTTGTTTCAAACTGATACTCATTGCTGTCAATGGCCAAGGGCAGTAACGGGAAAGATCAGCTCCTGGCAGTGCAGAGGAATCATGTAGGACTTATCCTGCCCTGTGGTAGTGTCCAGTGTTCTGTTGGTGGGTCTTCCCAGACAGATAATCTCCTTTGGAGGGGCCAGTGCTGTGGAGCAACAATTTGATCCACCTACTGAATTTTTCACTGGCCATTTCTACAAATGACAGCTTTGTGGACAAAAAAGTCTATCCTTTATATGTAAGATGCCAAAATTATGATATTAAAGATAGTTTTAGTTAGGTCAGGAGCTCTTAATGTATGACCTACAGATGGGCTTTCAAAGGGGTCAACAGTCCACTGAAATTTAAAGAAAGATAGTAGTGTTGTTTGTGCAGATGTGAACGTTTGTGTGGGTGGGAAAGTCCACAAGCAAGGTCTGAGATTTTTAAAAAAGGAGGAGGGAGTGTAAAAAGGCAAGTATGTGGTAAATCAAAACAAACATGAACTGTGCAAAAATAACAGTAATAATGTTTGCTTTGCAGAGAGAAAACTAAAACATAACTAAAATATTAGATAACAATAATATTCAAGGTAGAAGGAGAATAATAGAAGTTAAAGCAATCTAAGGTCCTTTTTGTCTACAGAAGGAGCATAAAAATATTGATTAACTTTAGAGCTTGTAAAATTAAATGTGCATCTAAAGACCAGGTACAGTGGCTCATGCCTGTAATTCCAGCACTTTGGGAGGCCAAGGCAGATGGATCACTTGAGTCCAGGAGTTTGAGACCAGCCTGGGCAAAATGGTGAGATTCTGTCTCTACAAAAAAAAAAAAAAAAAAAAAAAAAAGTACAAAAAGTTAGCCAGGCATGGTAACACATGCCTGTAGTCTCAGCTACTCAGGAGGCTGATATGAGTGGATCGCTTGAGCCCGGGAGGCAGAGGTGACCTGAAATCACACCACTGCATTCCACCCTGGGCAACAGAGCAAGCTCCTGTCTCAAAAAAAAAAAAAAAAATTTTTTTGGTCTAAATATTTTAGCATAAACATTAAGACAGAGAAATAAGAGTAATATCCAAACTATACATAATTAAGGAGGTAAAGCAAACAAACAGCTCAATAATATTAAAAGAACAAGAAAGGAAAAATTCCTGAAAATATTTTTAAAAGGTTAATAAGCACAAATATAAGGATGTCTGTGAATTTTTTAAAAAACTATATTTATAAATAAAATGTAATAGATTCTCTAGGTGAACGATAAAACTTGGTTAGGCTAGACAAAAGAAACTACGTCCTACCATGTGCTCTTTCTAAAAAGCACATCTAAATCAGAAGAGCACAGAAAAGGTGAAAATCAAAACACACCAGTGTAAGAGGTTGGATGTGTCTCCTAAAGTTCATGTGTTGGAAACTTAATCCCCAATGCAATAGTGTAGAGAGGTGAGGCCTTTAAGAGGTAGTAAGGACATAAGGGCTTTGCTCTAATTAATAGATTAATGCTATTTTTCAGGAGTGGATCAGTTATCACAGGAGTGGGTTCCCGATAAAAGGATGAGTTAGCCCTGCTTCCTCTCCCTATCTG
This sequence comes from Papio anubis, assembly GCF_008728515.1. Taxonomy (NCBI): domain Eukaryota; kingdom Metazoa; phylum Chordata; class Mammalia; order Primates; family Cercopithecidae; genus Papio; species Papio anubis. The sequence goes on along the minus strand of NC_044987.1, from coordinate 30,433,406 downwards.
CAGCTCTCTCCTCCTTCCTCCTTTCACCATTTGATGACACAGCACAAAGGCCCTCACCAGATGCAGCCTGTTAAACTTAGAACCATGTGTCAAATAAATTTCTGTTCATTATAAGTTATCCAGTCTCAAATATTCTGTTACAGCAGCACAAAACACACTGAAAAATTTAGCGTTGAGAAGTGGGGCTTTTGCTGGAACAAACACTTGAAAACATGCAAGTGGCTTTGGAACTGGGTGATAGGTAAAAGCTGGAAAGTTTTGTACAATCAGGAAAGAAAAAGCTTATATTGCCATGGAACATTAAGAGTAATTCCAGTGAGGGCCCAGAAGGAGACAAGAGCTGTAGCAAGAGCCTAAACCTTTGTAGGGATTACTTAAGTGGTTGTGATCAGAATGTTGGTAAAAATATGGAAACTGAAGGCCATTTTGATAAGTTCTCAGACAGAACTGAGGAACAAGGGAGTGAAATCCGGAATAAAGGCCATCTTTATTATACAGTTGCAAAAACTTGGCAGAATTGTGTCCAGGTTCCAAGACTTTGCAGATGGCAGGACTTAAGAGTAATGAACTAAGATATCTGGCAGAATAAGCATCTAAGCAGCAAAGCATTCAAGGTGCTACATGGCTTCTTTTGGCCACTACAGTAACATAAGAGAAGAGAGAAATTATTTTAAAAAGAAATTTATAATTAAAAGCAAAGTAGAACAGAAAGATTTGGAAATTTTTCAGCTTGGTCACAGAACAAAAAAGTATGCTGGGGGGAAATACAAAGGGTGTGGCCAAGTGACCATTTGGTGAAGAGATTAATATGGATAGAATAAATTCAGGCTGTATTAATCAAGACAGTGGAGAAAATTACCCCAAAGACATTTCAGTGATCCTCAAGGCAAGCTAGGTCCTTGAGAGCAAGATTTTCAGAGAGGTGCACATGGAACCTCAGTATTTGCTGCCTAGGGCCACCTCAAGACTGCTTTCTGCATCCCACTGCAGTGCTCCTTGGCTGGCCCAGCCATAGCTCAAGCATGCCAGGTGCATCTCATGCCACAGCTCCAAAGGGTGCAAACAGTAAGCTTTGGCAGCATTCACATGATGCTGCAGTGCACGTCAAGTCTGCAGATAGAGTGTACAAGCTGTGAGACCATGGTGACCGCCATTGGATTTCAAAGGATGTGTTGAACAGCCAGGGACCCAGGCAGAAACTTGTCACAGGAACAGAGCCACCACAGTAAGCTGCTACTAGGGCAATGCCCAGCAAGGCCACAGGAGAGAAGCCCCTACAGAGAGTGCCTATAGGGAATGCCTAGCAGAGCCATGGGAGTGGGGCAGCCCCCCAAGACCTCAGAACTGTTGAGCCACCTGCATGTAATTCCAGTCTGGGAAAGCTGTAGGCATGAGATCTGTGAGAGCTGCTGGGTGAACTGAGCCCAGCAAAGCTAAAGAGCAGGGTTCCCTGAGGCACTGGGTGTCCAGTCCCTGCCCCAGTGTGCCTACGAGGTGAGACACAGAGTCAAAAGAGATTATACTGGAATCTTAAGATTTATTACTGTTTTCACTTTTGGATTTTGGACTTACTTGGAACTAGCTACTTCTTTCTTTTTGCCTATTTCATCTTTTTGGAATGGGAATGTCTGTCCTATGTCTATCTCATTGTATTTTGCAAGCATGTGCTTGTTTTGGTTTCATGTGCTCATAACTGGAGGGAAATTTGCCTCAGGATAGATCATGCCTTGAGTCTCACTCAATCTGATTTTGATGAGAATCTGGACTTTGGACTTTACAGTTGATGTTGGAACAACTTATGACTCTATGGGGGCTATTGGGATGGAATTAATATATTTAACATATGAGAATAACATAAATTTGAGGGGCAAAGGGTGAAATGCTATGATTTGAATGTGTTCCTGAAAGTTTATGGGCTGGGAATTTAACCTCCAATGCAACAGTGTTGAGAGATGGGAGTTTTTAGGTCGTGAGGGTTCTGCCCTCATTAATGGATTAATGCCATTAACGTGTAAGTAGGTTAGTTATTACAGGAAAGAGTTCTTGATAAAAGAAGGAGTTTGATCCCATTTCTCTCTCTCTCGCATGCATTCCTGTCCTTCCAGCTTGTGCCTTCTGCTGTGAGATGATACAGTAAGAAGGCCCTCACTAGATGCTGAGAAGATACCAATGCCACTGCTATGCCCTTGGACTTCCCATCCTCCAGAACCATGAGTCAAATAAATTTCTGTTCATTATAAGTTATCCACATTGAAAATGAATGGAGGAAGGATGAAGATGTGAGCTGAAGGGAGAGGAAGCTGAGAACCCTGCACCAGGCTACCTACCATCAGGACTTGTTAATGGCCCCCAGGAACTCCTGGGGAAAAGGTGAGGTGGACAGGTGAGGAGTGGCCTGATCTCACCACGTACCTCTGGAATCTGGGTAACAGAAAACTCCACAACGCCTATGGACACTTAAGGTGGCAGGAAGAGTTGCTTAGAGAACTAGGAGGAGCAGGACCCAAGACTGCATGGGTTTGGTACAGGAATATCTTTAGTGGGGCACAGCCAGGGATACCCTTCACCCAAGGCCTTCCAGATTCCTCTAGGAGACTTTACATATTGGGGGACTGCCGAACTTGGAGACAGTAGGGTGGTCTTGGCTGTGAGATGGGACCAGTCCAGTCTGAGCATACCCCTGTCCACTGGCCTCTCTTAGGGCCCCAGACCTGGCCATGCCCACTGGCAGCACAGCCTCAGATGCCCAACCAGGGTGCTTCACAGGGGCCCTCATCATAACTTCTTTACCTACAGACCACACCTGACCATCTGAGAGCTCCAGCAGATTGGTCCCAGCTGACATGCACTGACTCACTCACACCCTCTCCCCATCTTTCCTATGCTGCTTTGCTGGTATGTACTCACCCATGGCCAACCACATACTGCTTTGCTGGCATGCCTGCATGTGGGTGAGCCTCACCTCTGTCCTATGCCAGAGAGTATGTATATGATCACGTTGCTGTGCCACTTCTGCTGGTGTGAGTTCAATCTGTTGCCACCCCAAACACCTATTCTGGCACACAGGCACTCAGCCACACTGCCATTACCAGCAAGAACACACAGACAGATGCCAGCAACCTTGCCCCCATACCCTGAAGCCACTGCCACCAGAGTGAATAAGTGCATAGATGCCAGTGGCTCCGCTCCCCCTACAATGACACCACCACTGTTATAAACACACACATGAACACCAGCAACCTTGCCCAACCCCATGATGCTACCACTGTGAATGTGTACATGGAGGCTAGTAACCCCCGTGCCCACCAGTCCCCCCACTGCATTGCCACTGCCAATGTGAGTGCAAGCACAGACAACAGCAAACCTGCCCCTAACTGTGCCCCAGTGCTGGCATGAGAATGTTCAGGAATGCCACAGCTCTGTTTCCACTGGTTCCCCACCCCAGCCAACATATGTGCACCCTGCCACACTGCCATGGTTGCTGGCATGCAAAAGTGAACAAGAATCCTGACGCCACCACCCCAGCGAAGCACTCTGGCCAGTACCACCCATCAGAGTGCTGTAGCCAGTGGACCAGGAATATCTTGGCCCATCCAGCACAGCTGGTTCCCAACCTCAAGGGACAAGAGAACAAAACCAGGATCCTGGTATCAGGCCCTGTGTTAAATAATGCAGACCAGAAGTGCTGAGCTGAACTTTGGTCTCCTAAAATCTTTCAGAAATCAACTCAGCTGACCAAGCCCACCTTCTACCCAATCAAACTTCCAAGGGTATCAAAGAAGACAAAAGCAAGAAACTTCATCCAAAGGATGGTAACTTCAAAGACTGAGGGAACATCAGCACATACAGGTGAGAAAGAACTGGGGCAAGCACTCTGGCAACTTGAAAAGCCATAATGTCTTCTTACCTCCAAACACTGCGATAGTTTCCCAGCAATGGTTCTTAACCAGGCTAAAGTGGCTGAAATGACAGAAATATAATTCAGAATATGAATAGAAATAAAGATCATAGACATAAAGGAGAAAGTTGAAACCCAGTCTAAGGAATACAATAAAATGATATAGGAGATAAAAGATAAAATGGCTATTTTAAGAAAGAACCAAACTGATCTGATAGAGCTAAAACACTCACTTCAAGAATTTCATAATATAATTGCAAGTACCAATAGGAGAATCAACCAAGTTGAGGAAAGACTCTCAGAGCTCAAAGACGAGTTTTCCAAAATAATTCAGAAAGAAAAAAAGAAAAAAAATAAAGAAGAATAAAAAAAACCTCTGAGAAATATGGGATTATGTAAAGAGACCAAATCTATGACTCATCAGCATCCCTGAAAGAGAGGGACAGAAAGCAACAACTTGGAAAACATATTTGAGAATCTTGTCCACAAAAATGTCCCCAACCTCGCTAGTGAGACCCACATTCAAGTTCAGAAAATGCAGAGAACATCTGCAAGATACTATACAAGTTGAACATCCCCAAAAGACATAGTCATCAGACTCTCCAACGTCAAAATAAAAGAAAAAAATATTAAAGCCATCTAGAGAGAAGAGGCACATCACTTAAAAAGGGAATTCCATCTGCTAACAGCAAACTTTTCAGCAGAAATCCTACAGGCCAGAAGAAATCAAGGACCTATATTCAGCATTCTTTAAGAAAAAATATTCCAACCAAGAATTTTACACCTATCTAAGCTAAGCTTTATAAGCAAAGAAGAAATAAGATTCTTTCCAGATAAGCAAATGCTAAGGGAATTTGTTACCACCAGACCTGCCTTACAAAAGGTCCAAGGGAATGCTAAATATGGAAAGTAAAGACCATTACCAGCCACCACATAAACACACTTAAGTATATAGACCGTTGCACTGTAAAGCAACCATACAATTAAGTCTGCTAAATAACCAGCTAACGACATGGTGATAGGATCAAATTTGCACATATCAACATTAACCTTGAAGGCAAATGGGCTAAATGCTCCAATTAAAAGGCACAGGGTGGCAAGTTGGATAAAGAGGCAAGACTCAACTGGATGCTGTCTTCAAGAGAATCATCTCACATACAATGACACCCATATGCTCAAAGTAAAGGGATGGAAAAAAATCTACCAAAGAAATAGAAAACAGAAAAAAGCAGGAGTTGCTATTCTAATTTCAAACAAAACAGGCTTTAAACCAACAGTAATTAAAAAAAAAAAAAAAGAAAGAATAGCATTTCATAATGGTAAAGGGGTCAATTCAACAAGGAGACCTAACTATCCTTAATATACACGCACCCAAAAGAGAAGCACGGAGATTCATAAAGCAAGTTTTCAAGGACTTGCACAGAGACTTAGATGGCCACAGAATAATAGTGGGAGACTTTAACATCTTACTGAATGTATTAGAAAGATCGTCAAAGTAGAAAACTGACAAGATATTCAGGATCTAACCTCAACACTTGACCAAATGAGCCTAACAGATATCTACAGCACTCTCCACCACAAAACAACAGAATATACATTCTTCTCATCTGCACATGGCACACACTCTAAAATTAACCACACAATTGGTTATAAAATAATCCTCAGCACGTTCACAAAAACCATAGTTATACCAACTACATGCCTGGACCACAGCCCCCCCAAAAATAGAAATCAATACTAAGAATATTGCTCAAAACCATACAGTTACATGAAAATTAAACAACCTGCTTCTGAATGACATTTGGGTAAACGATAACATTAAGGCAAAAGTCAAGAAGTCTTTGAAACAAAAAAGAACAAAGCTAAAACATATCAGATTCTCTCAGCACAGCTAAAGCAATGTTAAGAGGAAAGTTTATAAGACTAAAAGCCCACATCAAAAATTTAGAAAAATCTCAACTTAACAACCTAACATTATACCTAGAGTAACTAAAGAAAAATAAACAAAAGAAAACCAACCCCAAAGTTAGCAGAAGACAAGAAATAACCCAAAGCAGAGCTGAACTGAATGAAATTGAGATGCAAAACAAAACAAAACAAAACAAAACAAAAAAACAAACAAAAAAAACATACAAAACATCAACAAATCCAGGAGTTTGTTCTTTGAAAGAATAGGTAACAGTGATAGACCACTGCTAAGACTAATAAAGAAAAAAACAGTGAATATCCAAATAAACACAATCAGAAATGACAAATGGGACATGACCAATAACCCCACAGAAATACAAACAAAAACAAAAACAAAGAAACAAAAATCCATAGACTACTATGAACACCTCTATGCACACAAACTAGAAATCCTAAAAGAAATGGATAGATTCCTGAAAACATACAACCTCTCAATATTGAATTAGGAAAAAATGGAAACCCTAAACAGACCAATAATGAGTTTTAAAATTGAATTAGATATTAAAAAAGCCTACCAACAAGAAAAAGCCCAGGACCAGATGTATTCATAGCCAAATTCTACCCCATGTGTAAAGAAGAGCTGGTACCATTCCTACAGAAGCTATTCCAAAAAATTGAGGAGGGATTGGTCCTGACCTCATTCTATGAGGTCAGCATCATCCTGATACCCAAACCTGGCGGAAACTTCAGGCCAATATTTCTGATGAAGATGGAGGCAAAAATCCATGATAAAATACTAGCAAACAGAATTCAGCAGCTAATGTACTATAATCAACAAGTAGGCTTTATCCCTGAGATGCAAGGTTGGTTCAACATACATAAATTAATACATGTGATTCATCATCTAAACAGAACTAAAGCAAAACACACTGGATCATCTCAATAGATGCATAAAAGGCTTTTGATAATATTCAAAATCCCTTCATGTTAAAAAAAAAAAAAACCTGAACAAAGTAGGCATCCTAGTAACATACCTCAAAATAATAAGATCCATCTGTCACAAACCCACAGACAACACGATACTGAGTAAACAAAAGCTGGAAGCATTTCCCTTGAGAACCTGAACAAAACAAAGATGCCTTTCTCACCACTCCTATTCACCACAGTACTAGAAGTCCTGGCAATCAGGCAAGAGAAGAAATTTTAAAAGGCATCCAAATAGAAAGAGAGGAAGTCAAACTATCCCTGTTTGCAGACAGTATGAGTCACCTAGAAAACCCTGTGGTCTCTGCCCAAAAGTTCCTTGATCTGATAAACAACTTCAGGCAAGAGAAGAAATAATAAAGGCATCAAAATAGGAAGAGATGAAGTGAAACTATTCCTGTTTGCAGAAAATATGATTTTATACCTAAAAAACTCCACGGTCTCTGCCAAAAACTCTGTAATCTGATAAACAACTTCAGTAAAGTTTCAGGATACAAAATCAATATACAAAAATCAGTAGCATTTCAATACACCAACAACATCCAAGTTCAGAGCCAAATCAAGAACGCAATCCCATTCACAGTAGTCACAAATAAAATAAAATACCTAGGAATAGAGCTAAGCAGGAGGCAAAAGGATCTCTATTATGAGAATTGCAAATCACTTCTCAAAGAAATCAGAGATGACACCAACAAATGGAAAAACATTCCATGCTCATGAGGATAGGAAGAATCAATATTGTTAAAATGGCCATGCTGCCCAAAGAAATTCATAGATATGATGCTCTTCCTATCAAACTACCAATGATACTCTTCACAGAAATAGAAAAAAAACTCTTTTAAAATTCATGTGGAACCAAAAAAGAGCCTGAATAGCCAAGGCAATCCTAACCAAAAAGAACAAAGCAGGAGGCATCACATTACCCAACTTCAAACTATGCCACAGGGGTACAGTAACAAAAATAGCATGGTACTGGTACAAAAACAAACACATAGACCAATGAAATAGAATAGAGAGTCCACAAATAATGCCACACCCTGACCTTCATAGATCCACAAATAATGTCACAACCATCTGATGTTCAACAAAATTGACAAAACAAGTAATGGAGAAAAGACTCTGTATTTGTCCATTTTCACACTGATATAAAGATACACCTGAGACTGTGTAATTTATTAAAAAGGTAGGTTTAATTGACTCACAATTCCTCATGGCTGGGGAGGTATCAGGAAACTTACAATCATGGTGGAAAGAGAAGAGGCACGTCTTACATGGCAGCAGGCAAGAGAGCGAGTGTGTGAAGGAGGAATTGTCAGACACTTATAAAACCATCAAATCTCATGAGAACTCACTTGCTATCATTAGCACAGCATGGGGGACAGCACCCCCATGAGCTAAGCACTTCCCACCAGGTCTCTCCCTTGACACGTGGGGATTATGGGGATTACAATTCAAAATGAGATTTAGGTGGGGACACAAAGCCTAACCATATCAGACTCTCTATTCAACAGATGGTACTGGGATTACTGCCTAGCCATTTGCAGAGATTAAAACTGGACCCCTTTCTTACACCATGTATAAAAATCAACTCAAGATGGATTAAAGACTTAAATGTAAAACTCAAAACTATATAAACCCTGGAAGATAATCCAGGAGATACCATTCTGGATAGAGGTCCTGGCAAAGGTTTCATGACAAAGATGCCAAAACAAATTGCAACAAAACCAAAAATTGACAAATAGGACCTAATTAAACTAAAAAGCTTCAACAAGCAAAGGAAACTATCAACAGAGTAAACAGACAACATACAGAATGGAAGAAAATGTTGGCAAATTGTATATTCTACAAAGGTCTAATATCCAGCATCTATGAGGAACTTAAACAATTGAAGAAACAAAAACAAACAATCCCATTGAAAAGCAGCAGACTGCATTTCTAATCTTCATCATGCCTGAGACTGGTCTTGCAATGTTACCTTTAAGTGAATCACATAATTGTCTTTGGAACTTGGTCTCCCAACCCTTACTGTGATTGCAAAGTGTTTACCAGATATTTGATGAGGTGCTATATTTTTGAAAAACGTATCATGTAATTCAGAAATACTATTGATACTGAATACCAGATACCACTATGTAGTAAGTCTTTTAGGATGATTTTAATTTAGTCATGCATCATTTTCTGATTCTCCTCATTGGGAGTTCTTAAATCTTAGCAAGCATTAGCAATATTCAATGCCAAAATTCCACTGAAACTTTCAAGTTGGAGCAATTGTCTGTGTTTGAAAAGATGAAATAAAAATAATAATCAAGGGCAAAGCTTTGAGTGCCCAGAAGGGAAAGTCATACCAGTTGCTAACCTGTCTAGTTTTAGGAATCACCATATTTTTTTTTTCAGTGTTAACAATCATGATAATCAAATTAAAACACTATTTTGTTCACTTGTGGGACTGCAGTTCTGAATTTTGGGTTAAAGGTTTTGGCTGCTGTAAGAATGTGAATTTGAATGTATTTTGAATTGTAAGAGCAAACATACTTTTTGGTACAATTTTTTTTTCATTTAATTGGAATGATCTTCAGGTTTCTACAAATAGAGTAATTGTAAATTTAAAGTATTAGCATTTATTGGTGAATAATGTATATATCCCCATTCCAAGAAATATAAGTGAGTGAAGTTGAAATAAAATATTTAAAGTTAAAAAAAAAGTGGGCAAAGAACATGAACAAACATTTTCAAAAGAAGATATATACATGCCCAATAAGCATATAAAAATGTTCAACATCATTAATCACAGAAATGGAAATCAAAACCAAAATGAGATACAATCTCACACTAGTCAGAATGGTTATTATTAAAAATTAAAAAAAACAAACAGAAAAAGAAATGCTTATATACTGATGGTGGGAATATAAACTAGTTCAGCCACTGTGGAAAGTAGGGCAGCAGTTTTTCAGAGAGCTTAAAACAGAATTACTCTTCCACCCAGAAATGCCATTATTGGGTATATACCCAAAGGAATATAAATCATTCTGTCAATACCATGAGGACACATATATGTATATGTTAATCACAGCACTACTCATAATAGCAAAGACATGGAATCAACCTAAATGCCCGTCAATTGTAGACTGGATACAGAAAATGTGGTACATGTACACCATGGAATACTACACAGGCAGAGAAAAAGAATGAGATCATGTCCTTTGCAGCTGCATGGATGCATCTGGAGGCCATTATTCTATGTGAACTAACAGAGGAAGAGAAAATAAAATACTGCATGTTCTGAGTTATAAGTGAGAGCTAAACATTCAGTACACATGGACACAAAGAAGGGAACAACAGACACCTGGGCCTGCTTGAGGATGTTTGGTGGGAGGAGAGAGGAGGTAAAGAAACTAGTTATCAGGTACTATGCTTATTAAATGGGTGATGAAATAATGTATATAGCAAACCCCTGTGTCACACAATTTACCTATGTAATATACCTGCACATATACTACTGAATCTAAAATAATTGTTAAAAAAATTATCCATTCTGTGCTATCCTGTTATAGCAGCACAAAATAAATGAAGACAACTTGAAACTCTAAGCTAAAGAAAGCTGGTCTTGCTGGTCATAGACTTTAAGGTCAAAATAGTTACCAGAAAAAAAGCAGGTGAGCACATACTGATGAAAATTACAATTTTCCAGGAAGATAAAGTAATTATAATGTTTAAGCTTATATGGGCACATATTAACATTTATTCAGAATGTATAAAGCAAAAATTGATAGGCTACAATGAAAGTGTAACAAATCTACCATTATAGTAAGAAATTTAAACAGACCTATCTCAGGTATTGACACAAAAAGCAGATCAAAACTAGCAATGTTACAGAAATTGTAAACACAATGAACATGAATGTCCTATTAAACATATAAAGAACATTTATCCAATTATTGGATAATTCTGGATAATTCTTTTTGACATGCAAGGAACATTTTCACAAATTTATCACATACTAGGCCAAAAAGTCTTTAACTATTTCAAAAAGTACCAAAGACTACCTTGTCTCACAAGAAGGAAAATAATGTGGCTATTAGTAATAAAATGAAAACTAAGACAATTTCATACATTTGACAGTTTAAAAGCAAACTTCTAAATACCTCCTAGATCAAAGAATACATTATAAGGGAAAATACAAAAAATACTTAGAACTAAATGATACTGAGAACATAAGTTATTTGGGCTGCAGTTAGAGTCCCAGAAAACTTCAGTGCCCTACAACTACTAAAGAAGTCAAATCAATATTTTAAAAGCCTCCTCATAAGTAGAACACCAAATACAAATAGTTGTATAAGAAAATATACAAATGTTATCAGCAAATTTTAATTGTATACAAACTTTTTCCTAGGTATAACAAAGAGGAAACTTTCCTTAACTCTTTTAAAGCAGTCATTTTTAGCCTCAATAGCTAATGCAGATAAGAGTATAAAAAGGGGGGAAATTTCCGAACAATTAGATGCAAAAATCTTAAACTATTTAGAAACTGGTTACAATTTTGTATTTTAAAAAAGACATTATGACCAAGGCACATCAATTCCAGGAATAGAATATATCTTTATGATCTTTATATCTTCCAGCTTCCATCATTTGTGTGGAAAATTCAGTTATTAGTCTTTCATTGCTACTATGAAAGCAATGCTGTTTTTTTCTGGGTGCTTTAAATAATTTGTCCTTGTCCTGGGCTTTCAGCAGTTCACGATGAGCCAAAATGGGATTTATTTTGCATATATCTTTACTAGTTTCTTCAGAATTTCTTGATTTTGTGGGTTAGTTTTAGAAAATTTTTGGTTATTATCTCTTCAAATATTCCTTCTTCCCCTATTCTTTGTCTCCATTCTTTCTGAGACTTCAATTACAAGCATGTTACACATTTTAAAAACTATGTCTTGTATGTGTTTTATGCTCTTTTTTGCATTTACCTTTTCTCTTTTTTTGTGCTTCAGTTAGCATATTTACTCCTGGGAGGGGAATACCTGAAGCCTTGTGCCTTGTTTCTCCTGAACTTCACCCTATGTGCCTCGTCTCTTTGTTTATTGTGATCTGTGTCTTTTTGTTTTAATAAACCCTAAACATCAATATAACCACTTCTAAGTCCTAAGAGTCCTTCTAGTGGGTCATCAAGCTTGAAGAAGTTCTCAGGAACACACAACATGACAACACTTACAAAAGCAACAAAACTAAAAAGTATCCTAGAATACATCTAAAAAAAAGATGTCTGATACCTCTAGACAAAAAATTACGAACTTTTGATAAAAACACTAAACAATAATAAAGATATTTCTTTTTTATCTTTATTTTGCAGATAAAATATAGATATTTCACATTCATGGATAAGAAAACTCAGCCTTAACAATGTCAAACTGAGAAGATATTGATAGTTATGGAAAATTTTGATCAAACTCCTAGTAGAATTTTAAATAAACTTGATGATTCTGAGTTTCACATGGAAAAACAAAGGGCCGAGAATAGAATATCCAAAAGCATTAATATGTTGGGGAATTTGGCACACCAAATATCAAGAGTTATTATAATCTAATAGCAATTAAAGTGAGAAGATACTGATGCAAGGAAGGATACATTGTTTAATGGAGCAAGAATTGAGGACTCACACATATATGGAAGATAATTCTAATTTGATTAATAATTTAAATGTAAAAGTCAAAACTTCAAAACTTTTAAAAGAAAATATTAATGTTTGTAGAGAGGGGTTTCTAAATAAACATCTAAAACATAATTCATAAAGATTGATAAGTCAACTTCATGAAAATTAAAAGCTCGTGTTCATCACAGTATAGCAAGAGAGTAACAACATGAACCATAATGCCGCACATATCATTAATAAAGAACTGGCCTTGGAATGCATAAACAACCACTAGAACTATATAAAATCAGTTAGAAGACAGCCATCCCAATAGATGAAATGGGCAATAAAATACCTAGACATTTCACAATGAATGTATGAATTTATGACCAATCTCATTATTAACCAGAGAAATGCGTTAAGACAGTGAGATACCATTTCATACCAATGAAAAAATTAAATTATCTAAAATAAGATGTTCTAGAGAAGATGTAGATCAATAGGAACACATTTCTGGTGGAAGAGTAAATTGGAAAGCCTCTCTGGAGAACAGTTTCATGATAATATGTAAGGCTGAACATTTGAATACTCTAAGACTCAACAATTCCACTATTAGGTATATAGCCTATAGAAATCCTGTACCGATGTACCAGGAGTCATATATGAGTCTTCCTTGCCAGACTGTGCATAATAGTGAAAATTAGTATCAATGTAAATGTTCATTGATTGGAAAACAGACATATAATTGGAGTTATAACTTGCAGTATCACATGATGGAGTATCACACAGCTATACCCACCAACATGGATGATTCTTAGAAGGCTAATTTTGAGTGGAAAAAAAGGTTACGTCCATGGTGACTACAAACAAATATAATAAAGCTCAAAACATGCAAAATGAAACCATCTATTGTTTAGGCATAAATACACATATGGATAAGCAGTTTTAAAGGAAGGAATTGATAAACACAAAATATGCAATGATTGCTACCCCAGGTAAAGGGAGAAGAAGGCATCTGGACACAAATACAACAAGATCACCATTAAAGTTCTTTTCCTTTTGCTAGTTGGAAAATACGTAAGTGTTCATTTTAATGTTAAGTTCTAAATTGCACATGTGTTTTTATATATACTGTCTTTTTAGTTGGATATGTTTAAAATAAATGAAGAAAAGTATTCTCATAACAACAATTAAAGTGATTAAATATAGCTAGTTTTTACAATAATGAAAAAAATCTCCAGAACAAAGAACTACATTTTGAATCAGGGAAATGTCTATGTTTCTATTGTCTCATTTATTTTGTACCATTAAGATATTCTGACTTATTTTTTTTAAGTTTTATTTTTAATTTCTGTTTCTCCAATTCACCAATGCTTTCATGTTCTGACACTTATAATTATGGCCTAAGATGTATTTCGTTTACAAACTATTATTCTTCCAGATAGAAATATATGTGCAAATTGCCTTCCAAATTACTGTTCAGACATTTTTCATAATCTGTTCACTAATTTTGAAGCTTGCATTATTTAAGTGCCTTAAGCCAAAGACATTTTTATGGCAAAGTCTTTTATAAGAAAAGATAGCTTTATCAAGCAAAACCATCACCAGGATCCAAGGCTCAAAGACATAACTAGATAAGTCTGTTGATGCTGTTGATGTCATTGCCTGCCCCCCACCCCCCCAACAAGTGACAATGTACTTCACAAATGAGATAGTGGGTGGTTCCTAAGCACTATTTCCAAACTCCCTCCTACATGGCAGGATTTAGTTATTTGCCGAGGAAGATATGCAGTAAAGTATTAAAGTCACATGGGGCCAGGTGCGGTGGCTCATGCCTGTAATCCCAGCTCTTCGGGAGGCCAAGGCAGGCAGATCACTGAAGGCTGGAAATTCGAGACCAGCCTGGTTACATGGTGAAAACCCGTTTCTACTAAAAATTCAAAATTAACCACGCGTGGTGGCAGGCTACTCAGGAAGCTGAGGCAGGAGAATCACTTGAAACCAGAACGCGGAGGTTGCAGTGAGCAGAGATCATGCCACTGCACTCCAGCCTGGGTGACAAAGCAAGACTCCATCTCAAAAAAAAAAAAAAAAAAAAAAGGTCACATGGATACATTCATTTTTTATTTTAAGATTTTTGAATAGAACACATACATATGTCTAAGCTGACTTAGTGACTTTCCTCTTTGCTGCATAAGACAGGAAAAAAAATTTAAGTGATACTCACAATAAGATCTCTTTGTGATTTGATGTTTTGCAAAAGATTCAGGGAAGGAAGCTATTATAAGGAGTCACTGGGAGGCTCTGCAGTTCACCAAGAACACCTGCTTCAGTGACCCTGATTCAATTTACTCACTGGCTCTCTAACTGGAAACAGATGCTGAGATTGCAGGAGTCATGCAGCAGATACACTCACTACTATTCTTAAGCTTTCTGAAAGAACAAGAGTTCAGACACTTGTCCTTCTTTGAATTACTGTCTTGTTTGGCATAACAATTATTCAGCAAAATCATCAGGCTACTATAATATCCTAATATTTGGCTATTCAGGAAGATACATAGCAGTGTACCAAGGACACAAAAAGCCACCAAATAAACATAGCACATTATCCAGGAGTTTTAACTTCACGCCAAAATTTGGAGGTAAATATTTTCACAATTTAATCTGAAAGACATTTAAATTATTTTTGCAGTAAAACAAAGACATTGTGGAAGGGTAGTCGTAATTTGCATGCTTTTAAAAAGTGAACGTTTCAGATTTTAAACAAATTTCACATTTTTATCCAACCCCCTTGGTGATGTGTTTCTAGACCCCTTAAGACATCTTTTATGGTTACTTCTTGGGCTTTGATGGAAGAAGTTCAAGACTTGCTTCCCTAAATTATTCCAGGATTACAAGAGACTAGATTTTTCTCAGGGATGTATCTGTCTCAGAACATAAAGTGAAGGGCCAGAGCACCCCAGAGGGTTGGCCCTAATGGAGATCAATTTGCTACTTACTGTAAAATAAGTGTTTCTTTCTTTTTCTTCACTAGTAATCATTTCACTTCCAAAAGGCTGTGCACCTTTGCTGATGAAAAATTAGCAGGAGTTCAGAGAGAAGCTTTTTACTTGAGTGAGCATGGAGAAAAGGAAGTCTTTTTTATTAATTGAGGTTATGACGTTAACAGCTCTTCTTAGCAACTGTATCATTCCACAGAGAAGAAGTGGGCCTTTGAGGGGCGGGCAAGGCAATCAGTGAAATATTCTGTGTGGGGAGAGGGGCGGTTGGCTTTAATACGGTAGGGATAGGGAAAGAGTTTATTTGGGAGAACAGAGAATAGGGAGTAATTGGTCAGTGTCAGGGAACAGGTGACAAAGATGAATTACAACCAACTATAGACCAATGGATAGAGAAGACTGGCATTCTGAAAGAGGAGAACTAGCATGTTATTCAAGGCAAATAAAATAGTCTGGGGCTAAGGTTGAAGTAGTGGTGCCTGTGTCTCAGTTTCCTCATCTATAAAAATAAACAATACCACCTTTCAGGACCAGGGCCATGTGGGTTTAAAGAGTCAATTCAAGTCATCTGAGACAGTGTCTGGTATCAAGGAGACACTCCATTAATGGCAGTGACTGTTGTTATTATTGCTATTTACTTGTATTAAACCAATGTAGACCTCTATGTGGCAAAATAAACCCAAGTAT
Organism: Papio anubis; assembly: GCF_008728515.1. Taxonomy (NCBI): domain Eukaryota; kingdom Metazoa; phylum Chordata; class Mammalia; order Primates; family Cercopithecidae; genus Papio; species Papio anubis. The sequence goes on along the minus strand of NC_044987.1, from coordinate 30,417,307 downwards.
TTACTGATTCATGCAGTCAAAAGTGTGGAAATTCAACATTCAATAAGACACTACCTGTGAGTGACTAGCGTGCTCTGTATAAAATCCTCTGCAGTAGGGATCAGTTTACCAAGTCTTGCACAGCACAGTCTGCAGTCACAACACAAAAACCAGAAGACGGTTTCTTCTCCTTTCTTCTTCTTACCTACTCAATCTGTAAGAGACTTCCAGCAATCACCCCTACTCACCCTTAGGGCATTATATATATTATTCCTCATAATTTCCAAATACCTAACAATGATTTTATCTACAACAAAGTCTCCTATTTACTAAGTATACTTACCCATTAACTATACAGCCTTGTAAACTCCTTGCTGAGCTGAAGGGCTGCTATGTTTCTAATGGTTCACACCTGCTTTGCATTTGTTTCCAGCTGCAGATCATCATGTCACTCTTTCGATATTTTCCTCCAGTCACAAGGATGGCTTTCTACGCCCAGATTTGTGAGCAAATGTTCTTAGGCCAGTACTTCTTAAGCTATAGTATGCATAATAATTGCATGGAGATCTAGTTAAAATGCAAATTGTGATGCAATAGATCTAGAGTAGGGCCCCTGAGTCTGCAGTTCTAACAAGCTCTATGGGGATGTTGATACTGCTGGTCCTCAGACGACAGTTTGAAGGGCGAGGCACTATACTATAAGAAAGCAGGGTGCACTGTGACTGCTTACTCACTTTTTGCATTTTACATCAGGGAGCAGCTCAGCAAGGCATCTCCATTGGCCCCTCAAGACAGTCCTAGCTAGTTGTAATGTTTAATGAGTATTAAAGACCCAAAAGGCCCAGCAAACTCATGCTGCAGGGGTTTCTGGATGCACACTGCGTCAGTTAAATCAGTGTGTATGAGGATTTTGCTAATTGCTAAGGTCAGCTCTCATACCTGTTTACAGGGAAAATGGCATGTATATTTTATAAAAGCACATTGAATTATGTATCTGCAATTACAAAAGATTAAAGAGAAAGTCAACTCCAAAGAAAAGTGTTTGTTAGCTACTAACAATTTAGTTGACTCCTGTCCTCATTCTTCGTCTCTTTTATCTTTCTGGAAAACTTGCCCAGCCAACCACAAAATGACTCTATGATACTCAGCTCTCAATAGGGCAGGGAGACAAGCATTCTCTTCTGTACAAAAATATCCTTTGTTGCAAAGGTATTAATTTGAAATCTGTCTTTGCTGTTTTCACATCAACCCTGAAGTTATCTTCCAGAAGAGTGTATGTACATTTTAATCAGCATTATCTCAAGAGGAAATGCTGTACTCTAATTAATGGTTCAAGCAATTGTGCTAAGTGTAACAATTGCTTGACGGTCATAGCTTGTGTTAACTGTATAATTGCTGTTTGTGCCTTGCTTATTCAAAAGTCACATTATTATTATCTCCAGATAGTCAGCATTTACTTCCAGCATTCAGAGCATAAGCAAAGTGGTGCCATACAAGTCAGCAATATTTTTTAATATGCTGCATTGCAGCATCTCAACCACCAGTGCAGGGAGGGCATGGCCATGCCTGCTTGGCATTTGCTCTGTGTAATAGAGATTAAGATGATGACAGGCTACATTTTGTGATGCTTTAGAGAACTGTAACATATTAAAGGAAAAACATGGAGTGTCCAATATATTCTACAAGACACAAGATTTGCCCTGTCTCCATTCTTACTCTCTTTATATTTCAGCCTCACCCGAGATAAACTGCCTATAGCCTCTACTGAATATACATGCAGAAAGAATATTGAAACATAAAACATCAGAAGGAAATATCACTTTCCAGTGTTGTACTGAGCCCTATTGGAACTTGAGGCAAAAGGTTATTCAGTAACACTGACACTGTCTTTAAAATTGTGACTCCTTCCTCCCTTCCCCCGTCTCTCCCTCTCTCTTTCCCTCCTTCCCTTCCTCCCTCCCTCCCCCTCTCCTTTCTTTTCTTGATTTCTTTCTCTCTCTCTCTCTCTCTCCTCTCTCTCTCTCTCTCTTTCTTCTTTGTTTTTCTTTCTTTCTTTCGAGACATAGTTTCATTCTGTTGCCCAGGCTGGAGTGCAGCTGACCTGATTTCAGCTCACTGCAACTTCCTCCTCTCAGGTTTAAAACATTCTCCTGCCTCAGCCTCCCAAGTAGCTGGGATTACAGGTGCATGCCACCACACCCAGCTAATTCTTTTTGTTGTTGTTTTTATACTTTAAGTTCTAGGGTACATGTGCACAACGTGCAGGTTTGTTACATATGTATACATGTGCTACGTTGGTGTGCTGCACCCATTAACTTGTCATTTACATTAGGTATATCTCCTAATGCTATCCCTCCCCCATCCCCCCGCCCCACAACAGCCCCCGGTGTGTGATGTTCCCCTTCCTGTGTCCAAGTGTTGTCACTGTTCAATTCCCACCTATGAGTGAGAACATGCAGTGTTTAGTTTTCTGTTCTTGTGACAGTTTGCTGAGAATGATGGTTTCCAGCTGCATCCCTGTCCCTACAAAGGACATGCACTCATTCTTTTTTATGGCTGCATAGTATTCCATGGTGTATATGTGCCACATTTTCTTAATTGAGTCTATCATTGATGGACATTTGGGTTGGTTCCAAGTCTTTGCTATTGTGAATAGTGCCACAATAAACATACGTGTGCATGTGTCTTTATAGCAGCATGATTTATAATCCTTTGGGTATGTACCCAGTAGTGGGATGGCTGGGTCAGATGGTATTTCTAGTTCTAGATCCTTGAGGAATCGCCACACTGTCTTCCACAGTGGTTGAACTAGTTTACAGTCCCACCAACAGTGTAAAAGGGTTCCTATTTCTCTACATCCTCTCCAGCATCTGTTGTTTCCTGCTTTTTAATGATTGTCATTCTGACTGGCATGAGATGGTATCTCATTGTGGTTTTGATTTGCATTTCTCTGATGGCCAGTGATGATGAGCATTTTTTCCTGTGTCTGTTGGCTGCATAAATATCTTCTTTTGAGAAGTATCTATTCATATCCTTTGCCCACTTTTTGATGGGGTTCTTTGTTTTTTTCTTGTAAATTTGTTTGAGTTATTTGTAGGTTCTGGATATTAGCCCCTTGTCAGATGAGTAGATTGCAAAAATTTTCTCCCATTCTGTAGGTTGCCTGTTCACTCTGATGGTAGTTTCTTTTGCTGTGCAGAAGCTCTTTAGTTTAATGAGATCCCATTTGTCAATTTTAGCTTTTGTTGCCATTGTTTTTGGTGTTTTAGACATGAAGTCCTTGCCCATGACTATGTCCTGAATGGTATTGCCTAGGTTTTCTTCTAGGGTTTTCATGGTTTTAGGTCTAACATTTAAGTCTTTAATCCATATTGAATTAATTTTTGTATAAGGTGTAAGGAAGGGATCCAGTTTCAGCTTTCTACTTATGGCTAGCCAGTTTTCCCAGCACCATTTATTAAATAGGGAATCCTTTCCCCATTTGTTGTTTTTGTCAGGTTTGTCAAGATCAGATGGTTGTAGATGTGTGATATTATTTCTGAGGGCTCTGTTCTGTTCCATTGGTCTATATCTCTGTTTTGGTACCAGTACCATGCTGTTTTGGTTACTGTAGCCTTGTAGTATAGTTTGAAGTCAGGTAGCATGATGCTTCCAGCTTTGTTCTTTTGGCTTAGGATTGTCTTGGCAATGTGGGCTCTTTTTGGGTTCCATATGAACTTTAAAGTTGTTTTTTTCCAATTCTGTGAAGAAAGTCATTGGTAGTTTAATGGGGATGGCATTGAATCTATAAATTACCTTGGGCAGTATGGCCATTTTCACGATATTGATTCTTCCTATGCATGAGCATGGAATGTTCTTCCATTTCTTTGTGTCCTCTTTTATTTCATTGAGCAGTGGTTTGCAGTTCTCCTTGAAGAAGTCCTTCACATCCCTTGTAAGTTGGATTCCTAGGTATTTTATTCTCTCTGAAGTAATTGTGGATGGGAGTTCACTCATGATTTGGCTCTCTCACACCCAGCTAATTTTTGTATTTTTATTAAATATGGGGGTTTTGCTTTGTTGGCCAGGCGGACCTTGAACTCCTGACCTAAAGTGATCCGCCCCCCTCAGCCTCCCAGAGTGCTGGGATTACAGGCATGAGCAACCACGCCCAGCCTGTGATATTTTTCTCACTCTGGATTTTGATTTTTTAAAAATCACATTAAAATATTATCTTGATCATTGAGTTTTTCCCCCTTAAATTTTGTGCTCAAGATGAGTGCCTCACCTGACTCTTGGCCTTGTCATTAGAGATGTGATAATCTATTTAACAGCCAAGAAAACAAAACTTCTGAAGAAAAGGCTGAGTTAATGTCACTACATATTGAGAAAAAAGAGAAAAACTGACAGGTTGGGTTTCCATGAGTTGGAAATCAAAGCTAATAGGATGTGGATGTTTGTGCTGATTCTTGCAGCTGCAGTGAGCAGAGGAAATGTTTTGAGCACTTTCTCAAAAGGTTCTTCAGTATTTTAACTTAAAATCATCTTACGAAAGCAAAGCCTTTGTTGTGTTTATTTGGGGTCTATTTCATCTTAATAGGTCTTCTGTCTAGTAATTTGTAACTTTTATAAAAGTTGAACTTTTAATGCACATATTACTTTCAGACCAAAGTCTTTATCCTGGAAGGTGTAGTCTCTTTTTTCATTTTTATCTTGAAATGCCCCTTGGCACAAGCTTAGTTAGGAAGTTGAGTTCAGTGGAGAAAGGACTTACAGTTCATGTTATACTGGGAAGTCAAGCTCTAAGTTCACCAAGTCTGTTTTTTCATGTTAAATTGCAGGAGTAGCATTTGCCACATACACCTTATTGGGTTGTTTTCAAAGTAATGCACAGGAAGTTGCTTTGTAAAACATGATCACCATATTTATTATTATGAGCTGACTATGAATTTACTAAAGAGTACCTAGAAAGCACTCATCTGGATTAATCCATATGTAGTAAATTGTAATTAAGGAATACATACAGTTGCAATAAATGTGTAGGATTTTATGTACCATTGCTTACTAGCTAATTCATATCTGGCATCAGTTTAGTGACCAAGACACCCTCGCCCTTTGCCTGTATTATTGCAATGCCTTCCTACCTGGTCTGCCTGGATCCATCCTTGATATAAACAGCCCCAGCCCCAGCCCCTCACCCCCAACCCCTACTCCTGCTTACATATATTCTCAACCTAGCTGCTGAATTTTTTTTAATATAAGTCAAGTCATATTACTCTTCTGCCCAACCACCCCCAATGGTTTTCCTTCTCACTAAGCATAAAAACCAAATGTCTTATAATGGGCTCTAAGACCCTTCAGAATTTTGCCTTCATCACGTCTCCATATTTATCTTCCATCATTGACTTATTTCTTACATTCCTGCCACATTGGCCTCTTCATTATTTCTTGTCCTAGCCTCCCCTTGAGCAAATTAAATTCTCAATGTTTCAGCTTCCTTATCTGTAAAATAGGCATAATAATAATAATAACTTTAGAGGATTTTTTTAAGGATTAAAATAGTTAAAATGCTAGAATATTTATACATAGTATTAAAATGTCAATATTATATTATTATAAGTTTTATTACCCTCATCTGATTTTTTTCAAAGTCTCTAATGATTTGACTCCTGAATTGACAATAATCTCTGAAAGTGTCAGAGGCGTTTGAACCAGAGCAACTCCATCTTGAATAGAAGCTGGTTAAATATGGTTGAAACCTACTGGGCTGCATTCCCAGATGATTAAGGCATTCTAAGTCACAGGATGAGTTAGGAGGTCGGCCCAAGATACAGGTCATAAAGACCTTGCTGATAAAACAGTTTGCAGTAAAGGAGCTGGCTAAAATCCACCAAAACCAAGATGGCAACGAAAGTGTCCTCTGGTCGTCCTCACTGCTACACTCCCACCAGCACCATGACAGTTTACAAATGCCATGGCAAGTTACTCAATATGGCCTAAAAATGGAGGGCATGAATAATCCATCCCTTGTTTAGCATATCATCAAGAAGTAACCATAAAAATGGGCAACCAGCAGCCCTCGTGGATGCTGTCTATGGAGTAGCCATTCTTTTATTCCTTTACTTTCTTAATAAACTTGCTTTCACTTTACTCTATGGACTCACCCTGAACTCCTTCTTGTGATAGATCCAAGAATCCTCTCTTGGGGTCTGGACCCTGGATCGGGACCCCTTTCCTGTAGCTGAAGTGTCATGTTACTTTGTTGCTTATTCATATGTTTAAGCATCTTTAAGATCCTCACTACAGAGCAATAAAGCTCAGAACTTCAAACACGGTAAGTATTTCCAAGCCCTTGCTGCTGTGTCTTAGATATTTACCGCTTCCCCTGAATTCTTTTTTCTTTATCCTTTGTTTTGGGGAATGTTGTTTTATGTTTTTCTATTCTCGCTTGTGTTATTTCTCTCCATTTCAGTTTAATATGATTTTTCATTTTACTTTCATAGTCATAATTCAGTTCCCCGCCCCCGACTTGGCACCCTACCCTCTACCCTCTGTCTTCAATTATTTCCACAATTTTCACTCCTTCCCTTTTTGCTGTCTCAAGTGAGAACACAGGCACATTTATTTAACCCCACTGGAAATCCTGTGTTTTGGTAGGAAAAGACATGCTTTCTGACAGTGCTAAAAATAATTAGTGAAGGAATGCATGATGGGGCCAGTTGGTAACCTGATAAATGGAACTTGGATACAAAGCAGAGATGAATAAAAAGACTCACTTACCTGGTCCAGGATACTGGATTAAAATGAGCCCTGCAGCAAGGCTGACTTGATTATAAGCTCTTTTCTCAGTCTAGGAGGCAGGATTAAGTCTGACAGTGGCAAGAAAGTATCCTCAAGGGTGGGCTAGGGAGGGATGGGCTAAGCTGTGCTGGTAAGGACACTGTGGGAACAGTGAGCCAGTACATTCCATTCTTACATTTTATGGCTTTAGAAAAAGTTAGGACAGAGCTATCTTACTCCATTTCTATTTTGTGAAAAAGTGTAAGCTTAATAATTTTAAAACTCAAGGCTGCATTTGATTTTTCCGAAGCACAATTAAATAGAAAATAGCTCCCTCAGTGACTCATACCTGTAAGAAACCAAATGGTTTGGATAAAAATACTATTTCCAAGTCACCAGCATCAGTCTGTATCAATAAAATTATTAGGACAGGCAAAGCAATTCAGAGGAAAGAGCATCGCTTCGGGGTAAAACGTTTAAAGAATACTGTCAATTTCACTGTCACAAATTCAAATAAAGTGTCACAAATTCAAATAAAGTATTTAAAGAATCAATCCTTGCTGCTTCTGTTTATGAAGCCGAACTTCAGTGTTCTTACTCTGACAACAGACACAGTGATTCCCTCAAGGGTTGCTGTAGGAATTAGATGAGATACCTATAATGTAGGAAATGTGTTTACTACAATGTAACTCATGCATAGGGGCCTGTATTGGTTTTCCATTGCTGTGTAACAAATTACCATACACTTAGTGGCTTAAAACAACAGATATTTATTATCTTTCATGTCTGTCAGAGGTCCAGGCAACGGAGTGGTTGATGTCTCTGTCCAGGGTCTCATGAGGCTGAAATCAAGGTGTCAGTTAGCTGCATTCCCCTCTAGAGACTTGACTAGGGAAGGATTCCTTTCCAAATTCCTTCAAGTTGTTGGTAGAACTGTTTCTTGCTAGCTGCAATTAGGGATGGATCTCAGCAACTAGAGACCACTCTCAAGTCTTTATTATGTGGCCCCCTTTATACTCAAAACCAGCAACAGAGAATTCCCCCTCACATCAAATCCCTCTCACATTTTCAATCTCTATGACTCAGAAACGGGCTCACCTGGCTGGGTCAGACCCACTAGAATATTCTCCATTTTGGCTAGCTCACAGTCAGCTGATGAGCCACGTAATCATAGCAGTGGTGTCATACACACAGGTCTGCCTGCACTCAAAGGAGAGTGATGATCAAGGCATGCACACTAGGGAGGACAGGAATCTGGCAGCTATCTTAGAATTCTGCCTGCCACCATTTCCATTAAGTGATTGTTGTTGTTACTGAGGCATACATAAAGTAACACTTATGCAGGAAAAAAACCACTTCTAGTCAATCAGAATTTCAAGTCGTATGATGAGGTGTTCCATAGAAATTAAACATGCATATAACACATTCTCATAGGTCAGGACACATGAAAAAGTTAGGGAAAGGATGAGGACTCCTTAATTTAGAGGGACATCGGAAAGGTGACTTAATGATAACTCAACACTATATGTGAAATCACGTTTGGCTTCAAAAGCACTGTGGGCAGAAAAGGAGAAAACATTTAATCGAGAGTACACAGTTACGGCATTATCTGGAGGGAGGGATAAAGCTACAAAGACTGTTAAAACTAAAATTTGTTGCCAATGGAGACATTCAAGCTTTGTCTGGAGATCTTCTAAATGAGAGTAAATTATTCTGCACTTGAGGTGGTGTAGGCACTGTCCTCCCTGAAGCCAATGTAGAGATAAAGTGTTGTTTCTCACTCCTTCTAGCCCTGTGATTCTGCATCGAAGGAGGCAAACTACCTATTGAATCAATGCTCACCACAGGCTCCATTGCAACATTGAACTGTGTCTGTGAGAAAGAATAAGGTTAAGTCAGGATTTCTTGATTAAGACGAGTTAATATAAACACTGAAAAGCCAGTGTGCTGCCAGCACAGCTTTTGGCAGCATCAATACAGAGAAGAAAGAGCTGTAACAGAATAACAGCAAAATAACTTCGGGTCCTCCCCTCTCCTCCACCCACCAAATCCCATTTGGTGATATGAGGATCTAAATTGCTCAGTGCTTGGATGTTTGGCTGTCACATGTCATTGTTATGTTGAACCTTCCCAGGCGTGTACAGAGCTCACTGCTCAGGAGATTAATGTTTAAAAGCCAAAATGCTTGACCAAACTTGAAATCTATTTGTGGAATTTACTGTTTCATCATTGAACCATGAAAAAATAAATTCAGCAAATATATTCCTAATACTCCAGCTCATCATGAAATGTCTCTTAATTTCTTGATGTGTCCATGAGTTAGAGATAGCTGAGAAAGGTTTCATTATCTTTGTCTACTTATATACGTTCTTTCTCTTTTCTTTTTTAAATCTAAGACTTTTTTTACTTGAGAAAGGAGTTGTTCTGATTACTGTCAGTTTCTCTGGCTGATGTGATTTTCTCATCAGAAGCCTCGAACCCTTCTCCTTTTAACTTGATAGCAAAAAGAAATCACGATAGCTTCTTTTGACATCACTTTACACAAAAACAAACAAAACAAAACAAAATTGTCATCAACTGGTAGAACAAGAAGACATAGCATGTAGGGAAAAAAAAAAAAAACAACCATATTCTTGATTCTAATGAGGTACATGATTTACTCCTACCACAGAAAATTCAAATATCTACCCTTGAACTTCAACAAGCATTTATGACTTGTTGATCTACTTATAGAACTAAAAGATTATTTTGCCAAACATCGTCTCTATCTTTAAATACTCCCTACAGATGAAAGAAATGGAACATTAGTGTAAACATGATGGTCACTAAGAACTGGTGGACGCTGAAGAAAGGCTGTGGATAAATGATGCAACAAGAGAAGGCTTCTGAGTATGCCTTAGACCAGTGACTGACTGGGTTTTCTGGGAATATATGTTTTGGACGATGGGTTCAGGAGGACAATAATAAATATTAGAAAAACTTCCTACAATTTATAAAATCCCTTTTATTTAGATAATCTCACTTAATGGGAGGAAAGGAAGGAGAGGGATATTTATTGAGAGTCCGTGATACAGACATACACTGTGAGGCACCTTTCAGGTTCCATCCATTAATTTCTTAAATGGACTCTGAAGAGGAATGGTACCTCAATTGTGTAGATCATCTCCAAGATCCTCAAAGCTTTTAAGTAACTTGTCACTCTGCGTAAGAATTTGCCTCCAAACTTAGGGATTTTAAAGAACTTTGCTTTTCTTTTTTCTGTGTCACTCAGTTTGGTCAGGAAAAGAACTTGCAGTTCTCACTCATAGTCTATTGGCTGGTAGTAGCCACTGAATCTTCAGTCCTTGGAAGTCTAGACTGGGCTGGAGTTTCAAGATAGTTCACTTAATGACAGGCAGGTGTGACTGGCTGTCAGCTGGGACCTCACAGGGGACCGTTGACCAGAATATCTACATGTAGCCTCTCTAGCATGGTGGTCTTAAGATAGCCCAACTTCTTATATGATGGCCGGCTTCTCCAGATAAAGTGTTGCACAAGGTCAAGCAGAAATGACATGACCCTTCTGAGCAGCATCAGGAATGACATAGCATCACTTTCTCCATACTCTGTTGGTAATAAGAACAACAGTAATAAGAAGCCCACCAAGGCCTCAGGGAAAGGGACATATAAACTATCTTTTGACGAAAGGAATGTCAAAATATATGGGGCCATGTTTTAAAATTACCATACTTGCTCAAAATAAAACAGCAAGTAAGCGTCCACTAAATTATAATACAACTCATAATGTATCATGGACTTTTTTAAAATTTGAAAATGGTGGAAATTCACATCAAAGAGATTAAGGCTAGAAGAATGTAAACATTTGTGAATCTAATCACAGGAAAGGCAGGATGAATATGGCTTTAGTCAAGTGTGGTTCTAGGCACCACTGCAGAAGCATTTTCCATCAACTACATTTGATTCACTCTGTATGTTGGCTGCATTTTATCTATTGTAGACCACTATTTTCATAATGGTCCAGCAACAGCAAATGCCATCTAAAGGAAGGAACTCCTGCTCCTTGGTTCAAATTTGACATACTGCAGAGAACAATTCTGATACCTAGTTTTTGTCACATACACTCACTTGTTCAATCCTTACAGCAGATCCTATTTGAGTCATGTGGTTAGAACAATCCTTGGTATTATAGAAGATTCCAAGGTGAAAGGAATGGAAGGAAAAATGGGTAAAATATAGCCACTCTAGAGAAATCAAGATAATTTACAGTGAATAGTGAACTACCAACTCTTTTTGCTAAAAAATGCTTTGGGAAATTTTTGTAAATCTTACAAAGGAAGGAATTAGTCTTTATCTCTCAGTAAACCTTTTGTTGACCAGAGGATCCTTGGAAAACCAAATGAGGGGCTATGTGATGTATCTGATAGAGTAATGAGCTAGAAATCAGAGCATATACACACATCTTCATTAATGAACCACTTTTCAAGTATATTCACATGATTATTTCATTTATCCACACAATAGCTAAGTGTTATAGGACAAGTTTTATCTTCATTTTATAGCTAAGAAATCTGAGATCCAGAAGGTTTAAGTGACTTAATCCCAGTTGTATAAGGAATAAATTGCAGAGCTAGGACTTCAACTCAGATTCCTCCTCCTAGTCCAGTATACTTTTCACCATGCCACAGATTCACCTAATGTAAAACTTCAGTTTCACTGATGACATGATACCTGGGTAAAGGTTTTCTCTACTGGAGGTTCAAACCACTCTACTATCTCATCTTAGAGTAGCTGCCTGACAGAGCATTTTGGCTTCCATAGAGTAAATTAAACCTGCCCTTTTATGAATGAAATTCATAGAAGTAAATTTCCTTTGCCAAGATTATGCTTCTCAAACATGACATCCCCTTCCATAGACACCACTTATGGTCTCTCATTACACGCAAGCTATTTTTCCTAATGCTCTCCTTCCCCTGACCTACTTCAACAGCCCCCAGTGTGTATTGTTCCCCTCCCTGTGTCCATGTGTTCCCATTGTTCAGTTCCCACTTACAAGCAAGAACATGTGGTGTTTGGTTTTCTGTTCCTGCATTAGTTTGCTGAGAATAATGATTTCTAGCTCCATCCATATTCCTGCAAAGGACATAATCTTGTTCCTTTTATGGCTGCATAGTATCACATGGTATATATGTAACACATTTTCTTTATCAAGTCTATCATTGATGGGCATTTGGGTTGCTTCCATGTCTTTGCTATTGTGAATAGTGCTGCAGTGAACATACACATGCATGTGTCTTTATAATAGAATGATTTCTATTCCTTTGGGTATATACCCAGTAATGGTATTCTTGGGTCAAATGATATTTCTGGTTCTAGGTCTTTGAGGTATCACCACACTGTCTTACACAATGGTTGAACTAATTTACATTCCCACCAATGGTGTAAAAGCATACTTATGTCTCTGCAGCTTTGTCAGCTTCTGTTTTTCTTGACTTTTAACAACTGCCATTCTGACTGGCATGAGATGGTATCTCACTGTGGCTTTAATTTGCATTTATCTAATGATTAGTGAGATTGAGCTTTTTTTCATATGTGTGTTGGCCACATAAATGTCTTCTTTTGAGAAGTGTCTGTTCAGGTCTTTTGCCCCACTTTTTAATGGGGCAACATACCAGAATCTCTGGGATGCAGCTAAAGCAGTATTAATAGGGAAACTTATAGCATTAAATGCCCACATCAAAAAGCTAGAAAGATCTCAAATCAACATCTTAACATCACAACTAAAATAACTAGAGAACCAAGAGCAAACAAACCCCAAAGCTAGCAGAAGACAAGAAATAACCAAGATCAGAGCTGAACTAAAGGAGATATAGACAACTAAATTCCTTAAAAAAATCTATGAGTCCAGGAGCTGGTTTTTTGAAAAAAATAAATAAATAAAATAGACCACTAGCTAGACTAATAAAGAAAAGAGAGAAGAATCACATAGACACAATCAGAAAATGATAAAGGGGATATAACCACTGACCCCACAGAAATACAAACAACCATTAGAGAATACTATAAATGCTTCTATACAAATATACTAGAAAATCAGGAAGAAATGGATAACTTCCTGAACACATACAGCCTCCCAAGACTGAACCAGGAAGAAGCTGAATCCTTGAATAGACCAATAATGAGTTCTGAAATCTCGGTAGTAATAAATAGCCTACCACCCAAAAAAGTTCAAGACCAGAGGGATTTACAGGTAAATTCCACCAGAATTACAAAGAGGAGCTGGTAACAGTTCTTCTGAAACTATTCCACACTGTAGAAAAGGAGGGACAATTCCTTAACACATTTTATGAGGCCAGCATCATCCTAATACCAAAACCTGACAGGGATACAACAAAAAAAGAAAACCTCAGGCCAATATCCCTGATGAATGTTGATGCAAAAATCCTCAATAAAACACTGGGAAACCGAATCCAGCAGCACATCAAAAAGCTTATCCACTGCAATCAAGTCGGTTTCATTCCCAGGATGCAAGATTGGTTCAACATATGCAAATCAATAAATGTAATTTATCACACAAACAGAACTAAAGACAAAAACCACATGTTTATCTCAATAGATGCAGAAAAGGCCTTCAATAAAATCCAACATCTTTTCATGTTAAAAACTCTCAATAAACTAGGTATTGAAGGAACATACCTCAAAATTTATTATTTTGTCATTTATGACAAACCCAAAGCCAATTTTATAGTGAATGGGGAAAAACTGGAAGCATTCTCTTTGAAAAATGGTACAGGACAAGGACGCCCTCTCTCACCACTCCTACTCAAGATAGTATTGGAAGCTCTGGCCAGGGCAAACAGGCAGGAGAAAAAAATAAAGGATATTCAAATAGGAAGTAAGGAAGTCAAATTTCCTTTGTTTGCAGATGACATGAGCCTATATCTAGAAAACTCTATTGTCTCAGCCCTAAAGCTTCTTAAGCTAATAAGCAACTTCAGCAAAGTCTCAGAATACAAAATCAAAGTACAAAAATCTCAAGCATTTTTATACATCAACAACAGACAACCAAAGAGCTAAAGCATAAATGAACTCCCATTAGCAATTGCTATAAAGAGAATAAAATACCTAGGAATACAGTTAACAAGGGAAGTGAAGGACCTCTTCAAGGAGAACTGCAAACCAGTGCTGAAGGAAATAAGACAGGACACAAACAAATGGAAAAACATTCCATGCTCATGGACAGGAAGAATCAATATCATGAAAATGGCCATACTACCCAAAGTAATTTACAGATTCAATGCTATTCCCATCAAACTACCATTGACATTATTCACAGAAGTAGAAAAAACTATTTTAAAGTTCATATGGAATAAAAAAGAGTCTGTATAGCCAAAACAATCCTAAGCAAAAAGAACAAAGCTGGAGGTATCATGCTGCCTGACTTCAAACTATGCTACAAAGCTACAGTAACCAAAACAGCATGGTACTAGTACCAAAACAGACACATAAACCAATGGAACAGAATAGAGACCTCAGACATATGACCTCACATCTACAAAGATCACATCTGATCTTTGACAAACCTGACAAAAACAAGCAATAGAGAAAGGATTCCTATTTAATAAATAGTGCTTGGAGAACCGGCTAGCCATATGCAGAAAATTGAAACTGGACCCCTTTCTTACATCTTATACAAAAATTAACTAATGATGGATTAAAGATCTAAATGTAAAACCTAAAACTATAAAAATCCCAGAAGAAAATCTAGACAATACCACTCAGGACATAGGCATGGGCAAAAATTTCATGACAAAAACATCAAAAGCAATTACAACAAAAGCAAAAATTGACAAATGGGACCTAATTAAATGAAACAGCTTCTGCACAGCAAAAGAAACTATCATCAGAGTAAACAGACAGCCTACAGAATTTTTTCAATCTATCCTTCTGACAGAGGTCAGAAGAAATTTTTTGCAATCCATCCTTCTGACAGAGGTCTCATATCCAGAATCTATATGGAAATTAAATTTACAAGTTTTCTTTTTTTAAAATTTTTGCTTTCCTTTTTGTTTCTTTTTTAATCCATGGGTGCTTAAAAGAGTTTTGGTTTGGTTACCACAAGCCAGACTGATTATCTTATAAAATAGGAAGTATGAAATGTTTCTCTTTTGGTATTCCAAATCTCCCTTCCTGTACTTACTTTCCTTCTCCTATTACTGCAAGTTTGTCCCTCCACTGAGAAGAAATTGCTTCAATAAAATTTGTGGTAGAAAAAGAGGATGATGATGATAGTACCTACTATTTAATCAGTGCTTACCATTTACATGTTATTTACTCAGTGCTTATTATGGGGCTAAGTTTGGCTTTAATGCATTATTTTGTTTAATCCTATCTGCCCTATGAAATTGATACTGCTATTTTCCCCTTTTTTCAAATGGTAAACCTGACACTCCCAGACTGAAAAAACCTGCAAAAAGTCCCACAGCTGGTTAGTGATAGAACTGAAATTCTGTCTCTTATTTATCGGACTCCTAAATCTATTTCCTTTGTTATTCCAATAAACATAATAATGGACTACCAAATTAATTTATTACCTGCCCTTGCAATGCTTTCATCTTAAAAGAGGAACATCTGTAGAAGCAGTGCTTAATAGAATGTTAAGAATTAGAATTGGTGTGGTTCCTAGCCTGAGTAATAGGCTAGTACAGAAAATATTTTCAAGTTGCTGAGAAAAGGCTTCCCAGAATCTTCCAAATCACACATCACACCACACAGAGAAATATTCTCTGCTTTCTGTGACTGAAATGGGAATTAAGAGACCCAAATAATAGGACCGGTTATGCTATTACTACTCTAGGCTTTAAGTCTCTAATCTGTAAAACGAGGAAGGAGGAAAAGATCATCTACAGGAATTGATCCAGGTTCAAACCCCCAATTTGTGAAAGACTGATTATATGTTGAAATGAGTATAATGAATGGATCTTAAGGCTATTTGGTAAACCTAAAATCTTAGCTTCTTCTCCTTTCCAAACTCCAGTTTCTTGGGCCTCATATAAGTCTTCTTTGAGGTGAAAGATATCCTGTAAAACACAATATAGTCAAATTTTCAGTGAATGTCATTACAACATTACAGTCTTGATGCTAATTCATCTCCTAACCTACTGTCCTAGGACTTGGTAGTAAAGACTTAATGCTGTTCTTCAAAGCTCTTACTAAAATATCTAATTAATCTTCCAAATGTCACTAAGGCAGGCACAATCCAGTGCTGCTACTCTTCTTGCATTCTCTTCATCTTTTCTTGTCAATTGTGGAATTATGGCATTAGAGGAGACCTGGAAGTTTGTTTAGTTGAAAATCATGTCTGATGCTTGATTTCCACATTCTTACTAAGTGTTTATTCAATGTAGGGGATAATTTGGGGGTGTTCTTTCAGCCCAAGGGCTGAGAATTGCTCACTTTATCTAGAAATCATCCCACCTAAGCAGACCTCCCAGAACCTAGACAGCTAGGTGAATACAACATGACTCGCCATCCAACTGCTGTTGATTGAATACCTGCAGCAAACTGGGCCAATCAGAGTGCACTCCTCCATAATAGAGAATTGGAATGAAGCTACCACAGTCTCAGTCTAGACTGTTTTTTGTGTTGCAATTAATAACCTTGGAAGTGCTGGTACATCAACCTTCTTTTATGTAAGCTGATCAGCAAATATAGAAGTCTAAAGCAGATGTCCAATAAGGAACAGAGATAGAATATGGAGAAAAGAGTTCCCTCTGAATTTCCAATCACTTTCAACTCACTGGTTACAATCTCTGGCTGAACCTCTGCATTTATGTCAAATTAGCATCCTCAGTAATACTTCCAGCTTATTGTTGAACAAGTCCAGTAATAAACAATTAGCTAAACATATATATATTTATATATACACATATATGTGCATATATACATAGGTATGTACATAATGTGTATGTAATATATATGTATATGTGTGTATATTTAGTTTAAAATCATACATAATGTCACATCTTAAAATCATATGTGTGTGTGTGTGTATCTATATATATATAAAATACCTTACAACTCCCTATTCTTTTCTTTCCTTCTGTGACTCTTCAGGTCCAAAGAACAACATAGAATCATAGGAGTCAGGATGTTTTTCCTTCCTAGAATTGAGACAGTTAGAAGAGGAGATAAGGGGGAAATAGCTGAGCATTTTTCTCTACTATTGCTGGCTTCCTTTGAATCTATTTCTTTCTGATAGCATGCTTTTTCTTGCTTTATTTTCAGGATGACTATAATAGAAATATAGTCATCCCCTGCAGTATTGTAATAGGAAAGGTAACTACCTAAACGCACAGCCTAGTTGATTTGCAAGTTTCCATATAAGTAAGAAGAATAAAAATTTTAGAATAGCAATGAATGCTAATATTTTCTCATGTTTCCAGATTTATGATTTGACCTTTCTACTCAACTGAATCAATCATTTAGATTTTTAAATTGCATCAAACCATGTCTTAAAATCATGGACTGTCAGGCAATCAAAAGAACATTACTTAAACTGTATGTCACTGTAAACAGCCCCTTTCCAAGTCCCCTGCCTGATGTGATTCAAAAAAGACTGTCAATAAAGTGTAAAGAGTGAGTTTTCAATTGGCGGCAATGACACCTTCATAGAGTCTGGAAATTTATTGCTTAACCCATGGTTAGGTTTGGAAATGTCCTTTTTCCTGACTTGAAGTGAATTGTTGTCTCCTGTATATCTGTTCTGCCATCTCTACCCCAATCTTTTCTCTAAGTGTAGCCTAAGAGGCCACTTCTCTTGAGTGTGGCCAGGTCTGGGTGGTAGCCAGTTCTGAGCGGTGTCACTGCAGGAAAGGACTGAATAGCATGTGGGTAAAAGATGTCATGAAAGGCAGGGGATGAGTGGAAGGGAGCTCTAAAGAATAAAGGCCTCTGGCATCAAATTGCAATTCAAACCTCTGTCATGGTTCTGCCTTACCCTAGAGCACTGGGGTGGGGATCAGAATTCTCTCTGCTTACCCCTGTTCTCCCAAGGCTGTCTAAAATATGTCACCTTGTACTGCATTGGGCAGTAGAGAGATGAGCCCATTCAGTGTGAATAATAAAGTGCTTCTTAAGAAGACGAGGGATCAGAAATTCACTTTCAATGTCCCATTCAGAATAGATACACTGGCTAGCTGATCTTGACATTATGCATTTCATTTACTCACTCAGCTCATCAGAAAATTTTTTTTTCTTTTTTTCTTTTTTTGAGATGGAGTCTCACTCTGCCACCCAGGCTGGAGTGCAGTGGTGCGATCTCTGCTCACTGCAAGCTCTGCCTCCCAGGTTCACGCCATTCTCCTGCCTCAGCCTCCCGAGTAGCTGGGACTACAGGCATCTGCCACCACGCCCGGCTAATTTTTTTTTTGTATTTTTAGTAGACACGGGGTTTCACCATGTTAGCCAGGATGGTCTCAATCTCCTGACTTCGTGATCCACCCACCTCAGCCTCCCAAAGTGCTGAGATTACAGGTGTGAGCCACCGCACCCAGCCACATTTTTTTTTTTTTTTAATTGAGCTCCTCCTTTGGGATTTACTGGCTAACTATTTATACAGTTGTCTCTACAGTGGTTCTTAAGTTGTGGCTCCTCCCTGTCTTCATCTGTTTGGGCTGCTATAACAAAATATCTTAGACTGGGCCATTTATAAAAAATAGAAACTTAATTTCTCACAGTTCCGGAAGCTGGAAAGTTCGAGAGCAGGATACCAACAGATTGAGTGTTTGGTGGAGGCTCACTCTCTGCTTCACAGATGATATCTCGTCCTGAGTCTTCACACAACAGAAGGGGCAAGGCTGCTTCCTTCAACTTCTTTTATAAGAGCACCAATCCCATTCATGAGGGCTCTGCCCTATTGCCTTAATCACCTCCTAAAGGCACCACCTCTTATAACTATTGTTGGGGATTAGGTTCCAACATATGAATGTGGATGGGGACCAACATTCAGACCATAGCACTGCATCAGCAACAGCCTTATTGCCTAGAACTTGTTAGAAATGCAAATTCTTAGGCCCCATCTCATTTTCAATAAATCAAAATTCTAGGTTTGGGGTTGAGCTCTTGTCTTTTCACAAGCTCTGCAGGTGATTCTGGTGTACACTAAAGTTGTAGAACCACTGCCCTAGAGGCCATAACTTCAGGTAGAAATTCCACTTAATCTAATCCTTTGAAATTATACTCTTCCCCTTCAGCAGTGCAGTAATGAACTACGTTGGAACTTAAGGCAAAAGTTAAAATCAATAAATTGATTTTTGTCTTTAAAGTTTAGATATCTTGTTCATCATATATATATATGTAATATATGTAATATATATATATGTGTGTGTATATATATATATAGCCTTACTTTTGACTTTCAAAAATATTTGTCAGGATTCCTGAGTGTTTTGGTGGCCACTTACATTTAGCACCTGAGGTGGGTGCTTCACTCACTGTATCCCTGCCCTGTAGGGAGCCCTTCACATCAGGAGGAGAGAACAGATGTTCAGAGCAGTCAGCTTCATATCACCTTGGATTCTGCAGGCCAGCAGGACAGTCATTCTGAGGGTGGGTTGGGAGGACTCACACCTCAGCTGTATACAAACTTCAGCTTTCCCTCTGCTGTGGATGGTCAGGGTAGAATTTCAGGGTAAAAAGATATTTTTTTTCTGTTTCAGGGATGTAAGCAACAATTTCCAGAGTGGCTGTAGCATCCCTCAGCCCTCCTTTCTTTTGAGCACAGTTTAAACCAGAGATGACTACTAATTTATTTGTTTCCAAGGGAAGCCACGTTAATCAGGATGAACTAACTTGATTTAATGTGAGTGTCATGTTTACCCATAGTCACTTTCCATTTTATTCTGCAGTCACGGCTGATTAATCACCAAACTGTGACAAGAAGGAAGTAATTCACACTGCGAGCCTGGTGCTTGCCTCCACCTTCAGTTTCATCTACAAAAGGGCAGAGTTGCCAAGGGTAAGGCCTGACACCCGAGTGCTCAATAAACCAACAAACTTCCTTCCTTCTTTTCATTCCTCTTTCATTCCAAACTGCAGGAACAAAGGGAAGAATACAAAAGCCATGCCCATAAAAATGATAATTTAATTAAATGAACTAAAATGACTCCTTCTCAATAAGTTTTTATTTTGGAATAGATGCAAGTGGTCAGTCTCTTCTACACCCAGCTAATCTCCTTTGCAGACACTGAAAACATTAAACCTACTGGCCTGTTCTGGAATGAATTCTCATCCAGGCTAGACGCATGTTAGTAGGATCTGGCTCACCAGCTGCTGGGGTAATAAATACTGTGGTGCTCCCCCCAGATCTCGTCTTTAGATCTCATTCACCCAGTCCCTGACTTCTGGGACTATCAGCTATTGATGGCTCACAGCTGCATTCCTTGTTGGATTCACCCTCAGTCTCTGGGATTGGCCTTGCCCAAAGTTACCCCCTCTGGCAAAGGTGGCTCACAGCCAACAATATGCTGAGGTAGGGAGAAAAAGGCCCAGCCTCCTTGGGACTCAATTTGAGACACAGTGAAGGGCATTTCAGCTCCAAAATTCTTCATAGGATCAGCTGAGGCCTCAGTTGTAAATCAGTTTCTTTTTTACCCAATTCTGCCCTCCTCTCTTTCTTTAAATTATATCTCTGAGAGCCCACTCTTTCACTCTAACACTATTCATTTGGTATCTGTCGCCAGAGAACCAATGTAACTATCAGAAGTGGTTCTAGTAAGCAGCCTCTTAATGGGCTTTTGGAGACAGATCATTCATTGGCTGGCTGGCAATGAGGATCTCATCACTAGTGGGGATGGGATGGAGAGTGAATGGCCCCTGGGATGCTGTGGCAATGTAGTTAAAACTCTCACTGGTGGCGAACTTGAACAAAATTTTGGTGGAAGAAAATGGACTGGCAGATGCAATTTTTATAGTGCTAGAGACATGTGAAGGAAATGATACTTGTAAGAACCATAGGATTAGGTGGTTGATGCTGAGTACCAGTGATTCATTGAAGAGCTATAATAACATGCTCTGGGTGGTAAGTCATCAATTCATGACAAAATGTGCAGGCATGAGATAACTCTTTGGCAGTACTTAAGGTATCTCCTGTGGCTGGAAGACCAGACTCAAGATCAGGCTCAGGCTTTAGGTCCACTTAGTAGTGAGACTTAAGAGAAGATTAAATTCTCTACCACAGCCAGCTTCCTAAGCCCAAGTTCTACTAGGGAAAGAGTGAGACACTGAGACTTGGGATAGGGATAGGTATAGGTAGATGCATTTGAGAACCTTGAACTCTCAGATTCTCCTGAGTGCATCGGACATATAGAAATGACCCACTCACACTTGTTAGAAGATAGTGGCCCCTTCTTTATTTAAAGATAATTCAGAGACTTCCAATGAGGTAGATGCTATACAAGATAAGGTCCAGTTATGCTTTCCTGGGAACCAGACCAATAAAAAGGGTCAAATCCCAGCAAAGTCCAACTGGGCCATGGGCTGGGCCTGCTAGGGGAGGATAAGACTATACATTCAAGGGGCTGTAGAATTTGACCAATACTTCCTGGCAGGAACTGGAAATATTGTGGAGAACTAGATCTTGAGGGTTGTAGATCAAGTGAGATGGAATATAGGGTTGGATAAGAGAGAGTTTATTGATATGAGTGGACTCTCCTATAGTATTATAGGACTTAACACCCTAGAAAGGCCCTTAGAGATGGTGCTAACAGCTGCTAGAGTAGCTCTTGAAAGCCTGGAAAGAGTGATGGCACACATTAAGTAAAGTGGAAATGCTAGAACTGATACGGCTATGACTATAGAATAAGTAAACAAAAGGCTTAGAGAAAAGAACATGCTAGAGTGGATTTATTAGTAAAGCTGGAAGGCTCTCCAGTCAGATCAATTTCTCAGAGGGTCCCAGAAGATACTCTATCTAAGCAGTGTGCATTAGAATACTGAATTAGGGTACGGCGAGATCACTTTCTAGCAGGGTGCTGTAAAACCTAGAGCATGTGGTGACTGTGGAGAGGGCCACAGTAAGGTAGCCACTAGGCTAGGGTAACGAATGTGGGCTCGCAAGGACCTGCAAGCTCTGGACAAGCAGCTGCAGTGGAGCACCACTGGATTTTTTCCATGTCCACTTCTGGAAGCGGTGTGGTAGGAGCAGGAAGAGTACAACGCAGCAGCACCCCAGAAGCAAGAAGAGAAGCTCCTTTTTTCCTGCAATAACCCTCCACACCCTCTACTGATAAAGCTTATATCATAATGCTCACTGTGAAGGAGAAATATCTGGAGGATCTGGCTCCATTATTACAGAGGAGATAATGCATAATCGATTATGAGATAAGCAATAAATTCATGCCATTGTTTATTCTTTTGACAACTCAGATTCCATACACCCTTTTACATACATTTCAACTTCCATAGAAGTCAATAACTCTGTATTTCCACCCTTATATGATAGAACTATCCTTCTTGCTAGTGAGGAATTCTCACTTTTCCCAACAGTGAGGAGATGTATGTAGTTCCAACAGTCATTGTGTCCCTTGCTGGGTATGTCAATGACTCCCACATTTCACTGTAGTCCCATTGAATGTTCTGTTACCTAAAGAGTCAAATTTAAAGTTAACCCACAACAGCTTGCATGTAAAATGAAAACAAATGGGTAAAGAGAGAAGAAAACAATTAGCATACAAATGAATGCATATAACAAGTAAAGATAAAACGCACAAAGTTACTACAGTTCTTATTCCTTTAATTGGTTACAGGATTTAGTTGATATTTAATTAGTCCTTCTTTCAATACCACTTTTAGATTTCTCCCATCTCAGCCAGAATCTCAGCTGGTTGGGGTTATTTGCCCGGTAGAGTGACCCAAATGTTAATTTCCAAAGGATCTAAGTTGTGAATTAACCTGCCCTTTTTTTGTTGTTGCTGTAGTTTTCATTAACTTTTTAAAAAATTGAATATGGAAGTATAAAGAGGCATTCCAAAGAGTCCACTGTGTTCCAAACAAAATCTCCTTTGTCCTTGCTGGGCAGCAGTAACTCAATTTCCTCTTGGTATTCTGGATCAGTAACTCCAACAAGTAAAGTAACTTCTTTTTTGCTTGTTTGTTCAAGTGGCATTAAGGAGCCCAAAATGGCCGTATGAAGGTCTCGTCTTCCAATTCAGTAGAAATACCATTCTGTCTCCCAGTGGAAGTCTTACCTCCTTAGATACAAGACCTCTAAAGTTACAGAGCAAAAATTCTGCGAGTGAGTTATTAAGCAATCATAGTGAGAAGAGGCATCCTTTCACCTTGATTCCTGGAGCCGTATATTGTGGCTATGGGGGAGACAGTATTTTACACTGGTCTGTGACTTGAAGAACATACTGCATCCTATACACAAAATATTACAATTTTAGGGTATTGTTTCCCAACCTGTTCAGTAATTGAGTTATACATAAGCAATTCAACATTTCAGTGAGCCCAGATGCTTCCAGGTGATGTGATATGTAGGAAAATCAGTTATGACATAGATGTAAGTCCATTGTTATACTTACTTTGCTGTGAAATGAGTTCCTTGATCAGACTTAGTGCTATGCAGAATTCTTCGACAGTAGATAAGGGTTTCTCTGAGCCTACGGGTGATGATACTAACAGAAGCATTACGTGTACAGAAATCAATTACAGACCATAAGCCTATCCTGGTAAAGATAAATTTTGTGCTGTTTATGATATAAAAGGTCAAATGTAATCAACCTGCCACCAGTTTGCTGGATGGTTACCATGGGGAATGGTGCCATATTGGGAGTTCAATTTTGGTCTTTGCTGTTGGCAAATCAGGCAGTAGCAATAAGCAGGTTAGTCTTAGTAAGGAGAAATCTATGTTGTTTAGTCCCTCTGGCCTTCCCACTATGGCTATTTTGTTTATTGTCCCATTGAACAAGAGCTAGTATGGCTAGAAAGAGGCTAATGAATATCATTAGAGCATGCTATTTTATGCACATTATTCTTAAGAGCTTCTTCTGCAGTGGATGCCCTTGGTTGGGTGCTCACGTGAAACACAAATATCTCCTGTCTGTGCCATTATGAGAGGTCCATTGACATAGCTCTTTCCTAGACTTCTTGTCACCAATTTTCCAATCCTGTTTCTTTTTAAATCCCTGCCCATCCAGCCAAACTTAGCAACTGCCCAAGAGTTAGTGTGCATTTATGATTTGGCCCATCTTTCACTCCAAGCATAATGGGCAACCAAATGTACTACTCAAAGTGCTGCCCACTGGAAGAAGAAGATTCTCCTTCAGCACCATCCTTCTGAGCCACGCCTAAGTGAGGCTGTAGTGATGCAGCTGTCCTCTTTTTGTTAGTACCGTCATATCTTACAGACCCCTCTGGCTTGACATTCTTCTCCGTCAGTAAATTGGATATTAAAAAATACTTCCAGATGCCATAGGCATTGATTGAAATACAGAAGGCAATGCCACAAGAGTTGGTGTTAAATTGGTGTGACCAATGTGCTTACTCTTACTTTCAAGACCTGCCTGAGCTCAGTCTTTTGTACACTATTTTGGTTTCATGACAGATTGTTGCTGATGACATCTACTCTTATGAACAGACATGGCAAACAATACCCAGTTTACAAGGTTAAGCTTGGATTCCATGGTAAACTAATATGTCATGTTTAGGCATTCAGTTTCTACCAAGACCCAACAACAAATCAGAAGCTGTGTGTGTGTGTGTGTGTGTGTGTGTGTGTGTGTGTGTTTTTTTTTCTGAAAGGAGAAAAGTTATCTGAAGGAGATAGCAGAGATTTGCCATCAAATCTTAGAAATATCTGTTGTTGTTCTCCTCTTGGTGTTTGCAAGAAGCTCCACACAGCATCCCTATTTGTCATAGTCACTTCAAGTATCATTGGATTTGTTGGGTCATAAGGACCAAGTAGTAGCTTGTCTTGTACTGCAGCCTAAACTTTCTTCTCTTGGCCTGGTCCCTACTTGAAAGTGGCAACCTTACAGGTGACTCTGAGTATGAGTTGAAGTAGCACACTGAAATGTGGTATAACTTGCCTTCCAAATACAAGAAGGCCTACCAAAGTGCTTCTTTTTCATGGTAGGTGACATGGAGTGAATCAACTCTTCTTTCATCTTGGAAGTAATATCTTGACATGCTGCAAACCAATGAACCATCAGAAACTTCACCGAGGTTTCAAACACTTACATTTTGTGGGGTTAATCTCCTACCCTTTATTTTGCATATGCCATACTAAAGTATCTAGAGTACTTGCTAATCAGATCTAATGAGCATAATGTCATTGACATAGTGGGCAAGTGTGATATTTTATGGAATAAGACAGCCATGTTCTCTGCAGGCTACAATAACCCTTAGAGAAGAATTGATGGAACCCCGATGCAGGATTATAAGGGAGTACTGATTGTCCTGCCAGGTAAAAGCAAAGGTCATCTTGTGTTCCTTACAAATTGGTTGAATAAAAAGGCATTAGTCAGGTCAATAGATGCATACCAAGTGCCAGAGTTCATGTTGATTTGTTCTAGAAAAGATAATACATCTAGAATAGCAGCAGCAATTAGAGCCACCATCTGATTAAGTTAACAATAGTCTCTGGTCATTCTCCAATATCGATCTGACTTTATTAGAGGCCTAACTGGTAAGATAAATGGGGATGTGATAGGTATCACCACCTCTGCTATATTTAAATCTTTGATGGTAGCATTAATCTTTGCAATTTTTCTAGGGATGAGAGGTTGCTTTTACCATCTTGATAGTGAATAAATGTTCCAGGGGCTTTCATTTAGTCCTGACATGATCACCCTCACCCTATGGTCAGACAGCCAATGTGGGTACGAACTGAGCCAGCTGTGAGTTACATTAGAAGTAGACACTATTTATTATTTGATCACTGTAAGCCCCTCTTTGACTATCAGGCCACAGTGGCATTTTGGGTCCCCAGGAATTGTCATTAATTCAGAATACTATCCAATAATTTCCCCAAGGTTTGGGTATTTCCTTCTCTCCAGCACATTCTCACTCTAATTAATGGCCACAGGATTCTGTTTACACACCCCTTCAATTAAGAGCCGCTGAGTCTGTGAATTCACTAAGGTCTGGAAACTCAGGGAGAGGCCATGACTCTTCAATGTGGGGGCTCAAGTCAAGGTTTCTGCTCCAGATTTAGAATTTTTTTAATCAGTCAAGAAATACTTTAGTAGGCTACATATCTATTTAATTCCTTTGGAAACCATGACCAGTTAGCCTACTGACAAATATTCTTGTGTGTCTAAGCATTTTGGTTATTGGTACATCTCTGATGTCTATTATGGTAAATATTACCACTTTGCCTTTCTGGCTAAGTGCTGCCACTTGGCCTAACACCTTTAGAATTCACTCCTGAACATGTTCCCTGAGTTTCTTTACATATGCAATAGCAAAGTCTTGCAATTCTTTTGGTTTGTAAGCTATAATGTCCTGAGTAATAGTGTATCCTGGCCCCTTGGAGCATGGTGAAATTTCACCCTAGTTATGGGTCTAGTGGCAACAAAGTGTGGTTTTGGTATGTCTTGAGAGGAATGAGCATCCATTTAAAAGGCTCCTGCCCCAGGTGAGGTTATTACAGGATTTCCAAGCAAGGTAGACATCAAAGAGGAATCTAATTCTCTAGATAAGGAAGACTCAAAATCACGTGGGAATTCCCAATTTTCAGCTTTCTCTGGATCCAACCAGATGCCGCCATTCTAAGTTTAAGGATTTCATCCTTTTCTAATCAATGTCTTCAACTTCACAATGGGAAACATGACAAGACTGTGAATTTAACTGTTGGAATTCAGCAGTCCATGCAACTAAATGGTTGCTTTTTAATTTCAGCAATATTAACACAGTGGCTACAAGAAAAAGGAGATCCTTTCAAAGCTGTCATGGAAGTTCTCTAGTTCTCAGATAGTCACTTAAGCTAAACGTTAAAGAATCTGAGCATGTCATTTTCTTTTTTGTAAGTACTCAAGTGCATTTAAAAAATCAATCTTAAATCATAGTCCTTGTAGTCATGATTAGCCATAAAAGTAAAGTGCAGCAACCACTTGGGATCCTATGGTGCTTGTTTCAGTTGGCTCTTCATCACAGTAAACCACAAGTTACAGCTTGATTAGTTACAATATCACTCTATACTACGGATTACTAGTATCCTATTCCCCATAGTCAAGGAGCTCCACCCTGCACTTCAACCCATGTGCATGATCAAAACAATACAAGAAGGCCTGCCAAACAAAGTGCCTCTTTTTCATGGTAGGTGACATGGAGTGAATCAACTCTTCTTTCATCTTGGAAGTAATATCTTGACAATTCCTGAATCCCATCTTTGTGGAACTAGTTCCACTACTAATTCTTTATCAGTTCGCTTTCAGCTAGGAGACAGAAATCTTACAGGAAAAGTTTAATACAGAGGATTATTCACTATAACAGAGGAGTAACTAAGAGACGCTATAAATACATAAAAAGAACTCTAAAGAATACCCTAGGTCTGAGGGAGAGTACCTGAAGAAGACAAAATTTGGAAGGGAAGTCCCCTCCCTCAGCTGGGATTTAGACCTCTTTTGAGGTACAGTTTCAATTCGTTTGTTAGAGAAGATCTCTGGGCCACTCCAGTATAGTAGTCATCCCATATCTACAGGGCATACTTTCCAACACACCTAGTGGATGCCTGAAACTGAAGATAGTACCAGACCTGACTGCTGTCAATCTAAACATGTTTCTGTTCATGTTTTCCACCCACAAATTTAGTGCCTTTCCCATCATAACTTAGTACTTAACATGCACTGTAGCCATAACTTTTGCAGTTTGAGGTGGGACAGCAACTAGCATGAGTTTTTTTCTTTCTTCCCAATTTCATGAATAGAAGATTTGTTCTTACCATACATCTTAGCAACCTCAACCTATAATTTTTTCTCATTTCTTATCAAGTTGAGAACTTTCACTTTTTCATACAAAGGAAGCATTTTACTGCTTCTCTTTGGCACATCTGAATTGCTAGTAACACTACTTTTGTACCCTGGGGCCATTGTAACACTACAACCTATAATTTTTTTTTTTTTCTTATCAAGTTGAGAACTTTCACTTTTTCAAACAAAGGAAGCATTTTACTGCTTCCCTTTGGCATATCTGGATTGCTAGTAACATGACATTTGTGCTCTGGGCCCATCTAAGTAAAATAAGGGTGACTAGAACACAAGCACTGCAATACTGAGACACTTGATCTGATAACTGAGACGGCTCCTAAGCAACGAAAGGCGGGTGGTGTGTACAGCATGGACATGCTGGAAAAAGGGGTGATTCATGTCCTGGGTGGGACAGAGCAGGACAGCACAAGATTTCATCAAGCTACTCAGAACAGCATGTGATTTAAAATTTATGAATTGTTTATTTCTGGAATTTTCCATTTAATGTTTTCAGAACACAGTTGAGCACTGAATCCCTGGAAAGTGGAAACACAGATGAAGCCAAGGGTGGGGACTACTGTACCAGGCAAGCAGAAGACAGCCTCTGGGGTGGGTCTGGCTAAGGCTGTTGGTGGGGTTGGGCAGACAGGAGTTAGGTGCGAGCTCACTTACGGGCAAGGCAACCTGAGACCTGGGATGCATGTTGCCTACATTGAGAGGGCCATGGCAAGAGGGTCAACTGGTCAGGGTCAGGGTTGCAAACTGGATGAAGGACCAAAAGCTCCAGGAAAGTGTCTGGGGAAGAGAGCCACTGGTGTTTCCTCACTCTTATCACTGGCAGCCGGGTGGTAGGAGCAAGAAATAAATGAAACAGCAACAGTTCAGAACCAGAAAGTTAAGCCCTTCCTCTGTAACATTTCCCCATCCCCAGTGCCCTCTGCCAGCAAAGTTGAATTCATGCTTTTTGCAAAAGGGAAATGCTTAATAAAGGGTCCACATTCCATTATGAAAGAATTAAGTAATAAATGGTGGATCTGAAGCTCAGAGGCAATTAATTGATAAGTGGCAAAGATCCCTGAATTGAGTTTCCTTTCTGACTTTGAACTTGACCTTTTACACTTTCCCTTGCTTCCCTTCTTCCCCTCCTCACTCCACTGTAACTTTGGTTTGGCAACATATACAGCTATATATTAATGCAATGTCTGTTCTTGTTGTTTGAGTCTGACGACTCAAACACTTGAAAGCAGGGGTTAAAGAGGAAGTGGAGGGAAGGAGGCCCAACACATTCACTTTTTAAATATATATATAATGTCACTAAGTGTTATTGGGATTAAATCCAGTGGTAAAAATTTGATTGTAATCTTCATTTTCTCTTTTTCCTACTCCTATACTATAGCACAGATAATAAAATTTTTAATAACTAAAGACATGTTTCCAATTCTTGTTGTGCATCAGCAATGATTGGAGTTTAGTCCAGAAATACTGTTACAATTACCTGGTTCCCTGATGGCCTGTGGAAGTGTTATCAATTCAACAAGAGGGATTCTCCTCATACTGGCTGCTGTTTATGTGGATCCCCAAGGACTGATGGGGGTATTTTCCCACACAAAACCTGCACTTGAGCTTGCCCTAACACAAATCGCCCAGTAAACCTTGAGTAAATTGTTTGTGGGAGGTCACCATTGAGTAGAGAGCTTGCAGAAGATATCTGTGACAAGTCTTTTCTGTTCAATTGTATTCTAATTTTAATGACAAATAAACATTTTCCAATTTCTGAGTCAATAAGCAACACAGTTTTCTAGCAATGAAAATCACACTCTTGGACTCCTAAGCTGAACCCCTGCTATTTGTATGTAAGTGCATTGTATGGTGCTATGCTTATTTCAGTTGATGTTGCCTGATAGAGCTGCTGTGGCAGATAAAAAGTAATATCAGACTCTGTGCTGTATGTGGTGCATTTTATGGCTTTCATACTAGTGAGGGTTAAACACATAGTTCTCCTCTCCTCTCCTCTCCTCTCCTCTCCTCTCCTCTCCTCCCCTGCCCTCCCCTCCCCTCTCCTCCCCCCTCCCCTCCCCTCCCCCCTCCCCCTCCCCTCCCCTCCTTTCCCTTTCCTTCCTTCCTTCCTTCCTTCCTTTCCTCCCTCCTCTTTCTCTCTTTTCCTTCCTTCTTTCCTTCCTTCCTTCCTTCCTTCCTTCCTTCCTCTCTCTCTTTTTCTCTTTCTCTCTCTCTCTCATTCTTTCTTCTCTCCTCTCCTCTCTTCTCTTCTCTTTTCTCTTCTCTTCTCTTCTCTTCTCTTCTCTTCTCTTCTCTTCTCTTCCTCTCTTTCTTTTCTTTCTTTCGACGGTGCCTCTCTCTGTCACTCAGGCTGGAGTGCAGTAGTGTGATCTTGGCTCATTGCAACCTCCGCCTCCCAAGTTCAAGCAATTCTCATGCCTCAGCCTCCTGAATAGCTGGGATTACAGTCATGCGCCACCACACTTGGCTAATTTTTGTATTTGCAGTAGAGATGGGGTGTCACCATGTTGGCCAGGCTGGCCTCAAACTCCTGACCTCAGGTGATCTGCCTGCCTCGGCCTCCCAACACACTGGGATTAGAGGTGTGAGCCACTGCACCCGGCCCAGCCATTTCTTTTTAAATGACTCACATAATTTGTATCAGATAGCATTCTTGATTGCAATATATAGAAAATGTCTGACAATCTTAAATCTAAAAAAGAATATATTAGAAGAGTAACCAGGACTCACAGAACTAAGAAGAGAATGGAAGTTTAGAGTGAGAACATGGGATATGCCAAAGATGCTCTGGAAGTTGGCAGCAGACAGTTCAGGAAAGACAATGTAGGACACACAGGGTGATGCACTGCTACTGATCTCTACCAGTGGTGAGACCCTCATGCCATTCACAGTTATAGGAGAGTGAGTCAGATTGGTTGAACTTAAGAATCCTTTTCTTGGTGAGAAGAGTACTTGTTCACCCAAAGGCTGCATATAATGTGGGATTACTAAGAGATATCAGGTGCTAATAGGACTGAGGAATTAGATGCCAGACTGTCAAAAATTGACCGAGGTTCATCAAACAGCTCCTGTTCACGATACCCCTTTTTGGGTGACTGAGAGATAAAGATTCCAGGTCTTGTTCCTTTAAGTTAAGGTATGCTATATGTGTGAAAGATCAGTTGAATTCAAACAATTTCTAATCCTTCATTCAGCCAATCAATCCGTCATTTATTCATCAAACATGCATCTAATATACATAAAGTGCAAAATCCTGTTCTGGATCAATTAAATGTTCCTGCCACGCATTCATGCCTTCTCCCTTCATCCCTCCCATTCCTGCTCTTAGACTTTTAAGAATTTATATAACGGAACCCCCAAATCTTCAGTTTATTCAATCCCTCATGTATGTCATTAAAGTTTTTTCCACCAACACTTTCCCCTCAGCCTTCCCTCCTGTTTCCCAGCCTTGGTCATTTGAGCATTGAGTCTCTATCCCAGGAAGGACAGGGGAGGAAAATGAGGTCAACCTGGACACATCTCATCTCCAAGACTATGTTTAACAGCTCTGGCAGGAGATTTTAACACAGGAAATTGCATAAAATATGTTTCAGGGATTATTTTTGGATTTCAGTGACCTGTGTTCTTCCTGGTGTTGATTATCAGAGCTAATTGAAAACTAGTGTTGAATAAAAAAAAAAAAAAAAAAAAAAAAGCCTGTGGGTTAAAACAGTAGCCACAAGCACTCCAGAAGGCAGCCATGGTGTGAAGAAGAGTACAGGGTCTTAATTCAACTTCTGGCTTTCCTTCTTAGTAACTGTGTGAGCTGTTTTATTGCTTTTTGAAACACAGAAACATGCAATGTGCACATACAAATATTCATGTGCATGCACACATAAATACTTTGTAGGTACAAAAGCAGTAGAGGGTAGCAGCTAAGGCTGTGGGCTCTGGATCCAGATGGAGCTGGGGTTAAAATCTTGCCCTATCATTTTACTAGTTGTGTAACTTTGGGCCACTTACCTTCTTTTAGCATTAATTTCTGCAGGTGCAAAATGGGACTAATGATAGTACTTATTTCATGAGGTTGTTGCAATAATTAAAAGATATAATGCATGTAAGACTGTTAGTAAATGTTTGGCAAGTATAGAGCACCTAATAATAGGCAGTGGCTACTATTATATACATACATGTATACATTATACATACATGCATAAGGCCATTTCGGTCAATGACTGCATATAAAATGATAATTCCGTATAATTATAATAGAGCTGAAAAATTCCTATAGCCTAGTAACTACATTATAGCCATCATAATGCCATTGCACAATGCATCACTCATGTGTTTGTGGTGATGTTGGTGTGAACAAACCTACTGCACTGCCAGTCACATAAAAGTATAGGCTGGGCGTGGTGGTGTAATCCTAGCACTTTGGGAGGTGGAATCAGGAGGATCACATGAGTCAGGAGTTTGAGACCAGCCTGGTCAACATAGCGAGACTCTGTCTCTATCCCCCAAAAAGAAAAAAGAAAAGTATAGCACATACAATTATGTACAGTACATGTACTTGATAATGATAATGTATGACTATATTACTGGTTTATGTATTTACTATCTTATGCTTTTTATTGCTATTTTAGAGTGTGTTCCTTCCATTTACTAAAAACAAAGTTAACTGTAAAGCAGTCTTAGCCATGTCCTTCAAGAGATATTACAGAAGAAAGTGTTGTAATCACAGGAGATGACAGCTCCATGCATGTTACTGTCTCCTGAATACCTTCCAGTGCGACAAGATGTGGAGATGGAAAATAGTGATATTGATGATCCTGACCCTGTGTAGGCCTAGGTTCATGTGTGTGTTTGTGTCTTAGTTTACAACAAAAAAGTTTAAAAAAGAAAAAGAAAAAATATAACATAAAAAGCTTATATAATAAGGATATAGAGAAAGAAAATATTTTGTAGAGCTGTAAAACGTATTTGCGTTTTAAGCTATTATTACAAAAGAGTAAAAAACATTACAAAATTAAAAGCTTGAAACAGTAAAAAAGTTATAGTAAGCTAAGGTTAATTTATTATTAAATAAAGACTTTTTAATAAATTTAATGTTACGTAAGCATATAGCGTTTATATGCACATAACATTATTCAATTTCTTTACTTATTTGCATACCATTCTCAAATGACATTTCCCCCTGTGGGACATGAGATCTAAACAGAAAAAGTCTGCCACTCCAACTTCTAAAATATTGTTTGACTAAGTTCTTTTCTAAAAAAAGATAAAAATAAAAAAATCAGAAAATTCACATCAATACTAGTACCCACAGCAATACAGAAACAAAAGAAGAAGCAGCTCTTATTTTCCTAATGTTTCCCCTAAGGTACCGTGGGCACTACAGCTACGGACAGAGTGACTACTGGCAGAGATGAACCCATGTGAGAACTCCGGGATTGAAGATCTACACACAACAACAAGGAGCTAAAGGAAGTCAGTTTGAGGATGTAGGAGGGAGGCTCTGTCTTGCTGACATCACTGCCAGACGAAGCACCAAAGAATGAGAAAGCTTTCACTCCATTTGCTTTGGATAGATTTAAAGGCTAGGCACAGCCATCCGTGTTAATGAAAATCTCCGAAACCTTAAAAATAAATAAATAAATAAAATCAAGTCTGTGGTAATATACAGCAATGCCCTCGGCCTTCATATTCACTCACCAGTCGCTCACCCACTCACCTAGAGCAACTGCTAGTCCTGACAGCACTTCATTCATGGTATGTGCCCTGTACAGGTAAACTATTTTTATCATTATACTATATTTTTACTGTATCTTTTCAGTGTTTAGATTTATAAATACTGTTGTGCTATAATTGCCTATAGCAATCTGTACAGGTTTGTAGCCTAGGGGTCATAGGCTACGCCATATAGCCCAGACGTGCAGTAGGCAATATCCTCCAGTCTGTGTAAGTTCATGCTATGATGTTTGCACCACAACAAAATCACCTAACTATGCATTTATCAGAAGGTATTCCTGTCACTAAGCAAAGCTTGACTGTACCTACAGCCTTGAATTACTAGCTTTGTGACCTTTATATACCCCTTAACCTATCTGAGCTGCCTTTGCAATTTGACATCAATAACCACCTCCAGGTTTGTTGTCAGGATTAAAGAAGAAGAGTAGCTAACATTGACTGAGCTCTTACTACTGTATATCAAAGGTCCTCATGCAATATAAAGTACTATCAGGTATAAGATATTATTGTACACAGCAGCTGGTTAAAGGATTCTCAACAGAAGAATGAAATTCACATTCACTTCACAATCACCCTCTGATTAAAATGCCACTTGGGAAGTACAGACCTTTCATTCTGAAATGATCCACATTCCAAACAAAAGGTTAAATAGAAAGTTACCACTTTGACTTCGCAATCAAAGGTAAGTTCAATCTGTCAGCCTGTATTTATGAGGCAGAGAGGGAGCAATGACAATACTCTGAAATGAAGTTCACCTTGTTCAAGAGATGCTTTTCTATGGAACATTGAAAACCAATACTGGCACAGTTGAACCCTGCTTCCAGGTGAAAGAGAGGGCACAGAACCAGTAGGATATATATGTACACACACACACACACACACACACACACACACACACACAGAGAGAGAGAGAGAAAGAGAGAGAGAGAGAGAGAAAGAGAGAGAGAGAGAGAGAGGGATTTTAAGGAATCGGCACCTGTGGTTTTGGGGCTAGTAAATCTGAAACTTGTAGGGCAGACTAGCAGACTGGTAACTCACGCAGGATTTCTATACTGCAGTCTTGAGGCAGAATGCCTTCTTTTTCAGGAAACCTCAGTCTTTGCTCTTTTTTTTTTCCCCCCAAGATGGGGTTTCGCTCGTTGCCCAAGCTGGAATGAAATGGCGCTATCTCGGCTCACCGCAACCTCTGCCTCCTGGGTTCAAGCAATTCTCCTGCCTCAGCCTCCCGAGTAGCTGGGATTACAGGCATGTGCCACCATGCCTGGCTAATTTTGCATTTTTAGTAGAGACAGGGTTTCTCCATGTTGGTCAGGCTGGTCTCGAACTCCCGACCTCAGGCTATCCACTCGCCTTGGCCTCCCCAGTCTTTGCTCTTAAGGCTTTCAACTGATTGTAGGGGGACCTCTCACACTAAGGAGAGTAATCTGCTTTAAATATTGTAAATGTTAATTACATTCATTTACATTCACAAATACCTTCACAGCAACATCCAGACTAGTGTTTGATCAAACACCTGGGCACCTTAGCCTCACCAAGGTGACATATAAAGTTAATCATCACAATGGGGGAAAATAATGATTAATTTTGCTTAGATGGTTAAGAAAACCCATAGAGAGGCAATATGTGAGTTTTAGTCTTTAAGAAGTAGGAGAAAGTGAAGCAAGCCTTTTCTCTAAGAAAACAAAATATGCACAAAAACTTCTGTCAGAAGCAGCCACCAACCCACCGAGGCCTGACCAAGAGCATGTGCTCCAGGAAGAGGCACTTTCTCAGTACAGCTGAGCAGAGCAGCCCACAGGGCTGGGGAAAAGGAGGCCTGAAAGGCTGCCTGGCACATCTGTTTATGAGCTACCTAGAAGGTTGTTTTCAGCAGTTACAATTTATTTTACAGACAACTGAAACCCATTTAAAGTCTTTAAGCATTAAAATGACATGGTTGTAAAAACTAAGTTCTAAAATAATGGTTCTCAAACTTGAGAACACACAAGAATAGTTGATGAAAATTCCAATTCTCAGGACGTTCACCTAGATTTTACTATTCTATAGGGCCCATTGAGGTCCACTGAACAGATTTTTTACTAGCACCTAATGAATCCTGTGTAGATGTTTTGGAGATCATACTTTGAGAAGCAGTGTTCTAGAAAGTAACTCTGGCAGCAGAGCATGAAATGAATGAATGAAAGTAAGAAGGCAGGCTGGGCCCACCATCAATTGGCTTTGTCCATGGGCAGAACTTTTGCTCGTATACCACTGTCGGTCATGTGGGGTGCAAATGAGTGGCAGGATTCTCTAGAGACAGAAGGCATCATAGACTCATAGATTTTACTTTCCATACTTGGATGTTCTTTCATTAAAATGATAAAAACCAGTGTTTCATTTACTTCAATGTCTTACAATAAGCCTTGCTTTCATATTTTTATTCAGAACCTGTGCCCTCAGTCGTAAGTCCCAAGAAGGGCAGGATGGGAAGCAAATCTGAATGAATTCCCCTATTTTCTTTTTTTTTCTCTTTCTTTCTTTTTTCTTTTTTTTTGGTTGAGAGAGGGTCTCGCTCTGTCACCCAGGCTGGAGTGCAGTGGTGCAATCTCAGCTCGCTGCAGCCTCAACATCCCAGGCTCAAGAGATCCTCCTGTCTCAGCCTCCCAAGTAGCTGGGATTACAGGCACCTGCCATCATGCCCAGCTAATTTTTGTATTTTTATTAGAGATGGGCTTTTGCCATGTTGCCCAGGCTGATCTTGAACTCCTGAGCTCCAGTGATCCTCCTGCCTCGACCTCCCAGAGTGCTGGGATTACAGGTTTGAGCCACTGAACCTGGCCCTGATTTTCTTTTGATAGAATGAGTTTGCTCTCAGGTTTCTTGGCTCCTGATGCAAATACATTTCTGATGGTGTTTTTTCACCATTTCTTCCAAAATGACCAGATGTTTTTGAATTCCAGTGGGGAACACAGCTTAGGCTCTAATAGGAACACCCAACCCACATACATACCAGTAATTCTGTACAATGCATGATGAATGGATCTGTTTTCCTGTCTTCACCTATAGAGTTCCAGAGCTCACCACCAACTCCAATG
Source organism: Papio anubis (assembly GCF_008728515.1). Classification (NCBI taxonomy): domain Eukaryota; kingdom Metazoa; phylum Chordata; class Mammalia; order Primates; family Cercopithecidae; genus Papio; species Papio anubis. The sequence continues at coordinate 30,380,784 of NC_044987.1, read as the reverse complement.
GTGGGTCCACTGAAGCCTTGGACCCACCATTGGAGTTGGTCTTGCTGCCAGTGTCCCTAGGTGGAGCCCTCAGTGCATGTTTACTGACCAAGTTGAGTTTTCCCTCATCCCTGTCTACCACAGTCATCCAACTGTTACTTGGGCCTTGGTTTGCTGATGGACACACCAGTTTTTTTTCCTTGGGACTGGAGCTCTTCCCTAAGCCACATCCACTTACTCTGGGCCTTAATTCATGACCTAACTCTCTCTAGCTCCCTCCCCACCAGGCTGAATTCTGCTGCAAGCCAAGGGGTCTCCCTGTTTCAACCTGCCTCACTGTGTGCCTGGTACTTGGCCTGGAACTATGCTAGATTAGAACTCTTGATGGTGATGTTGGTTTGATTAAACTATTTTTGTTTATTTCATTTCTTAGGGCACTATAGTTTGCCTTTCTGATCACCTTACTCCATAGTTCCCAGGCCAAGCTCTGCCTTTTCCCAGCTCCATCCCTTACAAGGCTATGAAGAAGGAGCTAATGGATCGAATTTCTAAGCCCAAAGAGACATGCCATTACATGAAGGATCAAAATGCTGTGGCAGTTCACAGAAATTAAAGTTTGTTATATTTTAAGTTGACTCACAATCCAAATTCACATAAACAAATTCATATTTGTTAAATGCCTTAAAGAAAATCCAAACTTGTCTATTACTTTTCTGGGAGGACCCAAGGAGAGCTATCTCCACTCTCACTTCTCTAAAACCGGGCAGGATCTGCTCTGCAAACATGACTGTCTTAAATTCAGGGAAGGAGAAATAAGAATTTCTCCTCAGATATCCTGAGATCATGTGCTCCAGCACAGATTTTATTAATGTTATTTTGCTTTCCATTTGGCAATTGTTTCTTGTGTGGCCAGCTCTACGGTTAGCACCCTAGAGACAGATGGAGTCAGTAATAGAATTTGAATACCAAACCCCCACTCTTAACTCTAAGATTATATATGTGAATGTAATTTGTGAACTGCAGGACACTCTTCAAACTGTGATATCATAGTTATTTCAGACTTAACGTAAATGAATTAAGAATGGTCAATATGTTGTTGACAATACAACCTACTCATTGCCTCTCTGCAAGGTTTTTGGATGTGCCTCTTCATCCTCAAAGGATAGAGAAGATCATTACTTTTGTCAGAGTCTTAGAAAGGGTTTGGACCAAGAGGACACTGTTAACAAATGCTATGAACTCTTTGTCAGGAAGCTACTATATGAATACTAAATTTCATTATTACCTTACAATGTGCACAAAAGAACACCTTCCCATTGTCACCTTAGGGGCAGGAGAAAAGTAACAATTTTATCAGCACCTGTGATTCTCTGACACAGAACTCTTTCTCCAGGAAAGCTCTTGCATTTTGATAGACCATCAATCTCAGCTCTTGGGCAATTGGCTTCCACCTAGGCTGATGTGGAAATCAATCTTGGTTCCCAGAAGGCAGAGCAACTGTTACCAAAGGTTACAAAACAATTGCAGTTCCTTTTTTTCAGCAGCCAGTATAAAAGGACTTCTACCAGTCTTGGATAAATTTATCTCTCTGCTCTGCCATTAGCTCCTCTCCTGGCCAATTTAGGAGAAGGAATGATGGAATCCAAAACACTGATAGTAGGAAAGTCAAACGAAAGGGCTGTCATTTTTAAAAAATATGATAACAGAGGTTAAACTGAACTTAGAAATATGGAAAATTAAGCTATTTCAAGTTTCTCACATATCTGCCATGAATTCAGCCTAAGGCTAAATTCAACATATTCCCACTGTGTTACACATCCTGAATTCTGACAATAGACAATAGCCATTCCAACAGGGCACTTATAATCAGCTGTGGCTCCATCTCCATATTTCCTTTATTTAGTCGAATAGATTGCCAATTTCTGTCATCTTTTTCCCTCTTCTCTCTCATCTATCTCTATTTTTCCTTTCTCCCTGGGAGAAATACAACACAGAATTTCACCTAGATTATTAAGATAACTTTCTTAAAAAATCCCTACTTCAAGACTTTTTCCCTCCAATTCATTCATCAACTCATCATTGCAGGCCTGCTTTGTGCCAGGCATTTTTTTCCACATCCTGAGAGGTGCATATTATATGTCCATTTAGTGGATAATGCTGCTAAAGCCCAGAAAGGTGAATTGTATAGGACACTCGAAGTTATATACTTAATACTTGGCAGCTCAGAATTTGAATCTGGGTCTGCCGATGCCACATTTTACTGTTTGCCATTCCACTACATCATGTTCCTTCCACCTGACTTCCTTGTGGATCTTCTCCAACAAAACGTTCATTATTTCACATCCCTCTCAAAAGTCTCCAATGAGTTGCCCGTTACCAAATTCCTATGTCTGCCATTAATATAACCTGGTGCCAAAGTCTATGTAAGTCTGATTGGGCTGCTATAACAAAACATCACAGACTGGGTGGCTTAAACAACATATATTTATTTTCTCACTTTTCTGGATGCTGAGAAGTCCAAAATTAAGTTGGCAGCAGGGTTAGTGCCTGGTAAGGGTTCTCCCCTTGGGTTACAGGTTACAGTTAACTTTTTGCTGTGTACTCACATGGCCCTCTCTCAGTGCTTACACTGAGAGAGAGAGAGAGAGAGAGAGAGAGAGAGAGAGAGTGCATGAAAGAGAGCTCTCTGGTGTCTCTTCTTATAAAGACATTAAACCTATGGGATCACAGAACTACCTTTATGACTTCATTTAACCTGAATTACTTTCTTAGTAGCCCAATCTCCAAATATAGCCACAATGGGTTTAACGCTTCAATATATAAATTTGGGGGTACACAAACATTCAGTACATAACACAAGGTATCCCAGTAACCTTGTATTTCTCTCCTCCTTCTTAGAAACTTTTCACCTGAAAAGCTGGTCTGTTATACAACTTTGCCAATCATCATGGACAGTTCATGTCTTTTGCCACTTCTGGACCATTGTTCTTATAATTCTTCCTATAATTTGGAAATGTTTTTCCAACTCCTTTCTACCTATTAAAATTATACTCATTTTTAAGCCAAACCTTATGCCACATCTTTCTAGAACTTTTAAAAATGATTTTCCTGACCCCTAATGACATTTTCTTACTCTAAACTCTGGAAGCACTTACCATCTGTACAGAAGGCTGTATACAGATTATTTGGTGTCGCTGTCGATTTTTTCCAGTGTGCTTCTTGCTAACAGATTCTCACTATCCATGAACACCTTGATGTTACTTGAGATAATGTGAACTAATGATCAGCTAGGTCCCACTTCCTGTATTCCTACAACCTGCTCCTTTTCTCATGACATAGATTTCACTGTGTTGCATGAGGCTCACTCATACTGAGTCTTTTAAATTTTTATTTCTCCTTTGTTCCCATGTCCCATTTTTCTTTAAATAATTATATTTTATAGCCTATGTTTCAGTCTACTTGCTCCTTCTCTCCTTTTCTAAAAAGCACCATCTTAAGTTCTTTTTACCTCACTTGCATAGAACATCTGGCATTCACTCTCTCCCTATCTTAATTTATTTCCATATACCAGCCAGTCAGTCTCCCTCCATAATGACCTATTCTATTATGGTACTTACTGCATGGTTCGGCTCTCTCTTTCAGATCCTCTGGTTCACAAGTTTGGATGTAGTGTGGAAGCCTCATTTGATGTAGATTATAAATTCTACATGACCTTTTGCTGCTGTTGTTATCACTTGGTTCATGCTTCATAGAAACGTGTTGCTTGGTTGAACACCATTCTCATCATTTCACTCCTCATCCCAAAGTCCTACGGTACACCCATTGCCCATTCTGGCATCACATTTCTACTTGCTCAGATGCATTGTTAAAATCTAAAATCAATTCTCTGTCTTCACGTCACTCAGTCATGCTTTGACGATTGTCTTCCACATTTTTCTCTACCATAGTCTCACTGCTCCCAAAAAGTGAATCTGACTAGACTCACTTACCCGTGCCTTACTTCTCCCCTGAGGGATCCCACATTGTCTTCTAACCTGGGTGTTTGAATTGCTGATGTTCCAGGCAGTTGTGTGCTTGCTGTCTCCAACACAAAGACAGAAATGACTGCAAACCATAGCAAAACATGACAATATTGCAACATAAGCCCACAAGAGCAAAAAAAAAAAGACAGAATTTTAATTTTTATGTATGATTCCTGATAGCTCAATTAGGAAATGTCTGAATTGAGAACTGGCTTATGAATCCAATCCTTAAACCAGACAGAGTCACATTTGACACAGGAGTTAGGGTTTAAAGACAACACATAAGGTGGAAACTATGCAGACTATTTCTTAGAAAATGTTGGACTGACACACAATCCCTCCCTCAACAAGTTTGACATGAAAATTTCTCCTGTTTTTTTTTTTTTTTTTAATTGGAAACTAGATGAAATAGTTGGCATGAGTTGAGGACACATGTTGTACCAAAAAAAAATGTGACTTTAAATAACAAGCATCACTCAGCTCAGGAAAATGCTCACATTATGAAAGTCACATGAGATATGACACAGGCCTTGAGAACAGCAGATTCACATTCATTTTAAAGTACGCATTCATTGTCAGAAATGGCAAGCTCTTTCTACTTTTCCTATTGCACAGAGACTTGACTCCTACTTTTTCCAGTGCACAGAATAGCTTACATAGCAGGTACTCAATAAGCACATGATTAAGTTTAGTAGTGTCACCCTTGCAGTTGAGAAATCAGACCCTCACAGTTGTCTCCCTCTTTTCTCCATTTCTCCACCTTTGCTCCATCAGACACTTGAGTGCATCAGGGACCTCCCATTGCCACCGCTTGTACAGCATAGCAGAGCACTCAGGGCCAAGCTCAGCAGGAGTATTTCCTGTGTGGTCTGGCGTGATAGGAATATTTGCACTAATTTTCTTCATTTACAACTAGAAAAAAGAACTGAAGCCTCACCCAATTAGCCTCTATAAAAAAGTGCTAGTTAAGGAAAGAGTAGTTTATGGAAATGTTGCCTGCAATAAAACTCTTTAATAATTTCACTATTTTGTAGGTCTTAGAGAAAGCACATTACCCTCACATGAGCAGTAAAAGCCCAAGAAATCTTTAAATTTCCTAACTGAGCAGGATTCACATAGTGATCATCCCCTTAAATTTTCATTAAGGTAGAAAGAAATGTATAGTCTTGTCATATCTATATAAGTTGTCTTGACTTTATAAATGGGGATGTCCCCAAAATTTACTTGTAAGTCCCTTCTTTGGAATTTGGAACTATTTCTCCATAGAAACAATGTAAACCATGGTATTCAAGTCTCAGACCAGCCCACAATGGCCTTTCCAACCCATGCTGTAGGTGAATTGGACAGATAAAATCCCTAAGCCTTGAATAGCACAAGACCTAGCCTCAGCTCTATGGGACAAAGACTTGGGACCCAGGCCCTGAACTTCTGCTTCTATTCCATGAATCCTGAAAAGGATAAGATCAGAGACTGGAGGGTCCCTCAGTTAGAGCTCAAGGCAGAAGAGAAAAAGGCTCAAAAAGAAGCTGGAGACTCAACAAGCATCTGAGGAGGATCTAGTATAATGTAAATGAAGTCTGTTGTATCAGGTGCTTAGAATTGCACAAAATCTCCCATCTTTGCTCTCTTCATGTCTTTCTATGTTGTTTTCTTCTCTTGAAAGAATAGGGGCTTTGAAACATTCCCTTTCCTACTAGGTGAACTTAGCTCCTTTTTGGATTCTTATGTTCTTTCATATATCATATGGAGATAATATCCAACTTGCAAGTGGTAGATATTAAATACAATTTAGTCTGTACATAGCAATATTGTAGTACATAATAACTAATGTTATTATTACAATGCTCTTTACCTAATAAATTGTAGAAGAATTTGAAGACCAGGCAGTTTTTACAGGCAGGCAGCTTCATTATTGTAATATTTTTTTAATGTTTAATGTATTAGGTACTAAAGCGAAGTCCAGGCAACCCTGGAGAGGAAATAACAAAAATAACCACTTGGAATGCAAATATGCATGTTGCAGCACCCCAGCTGAAGACAACTCTGCTGATTTTGCTAACAATGGGCAGTCTCTTCAAATGAAATAGACTGCCCTAGTCAAAGGATAGGCTTAAGCTGCTCCTCCATTAGGTTCCTGGGTTGACCAGAGTTCTCCATCCTCATGAAGGGGGTCCTGTCTCTAAGATCATATGTGAGATAAGGTAGTGAACCCATAACCTGTCTCACTTATCCTCAATATGATCTCACCTTCTCCCATTGGCTGGTGGAGATGCTGACCAGGTCAGTCTTCTACACAGTAAATCTAGCCTCATGGAATTTTCAACTTAGCCTCTTTGTATTATAGGCTTACCAAAACTCTCATATAAATAAAATCCTTTGTTTCTTATTGTCCTATGCCAGTAAGTCCTTGAAGCTACAACTATTTCTTGTCTTGCACTACGCCTGCTGTTCAGAGTTCTTTTTTAGTCTGGATTCCCTGGTTCTCTGTCAACCTGGCCATTTCCACTAACCTCAGAGATGGAGGCCATTGCAAAAACAGTAAGAGCTTTAGGAATTTAATCAGTAAAACTGAAGCAGCTACTGGTAAATATCTTGATAAGCTTTTACGTGGAGGACTGAAAACCCCATGTAGCATGTGGATGACAGAGATGACAGGTCCAGGTCATAGGGTAGTGTATAGAAGCAGACAGCCTACTGTCCGGGGGAAGGACTTTGTGTCTCTAATAGGATATAAGGTCTAACTTAGCCACTGCTTAAGGTGTGACCTCTAGCAAGTACTTAATCTCATTGTACTTCAATTTCATAACCTGAAATAGATATCATAATACCTGCTCCAATTATCTGTATTGTTTTCTAGATCAAATTAGACAATAAGTAATATATTTTGAAAACATACAGCATATTACACTAAGCATATGCAAGGAATTATCATGTCAATCATGACCATTATTATAAAATGATTCCATAGCCTGTTAGCTTGCTCTGAAGACAAATGCCATGTTGACCTCCACAGTATGCCAGCTATATTCCCGAAGGATACACTGACCTTTTTGATACAGTTTTCTATTTTTTGGTCTATTGCATTCTTTGTTTATTGGCCTGTGTCTTGCCTTGCCAGCAGTAATCAGCTTTCAGCTTTGTTTATAAACTCCTAATTGCACTTAGTTTTATTTTACTAGATATTGGCATCAATTAATAAATGTTTATTGAGCATCTGCTATATGAATTAGACAGTTTACTGATTCCTAAAAATGCAAAGATGTCTAAGGCACAGTCCCTACACATAAGGAATTTATAATTGATCTTGGGGTTTCACAGTAAGGGAAGAAAGAATAGGAGATTCACAGGGATATTCTCAAGGGCCATGTTTGGGGATAACTTTCATCACTTCCATTTACACTCTATTGGACAGAAGACAGTACACAACCCTAACATAGCAATAAAGGAAGGCAGAAACTATACTCTTCTTGTGTGTCCAGAAAAAAAAAAAGATAAAATAGAATGTGCTGATCACTTAGCATTGCTTCAGTCATATGATCCAATACGAGATTGATTGTGGTATATACACAGCATTAAGGGAGCAGAGACAATGCAGTCATTACATTGCCGAAAGGTTGGGGAAACTGATGTTACAGTGGAGACTTGAAAGATAAGCGTGCTTTGCCAAGGACTGAAGTAGAAGAAGGGCACTTCAGAGGAAGAGTGTGGAACAATTGCTGAGGCATCCAGATGCTCATGCTGTTTGCAAGAACTGATTTATCAAGTCTAATTCTAGAGCTTCATGGAGTATGATGAAATACAAAACTGAAAACATAGATTGGAAGTACATTTCTAAGGTCCTTGAATGCCAGGTTAGAATTCAAATTTATTTTGCTATGCGGTAGAAAGCTATTAAAGATTTTAAATGAGGAACTTTGGTGTGATTTGAAGAGAAAAATCCTCTGATGGCAGAGTATGGAGGAAATTGCAGAGTGAGAGACTAATTAGGAGATGAACTACATTGATGGTTTTCAAACAGAGCTGCATGACAGAATTTCCTGAGGAACTTTACAAATACAGATACACAGGCCCTTCACTGAACTAATTCAATCAGAATTTCTGGGACACATAACTGTGTTTTTCAAAATGACTTAGGTGATTCTCACGTAGAACCAGTATTGAGAGTCACTGATCTATACCAATAAAATTATAAAGGCTTCAAGAGCAGTTCTGTGTATTCGACATATTAACTTCTGTATTTGGCAAATAGTAAGAGACCACGATACTTTAATTCATTGACTGACGCATACTCCTGGTCACGAGTAAGGTTTTCCCAGTGCTGGTCTGTGTGAAACCTTGGTCGGGCTTTGTTCATGGGAATAAATGACTTTGGGTAGCAGTTCACACTGGTTGGGGGAAGCAAATAACTATGTCCAGACATCGTGCTTGTCGTTCTCAAGTAATGTTTGTGTGTGTATTATTAGATGATAGTAAGTGTGGGATTCATCAATAATATTTAAATACCTTCTAATGTCTCATCTGTTTTAACATATCTACTTCAGCAACATAAAAAGGACTCATTAGTCTACCTTCAAATCATTCTGATATTCATCAACTTCTTCATCCCCTCCCCCTCAATGAATTTCATGGCACTGTTATTCACAAGCCTTACCACTTCCTAAAGTTCTTGGATCTCCAGCCCTCCTGGTCACTATCTTCCTTTTTCTGGTAGCAGAACTGCTCCCCTCCTCCAGAGTGCTCCTGATCAAGAAGAGTGGATATGCATCTTCCCTTTGAGAATGGGATCCTCTAGGTGTGGAGCTCTCTCTGGAAATTCCTTAGGCAGATGGGGTCTGAATGTTCTGGAAGTATTCCTTTTCACCTTGGATACCCACTAGTATCTTAAACTTGTCTCCTTGAATGGCTCTTGCTACCCTCTCCTACTGGCTGTTCCATCACAGCCCCAGGGCTCACTTACATTTCAAAATAGTTCCCAATATTCACATTTACCATCTGGTCCTAGAAGGTATCTCCTCAACAAACAGACCCATTTGCAATTAGACTGCATTCTTACTCTCTCAAAAGTGTCTCCAAGGAGTTCTCAGGGAGAGCTGCAGCTCCATACAGCTTTAAAATAATGAAATTCTCCTAAGCCTCCATAATTTCTTTAGAAAATCAAGCACACATTATGCCACATGTTCTCACACTCTGGGCTGGCCCCTCAGCACCAAGATGCTGTGCCCTGGTGTGGTAGCAGAGAGTCCTTCACCTCTGTAGCATCTGTGGTCAGATGCAGCAAATCACCACATTCCTTTTCACCTGCTTCCCACAGGTTGCAAGAAATATGTAAAATTGGCTGCCTGGAACACAAATAGGCATCTCAAAGTTTCCCACAGTAAATACAGAAATTAAAATTTTATAATGCCCCTGGCTACAGTTATATTTCTCTATTATCACTTGAACCAGCCTCTTTTATAAGGCAGTTGTATATTTTAGGTTTTGTACTATATTTACAAAGTATGAGGACTTAAGGAAATATGCTCTAAATAAAGCACAATCAGAAAATTTCCTACCTACGTTTCTATCAATGATGCTCAGAGAACTGTATTCACTTTATGAAAACAACAATCTCCTTATGAAAGATAGTACCAGATGCTGCTTAGGCTGCAGAATTTTTAGCTGTGTATTAGCGTTCACCAGCTTGTGACTGATTTGTCACTTCTCTATGGCTTTCCCCCTCTCCTGGGAGTGTGAGAAGTGGGAGAGCATTGCAGCTGTTTTATCTCCATGGCTCTGTGGAAGGAACACAATGACTGCTGCTGCATTCAGAGGTTGCATATCAGCTGCACTGTTGAGCAGCTGGAAATGAAGCTGCTGGAAATTTTGGCTATGGTTATTCTACACGTTATGGGTCTTCAAGACCTAAGTCTTTTCAGAAAACATGAGTGGAATACAAATAGTTGACATCACACGTACATCTCTTGCAATCTTTCAATACCACTTTCAAAGCAAAAAAATTCCACTTCACAAGAATATGAAGCTCCCAAGTGTGAAGCCTGGTGTTCTCATTTGCATATCAGTTCCAGAATGCTTTTCCAGCCTCAGCCTTTCTGAGCTTGCAGTTTTAGGCAGAATAAAAGAAAAGGCTCAGGTGTCCCTGTACTTTTCGAGTTTTGTATAAATTGTACCTATGATAGACAAGAGAAGTAGGGATTTTTCCCTTTGTCCCAAGCTTAGTGTGACTTCAAATGAAAAATGAGTTTGGAACAAGTAGAAATAGTATCATATTCACTCATCACCATTTGAAGTAACGTTTGAGTGGTTGGATTCTAGTTACCTCCAATCTGTTTTTATCTCTCATTTCAGTTGCATACATTACAGATTCAGAGATACCGAGAACTGGAAAGGTCTCTACAGATCATCGAATTTAAAGAGTTCCCCTGTCAATGGGTCACCATCATCTGTGTGATCCTAAGTCAGTTACTGCTGCCAGCTCTGCTCTCCAATGAGTATACTGTTAACATTTACCTCCAATGACAGCTGGAGTGACCGTACAATCAGCAGACGCTACATCTCACTGACAATGGTCATTGCTCAGTGACCAGGGAGTATTTTTGACCATTCCACCACAACCACCTGCTTCATGAATGTATGGCTTTAGAGCCATGCAATGTCTACATCTTAAAACAAAAATGAAAAGTACAATTTTCTTGATCTCAACTGTTACTTTGAAGGGAAGAAAACTGAGGCCAGAATGAGTAAGGTTTTCTTAAGGTTATGTGGAAAGCTGGAAGCAGAGTCAAGATGTAAACCCAGGTCTCTGACTCTTAGTTAAGAGTTATTCTGCACTCCACACAATGTGTGTCAGTCACTGCCCCAGGCCTGGAGACACAGCAGTGACCAAGAAAAAATGAGACTTCTACCTTCAGAGAGCTTATACTCCAGCAGCAAATAAAGACATTACTTACAAGCAGTCACAATCAGTGGTGAATAGCATTATCAGAGTTGAAATAAGGTGTGCCTTTTTGTCCTCCAACTTCCAGGTAGGAAAGAAAAAATTCCCCTGCATTTATTTTTCTCATGGACATCTAGATAAAGTGTCCAGTTAGTGAAATACAATCCTAGTGACTCAAGTGCCAAGACAGACAATGATTTTTAGGGCATTTAATTGATTGCTTAATTAATGCAGTTGCTTGGGAACCTATTATTTGTCACACACTGTATTAGGCATCAGGAATTCAAAGATAAGAAAGATAAGATCTCTACCTTAGAAGGAACAGAGCACAGTGAGTCACATAAGTGAATGGATACTAAGGATGCCATGTCATAAATGCTGCAGGAAGTAAAGGTTTTTAGAGAATGCTGTGACAGCACAAATGAAAGATCAATTCAGAAGGTGAGGGCAGGGAGGACAAAGAAGACTTTGTGAGTTAGTGACATTCAGCTGGATGTTGGAAGACATGAAATGGAGTATTGTGTGTGAGCCAGACTACATATCAGAAAAAGAGCACACACAAACTGTGGCTGCATGAACATCATTCACGATCCTCAGTTTTGGTCTGCATTCTACTGTATTAAATCCAACTCTACATATTCCCCAAGCAAGCAACAGAGATCAGAGGAATGACCTCTCCTCAAAGACCTACGCCATAGTCTAGCACAGTAGTTAAAGGAATAGGCCCTGAAACTGACATTCTGGGTTTCTAGCTTTGAGTTTTGTTTTGTGACTTAAAATTTTTGTCTATTTTCCTCATCTTTAAAATGGGCACAGTGAAAGAATAAGGTTTTTATAAAGGTTAAATGAATTGATGATATGAAGTACTTAGCTCCTAGCACATGCTCAATACATGTTAGCTTTTACTGCTTGGAACCATGGTGAGAATTATTCTTCAATGCTTTTGGCTCCTGTTCACAGAGGGTATGTGATGTAATGTTTTCTTTCAGGTGCCTTGAAAAGAAAAAGCACTATTGTGGAGATCTTGGGGCTGTCAATCTATACTGTTGGGGAAATGGGATAAATGTTCCCTGTTTCCTGAAAACTGCATGCTTCTAGTGCCCTGGGATGGGGCCAGTGGCGGTGGGGACGGGGGTAGGAATGTGTTTTTCCTTTTCCCCATTTCTAGTTGTATTCACTGTTTTTACCAACATCTGTTTACTCTAAGATTTGTGGGCAGGCAGGAAAAGTCATCAGAGGGATATCTGGTAAATGATAGGTGTCATATAGTAATTGTTAGCCCTGCTCAGTTTAAAGGCAGCATTGAGGCTCTCCCGCATCCTTCCTTCTATCCCAACTCCTCCAAAATAAGTTTTTGTTTTGTTTGGTCTGTAGTATTGTTCTCACACCTTTTACTATCTTCAGTCTATAGAAAGTAAGATGTTTTCTTTCAGTCTGTGAGAGCCCTGGATTCCTATTTGGCCACATAAACAGAAATGCTGCTGTGTAAAACCTAACTTGGGGCATGTCTTAGTCAGTTTTGGCTACTATAACAGAATATCATCAGTTGGGTGGCTTAAACAGGAAATATTTATTTCTTATGGTTCTGGAGACTGGGAAGTCCATGATGAATGTGCTAGTTAATTTGGTGCCTGGTGAGGGCTCTTGTCCTAGTTGGTAGAAGGATGCTTCTTTGCTGTGTCCTCACAGGGCAGAGGGGGAGAGATCATCTTTCTCATGTCTCTTATAAGGTGTCATGGACTGAATGACTGTGTCTCCCCCAAATTCATATGTTGAAGCCCAATACTTAATGTGATGGTATTTGGGGATACAGCCTTTGGGAGGTAATTAGGTCATGAGGGTGGGGCTCTCATAAATGGGATTAGTGCCCTTATAAGAAGAGACAAGGAAGAGATGATCTCCATTTTTGCCATGTGAGGACACAGCAAGAAGGCATTTGTCTATAAATCAGAAAGAAGGCTCCTACCAGGAACTAAATTGGTACCTTAATCTTGGACTTTCCAGCTTCCAGAACTAGAATTGTGAGAAATAAATTTCTTTTAAGTCACCCAGTCTATGATACTGTTATTATAGCAAGTCAAAACGACTAAGAAATAAGGGCATGTATCCCATTCATGAGGGCTCCATAATTATGACCTAATCACCTCTCAAAGGGCCCACTTTCAAATATGATCACACTGGGGATTAGAACTTTAACATGTGAACTTTGGAGGAACACAAACACTCAGTCCATCACAGGGCAGTTTTCCTGGACTGGCCTTTTCTACCTGGGCACCATACTCCTCACTCAGTTCTCTGTTTCACTCCCTTTCCTCAGAGCTCCTACTATTTGCACTGTCCTCAATATTACCATCCAATGTACATATGCAAATTTTCAACTGACCAAAAAACACACATGCCATAAAATATTGACAATACCTACCTTACATATCATAATTTACATTAAATGAAGCTACTTTTCACTTAATCATAACTTTTTGTTTCTTGTAAGCCGATTTCTAACAGAAGTAATACCAATTCACTTTTTATCAACAATAGTTTCCAGACATGACACCTAAACCCCTGACAATACAATCTCGATAAGCTGCCAACTCCCCCACACCCTTGGTCTCTAGCCATTGTCTCTTCTCCGATAAATTTTAACACAACAATTAGCCTCGCTACAGATTAAATGCTTGGTCCTGGTCATTTGTGGAATGATTCCAAATAAATATATAATTTCAAGGATTGATTTTTTACTCTTTTATAAGCATTTTAAGCTATCTTTATTCAAGAAAGATTGGTTGATTATGAAAATACTGACAGCTTAACACATCTGCATTTCATCAGTAATACAGAGACACAATATTCCTAAGAATATATTCTATCTGGAGAGATAACCTTGTTTTGTGCTTTAGCAAAAGGTGACTTGCTTCTTTTCCTTGAAATGGTGAATGCTATCTCACAGAAAAATTGCAACTGTTCATACAAGATGAGTTTTGAAGAGGGAGCTTCTTTGAAATGGTGATGAATCACATAGCAGGTAAGAAAAATGATTAAAGGACTCAAAATAATTTTGAAACTCCTTAAACCTAGTAGTTCTCATGAGAGGTTTGACATAATGTTTTGTAGAACAAATAAACAACTTCAGCATTCAATGTTGTCCTTCCATTTTGTAAAGATGACTTGGAACATTTACCTTAATAACTTTTCCAAGGAGAGGATGAGACCTACTGTTGGCCTGTGAAGCCAGAGATCACACACACACACACAGACACACACACACACACATACACACACACACAAAGGGATACGGACACACTTAAAAGAAAACCAGATGAAGAACTCCAGCACATAAGTCACTGGATTCCTGAGGCTTGGTTTCTCCTACTCATCTTATTATGTCTTGAGAGTTCCATTTTCTGACCTTCAGATCTATTGCTTCATGAAGTCCCTGACACAGGATTTTTCAGAAGCTCTCTGGCTTTTGTGCCTCCCAGTTCTGACATAAAATTACAATCAAGGTACATGTTCAGGTGATGGATTCAACTTATGAATTTTAAAACACATCTGGAGAAAAAAGATATACTATAGCCACATGTCGAGTGTATGTACCGAGGAAGGGAATGCACACAGGACCAGAACATGCATCCCCTGTGCCTCTGGGCCCACTCTGGCTTTTACTTATCGCCTAACATTAGACTAGTTTATTCATGCCTTCATTGCAGGTGATTTTGTTCAATACAAAGAGGAAAAAATTCAGTGTCCTTCACTTCCAAGACCAGTTTCACCACAAAACAACTAGTGAGAACTTAACTTCTGAAAGTTGTTAAATATTGCAATGGTATTGTCATATATTGAGATGTGGTTAATTACATATACTTGGGTAGAGTCAGGAATTTTTTGATGAGTTTATAAACTTCATAAAGTATGGTTAATTAATGGTTTTTTAAATTTAATTCTCCCAACAAAAGTCCTTGCAACATGAAAAGAAAAAAAAAAAAGCCAGGAATTGTGTCACAAAATTTATGGATTTAGTCAAATTGAATCCTGAAGGCAATATATCTATATTAATATTTGACAGCACATTACTGAGAATTTCCAAAGTCTAAGGGTATGACCTGGGTTTATCCATCCCTCTTTAATTTTTACGACTCCTATGTCATTACTAGCTCACTGAAATATTAATTAATCAGAGACCAATATATTGTTATAGTTCACTGAATTTTCCAGTTAATTGTGGGTTGACTAGAAAATGGTTCGTGCTTCAAACTTTATTGAAATTCTTACTACAATGCCCACTTTTATGACACAATATAGAACCCTTTATTCCTTATTCAACAAATAGTGGTTGAGGGCTTGCTGTCCTGTGAATTAGTACTGAACACTAGAGACAGACCCAGGAGACTTGACCAGCCAGGAGTCAGAAAGGATGACTCGCCATTGCAATGAGTGGGCCACAGAGTCTGGGCTATGTGACCTGCAGTTTATGCCAGGGCATCCCAGAGGAGAGGCATCTGCACAGCCTGAAAACTAAGAGAGGGTGAGACTTGCAGGAATGAGGGACCTTCCAGAGATAGGAAAATGCCATATGTGAGGCATAACTGTATTCAGGGACCTATGAATAATTCAGCATGCGTGGAGTACAGTAAGAGTGGGAAATAGTGAAAGGTGAGAGTGGAAGGTTATGCTAAAGACCATGGATGGATCCTTGTGTTGTAAGCAAGGGAATAATATAATCAGTTGTGTATCTCAGAAAGATCTCCTAGGCAGTCTTGTAGGGGGCTGATTAGGAAGGGAGAAGGGCAAAGCTAAAAGCAGGAAGATGAATTTGAAGAATGTGGTGACAATTTCGGTAAATGTTACGAGGCTCTGTACTGGCTAGTGATAGAAAGGAAAGGTAAGATAGGAAAATACCTCTTTAGATGAGTGATTTTCAGTGTGGTCCCATGACCAGTAACATTAGCATCACCTGTGAACTTGTGAAACTTGAGAATTGAAGACCTACTGAATCAGATCTCCAGGGCTGGGGCCAACCACACTGGTTTAACAAGCCTTCCAGCTGATTCTTATTCTAAAGTTTGTGAGCCACTGCAATACATTGATTTATAAGATTTTCTAACTGATTTGATGTTAGGAGAAGAGCAGGATGAAGGACGCCACGTAGACGTCTTGAGTGTCTGGTTAAATGTTTAGCAAATTGCAAATTGTACCATGGATGACTCAGGATTTCAGAGTCATTGTTTGAAACATTCCTTAGGATTTTTATGGGAACAGGGATAATTTACATATATATATATATATCTCCTACTATTGCTTCTCAAATTAACCCCAACAGCTTTTGTCTGCAGTATTCTACCAATGACCTCTCCATGCTGAATCCAACAGTTTTTTCTAAATGGCCAAATGTGCTTTTTAAAAATGTCTATTTATTTTCAGGACTTCTATATCAGTGACACAGATAGCTCACTCGAATTAAGATAGTTCAAGGAGAGTCTATTTACAAAGAGACAACTTACCAAGGTGCAAGTGTGGTGTAGAGGAAGAACAGATGATAAGGCAGGAATTTGCGGCCATCAGGAATAGAACTTTCACCACCTTTGAAAAGATGAGGGCAGGAAAAAAATTCCTCCGAAATTCCAGAGGAAATAGAGTCATAAACTGCAGGACAACTGGGGAGGAGCAGTGGCTCTCTCGTCACAACCAGGCTGAGGCAATTGTACAGGGAAGGAATCGTGAATATATTCCCTAACCTAATGGTTCTCAAAATGTTGCCTCCAGACCAGCAGCATCACCTGAGAACTTATTAGAAATGCAAATCCACAAGTCTTATCCACGAATTAGATAAGAATCAGAAACTGGGGGTGGGGCTCAGTACTTTAAAAACCCTTGCAGGTGATTTTAAAGTGCCACTGATTTAATCTCATTCCTTTCTTTATAATTTTCTATTGGGACTCCTTCCCACTGGCCAAACCCAACCAGACAATTGAGGTAATGGAAATCAGTTTCATTAAGATAGCCTTCTTGGAGAGAGCCAGGTGGAAAATGCTGAAGAAAGCATCTGGCCAGGCAAATGCAAGAACGCTTTAGCACAACCTCACATAAACCAGTTTTCTGAAACCTCAGTGGCTGCTCCTGCTGGTTTCTTGCTATTCTCTGACTTTAAAAAAAATTTTTTTTTCATTTCATTTTATTTTATTTTATTTTATTTTTTTGAGACGGAGACTCGCTCTGTCGCTGGACTGGAGTGCAGTGGCACCATCTCGGCTCATTGCAACCTCAGCCTCCCAGGTTCAAGGTCTCTGACTTCTTAATGAAGGATGCCCCAGGGCTCAATCTTTGAGCCTCTTTTCTGTCTACTCCCACTCCCTTTGTGATTTCCTCCAATCGCTTTGCTTTAAATGCAATCTCTTATATACCAACAAATTTTCAAATCACATCTCCATACACTAGACTGGTAAATCCAACTGTTGACTTTTTTACACACATGGTTAATAGGCACCTCTAACTTACCATGCCCCAAATTAAGCTCCAGATCTCCTCCTATAGCCAAACTTTGTCCTGCCACAATATTCTCAATTTTAGTTAAAGGTAACTCTATCAAACTTCTCTCAACCCCAAAACCTTAGAGTCATCTTTGATTCTCTCCTGTCTCTCCCATCCTGCCTATCCGTAAACAAACTTTGGCAGTTCTATTTTTTAGAATATGTCTAGGATTTGGTCACTTATTACCTTCCCTGCTGCTACTACAGTGTTCCCAGCCACCATCATCGCTTGATGGTATTATTGTTGCAATAACCACCTTCCAGTTTGTCCCTAGCCTCTGCCCCTACCAACTTCAGTCTATTCTCAACATAGCTAAAGTTGTTTACATATGAGATAAATCATGTCATTCTTTACCTCAAAATCCTATGGAGACTTCATGTATCAGTCAAACAACATTATGCTGCAGTATCAAAAACAGAAACAACGTTAGCTAACACCACAGATTTTTTCTTTCTTTCTCAGGCAATACGTTTAGTGTGAGTTATGAGGGACTCTGCTCCACACAGTCACTCAGCGAACCAGGGTAGTAGAGGCTCTGCCTTAACATGTACTTCCATTCTCTCTGCAATAGGAGGAAGGGGCCTGGGCAATATGCAGTGACTCTTAAAGATGTTACTCCCACCCAGAATTGACACATTTCATTTCCACTCTCATTTTAATGGCTAAAGTGAGGTACCTTGCTGTGCAACAAACCACCACAAAATATCAGTGCATGCAACAATAAGCATTTGTTTGTCATGCCTCTCCAGGCTGGCTGGGGGTCAAGTGATTTAGACTGGGCTAGACTATGTGGTCTGCTTGAAGCTGCATGTCCTCTGGGGTAGCTCTGCTCACCACGTTTCTCATCTTTCTCCTAGATTCAACGAGCTAGCCAGGGCATGTTGTTTTCGTGGTGGTGGCAGAAATTCAAGAGAGAAAGCCCCACTGGGCAAGCATATCTCAAATGCTTGCTTACATCATGTCTATTTACATCCTGTTGCCCAAAGCAAGCCCCACGGCCAAAACTACAACCAAGAGTCAGAGAACTATATTCTGTCTATAGTGAGACCAGGCAAGGGTGTGAAAGCAAAGAAAGGGTGGAAGAATTGGGGCGCTAACCCAGTCTGTCACACACAGTCACACCTAATTTTAAGGGTACAGGGAAATATAATCCTCTATATGCATGGAAGGACAACTGAAAATATTTGTTGACCACCACTTAAAATCTTTTGTGGTGAAAATCAAAGTCCTTACAATGGCCTAAAAGTTTCAATAAAATCTGTCTCCCACTAGCTGTCTAACTTTATCTCCTACCATTCAATCTAGCTCACACCATTCCAGCCCTTTACCAAGCAAGCTTCTACCTCAGGGCTTTTGCACTTACTGTTCCTTCTGCCTGGAACACTGTCTTTCTTTTTTGTTAAATAAAGATATCTGCATGACTTTCTCCTTATGTCTTTTGGGGCTTTTAATTTAGATGACCACCTTAACAAAAATTGGATTATCCTCCTCTACTGATCCCTTTTCCCTGCTTTTATTCCTCCATATCCTAAACATATTTCCTTCTCACATACTATAGACATTTTACTTACTTGTATGCCTTCCTTCACTATCAGCTACACAAGGACTGGAATTTTGTTGTGTTTTGTTCACTATCCACAGCACCTATAATTGTGCCTGGCACATAGAGGAGTAGGCATTTAGTAACATTTTTGTTGAATAAATGAATACCCTGAAAATTAATATTTTTCTCATCAGAAACAGTTATTGCTTTTATATTTTGAAAGTTGATTCTGATGCCTTCTAAATCCAATTTGGTCTATTCGGACTGGCTGGCCCCTCCACATCAACCTGGAACTTCTCATTTGGCAAAGGCACCTTTATGGAATGAATGAGGAGATCTCAGAAAAAGACAGGATTTTATTGCTTTCACCATCTTCTAAAGTCAGTGGTTCTCACAAGGGTATGAATTTTTCTCCCCAGGGGGTATTTGGCACTGTATGGAGACATTTTTTGATTGTCACTAATGAGGGGGAAAGAGTGTTACTGGTATCTATTAAGTAAAGGCCAAGGATGCTGTTAAACATCCTACGATGCACAGGACAGCCCCACAGCAATGACTTTTCCAGCCCAAAATGTCCACAGCTCTGAGCTTGAGAGAAATCTGTTCTAAGGGGAGAGCAGAGGTTCTGGTCTCGGCGGCTCTGAAAGTTGCTTCAGATCAATATTTTATTACTATCAGTGTTATACTGTAAGTACTACACAGGCAAGAAGTGAGATGGGTTTATTCATTGGTGTGTTCTGAGCACCTTGTACAGTGCCTGAAACATAATGGGGTCTCAAAAATAATTGTTGAATGAATTAATGAACAAAGATGTCCTATTAAAACACTAAATATTATGCTGCATTATCTTGATTACTAAGCCTTGCTTCACTTCCTTTACTCCATTTTAAGATCTGATTTAGACCTATAATATTCACGGCCCTGTGGCTTTTGGTCTGTTTTTAATTTCTTTTCTTTTCTTATTTTTATTTATTTATTTTTTATTATACTTTAAGTTCTAGGGTACGTGTGCACAACGTGCAGGTTTCTTACATATGTATACATGTGCCATGTTGGCGTACTGCATCCATTAACTCATCATTTACATTAGGTGTATCTCCTAATGCTATCAGAGAGGAAAGTCATATGAGTCTCAGTCTTATGCAAAGGCTCATATATTTCACTAAAATGTCTGCAGGAGAAAAAAATGTTTCCTCCTATGGATAAAACAGGAAACGAGTTTGGTTCTTGTAGAAACTAATGTGGTGAGCTTGAGGTATTGGAATTTAGAGAATTATTTTTAGTTTGTTTTTGAATCCATTTGAGGGTAAATAGTTGATCAAAGTATTTCTTTTTTTTTTTTTTTGCTTGTTTCTTCTCTTTTTTTTTTAAACTAATATACTTGCTGATTTTTTCTTGACTTTTTTCCACTGCAGGCTTTGGATGAGCGCAAGCTGTATTTCTCAGGAAAGCTAATTTGTTTACCATTCCTTGTCAGGGTTTTCTGTAACTGTCAAGTGTCTTCATTTAGCCATGTGTGTATATGGGGACAGGCAAATTGTAACATAAACCTTCAGTTTTTATTTATGTAATGAACAAGATTGTATTTAGTGTTCAGATAAGGTTTAAATGAGGGTTTCAGTTAATACCCAAGGTTATTTATTCCTATGTGTCAAGGGCAATCTTTCCCAGGAGACCAGAAATCAACTTTTTTTTTTTTTTTTTAAAGAAAAAACCCAACCCTAGAACCTAGGATTTAGCAAAACACCATGAAAGTCTGAAGAAAACTATGGATTCTCCTGTTCCTCAATTCTTTTCCTATCACTGTCTTCCCAATTAGGCAAAAGACTCCAACAATCAGTCACCTAGGAGTCCGGCCCAGATCCATGGAGACGCTTCTGACTCCTCTCTTTCCCTCACACTCCACATTTAAAGCTTTGCTTTTCAAATATATCTGAAACTGCCTGCTTCTCACTTCCTCCACTGCTGACTCTCAGATGAAGCCTGCTCTCCCTCCTGAGCCTATAAATGGTCTCTCGGCTTCTAGCCTTGCTCTCCTGCAGGCCATTCTCTACACAAGGGATCTCGTACCAACTTGTCATATGACTTACTTCCCCTGCTCCAACTCTCTAAGGACTTACCTACATATTTAGAATCCAAACTCCTTACCATGACTGCTAAGATCCCATATGAACTGGCACTGCCTAATTCTTTCACTTCTTGTCTTTCACTGAGTTCCTTGCCCCTTCCACCCTAGCCGTCTTGCTGTTCCTCATACCACCCCAAGCTTGTTTCAAATTCAGGGCCTTTGTACTTGCTGTTTTTGCCTGGAGTGCTCTTCTTCAAGATATTTCTGCCTATAGTTTCCTCACTTCCTTTCAGTCTCAGCAAAAATGTTGCCTCCTCAGAGACGCCTTCTGTCACCTGTTACCACGGCACGGTCTAGAGGCTTTCAGGAGACCCCAAAACCCATGAAACTAACTTGTGCTTGCAGCTGTGCTTGCTTACAGATACAAAAGCAGAATGCCAAAAACTGCCAGTTAGCCACAAGACCAACTAAACACAGAAGTGCTGCCTTGACTTGAACTCTTGCATGGCTTCACTGAACTCATTTCTTGCTTCATTACCATGCTAAAATCTCCACCCAGCAGGGAGAAATGTACCTTGTTAGGCACAAAAGGTGCTGTGTGCAAACAAAAAGACATGACTGCGCATACTCTTGTCCCCGCTGGAAGAGTCCACCTTTTTTCCAGGAATCCCTGCCCCAGTCTCCACCTACCTGCCCTGGCAGCCCTTTAAATCGCCCTCTACTTGACTTCCAGGGAGATGGTGCTTTGAGCATGAGCTTCCCTCCCCTTCACCATTCTTTGATCACGAGTAAAGTTTCTGTTCTGCTTTACTTAACCTGGTCTGGTTCTATTGGCACAAATGACACTGGGCAGGGAAAGAACCCATTAGGGTCAAATAACTTCCTGGGAGGGTCGGTGACACTTCCTTTGCTTTTCTAACTTGCTTTGTTTTTCTTACTGCCCTTATTACTATATGAAATTATATATGTGTTTATTTCCTGTGTCTATCTTGATGCAAATTTTATAAGGGCAAAAACATCGTGCTGTTCATTATTTTGTCCCTAGTGCCTAGAATCATGCCTACAACATAATAGATGCCCAATTTCTGTCAATTAAATGAATAAAGCTTTACCAGAATGTTCGACGATGACCTCAGGGTCCATGCTTGGAATTGTCCTGTAGGTGAGAAGGCTTCTTAGAGCAAATTCTTTAGTTCTGCCTCCTATGCAATGGCTTAGACAGATGGTGTTACAATATGATTACAGATGTGCGTTACAGAGGAGTTATCTGGAGTTTACTATCTATTGACTTACTTTGGAGAAATCTTTTGAAGCCTAATAAATATCATTACATTGTTTCTAATAAAAAGCTTTAGTATTCCAGCACTTTGGGAGGCTGAGGTGGGAGGATCACGAGATCAGGAGATTGAGACCTTCCTGGCTAACATGGTGAAACCCTGTCTCTACTAAAAATGCAAAACATTAGCCGGGCATGGCGGCCAGCACCTGTAGTCCCAGCTACTTGGGAGGCTGAGGCAGGAGAATGGTGTGAACCCGCGAAGTGGAGCTTGCAGTGAGCCGAGATTGCGCCACTGCACTCCATCCTGGGCGACAGAGCGAGACTCCGTCTTAAAAAAAAAAAAAAAAAAAAAAAAAGCTTTATTATATATTAATGTATTTCATTTTCATAAAAGTCATATATTACAGGGTTATTATGAAAATTAAATATATGTGAGCTTCAGAAAAATTCCTGGCACATTGTAAAATGGGCAGTACTGTTACAGTCCATTTCCATTATTCACACCTTCTGTGTTTGCAAATTTACCTACGCAAAATTTATGTGTATCCCCCAGATCCATGTGCGTGGTTTCTTGTAGTCATTTGAAGATATGAGCTGATATGGTTTGGCTCTGTGTCCCCACCAAAATCTCATCCTGTAGTTCCCATAATTCCCACGTATTGTTGCGGGGGACCTAGTGAGAGATGACTGAAGCATGGGGCAGGTCCTTCCTGTGCTGTTCTCGTGATAGGGAATGGGTCTCACGAGATATGAGGAGTTTCCCTGCACAACTCTCCTTGCCTGCTGCCATCCAATAAGATGTGACTTGCTCCTCCTTGCCTTCCGCCATGATTGTGAGGCTTCCCCAGCCACGTGGAATTGTAAATCCAATACACCTCTTTCTTTTGTAAGTTGCCCAGTCTCAGGTATGTCTTTATCAGCAGCATGAAAACGGACTAATATATGAGCAGAGCTGTTAAAAAATTGAGTTACTCATGTTCCCAGCTGAGGAAGGACAAGGTGACACTGCCTTCTTGTTTCAGCTCTCGTACTGTAAATGAGTGTCCTTTTCACAGTTGATTTAGTGCCATGTTTTTCACAGTTTTGCGCTTTTTGTTGAAGATTTTGCCCTTTAAAATGGCTCCCAAGCATAGTTCTGAAGTGCTCTATGGTGTTCCTAAATGCAATAAGGCTGTGATGTACCTTATGGGAAAAATATGTGTTAGGAAGGCTTGGTTCAGGCATGGGTTATAATGCTGTTGCCCATGAGTTCAATTTTAATGAATCAACAATATATATTAAAGAATTCTTAACCAGAAACACACAATAACCAAGTAGACTGTCTGAAAGTTGATGAAAATGTTGTGACCAGAGGCTTGCAGAACCCTAAGCCAGGATTTCTCTGAGCAGCAGCGAAAACAGTATTTGCTAATCCAGTGATCCTGGCAACTTCATAGAACACAAGTGCCACAAACAACAATAATTTAATATACAGTTGTCCCTTGATATCCACAGGGGATCCGTTCCAGGACCCCCGAGGATACCAAAATCTGGGGATACTCAAGTCCCTTATCTAAAATGGCACAGTGTTTACTATAACCTATGCACATCCTCCCATATGATTTAAATCATCTCTGGATTACTTATAATACCTAGCACAATGTAAATACCATGGAAATAGTTGTTATACTGTGCTGTTTTAATTTTTATTATTTTATTTATTTATTTATTTATTTATTTTTGAGATGGAGTCTTGCTTTGTCACCCAGGCTGGAGTGCAGTGGAGCGATCTTGCTCACTGCAGCCTCTGCTTCCTGGTTCAAGAGATTCTTGTGCCTTGCCCTCCCGAGTAGCTGGGACTACAGGAGTGCACCACCATGCCTGACTAATTTTTGTGTTTTTAGTAGAGATGGGGTTTCAACATGTTGGCCAGGCTGGTCTCAAACTTCTCACCTCAAGTGATCTGCCTACCTTGGCCTCCCAAATTGTTGGGATTACAGGTGTGAGCCACTGAACCCGGCCAGTTTTTATTATTTTTATAGTTGTATTATATGTTTCATGTTTCCAAATATCTTTGATCTGCTGTTGGTTGAATCCATAGATGTGGACCCTGTGGATATAAAGAGCTAACTGTCAGCCGGGCGCGGTGGCTCAGGCCTGTAATGCCAGCACTCTGGGAGGCCAAGGCAGGCGGATCATGAGGTCAGGAGATCGAGACCATCCTGGCTAACACGGTGAAACCCCGTTTGTACTAAAAAATATAAAATATTAACTGGGCGTAGCGGTGGGCACCCGAGTCCCAGCTACTTGGGAGGCTGAGGCAGGAGAATGGCATGAACCTGGGAGGCAGAGCTTGCAGTGAGCCGAGATCCTGCCACTGCACTCCAGCCTGGGTGACAAAGCAAGACTCAGTCCCAGATAAATAAATAAATAAATAAATAAATAAATAAATAAATAATAAAAAATAAAAGAAGAGTTAACTGTATTTCTCTCTTTTCACTCACCTATCAACTCCCTGATATAGTGGTTTTCACTCAGCATTATCATTTCATCACAGTTCTTCCCTCCAAATACCTTATCATCTGACTCACATTTCCACCATGTGACATTCTCAGAGAACCAGAGAAGGGTTTGGCCAGACATCAGAACTAATGAGAAGGAGGGATTCCCTCAGGACTTTCTGTGTGTTTGTATCTTTCTTCCTTCTTTTCCTTTATAGTTTGACTTTCTCTAGATTTTTAGTCTACATGGCAGGGAGTATGGCTGCCAACAGCCATTGATTTTCACATCCTACCATCCAAATAACAAAGGAAACTGTCTGAATCTCTTCTCAGGCCCATACATCCTGAGAAAGCTTGAGTCAGGTGCCCCTGGCTGTGGCTAGTACGTGTGTGTGGTACTGTGAAGTGGTTATTCTGGCTACAACTCTGGGTGATAATTAAATCCACAACTGCATAGTGTAATACAGTAGCCACTTGTCACATGTGCCAATTTATATTTAAATGTTAATTAAGTAAAATTAAATAAAATTTAAAAATCTTCAGCCACACTGGTTATGCTTCCAGTGCTCAATAGCCACGTGTAGCTATTAGCTGCTCTCTTAGAACAGATATAGAACATCTCCATCATCGCAAGAAGTTCTATTGGACAATATTGCTATAGATGTAGAGGAATTTCTCACAAAAGAGGTTAGAAAGGAGTGTTTCTGAGCAGATAAATCTGTAGGTGTTTCTCATACCTTCTCTGCCATAGTCGATAAAACTGACCCAGACTCTTTGCAACAATTTCTTCCTCTGGCACTTAGAATATTTTTATATTCTCGCAATTGCCCTGTGATTCTTCCCCTTTCGGTTTTCACCCTCCCGTAAGTGTCTGGACTGTTCCTGTGTTTTGTAATACCACTGTATGTTGCTGACCCCTAAATGTACATCTGTCTCAGACCCTTCTTCTTAGCTCCAGACCCACAGACCTCATTGCCTACTTAATATCTCCAGACCCACAGATCTAACTGCCTACTTAATATCTCCAATTGGATATATCAAATGTCACTTGGAATTAATCCCTCACACTGAATTCTTAATCCATCCTAAATCTCCTTCTCTTTGCATGTCCCCCATCTCAATACATGGCACCTCTATCTGCCCAGTTTGTTATGCCAGAAAGCAGCCTTGGAGAAATCCTTGATATCTTCTATCTCCCTTTGCCTCAGTCTAATATATCCCAACTCTGATCAATTAAAGATTCAAACTATTTAATCTAGCTAGATTTTTTTTTTTCATTTTTATTGGTACCATTTAATGTCACACTCTCCTTTCACTTTGCTTCTAACATTTATTCAACTTTCTGTTCCTGCTCTAATGTCATCTTCTCACGAAACCCTTCCTTGTCCTCTGATCTGGATTCCACCTTTTACTGTCCTCACACATTATGCCTTTGCTTTTCACAAATGTATCGGGTTACATATGTAATTATTTGTTTAGTGTCTAGTCTTCTCTAGTTTCATGTAATGTCTTCTCTAGCTTGATAAAGGCAGGAAATGTTTTATTTTCCTGTGAATCTTCTGTATTTAGCACAGGGCTGGACCTTTAGCCCTCAGTCAGTACTTAATAAATTTTCAGAACACATTTTTGTTAGCTTTAGTAACTAGTCTTCTTTCCTCTTAATGATTGTGGAGGTCTTTTAGGTTCTGTCTATCTTCTTATGGTTTCAGCTTTGACACTGAGGATGACTCCCTGTCAACGTTACAAGACCTAGCTCTTCTTCTTGGAGACATGCTTGCAAAATTCACCCCTCCTTCCTGCCTCTCTGGTTTTCCCATGAGAATTCTCTTGAAATTCCAACTCACAAGACTTCTTCCTCCAGGAGATCTCCAAGCCTGCACTTCCTGCCCATCCAATCACAAAGAACTTTGAAACCTCTTAACCTGTCTTGTAGTTTTAGTTCATGCAAATAGCACCCCCTAGAGATTTGTAGTGCACAGCCTGAACAACCACAGGGTCAAACTTCCCTTCCTGTCTCTGAAGTCTCACTTTATCCTTATTGTCTCACCCCTAGAACTTCAAGGAGCCTCGTAACTCATATCCCAATCCCTACTCTTTCTGTAGACGCATTTTCCAAAATGCAGAATTGTTCTGCCGGAAGACACCTACAGAACACCTTACATATCTGAGTGTGTAAATGAGGAAAGATAGGTTTAGAAAGTGGCAGGCTAGTCACTACATCCAAGACCTTCTAACTTTCTGTCTGGTGCTCTATGACACGTACAGCCCCCACTGTGCTCAGAGGTCCTCGTGGAGCTTCCTTTCCTAAATGTAAAAGACTAAATTCATTTGCCTACAGGTTCCTTTTCTTTCCTTTTGATCACTTTATATTTTTTGAACTGCCCACACTTACCTTATGCATTTTTGCTGGGAGACCTTTGTTCTTCCTGTTGATCTTACCTAGAATATCTTTCTCTAGTTTTATCCTCTGTTGTGAAACTTGTGTTTCAAGCCTCAAAGCATGTCTGATACATAGTGGGCTTTAATGTATTTGCTGTTGAATGAATGAATGAAACATTTAATTTAGTCAGTTTTCCCCATATTGACTGTGGCTAAATTTCTTTTGACAGAAGTCAACAAATATCTACCACCATATTCTGAAGTTTGCACCAAAGTAGACAGTACTGAAAAATATTCACTTGATGTGTTTGACTCTCAAAAAGCAGTGATTTCTTAAAGCAGTTGGGAATTTTACCCTATTAATTGCTCACTTAGGAAACCATGCAGTTGATCTCCTTGACTGATCTATCTCCTGTCTTTCCCAAAGCAGATAGTGATCCTGATTTTCTCTGATTTGAAGACTGAGGGGTAGAGACAGGTGAGAAAGGAAGCCTGTGGGAGACAAACGGAGAAAGGAAAGTCTAGAAAAACACTAGAAGGCCATAAGAGGAGAAATTTATAATATGACTTGAACCAGAAACAAGTTAGAGACCTTAGTTCTTAAAAGGGAACTTGTATTGTAGGTATTATTTAAAATGTAAATTGAATCCAAGAATGATTTTAACATTTGGTTTCTGGTCACTAAAGCTGGCAACAAGTATAAACAGTTTAAAATAATCACAAAGTCAAATGATTTTGTTAGAAAATGAAGTTTTCTTGGTCCACAGCTTGTTGCACTGAGTATATTAACCTTGGTTATGAAGTTAGCTCCACTCTCTTTTAATGTAGTCTGCTAAATAATTTTTAGACATCTCTATAGAAATGAAATTTATTCAAAAAAAGGACACAAATTAGTTTGCAAAAGTCAAAAATATAACTGGAAAAGCAAGCATAAAGTCTTATATTAAGTGGTTAGTTGCTTATCCTTTGTTGATGCCTATTTTATTTGACAGATATCCCAGTGTGCTATGTTAAGTTGTGAAGGTCTGTGTAGTCTTTAACTTGATCTTTAAAAACAACAGAATTTGAGTGAATGTCAATAAAACCAGTGAATTATAAATATTCTGTCTTCTAGCATGTTTGACTAGGGCTGTCAATAAACAAAGCTGTATTTCCTAGGACTTCAGGCATGAATACTAATCTATGAATTTTAATTTAATATTCTATGAGGACCCTAGGAGAGTATCAACAATTTAGACATCTGTTGAGTTATTCTCAGAATAAAACTCGACATGTGAACATTTCAGGAAATGAAATAAAATTGTTAATGTCTTTGTATTAAAATGCAACATATATACATATATATACACACACACATATATATATGACTATTATGACTTTTTACATAAAAACCCCAGTTACTTGAATTAGCTATCAGGCACAGAATTATTCACCCTGTCCCCATCCCTCCTCCATGCTCACACACTAGCTAGTATTTCTGATGGTAAAATTAATTCTTACCACAAAATACAGGTCTTCACTCCCATTCCCCAAATGATCTAAAACCACTAAAATGGCAGAGTTTCATTCAACACTGCAGCTGCTATTCTGTCTCCAGCAGGATAAGATTAGGCTATAATCAAAAGCAAAAATTCTTACATATGCATTGCAGCTAGAAAAGCTCTCTTTGTGCTATGTGCCTCTTCAGGAATTATAAAGCAAATGTTATAGGAGTGTAGCTCCTAAACTGGTCTTCCTGAACTGATAACACTGAATCACTACCTGGCTAGGGTGTCCACCCAGATGGGAAAAGGAGGTGGGGTGGATGGACAAAAGGGAAATGAGGTTGTAATGTTGTTGACTTCAGGCCTCAAGGAAGAGAGGGCTATGGATTTTCTTAGGTGAGGAACAATGTCAGAGGAGAATATAATTCGTTCTAAGACTCATGGGGAAACAGTCAAATGAAGAGGCAACAAAGCAGCAACAAAAGCAAACTCAAGTCTTGCCCCACTGTGCAGCTGCAGGACAAAGACAAAGCAGAAGCCTGTAGCTGGGGAACAAAGTGTTGTTCTCTCAAGCACTATAAAATGAAGCCTTCAGAAATCACTCAATCTTGTCATTCCAAACAGTTTGATGCATTTGTGAAAAAAGTTGTCTTTTTGTTTTTTTTTGAAACGGAGTCTCGTTCTGTAGCCCGGGCTGGAGTGCAGTGACGTGATCTCGGCTCACTGCAACCTCTGCCTCCCTGGTTCAAGTGATTCTCCTGCCTCAATCTCCTGAATAGCTGGGACTACAGGCGCACGCCACCACAACTGGCTAATTTTTGTATTTTTAGTAGAGACAGGGTTTCGCCATGTTGGCCAGGATGGTCTCCATCTCCTTGTGATCCACCCGCCTCGGCCTCCCAAAGTGCTAGGATTACAGACATGAGCCACCACGCCTGACCGGAAGTTTTCTTTTCTCTCTCTCTTTTTTTTTTTTCAGCAGTGTACACCTTTTAAAACTGCAATTGAGTACTAAATAATGGAGTAGTTTTGTTCAAAAGCAATATTTATTTTTCATGAAGATAAGAGGCATATTACATTTGCTATAGAAAATGCTATGAGAGGAAAAAGCTGCATGTTACCGATATGACAAAAACCATAAAAAACTCTACTTATGAAAGTGTTTTGCCCTATAAGAACATATTGAATAAAAGGCATTATTCCAGGTGAATGAGCCATGTGGAAATGTGGATTTATTAGGGTTTGTTTTGAAATGTAATTTGTACGGCGAGCTTTTTATTCCTTTGATGGCTATCAAATAGATTTATTGGCTACAGGTTAGAAGTGCAGTAGATAACAGGTAACCAAGGGAGAAGTTTTAATAAAACTCTCAGGAAAGTCAAAGAAAAGTGAGTGAATATGCCTGCTTACATTTCAGCTAATAAATAAAAAGTGCAGATAGGACTTTAACTGAAAACCTTGCTGGTTATTGCAGCCTGGAAGGTTTATTGAAAATCGGGTAGAACACTCTAATTTTTTATATTTACAGCTACAATGTGAGCTGTTCAGGTTAGAGTGATGTCACGTTCATTTTGACTTTGGTACAGGGAGCTGATGTTTTCACAGGAAACTTGCAAAGCAGTTATGAAGAGGAAGAGCATTCTTAATTATTACTGTCTGCCTGAGCTATTTCTGATTGTGTTCTGGGATTTTGGAGAATTGAACAATAGTATTTAATTTTACCACTCCCTCCTCAAGTGAAAACATCAGACACTTTTAGGAAAGTTTTAGAAGGTACATCTTCAATAAGCAGAGATCTTTCATCTCAAATAACTGGGAAGAATTGCACTGCTTAAGAATAGTTGAACTCAGACCTGAGAGCACCATACTTAGAAATCTAAGTATATTTAGGTCACTCATCTGACACTAGGACTTCACCAGCCCTGTCACCCAAACTGGTGGTAGTTAGTAGGACCACAACTCACTGAAGAAATCTGCTTTCCTTTTAACTTTCAAGGCAATAAGAAAAATGTAGTTCTCTGTTAGCAGTCCCTGAGCTATCTGAATTTCGGTGTTTCTCTCTTAAGCCTCTTGCTTTGGAGAATGATGATGAATCATTTCCTACTCCTGGAGTTAGTCTCCTTTAAAACAGACACGAAAGAAGCAGAGAGAAAAAAATTACTCTAAATGCCATTAACCAATGTAAAACAGTTTTATATTAAACAGTAGGAGAGCAGGGCCAATTGACAATTGGCTTCTTAAAGCAAACTCCACAGATTAAGAACCAGAGCCCCTAAGACTGATTTTACTTGGTTCAGAAACAGGAAATCAGAACGATGAGCAAGTATATGATCAGAAATTTACATTAATAAAATGTGCTTTTTTTTTTATTGATCCACAAAAGCTTTCAGGTTATAAATAATCTATGATGGCCTGCCAAACATAAAATGCCATTATAAATCCATGTCTCTATTTCAAAAAGACAGGAACAAAAAAGCAAGATACATTAAATTAATTGGCATAGTTTGGAGAGTTCAAATCCATTATTAGATATGGATCCTATCAAATATTCCACCTAGTTTCCAGTTATGTCGATGTTTCAATGTTCACTTTTTAAGTTCTCAACTACCCGCATCTTTCAATGAACACCATCTGGAAAGGTTCATACAGAATCCCCATGCCATTCTTGAAAGGGTTTGCTTTTGTGGAGGAGTTTTGCAAAGAAAAACAATTCAAAATTCTGTTATAGCTTATACCTTGTCTCTTGTGGGATTATAATAAGAAACCTTCTAAGTAAGTTTTTGAGATAGGTGTTAAATGAATAAGCATGCCTCAGCAAAATGCATAAAAAACACAATGATTTGATTTCTAAAGCACTTATATTATTATGGCATGGTTTTGGAGACAGGTTATTAATGTCCACATAGGTAAGCATGCAGTGCTTCTCATGGAAAAAATGCTTAGGTATTGGAAATACCTTTTCTCTGGAAACCATATATTTCCTTTTTTAATAATCAACTAAGATGTGTATGTAAAAAAGCCTCATCTTTTGATTTTTAATGTACAAGATGCCTTCTTTAAGAGAGCAAGATTCAAAATTGTTTTGTGTTTCAAAATTTAAAAATAAATTTATCTCCTAAATTTTCTAAAGACATGTTTCATATATTTGACCATCCCTTATTTTGGCAAAGGATTTTAAGAGTCTAACTCAAACATATGTAAGCTCTGGTGTACCTGGTTATATATACTGAAAAAACCATTTGATCTATATACACATAGACATGAATATGTTTCTGTGTGTGTGTGTATATATAACTTCAAACACTATTATTAAATGCAATCCTATATTCTTAGGTATAGAAGTTGATGATATACCTTTCTACTTGCCATGGCATTAAAAAAGCAAGGCTGAGACTCAGCAACCACTTGTGTTCATTACATTGCAGGCTAGTAGTAAGTTTGGTTGCTGGTAGGAAAAGGGTCTCTTATCTCACCCTCCTTAAACTAAAGGTTCTTTCAGGCTTAATGTAAGGATGTGCACATTCTCTTATCGAGGTGGCCTTGAGCTGCAGATACAATCGCATCGTTCATGGTGATCCAACTGGATGTCAACCAGAGCCATGGCCTTAGCTCTGCCCTTCCTCTTGATGTGGCCAGGCTCAAACTGTAATACCTAGGACAAGAAGCACATCTCCTGTTAGAAAGCCTTTGGAGTTCAACTCAGTCAGATGCCACTTACTTATTACCTTTTTGACAACTAGTTCTTAGCCCTTTGAGAACCCAACAGAAGCTATGGGCTTGCTATTAGAATGCACCCATTGCTATTAGAATGTACACATTTTTACAAATAATTGACTCCCTGAAGTGGAGGAATCAATTGATCCCAGAGTAATGCCTAGCATTACCTATCTGAAGTACCCAGATGATTTCATGTGTCTTAGCTGTTATAGATGAATTCAGTTCTTGAGCATATTATTAGCATGGAGAGGAAAATGAATAAAATCATGAATACAATATGCTGGTGTATCTAAATCTTTGGTTGAAGTAAAACATGTTGCCCTGGAGTTGCTGGCAAGATGGTCAAATAGGAAACAGCTCTGGTCTACAATTCCCAGCGAGATCAGTGCAGAAGGTGGATAATTTCTGCTTTTCTAACTGAGGTACCCAGTTCATCTCATTGGGCTGGTTAGACATTGGGTACAGCCCATGGAAGGTGAGCTGAAGCAGGGTGGGGTGTCGTCTCACCTGGGAAGGGCAAGGGGTTGGGGGATCTCCCTCCCCCAGCCAAGGGAAGCCATGAGAGACTGTACCAGGAGGAATGGTGCACTCTAGTCCAGATACTGCACTTTTCCCATGGCCTTTGCAACTGGCAAACCAGGAGATTTCTTCCAGTGCCTATGCCACCAGGGCCCTGGGTTTCAAGCACAAAACTGGGCAGCTGTTTGGGCAGACACTGAGCTATCTGCAGCAGTTTATTTTTCATAACCTGGTGGTGCCTGGAATGCCAGGAAGACAGAACCATTCACTCCCCTGGAAAGGGGCTGAAGCCAGGGATCCAAGTGGTCTGGCTCGGTGGGTCCTACCCCCATGGAGCCCAGGTAGCTAAGATTCACTGGCTTGAAATTCTCCTGCCAGCACAGCAGTCTAAGAGTGATCTGGGATACTCCAAGCTTTGTGGGGGTGAGGGGCGTCCGCCATTGCTGGGACTTGAGTAGGCGGTTTTACCCTCAAGGCTTTGTGTAAACAAAGCTGCTGGGAAATTTGAATGGGGCGGAGCCCACCGCAGCCCAGCAAGGCCGCTGTGGCCAAACTGCCTCTCTAGATTCCTCCTCTCTAGGCAGGTCATTTCTGAAAGGCAGCAGCCCCAGTCAGGGACTTATAGATAAAACTCCCATCTCCCTGGGACAGAGAACCTGGGGGAAGGGGTAGCTGTGGGCACAGCTTCAGCAGACTTAAATGTTCCTGCCTGGTAGCTCTGAAGAGAGCAGCAGATCTCCCAGTGCAGCAGATCTCCCAGCACAGCATTCGAGCTCTGATAAGGGACAGGCTGCTTCCTCAAGTGGGTCCCTGACCCCCGTTTATCCTGACTGGGAGACACCTCCCAGTAGGGGCCAATAGACACTTCATACAGGAGAGCTGTGGCTGGATCTGGTGGGTGCCCCTCTGGGACAGAGCTTCCAGAGGAAGGAATAGGCAGCAATCTTTGCTTTTCGGCAGCCTCTGCTGGTGATACCTGGGTAGACAGGGTCTAGAGTGGAGCTCCAGCAAACTCCAGCAGACCTGCTTCAGAGAGGCCTGTTAGAAGGAAAATTATCAAACAGAAAGGAATAGTATCAACATCAACAAAAAGGACATCCACTCAGAGACCCCATCTGAAGGTCAACAACATCAAAGACCAAGGGTAAATAAACCCACAAAGATGGGGAGAAACCAGTGCAGAAACGCTGAAAATTCCAAAAACCAGAATGCCTCTTCTCAACCAAAGGATCAAAACTCCTTGTCAGCAAGGGAACAGAACCAGGTTGAGAATGAATTTGAGGAATTGACAGAAGTAGCCTTCAGAAGGTGGATAATAACAAACTCCTCCGAGCTAAAGGAGCATGTTCTAACCCAACACAAGACGCTAAGAATCTTGAAAAAAGGTTAGATGAATTGCTAACTAGAATAATCAGTGTAGAGAAGAACACAAATGGCCTGATGGAGCTGAAAAATGCAGGACGAGAACTTCGTGAAGCATACACAAGCTTCAATAGCCAAATTGATCAAGCAGAAGAAAGGATATCAGTGATTAAAGATCAAATTAAAGAAAGAAAGCAAGAAGACAAGATTACAGAAAAAAGAGTGAAAAGAAACGAACAAAGCCTCCAAGAAATATGGGACTATGTGAAAAGACCAAATCTACATTTCATTGGTGTACCTCAAAGTGATGGGGAGAATGGAACCAAGTTGGAAAACACTCTTCAGGATATCATCCAGGAGAATTTCCCCAATCTAGCAAGGCAGGCCAACATTCAAATTCAAGAAATACAGAGAACACCACAAAGATACTCCTCAAGAAGAGCAACCCCAAGACACATAATTGTCAGATTCACCAAGGTTGAAATGAAGGAAAAAATGTTAAGGGCAGCCAGAGAGAAAGGTCAGGTTACCCACAAAGGGAAGCTCATCAGACTAACAGCAGATCTCCTGGCAGAAACCCAACAAGCCAGAAGAGAGTGGGGGCCAATATTCCACATTCTTAAAGAAAAGAATTTTCAACCCAGAATTTCATATCCAGCCAAACTAAGCTTCATAAGCAAAGGAGAAATAAAATCCTTTACAGAGAAGCAAATGCTGACAGATTTTGTCACCACCAGGCCTGCCTTACAAGAGCTCCTGAAGGAAGCACTAAACATGGAAAGGAACAACTGGTACCATCCACTGCAAAAACATCCCAAATTATAAAGACCATTGATGCTATGAAGAAACTGCATCACGTAATGGGCAAAATAACCAGCTAGTGTCATAATGGCAGGATCAAATTCACACACAACATTAACCTTAAATGTAAATGGGCTAAATTCCCCAATTAAAAGACAGAGACTGGCAAATTGGATAAAGAGTCAAGACCCATCAGTGTGCTATATTCAGAAGACCCATCTCACGTGCAAAGACATATGTAGGCTCAAAATAAAGGGATGGAGGAAGATTTACCAAGTAAATGGAAAACAAACGACAAAAAAAGCTGGGGTTGCAATCCTAGTCTCTGATAAAACAGACTTTAAACCAAAAAAGATCAAAAGAGACAAAGAAGGCCATTACATAATTGTAAAGGGATCAATGCAACATGAAGAGCTAACTATCCTAAATATACATGCACCCAATACAGGAGTACCCAGGTTCATAAAGCAAGTTCTTAGAGACCTACAAAGAGACTTAGACTCCCACACAATAATAGTGAGAGTCTAAATAATAAACAGACATTTTAACACCCCACTGTCAATATTAGGCAGATCAATGAGAGAGAAAATTAACAAGGATATCCAGGAGCTGAACTCATCTCTGGACCAAGCGGACCTAATAGATATCTACAGAACTTTCCACCCCAACTCAACAGAATATATATTCTTCTCAGTACCACATCACACTTACTTTAAAATTGACCACATAATTGTAAGTAAAACACTCCTCAGCAAATGCAAGAGAATGGAAATCATAACAAACAGTATCTCAGACTACAGTGCAATCAATCTAGAACTCAGAATTAAGAAATTCACTCAAAACCGTAAACTAATGGAAACTGAACAACCTGCTCCTGAATGACTACTGGGTAAATAACAAAATGAAGGCAAAAATAAAGATGTTCTTTGAAACCAACGAGAACAAAGATACAACGTACCAGAATATCTGGGGCATATTTAAAGCAGCATGTAGAGGGAAATTTATAGCACTAGATACCCACAAGAGAAAGCAGGAAATACCTAAAATCAACACCCTAACATTGCAATTAAAAGAACTACAGAAGCAAGAGCAAACAAATTCAAAAGCTAGCAGAAGACAAGAAATTACTAAGATCAGAGTAGAACTGAAGGAGATAGAGACACAAAAAACCTTTTAAAGAAATCAATGAATCCAGGAGCTGGTTTTTTGAAAAGATCAACAAAATATATATACTGCTAGCCAGACTAATAAGAAAAGAGAGAAGAATCAAATAGATGCAATGTAACATGATAAAGGGGATATCACCACTGATTCCACAGTAATACAAACCATCATCAGAAAATACTATAAACATCTCTATGCAAATAAACTAGAAAATCTAGAAGAAATGGATAAATTCCTGGACATATATGTCAACTGTATGGACCTTGGGGGACTGAACAAAAGGGGGCAAATGCAGGAATAAAAGACAAATACAAAAGAATATGTTTGGAAGTAGGGGTCAGGGGGCACCTTGCCTCTAGTGGACAAGGGCCCTGAGCTTTACACAGCCCTCTGTATTTATTAGGCAAAAGAGATAGCGAGAAGGTGGAGTGGAAGAAGAGGTCAGCTGCTAGGTCCAGAGTAGGTTTGCAAGACTGCATTCCACAAACAATAGGCTCTAGATGTCCCAGCAGATAACCTCAAGGAGCCAGCGCCAGGGAGTGATGGCCCTCAGTAAACCTCCTAGGACAGGCACAGAAGTAAGTTTGCCCACATTCTGTATTCATGATAAACAGTTTGCTGTTTGATCAAGCAGCCTCCAGTGGAATGCTTAGTTGGTCACGATCCCTTTGGCCTTTTTGGCTCCTAACACACATAACAACCTCTCAAGACTAAACCAGGAAGAAGTCGAATCCCTGAATAGACCAAAAACAAGTTCTAAAATTGAGGCAGTAATTGACAGCCTACCAACCAAAAAAGTCCAGGACCAGACGGATTCACAGCCGAGTTCTACCAGAGGTACAAAGAGGAGCTGGTACCATTCCTTTGGAAACTATTCCAGACAATAGAAAAAGAGGGACTCCTCCCTAACTCATTTTATGAGGCCAGCATCATCCTGATACCAAAACCTGGCAGAGACACAACAAAAAAAAGAAAATTTCAGGCCAATATCCCTGATGAACATCGATGTGAAAATCCTCAATAAAATACTGGCAAACAAAATCCAGCAGCATACCAAAAAATTTATCTACCATGATCAAGTTGGCTTCATCCCTGAGATGCAAGGCTGGTTCAAAATATGGGGATCAATAAATGTAATTTGTCACATAAATAGAACCAATGACAAAAACCACATGATTATCTCAATAGATGCAGAAAAGGCCTTTGTCAAAATTCAACAGCCCTTCATGCTAAAAACTCTCCATAAACTAGGTATCGATGGAACATATCTCAAAATAATAAGAGCTATTTCTGACAAACCCACAACCAATATCATACTGAATGGGCAAAAACTGGAAGCATTCTCTTTGAAAACTGGCACAAGACAAGGATGCCCTCTTTCCCCACTCCTATTTAACATAGTATTGGAAGTTCTGGCCAGGGCAATCAGGCAAGAGAAAGAAATAAAGGGTATTCAAATAGGAAGAGAGGAAGTCAAATTGTCTCTGTTTGCAGATGACATGATTGTATATTAGAAAACCCCATTGTCTCAACCCAAAAACTCATTAAGCTGATAAGCAACTTCAGCAAAGTCTCAGGATACAAAATCAAAGTGCAAAAAATCACAAGCATTCCTATACACCAATAATAGACAAACAGAGCCAAATCATGAGTGAACTCTCATTCATGACTGCTACAAAGAGAATAAAATACCTGGGAATAAAACTTACAAGGGATGTGCAGGAACTCTTCAAGGAGAACTACAAACCACTGCTCAAGGAAGTAAGAGAGGACACAAACAAATGAAAAAACATTCCATGCTCATGGATAGTAAGAATCATGAAAATGGCCATACTGCCCAAAGTAATTTGTAGATTCAGCGTTACCCTCATCAAGCTACCATTGACTGTCTTCAAAGAATTGGAAAAAAACTACTTTAAATTTCATATGGAACCAAAAAGAGCCCGCATAGCCAAGACAATCCTAAACAAAAAGAACAAAGCTGGAGGCATCATGCTACCTGACTTAAAAGCATACTATAAGGCTACAGTAATAAAAACTGCATGGTACTGGTACCAAAACAGATATATAGACCAATGGAACAGAACAGAGGCCTCAGAAATAACACCACACACCTACATCCATCTGATCTTTGACAAACCTGACAAAAACAAGCAATGGAAAAAGGATTCCCTAATTAATAACTGGTGTTGGGAAAACTGGCTAGCCATATGCAGAAAGCTGAAACTGTATCCCTTCCTTACACCTTATACGAAAGTTAACTCAAGATGAATTAAAGACTTAAATGTAAGACCTAAAACCATAAAAACCCAGAAAAAAAACCTAGGCAATACAATTCAGGACATAGGCATAGGCAAAGACTTCATGACTAAAACACCAAAAGCAATGGCAACAAAAGTCAAAATAGACAAATGGGACCTGATTAAAGAGCCCCTGCACAGCAAAAGAAACTATCATTAGAGTGAACAGGTAACTTGCAGAATGGGAGAAAATTTTTGCAATCTGTCCTTCTGGCCAAGGGCTAATATCCAGAATCTACAAAGAACTTAAACAAATTTACAGGAAAAAAATAAACCACCCCATCAAAATGTGGGCAAAGGATATGAGCAGACACTTCTCAAAAGAAGACATTTATGCAGCCAAGAAACACATGAAAAAAACCTCATCATCATTGGTCGTTAGAGAAATGCAAAGCAAAACCACAGTGACATATCATCTCATGCTAGTTAGAATGGTGATCACTAAAAGGTCAGGAAACAACAGATGCTGGAGACGATGTGGAGAAATAGGAACGCCTTTCCTCTGCTGGTGGGAGTGTAAATTAGTTCAACCATTGTGGAAGACAGTTTGGTGATTCCTCAAGGATCTAGAACCAGAAATACCATTTGACCCAGCAATCCCATTACTGGGTATATACCCAGAGGAATATAAATCATTCTGCTATAAAGACACATGCACTGTTCACAATAGCAAAGACTTGGAACCAACCCAAATGCCCATCAATGATAGACTGGATAAAGAAAATGTGACACATATACACCATGAAATACTATGCAGCCATTATGTCCTTTGCAGAGACATGGATAAAGCTGGAAATTATCATTCCCAGCAAACTGACACAGGAACAGAAAACCAAACGCCACATGTTCTCACTTGTAAGTGGGAGTTGAACAATGAGAACACATGGCCACAGGGAGGGGAACATCACACACCAGGGCCTGTTGAGGGGTGCGGGACTAGGGAAGGGATAGCATTAGGAGAAATACCTAATGTAGACGACTGGTTGATGGGTGTAGCAAACCACCATGGTATGTGTATACCTATGTAACAAACCTGCACGTTCTGCACATGTATCCCAGAACTTAAAGTATTTAAAAAACAAACAAAAAAAAAACACATGTTGCCCTGATGAAGGTCATTAGTGGTCATAAATAAGTAAAATGTGTTTTACGTTTTTAAATATTTGTTAACATAATATCCTTTACAATTTAAAACAAATCAGGTTCCACTAAAATCATTGTATATTAATAACTGTGTATCAATACAGCATTTCATACATCAATAAGTATATCATTAATTTTTAAATTTCTTAGTTTAAACACAATTTCTTAAATTAGTACTTTAAATAGAAGCCAACCTTTCTTTCCTTCAGTGGCCTTCATTTAGTGAAACATTAGCTATTATATAGACATATACTTGGTAAAATTCCATACTTGTTTTCTAATATACTACATATTCAGATTAATATATTATTTACTTTATGTTCTTAGATTCCTGTTAGCCTTTATTTTTGATTTTGTCCTATTTTCCTTTTAGATTCTAAACTTGGTCATGGCACCATCAAACGATTCTGTAGCATTTTACAGTTTTTGATAATTTGCACAGGCACTATTTTTTTTGTTTTTACCCTCAGACAAGTCTTTCACATAGTGGAAAAGGTATCATTATGCCCACTTTATACTGAGATTCTAACGGAGGATAAGTACCTTGTCCAGGGTCTTTCCCCGACTTGGACCTGGGACCAGGACCTGGGATCAGGACATTTAGGCTCCTAGCATATTCTGACTTGAGGCCTCTCTAACATGCCTTCACTTTCCTTTTGTGTCTCAAGGGTGTGTCTGGCTCCCCATCTGAATGGGCAGGGAGACCTGTGATGCTTTGTTTGAACTTTTGTCCTAGGTGAAGGTTAGATGCCTAGAGTCCCCTGCACTCATGCATCATGGTCTGCACATTCCTTTCATCTAAATGATAGGAATTTCATCTAAAAGAAAGAAATTTTGCCATGCTGTTCCACAGACGGTGCAGTGAGGCAGAGAATAAATCACTGCATTCGTTTAATGTTCAATCAAGTTAGGGCACCCTGCTGATGCAGAATGGAAGATGGAGATCTGTTTGCAGCAAAACTTCAAAAGACTTGTGAGTACAAAGTTGGCAGGGAGTGGAGGAAGGAATACCCTAAGAAAGTTGTTTAGGGAGACAAAGGGTCAGAAATTTTGATATTGGTAAAGCTAGTCCAAAGGCCAGTTTTGAGAGTTGGCCAGTTTTGAGAGTTGGCCAGTTTTGAGAGTTGATTCTATTATCATCTTCTCTTGCAATTCTATTGCACTTACAATAGGTGCCTTGGAAGTGGTTGGGGTTTGGATTCCCATAGCTTTGCCAAGAATTTCTCCAACATGAATTAGCTGCTATTTTCCAAGACTGTCTGGCCTGTAAACGAGATTTGAGAACTAGGGGATGCAAGAGAGGGAAATTATTCCTAAGAAGCTGAGCATATGATAAATATTCCTTGTTCAAAGACTGTTATCAATGCCTAATAATTTGTGATGATGGGCCCCTGTAAAATCACAGCTCTGTCGACTTGCTTTCTCATTTGATGGCAAACAAAAGTGTGTGCTTTGGGATGACAGCAAGAGCCTGGGCAGTTTTTCTAACTGGTCTTCTGATTGTTCAGGGATTTTCTCTGTGTTTTATATTAAGCAACATGAGCACGGTATATATGTGTTTTGCTGATAAGAAGAGAAGAATGAATTGGCAGACACTTGTTTCCCAGACAAGACAGGAAAGCACTATTTGAACAAAGTGGAAATTGGACTGCCTTACTGGATGATCACAGCACTGATGTTCAAAGCTTTCAGATCATGTAATAGTCTTAGGTTCAGGTACACAGCACTGAAAGGAGGAAGAAAGCAAGGCTGAT
This sequence comes from Papio anubis, assembly GCF_008728515.1. Lineage (NCBI taxonomy): Eukaryota > Metazoa > Chordata > Mammalia > Primates > Cercopithecidae > Papio > Papio anubis. The sequence continues at coordinate 30,339,331 of NC_044987.1, read as the reverse complement.
TTGAGGGCATGTAGAAAAATGAAAAGCCTTTATCTGAGAAAGCAAACTGGCTGGTTGTAGGTTATCTGGTCACCTTTAAAGGCAAGGAGCACTGAATTAATTATAGGAGCTGAATAGGTACCTTGTTAATAGGTACCCTCACATAGCACTTCCTTATTTTCTGAGCTATGATTCACAGCTGCAAGCACACAACCGGAAATAACAAATCCACTGGGGGGCAACCAGCTGTTTCTTAACACCTATGGGTGCAAATGGGGATCTTGACTCCTCTCCACCCTGGAAAACACACAAAGCCAGGGAAACTTGACGTCTACTAAATGGAGTGTGACTGAGCCAATTGGTGGGTTTCATACCACCGTACAAAATCAAAGATGCTCAGTTTTGCAAACTACCTCATCACAGAAGATACTGAACTACAGTTACTCACCTTGTTGCCAATAAGCCTCTGAATAAATCTTCACCATAAAGTTATTTACACTAATAAAACAATACCAGACAGAAAAGCTATCTCCTGAGTCAGGTTCTTTATATTGGGAATATAAAAAAAGGCTGTTAAGGCCTTGTAACAGTTCTCAAATTAATGGCTGACACAGGAATTCAAGTACATATTTCAGGACAAATGCATTATATAAACCCAAATCATTAAGAGTTTAAGATTCTTCCTTTTTTTTTTTTTTTTTTGAGATGGAGTTTCACTCTTCTTGCCCAGGCTAGAGTGCAATGGTGTGACCCTGGCTCACTGCAATCTCCACCTCCCAGGTTCAAGTGATTCTCCTGCCTCAGCCTCCCAAGTAGCTGGGATACAGTCACGTGCCACCATGCCTGGCTAATTTTTGTATTTTTAGTAGAGATGGGGTTTCGCCATGTTGACCAGGCTGGTCTTGAACTCCTGACCTCAGGTGATCCACCTGCCTCGGTCTCCCAAAATGCTGGGATTACAGGCATGAGCCACTGCACCTGGGCTCTTCCTGACTTCTAAAGCAGGCTGTATTCAGCACACACAGTTTCTTAAGGAAAAAAAAAAAAAGCTTCTCTTTTGACCTCTTCATGCTTATAGCCTTTGTAAAAAATGTACACAGAGTCAATATTTTTAAGGGATGCTAGTGAATTATTCTGAAATCTAAGTGACTACAAGCAAAAATATCTTGAGAAGGGATAACATATTATTTTCTCCCTGAGTAATTACTCAACCTGCAGGCAATAATCACAGCAGTGGCTGGCACTGTAACAGAAGGATGGATATCAAGTCCCAAGACATAGTACTCAGTTAAAAAGACATAAATGACAAACAGCTCAATACTGTTATACTAAGAAGTTAAGCTTGAAGGTGACAAAAAGCTGGGTTATAGTGGGGTTTATAACATGCTCATGAATTTTGAAAATGCAATCATGGCATCTGTGCATACTTACTTCAAATAGACACTTTCTGTGAGACTCTAGGGTTACTATGAGGTGTACTCAGTTGCAGTTTTAACTTTACAGAACTAAATAGTTAAATGATTTTGACAGCACGTTACAGGATTAATGACTACATGTTCAGGCTACCCATTGCAGAAAACATAATGGAAAGCCTGGCTGGGCACTAAATTTCAGAGAATGGCATTAGCATTGGGTATCATTCATGATACAGATGGGCCTTGTCTGCTTGGGGAGTACCTTGCCCCATGTGGCAAGTTTGTCGCTTTGGGAGGAAGGCCTGATGTGAAGCTAGATTGAGAAGGGAGAGGGTATGCACAGTTTGTAATACTTAAACAAGGAGTTCACTAACTTGTAAGTGAGTCATCAAGGAAGAAATGTAATCAGAACTGAGAAAGCCAGACCAGGCTCTCATTTAATTCCACCCACAGCTGTCTTGTACTTTATAGTCTTCAGATGCCTTCCTTCACCCAGTATCCCCAGGTGGTAAGAAGCACAGGTGTTATCATTGCCATTGTCAAGATGAGTGAATTAACTTTTTTATAAGCATTCTATAAACATTTACTGTTCCAGATCATATCTTTATTCTTTTTGCATTTACCTAGCATTTCAACCACCAATTTGTTTTTATTCCTTACACAATTTCAGTAAGATAAGATTTCGGGGGCAGGATAAAGTGTAACAACAAATAATGAATATGATGTAATTTCAGGTTTGCCTGGGAACTCAAAATTGTAGGTTATTATGGGGATTAAGTGAGGAAACCTGAGGCCCTGGAAGTTTTAAGTGGCTGGTCCTCAGTTGCCCCTCCATATGGCAAAGCTGGAACCGGAATCCACATCTTTTCTAGTCCTGCAATTTTTCTGCTCTATTGCCCTCTCTTGGTAGGAAGACACCACAGATCATGAGGCCTCACTCAAAGGTGGAGAAAGGACAAGAGGCAGAGAGACTCCACAAGTTCTAGCTATGTGGTTTCCAAAAAAAAAAAAAAAAAAAAAGAAAAGAGATTTTCTTGACTTTTGTTATGGTTGGGTATAATCATGACCCAAAAACTCCCTCCCTATTGCTAGAGAATGAAACTCCTTGCACAAATTTTATTTTCTGTTTCTTTGGTCTCAATTTGAAAATTTAGGTAATTTTTTTTTCAATAACAAATGTTTCAAACATGTAAAAACAAAATACTATTCTTTTACCTCAAATCTGAAGGTCAACGGTGTATTACTCTAACCTCATGTTTCATGTATAAATACAGATGCTCCTTGACTTATGATGGGGCTATATCCTGATAAACCCACTGGAGGTTAAAATATCTTAAGTTGAAAATGCACTAATAACCCCCATAAACCCACTGAAAGGTAAAAAAAAATCTAAATCTAACCATCGTTGAGGATAATCTTTACCTATTTATTGATACATCTCCTAACTCTTAAACTGTGATAAAATGCAAATGTTTAATACAAAATTCTACCTTAAAATAAGAAAAAGTCATTTTTTTTCATTTTGTTCAGATATGTAAATGATTCTAGATGCTATAAATGTGCCAGAATCAGAGATGGGTCTAGGCTTGTGCCATTCAATAAGGTAGTCATGGCCTTGTGTGGTGATGTAAATTTCAATTAGTTAAAACTAAATGAAATTAAACATTTAGTTTCTATTTGTGCCACACACATTTCAAGTGCCTAATAGCCACATGTTGCTAGTGACTACCATATGGAACAATGCAAATACAGGTTATTCCTATCACTGCTTAAAGTTCTGTTAGATAGTGCAGGTGGTTATGTCAAGAATCCTGACAAAATTATGAGAGGAAGAACAGAGAAAATTAACATCTATCTTTCTCTCTCTGATGCTTCCTATGTTTTTGGCTGTTGACTAAATGGATACAGCCAGGGTACCAAATCATGAAAAACAGTGAGTATTCATTTAATAGGTCACTATATTTTTAGGGAATATCCTGTTCCTTCATTATACACTATCAAGAGAAGAGAACTGAAATAATAGTTTCTTCTAATTGTCTACACAATATGTTTTTCTGGAATCCTCCATTTAACATAAATCGTGACCCAAAGTATCCTTTATATCCTATGATGGGGTTCAGGACACTGTACTCCCAAATGTTTTAAGCTGAAGGAATTTGAGAAAACAAGAAGAGCACAAAGATCACTCTGACCTTCCCCTCACCCTCCATCCTGAAGGAGGTCATAAAACCTAGGATTTTCTGACCTTCCCATGTAGCAAGTCATAAGACCCTCATGTGAGAGGTGCCCCTGTTATACCCAGAATAAAGAAGAATTTCCCCCGCCTTTTTGTTTGAGATGTGGTCTCACTCTGTCACAGAGGCTAGAGTACAGCTGCATGATCATGACTTGCTGCAACCTTGAATTCCTGAGCTCAAGCAATTCTCCTACCTCAGCCTCCCAAGTAGCTCAGACCACAGGCACATCCTCCACACTTGGCTACTTAAAAATAACTCCTTTATTTATTTATTATTTATTTATTTTTTGTAGAGATGGGGGTCTCGCTATGTTGACCTAGTTAATCTTGAACTCGTAGCCTCAAGGGATCATCCCACCTTGGCCTCTCAAAGTGCTGAGATTACAGGCATGAGCCACCGCTCCTGGCCTAAGAATCCTTATCTCCAAAGACAAAGGTAGAACAAAGAAGAATCTGAACAAACAGGCCTTGCTAATTTTCCCCAGTTTATTACCATTAGATCATACTCTGCCCTATCATATTTCTCCACAAGTATCCACACTTTATCAAACTTACTGTAAAAAATTATCAGGTTGAACTGCTTTTTTGGGTCTTTATTTCCTTACCAAGGCCTCTGTGTCATGTAAAACATATTCTATAAATGAGTACGCTTTTCCTTTGTTATTCTGTCTTTTGTTATAGTGGCCTCAGCCATGAACCTAGGAAGGGTAGAAGAAAAGGCATTTTTCCTACGCTATATTCCAAGAAGCATTGAATGATTATAAAGAAAGAGGAAAAATACTTCAACAGTGTACCTATAAACTTTTGAGAGAAAGAAATAATAAAGATAGTCACGTTTTACTGCACAGTGAAAACTGCTCAAAACCCTACAGGAGAACTAATATGACCTGTGAAAAAAGCAATGATATTAGCTTCATTAGGAGCTTTCCAGTTTTCCAGATTTAAATTCCTTAAGGTTGAGCACTGAAATATTTGTGGAGAATCACACAAGCTTGTTATGTGACCAGGTCTCATTACCCCCTTAAGGGTGCTCATCTTTCACAGAAACTCATTTCACATCTCATCAGTTGCAACCATGAGCTGGGGAAACTGGTTTCTCATTTCTCAGAGGTAAGAATACAGACACAGAACTCAGAATAAAGGACTAGAATTTTTTCCCTAATGAGACTAGGCTCAAGCAACCCCCACTTCTGGAAATGGAATAAGCCTTTTGCTGTTTCCCACAGGGCACCTGGCAGTGATAATGGTGACACATCTCAAAGGTATTTCAGGAGTCTCAGGGGCATATGACAGGAGTGTTTGTTCCAGGTAAGCAGTTACCAGCTGGTGATGGATGTTTAGTTTTCCTTTTGTCCAGCACTTGGCAGAGTGATTTTATAGAGCTCTGCAGAATTCTAGAAGTAAAAATACTAGGACACATGTCTTAAAGAGATGCTTTAGATACAGTTTCAAAGGATGCCAACCTTTCAAACCCACTCATGCTACTGAACAAAGAGATCAAGAGTTTTCCCCTCTACACATTAATTGAGAACAGAAATTTGCAAGTAATGGTTATTGTGTGGAGAGACAAGAAAAGAACTAAGAGGAGGAAGGTAGCCAGGCCTTCAGTGTTCTTCAGAACTAACTGGCTGGGAGGCAAGGGTCTTTGGGGGTCTATGGTTCACTCTGCTGTTCCCACAATAAGTAATTTTTAAAATCAAGCTAAAACTTCTATCTGAGCATAGAGTCAAGATAAAAATAAAGCACTCCACAAATACATCAAAGTCCTGACCTCGAATGTTCTTCCTCACAGTTACTACTAGGTAGAGACCTTGTCACTTCCTAGATTATTTTAACTACAACCTGATTACTGCATTCTGCATTTATCCTCGGGGTATGACTAAAGGTTATAAAATTCAGGTTCTTAGAAGTGAAGGACAACATCCAATCTAGAGTTCATCAGTTCATACAAAAATAAAACACAATGAACATAGATGACAGCATTCTCTAGATATGAGAACATTTTTTTTCCTTTGAAAACAGTGGGGTGGAGTAAGCAATTCTTATGACTAAGAAAATATGTTCCATGTAGGTCTAAAATAATGTTTCCCTGTCTGAAGTAAGTATGGTCACGGTGGCACAATTTCCTACATTTTCTGAGTTGAAAATATCAATGATTACATACTAATTTTTGTTTAATCCAGAAGTTACTGCCTAACTTATGACGTTTGTATTGTTTTCAGAACAAAAGTCAAAACCAAAATGACGACGATACCAGAAAAACCTCCAAAAAACAGTTTTACAAAGCTGGAGATTTTGTTTAGAGAGAACTACCCATTCCTTTGTTGTGGTGGACACTTTTTAAAAATTATTATTATACTTTAAGTTGTGGGATACATGTGCAGAATGTGCAGGCTTGTTACATAGGTATACACGTGCCATGGTGGTTTGCTGCATCCTTCAACCTGTCACCTACATTAGATATTTCTCCCCCAACCCCCAACTCACCAACAGCCCCCGGTGTGTGATGTTCCCTTCCCTGTGTCCCTGTGTTCAACTCTTACTTATGAGTGAGAATATGTGGTGTTTGGTTCTCTGTTCCCGTGTTAGTTTGCTGAGAATGATGGTTTCCAACTTCATCTGTATCTCTGTAAAGGACATGAACTCATCCTTTTTTATGGCTGCGAAGTATTCCATGGTGTATCTGTGCCACATTTTCTTTATCCAGTATCATTGATGGACATTTGGGTTGGTTCCAACTCTTTGCTATTGTGAATAGTGTGAATACTGCTACAATAAACATATGTGTACATGTGCCTTTATAGCAGAATGATTTATAATCCTTTGGGTATATACCCAGTAATGGGATTGCTGTGGACACTGATGGAGAGCAAGTCAAACAATAATTCCTAACAATAATGTTTGCTTCATATTTTAGCTTATATTTTAAAACATATTTCTGCATGATGTTTAACATCTTGCAAAATATATTTCATATGCATTATTTTATTTGGCCCTAAGAGCAACTCTGGAAGGGCTTGTCTGATATATTAATTTCTCAGTCCCATTTCACATATGTGAAAACTGAGTCTAAACTTTAGTGAGCTGCATGTGTTCCCACAATAATAAAGTAATTAGAGCTGCCACATCTGTCATAGAACAGCTCTAACTCCTCTTCAGTCTACTCTCTCTCTCCATATATATATATATATATATATTTATAAATTTTTTTTTGAGGTGGAGTTTCTCTCTTTCACCCAGACTGGAGTGCAATGGCACAATCTCAGCACACTGCAACCTCCGCCTCCTGGGTTCAAGTGATTCTCCTGCCTCAGCCTCCTGAGCAGCTGGGATTACAGGTGTCTGCCACCGCGCCTGGCTAATTTTTGTATTTTTAGTAGAGAACGGGGTTTCGCCATGTTGGCCAGTCTGGTCTTGAACTCCTGACCTCAGGTGATCCGCCCACTTCGGCCTCCCAAAGTGCTAGGATTACAGGCGTGAGCCACCGCACCCGGCCTATATTTTATGCTCTACAGTGCTATACATTACTAGTGATAAGAAGAAACATAGACTCTGGAACTAGTGGATTGGAGCTGAAGTCCTGGCTCTGTGATTTACTGACCAGGCCATGCTGGCCAACTTACTGATCCTCCTAGGGCTCAGTTTACTCACCTATAAAAAAAGAATAAAAATAGTAACATTTTTACAATATTGTTGATGGGGTGCTAAATGAGCTAATGATTACTTACAATAGTGTTTGTCAAGCAATAAATGCCATTATTACTATTATTAAGGTTATTGCGCTCTTTAGGTTTTTGTTCCTCCTATATTCTTATATTTACTTTTATTTTTGCATAATCCAAGAGCTGATTCCCTGAGTAGCACTTAATAATAGTTAGAATAAACAGAGCATTTCCAGTTGAAACATACTTCATATTTAAAAAATAAAAAGATCTTTGACAATTTATATGTTGCTATCTTTATTGTGCCAAATTTATTAAATGACATAATTGAATTAAGGGTTTGCTTATTAGATAGTGCAGTCATATCCTGTAAATGAATAACATCATATTTCTTTTTCTTTTCTGTCTTTCTGCAAGGAGGTCAAGTAAGTTCTAAAGTTACTATATCACATATTTGATTATATATTCTAACGAGGTTGTTGTTGATCTACATGGTGTATTGTTCAAATTAGAATAAACAGTGACTTTGTCAGGATGGGATTAACCTGTCATCAGGACACTTGGCTTGGCAAACCTAGTGTGGGTAGAATTTCTGCTCCTAATCAAACCCTGGCTGGGTGCCCTTGTGCAGTGAGCAACCTGAACAACTGTATGCAATGCCCCTGTCTTCCTGAATCCTGTAGATTAAGTGTTGCAAAAAGAAATCTGAGAATGACATACCTCATGATACTTTTTCACCGTTTTCCCTGAATTGCATGTGCAGGACCTCCAGTTGACAGTTCCACAGCCACAATTTCCTCCACAGCGCTGCACGAGGAGGCAACGTGGAAAGAAGACCACATTGGCCAGCTTCAGCTCTTCTCTTATATTGACCGAGTAATTCCTGGGAGTGCAACTGTAACGCTTGGCATCATCGTTGAGCCTATCCAGGTCAACTGGAAGCAAATACACACATTGTGTAAGCAAACACAACTGTAAGCACAATTGCTCAGCATGTGTTTTTGGGAATAGAGTGGGAAGATTCTGTGAGGAAAACTTTAACCCTGGGATTAAATCCATCCTCAGGCTCTCAATTACTGGGAACCTAAAGTAAAAGACCTAATTTCTCTCTGGATCCCATCTACCCTTCAAAAATAACAACAAGAAAACAAAACAAAAACCTTGGCTAAAATTCATGTCTTGGTTCAAATTTCCTTGCATCTTTTTTATGCAAAAAAAGTTCAGAGGAAAGAAAATAAAACATTTGGCAAATTAAAATAATTGCCTTTGTCTTCAAAAAGACAAAATAAATTGCTTCTTCATTCTAAATTAATCCTAACTCTAAGCCATCACTTAAATATAATTTGAATTATATGTAAGACACATTAGGGACAACCACTGTATTATATTTACCTGGCAGTGAAATTTCACATGTAAATGTAATAAAGAAAAGGGTTTTAGTTTTATTTTTAACTTCAAAGTTAATCAACATGTTAGAGAAAACGATTTTTTTTTTTTTTCGTGAATATGGTGCATATTTGTGCATTGGGTCCTAGATGGCAGTATAGCATAGTGGTTAAGTGCTTGGGAGCTGCAGTGAAGTTACAACTGCCTTCAATCACATCATGGCTATGTTTCCTTTTAGCTGGAAAGTTATTTAATGGCTCTGAACTTCTGCTTCCTCATCTATAACATGTAATCATTTGAAGAATTGAATGTAACGTGCCTGGCACTCAATGCCAGCTATTCTTATTAATCTTGATTCATTTGAATCTCCCCCTCTCACATTCTTTTCCTTTAAAGTCAAATGGACAAAATTTAAAAATATATTATGTCTTTCTCCCTCTTTATTTTTCTTTTTTGGACATTACTCTATATAAATGATTATCAAGGGATATGGTTAGTGGGACTTCTGTGAACTAAAAGCACCACAATATTTTCAAATCTAAGTCATAAATATTTACTTGAATTCAATTTGTATTATTGTGTTACGTAAATTAGATTTGATTTCGTGTTCTCAAAGTCCATCCAATTATCCATCCGTTTAGCAGCCAAATCTTCTTATTGGTGCATACATACATGAGTATCTTCCCATAAGAACACAGTTAGAAGCAAGTCCTTTTGTCTGCACAGGACCCACCACCATTTCCCAATGCACGCCCTTGTGTGCACCAGGCCACCAAGGAGGAATCCTATGAATGTTAGGCAGATATCACCATGTTCATTCTAAACTCTAGCCCTGGGAAATGTCTTAGGCTTAAACCAAAACAGCTTAAGGAGAAGGAAGAAAAAAAAGCCTTTGGGAGTAGAGGTCAAAAGTCAAGGACAGTGTCAGTAGAATGCATCTAAGGAAAACTGCAGGAATAAGTGTGGACCATGAGTCCACTAACCACATCCCTATTTGTCTTTTTATATCTACAACGGTGCTTTGATTCTCAAGGGCAGGGATTTATCCCCAATTGTTATATGCTGAGCCCAGGATACTGTGGGACCTAAATAAATGCCAAATAATCATTGTGCATAATTTATTGCTGTTTTTTCCCTTTGTAAAGACATGTCATAACTTTAGCTATAATCAATCCAGATTTAAATTGAATGAACTCTGTCTTGGGAAAGGAACCATTTTATTGCTGCTAAAGCCCTGAAAATAACTGCAAGCAAAGCAGAAAGGATTATATAAATGGATTAAGAAATGCAGCAATCATCCATTACAAGTGTCACCTTGCTGATGCTGGCCTGTGCATTCCTGGGCTTGTGGACAGAGCTGATGCAGAGGGCCAAATCTGCTGCTTGTGATAATGGGAATATATTTGTCTAACACAGAGGACTAAAGAGGTACAATTAGCAGGAAGGGATCGTGATGTGTGAGAAGGCAGAGAGGGACAGGATGCAAGCAGCAGCACTGAGTCTCTGCTTTAATTCAGGCTTCTGCTAGGCACCTTACAGATATGACTACATTTGGTTGTTCCCCACCCATTCGAAGTGAGTATTATTTACTAAGAGTTACCAGTAAATGGTAAAACTGGAATCGAAGCCGTCTCCCTTTTGCTACATAGTCTCTGTCACTTTAAGCGGAACAGAGGGATGGTCAGTAAGCCATAAGTTGAAGGAAGAAGACCAATGTTATGAGGGCTGTATTGGACTTTCCTGTCTGATGTTGAACCGGGGTTGGGTGGTGAATGGCCACATCCTTATCTTCAGAAGACACCCAAGTCAAAATATAGCATGCCTTCCCTATGGGAATTCCAATAAACTCCAAAGTGCCTTCCATAAACCAGGAGAAGGCATGTAAGCCTGATTCTATTTGAAACCATACTTCTCACATTGTATAACTCTTTGACTAGCATTGGTTACTTCCATTTCTTACTCACCATGAGGAGATTCACAATTCTGTCAGTTTTATGCATCAATTCGCTAATGTCACTAAGAACTGAGACCCAGTGTGACTGCTGTAGAATCCACCTGCCCTACATATCAGGCAATTGAAACCACCGAGGCACTCAATTTAGAACTAGAACTGAAAGGTTTTTCTGACTGGATGCAAATAACTTCAAAGCGTGATCGCAGACTTTCTGCAGGGGATATTGAGTTGCCAGTCAAAAGAGACTGATAAGCCAGTGCAGCAGAGCAGGGAGCCAGACAGAGGCTGAGCAGCAATTAAGGTTTCTGGTGCTTGGGTTAGAAGGAGAATTCTGAAGTGAGACTTCTGGGAGGGAGACAGGCCAAGCGGGGTCAACCCAGAGTAGGGGCTGTCCTTTCCATTCCTGCATCAGTCTCCATAGCTGAACATTTCAGAGCAGCAATGATGTTCCAAATTCAATTCAAGGGTCCACTAATTTCATCTAACTTCCTTTATTTCATCCCAGTCTATGTCATGGAATAATCTCTCTTCTTCTGTCATTTTGAATTTTAGTCTTGCTCTATCAAGGCTCTTTAACATCAGTTAAGTTTTTTGGGCCTCAGACAGTTTTCTGGAAAGGCTGAGAAGGTTCCCCTGTCCTCAAAGACTTCCTCTGGACATGCTGGCCAAGTGTGGGGTGCTGCACAGTGCACAGGGGAGAACTTTTCCTTCTGCAGCCCCTGCCTCTAGGGGCAGTCTAATCACAGCGGTGCTTTGGGATGTAATAAGAATTCTGGAACCTGAGCTCTAGAATGGGGATGTGAATGCACACCCTTTTATAGTTTCTAATATTAGGTGTGAGAGGAAGGAGAGTCAACCTGTTCTTTTGGATCCTGGCCATCTAGACTACTAAGTGCTGTGTTCATGAGTGCATGAAATATTCATAAATGCTATGAATTAAAATACAATCATTACTCTTACTTTTGCAGTTGAGGAAACTGAGCCTTTGAAAAGTCAAGAAAAAAAAAATGTATCCACAGCCATACAACGAGTCAGTGGTAGAGCCAGAGTTTGAATCCAGGCCTCTTCATGCCTTTTGTACATATGAGCCCAGTGTGAAGATTTGAAGGAGGGTTCAGAGAGCAGCTTCCACAAGCCATGCTGGAGTCTTCCCACCAGAGGACCACTTGCTGTGCAAATGACCTGGCTTCCTAGGTACATCCATAGGCACAAACCTGTCATTTTCACAAGGTCATCAATACACATACCCAAGCATGAGCTCCTGTGTATGCTCATCCATCTATTCAGTTCTGACTAATAAGCCAGGCAGCTACTCAGAGTCTACTTTTGCCTTTAGTATTGTGATACGTTTCGTTCTTTTATCTGGACTGAGTGGACTTTGGCCAAGGCACACTCTTCATTTTGTCCTCATTTCTCCTTGAACCCTTTCTTGCCTTATCGAGGAGCTCAATGCATTGATAGCAATGCTTTGTCCTCAGTGGGAACAAATGCCAGAATCCTAGAGATTCTAGTTTCTGTAGGACAGATAAAACCAGTACAATGTTACACATACTTGGCAAGCACAACATGAGTGGTGATCAGCTTAAGATAAAAATTTAAAACTCTATTCCTTATTAAAGTGAAATATATTTATTATTTTATATAAGTTACATGTTCTGGCAGACAGAAGTCCAAAATGTGCCTTACTGGTCAAAATCAAGGTATGTAAAGGTAAGTCTGTTTTTGTGAATACAAACATTCATTGTGAAACAAAATAATCTCCTCACTTTGAACATGGGAAAGCACCTTTGTTCTCCACATGCACAATAATTTACTGCTTGTTTTGGTCAACAAGAGGATGGTTTCCTTGAGTCAGTCTCTAAACATTAAGTTATCAGTTGGCTTTCACTGTGCTGGCTGTTCATCAATCTTTATTCTGATAGATGCATCACATGCTTTTTTCTCTTGATCATCCACAGTCTGTCAGAGAATCCAATTAAACTGCTGCATGTCCTTGAAGATAGCCAGTAATCTTTTTCTTTTTTTCTTTTTTTCTTTTTTTTTTTTAGACAGAGTGCCCAGTCCTGGCTGGAGTGCAGTGGCATGATCTCAGCTCACCGTAACTTCCGCTTCCCAGGTTGAAGCAATTCTCCCGCCTCAGCCTTCCGAATAGCTGGGACTACAGGTGTGTGCCACATGCCCAGCTAATTTTTGTATTTTCATTAGAGATGGGGTTTCACCATGTTGGCACCAGTAGTCATTTTATTGTTATTGGTACAAGGTCTAGCCTTTATAATGCTAAAGTTCTTTATAAACTCTTTTAGCAGGCATGCAGCAGCAGCCTACATACTAGTGCATATTTACCACATGGTGATGGCATGTGAAGAATGAGCACTTAAAGTAGGGCCATGATGTTTCTGAAAACCATGCTGTTGTTCTTCTGTTTTGCTTTCTCTGGCATCTCAGCTTGCTATATTATTTTAATCTTCTAGAGCACAAGTCAAAAGGCATATTCACTCTACAACTCCTATGACCCTTTCTCTATGTACTCATCATACTTTTTCTGCCCTCTATTATGGCACTTACTTCATAGACCTTGTTTTGTTTTCTTTACGGATAGTCCAACTTACAATGGTTCAAAACGATTTCTTTTTACTTTTTGATGGTGCTTTCAGCTGTGTATGTTAATGGTGAGCACCCAAAAAACCACTCAGTTTTTCATTTTCAGTAGGATATTCAATACATTACGTGAGCTATTAAACCTTCATTACAAAATAGGCTTTGTGTTAGATAATATTGACCAACTGTAGGCTGCTACATGTGTTCTGATCATGTTTAAGGTAGGCTAGGCTAAGCTATGAAGTTCAGTAGGCTATGTGTATTAAATGTGGTTTTGACTTAACTATATTTTCCACTTACAATGTGTTTACTGAGATGTAAACCCATCAAAAGTTAACAAGCATCTATATTCAGGTGCTTCTCTTCCATTGAACTAAAAAAGTTGTTGGAGATAGAGAGCTAATTATCTTTTTATCCCTTCTCTTCCAGTACTTTGTCCCTAGTGTAAGCACCAAATGCAGCTCATTCAAGCTCACTTCTAAAACCATTTGACTTCAACAATTAGGAGCAAGGTGCTGCTGAAGGAAGCACAACATCGTCTTTGTGCCAGATTCCCTTTGCAAGAAATAGACACTCAATAATTACTACCTGAATGAATCAGATAACCATGGATTTTTTCAGTTTAGTTTTTTATCATAAAGGCGAAACAAATTCCAACTATCTTTCAGGAATGCACAGAGTATTATTAATACCTTATACGTTGAATGTTTGGATCTTATCTCAAGACTAGTCTAGGATGTGGGGTAGTGCAGAAGTGTTAGGTTAGAATTAAGAAACTAGGATTTAGCACCAGCTCTGCCAAGGATGAACCATAATGCATGAGATGACCGGCACTGAGATCCGTGAAATATAGAATAAGTGGCACACATGGTACAGTATGGTCTTGAGAAGACTGGTTCTCAGATGCAAACATCAAGGTGCTAAGGAACATTGCCTTTGTCAAATGGGAGACAGTGCCACAATCTGTTATGAAAATTGCTAAACATTTCCCTTTAATGTTGCAGCACTAGGTGTATAATGCTTTGGGGTGGGTTGGGAGGTGAGGGTACTATAGGAATAATTGTATTATTTTTGTACCAAGCAACCAGGGGCTCTCAGCCTTTCTCAAGATTCATGAATTCACTAGGAGGAGTATTCATCCTTATGAATATTACAGCCTCACTGTGATTTTCAGATTCCCTCTTCCACAAATCAGCACATAATTATGAAAACTGTTTTCACATTTCTATCCCAATGTGGAAGTGCAAATAAATATGGAAAGAATAATTATTTTATAAGTTTTAATGAGGGACTATCAGGATACTTTAATATTAAAATTATGAAAGACACTGAATTTTTTGACTCCACATGTGGGCTTAATATCTAAAGAATAAAAACATTTACCACTTGTTTTTACACAAATTAACCTAAATCACAGTAAAAGATTCTCAGTCAGACAATTCCTGATTTTCAAGGTTTAGAAACGTTGTAAAGCAATGAGTGAATGCAAATTTACTGAGCAACTACCATGTGTCCAGCACTTTGTGAGATGCTTTCACAAAATCAAATTTCATTTAATTCTCATAGCAAACCCTCATCTTAGATATTACAATTCCCATTGGATAGACGTAGAAACTGAGTTGCAGATGAGTTAAGTGACTTGCCTAAAGCCACTGGACATAAGTAGACATTTAGCACATACGTACTGGAAAATCAATGGATGACTGAATGAATATCTGGAAGGCACTGAATTAGACATGAAAGCAGTGACACCATCATAAAGCAATTCTCTGAACCCTGGGAATTCATAACCTGGGGTGATGTATAAAGTATATCTATGAAATGAAACATTTTTAAAAAAACAAGTTAGGAGATGAAGGTCTTGAAATTTCTTTTTCTCATTTACTAGACCATGAATTCCTGAGCTTTAAACACCGTTGAGCTGCTCACAGCATGAGCTTTGTAGCCAACAAGGCCAGGTTCATGTCATGATTCTCTATTTTTTAGCTCTCACAGAAATTTTCTGAATTTTTTTCTTTTACTATGCAAAATGGGAACCCCAGTAGCTCCTGCCAAAGAATTTGTTGAGATTACATGAGTTTTGAGTGTTTGAAGCACAGGTCTAAATTCTAGCTCTCAGTAGGTATAACCACATTATTATTGAAGTGAGTAACACAGATCAGAGAAGGAAGTTTAAATCAGAAGCACCTAAAACTAGAAGGAGCTGAGATTCTGCAACTGGTGATTACTAAGGAATGGAAGGCCATGCCCACCTTGAACTAAATATAAAAAGCCAATAATCAGGTATGCTCAGTTTGATTACATAAGATGTAACACTATCCTTAGAAAGTGTATTAGTCCATTCTTACACTGTGATAAAGAAATACCTGAGACTGGGTAGTTTATAAAGAAAAGAGGTTTAATGGCCTCACAGTTATGCATCGTCTGGGAGGGCTAAGGAAACTTACAATCATGGCAGAAGGCGAAAGAGAAGCAAAGGCACATCTTACACAGTGGCAGGAGGGAGAGCATGTGTGCAAGTGCAGGGGAACTGCCCTTTATAAAATCATCAGAACCTGTGAGACTCACTCACTATCATGAGACTAGCGTGGGGTAAACCATCCCCATGATTCCGTTATCTCCATCTTGTTTCTTTCTTGACATGTGGGGATCATGGGGATTGTGGGGATTATGGGGGTTATGGGGAGTGCAATTCAGGATGAGATTTGGGTGGGGACACAATGTGTAAGTGTATCAGCAAGTAAAGACACTCAGCACCAGCAATGCCTACACGTATATGTGCTCTAGGAACAGTGTAGTGTCTCCTTAAGTCTAGTGGGGCATAAAGGAAAACAATCCCATAATAATTTTTCAATGCTTCACAGAAAAAATTGGCACAGAAAACACAAGGGACACACATTTCTCTTTAACAAGAGTAATTGCTGTGGAAAATACACATTTGTTCATCCACAGGCTAAAAGTTACCTATGGCTTTCCACTGTCAAATGGATTTTTCCACTGATTTGCATTTGAATGACATACCTAGATGAGGGGCATAACTTTGATAATGGGGGTGTGGTTAGGTTATCCACAAAGATGGACAACTGCATCTAGGAGAAAAGCAGAGGTGGCACATGCACCAGGAGGAAGTTGTCCCACTGCTGAGATTTTCTTAAAATATTTCATGTGTGTGCCCTTGTAGACACACACAACATGATAAACAACAATATGGTTTTTATGAATGCTTGCTGGTAAACAGAGTAAGTGAGGCAGCTAGATACTTACAAAACATAGGAGTCATAAACAGTGGCAAAAGTCTTTAAAAGAAAAGCTTAGCAGAAGAAACATCCAATAAGCAAAATAGTGTCAGAAAATTTCTGGATAAATAGTATCAGAAAAGTTTAGTACTTGGAGATAATTTTGTAAACTTTTGATGAGTACACTGATTATACAGATACTTAAATAGGACAATATTTGCCAAATACTATCTGTGAGGCTTTCCAGATCACTGATAGTTATCTTAGAGCATTATAGGAAAGACAGCAATTAATAGAAATATCTTGGTTCTGTGCAGAGTTTTGTAAGTAATTCAAATAATAATAGTAGCTATCATTTATTGAGGGTGTTAGATACTCTGTTATTACCTAATCCTAACACAACTTTGCCAAGTGCTTATAATTAGAGTCATTTTACACAGAGAAGAAAATAGAGAACCAGGGGTCTGTAAGTGACTTCTCCAAGGCCACTGCTACTGATTTTAGGATTTGAGTTAGAATTTTATTACAAGTTTGCTTGACTCTCAAGTCCATGTTCTTTCCACTGCAACATCTTTCTTTCTTTTGCTCTATTTCTATTAAATTTATACCAAACAATTTTAATATTGATAAATAAAACTTTCACTTGGTAAAGGTACCAAATATACCGCATGGTTCAGGAAACTCAATGAAGCTAACCATCTTTCAACAATAGAAACTATTATTAATGATAATGTAATATTAATAAGCAACACTAATTATTATTAATTTCTATTATCTATGGATGTCACCAGTACCTGCTTAATTTACAAAGAAGTAATTATAGATACCTCAAGAATGACTGATATGACTCACCATTGGTGTTGGCAAAAGGCTTTTAGCCAATTCTTAACCCAGGTATCAAATAGGCAGAGAGAAAACTGCAAGCACTCAGTTTCTAAAATATGTCTATATGTTAAAGCTCTCTGAATAATTTCCTACATTTGAAATCATTTTTGAAAAATCAAAACTTGTGTCCTGTTTAGCATGCAGTGGCATGACAAAGAAACAGCAATAATTTTTTTTTAAAAGAAGGTGTTCTGACTTGAGAGAATTCAGAACGAATGAAAACATTGATATAAAATATTTATTTCCTATATTTCTCAGTTTCTTATGCTAGTTATTTACCTGTAAATAATTTGCAAATTAGAGTCAAGTGTTTTAGATCTTAGAGGAAAATGTCATGGAGAAAATAATAGAATTGGTATTAGATCCTTGGAAATGGGTTGGTAACTGTTCCAGAGTTGTAAGATCTAACCGTATAGAGTCTGTAAAAATCACATGTTTCAAACGTCATCATTTGGAACTAATTTAATATCAAGATGTTTACTGCACTCAATATTAAAATACTTTTTTTTGAGGCAGGGCCCTCACTCTGTTGACCAGGCTGCAGTGCAGTGGTGCAATCACAGCCCATGGTAGCCTTGAACTACCTGGGCTCAGGTGATCCTCCCACCTTAGCCTCCCGAGTAGCTGGGATTACAGGCATACGCTTCACGTATGGCTAACTTTTGTTTATTTGTAGAGACAGGTTCTCACCCTGTTGCCCAGGCTGGTTTCACACTCCTGGGCTCAAGCGATCTGCCTACCTTGGCCTCCCAAAGTGTTGGGATCACAGAAGTGAACCACTGCGTCGAGTCTAAAACACTTTTTAAAAGAGGAATGGATGTGAATTTTAGCATGTGTATCTAAAAATGATTACTTTTTGGAAAACAATATATTTCAATTAAGAGCTTAAAACTATTAATTTGGAGTGCCCTGATAATTTTGTTCATATTTTAATCACAACACAAGCTTTGAAAACAGATTTCCCTCTTGCCATTATGTCTTGGATTTTTCTTTGGCAAACACACTATCATTCTAGAAAGTCAAGTTCTCCCGGAATAAGAAAAAGAACAGATCTTACTTACATTGTTTATCTCCATAAATCACCTCTCAAAAATGTCCAGTCAGGGCTGATCATTTCTTAACTTAGAAATGTTGAATTTAATGCTATGAACTTGAATAAATATACATTGTCCTTAAATTCATAGGCATATGTTTTAAATGAATTGTAGTTTAGTTTTAGTTAAACTACAGTGATAATGCAGCAATGTAAGGAGTATTTATATAGCTTACAGAAAGAACACCCATATAATTTCACCTAATTTTATGCACACTTCCTATACTCATTAGTATATCTACCATAAAAAGTAAATGCAACTTGAATTTAAAACATTCATTTTTTAAAAATTAACTTCTGGGCAGCTTTGAGGTTAAAAGCATGAGGCTGAAATTATTGGCAAAAATTGGGTTTGAAACTACAGTTATCTACAGATTTCAATTATATATGCTATCCTTTTCCCCATTACCCCCTAGGAAACTGAAAGTTGAATATATTAACTTGTTATATTATTTTCAGTCCAGAAGCTTTTCCAGACAAGTTTGAGCTTATCTATTACTTATGAATTTTTAAAATGTAGACTTTATTGCGTTGACATCCTGGTTTCAATACTTGGTTGTTTTATCTGTCTCCTGTTTCTCTCTTTCCTCACCAAAACTTTTACTGTTCTTTTGACTTTGACATTTTCAACTCTTTTCTTGAAGAGAACAAAAAGCTCACTTACTACCTCACCTCCCTTCTACTAAATAAAAAGAAGCAAAACACATCATTTAATTGTAAAATATGAACCTTCATATTTTAAATATTCCTGATGCATTATAAGTTCTTTATTCAGTGTGTCTGCATTCTATTTCAGAATTTATAAAACTCTGTGTTTTGTATATTCACATTCAAATGTCATTTTAGAATTCTGCTCTTTGCAATCATGAAAAATGCCACTTTCCATCTGTCTGGACAAATCAGAAGAATGGATGCTCAAAAGATACTCATAAATGACAAGCTTGTTTCTGGACAACATCATTAAGAAATTTTTATACTGATAGAAGGAGACTTTTTGGAGATCCTGAAAAGGCAAAGTTTTATTTGACACCTAATAGACTTTCATTATCCATAGCTATTTTCCTGTTTTCACTGTTTATTCACTACTCCCTTCCTCATACGTTGGAATACAAGCCATGAATTTGTATTTTTATGTTCTCAAAGCAGAAAATACCAGCTGAAATATTAAACCTGACTTCCCTTGTTTTTGTGATACATACAGGTGATTAAGCATCAGTAGAATGATAAACAAATCAGCACATTTATATAAGAGCAGAGGCAGTGGTGACTTGCCAGGGTTAAATTAAATGGTACAAAAATGCCTTAGGGCCATTTTAAACAAGAAGAGATTAAGAAATGGAACCTAAGCCAGCAGGGGAGAGAGACCATATTTACTTTGTCACAAACATCAAGTAGTATGTCACCTTGAATGCTCTTGCAAGGTTATTTCAGTAACCAAAGACATTTTTAATAAAGCTACCCTATCCAGTCTATGAGGTGGTTTCTATAAACTTTAAAAAATAGGCTAACACTGGATTAGTAATATATTTAATCCCACAAACATTAATTGAGCATCTAAAATGTGTCAGAGACTGTTGCAAGTACTGCAGATATAGGATGAACAATCTCTCAAGTAGTGGTTCTTGACACTGGCTGTCTCTAAGGATCACTCTCCTAGGAACCATAAATAATATCAATATATTATTTCCCAGTCTCCCCCCATTGAGATTCTGAGTCAATGTATCTGGGGTGGGACTAGGCATCTGAAGGTTTTCAAAAGCTCCCCCAGTTATTAAATATTCAGCCAGAGTGGAGAACGATAGGAGGTGCTGGGATCCCAGATCCTCTTAGAGGAAACAAAAGGTACAATAACAGTGCAGTAGTAGGACATACAAAGTGAGGAGGTGTCTTTAAGTGCTCCTAACTTTACCAAGTTAGGGGGTGAGTAGACATCACAGGGACAGAACAAGGGACAAGGTAGGCTTCACCAAGGAAGTAATGCAAACATATTTCAGAATTCTAAGTCGCTGTAGCTAGCTAACAATTCTTGAACATGTATTAAGTGTTAGGTGCTCTTGATGGTACCAGAAGCAGTCCCGAGAAGTAGGTGTTATTGCACACACACTGCCAATAAGAAAACTGAGATCAGGGTACCCAATTAAAAAAAAAAAAAAAAATCACAAAACTTGTAAGTGGCAGGGTTAGAATTTGAATCCAGGCCTCCTGCCTCCAACTCAACACAATTTCTAGGGGGAAAAAAAGTAATGGATTTAGATGATTTAAAAATTGTAATATTTCCAGAAAAAAGATGCCAAGAAGGGCTGTCCCTTGAATTGCTGAAGACAGAGTCAGATTTCATTGCTTGTTTGTCCAAATACTACTTTTATATAAAATTTCCTCTGGGGTTTTCAAAACGTGCATATTTTACTTTCTTTTAAGTTGACTTAGTAGAGATCCAAACACAGCAATGTCTTACAGAACAACAATGTTTTCTTTAAATTGAATCCAATCTGAGCCCTGGAGAGATTCAGGGCTATAGTGAGCTGCACATGGCATATCTCCATAACACAAGGGCCACCAGTGACTTTCTTGTCTCCCTCTTAGCTAAGCCATAAGCAGAAGGCCCAGGCAGGAGTTAACTGATTAGTCATTTTGGCCCAAATGTTATAAATGGTTGTGCTAAAGCAGCCCAGGTTCACAGCTCTTAAAATTATTTCAAAGTGTAGGAAACAGCTGTATCTTGGTGAAATAACTTTATATGTACAATGCAACCCAGCCTTTCAAGACCTTTTAGGGAACATTACAATTATAACAAATCTTATCAAATAAAGCAAGGACATAACAGACTAGAAGTAATTGTTTTATTCAATAAGAGGCAATTGTATTTCATTTCTTTATTAATTTGAGTTTTAAACGCCAATAAACATTCTCATCCTAAGATCATATCACTCAGATGTATGACCTCGATATTTATTTTTTGAGTTTAAGCACTGTTTTAACTCATGACGTTCTCTCTGCCTGAATGTTCCTCTCAGTTCTCCCCTCATTGTACTTCCCTGAAGTTTCTAATTGAATATATGCTCTCATACATCTCCAACCTATTCCAGACCTTCTTTTCCTCTGCCTTGAGACATTTATATCTCAAGCACATGAACCACCCAGGCACCAAGTAGATAGCAGATCTTGAAGGTAGAATTGAAATTTTCCAACAGTTTTGGCTGTTGCTTTAACAGGGTTCTCTCCTGCCAACACTGACATCCCTGGACTAAATCAACCTTCGCATCTATCAGGGAGGCAAAACTATCAATTACACGAGAACTGTTCTTGTAGGAAAGAGACCGGGATCCTCATTCTTCTTCATTGCTAACTAACCATACAGACATTGGCAAATTACCTACTCCCTCTGACTTGGCTGTCTCCACTGTAAAATTGGGGCTCATAATGCCTTACTTGCCAAGAAATAAGAAGCTGGTTCAGATGATTTTCATAAGCTCTCATCCAGCTCCAAACTATGACCTATATATCTTTCACTGCACCAAACCCTTCTTAGTCTGATACAAAAAAAACACAGTTTGGACAATATGCAGAACTTCATTTGAAAGTGTTGTGAAACGTGACAACGGACTGATAGTAACCACCTGATCTAAGTGAGTTAAATATATTGTACTGCTAATCCTTACTCATTATTACAGGTTATGTCCGTACTCCAAAAATCTAAACTCTGAAATGCTCCAAAATCCAAAACTTTTTGAGCTCCAACATGATTCTCAAAGGGAATATTCATTGGAGCATTTTGGAGTTCAGATTTTTGGATTAGGGATACTGAACCAATAAGTATAAATGTAAATATTCCAAAATCCAAAAAGCATCCAAAATTCAAAAGACTTCTGGTTTCAAATACTTTGGATAAGGGACACTCAGCTTGTACTGTTAAGATTTCTATCTGCTTATGAAGAATGCATAAGTCTCTGTCTCTTACCTTTTGACTTCCGGTCATGATATGACCTGCCTCGATAACGAGGGGTGTTCAAATACATATTCTCAAGATCTTCTTGCCATGACTCTGGATTGAAGTACTTGAGAAGATCTTCCACGGTATCAAATTCTGCAATTTTTTTGTCCAGAGCATCCGCAATGAGAGTGGGATCCGTTACTGATGGAGAGTTATAGGATACCCCCTAAGAGTGACATACAGCTCAGTGTACTCAGAAAAAGTCCATTGCTGTGAAATACAACAGTCATTCAACTATACGGAAGGAACATAAACAGGCTTCTGAGTATAAGATATCATACGTTTGAATGCCATATAAAAACAACATGGTATTGTCTTGCCATATTCTTGGATAAAAATCAATTAATTACTAAAAAGATAGTCATTCATGTTTCTGTAAATCAAATCCAAGTGGATCATAAAATTTCCAGTTTATCTTAACTGTAATCATCTAAAAATATAGATTAGATGGAAATATATAAAATTAAGTCATCCAGTTTCTTGGTTCATGGTCCCAAATCATCCACATAACAACATATAATAGTGGGAATCAAAATTTCAAACTCCTCCTACATTAGTTTTGATAATTCATTCCATTCTCCCACTTTTAATCTCCACATCCCCCCTTTACAGGTCACCTGGCATTGCAGATGATGTGTGACCAATGTACGAATCTACTCTGGAGACATTTTCATAAAATCTAGCATGTTCACCAACTTATTTACTGTCAACAAGGATAACTAACCATGAAACTGGCTCTCTTGACTTAAAAGGAGAGGATTCACATGGGGGAACGTATTTTTTAAAAGTGTTATAGTTTGCTAGTGATCCCAGTTGCCATTAAAACTTCTCAGGAAGACTCTTTAATGAGAAACACAACATCGTTGAAAGCCTGGAAAGGATTATGTATTTTGCCATGGAATACATCTCACACGAGGTTTCCAAGCACTTACTTCACTAACCCTTGTACAATCTAGAGGTAAATGAGCCATGATTCAAACATCTCTGTTAAAATTCATGACCCATTAACAAGGAAATAGAGAGCACACAGCCTCAAATGATTTTTAAATGTCTTTCAAGAAACTACCAAACAAATAAGATCCCCTAAAGGCAAATATCTCCTATCACTAAGGGAAAATAGGAATTAATGAAAACTTGCTTTCCTTAGATTTAACTGTAGTATCTAATCAAGAAAAAATAGGTGCTATTGAGTCCCAGACAGCAAAGCCCCCAATTTATAATCTTACTCTCAGGCAATGTTGTCTCTCTTTAACCAATCAAGGTCCAAAGGTTGCTAAGTGATTTGATGATCATCTGCTCTCAGAGTAACAGTCCCTCTTCACACAACTAAGGGGCTTTAAAGCATTAATCTACCATTGCTATAACTCAGGAGCAGTTTTCAAATATTCCCTGTTGGGGAAAGGGAGTCGAGGGAGTGGGGTGATAGGGTGAAATAGACTGATGAACGTGTCAGGCCAGCTCTTTTCTTTTACAAGAAACCATACATCTAATTTTCAGTCATCCTTGTTAAAATAAGCAGACATCCTCTTCTGAACAAACCTTACCTGCCATGCTACATTCATTACGTTATGAGTCCACTCTATATTCTGTTCAGGTGTATCCAGGTAATAACGATCATTTTTCTGGAGGCATGGTCTTTGTCATACATTACGGTAGAATCCAGAGATTTATTCACAGTTCAAGCCATGTTAAAGATGCCCTCTACAGTCATATTGTTGATATTATATAGCTCTCATCTGGGTGCAGTCATATTTGTTCCTTCTGATAGGTTGTCTCTTTAATCTAGGTGTGTGGGTGGGTGTCTGTGCTTGTGTGTATGTGTGTGTGTCTGCTTGATACGAGCTGAACCCTGATGGAAGCCCATCATTTCTGTCTTTCACATCTCTCTTGAGGTCACATGCTAGAGGTAGAAGACTTATAATTCAGGACTATAATTCCAAATCCCCATTAACTTGTATTGTCTGGATAATCTACAGTCTATCTGGCTCATATGCACCAGATGGTTTACAACTAGATTTGTGTCACGATAGTATGGGTCTAAGAACCAAAAAACTCAAAATGAGCTGATCAAATTAGGAGCATGACAACACATAAAAAATCTTTGAAATTAAAATGCTTCCCTGCTTTTCTGAAATAAAAACAGGGACACCCATCAAGCCATTCCCACACAAGTGAAAGCTTCTTATGACAGCTCTGGGGAAAATGACTGATGGAGTTTTCTGGGGTGACTCCCAGCAGTGCCTAGAACGTAGCGTGTATACAAATATCTCTCTCAGAGAAAGCTGTGGGGAACTCTCGGTTCCTGAGAAGGGAGGGGGAAATTTATTTATTTATTTATTTATTTATTTATTTATTTATTTAATTATTATTATTATACTTTAAGTTCTAGGGTACATGTGCATAACGTGCAGGTTTGTTACATATATATACTTGTGCCATGTTGCTTGTGCTGCACCCATCAACTTCGTCCCAGCACCCATCAACTCGTCATTTTACATCAGGTATAACTCCAGTACAATCCTCCCCCTCTCCCCTCCCCATGATAGGCCCTGGTGTGTGATGTTCCGGGAGGGGGAAATTTAATCTCTTCTAACATGAGGCTGAAGAGTCAATCCAAACCGTAGGTAAAATGCAAACATGTCCCTGTGTATGAGCTTTACTAGTGTTTTCAAGTTTTGATTCAGGGCAGTTGACAGAAACAGCAATGATGGCTGAGGAAATATTTATGAATGATGAGGTGACCTAATAAGACCACGAGAACATTTTGGTTGCTGAAGTAAATATTTTAAAACTATTTTTTTGAGAAAAAGAACTAATTGAATGTGTCTCCTTCAGCTGCACAGTAAATATGATTTCATTCAGCTTTTGTCACGTATTTATAAAAATCATTTCTGAAGTTAACTGCATTACTTTAAAATAACAATTCGTAAAAAAGAAATGCTCTGAAAATGGAAAATCACTTTCAACAAAAACAAGGTATGGTTTAAACAGAAGTTAATGGTGGGTCCAATGACCCTTGCTCCTGCTCCAGAAAGTTCTTGAACAATGGAGTTCTGAGTAAAGAAATCAGCTTGCAGTTTCTGAGAGTTTCTGAGTAAAGAAACTCTCTTACAAGAGAATTAAGCAGCACCTAGACTTGAAACTCAAACCAGAAGCTTTTGAAGTGGATCTGGACCCAGGGAACTTCCCCAGATACTCCAAAAGGACGAGAGAATGCCTCTCTTTTAAAGGACCTGGGTTATTCTTAATTTGTTAAGGGTCCTTTAAGGCTTGTAATTGAATTGTGGTTGGGGCAAGAATCATTAGACAACCCTGAGCTATCATGTCGAAGGTGCCTGAGAAGCTGGAGCATCCGTTGACCCTCAGTCAACGTTGCAAAAACTGCTGGTGTCTGCCTTGAGTTATCAGCCTCTACTGCGACCCTCCTGCTTAGCCTGAGCACCTCTTCAGCATTATGTGCCTTGTGTTGACTTTCATCTAACTGATAATGATTGCCTACACCAAGTTAGGTTCAGAGCATGTATTCTGGACTGTCGAAAGCACACAAAACACTTATTATCACCATCAGAGATCCCTCTGATCTTTTGATCAGATGAGGTTCTAGTCCAGCATCCATACCAGGTGAATTAAATGGTCACATAATTCATAGGGGAAGGAATCCTGCCATATGAAAGAGTTTTTAAAAAATCCCCCAGAGAGCAAAAGATAACATATCAATTTTAGGAAAAAACAAAAAACAAAAAAACAAAAAAACTCTGACTCAGCCACATGGACCTACTTAGAGCCATGGGCAAGCTTCGTCTATGCTCTTGACCTTTTAGTAACAATTGCATTTATTATCTTGTATTTTATTGCTACATAAATGCTACACATAGGATTGGTGAAAACAAGGTCTGCTCTTTCTGTGCAAAGTAGATAAGGAGACAGAATACTGAGAAATGACTAAATTTAGAGGAAAACTGGAGCATGAACCATTTTACAGCTTCAGGGTGAGTTATGTTTCATATCCAAGTAAAACAGAATACATGCCTGATTTGCACTTAAGTTATCTTCCTGTAAATATTGGGATTTTTCAAGTCTGAAAAGACCCTTGAAAATGCAAAGGTTAACATCTTCCCCAGGAATATTCAAAACCTATTTTGCAATTCCCCACTTGAGTGTGCGCCATGAACTAGTTTGATATGTTTGGACAGACCTTTAATTGGAATGCTCTGCTCTGAAACTGAAGAATATTTCAGTTATTGCCCTAACCTGAGTTCCTACCATGCTATACTGGCAGTTCCTGGAAACCTTTCTGACAGACAGGAAAAAGGGTGTCTGACATAATCCATTGTAACCTGAATGAAATGGAGAAACACATCCTGTTTGAGATCTGTCTTTTGGTCAAGCCACAGGTCCTTAATGCAGGTGAAATCCTTTTGGGGTTGACCTTAGCTGTTCCATCCATTTCTTTCGCAGGCAATAGAGTAATAAATTACTTACTGAAATAGAGCTTGTGACTGATTCCCAGTTGGTCTCTGAAGCTGCTGCGGGTTGGAAATCTTCCTGGAAGGCAAAGAAACATCTATGTGAGTCAGTCAAACCTCTGTTCAAGTCATTATGTGCATGGTTTCAACATCTCAGCCTTCTGAATCTTTTTCCAACTAAGTGACAACAGAAATAGGGCTATATTCCTGCTGAACAGGTCACCATTTGTCTTAAGCACATCTCCTCAAGAACCCTTCTCATTCAAGACATGGATATTTTCTTGTAAGTACTGGTGACATGGAAAAAGTACAGGTAGGAATGCAAATTTTAACTTGGCCATCTACTAGCTGTGTGACCACAGATAACTGACAACCCCTCCAGTCTTTCCTTTCCTCAGCTGTAAGTGGCTAGTATGGAATTCTTATATTACAGGGCTGTTTTGAGAATTGAACACATTAATTATGTAATTACCAATGGCACCGAACAAAGTGTTTGATTAAAGAATAATAATTATCATCATTATTGACATATAGTGGGTTTAAACTAGGTTATGCATTATGTTCAATCTTGCCTGCTGACCTGGTCCCAAATATTGGTGATCTTTTCAAAGACACACTAACTTCCAAGGGGTTCTTCTTGACTCTGTCAACAAATACAAGGAAGGATGGCAGAGGAAGAAAATGACTGGTAGTGACTAAGTACTGCCCATTTGGGGAAGGAAGGCCAAGGGCAGACCTGAAAACATTAGTTATCTCAGATAAGCCTGAGTGGATGTGTGATAGCAATGGATCACACAGAAAAAACTTCTCTTAAAAGGCAAACTTGTCTCCCATTTGTATATAACTTCCATATTAATTACTACAGCACCAGGAAGTTTAAAAAACATTAAGGGAAGGAAAACAAATTCTGTCGTTTTTACAATCCACAGATGGCTTTCTGACCTTGGCAAAATAAATTACTTTAGTAAATTTCTTCCAGCCTTACCAGGGAGTGGAAGGTATTTTCAGAGGATGCTGAGAAATGTTCAGCCACTCTAGTCTGACAGCATATTTACCCAAGTATACCTACTGAATGAGAGCTTAGTATCAGGTGTAAATTTCATTAACATTTTGAGGAGCTGGAAGTACATTTGTTAATTGGTTATGATGAGGCTGGTTTATATATAAATTTCCTGTGTTTAATACAATTGCAGCTGATTACTGAGAGAGAACCGAGTCAAATGTGGGGTTCAAAGAATGAACAGGTATTAGAAACTGACTAGATGATGGGTTGACAGGTGCAGCAAACCACCATATATCCCAGAACTTACAGTAAAAAAGGAAAGAAACTGACTAGACATCATTATTCTAATCATTTTTTTTTTCTTTTTGAGACCGAGTCTCACTCTGTCATCCAGGCTGGTGTGCAGTGGCATGATCTCGGCTTACTGCAACCTCTGCCTCCCAGGTTCAAGCAATTATCCTGCCTCAGCCTTCCTAGTAGCTGGGATTACAGGTGTGCACCACCACACGTGGCTAAGTTTTGTATTTTTAGTAGAGATGGGGTTATGCCATGTTGGCCAGACTGGTCTTGAACTATAGACCTCAGGTGATCTACCGACATTGGCCCTCCGGAGTGCTGGGATTACAGGCATGAGCCACTGGGCCTGGCCTTGTTATTCTAATCTTAATCCTAGGGAAGATAGGAAAGAAACAAGAAATGTGGTATCTGTACTCTGCAAAACAGAATAGACACAAAAGGACACTGAATTCCCACAGGGGGAAAATGTGTATAATCAAATGAAGGCTGGCATTTATATGAGTCTTCATAAGTTGGTGATCAGATAAGCCTGGGCAAGAAGCCAGAGAGCCAGTGGCTTCTCCATGCTGTGATGAGACTATTGGTGGAGGACATATGCCAGGTAAGGTAATGACATGAGCAATCTTCAGATCACAGAATTTTCATTTTCCCTTGTTCATTCAATATTTGTTAATCACCTGCTATTAATACTTTCTAAGCTGTTGATAGGATCATGAGGAAATAAAAACTATTCCTACCTTCAAGGAATTTGAAATGTAAGCACATAAATAAACAGGTGCAGTAAACTCATGTGGGTGCTCTGATACCAGTCTACTCAGCATGCCATGGAAGGTGGTAGATGATTGTACCTGGGAAGAAAGTGGGCTTAGAAAATTTCACATAGGAAGTTGATTTGTTGGTAGAGTCTTGGAAGATAAATAGATGGGTCTTGCAGAAAAGGTGGGTAGAAGACTCAAAGGGAGAGCAATGCTTAGACAAGGTGAGGAAAGTATACAGAAAAATAAACAACTTACTGGGGAAAGTATGAGTCATGTTGGGCATAGTGTGTTTGAGGTGCCTATACTATACACAGATGGAGATGTTCAGGGGGAAGTTTGCTACATGAGAATGGACCGCATGAGAGAGATGTGACCTTGAGATATAGATTTGGGAAGTATCAACACAAAAATGCAATTCAACAAAGTAAAGGGTTATGTTGACCATGTGTTAAAATCAGAAGAGGGAAAGTTTTAAATCTTGGAACTGGAAATAGTTTTAGAATTATCAAGTCAAATCTCCTTATTTAAACAATAAGGAAACTGGTCAGGAGCGGTGGCTCACGCCTGTAATCCCAGCACTTTGGGAGGCCGAGGCAGGTGCATCACCTGAGGTCAGGAGTTCAAGACCAGCCTGGCCAACATGGTGAAAACCCATCTCTACTACTACTACTACTAATAAAAAAATTAGCCGGGTGTGGTGGT
Source organism: Papio anubis (assembly GCF_008728515.1). NCBI lineage: Eukaryota > Metazoa > Chordata > Mammalia > Primates > Cercopithecidae > Papio > Papio anubis. The sequence continues at coordinate 30,309,670 of NC_044987.1, read as the reverse complement.
GTGTGCCTGTAATCCCAGTTACTCGGGAGGCTGAGGCAGGAGAATTGCTTAAATCTGGGAGGCAGAGGTTGCAGTGGGCCGAGATTGCACCATTGCACTCCAGACTTGGTAACAAGAGGGAAACTCTGTCTCAAAACAAAACAAAACAAAACAAAACATAAAAATAAATAAATAAATAAATAAGGAAACAAATGCTTAGAGAGATAGTTGATGTGTTCTGTATCATGTACCCATTTTCTGGCAAAGCTAAGAACACCAAAGCTCATTTCTAAGTAGAAACTGTGTGGTTGGTGACCTTCCACAGTGTTACAGCTGCTTTGGACAATGTGTATATAGGGAGAAAAATGATGGAACAGTTTCCAAAAGTGTAATCAGCAGACCAGTAAAGGTGTATAGGTGAGTGCTGGTGGGTGTCTCTATGAGGACACCCTTTGAAGTAGTCTTAGTCATTTAGATTTCATATCTATCCTTAAGAAATTCTGTGATTTCAGTTTATGTCCTTGCATAGACACATGGTAAAAATATTTTGCTAAGATTTTTTTAACCTGAAAGGGACTTTGGTCCACAAGCCCCTAAACAAATGTTACACAAGAACTTTTAGTTTCTTCACCGTCTGGGCTACAGGATTCCAGTTCCAAACTTTAATAAGAGCAAATGATAAAAGATTTCATTAAATCCCATATAAAACATAACTTTATCTTCTCTTAGCAACACAAATGTTAGACATTGAAAAGAAACCAACTGTTATGTTACTTCAGAAGTTTACCATTACTTATAGATGACATATTTAAATTAAGCTTATAAAAGGGAATGACATCCCATTAAAAGTAAAACACCGAACCTCCAAGGTTTTAGCCCTCAAAGGAGAATCTTGGCATAGGAGGATTTACCTGCTAAATCCACAATAGGATTATTTCTCATCTCTTCCACCATAACCTCCCAAGTCCACTTGGAAACCAGCAAGTTTCCCAACTGCCTGTTAGCTCTTCCCCTAGGGTCAGAGTTATCTCTTTTAATGGTAAATCAAATCACTTCTGTAGTCTGCTTAAAACCTTCCAATAGCTTTCCATTGCTCTTAGAATTTGGCAAAATAAGATCTGACTACTGTTTGCCTCTATGAACTTCTTTCCTCTGGTGTCCTCTGATTTGATATCCTACCTTTCCCACTACCTCCACTCCTGCTACACTGGCCTTCTTTCAGCTTGCAAATAACACAATAAGCCTCTTCTCCCCTTAGGTTTAATTCACTGCTGTTCCCTGCCTGGATGCACTTTCCCCAAATGCTCCAATGGCTGGCTCCTCATCATTTAGTTCTCTGCTCAAATATCTAACATCTTTGAGCATTCTATTTAAAATACTCCCACACTTGGTCACTCTATCTACTTAACCTGCTTAATTTTCTTTAAAGTATTTATGGTTATCTGAAATAATTTTATGTTTGTTTTACTTTTGATCATCTCCTTCCTCAAGTGAAATTACACTCCAGAATGGCAAAGATGCTGTTTATTTGTTCTTTATTCCAAGTTTCTAGCTGAGTTTTTAGTATACATTCCAATTTCTCTGCCTTCCCGTGTATACGTAAGGATGATGATCAGCTGCTACTTGCTAGTAGCAAGCCAGTAGTTTACAGCCAGTGTCCATTCTGAGTGGTTGGTCCCTATGCCATACTATTTGTTATATACCCTTAATATTATCCTGAGCAGACTGCTTGATTTTCAAACTCCAGAATAACGGAAGACAAACTCCTTTTCGTAGGTGCTCTTAGCAGAACAGTGCCCTTACCGTTACTTTAAGAAATGCTAAAATAGAACAAACAATGAAGAATCATTTAAAACTATATTAAAACAGTTCAGTTTACAAAGAAAACATTTCTGTTCTTTGGTATAGAAAACTTACATCAGTGCTTTACAAGCTATGGCTCACTATTCTAAGGGGAGATAACTCTTTACTAGCTCCTAGAGGGTGGTACACATCTCTTGACTTCCTCACCTCCTGCTCCGGAACTGTAGTATCTTCCCTCCTAACATAAAGGAGCTGGTATTTTAGTTACCTTGTTCCTATAGTCCATATAGGGAGTCTAGCAATGTGGCGCTGTGTGTACCTTATTGCACCTTACAGAGACCATCTGGGGGTCTGATGACCTCCCTTGAGATATGAGCAAACTGAAGTTCAGAGAGCCAAATGGGTTGCCCGGCATCTCCCAACTAATTATGACTACAGTTAGGACAAGGACCCATTTAGCTATTGTGTATCTCTTAGTCGCATGCTCTTTCCAACCCACCAAATAATGTTATATATCATTCTATAATTATAGACATCTTAATCTGCATTGCCTTAATTAATAAAATTAATTTATATCATTAAAATAATTTATCCTCAGCTTAATTCCTCACATTAAAATAGTTCATAATTACATTTTGGCAGTGAAACTAATCATTTGGCATTTTGAAACAAAACTCCCTCATTCTCTGCATTTTACTATTAAGCTTTGGAACGTAGATATGATTCTCAAATTTTCACTTTCTAAATAGTTTAGGATGCACAGTTTGGTTTCTATTAGAAAAGGGTTATAGACTCGAAAGTTGGAGAGATGTGTACAAATAAAATCTTAAAGTGCTACATGAAAACACAGATAAATATTAATGTAAGTGTAGTGTGAAAGAGATATTTCTAAGCATTAATGCCAAAGTCGGAAAGCATAAAAATCGATACACCTTACATATACAAAATGTTATATAAATCTAAAAGAGATCAAAAACAAAAGTAAAACCATAAGGACAAACTAGTAAACACACTTGTAACAGATATAACAGGTAAACAGTTAACATCCTTAAAATAAAATGAACTCATAGATCAAAAGCTTATACAAGAGTATGTTCCATATCATACAATACTGCTAGAAAAAAAATGTACAGATATGTGAATGAAGCAGGACTGAAAAAGTATTCACAAAAAATTAATATTGGTTAGCAATGATATATTCTCATTTTCTTCTTTTTGTATATACGTTTTAAAATGTCATAGTAAACACCTAGTTTGAGTAAAACAGTAAATTTCTAAAACTACAATGGAAAAGAAAAAATGGACTGGATGTGTGTACACATATTACATATTAAATGACAGACAAGCCTTTAGGGGTGAATGATCACAAATCATTTACCTGTACTTAGCACAAATCAAGAAGGTTTGTTTATCTTATAAAGAGGATTATTTATAAAAGAAAAGAGGAATTACTCAACATTTATGATATCATTTATTGAATGGTGTCATCCATGTATTCCATGGTAGGAAATAAAAGCGTTCTTGTAGATGTGTTTCTCACCAATTAGTAAAAGAGTATTGTTCAAAAACTGGACTACAAAGAGTTCTAGCATGGTCACATTTGGCTCTATTAAAACATGGCTAATACAACACAAACTTTTAACATCTTTAAAAGCAGCTATGAAAACATGCAATGAACCATCAGCTCAGGGTCAGTCAGGCATTTGTCAGGCTCAATTTGAGAACAATTCACCCACTGAATTGTTCTATATGGCTGAAAGCAAATATAGCTGGGGCTATAATAACACTACAAATAATAAATGTTCTCAACAACAATCCTTGCTATTAAAGAATAAGATACGAGTGGGAATTTCCATTTTCAGAAAGGGTTTCTCCAGAGAAACTTTCTTTTCAGATTCCTTACCATTGGATATCTTGGTCCCATGCCAGAGAGGGCAGTAGATATATTACAAGCTAACAAACAATCCACTCATTCCTTCACCAGAGCAACCCTGCACACATTCAACCACTAACTGAGCACCAGCAATGGACGTCCAAAGGAATCCCTCTCCTGTCCCTTGATAGTGGAGCTAGGGACTCTTGTCCTTTAAGTCTTTGCAGGCAGCTGTTCCCAGACCAATACTTCAAACATTTGGGATGATTAGTTGTACCACCTGTTCCTGGATCTCACGGAGGATGGCTGTTCATTTTTATCCTAAGTGATTATGCTATATTTGAGTAGATGAACCACAAACTATTCATGGCTAGAGGGATGTGTCTCACCAGCACTTAAAATATATGCAGTTACTTGGGAGTTTTTATAAAGCTTTCAAATAAAACGATCTTTAACTTACCAAGGACGACTTATTTGGGGAAAGTTTCAAAAGACATTTGTCAGTATATTTTCTCTCATTCTGAAAAATTGTATTCTGTTTGCTGCTTTATATTCACTTCTCAGAGGCAGAAAATAAAGAAATCTCTCTCCTAATTGTATCTGTGCTTCTTGATTGAGTTAATGCTTAGAGCTTTTGAATTTCTAAATGCTTAATGCTTTTGAATTTCAAAAGAAACACCTCTAAGCATTCAAAAGAAACACAAAGGGGTTTGTTAAGATTCATAAAACAGTAATGAACAAACACATGATCAACATCCATTACTTCAATAAATTCTAAGTTTGTTTGTTCATGACACTCTGCTTTGTTCATGACCCACTGAGGGAAATCCAAATAAAGCCAAACTTGGAGGCTTGTGTCCTGGGATTACTCTACAGGGAGATCCTTTTGAATAAAGGCTTTTGATACTTCAGTACCTGAATTTCTGGCATGCAGACCCAACAATGTATGTGGAAATGATATTACACTAATGTCTTAATGTCTACAGGAATAGAATAAAGCAAAAATTTAAAACCCTTAGAATCAATAAAACTCTGTAGCCCAACCAAAACTTAACAAGTATACTTTCTTCACAGACTCATCATCAAACTAGCTCTTCTACATATAATATGGTGAAGGCCTTGGCAGGTGGCCAGATTTTATTGGCTAGAATATTTAATACAAGGATATCAAGAGTCTAAGAATCAATAATTAACAAGAATCAAAGAGCATCTTCCAAAGTTAGAGAATTTGCCTGTGAAATTTTATAATACGTGTTTCTTAGAGTTACAAGAAGCCCTGGACAGGAGCTTTCTGTTATAGTAAAAATATCTTTAATTAAATAAAGAAATTTTAATAAGAAATATAGATAAGACATGCAGATTGTCACTGACTTAAGAGTTAATTTTATAACATTTTCATTTATCATTATTGACAATAAAGTACAATGTTTAAATTTAGAACTGCTAGAATTCATTAACCAATCATCCATGTAATCTTGGTGTAGTGTCAAGATATTTTTAAAAGTTCATTTTTCTTCCTACATTATGAGAAAAGGAACTTTTTATACTTGCTAGTTTCTGATTTCTTCAGATTGAACTTAGTTTGGGAATTTGATCTTGATATAGTAAGGAGAGATTAGAGCAAACGCCAGTCCAGCAAGTGAAGAAGAGAAGGGGTCATCGATTCAAAAGAGGTCATGAGAATGATACTCAAGAACTAGAGAGGATCAATGTGTGTTTGCAGGTAGAGAGAGGGGTGCCACATATCAAGGCGCTGCACAGAAAATTGCACATTGCAAAATACTACTTTGTTAATAGCTTCCATGGTGTTTGGTCATACTAACTGGTAAGTGAACATTTAATTTACAGCTAGAGAAATACTACAGTACTTCTACAATCTGTTGCCGAAGAGCTAGGTTCAGATTTAAATTTTGTGACTAGTTGTTTAGCATTAAAAAAAAAAAACTCTGTGATTAATTATTTTTCAGTAATGCCTGCCACTTATGGAGCATAGATTTTATGCTGGTGACTATATGAAATGCTTTCCATAAATTATCTCATTCATCATTTCTACAGTAGCTTTAAAAGACGAGGAAGCAGACAGACAGGATGCAAGTCCTATTATTAAGGAAGCGCCACAGATACCTGAACCTGTGGCTGAATCTCTGTGCTCTTTTATCTTTGTTGAATAATTCCTCTTTTCTTTTATAAATAATCCTTTTTATAAAATAAACAAATCTTGATTTGTGCTAAGTTCAGGTTTTCATAAATTCCTTAAATGCATTTCAAAGAGAACATCTGATTCAATTCGCCAGTGGTCTGAAATTTATTAAATATTGTACTTTTGATATTGCTAAGCCAATCTTAAAGACTGTTTATACCAGGCTAAAATGAATGACTTAGGAAATTATTCCTGTTTCTTAGGAAAATTAGAAGTCTGAAATGAAAAGAAGAAATATTGACTTGAATTATTCATATTTTCATTTTCTTGCAGGAAGCACAATGCCTGGTACATAGTGAGCACTCTTTTTTGTTTGTTAGGTTTGTTTTTACTATTGTGGTTAAGAGAGGAAATATTGTTTCACGCCTCTGTGTTGGAATTCACACTCCCAATAACTGCTAAATTTCTCTGTGCTTGACTGATGTTATATAAATAGATTTTCTTCATGGTGGCCAAAAGCTAGTTACATTATTAAAACCAATAATTAGAGAAAATGGGAATTACAAACAGTATGAAGATTAAGTCCATGTCACCAAAATACCTTAGCTAAAATCATCGTCTCTGAAAACTCAAATTATTCCGTTACTAATTAAAACTCCTAAGATCTGACTTTAGGGAGAAAATACCATTTGAAGTCCAAAAGCCAAAGCCACAGTCAACACAACTGGTATAGTACCATGAAAAAGAGCACTCATGAAATGTTACTCAGCAAGTGATGGGATTATAATGTAAACGGGAACATCTTCTAAGAGAATCAGTCATAAAGTATTTAAAAAGCTGTCCATTCTTTTTAAAAATATGGGTATTTCCTAGCGAGGTGACATTGTGCTGTGACACCTTTTCCCTCTACACATTCATCCTTATCCTTACTCTGGACCCAGTGTTCATTCATCAGAGCTGCCACCCATCATAATTATCATTTGGCACTATGGGCTATATTGAATATAAAATATTTAAGAGTCATGTTACTACTATACAGCTATGTAAATGAAAAAAAGTAATTCAACGTACCTTTTTCTTGACATGACTTCTAAGGGGATTTCCAGACTCATTCATGTGGTTAAACTAGAGAGATGGTTAATGTAAAGTCTGAAACAAAAGCGTAGGACTCATACCCTTGCAAATCAGTCTTCTCACAAAAGGTGAGATTCGTATATTCTTGACTTTGTACTTCCTCTTTCCACTCCCCAGTCAACTAGTCACTAACCAAGGCAGCTGGCACATTTCTGATCTCAAAAGCAGGCTTGCTATCTGGGCCCATTAGGTGAACTTGTTGGAACTGAGTGCCAAGCACACAGGTCATGAGTTTCAGAGTGTGCTAAGTACAGGTTTTCATAAATTCCTAAGAATTTATGAGAGAGCTGATAAAGCTTTACAAAGAGAAAAAAAATACTGTTGCCAAATGCCATGGTTAATATCAGTGAAAGAGACTTCCTGGGGGCAAATGCCTGACTCAGTCTGTAGGATTTCATCCCTCCAAGTAAACAATTTAAAGTCTTCTCCTCCAGGCTGGGAGGATCATTTTGGAATAGGATAAATGGTAATTAAATGAGAGATCCTGCAATTTAATTTCTATTAGTTCATGTGTATGGGCGTTCAAAATTCCTTTTTACTTTTGGTTATCATCAGTTAACAGGAACATCCTTTACTTTGACCAGTTATTGCACCAGCAATACTCATCAACAGTTTTATGAGTGAAAACACTAGGCTTTGCACAGCAAAATTTTAATCCCAGATTGGTTCTCCTTTGCGTCTTGCTATAATTTTTTTGTACCATTACATCTGTGTACTTAGAGAATGCAAACTTACTGCCATATTCATCTAAACCAAAGATAATTACAAAGGTATTTTTGGTGCCTAAAAAGGATAAACTGCATTCCAGAGTGAAAGGAAAAACAGGTATTGGGTGAACTATTGCTTCTTCTCTACTGGACTGGGACAATTCAGAGCTGACTAGGTTATTGCCCAGGCCCAAGAATTAGCTGAGATATTCTTTGGACATGGATTTTTTTTTTGGCAGGCCTCATGACTCACACTTACACTTTAAACTGTGATTTTTATTTATTTTTTATTCTTACCAGTTTGGAAGTTGCAAGGGATCTCATAGACTACTGAGTTCCAGTAGTTTTATTCACTATTTGATATTTTTGAATGACCAAAGTATGTAAGTCATTGAGCAAGGTGTTGGCTAATGCATGGATGCATGGGAAGCAAAACTGACCTTAAAAGAAATGTGTTGTCTGGATTAATTCTAATGTCCCACTCTTGTCATTCCTTTGTATATAAGCAGCTTTAAGTTTTTTAATGGCTTACCATTATCTTGAATTATCTTGTGTCCTAGTCAGTTGGAGCGGCTAGAACAAATTCCCATAGGATATGTAACTTGCAAAGAAGATAACTTTATTTCTGACAGTTCTAGAGGATGGGAAGTCCAAGACCAGAGTGCTGACATGGTTGGGCTCAGGTTTGCAAATGGATGTCTTCTTGCTGTGTCCACACATGGTGGAGACAGAGATCTTTTCCCTCATGTCTCTTCTTATAAGGGCACCAATCGCATCAAGAGGGCTCCACCTTCATGTCTTATTTACCTCCCAAAGGCTCCACTTGTCAATACCATCACAGTGGGGATCAGGATTTCAACAGATGAGTTTAGGGAAAACACTCACATTCAATCCATAGCATCTTATTGACTTATTTCTGTACTTGTTTCCAAGTTTGTGTCTTTCCATTAGGGTGTAAGCTCCTTAAGGGTGGAAATGTTTTCTAACTTTCTCATTGCTCTCCCACCAAGTACCTACAACAGGGCCTGTTAACCTTTTATATTCAACAAATAGTGTTGCAATGGAAGAATGAATAGTCATTGAATTGCTGTGAGATTCAAATGAGATGAGTAATGTAAAGTCATAGCATATTGACTGTTAAATACCAGATAGTAATAAATATTTGTAGAATGAATAAAGGAACAATTCAATCTATAAAAATAAATGCTCTACTGGGGCCATAAGCAAAGACTCATAGGTCTACAGGGGAAAGAATAATTTAAGTTCATTTAGGAAGGCTGGAGGAAGGTCTCTGAAGAAGTGGCCTTGGAATTGACTTTTGAATAATAATTAAGGATTTTGATAGGGAAGCAGGCAGGTGAAGGAGACAGCATGCACTAAAGCAGAGAGTGGCATCATCTGGGAAGTGTGAGTATGTCATGTGCCCAAAGTAACAGACAGGAAATTAGACTGACAAAGAAGGTACAGGACAAATCAGAGGATCCTGAAGACCACACTTGGGATTTTTTTCTTAACCATCTATTCAGCGATTCATTTCATCATTCCTTCAACAGGTATTTATGGCTTCTACTACTACTGACTGCACAGTTCAAGGTACTGGAGAAAAAGAAACAAAAAGAACTTCAACGTCACTGCTCTTGCAGAGCTGTCATCCTGACCACCCTGATCCTACATACAGGAAACTCAGCCCCAAAGGGTTAAGTGTCAGTGTCACTTGCCAGTTGGTGTCTGCAGCCCAGGTCTCTTGACATACTGTACTGCATTACACTAAGTTGTAGGAAACTGGTTGTTAATATAGCCACATCTTCACCTCCTCTGCTTATATGCCCCCTTTTCAGTGCATATGAAAAATACAAAGAACATTTTTTTTATCATCTGGAATTCAGTGAACTTAAGTAACATAATGGAGTTCCTAGGAAACAAACAAGAAACAACAGATAGCTATTCAGGGAAATGAGGGTGGTGGAAAAAATTTGAAGACAAGGAATTTGGTGCTGTTGGTTTGGAAAAACTTTTTGAAATGTCCATAATCTTTTAAGGCAATCTTAGAATTAGAAGTCATTCCTTATTTTGGTAATCAAACCCCTCAAATTATAATAGCATTTTCCTCAAATACAATTTAGTCCTATCTTATCCCTCAGCAGGGTACAAAATTACCTTTCTTTTTCAAAGAAGAGTTAGAATGTTTTCCTGATCAGAGGATTCAATAGATGAGAATCCCTTAAGTACTTTATGATGACCCTTGAGGTTGGTCAGCAGGAATTGATTTGGAGGAATTACTAAAAGCTATCTCTAAACCCAGCAGGGATCATAAAGATGCTTGAATACAAATGGCCCTGGATGGCTTTCATCAAAGGAACTCTAAGTACAAACAAAATAAAAGCAAACTCCATGCCTGTAAATGAAGAGGAGGCAAGTTGAGAACCTCTTTTGCTACTTAGCTTGCCAATAAGGCCTGCACTGTTTTGGATGGTAGAAAAGATTTGATAATCACCATGTTAAAGCATTTTTAAAAACTGATGTTGGAGACAAGGCACTCAATTGAATTACATATGGAATTACATATGGAACACCGACTGTGTGACCTTAGGCAAGGTAAAGCCTCTATGCTTTAGATTCCTGATTGTAAAATGGGAAAAATATCTTCTTTCCTCCATAAGGTTAGTTTGAGGAGTAAATTAGATAATTCACATGAAACTATCTGGCCCAGGTAGACATTCATTACATTCTTTCCAAAATGAGTACAATCTTTCTAATATATTTTTTTTTATTTGAAAGATGGCTATATTAATACCTCCACAGAGATGGGAATCACCTGTTACAAATTCTAGAGTCAGACTCTCTGCATTCAAATTCCAACTTCTCCACTTACTAGCTAGAGACCTTGTACCAATTACTTAACTTTTCTGTACCTCAATATTCTTATCTGAAAATGGAAGTAATTCCTACATCAGGGGGCTGTTTTCAAGATTAAACAGATCGTGCTACCTGTAAAGCTATCAGAAAAGTGCCTGTCACAAAGAAAGCGCTTAGCCTTCACACATTTTCACATTTTTTTCCTTGGAAAAAATGTTGGTGCATCAAACTTACAATGGCCTAACGTACTATCACCTAGAATGTGCACGAAGATTTTGAAATTTTCTGAAAGCTTTAACATCTCCTATCTCATTTCACTCTCCCTATCACTATATGAGCTGGGTATAGGCACAGATACATTAGATAAAATAGTTTGGGCCTTCTCAAAGAGGAGATTTTTCAGGTTTCCTGGCTGGTCATTTCTGTCATCATTAGATAAAAGAATATGTAATTTCTTCTTGCTTTTTTTTTTCCCTGGGGAAAAAGGAAATGGCAAACAGTCCTTCACCACCCCATAATTATCTACAATATCGTTCATACAAAAGTAGTTCCTCACCATCCCCAGCAAAGTATTGAGTGCCTACCCATTGCTAGTACTGTTTTAGGCATTGGGCATACATGGGAAACAAACCAAACAGCCGATTTGGCATGTGAAATGGGAACAGGCATATATAACAGTACTTCGCTGGCTGTAAATTACCATTTATGTATCTAAAGTACTGTTTTATTTAATATAGTCTTCAAAATGTCAAATAAAACATCTTAACAGGACAAGACCCTTCTTCAGAAATAAAGGAATTTAAAGATTAAAAACTATTCCTATGCAAGCTACTAATTTATATAGGAATTTAGTTTGTTCTTGGACTGAGTCATCTTTTATCCAGCCTCCTATCTCTCGATAAAATATTTCTACACCCCAACTAATTATTGCTGTTTCTAACTCATGAATTAAAGCTTGTAATTTGGGGGCTATAGGACACTTTACAAATCATTTACCAATGCTTTTGACTTAGAGGTACTGTGTTGCTCATCCCTATGACGTTTCGTCTTGCAGAACTTCTCCCTAGTGCCCTTCCTGTGGGAGGGGTTTACTTCTTGCTCCCATGATGGCAGGCTTGGTCATGTGATTTGCTTTGACCAACACAATGTAAGTAGAAGTGATCAATGTCACATTTGACCAGAAGCTTTAAAACACATTGTATGTACTTCTATTGCTCTTTTTTTCTCTGTTATAATAATAGCTTGTCCCAGAAGGAAACTGATTCTTCAGCCTGGATTCCCAACTGAAGAGGCGACATGGGGCTCAGCTAAAGGTGATTAGCAGCTGATATGTAACATGAATGAGAAACAGACCTTTGTTTTTATAAGTCACTGACATTTCAGGGTTGTTAATGCAGCATAACCTAGCAAACTATTGCTATTTCAGAAATCAGAGTCCAGAGCCATTGATTTCCAATGAGGCTGCTTCTAACTCATGAGAGAGCCAGGACTAGATCCCATGTCTCCTGCCTTAGTCCAGATTTTGTGTACTCTAGCACATGCTTTAAGAAAAGCAGGTCCTTTTCCTGGTCACACATTTTCTTTTCTTTCCCATATCCATTAGTGGCAAAATATGAACACTGCCCTGTTTACCCAGAGGCACCGTTCTAATCTCTATCCAACCCTAATAAAAGGAAAATCATTTTGGTTCCAGAGATGATGGATCATTTGGGAGGGCTGAGGTGCTGTCCTCTGTGAGGTGCACAGGGAGCAGGTGAGGTCCACATGGAAGACAGAAGAAGCAGTGGTACTACTGGTCCAGTTAGGACTAAGGTACTAATTTACTTTGATTCTAAGTGCTACTTCAAAAGGCATCAAAATATTTGTGTTCTGAACTATTAGATAATTGAAGTACAGGTTAAACTTTTTGTAATATTCTAGCCTGTATCATTTCAGGTGATATTTATATTTACATTTTAAAAAGGTAGAAGTAGTCCACAAGGTAGTGGAGTGGGGAGAGGGTAATCACATACTAGATGTATTTGATAGACAGTAATCCTTCTTCCAACATAAGATCAATAGCATGAGTATAGGTTCCCTCAAGAAACACTCTGGGCATTTAAAATAAATCCTATAAAATATTTTATATTTTATAAAATATAAAACTTTTTATTTTATATGAAATGATATGTAGACCTTGATATACAGACACTGAACAACATTCACTCTGCTCTCTCTGCATTTGACATGAGAAGCCAGGGGAAACTTATCAGTTAAGATGGCTCTTCAATAGCCATCTTTTCAAGTACTATTCTGAAGCTACAGTAAACACATATGACATAACCACAGGATCTTTCCTTTTACATAATGGATTCATTTAGAGAAGATGGTAAGGGACTTAAGTGAGAGAAGACGTCAGAGGTCATCTTGTTCACAGTTACACAAAATGCGACAATTGTTTATCATCATCAAAAGTGGTCAGCCAGGTGCTGTATCTTTATTTTCAGCTGCCAAAGCTCTATTTTAAAGTAAATCCAGCAGCTGTAAAAATTCCCCCTTGATATCTGAATTAGATGCAAAGTTTTGCACAATATTGTGTGCACTGCTATGTTAATGGGATATGTATAGGTAGAAAGAAAACAATTGCTATTCAAAGCTCTTGTTTACATGCAGAAAAGAGCCTAGTACTCAAGGCAAGGGCAGCAGAGGGTTGGGGTTGGGTAGAGTTCATGGTCCAGCTCACTCCATCTATCACATTCACATACTGACCATGGTAGTCTCGGTCTTAATGTGCAATTCATTGCCCTTGAGAGGTCCTATCATTCTGACTGACAGGTTTAGAGGAGGCCTCCTCAACAACAGGAACACCTGCACTGAGCAAAATGGAAAACCCTGACATTTCAACAGCCTCTTGATATCCAGGCTGTGGGAAAGAAAAGCGTCTTCCATGCAGCAGATGAGCGAGGAAGCACTGGTGGCATGTGTCCCTGGTCTAGGGCTTTCTCTTCCAGGCCCAGATTCAGCAAGTTGACAGTACTGGAGGCCCCTGCCTTTGCTATTTATCTATTTCCAAATAGGACAAGGAAAAGGAGACTTATTTCATCACTCCTTATGATGTGGGGAGAGAACTGTGCAATAGCATTTAATACATAAAAGACAACAACTATTTGGGTCAGCAAAAAACACCTAATTAGAATCACTCTATTCCCAGCATGTTTCAGATGCTTCCTGATTAGTTATGGGGGACAGAATGCGGGTGGAGGAGGAGGGAAGAAGGACTGTTCAAAACACAAGAATACTGCATTTAATCACAGTCAAATAATGCTGGGTTAAGAAAGCTAGCTATTTTCTTACTTTCGGTGGCTCCATTCATATTTTCTCATGTCTCCTCAAAAATGACGGTCAATCTCTACAGTTATTATTCAGCCAGTGCATATATTAGATTTCATCAAGATAAAGAAAAGAAAAACATCCCCAATAGTCCTGTGTGGAGAGAGGAAGATACTATCTTTTTAAGAGCAACAACAACAAAAAGCACCATAAACTTTTATAGAAGATAAGAATATAAGGTAACAAGAATCTCTGCTCTCAAGAGAGTGCTGCATTATCCTCTGCCAACTTCTTAGTTTACTGATGGGATCGAAGGCTGATGATTTATTGTAAACGGTAAAGAATATTGCTTTTGGGAGCTGTTTTAGCCTGGACTCCATATTCTCTCCAAAAATAAAAAGGAAACTTTAAATTGGGTTTCTGACATTGGTTGAGTGTTTTCAGCCCAAAATCTTTTAAGTAGATTAATTTTAAAATGGGGCACCATAGGCACAATATCACTTCCAAGAGGCTATTGCTTTGTGATGCCTTCTAGATAGACCCTTGAATTGCTGTAGGCACAACCCTGATACCCTTGATGCTTTCACTGACTACTCACTCTTCTCTCCTGTAACCAAAGCTTTATTCTCCCCAGAAAATAGTGCTTCCCCCGAGGCCTACCAAATGAGAGCTCCCACTCTGAAAACCCTGCTAGGCTAAGAAAAAGTGAGGGCAGGATGCCTGTCTTCTGGCTTCATTCTAGCACTTCCAAACCATTGATACTTTTAGTCTAATACTTTCATATAACCCCAAATATAAAAGTTATGAAAGGGATGCCACTCAGAGGCAATCAATGTTATTGGTTCCTTGCATGTTCTTTAAAAGATATTGTAGGCATGTAAAGGTAAGCTCATACACAGATATTTCCTCTCAAACTCAGGCCACTCAACTATTATTCCCTGTTTTCACTCTGTATATTGCTTCCTTTCCTGAAGTCTTGGTCATTTCCCCACATTCACTAAGGACCATGTCAACTGGGTTCCTGTATTTGTCTCCACCCCTTGTTACCATCATCCTGGATAATGTCAGTGTCTTTGGTTTGCAGCCCTTTGAACCTCTGAACTCAAATAACCCTTATTATATATCCCAACTTCTGCAACTCCCTCTTAATTTGAAATCTTAGATGCAAACTGCACTCTGTGACTATGCTCTCCATATCCTTGTGTATCTCTCTTGCTAATATCTCTTTCTTCAATCTCACTGAGCCCTCCAGACTTTACCCCTCTATATTCCCACAAGTTATCAGCCTTCTATTGATCTTAGAGGCCCCAAAATTCATCACTTCGGCTTCTCTTGTCAATACTCCCTTGCCACGTGGCTGTTCAGTGGCATTCACCCTTCAAAATCCCTTCTCTAGGTCAATCAACTCATTAACACCTAGACTCCTCCATCTGGATTTCTGCAGGACAAAAATTACAAACCCAACAAACTGTGTTACTTTCTTTCATCCATATCTTTATTCTCTTCTTGTTTGTCCCTTGCAATCTCTTTAAAACTGTTTGTCTCTGACATCTTAAAATATTTCCTTGATTCTAACCTTCTCTCTAGGTGTCAATTATTCAAATCCTTGTCCTTTTACACTCAAGCTTCTTGAAGCAGTTTATACTTGTTGCTTATTGCAATTTTGATTCACTCTTCATCCCATGGCAGCCTGGTTCTTGCTCCACCACTCTGAGGTAAAGACTCTTACTAATATTTTTAATAGCTTCTGAATTGCCAAAGTCAATGCAACTTCTAACCTTTGTTTTACGTGACGTCTTTCTTGCATTAACATTGTTGATGACTCCCTCCTTAATGCCCCTCCCCCTTGGCTTTTGTAATATTATGCTCTGGTGTTCTCCCTTTACCTCTCTATGTCTTCTCTTGAGTGCCTTCTTTTAATGTCTTCTCAAATTGTCAGCATTTCCCAGGAGTCTGTTACTCAATACTTGGCACCTGAGTAAACTCACTGACTTTGCTGGCTTCAGCAATAATTTATACATGAATGATGTCTGTCTCCATATCCCAGGCCAAGAAATCTTTGCTGAGATCAGATCGTTTTCCCAAATTTCCTCTGGCCATCTCCTATGGGACGTCCCATAAGCTCCTCAAACTCAACAGGTACAAAATATTATTATCAGTTTTTCCATAAAACCTACTCATCATCATCCTGTGTTCCCTTTCACAGAAAAATACCACTCTCTTCACCGAATTGTGTATATCCTACACCTGAATATCACAGTAAAATATTCCCAAATTAATCTCAAAATCTTTCAGGTTATAATTTCTGATCTCTTCAAAGCCATATCTTCTATTCTATGCTTCAGTTCAAGGGTTCATCATGTCTCTTCTGGATTCCTATGACAGCCTCCTAAATAAACAATCTTTCTCAATTCTTGCGCTGCTCCAGTCTATCTTCCATTGGCCTACCATATTGCACCATATTGGTCTTCAAAAACAAAATCGAAAAATACGGCACTACACTACCCATGTAACTTCCAAGCCCCACATCTTTCAGAAGTTTGCAGTCCTTTGATAAGCACATAAAACCCTCATGATCTGGGTCCTGTATTCCTCTCCAACATCATTTCCAGCCAGTGGCTCATGGTTTTCCAGGCTTTCAGAATTACTTTATGCTTTGTCAGCGCTCTTAAATTTGCACAGGCTATTCCCTTTGCATGGAAAGTTCTCCCAACTCTTTCCCATTTATTTAATTCCACTTCATCATTTAGAACACAAATGAAACCACATCCTTTGAGAAATATCTTTAGGTCTGATGTAGATGCTCCCTTCTCTGTGTCTCCACAGTATACAGAGACTTTCACAGTATACTTTTTCATCAACTTTCATGATTACACAGCAGTCAGTATAGGGCCTGGTAAATACTGGGCTCTCAATAAAGAATGTATGAGCTCCTAGGGCATGTTGTGACACATTCTCAAATTCTTAATGAAGATTATTAGCTAGAAATTTAATTACTATGTTCAAATACCATATTTTCAGGTGGTGAACTCACCTCTTTTTAAAACCATCTTTATTCATATAGGTGGCTTAAAGTGAAATGTTAGCTTAAGGGTTACTATTATTTCTATTTTTATACATTTCTAAGTGTGTGACAACTAAAGGCTCGATAAAACCACTTCCTTGGCAGCAAGAGAGAAGTTACTATTTAGTTTTACACCAAGGCTGGATTTTTTTTTTTTTTTTGGAAAGTGGTTGAGGTATCACCCTTAACATGAATGCTAAAAAGTCCTGGGTTCAGGTGACTTATTTATTTTAAGTCTGTGTGAAAATAATATTTTCTCTATATTTTTGTCCTGTGATATGTTAGAGCTACTCCTTCAGGGGCTTTTAATATTAAAATTCAAGATATTGCAACGATTTTCATTCATTCAACTCTGCTAACAGAGTTCTTGTCTTTCAAAATTTTATTCACTACTCACATTTGGCTTAATTTAGGGATGAAAAATACAGATTCTAGTAGCAATAAAATACCCAGACAACGAAAACAAAATAAAATCAGTGGTTTTTATAATAACATTAATTCTGGACCTGGAGAATGCTAAAATTTTCATGTGTAAACAAAGATCATCTTAGAAGACAGAAAATACTCATATTTAAAAATAAAGACTTAGAAATTTAAAAGAATAGTTTCCCTGACATAGATCTCCATGCCTAATCAACTTGAAATACATAGAGATGTCTGTGCTAATTATACACACTATCCATTTAAGAGGGGGGTTATTTACCCGGCAAAGGTCCCTCAGTAACTTTAATAACTTGTGTAATGTACAAGTATAGGGCCCTCGTCAGGGCGGATTTAGTGGAGTATTTTAGACATTCTTTCTATGGAAATGACGGTATTACATTATATATACATCCTCTTGGAGTTGAGAGAACATATAAATGAGCAAAAAATTTTCTCTAAATATCAATAATTGATGAAAGGTGGCTCTTACAGTATATCACACATAATAGGGAGTAAATCAGTTCTAATAAAAAGCTGCCCTGACTTCTTTGTTATCACCAAATCTAGAAATGTAACTGCTTTACCTGAAATTTTGAAGGAGAAAGTTCTTCTGTGAAATATAGCAAGTGATGAAAAACTATGAGGCAATGGTTAAAATACTTCAAAGGTGCCAATAAGAGTGCTACAGCCTAGGAATCAATCGTGCATCCGTCCAGTGCACTGATAAGACAGAAATCAGATTACCAAATCATTTTCCAAGTACTTTAATATAAGACGTTGACAAACTTGAGGGAGTTTAGAGAAAAGCTGATTGATTGAGAAGCTGGGAAAATGACTTTCGAGACAAGATTATAAAAACTAAATATATTGTTCATTGACTAAGGAATTAAGTACTTGATGTACAGTACATATAACATTTTTCAGAGAGTGACTTAGGGGGATATGACACAAATTTCCAAGAACTCAAAATACATCGCCATGAAGGGAAAGAATTGTTTATGATGCTACCTGGGGGTATAACTAGAAGTCAGGGCATGAAATTGAATAAGAGAATATGTAGGCTCTGTATCTACAAAGTTTTCCCAATAGTGATATCTATTAAATTGTGGAATGACCTCACAATGGAAGCAGTGGAAAAGCCATCCTGTAAGTCATTTCACACAAGAGTGGACAAAGTAGTCAAAGATATACCTCTGGAAAGAAATCTACCCCATTGCTGTGACAGAGAGTATAATGAAGGACTCACTTGAGCTTTCCACTTCTGCTTTTAGGAGAGTCATGTGTTTTAACTGAGGATCTGTCTTCCACTGTGAATATGATCGTGTCATAACTTTGATTTTATGTTTATTATTTCAATCATGTTTTGCTTTTCATTTTTCTAAAAGTCATTTAGTTTTTTTATCTTTCTGTTTGACTGGAATATATTTTATGAAAATCACATGTGTAGTTAATATTCTGGGCTTGCTATAGGTAATGGCTCTAAGAAAAAGCAATAAAAGCAGTTAGTATTTTAATGCATTTTACAATGTAGTTTGAAATGTATACATCCAATCCTAAACTATCAGCCCTTGAAAGCTGATGAGTGAACAGAAACTTTCATATTTATTGCTATAAATATCATATTAGAAGTCTTCTCCTTTAACCAGTCATAAATATGTAATTTCTCCATATTTTATTGAAAACCACTTTTTTGCTTATGGGCATTTATTAATACTAAATTTTCTCTTACATGATAATTTACGAGAAATGGATTAACAGCAATGTGTATATAGAGAATAACTATTTGAGATTTTCTGTACATGGAAAATAGCTACTAATTATTTACTCTAATCTTGTCTATGCAGTATATATACTTACATCTCATAAAATAAAACACTTAGCAAATTTATTATAGATTTCAAACAATTGCCAGAAAACAAGAACCTAGGACATTATGTTGTTTATTCCATCTCATGTATAAGATCCATTTGAACCTAATAAGGAGTTCTCCCACTGTAAAGCTGTTTCTTATTTCACAATTATTATATCAGCGAAGAACACTTTAGTTGTAATATTAACCACATCCTCAAGTACTTTGTTAATTATGTCAATTTCAAATTGTCCACTTTGGGAATACTCACCACATGATTACATAGCATAAAGCATCCTTACAGTGAATCCTGAGGGAGGATTTTAGGAGAAAATGGTGAATGGAGGTTTTGATTTGTGCAAATTTCCCTTAACTTTCTCTTACATTACATAAGCCTGACCCTTCCCTCCTTATTGTATAAGTCCTAATAGGTCCTATTGTTCCCAATTCTCTTCAAACCCCTGTCTCTTAAAACGTTCCAGAAAATCACCAGGGTAACTCTGAACGGTAAAATGTGTACAAATGGCTTAGAGGAGGTTTTCTCAAACTCAGCACTATTTACACTTCTGGCTGGATAATTATTTGCTAGAGTTGGGGATGGGTGGCCTGTGCATTGTAGAATATTGCCTAGCATTCCTGGCCTCCGCCCACCAGATGCCAGTAGCACATCTATCCTTACCCCCACATTGTGACAACCAAAACTGTTTCCAGATACTGCCCAATATCTTGGGGGTTGAGGGATATGCAAAACCACCCCTGGCTGAGAACCACTGCTAGAGCAAGGTGGCACAGGGTAAGAAGAGCCACCTGTCTCATTCTCCTTTTTATTCTTCCTCTTTTTCATCTCCAGCACTCTATGGAGAAGTGGAAAGTTGGGCTAGTGTTGGTTGCTGCAAACATTAGCCAGTCACTATCCTGGCTTCATGACATTACAGAGTAAGATTTTGAAGCTCAGTTTTGTGAGCTTCAACAAGAAACATGGAGAGGCTGATGCATAGCCTCCCCTAGATGAGACACACTATTCCCCCTATTGAGAATATATTAATGATAGGTTCACACTTACTTCTCTGAGCTAATGATGGGAGGTGCAAATGTCCATACTGCTAATACAAATAAGAAAAACATTTATCTAGAATTTCACTTTCTAGCAGCACAAACGTGAGTAGAACTCATTTTATAGGCTATAATGTTCTCAACTGCAACATGGGGATATTGTATGGAGAATTCTATAGGTTACTTCCAGTTTTTGTCTGTCTAGTTTCAATGAACTGGCCAATAGCATAAGAAACTTCTCTGAAAGACCAGTAACAATAATTCATTCATTTCACCAATACATATACTGTGAGTGTCAACTATGTGCAAGGAACTTCACCAGGGTCTAAGAATACAGAAATGAGTAATACAGGAACCTTGCCCTTGTGGAATTTTAGGGGTAGACTAACACGTAAACAAGTGAGTGTCAAAAGATGCACAGTGTAAGAAGGCATTAATGATGTAATGAAGAAGAAAGTCGTCACTTTTAATTGAAGGAATAGAAGAAGCCCCCAGTTAAGAGGTAATGCTTGGAGTTTGGAAGGATCAGAAGTAGTTGATAATCCTGCACACCCCTATGATGTGCCAGCCTTTGTGCTAGGATATGTTATTTCCAATCCTGATAAGGTCTTTGCAATTCATTCTTTATTGTAGTTTAACTATGAGAAAACTCAGGCTTGGATAGCTGAAGGGCCTTGCTGATGGCTCTACACTGAGTAAGCAGCAGAGGATGGATTTAAATTCCAGAACCATCATGGAGACTCCTCTAAGCAAAGGAAGTAACATTAATTTGCAGAGCCTATGAACATGCCCCACATAATATTAGAAACATGTTATGCTCAGGGTGTCTGGAGACAGAGTAAAACATGGGCTGGGGTAAGAGAGACAGCTAAAGAGCAGAGAGGAACAAACCACAAAGTATCCTGGTGCGATGCTAGTTTTGGGGTTTTATCATAGGGGAGAGGGAGTTACTGAAGGGTTTTAAGGAGGCAGCAGTTTGGATGGAGCCTTAGAAATACCTCTTAGGCTGCTGTGGGTAAGAGGAGCTGAATTACAATCCTGCAGGCAGAGAGACAAAGGAGAAGAAGATTCTTGGTTGTTATATAGAAAAGAAATTATGGTGGTCATATCCAGACCAAGAGAAGAAGAAAAAGAAAAAAGGGCTCATAGGGGAAGATATTAAGGAGTTAGAGAGGTATTGGGGGAAATTCACCTCTGATATTCAACATGGGTTCTTTTCTATTTCCCTAAGTGTCGGCTGGTCTGAGAAATAAAGGGAAAGAGTACAAAAGAAAAATTTTAAAGCTGGGTGTCCGGGGGAGACATCACATGTTGGCCGGTTCCGTGATGCCCCCTGAGCCGTAAAACCAGCAAGCTTTTATTAGCGATTTTTAAAAGGTGAGGGAGTGTACAAATAGGGTGTGGGTCACAGAGATCACGTTTCACAAGGTAATAAAATATCACAAAGCAAATGGAGGCAGGGCGAGATCACAGGACCACAGGATGGGGCAAAATTAAAATTGCTAATGAAGTTTTGGGCACACATTGTCATTGATAACATCTTATCAGGAGACAGGGTTTGAGAGCAGACAACCGATCTGACCAAAATTTATTAGGCGGGAATTTCCTCATCCTAATAAGCCTGGGAGCGCTACAGGAGACTGGGGCTTATTTCATCCCTTTGTCTATGACTGTAAAAGACAGCCGTCCCCAAAGCGGCCATTTTAGAGGCTTCACCTCAGGGATGCATTCTCTTTCTCAGGGATGTTCCTTGCTGAGAAAAAGAATTCAGTGATATTTCTCCTATCTGCTTTTGAAAGAAGAGAAATATGGCTCTGTTCCGCCTGGCTCACTGGTAGTCAGAATTTAAAGTTATCTCCCTTGTTCCCTGAACATTGCTATCATCCTGTTCTTTTCTCAAGGTGCCCAGATTTCATATTGTTCAAACACACATGCTCTACAAACAATTTGTGCAGTTAACGCAATCGTCACAGGGTCCTGAGGCAACATACATCCTCCTCAGCTTACGAAGATGATGGGATTAAGAGATTAAAGACAGGCATAGAAAATCACAGGGGTATTGACTGGGGAAATGGTAAGTGTCCATGAATTCTTCACAATTTATGTTCAGAGACTGCAGTAAAGACAGGTGTAAGAAATTATAAAAGTATTAATTTGGGGAACTAATAAATGTCCATGAAAGCTTCACAATTTATGTTCTGCCATGGCTTTAGCCGGTCCCTCCATTCAGGGTCCCTGACTTCCCGCAACAGAGAGGCAAGAAAGGAATTGCTCATTAATGAAGAAAAAAAATCTCAGTACTTTTTCCAATGGGAAGAGAAGAGACAATGCCTATACCTTCATCCCTAAGTTTTCTTCTATTGCCCAAACTTCATCAAGATGGGATGGGGACTAACACTGGTGGAACATCAAACTCCTGTCAAACAGCTCTCCCTTCTCCCCATGTGCAGTCACCTCCTATGAAGCAATTTCTGTCCAACCCTAAGAGCTACTGTATAGCACCTTCCTGTACTTCAGTCATAGCCCTTGTCCCATCCTTAGCTGTTCATACTTTTATTTATTTATATTAAATTATATTTTAAGTTCTGGGATACATGTGCAGAATGTGCAGGTTTGTTTCATAGGTGTACATGTGCCATGGTGGTTTGCTGTACCCATCAACCTGTCATCTAGGTTTTAAGCCCTGCATGCATTAGGTATTTGTCCTACTGCTCTCCCACCCTTGCCCTCCACCTCCTGACAGGCCCTGGTGTGTGATGTTCCCTTCCCTATGTCCATGTGTTCTCACTGTTCTCCCACTTATGAATGAGAACTCCCACTTATGAGTGAGAATATGTGGTGTTTGGTTTTCTACTCCTGTGTTAGTTAGATGAGAATGATGGTTTCCAGCTTCATCCATATGGCTGCAAAGGACATGAATGCATTAATTTTTATGGCTGCATAGTACTCCATGGTGTATACTTGCCACATTTTCTTTATCCAGTCTATCACTGATGGGCATTTGGGTTAGTTCCATGTCCTTGCTATTATCAATAGTGCTGAATTACACATACATGTGCATGTGTCTTTTTAGTAAAATGATTTATAATTCTTTGGGTATATACTCAGTAATGGGATTACTAGGTCAAATAGTATTCCTGGTTCTAGATCCTTGAGGAATCGCCACATTGTCTTCCACAATGGTTGAACTAATTTACACTCCCACCAACAGTGGAAAAGCGTTCTTATTTCTCCACATCCTCTCCAGCATTTGTTGTTTCCTGACTTTTTAGTGATCACCATTCTAACTAGCATGAGATGGTATGTCATGGTGGTTTTGCTTTACATTTCTCTAACGATCAATGATGATGAGTTCTTTTTCATATGTTTGTTGGCTGCATAAATGTCTTCTTTTGAGAATTGTATGTTCATATCCTTTGCCCACTTTTTGATGGGGTTGTTTTTTTCCTTGTAAATTTGTTTAAGTTCCTTGTAGATTCTGGATATTAGAACTTTGTTAGATGGATAAATTGCAAAAATTTTCTCCCATTCTGTAGGTTGTCTATTCACTCAGATGATAGTTTCCTTTTCTGTGCAGAAGTTCTGTAGTTTAATTATATCCCATTTGTCAATTTTGGCTTTTCTTCCAATTGCTTTTGGTGTTTTAGTCATGAAGTATTTGCCCATGCCCATGTCCTGAATGGTATTGCCTAGGTTTTCCTCTAGGGTTTTTATGGTTTTAGGTTTATGTTTAAGTCTTTAATCCATCTTGAGTTAATTTTTGTATAAGGTATATGGAAGAGGTCCAGTTTCTTTTTTCTGCATGTGGCCAGCCAGTTTCCCCAACACCATTTATTAAATAGGGAATCCTTTCCCCATTGCTTGTTTTTGTCAGGTTTGTCGAAGAACAGATTGTTGTAGAGGTGTGGTGTTTTTTCTGGGGCCTCTGTTCTGTTCCGTTGGTCTATATATCTGTTTTACTACCAGTATCATGCTGTTTTGGTTACTGCAGCCTTGTAGTATAGTTTGAAGCCAGATAGCGTGATGCCTCCAGCTTTGTTCTTTTTGCTTAGGATTGTCTTGGCTATATGGGCTCTTTTTTGGTTCCATATGAAATTTAAAGTAGTTTTTTCTAGTTCTGTGAAGAAAGCCAATGATAGCTTGGTGGGAATAGCATTGAAGTTATAAATTGCTTTGGGCATTATGGCCATTTTCACGATATTGATTCTTCCTATCCATGAGGATGGAATGTTTTTCCATCTGTTTGTATCTTCTCTTATTTCCTTAAGCAGTAGTTTGTAGTTGTCCTGGAAGAGGTCCTTCATGTCCCATTGTTAAGTTGTTATTGTCAATAGTGGCTATTGTCAATAGTAAGTTGTATTCCTAGGTATTTTATTCTCTTTGTAGTGATTGCACAGTGTTTTGTAGCAATTGTGAATGGGAGTTCACTCATGATTTGGCTGTTTTTCTATTATTGGTGTATAGGAATGCTTGTGATTTTTGCACTTTGATTTTGTATACTGAGACTTTGCTGAAGTTGCTTATCAGCTTAAGGAGTTTTTGGGCTGAGACAATGGGGTTTTCTAAATATACAATCATGTCATCTGCAAACAGAGACAATTTGATTTCCTCTCTTCCTATCTGAATACCCTTTATTTCCTTCTCTTGCCTGACTGCCCTGGCCAGAACTTCCAATAGTGTGTTGAATAGCAGTGGTAAGACAGGGCTTCCTTGTCTTGTGCCGGTTTTCAAATGGAATGCTTCCAGCTTTTGCCAATTCAGTATGATGTTGGCTATGGGTTTGTCATAAATAGCTCTTAGTATTTTGAGATATGTTCCATCGATACATAGTTTATTGAGAGTTTTTAGCATGAAAGGCTGTTGAATTTTATCAAAGGCCTTTTCTGCATCTATTGATATAATCATGTGGGTTTTTGTCATTGATTCTGCTTATGTCATGGATTATATTTATTGATTTGAGTAAGTTGAACTAGCCTTGCATCTCAGGGATGAAGCCAGGAGCTGTATTTTTGAAAAGATTAACAAAATAAATAGACCACTAGTCAGACTAATAAAGAAGAAAAGCGAGAAGAATCAAATAAACAGAATTAAAAAATGATAAAGGGGGTATCACCACTGATCCCACAGAAATACAAACTACCATCAGAGAATACTATAAACACCTCTACACAAATAATCTAGAAAATCTAGAAGAAATTGATAAATTCCTGGACACATATATCCTCCCAAGACTAAACCAGGAAGAAGTTGAATCCCTGAATAGACCAATAATAAGTTCCGAAGTTGAGGCAGTAATTATTAGCCTACCAATCAAAAAAAATCCCAGGACGAGATGGATTCACAGCCAAATTCTACCAGAGGTACAAAGAGGAGCTGGTACCATTCCTTCTGAAACTATCCCAAACAATTGAAAAAGAGGGACTCCTCCCTAATTCATTTTATGAGACCAGCATCATCCTCATACCAAAACTTGGCAGAGACACAACAACAAAAGAAAATTTCAGGCCAATATCCCTGATAAACATGGATGCAAAAATCCTCAATAAAATACTGGCAAACCAAATCCAGCAACACATCCAAAAGCTTATCCACCATGATCGACTGTTCATGCATTTAATATTGTTTTAACTCTTCTTTAAAACCTGAGCTAGGTTCCTTGAATTCCCCCAGTACCACGCATACAACAGGTCCCCGTAATTATTTGTTGAATCAGCCACTCTAAATCCCTCTTGACAGTGATAATATATGAGTATAAAAAGATAGATCAAGTAATGCACATGTTTTTTGTTTTATTTTGATTATATTTTGATTAAAATATACCATGTGTATCTAGGATAACCGTTTTTCACCCATAAAAGGAGTGAGGATAGGGGACACTTGCCACTTATTATGTATTTTGAGGGTTATGGTATCTATTATGTACAGAGATGCTTTTCCTTTAGAAATATGGTTGCTAAGGCCAGTAGTCCAAATGATAAGATGAGGCTGTTGTCATCCAAACTGAAATGTGGTGAGGAACCAGTGAAGCAGATATTATAGAATGGTTAGAAAAGGGTTAAAGAAGGCGATACTGTGTAATAAGTGCTCAGAAAACAAACTTGCACAGCCACACAGTACAGGAGATATTAGGATATGAGATTGCTGCAGCTTCACCATCCGGCTCCATCATCATAAAGAGTGTCATTGCCATTGCTAACAGCTGGGAAAACAGAAACCAGTAGGGTTGTTGTTGGGTGTTTTTCTGGGTCAACAAACGTTTTTCAATAGCAAATTGAAGGGATTTACTCTTAATTGATAATAAGAGCAATGATATCTTCAGAATGAAATCCAGTTTACTGAGGGAAGAAAATGAACGATCGATAGGGATGGTGTTTTTAGGGTTGCAGGGCTGTTTTCTATTTTTATGAACATTTCAAAACATGAATACTGTCTTTCAAAATGGCCAACTGGGTCCTCTCTCTCTCCTAATGTTCCCACACAGAAAATTAACTAATGAAACATGTAAGCTAAAAGGCTGTTTGTTTGAAGGGTATTAAGAAAACAAATTGGCCGGGCGCGGTGGCTCAAGCCTGTAATCCCAGCACTTTGGGAGGCCGAGACGGGCGGATCACGAGGTCAGGAGATCGAGACCATCCTGGTTAATATGGTGAAACCCCGTCTCTACTAAAAGAGTACAAAAAAAACTAGCCGGGCAAGGTGAGCCTGTAGTCCCAGCTACTTGGGCTGAGGCAGGGAGAATGCGTGAACCGGGAGGCTTGTAGTGAGAGCTGAGATCCCAGCCACTGCCTCCAGCCTGAAGTGATAAATGAAACTCCGTCTCAAAAAAAAAAAAAAGAAAACAAATTAATTAAGATGTCTCTTTTTATGGGACTTAAATATGTTTATATTGATATGCAAGTGTGAATTGAATGAGAGAAACCTTTGACCTGCGAGTTTTTTTTGGTTTTTGTTTTTTTTTAATGGAATTAAGACACTCCCAGTAGTTTGTTACAATACCTCAAGACCACGTGGGTCACTTACATTTTAGAAAGTGCTTTCCCATATCTGATCTCATTTAATCCTATGGCATGCTTGTAACATACAAAGTGTTTTAGAAATGTTCGTAGATTTGGCAAAAGATAGCTGAACTGAAAAATTAATTCTTGTAGAAACATATATTGAGTAACTGTCTTGTGCCCCTGTACTAAGTGACGTCATTGTCTTTGAAGTGTTTCCAGTCCAGTGAAAAAACATAAACTCTGTAAAACAGGTACAGTGAGCTCAGTGCTATCAAAGTGGTAAAATGAGTAGCAAACGTGAACCTGGGGGTGGGACTGTCAGAGAAAGGGATGAATTCTGGGGCTCTGCTTCATACATTAAGGATTCATATTAAGAGAAATAATTCTTAACAAGGCAGCACATAGGAATCAGCTCAGGAGTTTTATAAATGGAGCTTTGCAGATGCTTTCCCCATGAGATACTGATTCAGTGAGTCAGGCATCAGTTCTGGACATCTATGTTTAAAAGAAAATTCTAATGCAAACCATTGGTCATTTTCCTGGAATTGTGGTACGTACTTTCTGCAGTCTAAATTATACTCTATAGTTAAAGCCTGAAGTCTTTGGCCAACTTTCTTTTTTCCCTTTGGCTTTAGGTTTTATTGCTTTTAAATGCAAATACTTTGGGAAGGATAAGGCTTTAAACTGTTACCAGTAGATAACTCATTTCGTTCCCTCTACTTAGATTAAACGATTCCTCACTCCTTCGGGTCAGCTTTCTTCCTCTGTGAATCATTTCCAGACCACCTTCTCTTTTTTTTCTCTATTCTTCCATCCTGCAAACCCTCAGATGTATTTTGGTTATCACTGATCTTACCACGACTGACTCACACAACTGTCTGGCAGGGAGGTTTCATATTTTATTTGCATCCCTAGGTCCTTGCTTGGTACCTGCCATGGAGATTGAGAGCCACTAAAATGTTTGTAGAAAGAATGAGTTATGTAATTCATTAGAAAATTAGCTTCCAGCCTGGTCTACAAGAAAGATTTGCTAGTTGTTGTGATTTGTGAGGAAATAACTTTTGGGCATTTGGTAAGGATGGAACACAGAGATGGGGTGAGTCAGGTTTGTAGATAATTCTAAGAGAAAACAGGCCACAAAATGTAAGATCTGCTTTGCCATTCTGCCTATAGCTGGCTGAGAAATATTCTATTTTTATATTGAAAATAGCATATATACATTTTTTGTTACACAAGGGATGCTCTTACAAAAGGTTCAGAAGAAAATGGAATCATTTGCAATTGTTTATTCTAACTAATTGTAACATTAAATCAAAATTAGGCACTGGCCTGCAATCTTAAATTACAGCTCTGCCTTTATAACACTGATTTTCCTTCATAAATGCTTTCGTAGTTAAGACTTTGTGTGTGTGTGTGTGTGTGTGTATGTGTGTGTGTGTGTGTATATATATGTGTGTCTATATATATACACACACACACACACACAGATATACACTAATTAAAACCCACCTCCCTATCTAGGTTATCTCCTATAGCTAAATAATTTTGTATTAGTTATTCATATTTCTTTTTATCTGTTATAGAGATAGTATAGAGATTAAAATACTAGGGGTTTTATTGCCTTTTTCTTTAAAAAATCTGTTTTTAGCATTTCAGGAAAAAAGAGAATGCCAGAAAATCGTATGGTGTGCTTCTGGCCTTGAATTGCAATGCATTTTAGACACCTGGCTTGTGTTAGAGCCAAAGGAATACATTAAGGCTATGTGCACAGTGTTTTGTGGAATTCTATGAGAAATGAATGCCTTTCTGTAGCAGTGACATCAAGAAACTTCAAGTCCAAATTTACTATTAAGGTTGGAATTTTAATGTCAAAGGTATATTTCAGCTATTTTCATGAATAATTAAGAGGGGACTGACCAAGAAAGGTACATCTAATGTGTCATTGCTGAATACAGCTAGGTACAATTTTTTGCTTCTTGTCCTGCCAACACTGCCAGGGTTGTGGGCATTGAACTGGGAAGTGGAATCTCACTGCACTAAGTATTCTCTTACTTTATGGGGTTCTCTAGTGTTTTTCTTGTGCCTCTTAAAAGACCTTGAATACTGTTGTGGACTGAATATTTGTGTCCCCCCAGAATTCATACTTTGAAATTTAAATGCCCAATATGATAGTGTGTGGAGGTAGGGCCTTAGGGATGTAGGAATGGGAATAGCAACCTTATAAAAGAGACCCCAGAGAGCTTTCACCCTCTTTCCATCATATGTCATGTGAAGCTACTGAAGAATTTGGAATCTACAACCCACAAGAGAGCCCTCACCAAAACCCGACCGTGCTGGCAACTTGATCTCAGTCTCTCAAGTTCCAGTACCATGAGAAATAAATTTCTGTTGCTTATAAGCCACGAAGTCTAAGGTACTTTGTTATAACAGCCTGAAATGACGAAGGAAAATGCCTATTTGGATTCTAACCCTCTGCTATGTTTTGAATGACTGTCCTCTCCAAAACTCACGTTGGAACGTAATCCCCAATATAACAATATTGAGAGGTGGGGCCTATAAGAAGTGATTAATCCACTTACTGGTTAATGGATTACTGGGTTAATGGATTAATGTGTTAGCATGGGAGTGGGTTAGTTATCATAGAAGTGTGTCTGTTACAAACAAGTCAGGTTGGCTCTTTCTTGTGAACTCCATTACCGTGTAATTCTCTATGCTATCTTGGGACTCTGCAGAGAATCCATACCAGCAAGAAGGCCTAGAAGGCCCTCACCATATTCAGCCCCTAGACCTTGGAGTTTCCTAGCCTCCAAAACTGTAAGAAATAAATTTCTCTTTTAAAAAAATTACCCAGTCTCAAGTATTCATTTATAGCAATAGAAAAGGGACTAAGACACCCTCCAAAGACATTTAATGGTAATGGTAATAATAACAGCTCTATCTGTTGTACACAGACTGTGTACCAAACCCGTATATTTTAAAGATAATCTTCAAGCAGCTTTATAATGCAGATGAATCCTTCCCATTTTACAAATGATGAAACAGCAGCTTGGACAGTTTAATTGACATCCCCAGATCTTATAGATAATACACAGATTTGAATTTGAGTGTTTCTGATTCACATACCCTCTACTCTTTACATAAAACCTAAAAAAAAAAAATCAAATGAATGGTTTTGGAGTGTTTTAAAAACCTGGAATGCTCTTGAGGCCTCAGTTAAGATCTGCTAGAATGACAGACTATTGGGATTCCAGAGACTTGTGACAATTATTAAGAAGCCCTAAGTCTTTTAAGGCTGCTGTTGCTGTCCATGAGGAAGGCCAGCTCAGCAGTCTCATCAACAGAGGACCCAAATCTTGTCTGCTATGGTGTTACAATTACGCAGTCTGATGTAAGGTCAGGCTAGTATTGGTGCAACTATATGCCTCTTACAGGTTAAAATGTTGCAGAGACTGACTTCAGAATCAGAATACCTGGTTATATGCTTCATTTCTATTCCACAGTTTCCCTGACATTTGACCCTTATAATGCCCCTCCAACCTTGATCCTTGCTCTGAACCCAATCCTCACCCCCATTATTCCAATGCCCAGTAAGCCCTGGAGCAAAGCAGCTAAGGGCCCTTGGTACACTGGTATGATTGCAACATCCGAATGGGAGACAGCAAGTCTTTCAGATTCCTATAAACATAAATGATGGTCTCTTTATATACTGTCACTTAATATGTCATTGGGGATAGATTTTTTTGCTTTTACTCCAAAATGTCAAACACATCTTAGGTATTCAATGAATGCTTGTTGGTTCAGCTCAGTTAAATATTTTGAGGCCTGCTGAGCAAAATGCACAGTAACAGATGCTGCAGGTGTGAGCCATTCCCTACCTTCAAGGAGCTTTTGCTTTAGTAGAGATAGTGAGGCATGCATGTGGGTTTTTATGGATTAAAAAGACTGGAAAGAAATGTACTGTGAAAAGCAGCACAAGACAAGGATGCCCTCTCTCAGCACTCTATTCAATATAGTATTGAAGTTCTGGCCAGGGCAATCCGGCAGGAGAAAGAAATAAAGGACATCCGAATAGGAAGAGAGAAAGTCAGAATATCCCTGTTTGTAGATAACATGATCCTGTATCTAGAAAACCCCATCATCTCAGCCCAAAAGCTTTTTACACTGATAAACACCTTCAAGAAAGTCTCAGCACACAAAATCAATGTGCAAAAATCACTAGCATTCTTATACACCAAACACGCAAGCTGAGAGCCCAATCAGGAACAAACTCCCATTCACAATTGCCACAAAAAGAATAAAACATACTTAGCAACACAGCTGAGTGGGGAGGTGAAAGATCCCTGCAAGAAGAACTACAAACACTGCTCGAAGAAATTAGAGATGACACCAACAAACGGAAAAACATTCCATGCTCATGGATAGAGAGAAGCAGTATCATGAAAATGGCCATACTGCCCAAAGAAATTTATAGATTCAATGCTATTCTCATTAAACTACCACTGACATTCTTCACGTAATTAGAAAAAAACTATTTTAAAATTCACATGGAATCAAAAAGACCCCAAATAGCCAAGGCAATCCTAAACAAAAATGACAAAGTTAGAGGCATCACGCAACCTGACTTCAAACTATACTTACAGGGTTACAGTAACCAAAACAGAGTGTCACTGGTACAAACAGACACATAGACCAATGGAACAGAATACAGAACTGCAAAATAAGACCACTCACCTACAATGATCTGATCTTTGACAAACCTGACAAAAATAGGCAATGGGGAAAAGATTCTTTATTCAGTAAATGGTGCTGGGAGAACTGGCTAGCCATATGCAGAAGATTGAAACTGGACCTCTTTCTTACACCATATACAAAAATTAACTCACGATGGATTAATGACTAAAATGTAAAACTTAAAACTAAAAAAATCCTGAAAGACAACTTAGGCAATACCATTCAGGACATGGGCATGGGCAAAGATTTCATGATAAATATGCCAAAAACATTTGCAACAAAAGCAAACGTTGGCAAATGGGATCTAATGAAACTAAAGAGCTTCTGCACAGCAAAAAAAAAAAAAAAAAAAAAAAAAAAAAACTATCAACAGAGTAAACAGACAACCTACAGAATGGGAGAAAATTTTTGCAAACTATGCATCTGACAAAGGTCTAATATCCAGAATCTATAAGGAACTTAGACAAATTTACAAGAAAAAAATAACCCCATAAAAAAATGGGCAAAGGACGTGAACAGATACTTTTCAAAAGAAGACATACATGTGGTCAACAATCATATGAAAAAAACCGATCATTAGAGAAATGCAAATCAAAACCACAATGAGATACCATCTTACACCAGTCAGAATGGTTATTAGTAAAAAGTCAAAAAATAACAGATGCTGGCAAGGTCGTGGAGAAAAACGAATGCTTATATACTCTCAGTGGAAGTGTAAATTAGTTCAGCCATTGAGGAGCCACTGACTCCTCAATGGCCTAAAGACAGAAATATTAATCCCATTCAACTCAGCAATCCATTATTGGGTATATACCCAAAGGAATATAAATCATTCTATTATAAAGACATATGCATGCAAATGTTTATTGCAGCACTATTTACAATAACAAAGACATGGAA
Source organism: Papio anubis (assembly GCF_008728515.1). Classification (NCBI taxonomy): domain Eukaryota; kingdom Metazoa; phylum Chordata; class Mammalia; order Primates; family Cercopithecidae; genus Papio; species Papio anubis. The sequence goes on along the minus strand of NC_044987.1, from coordinate 30,276,851 downwards.
TCAAGACATGTGGTCATCAATGTTAGATTGGATAAACAAAATGTGGTACATATACACCATGGAATATGATGCAGCATAAAAAAGAATGACACCACATCCTTTGCAGGGACATGGATGGACCTGGAGGCCATTATTCTCAGCAAACTAATGCAGGATCAGAAAACCAAATACAGCATGTTCTCACTTATAAGTGGGAGCTAAATGATGAGAATACATGGACACACAGAGGGGGACAAGACACACTGGGGCCTTTTAGAGGGTGGAGTGGTGGAGAAGGGAGAGGATAAGGAAAAACAACTAATGGGTACTAGGCTTAATACCTGGGTGATGAAATAATCTGTACAACAAACCGCCATGACACAATTTTACCTATGTAACAAACCTGCACATGTACCCCTGAACTTAAACGTTAAAAAAAAGAAATGTGCCAAAATATTCATAGTAGTTGTGTTTAAGTGATGGGACCTATGGGTGTTTTATTGTTTATATTTCTACATAAATCAAATATATGTTGTATATGTGTACTTTATTCCTTGAATAGCCATAATGATGATTTACAAAAACAGTAATCTGAGTACTTGATGGAGAGGAAGTTTATGTAGCCGAGGTGCTAAAAACTAATTAAATATATTAAATAATTGTATTTAATATATTTATATTTATTTAATATATATTAATACACACACATATTTTTTGACTTATCACCAAGGCTGAAGTCCAGTGGTGAAATCATAGCTCACTGTAACCTCAAACTTGGGCTCAAGTGATGATCCTCTTACCTCAACTGCTCAAGCAGCTGGGACCACAGGCGTGCACCACCATGCATAAATAATTTTTAAGTTCTTTTAAAGAAATGGGGGTCTTGCTATGTATGACTAGTTGGTCTTGAACTCCTGGCCTCAAGTAATCCTCCTGCATCAGCCTCCCAAAGTGCTGGGATTACAGGTGTGAGCTACTGTGCCTGCCCAAGGGCTAGTGGTATTTTTTGACATGAATATGTCTTTGACAGGCAGAAGAGGGCTTGCATTCTTAAGGAAATATACATGAGAAATGTAATTGCCAGGAATGAGAGATGAGGAATCCTGAGGTGACTAGGTTATCAGGGAATCGTTCTGTTTGTCTGGACCAAAGAGTATGTGTGAGGAAAAGGGAGAATTGCAACTAGAATGTTAGGCTGTGGTAAGAACACGGAAGACTCTCAGTATCAGAGTGAAGTATCTGGACATTTTTCCAGAGAAAACTGGGAGTCAGTCACAATTTTTCAGCTGGAAAAATATGATCACAGCTCTACTTTAGCAGGTAACCAGGTGCAGCACAGATTGGAGATGGGAGAGACAGGAGGGAGGGAGACCAATCAGGAAGTGATTAGCCGGGCCCAGCCAAGAAGCAATGATTACTTGATTATTTATTCATGTAGCTCTCTTTTGCAGAGGTGGCTCCACGACTTCTCAATCTTTTTGATATTTTTCCTGTCTGGCTCCCATTTTCAATTGCAAAATAAGAAAAGATTCACTTTGAATCTATAGCTCAATTTTCTCCCAGGTGAAAGGCACAATCTTGAGTGGAGGTTAGCCTTAATCTGTCACATTTCCACTGATAAAAGGAATGTTTAGGACAGTTGTTTTCAAGGCTGGATGAGTCCCGTCTCTTTGATTGATTTCTAATTTCTTCATTCACCTAGGAGAGGAGACTGGGGTCTCTAAAGCTCATGGGATTTTTAACTTCCCAGTTAGAATGGCTGAATCTTACAGCAAATAGAGCAGGTCAGCTAGGTCTTCTTAGAGCCAGAGTGAGTACAAGAGTAAAATAGAGTTCCCAAGGACTGTTACCAAAGATAACTGATTGAAAAACTTAAAACATAAAACTCACTGTGGGCTCCCACCCTTTATGGGCACACAGCCCCTTGCTCTTTTGTAGCAGGGAACTCTTCTTTCCATATTACTTGCCCCGGCCCACGATATGGAGACATCAACAAATATTTTTCCCTTTCATCACTTGGAAAGCGTCTTTGCAAAGATTATAACAGAAAATTATGATGGTGAAAGAGATCTGACCTAACCGACTCCATCCTGCTTTTAACTTTACTCATTCCTGAGTGTAGGCCAAACTAACTTTGGGAGGAGCTTAGTTTTTAGTTTAACTAGGAAACAAAGACGGTAATAGCTCTTTCTCAAAACCCCCTTCCTGACTGGGGACTAAACTGTCTTTACAGGTCTAAGAAATTAGCCACAAAATTAGAAATTATGGTTTAGGAGTCATGCAGCTGGAGGCTGCAAGAGTCTCAACCTCTCAAATTGCTCCTCGGGATAACATCACTATTGTGAAATCTAAGATCAGTGCTTGAGATATTTTGCAGAACCTGTACTGGATGGATCAGCTGGCACCACTCAGATCGATAAACTGGTTCATCTAGCCTTATGGCCCCCAATCAGGAACTGATGGAGCACAAGAGAACAGCTTCAACTCCCTACAATTTCATCTCCATCCTGACCAATCAGAACTCTCCATTTTCCCCCCCCCCCCCCCCCAACCAAATTTATTCTTAAAAACTCCAATCCTTGAGTTTTTGGAGAGGCTGATTTGAGTAATAATAAAATTCTGGTCTTCCATACAGCTGACTCTGTGTGAATTAAGCTCTTTGTCTATTGCAATTCCCCTGTCTTGATAAATTGGCTCTGTCTAAGCAGCGGGCAAGGTGAACTCGTTGGCTGGTTACAACTTCTTCCATCTTCCTTCCTTTCCCACCCCATTTCTCTCTTGGGTTGCTGCTTCTCGGACCAATCACTTGGAAAGGTCGCAGCTCTCCTCCTCTTCCTGGCTAAGCGCAACGTACATCCCTGCTGGCTATCCCGCCTGATTGTGACTATTTATGACCATTTGTAACCAGACGTGTGATCTTCCAAGCAGTAGGAAGACTGTGTAAGTGTACCCATGTCTGTTTATCAACCTTGAGCGCTCCCAAGCATCCTTTAGTCTGAATTTGCATCACAGTTGTTGTACACTTACCCTGTGGCTTTTCATTCCACCCAAGTTCTCCATTCTAGTTTTACTAGAAAGACTTGAGCTTTAGTGTTTCTTGGACTCATATTAATGAAATTGCTACTTTTGAGTCCTTTTGGCTTCTTGTATCTTTTGCCTACTAGCTAAAATAAAGAAAGGCTAGTAAGTGATTAGCACCCTTACCTGCAACGCTCTGAATTAACTCATTGGGATACTCTGAAACGCCTTGCTTTTTCAGGCCTTTATGCAGGCAACGCCCTCTTCCTGGGATGCTGTTGCCTCCCTAACACAGCCCAGCAATTCTCTCCTTTGTGAGGTTAAATGCCCCTACTTCTTGTGTGCCCCAAATACTCCATGCACATTTTATCACTGCAATTCACCCTGCCTTATAATTGTGCACCTTTCTCTCCCTCAGGACTATCATCTTCTTATTATCCACAGTAAGTCTTCAGACATATTTGTTGAATTTATAAGTGAATAGGTGGAGACTTTTTTTTAATACCAAGGTTTCACTTCATCACTCTTTAAGTAACACTGCTTTGTTTTTGACATATCTTAAATATGCAAGCCATTTTCTCAAATAGCTTGAATAGCTTCTTCCTACTTTGTTTTCCTTATTTTCTTCATCTATCAAAATATTAGTACACCAAAGACCACAGATACACAGAAAAGGTTATATGCATATAAAGAGGCACATTTATCTAAAAATCACTACAGTTTTCTGGTTTTCAAGGATTAAAGTTTACTTGTTGCATGCCCATATAATTAGATACTAGATAAACAGGATACTGAACTTTCCAAGTATCACTACACAGCATCCCTCTCAAAGCTGGAAATGTGTTTACTCAGCACATCGAGGAGTCATCTGCTCATATGACCAGCGACCAGGGTTTATGAGGAAAATTACAGCAGTAAAGTATTATTTCAAACACTGCTTGTGTCAGGACTAGTCAACATGCAAAACAACAGTCTCAAAGTCAGATAACTCGCAAAGGCAGCAAGGGTGGGGTGCTTAACCACATCTGTGGGTGCACATGCACAGTATGTTATGGATGAGATTCAGGGGCCTTCCTGCAACTTTATGCACAACTTTGGATATATTTATTTTTCTGTGGAGTGGGTCCACAGCTTTCATATCTCAGGGATAGCAGCACATATGTTTGAGCTTTGTGACCACAGGCATGCTCCTAATCTCTGTGTTTTCACTGACTCATTTGTAAAGTTACCTAACCTGCGTTTATTGAGTCACTTGTAAAATAACAGGATTAGCATAAGTATTAGAACTCTAAGATGATGCAGCTTTAAGTTCTATATTTTCCCTAATCCATGCTTCATGGAGATGCATTCATGCAAGACTTAACAGCAACAGAATATTTACAACATGCCAGTCATTGTATTAAGCACTTCACATACAATGCCTTATACGTGAAATCCTCAAAGTAATCAAAAAAGATTAGGTACTATTGTTAACCTTATTATTATTTTTAGTGTATTTAACATTATCATCGTCATCAGGACTGTCGCACCAAATTATAATTTCTATAGGGGAAGGAACATTGTATGTTTTGTTTATAATAGTGCATGGCAAATAAAAGGTGCTCAATAAAAAGCCTGTTCAAAAATGCATTGAAACAGATGCATGGCTAGAAAGAGCCAAACAATATCATTATGGGACTTCATTTCACCTCACTTTCTGTGTCCTCCCATTCCTTCTTACCTACCTGTTCCTCTTCTGCTCCCCAACCCTTGAAGAGTCCAATTTTCCCTTTATTCCCCTCACCTGTTACCATTTGCTTAGAGACCCAGCCATATCCTTTGTTAAACTTGCCTTTGCTTCAGGATTATATCAAATTTTATTCTTCACTGTCCCATGAACTCTATTAACGTTCTCATATGTACTGTATTTAGGTTTTAGGAAAACAATTTGATTAACCTAACCTTCCCAAAGAGAACATTAGTCCATCAAAATGATCTCTGTAATTGGTGAAATTTTAGAGTATTTGTGAAATAGTAAATAAGAACACATATCTAACCCTGCCTATAACATCCTGCGACAGCGAGAATCTGTTCTTAAAGAGTGCGTGCTTCAACCAGCATCATTGAAGCGCCTTCATTTTCTCTGGGCCCTAGGCTTTCCAGCTCAGGACAACAGCTTTCACCCAGGGGTTCTGGTACATACATTTGTCCCTCTTGCTCTGCTATCCTCCTGTCTGACCCTGACCACGTCTCTGGATTGCTTTCTGTCCACACAGACAGATCCTAAATGCAGTACATAATGAGAACTTTAATAGAGTTCATGGGACAGTGAAGAATAAAATTTAATACAATCCTGAAGCAAAGGAAAATTTGACAAAGGATATGGCTCGGTCTACAAGCAAATGTAATAGGTGAGGGGAATAAAGGGAAAATGGGCTCTTCAGGGGTTGGGGAGCAGAAGAGGAACAGGTAGGTAAGAAGGAACGAGAGCACACAGAAAGTGAGGTGAAATGAAGTCCCATTATAATATTGTTTGGCTCTTTCTAGTTATGCATGTGTTTCAGTGCATTTTTGAACAGACTTTTTACTGAACACCTTTTATATGCCATGCACTCTGATAAACAAAACATACAAGGTTCCTTCCCCTATAGAAATTATAATTTGGTGGGACAGTCCTGATGATGATAATACTAATGATAAATATACTATAGAATAATAATAATAAAAAGATTAATACTAGTATCTAACCCTTTGGATTATCTTTGTTTAGAGTCTTATGGATACTTTTGTAGCAACTCATCTTAGTTAACCCTCTGGTTTTAGCTACCTTATCCCATCTAAGTGCTGAAAGACTTGAGAGATATCCACAATAGGATGGTCTGAGATAAAGATAAGAAACCTTTCTCACCTTTGACTGAGAAAGGAGTGACCTACTGGGCTGCTTCCCTCTCTTGTCTTTGCTTCCTTTCAGCAGCCTGAATACAGAAAATCATCACTACCAAGGGAAAGGTGCCTTCTCTTTCTGTTTTAGGGTCTTAGCATTTGCTCTCCTTTTGCTTAGTGCACTCTTCTTCTATAACTTTGCCTCACTGCCTCCTAATATTTCAGGTCTCCATTGAAATTTTACATCCACAGATCATCCTTGACTCCCTAGCTGGAATGGGCTCCATACTGGTCACTCTCCAACACACTGTTTTCTTTTATCTGCCTTTATTGAGGTCCAAATGTCTATGTTTCTGTGTATGCATGCAATTCTCTAGTTATATGCTTATTATCTGTTTCCTCCCACTGCTATGCATGTTCCTGACAGCAGAGGTTCTGCCTGTCTTCCTCACTGCTATATCTCCAGGACATGGGCATGCCTTGTCTAGCTTACAGTAGGCATTTATGAAACTATATGGCAGCTCTTCCAGCTCCGAAATCTCCAGTGGGATATATTTGAGGGAAAGAAACTGAGGTAAACAGAATCTGCTGTAGGGATTACTGCCCTCACTCTGACAATCCTTGGCTATGTAGATATAGTCCTGGCTGAAGTGCCCAAAATATCATGGGTGTTCAGAATGGTCAATTATTTTATCTGGATGCAAATAAAGATGCAAATAAAGATGACATTTCCAGCGACTGAGTTCCTTTACTCTCTAGCTTTGTTTAAGAATTCAGCTTAGGAGGATAAGGATGAATTGCTCACCTTTATTTTGCTGTTGATAATACTGCTTTTGTTTCACCAGCTGGTAAATTTTAGGTGAGCAAAATTCGAGTCTGCAAAAGTTATTATAATTGAGAATCTTATCTTTTTCAACTCCTGGGCTGTTCTCCTCCTCTCTTCCTTCTCCTCCTCCTCTTCTCCATCTTCTTCCTTTTCTTCTTTTTCTATTTTAAATAATCATTTTTATGTAAAACTATTCTTCATTTGAGTTTCATTCCCAATGGAAATAACGGCATCACTTTAATTAACTACCGAGATATACACAGTTAAGCAACTGATACGACAAAACAGATTTTTATTTTAGAAAGTGTTATAATGGGTATTAGCAAATTTCAATGTATAAAATAAAGATTTCATTAACAAAACAATAAAGGTTTTGAGTAGCTTTCCAAGCTCTCAAATGATTTGACTTTTTATTTTTGAATTTTAAAAAATGTACCTTACTTTAACACACACACACATGCAAGTGGGCTATTTACACAGGATTGTCTGTTACCTGATATATTAATAATAAGGCCAGTGATAATAATAACAATAATAGCCACAGACAGTTGAGTAACTAATAAGTTCCAGGCAAAGTGGTTTATAAAAGTTATCTAATTTAATCCTCAAAACAACCTAATGTCATGCAGTATTATCACCATTTTACAGATGAGGAAACTGAGCCATTAGTCAGTATGCAGCAGAGCTGAAATTCATACCCTTGTTTGTTCAGTTCTCTGTACGTCATCCACTGGGAGCCTTGTAATTGAACACCTTTCCAATAATCTACTTAGTAGTCTTCTCAGAAAGATTCCTAACCATCCAACCATTCATTTGTTCTCCAACAAAGTAGATTTGCGGCAGGAGATCCTAATTTATTTAATCACATCTCGCTACCAAATATTTGACAACATTATCCATTCTGCTTAATTATGCTTTCTGAAAGTATCTGTTATCTTTAATGGGGTAAAATCAGAAAAGAGGGCTGAATAGGAGAGTAAGAAAATGAAATCAGAAAACTTTTATGAATCATATTTTCTCAAGAAAGGGTCATTTCAACAAACACACAGACTAGCCATGTATAAGGCACTGTATAGAATTATGCATAGGAATGAGATACACATCCTAAGTGTGTACCTCAATGAGCACATAAGCATGTATCTGGAGGAGACAGATATATATATATAATTTGTGATGGTAAAAGGTAGAATTATTGTCATCATTTATTGAGCACTTAATACATCCTAGGCATTGTGCTAAGTAATTGTTATCATTTTAAAATTTTATACCAATTCCAATTATTACCTCCATTTAAAAGATGTAAAAGCAAAGGATAAGAAAGCTGTTCAATATTGCACCATTCCTAACTGGTGAATCCTGCCTTCAATCTAAGGTATGCTTTACAGTAAGGCACCGATCCCATATGGCTATGCTGCCATGCCCTGGGAGGGCACCGTGATAGGGCGCTAAAAGAAGGTAGAAGATGGAATTCCACACATCAAACAAAACTGTGATATAAGCATCATTCCCAACCAAAAATAAGTTATCTTGATGTTATCCATTAGTCTCCACAATTTGCTAGAGTAAAAACCTGACTAAAAATGTACATTGCACTTTTCCAAAAACATTATGAACATGAAACTTCTAGATGTGATTCCAGTGTAATAGGCTCTTGCAGTCCTGGATACCTACTACTTACAGCTTCAGGGAATGTCCAGGTATACCTGGAGAGTCCCTGAGGCAGGAAGAGCAGAGATGTTCCATGGGAGGTATGCAGGTAGAGAGGTAGAGATGAGAAGGGTGGTGATCTTGACCTATGACCTATCCTAACAGCTACTCTGCATTTTCCAAGAGCACCTTGACTCCTCATGTGCTGCTTTTTTTTTTTTTTTTTTGGACAGAGTCTCACTCTCACACAGGCTGGAGTGCTGTGGTGGCATCACAGCTCACTGTAGCCTTGACCTTCTGGCCTCACACAATTCTCCAGCTTCAGCCTCTGGAGTAGGTGAGATTATAGGCATGTGCCATCATGCCTGGCCTTTTTTTTTTTTCCACTTTTTGTAGACACAGGGTCTCACTATGTTGCCCAGGCTGGACTTAAATTTCTGGGCTCAAGTAGTCCTCCTGCCTCAGCCTCCCAAAATGCTGGGATTATAGGTCTTAGCCACCACACCTGGCCACGAACTATTCTTAAGGCTCTTATTTCTCTTGCACCTAGTATTCCTGAAAGTAGGGGTTGCAAAACAACTGACTCTAGCTCCTAAATGTGTTTAGCATTCTAAAATTTATTAAACACACTTGAAGAGGGATTGCCATTTTTAATCCCACTGTCTCCCTATTAATTTACAACTGGCCTACTTCCAGCTTTAAGCCTGGTCTCTTAAGTTTATAAACCCTGTTTTAAAGCCCCTCTGAGTAAAATTTAAACATGAATAAAGTGATCTTCCCAGTACAGTGGTCAAGCCATATGTGATCTATCCTTGCTGAGCCAAGAATCAAACAGAAAAGTTTTGTCAAAAAGCCACACGATCCAGAGTCTCTGCATACCTGGAGGTTAAGCTCATTTTCTCTCTTAAAATTCGTTTGCCAAAACACTTTGGCTTTAGTGGACCATATTTAAGGCCAGAAGCCTATTAGGAGGAGAAAGAGTCTGCAGCTATTCTCAATGGACACAGACCAACAGGCCAGTAGAAAAATACACAAGAGTGTTGTAATATCATCATTTCAAAAAAGAAAAAACACCAATTGAAAGTACTGGTAGAGGTAAATAAGCCAGGGGAGCGATGCCAAACAGTTTACATCCGAACTATAGAGGCAGTCCAATATTCCACTTAAAATTGACCAACAAATGAGTTGTGAGGCTGTACCATAACCCAAAACACATCAAACAAAAGTATCGATTCTCCCTTAAACCTGTACTCCTACTGCTTTCTACAAAAGTGGTTGTTTTGCCTTAAAGACATTATGTTGGAGTTATGGTGTTTCTAACTGACTTATGGACCATTCAACTTACTTATAACCAAACATTAGCACTAATAGCGCTTGGTATTTTAAGGGAAAAAAATTCTTCTCTAAGCCTATCCATCACCATTCTAACATGCCAAGCCTGCTCCATCCATGAACAATTGAGAACAGATGCATCACTGAACATATTAAAAGGCAAATAAATGTAGAAACCAAAGATTCACACTTCAATTTTAATGCTGAGCAGAAGTGCATGAGTTTGCAATAATGTAAATCATGCTTGATGGATTATTTTTAAATTAAAACTGGAACCAGTGTTACCGCATGTTATTTTTTCATTTACAATGTTCTGATGTAGAATTCACTTAGTGTTTAATAACTCACCACAATGCAAAGAAAAACAATTAGATTTTTTAAAAGGTAAGATTTTTTTCTTTTCTGAAAATTTAATTCTTAAGAGAAAAAAAAACAATAAACTGATGCCATTTATAGTACTGTGTTCTATTCTGGCATTCACACTTGGAAAAGGGACAGAGACAAACCTAAAGAAAGTGAAAATTGATCTCAAAAGGCAATATGCTACAAACAACTGAAGGATTCTGGGATATTTATGTTAATGTATAGACAAAATTATCTAAATGTCTCTGTGGACCTAACCTACACCACTCAGTTATTCTGTCTTATTATGCATCATTCTCAGTTGTTGCTGTGTTTTTTTTTTTTTTTCTTTTGTTGTTGTTGTTGTTTTGAGACAGGGTCTTGCTTTGTTACCCAGGCTAGATTGCAGTGGTACAGTCATGGTTCACTGTAGCTTTGAACTCCTGGGCTCAACAATTCTCCTACCTCAGCCTCCCTAGGAGCTGGGACTATAAGCACACACCACTAAACCAAGCAAATTTTTGCAGAGATAGGGTCTTGCTTTGTTGCTCATGCTGGTCTTGAATTCCTGGCTTCATGAGATCCTCCCACCTCAGCCTTCCAAAGTGTAGGGATTACAGGCATGAGCCACCACATCTGGCCTGTTACTGCTTTTTAATTTTTTGTCATCTCTACCTGACTTTAAGCTCTAGACAGTTCAAGGACCCTGTCTATCTTGCTTACCTTTGTATCTACTACGTCTACCAGAGTGCCTGACAAAGAACAGGAATTTACTACTGTTTTATTACTGTATGAATGAGTAAAGAAGATTGTGTGTAACCCATGAATGTGGGTGACCCAACGACTAAAATTAACTACAATGTAGATTTTGGCTCATTAAAAGGTTGAACATTTTCTACCAGTCAGAACCATTTACAGTTGAGAATGGCTGCTGAGGAGTTCGAGTAGAGAAAAGAAAGACTACAAATAAGCATGAGTGTAGCAAACAGGATTCATACTCTTGGGTTCTGTATTGGACCTTTTGATTTTGCAGATGCTCATGAGCCCTGAGGCTCTATGATTATAAGACAGACCCCTCCCAAATCTGGGTCATAATTGAAATTATAATCATCAGGACTTTTTTCTGCAATAGAATTTATACACAAATTTTCAAACCAAAAGAGGAAATTATTTTCTTTAGCTTTAATTCTGGAAACCTGTTTAACTCTCACAAACCTTCTATTTGGCTAAATGTTTACCTTGCCTCAGTTGAATCAAAAGGCAATTTAGTATCTGCTTTACTCTAAACGATTTCCCTTTTTCTATTTACTTCCTCTCTTTCAAAATGCATGGCCCAAAGGTTGACTTAATAGATCCGAAATGGTACTTCTTACTAACAAGGATTTTAACATTTTGACCATAAGGTAGGAACAAACATGTAATAAGGAATTAATAAAGTTCACTCACCCTCACTGAATTTGATCATAGAAAATTGATCTCTATACTTCATGAAACCAGTGTCTGCTCTTAATCATAAAGTGGTTAAGTACTCACCACCAAAGAATAATAAATCTTGAATCCAGGTTTAGCCACAAAGTAGTCATCGGACTTGAATGTGATTTTAATTTGGTTTGTTCTTGATTTTATCCTTGGAGGAACTTCCTTGTGTCCACACCATCGTCCTCTAATAATGGTACTGGTTTCGGATACATCTTCAACTTCCACAAAATCATACCTAGAATCAATTGGACATAATGAACATGTTTTGATTAAAGTATATTTTGAAATTCATACTTTCACTGAGAAATTAAAACTAGCTTATGTGATTTTTCATGACCACAATCTGAAACGAAAATTACGATGTACAGAAATGTTAAAAGGAAAACTGGTTTTTGGATTAGGTTTACAAATTCAAACTTCAGTAATCTATTCTGAGAAAATCTTTACATACATTTAGTCATGACTGTTCCTAAATCTTCAATAATCAAAATGGGTCACTTTCTGAGCATCTGGCTTTAAAAAGTTTTCTTGGAAAAACTAATATCTGTAATTGTTGGCATATTTTAGGAGATGTAACTCTAGTTATATGCCCAAATATTAACTATATAAAGTTTTTAAAACAAATACCCACTCTGAATTAATTTACTGCATTTGGTGCTTTCTTGAGAAAGTAAATGATCTATATCTATATAGCTTACAAAATCAGTAATGCCATTACAGAAAATTAATGGATACACACATGATTTGCTATATTCTCTTTTTGCAAATTATCTTTTGGAATGATCATGTCATAAAATATGAAACTTATCATAAGGGAAAGCGTGTAACTTTAAGGAGAGATGTGTGCTAACCAATATTGGAAAAATCTGGGCTGGTTAAACCAACGTGTGAATGAGCTTAAGACCATAAGTTCACCTCTGGCATTGGTCAGAGAAACTAGAATCCTGGGATTGAAGAAGTCAGCAAAAGCCTCTTTAGTTATCCTTGTGGGCATTTGGTCTTCGAAGCACCTCCAGAGTGTTTCCATCATTCTATCACATAGTAGGAGATCCTCAGTGACACAGTTTACATCTTCCAGGGAGTACTTATTCTACTTTCAGCCCCCTAAGATGTTGGAACATTCTACTTGATAAGCTAAACTATTTCTTTCAGTTTTGGTCATCAGTATCTTGCTCCTACACTCTACCTTTTCCACAGTGACTTCAGATGCTGAGGTCACAGGCAAATGATGGACATCCAGTGGCAGAAGTCTCGCATCCATATTACAGTTTTCTGTCACAATCATCAGAAGGAATCATCATAAGAAACATTATTTCTGAATACATAGAGAAACTAATATGGATTTCCTGGTCTTACTCATGCACCTCAGAGCTCTACTGGATTGGGCAAGGTAATCTAAAAAGAAAGTAAAAAATAATGATATTGTGACTAAATTTCTCTAACAGTGATTTACAAGGCCCTTATGTCCATTGCCTCAGTTTCCTTATGGATAAAATAAGGCTTATATAATTTTACCAGCTCCATATCTCTTGGGTGCTGTGTAAATTAATTACTTAATGTTTGTATGGTGCTTGGAAGGTAAAAAGCACTAACAAAGTATCATTATTCAAGGAATAAAATATTATAATGTAGACATTAAGGAGGTTTTGGAACAGATGGTAGGAAATCAATTCCATTTCATTTTGTATACAATATGTGTAAATCATATTTGCTGCACAAAGCATGAGTATACTTGAAACTTTTAATAACACCACAGGTCACTTTTGTTTAAAGAACACATCAGTGTAACTTTAACTCTGAATCTGAAGTCAAGAGAGGGCTGTTTTATCTCTTAGAGAGGGTTCTGAGACAGGTCTCTGGGCTGTCTCTTTCCCGTCTTTCTCTCCTTTTTTCTACTTGCTATTCTTCTACTTCCTTCCATAAATTCTGAGGAGCAACTAGATTTGATGAACGGTTCAGAAAGGAAACCATCCTGACTCTTCCTCCCTTATTTTCATGGCTAGGATGTCAAAAGGGCTCACTGCTAGGACCAAAACTCCAGGTCAGTAGTGGAGACCTGGCTTCCCTTCTATGATATTGTGATAATAAGAAATATATATACTTGGTCTTTGTTCCTGGCACAGGCTCCTAAAATTCTCGGAATTTCTGAGTGCTGGGGTTAGAGGAGCATCTTTTGTTATCCATAATAAACCCCCTTCCGACCATACCATAATTTATCCTAATGAATAAATTCATTGCCTTTTGGAAGTACCTGTTGGAAGGCCCTAGATAGCTTCAGAATGGAGGCTTGTCACCAGAAAGAACAAGACATGACTAGAGAGCTGTAAATTTTGGCTCCACCCCTAGACGTCTGGGGAGGGAGAGAGCCTGGAGATGGAGTTCAATCACCAACGATTTAATTAATCATGCCTTCACAATGAGACTTCCATCAATACCCTTCCAGGCTGGTGAATACATCAAGGTGTTTGGAAGGTTGCAAACCCAGAGAAGACATTCTTTACACACATCTTGCCTATGTATCTCTTTCATTTGGCTGTTCCTGAGTTGCATCCTCTATAATAAACTGGTAATAGCAAGGAAACTGTTTCCTTGAGTTTTGTGAGTTGTTCTAGCAAATTATTCAACCCAAGAAGAGGGTTTTGGAACCCCTGTTTATAGCTGGTCGATCAGAAGTAGGAGAGGCCTGGAAGCTGCAACTGACATAGAACATGGAGGCAGTCTCGTGGGACGGAGCCTTAACTTGTGGGATCTGACACTGATTCCAGGTAGTGTCTGAATTGAATTGAATAAGACAATACAAGCTGGTGTTGGAGAATTAACTACTGTGGGAAAACCCCTCGCCTCACAGATTTGGTATTGGAAGTGTTCTACAGGCAGAAACAGATCATGGTACCCCCTCCAAGTCATCACCTTTAATAATCTTTTCATAGCGTTTTTTTTTCTCATGATTTTTTACGCACAGAATATTAGTTCTGTTTTTTCAAGGTTGAAAAGACGCAAGATCAGCATTAGTTTATTCTCTTTGTAAATATTAACTGGCTCTTCCTTAATGTATTCACCTCTGCTTTCCGGCATACATTACCCTCTATGGTCCTAGAAAGTAATAGTCACTGCTGTTATTCTCAGCAAAATAGCAACATAATAAAAGCTGTCAGCATAATAAACATGCAACAGAGGACAACCAAATTTGAGGCACCTCTTTTTATTATTCAAAGGAAAATAAACCTGCTGAAAGGATTTACCAGTTCAGTAGTTCATTGGCAATGCAGAACAAGTGTGTGCAGTAAAGTACAAAAAAGAAAAAAATCTTCCTCAAGTCTTATACATGCTAATTAAGTGAGTAAAATATTGTGAGCAGACATTCAAAGAACAACAGTCCAGGCTTTCTTTGATAAATAAGCTAAGAAGGGAGAAGATTATTGGACACAGCTTTCATCTTCTACTTGTGACCCAGAAGCTGCAAGAAACAGACCCTTCTGAGGAACACAAGGAATCTGGGATGGGCTTTCTCTTCCTCTCTACCTGTATCTGAGGCCTTCACAATATGAATTTGGGGTCAGGCCCTGATAGGTTCCCCAACCATCATCTCCCAGTTCTGGCGCAATTCATTATGGTTAGGAAGGCCTGGGTCAGCCGGAGCTGGGCGGGGGTATATGCTGCCTAAGTGCATGGCAGGCTTTGACCAGAGTCACATGATGCAGCTGCCGGTAACCTGGGATGCTGGATACCTGTGCACAAATGCCGTTCTGTGCCTGGAAAAGGAGAGGACCTCCAGGTTTCACCCTTCTGTGGAGGTCACACAGTCCTGACAGTTGCACAAGTGAGTTTCTGTGAGTCCTGCCAGGTTATTTGGCCCTCTACCTCAGCAGTCTATGCTATCTTGTCTGTTAGGGTTGACATAAAGGCTTTTTGAAAAACAAGTGACACATGTTGGGTCTGTTTAAAAGGCTCAAAAGGAAAGTTTGATGCGATGCTTTAAATTCATCTTTTTTTTTTTTCACCTGGAAATAGTACCCTAAAAATTTTTTTCCGACTTACCTACAGATATCATTTTCTGCTTCCTCTAACCCAAACTGATTGTCAAACACTAGCTGTATCCTCGTATTCTCCTGAGAGTGGAGCCGCCATGTCAGGAGCAGGTTCCTGGGGTAGCTGTTCGGGAACCGAGGACTCTGCACGAAGCCGTTTCCTTTCACCTGGATGGTCTCATCTCTTCGGTACAAGTCTGTGAGGTGATTGCTCTCTGTTAGTAGTCACAACTTGTAGAAATTAGTATGTTGCTCCAATTACAGGAAAGTAAAAAAAAGAGAACAGTTTACAACACGTCATATTTCAAAACACTTCTTAATTTTGCTTGAAACATTAAGTCTAAATGGTAGCCTCTGGTTAAACAAACAACATATCTTTCTTCTATTATTCTTCGCCTCCCCAAATTCCTCACAAATATAGACTTGATGCCTAACACCTTATACTTGAAGGGTAGGGTTTCTTAACATCATTCTTGCCAAGCAAAAACTAACAACCATCTCAGAATTCAGGTTCATTTAGATTGCAATTAAAATCAGCAAATAGGCTGGGTGCGGTGGCTCACGCCTGTAATCTCAGCACTTTGGGAGGCTGAGGCAGGTGGATCATGAGGACAGGAGTTTCGGACTATCCTGGCCAAAATGGTGAAATCCCATCTCTATTAAAAATGCAAAAATTAGCTGGGTGTGTTGGCACCCAGCTGTAATCCCAGCTACTTGGGAGGCCGAGGCAGGAAAATCGCTTGAACCTGGGAGGCGGAGGTTGTAGTGAGCCGAGATCATGCCACTGCACTCCAGCCTGGCGACAGAGTGAGATTCCGTCTTAAAAAAAAAAAAAATCACCAGATAATTTCAAATAGTTCATCCTTCTCCTTTTCCATGAAATGCAAATAAACGAACTTTTTTTCTTACACCGATGGTGTAGCAATCTATGTCCAGTGACCAGCATCTGAGATACTCAATAAAGACTGCTGAGTGAATGAATGAATGAAAAACAAAAGAAAAGACTCCAGTGATGTTTAATGACCCTTTATTTTATATTCAAATGACATTTTTCGATGGGTAACCTTCTGGTTAAACCAATAACACATCTTTCTTCTAGTATCCCCCACCTCCCTGAATTCTTCACAAATCCACCCTTGATGTACAACTTTGTACTTTGGGTGCTCTCTTAATATCATTCTTGACAAGCAAAGACTAACAACAATCTCAGAACTCCAGTTCTTTTAGTATGGATTAAAATCAGCAAACAATTTCAAATAGTTCTTCCTTCTACCACCAAAAATCATAATTTTGTGTCTTGGGTTTTCTAAGACTTAAAATAGGTCCAATTCTTATTGTATTTTCTCTATGTCATTAGCCAGATAAAAAGAATTTATCTGGTTTTTGTTCTGGGTTCTTGGAAGAGAGTTTCCAAACCCTTGAAATTTCTCATGTGATAGAAATATTTTTGTTATCCATGATATGGCCCCTAGGACCACGTCTGAATTTATGCTAATGAAGTGACTCACTGTGGGCCCGCAGATAGCTTCAGGATGGGGGTTAGCCATGCCAGATAGACCAACCATGTGATTAAGGGTTAGGGCTTGGAGCCATTATGACATTTAACCTGATCTCTTTCCCAGCCTCTGGGGATAAAAGACAGATTGAAGATAGAGTCCACTCATGTTGATATTGATTCCATCAATCATGACTGCATAATGAAACTCCAATGAAAACTCTAGACACCAAGACTTGGGTAAGTTTATTAGATGGGGATACACATTGATGTACCAGGAGGCTGATGTGTCCTGAGGACACAGAAGCTTCATGCTTGAGACCCTCTCAGACTTTACCCTATGTGCTTCTTTATTTGGCTGGTCCTAATTTATATCCTTTATAGGAGGACTTTAATTGTTAAGTATAGTGCTTTTCTGAGTGCTGTGAGCTGTTCTAGCAAATATCAAACCTGGGGGCTTATAGGGACTCCCAAATTTATACCCAAATGGTCAGAAGTGCAAGTGAGCTGGGGTCCCCCAAACTTGCAGCTGATGTCTGAAGTGAGTACCATATTGTGGTGCTTGTAATTTTAACCTGTGAAATTTGGCCTAACTCTGGGTACTTTTCATCAGAATTGCATCATACAGTAGATCCCCTTTTCATCTCTCTCAATATTCAGAGTTCGTTGCATTTTGGATTTTGGCTTTTTAGGCCCCACCATAAACAGACCTCCAGCCACAGTCTATTTATGTTCTCCTGCAGAGAGTTTACTTTGAGGGACTGTAATTCAGCAAGCCTGGTCAGGGAAGCTATGCTTGCTGGTGCAAACCACTGTAAGGTAGGGTTTCTGAGGGTGGCTGTTAGAGCTTCCAAAAATAAGACAAAGAGGATAAGAATTGGCATGTGAAGTACAAAAGTCTCTTTTGCAAGTGATTTTGCATATGGGAATTTAAACTTTTTTGAGACTCATTTAATGTTAATGTGTTGCAGCTTGTTCAAGCTAGACTTTGTGTGGGAGAGAGTCGTAGGAAAAGCAACGGGTAGTTGAGGGATGTCCCCACTCCCTGCCTCCAGATGAAGGCAGTGGCCTGCAGTCATGGCAGCACTTCCAACAAGCACAGCAAGCAGACAACTTCCTAGGAGCCGAAAATCATTTCTGCTCGTTGAGTCTTTTCTCTTCCCTTGATAAAAGTTCAGCTGTGAAAACTGGTGTCTGCTCATTTTGTCATAAGGGGCTTTTAGGCAATGGGTCTTCATATGGTTTAGCTCTGTGTCCCCACCCAAATCTCATCTCTAATTGTAATCCTCACATGTCAGGGGAGGGACCTGGTGGGAGATGACTGGATCATGGGGTGGTTCCCCCATGCTGTTCTCGTGATAATGAGTGAGTTCTCATGAAATCTGATGGCTTAAAAGTGTGGCAGTTCCCCACAACCCCTGCCTCCTGCTGCCATGTAAAAGGTGCCTTGCTCCCCCTTCACCTTCTGCTGTGATTGTAAGTTTCCCAAGGGCTCCTACGCCATATGGAACTGTGAGTCAATTAAACCTGTTCTTATAAATTACCCAGTCTCCGGTAGTTCTTTATAACAGTGTGAAAAATGACTAACACAGGTCTGAACACTGTTTTCTAGGTTGACTGATTTGAGCTATGAGTCAGTCAACAATTACATATTAAGCACAGATTAACCATATTGTATTATAGTATTTTCAAGATTTCTATCACTTGAGTATTACCCTCACAATTTTTGCCATATGTTTGTACCTCTAGAGCTATTACTTAATTTATTAGTCTCTCTCTAAATTAATATTTTAATCAAAAGCAAATTTATTCTAAAATAAAACTTTATGCCAATAATATAAATGGCAAGCAGCCATCGTTTGCCATGAATAGAAGGTAACCATCAGTCTAAATATAAAACTACTAAATGTTAAACTTTCTATCTCAGGTATTCAGAGTCCTCACTTGTATAAGGGAATTGAGCAGCATGTTTTCTCTTTGGTCTCTTTCATGGGTATTATATATTCTTTCTTCATAGTTCCAGATGCTATGTTAAATTTGGATATAATTTAAAATGTTTAAAGAACAGTTCTTGTCTTTGTACACTTGGAAAACAAAGTTGATGCATACTGTACAAATATAAACAGGCAAAAGGGAATATTAAGTGCTGAGTGTAAATGCTGTGGTTGCTCAAAGTCCAGGTGAGTGGCAAGGGCTAATATGGAGAATGTGTTCATATGATCCTTGCAAGAGGCCTGCCCAGAGCAGAGTCCAGGTGGCCCCAAGTGAGACATAAGAGGGCTACAAGCTTTAAAGGAACTATGGAAATACTTGAAACCCAGACAGAAACATCTCCACTTGATATGGGAACAAACAGAACAGCCCTGGTGTGAGTGAATAGTTTGTTAAAAGGAAGATTAGCCTGTTGGTGATACAGTACTGGAGAGAAAGTGCCTGCAGCATCAAGGTCTCCTAGGAACTACAGGTGAGGGTAACAAGGTCCTATTCTAGAAGGGCAGGTGGGATTGATGCCACTTTGGGGGAAAAATAGAAAGGAATGTAAAAGTATGGGTAAGACACAGCAGCAGCATGCTAAGCCTAGAGCCTGGGCTGAGTGTGGTATTACTGATACTCAGGGATGCTGCCAGGGGAAACATTTTTAGAGGAATGTAAGTTTGGTTTTGAAGTGGTGACAAGTAATTCAAGTGGAAACTTAGAAGGCTTTGCGGTTACAGAGCTAGCTGGGAGAACAGATCAGACACAAGGCCTCAGCTTAGAGAGGGGAGAGGAGGCCTTCGGAATCCCTCTGATTCCTCTGAAGAAGCGTCCTGAGAAGGGAAGGTGAAGCTTGGTGTTGGCACACATGCCCTGGGAGTGGCAGATGACAGAAGAAGTGCCCACCTGGAGTAATGGTTGGGAAGGAAGCTGTGTGTAAGTCAGGCTGCCCAGAAAAGGGACAATTTCAAGGACAGAGTGGTCAATAAAGTCACATGAAAACCAAGACCAGGGGACAACAAGACGGAGAAAAGACCACAGAACTTGGCAATAACAAAGTCAATGATATCCTTTCAAAGTACACTTTTAGAAATTTTCTAAGTATAAAAAGGGGGACTCTTTTTTTTTTTCTAAAACATCATTAAAGTCTACACTGTCTTAAAGGTATTAACTCTGGTTATAAATGAATGCCAATTACATTTTTATGAACCTGTAGAAGGGGTGGGGAGAGGGGCTTTCCTTCTTATGTAGTTTGATTAAGACAGTACAGTCAGCCCTCCATATCCATGGGTTCCACATTCATGGATTCATAAACATCAAATTGAAAATATAAAAACAGGATGCTTGTGTCTGTGCTGAACACGTACAGACTTTTTTTCTTGGCATTATTCCCTAAACAATACAGTATAACAACTGTTTACACAGCATTTACATTGTTTCTAGAGGTGATCTGAAAATATAGAAGAGGATATGCATGGGTTACATGCAAATAGTACATCATTTTATATAAGGGGTTTGGTATCCTTGCGGTATGTGGAGTGGGAAGGGGTTCTGGAACCAATCCCTCATTAATACTGAGGGATGACTGTATTCATTTTCAATTTTGCAAATTTGTCACAGACCTATGCTGCAGTATTTCGAATTATAGGGGAAAAATAACAATATTTCAGATTTATTTTTCCAAAAAATTCTGCCAAAAAAAAAAAAAACCTGAACAAAATATGAACAACAGCAAACACTGCTAATTATGCTTATTTTGTGCCTGGCATTGTTCTAAGCAATTTGCATACTTCATTTGTAGGGTCTAATCACTTTATATAGATGATCTCTTGTGTGTGTATGCTTGTTCACATATATTTATAACCACTTTGAGATAGGTATTATTACCAGCATTTTTTTTTTTTTTTTTTTTTTTTTTTGAGACAGAGTCTCGCTCTGTTGCCCAGGCTGGAGTGCAGTGGCTGGATCTCAGCTCACTGCAAGCTCCGCCTCCCGGGTTCACGCCATTCTCCTGCCTCAGCCTCCCGAGTAGCTGGGACTACAGGCGCCTGCCACTTCGCCCGGCTAGTTTTTTTGTATTTTTTAGTAGAGATGGGGTTTCACCGTGTTAGCCAGGATGGTCTCGATCTCCTGACCTCGTGATCCGCCTGTCTCGGCCTCCCAAAGTGCTGGGATTACAGGCTTGAGCCACCGCGCCCGGCATTTTTTTTTTTGAAATGGTGTCTCATTATGTCACCCAGGCTGGAGTGCGGTGGTGTGGTCTCGGTACACTGCAACCTCTGACTCCCGGGTTCAAGCAAGTCTCCTGCCTCAGCCTCCCAAGTAGCTGGGATTATAGGCATGCATCACCATGCCCAGCTAATTTTTGTATTTTTAGTAGAGACAGGATTTCACCATATTGGCCAGACTGGTCTTGAATGCCTGACCTCAAGTGATCTACCCACCTTGGCCTCCCAAAGTGCTGGGATTACAGGCGTGAGCCACTGTGCCCAGCTCATTACTACCATTTGACAGATGAAGATTCTGGGGAAGAGTGAGGTCTAGAAACTTGCTGAAGGTCACAGAGCTAGTGAAAGGTAGAGTTAGAATATAAACCAGACAATCTGGTTCCAGAGTAGATGCTTCTAACCACTGTGCTATAGAAAGTGTTCTTTCTTTTTAGTGTGAAATTTGCTTGAGGCAATTTTAGATTCTTTGCTATCTGTAACACACTTCTAAGTCATACTGTTTACATATAATTTAACTTCATGCCAACTCAGGGCTATTCTTAGCAGAAGAGTTATAATGAATTATAGATACAAAGAACAACCTATCAGGTTAAACGTGAGATAAGTACCAAAGTATTACATACAAAGTCATATTCCTAAACAAAGGCATTTACTTTGGTGTTCCAGTAACAGCTAACAGTTCTGGAGCAATTAGTATTGCCAGGTACTGCAATAAGTGGTTTAAAGCCATTACTTCATTTAATCCTCACAACAACCCTATGCCATTGGTATTATCCCCTTTACAAAGGAAGTTCTGAAAATTTAAGAAACTTTTGACCTCAGGCACAAAGCTTGTGGTGGAATCAAGATGTGATCTTAGGCAGTCTACTACTTTCAGAGCACACATGCTTAACCAGAGCACTGTATTAGCTGTTAAATTACAAAAACAGGAAAAAAATAACTTTTCACAGGGGGGAAATAATTTTTATGTATGTTTATATAATAAGAATATAGCTTTATTTTGCATTTTAATGCAGAAAGAGGTTCACATCCTCATAAACTCTGAGCTGTGCATTTGACTTTAAAAAAAGCCAATTAAAATTTTTTAAAAGCCAAAATTTTATATGGTTGTCTATTTTATTCCTAATTGTTCAGCAAACTCAGCTCACCCAACCAAGTATCCCAGGAGCTCATGAAAGTCACTGTAGGCACTATTACTTATCCCTGAAATCCAACTAGACCAATGGTTTGCTACATGTGGTCCCCAGAGCATCATCATTAACATCACCTAGGAGCCTGTTAGGAATGCAAATTCTCAGGCCCTACTCCAGACCTACTGAAGCAGCAATGCTGGGCATGAAGCCAAGCACTATATATATTAATAAGCCTCCCAGGTGATTCTGATGCACCCTAAGGTTTGAGAACCACTGACCATGTCATTATTTCTATTTTGCTTCTTATTCCTGACTTTCCTGCCACCTCTTTACTTTGACTCAGTAACTCAAGTGTGGTTTTTCATTTTGTGTCCTTGACTGATGACCTGTTGATATGGACAGGAGACAGAGAAATACTGGGTAGAAGAGGGTAGCTCCCCGGCAAAGGCCCCACCATCAAGCCTGGAAATCCACAGCCCTAAATGGGAACAGGTATTCCTGTTTTTGTTTCCAAAAGTTGCCTTTGGGCCTGCCACACCACCTACCTTGTACCCATAAAAACATCAGACCGCAGGCTCCAGAAGCAGACAAGGAGGAGACAAACAGAAATGCAGAAGAATGGCCAAATGGCGTGGCAGAGAGAAGAGAAGGAGCATCTGAATATCAAGAGGAGTTCAGCTGGGGATGCCTAGAGAGGAGACAGCCAAACTCCAGGGAAGAGCATATTCCTACTCCATCCTCCTTCCAGCTTCCTATCCATCCTGGTGAGAGCCGCCTCTACCATTCAATAAAACCCCCGCATTCATCCTTCAAGTCTATACGGAACCTGATTCTTCCTGGATGCCGGACAAGGACCTGGGTACCAAGAGGGCATGGAGCTGGTTAACACTTAAGCTGTCTGTGGACAGCAAGGCTAAAAGAGCACACTGTATCACGTGCCCATTTGGGCTTTGGGAGTTGCAGATACCCACTCCTGGATGTTGCTGTGGGGGTGGACCCCAGGGGTCTCATCTGCATGCTCCCCCTCCTGTAAGGAGTTTGAGCATGCATGACAGCTAAACAAGAGGAGCCACATGACTGTTGCAAGTCCTATGTGGGGGATCAGGGAAGTATCCCATTTCACTGTCTCGGGCTCACTTTTCTATTTCTGACCTTGGAACATCCTCCAGCACGTCATTTCCAGTATACAATGACTAGAGCAAGAGGCTACACACCTTGGTGGCTTTGACTGTCTTTGACAGTCTCACCCCTTATCCAGCTTTCCCATTCATGAAGAAGTCACCCCTGGCCCCAATAAATGTATGTGATAATCCATCATCATCTATAATGGTTAAGGAGTAATGAAACTGTGAGTAACAGTAATGTTTTTTTATTCTCATATCATAATATTATACATAACAACAAAAGATGCAAAAGGAAAATAGTTGTTGAAGTAAAAATTAAAATATTTGATCAAACAATGATATAGTTGCAGGCTGCGCCATCTCACACAAACTCAGTGGAACACTACAAACATGCCCTTTTGTCTCTTTTCCCCATAAGACAACCAGAAACCAACAGCACGACTGATAGTGACAAACCCTTTTCAGCTACGTGCCAAAAGTAATCAAGAATCAGGAAATTCTAAACTCGCAAAAAGATTTTTGAACAAAATATCATGAATAAAAGTGCTGTTTCATGATCCTATAATATGTCATAGCAATAATGTTTGCCCAGAATGTAGCTGAATGATATGTAAACTATACAGTACCACTTCTGTTGCTAAACAACCACAGTAACCTAAATTGGTGTAGGATGTAGTATAGTTTATAAACACCCATTTTGCAAGTCCATCATGGAAATAAGTTGACAAAATAGGAAACAAATATTATACTTTCATTCTGTTTTTTTATAATAATTGTTTTGTTGTTACTTTAACAGGTAACAAAAGCAACAGAGAAAAGCGATTTATTGCAAGCCCAAAGAATGGAAGCTTTACATATTTAAGAGCAGAGTCTTGAAGTCAGCTCTACCTCTTTCTAGTCCTAGTAACTCTTCCCCCGTATTACAAACAGCAGCATTATTCACACCATGTCATCACTCTGGCTTCTGTTTCCCAACCTAATACATTAGGGAGCTGAATAATGTGGCAGATTCCTTTCAGGTCCAAAATGACATGACACCTCAATCGTTTTCTTCCAAGGGAAGAAATGCCAGTGGTTTGACTATGGGTAATAGATAAGATTAAACAATGCTCGGAAAATAAAATCTCAAATCTTAACTCTTCGATGGGTAAGTGGTCAGACACTTTTGCTAATCATATGTAACATTGTATTATATTAACATTATATATAATAGATATTATATATAGTTGTATGCCATCATCTGAAACAAGAATACAAATGGGTAATACAAGTTGTTCAGACACATATTGTTTGGGAAAATCTCTATTTCTCTTCAACTAGAAAATGTCCCAGGCACATAATTATCCACTTAGCACATTAATTTGTGTTGAAAACATTACGAAGGAATTAAAATAAATGTTTTAATGTAGAAACGATGTATTCTATCTTTTGCTCCCTTTAAAACTACGTAAAGACTTCTTTCTGAGTCTATCTAGGTATAAGAGATAAAAACTGAAGATACTCAAAGGTGCTGTATAATTCCTTTAAAGTTTCAAAGGAAAGTAAAAATCATATTGGAGAAAATTAAACTCCTGAGACAAAGGACTATGTCTTGTTAATCATTATAACCCCAGTACATTGCCAGTCTGGGCACATGAGACTCTCAAAATATATTTGTAAAAACATACATGGATGAATGGTTATTACAAATAATGCATATTATTTATGCATGTTATAATAATAATACAAATTATTAATACAAACCTGAAAGACATTTAAAGATAAGAAATAAAAGGCAATTTTATCAGAAATAAAATTGTAAAATGCCCCAAATATTTCACTTCCAAGAAATTCATATTAATGTAGCCAGGGGCCCTACATTTGCGAGAACACATTTAGCATGAACATTAAGGGATTATTTTTGGAAGAGCTGCATTTAAATGATCCTGCTTACCATCTGGTTTAGATATTAATTCTGAAATGACTACTTACTCTGTCCTATTTCCATTGGACAACCTACCAGCAGCACCAGAGCCAGGCCCTACCATACTTTAAAAAGTTGTGACTCTGAAAGAAAAGAAGAAAAATGCTGGAACAAAAGTAAAAGAGTTTGCTGTTATATATGGGGGCTGCTCTTGGATTTATTAGGCAATATACAAAACTGGTGACTGACTATCTAGTCAGTTCTCATGAGAGAACTCTTCTCATGAGAGAACCATAGGTTCTCATCCTATGCAACCATGTAATTTAGAGTGGCAAGTTCAGCAAAATGAATCAAAATCAGCCCTGTGTCTTGCAAATGCATTATTATTATTATTATTACTACTACTCAATCACCTCAAGTAATTTCTGCACTCTTCCTCAAAGAATCAAAATGTAGTAAAGTGTCCTTTGATGCAAAACAGTTCCTTAATTGGTGAGACAATGTGCGGTATTTTGTTGAAGCAGCCAAAAAGAAATGAAAGAGATGGAGAATTGAAAAGAGATTAGGACAGGAAGTCCCTAATTAAAAAATGAATAGGTCAGTTTGTACCACAGACCCTAAAATACGCAACTTGGATTAAATTGAATTTAATTAGATAATTTTCCATAAATTATCTCCTAACTTAAAAAGTACAGGGTTGGAGTCTCACCATGTGAACTGATAAAGGTGAAAATTAGACTCTAACAATGTTAGTTTAAAAATCAGCATGAAAGCTTTTTCAGCTTTTCCCCCCTAGTGTTTGCTAACTCACTGAAGCTTGCAATCAATGAGCTGAAGTCCTCCTGGGACTATTAATAGGACAGTCTTCATTAAGGAAGTTTTGGTTAACACATGTTCCTAGTGAGAATTAGTCTTCCAATAGCTCACATTAGCTTTCCAAAAACAACATCCACCTGTGCTCAGTCTATGGCCTGCCATTAAGAAACTCAAGAGCAAAGCTGATTAAACATCAGACATTTATTTAGAATTCTCCAGCAGAGATTTTTCTAAGATCTCAGTAGTAATAGAAAACCTTTCTGTTTATAAAGATTTGGGGAAGGAGTTGGTTGTTTGCCAGTTACATATCTTTTTTTTTTTTTAACATTACAACTCTTTTTGGCACAAACCAAGATGTTAATGTTACATAAACAGCCATGCTCACAGTAACAGTTTGGAGACAATGTTTTTTGTAATCACTTGATTACTCCCTGAGCTCAAAATTCTTCTTCTTCAAGAATCTGAGTCCACCAAAAATGAATAAATGAAAAAGTACTATAAAGTCCTCTTGAATACTTGCCAGAAACACTCACCAGGAGTGTAATAATGCCCAAAGTATTATATTGATAATTATTATTCTTCACCTCACTAGATCTTTTAATGTACAAAAATTTGTTTTCTTATTGTACATCAGTGAGCAATCATTATTTCCTTCAAAATAGCTTGTATTTTACAGGTAGATTACAGAAATGATGGTAAAATATTAAAATGGAAATAATTCAACTTTCTGAAATGACTTTTGGTCTAATTTTTAGAATATCTGAATCTAGATAAAGATTGACATAAAATAACCATGCTAGATTTTATCACATTCATATTAATTAATTCTCTGATAATTCTCTTTTCTTCTATGGTAGTCTGTTTGTGTTGCAATATTGCCATTTACATATAAAGAATGTGAAAAAATGAAATAATAAAACTCAGAACTGTGAGTGTGAAGGGAAATGTGGAATGGCATGGTAGAAAGCATTACAATATCTAAGGCTCCTGAATAGAGAGATTCTTTCCATAATACTAACTTAACACCCAGAAAACAATAAGACAACTACAGTGACAAAAATATCTGCTTTAACCACCGCCAACATAGCTCAGAGATATAGAAAGATTAGAGGGAAAATAGAAAAGTCATACCCAGGAGTAACAAGATTTAGCATTTTTTCTAGAGAACATTTGTTATAGAAAAACCAACATTTTTATAAATATTGTCAAGAATGAGGATTTTCTCAGGGTAACTTTAAGAAGTAATCAACCCAATAAAGTTGATGCGGAATTGAACAGTGTGGATCAGAGGTGATGATCACAAAATATCCTAATGCTTTAAATGCTAGTCTGTATAGACAAAGATGAAAGCATTTTCTTAGTCACTTCTGACTAAAGGGCTCATAAATTCCTAGGAGAAAGCTGAGAGTTTATCACTTGTGATGTTTATCACTTGTGATGTATAAACTTATGACTATATTTAATAGGTACATTAGTTACATATCACATAATGAACACATTGTGTATATTTATAATTATACTTAAACTTTTATTAAATCGTATGGCTTCAGTGCTATTTTTGTATTAAATCACTTTTCAACACTAAAGTCCTTGCATTCCAAAGCAATTTTTTCACATGTTAACATTTTAAAATAGGGTACTGTCTTATGATTACTGTTAAATGTAACTGTCCAGCTGTTAGGAAGAAGAGCAAGTTGGGACAGAGTTTTCATAGATTTTGTGAGCATAAATTTAGCCATGCGTAGGATCATTGTTCATCTGATTTCAACTTCAAATATTATCTTTAGTAACATAATATATGGATGAATTATAATGTATTTGGATAGCTGTCACTTGTAAAACATTTATAAAGGTTGTACTACATTGCAGTATGAAAATTTTAAAAAGTTTTTGTGAAGATAAATGAGTATGGAAAAATATGAAATAAAAATGTAAATATACTAAATAAATGAAGAAATAATATCACATCCATATTCTCTGGTAAAAAAAAAATAGACTCAGTGCCTTATAGGACCAAAGCTGGAAAGAGGTATTAAAGTGAAAACCGTATTTTGAGTTGTCACTGATGCTCAAGGAAATAAATTCCTTGCCTCTCTCAGAAAATGCAATTAAAAGCAGTAGAAATTATGAAATGTCTCAGAATAGGCCAAATAATTAGTAAACCTATGAAAGATTAATGTAAATGATTCATGTGTTGTGATGGTGCTAAATAGCTACCTATCAAAAGTTGGAGACTTTTAAGAGAATTACTTAATATCTAGTGATACCTAACCCAAGTAAGCAGAAAATGATACGATTAATGAAAATTCAGATGAATTCCTAGCATTCTTTGATATTCCTCAAAATTATTTGGAGTCCTAAAAGTGCAATGTTGATCAAATCATAATAACACACACTGGTTCTGAAAAAGGTCACGTTACTTTGAAGCTATCTATCAATACTGAATTGCCGAAGTGATTCAAAAGACTTTTGTGATTCAATGTCAAAAAGGCTTGGATTTGGAGTGGAGATAATAAAAGAGATTATACTTTTCTGGATAAATGCATGCTATTATCATTTTATTAAAAAGAGTTCTGTGTGCTTTTAATGCAGATCTTTTATTCTTCCCCAAAGCTATTACTAAGTCAATGCTAGGTCATACAATGGATGGTGTTTTGGAATGAAACAAGCTTTTAGTTTCCTTGTCAAAGCTCATGCTAACAAATGTCTTCAAATGTCTTTGTGTAGACCACTGTGTCTCATCCAGGACTCTTCCCTAATATTACTCCAATGGAGCAGCATTGGTTAGGAAAGGACAAATGATACTAGCCTAAATCTTAGTGGTTTTAAAGTTCATTTTTTGTTCACGCTACATGCCCACTTTGGGTTGGTGGGGCTCCACTTCATGTTTTCTCACTCTGAAATCTGGGAAAATGAAGTTTTAGCACTATAATAGTTAGAGCTATGCAGGAGAAACCAGGACATGAAGTATGGTGTAAGAAAACCACACGGTCATGATATGGACAAAAGGCCGGGAAATACTGGGTAGAAGAGCACGATTCCCCTGCAAAGGCCCCACCCACAAGACTGGGCCTGCGGCCCTAAATGAGAACTTCACAACCCTATTTTCACACCCAAATGTTGCTCTTTCTGAAACCACTCTGGCCCGCCATGTAACCCACCCTGTACCCATAAAAACCCCAAACTCCACTGGCAGAGGAACAGAGCAGTATGGCAGAGTAGGAGAGAAAAGAAGTGTCTGAATGTTGAAGAGGCAGCTGTACAAGTGGAGAGGAGTTTGGCCTGGGACAGCAGAACTCCAGGTGAAGATTATCTTCCCAATCCATCTCTTTTCCAGCTCTCCATCCTGCTGAGAGCCAGCTCCATCACTCAATAAAACCTCTGCATTCACCATCCTTCAAGTCCGTGTGACCTGATTCCTCCTGGATACAAGAACGCAGGTACCAAGAGGGCAGGGTATAAAAAGCTGTCATCCCGACTCTCCACTGAGCTGGTTAACACTTAACCGTCTGTGGATGGCAACTACTAAAAGAGCATTAATTGTAACACACCCCTAGATGCTACTGTGTGGCTGGAGCCCAAAAGCACTCAACCCAGCCTGGCACCCACTTGCCTGCATGCTCCCTGTCCTGCAAGGGGTTTGAGTGCAGCAGCCAGTCAGTGAGCCACACAGAACTGTTCCAAGACCTGTGAAGGGGTCCAGGGAACTTTCCTGTCTTAGCCAGACCTAACTTCCAAAAGAGTGGATGCCTGGAAGTAAAGGAGAACTGAAAACTGATGAACAGTTTAATAGTGACTACTTCAATGGCATACTCACTTCCCATATGTAAAAGCATCAAACTTGACTTGTCTTTTTGTTTTCCAATAGGTAGCATGATCTAACCATACACTGAATAACATCTCATTGTTATTATTATAAATCATTGCAATGGTGGCAAAATAGATGGTCAGGATAGAAATGTATCTCCAAGCAGAAGATTCTTAAAGATTTGATGACTACAGAGGAAGAAAAATGGTGCTGAGCTGCCAAAAAAATACATTTGAGTAAGTGGTCTTGATCTTTGTCAGAATTTGTTATCTTGCTAGAGATACCAACTATGTTTTTATTCAGCAGTTAAATTAGGATAGTGACAGTAACCTCCAGTATTCATCTTAAGAAGGATTCTGAGCCTGTGTCTATGTTAAATGGAAAAAATGGAAATGACAAATTAACAATGTCTGGCGTGGACCCAGAAACATAGAGACAGAAACATAGAGACAGAAACATTTTTGCCATCCCTTTATATCACTACTGAATAATATTCTATGTCTGTTTCTCTACATTTTTGCTTCCTTCATGCCTGTTTCATAAGACCTGTTCTGGTCTGCTTATGCCTGCAATCCCAGCATTTTTGGGAGGCCAGGTTAGGAGGATAGCTTGGGCCAGGAGTTTGAGACTAGCCTGGGCAACACAGCGAGACCCCATGTCTACTAAAAATAAAAAGATTAGCTGGGTGTGGTGGTATGCACCTGCAGTACCAGCTACTTGGGGAGCTGGGGCTGGTGGACTGCTTAAGCTCAGGAGTTTGACGCTATAGTGAGCTATGAGTACACCACTGCACTCTAGTTTGAACGACAGAGTGAGATTCTCTCTCCAAACAAACAAAAGGCAAACATGCTTTCTTGTGGGACTACCTATGGTAATCTAGAATCTTTTTTTCAGATGAGTTAGAAGTAGCCTTTAATAAAGAATAATACATATTAGCATTTAATACACCTTGATAAAGGTGAGATTGTGTGTGCCTATATTGCTAAAAGAAACCAATTTGTGAAGCCAAATAGGCATCTTCGAGGTCTACTGTGGTTTATGCTAGAAAATTGGTGAGCTTTATGGAAAAAATGACTAACAATACACCGTCATCTGTCTGGCTTCCCTTGGAGTCCATATATTAATAATAATCAGATAGTCTCTCACATGATCAGCAGAAAAGAAATTTGAAGTTATATCATGGGACTAGACCCAAAGTAGTTCATCACTCTATCAGCATTTATTGAGATTTTACAGAGTGCCTGGTGGGAATTAGGAGCTGCATTTAGATGGTGAATAAATTCATGCTTTCATCCTAAGTATGATCCCACTAGGCAGAATGGTCAAGTTCTCAATTCCTCTGTTGCTGCTATTTTTGCAAAGGAAAAGATAGACCTTACTATTTCCATCATTTGAAGGCTTCAAGGATATTGCTGGTGAATTTGTTCCTCCAAATTCTTAATGTGCTACTTAAAAACATTAATTCATAAACCATGAATACTTGCTTTTAAATCTTACTAGATTTTATTGAAGCACACTCAACAAAAATCTAAGTTTCAAATTGAGCTAGAGTTACTAATCTTCTGTGAGACTGCTACAAATGCCATGCTATGAGAAGCCAGCAATTGAAACAAGATTCTCTTTTCTTCTTAGATTGACAGGGTACTGCTTGAAAAAGAAATGTAGATTTTGTTTATTCTAAAGGGGTCTCAGGTGTGAACAAAGCTACATTTTAAATTAATCTGAGAAAAAAGACCAACTTTAGAGGCAACAGGAACTACAGGTCATCTTTCTTGGTATTTCAGAAGAAAAAAGACAACTAAAGACAGCATTACCTTTGTATCTGGAATACAAAAAAAAGCATTTTAAAGCAAATGTGCACATAGGAAAATCATCTATTCAACTTTATCCTTAAAGAAAACAGTACATTCAAAAGCATGATTTTCTAGCCTACATATGTCCTACATTAGACCTAGTAACTATGTATTGAATGAAATGGGGTTTTAATAAGTTGAAAACTGAATAAATTAAAAAGCACCAGAGTATTAGTATGCACTGAACCCCAGAATGGCATATTTCACAAAGTTAAAATATCATGTGAGAGTGTTTCATGGTTGTCCAATTTAGCCATTCGCCCATTTTCCATTTCTACTTTCATTTTTGGTTAAAAACAGAGACACAGACAGTCCCTTCATGCATATAAAGAGCTCACATGGAAACAACATTGAATGCCAGCTGGTTTTTACTATCAATTTCATGTTTGTGCTACAGAGTCCAAAACCCCAACAGAAACACATTCTCACAATGAATCAATTTTAAATAGTAGTAAGCTCTCAAAACCTACTTGTTGAATGAATCCTTCTGAAATTTTACACATAGGCAGAGGTCTTTTTATTTGCATAGCATCACATGTTTAATGAATCTGCGGGTCTTATAAAAGCTAAGTTTGGCTGCAAATTTTACAGAGGACCAAACTAAAATTGACTGAGACAATAAGGAAAATGTGTCATCTCTCACAGGAAGTCAGGAGGTAGATACTTTCAGGTTTGATTAATTCATGGCTTTGCGTGGTAGTCATGGGTTTTTCCACCTTTCTGTTCTGCCATCCTGAATGTGTTGGCTGCTCTCCTTAAAACGTGACAGCAGTTCCAGCTATCTCTCCCTCACAGGACTGGATTCAAGGCCAAAGGAAAGGCCTTTCTCAACATATTTCTAAATATCTTTTTAAGAAAGTGGAGCCTTTCTCAAACCCCCAAGCTAGCTTTCCCTCTGTCTCATTGGGCAGAATCTGGGCATATTCTCAGGCCTATGCCAGTCCTGGCAAGGGGTACAGAGTTACCAAGACTGGCTTGGACTACACAATGTTCTCCCCGGGCAGAGGCCCATGTCCACCCATGAGGGTAAAAGTAAGAAATAAGGGGCAAGAGAGAAGTTGGAGGGGCAACCAATGAGCAGTGATTAGCAACTACTGGGTTATGTTTGTGTTTATAGCAAGCTTTAAGAGGCTCTTGAAATATGCATTCAACAGATATTTCCTGAGGGTACGAATGCCACTTCAACACTGGAAAGGGCACCACAGCCACTGTTCAAATGAAAACATTAATACTACACCGTTCTTGCTTTGAACAGGGTGGTTATAATCTGTTTGGTGTAAAGGTGGGATCGGCAGAAAAATCTTTTCTTCCACAATTTGTCATGGAGCACTATTTAAGAAATGTTGGTCACCTTCAAGCAGGTTTTGGGAAGAAATCTCTGACTTTTTCAGTCATCAGAAATTTCTCTCCTAGTCTGAATGTTTGTGTCCCCTCCAAATTCACATGTTGAAATTCTAACCCTCGAGGTGATGGTATTAGGAGGCAAGGCCTTTTGGGAGTGATTAGATTATAAGGCAGAGCCCTCATGAATGAGATTACTGACTTTACAAAACAGGCCCCAGAGAGATTCCTAACCTCTCTACCATGTGAGGACATAGAGAGAAGATGCCACTTATACATAAGGAAACAGGCTTCACCAGACACCAAATCTGCTGGTGTCTTGATTTTGAACTTCCCAGCCTGTAGAAATGTGAGAAATAAATTTCTATTGTTTAAGCGACCTGGTGTGTGGTATTTTGTTATGGCAGCTTGAGCGGACTAAGGTACCCTCTTTACTGAGATCTATTACATTCCTTGGGTGTTTTTCCTGGTTTTTTTTTTTTTTTTTCTTATTATCCAGTATATGCAAATAAACACCAGGACTTCAGATAGGAAGATTAAACCTCTATCCATTGTAGACTGAGTCACAGCCCACGTTTTAGTCTCCATCTACTTTCTCCAGTTCAAATTTCTAGTCTAACACTCAACATATTCTTCATCACTGTTCTGCCCGATCCAACATCCATCTCCATTACAAAAAAGATGATCTTTCCAATTCATAATCCTCATAAATTCCAAATGCTTAAACATGAAACCGTTCAATGAATAAATGAGATGTAGGAGTCTTGATCTTTCCCTCTACCTGTGGGATTATTTGTGGATGTGTGACATATGCCTTAAAAGACTCAGTGAAGGGACACTGCTCATGTCTTTATCTTACTACATACGCTAGGGTGCTAACTTTTGTGAGGGAGACCTGAAGCCTTGTATATGTATACACTAATGTATACATTAGAGACTTACAGAAAGTAAGTATACAATGTTTAATTTTTAAGAGCATCATCGATAAGACCCTTGGCATCTGCTAGAGTGGCTGTTTTGTAAAGTACCATGACTGCCATTTATATCTCCAGAAAGATTTGAAACTGCTGCCCGTCTCACAAGACAGAGATTTTCAGATAAAAAAATACAGTACCTTACACTATGATAAATGGGAATGGAGGAAGGGAAAGAACATTCTTTGGGTCAAGCACTGTGACAGAAAATTTAACATGTGCCATTTTGTTGATTCCACCTGTAAAACTCACCCTTTACCTTGTCCCCCAACTGCACCCTGCCCCGCTCCACACACCATTTCCCAGACTGAAAGCTTCTGGAAAATAAAGACTGGGACACATTCAGTGTTGTATCCGAATCTAATGAGAAGTGATAGCAGGATTTCAATTAATACTTATTGAACAAAGGAATGAAACTCAATATTCTTAAGGCAAGATACTTCTGTGCATTTACATATCATTAAACAGTACTGAAGAAGTTAAGCAATCAGTCCATTTGTTAACTGAGTAGGTTCATTTGCAGTTTCAAAGTCAGAATTCACAAACCCTGCAGTCAAACCCGTGATGTGATCTTGTTAGATTGCTTCTGTATATGAAGATGTCTTTTGGGGGATCTGCCCAACTCATATGATATCCCCTTCTCTGTTAGTTGCAATCCAGGTAGTCACCAGATGGCCCTATTCTTCAGGAAGGAGCCCCGACCAGCAATGCTTGCACCAGTCACTGTGCTTCTGGCCCTCATACATGTCCTTTTCTGCCTCCCTCTCATGCCCCAAGTGTAGTCTGCCACTTCTTCATCTGTTAAGTATTTCTAATCCTGCCTCTCACAAACTGTTTTGATTATTTTTCTCATTTAATGTATTGTGTAGTATTAATGCTGTTGCTGATTTGTGCCTCTTTCCTTACTGGACTTTTTAGTTCTTTAGGAAAAGAGCTATGGCTCTGCTCCTTGATCCTTGTCTTCCAACCACAATGGTCTGGCATGTCCTCCTCTGCTCCAAGCACTTCCCTGCCTTGGGACCTCCTTAGAATGCAGAGGGTGTCCTCTGCAAAGAATGCTCACCTTCTATCTCCTCACCAGGAAAACTCTTCTCTTACTGGGCATCATTTCTATCATTGCAGGTAACTCTTTTCCTTAAAAACACACATTCTACTTTGTATTATATTTGTGGATTTTATTGTTTCATATCTGGTTCTTCTAGCAAACAATAAGCTTTGAAAGGACAAGGATCATATTTGTCTTGTTCAATATTGTATGTCCAGCACCTAGCACAGAGCTGGCATACAGAAAATGTTCAATAAATGTTCACTGAATGAATTCATCCTTGAATCTCAAATGTATAAAATGCATTCTTTGGGTCAAGCATTGTGACAGAAAATTTAATATGTGCCATTTTATTGGCACAAATGAGTCCCATTAATATCTGAAAAGTAAATTATTCAAGGATAATAAAAGAAAACAAACTATGCCTCGAGTCAACCAAATTCTGCCACATTATTACTTCTACCCATTTAACCAAAAACTATTAACATATTTATTTAGCATATATTATTTCGTGCAAAGTACAATGGCAGACACGATAGGGTCAGGGAGACAAAAGATATAAATGTAACAAAGTGAGATATACAGCTGGAATATCAAACATATTTAATTCTGAATGCCAACTCCAAAAATGTTAAGACTGTTTCTGAAATAATGTGTTGAAAAGTTCTCTGAGGCTGTAGATATGATCTGGGGGAAATATTAGCATTTATAATCATTAGTTTCTGTCATGAGCATGGAAGGGAGACAAATGGCTGCACACATGTTATATTTTCTGTGTCTATTATAGAAGGGCTGACATAAATGAACTTTTAAAAATAAAAATGTGTTTGGAGTGTTCCCTACTAGTTTCTAGTTGTGTGTCTTTGGGAAAAAATTATCTAATCTAGATGTCAGTTCCTTCATCTACAAAATAGTGATAACATTAACATCTCCATGGGGCTGCTATAAGCACCAAAAATAAAAAAATATGGAAATGTTTTACTAAATGTAAAACAGTCCACAAACGTCATTAAGCTAAATAGATGCACAGAAAAATAACACCAATGAGTAAATAAACACCAAACAAATCTCTAGGCAGCAAACATTTTAGGAGTTCAGAAGATGGAGAGGTAGTTTCCTAGGCCAATTTATTGCTTCAGAGAGTAGAAGCAACACACTAGTAAAATGTAGGGATGGAGATATATACTTAATGCTGTATTTTAAATTTGGCCTTCCTTGATACTATTTCTAGAAATGTTAGGCCCTGCAGCTATTTCATTAATTTTTTTTCTAATTAAGTTTATGATGACTGTGACTGTCAACATAATACTGAAAATATAAACTCCATAAAGTATGACCTGATTCTATCCATTTAATCTTTCCTAAAGCTATTACAAATGATTTATTGATAGGTTCTAAATGGAAGTAAAAAATGGAAGATACGCTTCAATCCAATAAGAATGAGATAATATGTATGACAAACCATATAAATATTAATAATAGCAATATATTTTTATTACATCACATATGTATTTTAAATAGGTAACTTGTACACATTAAGGAACATAATAAATGTTTTTAGAATATGATAGAAGAGGCAATGGAAAACATACTTTTCTTTTTTTTTTTTTTATAATTTATTTATTATTATTATACTGTAAGTTGTAGGGTACATGTGCATAATGTGCAGGTTTGTTACATATGTATACTTGTGCCTTGTTGGTGTGCTGCACCCATCAACTCGTCATTTACATCAGGTATAACTCCCAATGCAATCCCTCCCCCCTCCCCCCTCCCCATGATAGGCCCCGGTGTGTGATGTTCCCCTTCCCGAGTCCAAGTGATCTCATTGTTCAGTTCCCACCTATGAGTGAGAACATGCGGTGTTTGGTTTTCTGTTCTTGTGATAGTTTGCTAAGAATGATGGATTCCAGCTGCATCCATGTCCCTACAAAGGACACAAACTCATCCTTTTTTATGGCTGCATAGTATTCCATGGTGTATATGTGCCACATTTTCTTAATCCAATCTGTCACTGATGGACATTTGGGTTGATTCCAAGTCTTTGCTATTGTGAATAGTGCTGCAATAAACATACGTGTGCATGTGTCTTTAGAGCAGCATAATTTATAATCCTTTGGGTATATACCCAGTAATGGGATGGCTGGGTCATATGGTACATCTAGTTCTAGATCCTTGAGGAATCGCCATACTGTTTTCCATAATGGTTGAACTAGTTTACAATCCCACCAACGGTGTAAAAGTGTTCCTATTTCTCCACATCCTCTCCAGCACCTGTTGTTTCCTGACTTTTTAATGATCGCCATTCTAACTGGTGTGAGATGGTATCTCATTGTGGTTTTGATTTGCATTTCTCTGATGGCCAGTGATGATGAGCATTTTTTCATGTGTTTGTTGGCTGTATGAATGTCTTCTTTTGAGAAATGTCTATTCATATCCTTTGCCCACTTTTTGATGGGGTTGTTTGTTTTTTTCTTGTAAATTTGTTGGAGTTCTTTGTAGGTTCTGGATATTAGCCCTTTGTCAGATGAGTAGATTGCAAAAATTTTCTCCCATTCTGTAGGTTGCCTGTTCACTCTGATGGTAGTTTCTTTTGCTGTGCAGAAGCTCTTTAGTTTAATGAGATCCCATTGGTCAATTTTGGCTTTTGCTGCCGTTGCTTTTGGTGTTTTAGACATGAAGTCTTTGCCCATGCCTATGTCCTGAATGGTACTACCTAGGTTTTCCTCTAGGATTTTTATGGTATTAGGTCTAACATTTAAGTCTCTAATCCATCTTGAATTAATTTTCGTATAAGGAGTAAGGAAAGGATCCAGTTTCAGCTTTCTACTTATGGCTAGCCAATTTTCCCAGCACCATTTATTAAATAGGGAATCCTTTCCCCATTTCTTGTTTCTCTCAGGTTTGTCAAAGATCAGATGGCTGTAGATGTGTGGTATTATTTCTGAGGACTCTGTTCTGTTCCATTGGTCTATATCTCTGTTTTGGTACCAGTACCATGCTGTTTTGGTTACTGTAGCCTTGTAGTATAGTTTGAAGTCAGGTAGCGTGATGCCTCCAGCTTTGTTCTTTTGACTTAGGATTGTCTTGGAGATGCGGGCTCTTTTTTGGTTCCATATGAACTTTAAAGCAGTTTTTTCCAATTCTGTGAAGAAACTCATTGGTAGCTTGATGGGGATGGCATTGAATCTATAAATTACCTTGGGCAGTATGGCCATTTTCACGATATTGATTCTTCCTATCCATGAGCATGGTATGTTCTTCCATTTGTTTGTGTCCTCTTTTATTTCAGTGAGCAGTGGTTTGTAGTTCTCCTTGAAGAGGTCCTTTACATCCCTTGTCAGTTGGATTCCTAGGTATTTGATTCTCTTTGAAGCAATTGTGAATGGAAGTTCATTCATGATTTGGCTCTCTGTTTGTCTGTTACTGGTGTATAAGAATGCTTGTGATTTTTGCACATTAATTTTGTATCCTGAGACTTTGCTGAAGTTGCTTATCAGCTTAAGGAGATTTTGGGCTGAGACAATGGGGTTTTCTAAATATACAATCATGTCATCTGCAAACAGGGACAATTTGACTTCTTCTTTTCCTAACTGAATACCCCTGATTTCTTTCTCTTGCCTAATTGCCCTAGCCAGAACTTCCAACACTATGTTGAATAGGAGTGGTGAAAGAGGGCATCCCTGTCTTGTGCCAGTTTTCAAAGGGAATTTTTCCAGTTTTTGCCCATTCAGTATGATATTGGCTGTGGGTTTGTCATAAATAGCTCTTATTATTTTGAGGTACGTTCCATCAATACCGAATTTATTGAGCGTTTTTAGCATGAAGGGCTGTTGAATTTTGTCAAAAGCCTTTTCTGCATCTATTGAGATAACCATGTGGTTCTTGTCTTTGGTTCTGTTTATATGCTGGATTATGTTTATTGATTTGCGAATGTTGAACCAGCCTTGCATCCCAGGGATGAAGCCCACTTGATCATGGTGGATAAGCTTTTTGATGTGTTGTTGAATCCGGTTTGCCAGTATTTTATTGAGGATTTTTGCATCGATGTTCATCAGGGATATTGGTCTAAAATTCTCTTTTTTTGTTGTGTCTCTGCCAGGCTTTGGTATCAGGATGATGTTGGCCTCATAAAATGAGTTAGGGAGGATTCCCTCTTTTTCTATTGATTGGAATAGTTTCAGAAGGAATGGTACCAACTCCTCCTTATACCTCTGGTAGAATTCAGCTGTGAATCCATCTG
Organism: Papio anubis; assembly: GCF_008728515.1. Taxonomy (NCBI): domain Eukaryota; kingdom Metazoa; phylum Chordata; class Mammalia; order Primates; family Cercopithecidae; genus Papio; species Papio anubis. The sequence goes on along the minus strand of NC_044987.1, from coordinate 30,237,401 downwards.
GTCCTGGACTTTTTTTGGTTGGTAGGCTATTAATTATTGCCTCAATTTCAGAGCCTACTATTGGTCTATTCAGGGATTCAACTTCTTCCTGGTTTAGTCTTGGAAGAGTGTAAGTGTCCAGGAAATTATCCATTTCTTCTAGGTTTTCCAGTTTATTTGCGTAGAGGTGTTTATAGTATTCTCTGATGGTAGTTTGTATTTCTGTGGGGTCGGTGGTGATATCCCCTTTATCATTTTTAATTGCGTCGATTTGATTCTTCTCTCTTTTCTTCTTTATTAGTCTTGCTAGTGGTCTGTCAATTTTGTTGATCTTTTCAAAAAACCAACTCCTGGATTCATTGATTTTTTGGAGGGTTTTTTGTGTCTCTATCTCCTTCAGTTCTGCTCTGATCTTAGTTATTTCTAGCCTTCTGCTAGCTTTCGAATGTGTTTGCTCTTGCTTCTCTAATTCTTTTAATTGCGATGTTAGAGTGTCAATTTTAGATCTTTCCTGCTTTCTCTTGTGGGCATTTAGTGCTATAAATTTCCCTCTACACACTGCTTTAAATGTGTCCCAGAGATTCTGGTATGTTGTATCTTTGTTCTCATTGGTTTCAAAGAACATCTTTATTTCTGCCTTCATTTCGTTATGTACCCAGTAGTCATTCAGGAGCAGGTTGTTCAGTTTCCATGTAGTTGAGCGGTTTTGATTGAGTTTCTTAGTCCTGAGTTCTAGTTTGATTGCACTGTGGTCTGAGAGACAGTTTGTAATAATTTCTGTTCTTGTACATTTGCTGAGGAGTGCTTTACTTCCAATTACGTGGTCAATTTTGGAATAAGTACGATGTGGTGCTGAGAAGAATGTATATTCTGTTGATTTGGGGTGGAGAGTTCTATAGATGTCTATTAGGTCTGCTTGCTGCAGAGATGAGTTCAATTCCTGGATATCCTTGTTAACTTTCTGTCTCGTTGATCTGTCTAATGTTGACAGTGGAGTGTTGAAGTCTCCCATTGTTATTGTATGGGAGTCTAAGTCTCTTAGTAAGTCTCTAAGGACTTGCTTTATGAATCTGGGTGCTCCTGTATTGGGTGCATATATATTTAGGATAGTTAGCTCTTCCTGTTGAATTGATCCCTTGACCATTATGTAATGGCCTTCTTTGTCTCTTTTGATCTTTGATGGTTTAAAGTCTGTTTTATCAGAGACTAGGATTGCAACCCCTGCTTTTTTTTGTTCTCCATTTGCTTGGTAAATCTTCCTCCATCCCTTTATTTTGAGCCTATGTATGTCTCTGCGTGTGAGATGGGTCTCCTGAATACAGCAGACTGATGGGTCTTGACTCTTTATCCAGTTTGCCAGTCTGTGTCTTTTCATTGGAGCATTTAGTCCATTTACATTTAAGGTTAAGATTGTTATGTGTGAACTTGATCCTGCCATTATGATATTAACTGGTTATTTTGCTCATTAGTTGGTGCAGTTTCTTCCTAGCCTCGATGGTCTTTACATTTTGGCATGTTTTTGAGATGGCTGGTACCGGTTGTTCCTTTCCATGTTGAGTGCTTCCTTCAGGGTCTCTTGTAAGGCAGGCCTGGTGGTGACAAAATCTCTAAGCATTTGCTTATCTGTAAAGGATTTTATTTCTCCTTCACTTATGAAACTTAGTTTGGCTGGATATGAAATTCTGGGTTGAAAATTCTTTTCTTTAAGAATGTTGAATATTGGCCCCCACTCTCTTCTGGCTTGGAGAGTTTCTGCCGAGAGATCTGCTGTGAGTCTGATGGGCTTCCCTTTGTGGGTAACCCGACCTTTCTCTCTGGCTGCCCTTAAGATTTTTTCCTTCATTTCAACTTTGGTGAATCTGGCAATTATGTGTCTTGGAGTTGCTCTTCTCGAGGAGTATCTTTGTGGCGTTCTCTGTATTTCCTGGATTTGAATGTTGGCCTGCCCTACTAGGTTGGGGAAGTTCTCCTGGATGATATCCTGAAGAGTGTTTTCCAACTTGGTTCCATTTTCCCCCTCACTTTCAGGCACCCCAATCAGACGGAGATTTGGTCTTTTTACATAATCCCATACTTCTTGCAGGCTTTGTTCATTTCTTTTTCTTCTTTTTTCTTTTGGTTTCTCTTCTCGCTTCATTTCATTCATTTGATCCTCAATCGCTGACACTCTTTCTTCCAGTTGATCGAGTCGGTTACTGAAGCTTGTGCATTTGTCACGTATTTCTCGTGTCATGCTTTTCATCTCTTTCATTTCGTTTATGACCTTCTCTGCATTAATTAGTCTAGCCGTCAATTCTTCCACTTTTTTTTCAAGATTTTTAGTTTCTTTGCGCTGGGTACGTAATTCCTCCTTTAGCTCTGAGAAATTTGATGGACTGAAGCCTTCTTCTCTCATCTCGTCAAAGTCATTCTCCGTCCAGCTTTGATCCGTTGCTGGCGATGAGCTGCGCTCCTTTGCCGGGGGAGATGCGCTCTTGTTTTTTGAATTTCCAGCTTTTCTGCCCTGCTTTTTCCCCATCTTTGTGGTTTTATCTGCCTCTGGTCTTTGATGATGGTGATGTACTGATGGGGTTTTGGTGTAGGTGTCCTTCCTGTTTGATAGTTTTCCTTCTAACAGTCAGGACCCTCAGCTGTAGGTCTGTTGGAGATTACTTGAGGTCCACTCCAGACCCTGTTTGCCTGGGTATCAGCAGCAGAGACTGCAGAAGATAGAATATTTCTGAACAGCAAGTGTACCTGTCTGATTCTTGCTTTGGAAGCTTCCTCTCAGGGGTGTACTCCACCCTGTGAGGTGTGGGGTGTCAGACTGCCCCTAGTGGGGGATGTCTCCCAGTTAGGCTACTCAGGGGTCAGGGACCCGCTTGAGCAGGGAGTCTGTCCCTTCTCAGATCTCAACCTCCGTGTTGGGAGATCCACTGCTCTCTTCAAAGCTGTCAGACAGAGTCGTTTGCGTCTGCAGAGGTATCTGCTGCTTTGTTATTGTTTACTGTGCCCTGCCCCCAGAGGTGGAGTCTACAGAGACAGGCAGGTTTCCTTGAGCTGCTGTGAGCTCCACCCAGTTGGAGCTTCCCAGCAGCTTTGTTTACCTACTTAAGCCTGAGCAATGGCGGGCGCCCCTCCCCCAGCCTCGCTGCTGCCTTGCCGGTAGATCACAGACTGCTGTGATAGCAATGAGGGAGGCTCCGTGGGTGTGGGACCCTCCCAGCCAGGTGTGGGATATGATCTCCTGGTGTGCCTGTTTGCTCAAAGCGCAGTATTGGGGTGGGAGTTACCCGATTCTCCAGGTGTTGTGTGTCTCAGTTCCCCTGGCTAGGAAAAGGGATTCCCTTCCCCCTTGCGCTTCCCAGGTGAGGCAATGCCTCGCCCTGCTTCAGCTCTCGCTGGTCGGGCTGCAACAGCTGACCAGTACCGATCTTCCGGCACTCCCCAGTGAGATGAACCC